>NC_044394.1:74216918-75555361 GCF_006542625.1 Nomascus leucogenys
AAAAATAAATAAACTTCAGCCTTTTCATTTAAGAGTCTCAGTACATGCTTATAATCTAACTTATGCTTTAATGTCCAGTAAATAGTGGATTTAAATTTTAGGAAGAATCCAATTTTACTTTATTCCCTGATTGAAAATAGTATTGAATAGGTACAAGGGGTTAATAAGGAAGCAACATCAAGAATATTGACAAACTAAGCACCAAATAATCTCCATCCATGATTCATGATGAAGACTGGGTGAAATGCCACATGACCACGACCTATTTTCTAAGTTCCCCAGTGATAGGCCATGACCAGCCAGACACCTATAGAATCAAACTTATACAGCTGTGTGGCCCCAGCTCCAGAAATGCACTTCCTGGAAGAAGGACATGGAGAGGAAATGCTACCTTGCTCTGCCAGTGAAATCTGGTCATCTTATGGTAATGAAGAAGCCCAGCACAACCTGCCCCCTTTCTAGCTATTTCAATTAGACAGGTCAGCAAGTCACTATAGTTTCCTTACCTATATAGATTTTAGGCTGGGTGAGGTGGCTCATGCCTGTAATCCCAGAACTCTGGGAGGCCAAGGCAGGTGGATCATTTGAGATCAGGAGTTTCGAGACCAGCCTGGCCAGCATGGAGAAACCCCATCTTCTCTACTAAAAATTCAAACATTTAGCCAGGTGTGTTGGTGGGTGCCTGTAATCCCAGCTACTCAGGAGACTGAGGTGGAAGAATCACCTGAACCCAGGAGGTGCAGGCTGCAGTGAGCCAAGATGGCACCACTGCACATCAGCCTGTGTGACACAGTGAGACTCCATCTCAATTAAAAAAAAAAAAAAGTATTTGAGAGGGCCTAGACTGCATAGATTTTAGAGTGCCCTAACTGGCATCTACCACTATTTTTGTCAACACTGTAATTTGTTCTCCTCCATACTGACATCAAAATGAACCCTCTGGAATTTAACCTACTCTATTCTTCATTTGGTTAAGATTTTTTTTTTGAGACGGAGTCTCACTCTGTCGCCCAGGCTGGAATGCAGTGGTGTGATCTTGGCTCACTGCAACCTCCGCCTCCCAAGCTCAAGTGATTCTCCTGCCTCAGTCACCTGGGATTACAGGTGTGTGTCACCACGCCCGGCTAATTTTTGTATTTTTAGTGGAGACGGGGTTTTACCAAGTTGGTCAGGCTGGTCTCAAACTCCTGACCTTGTGATCTGCCCGCCTCAGCCTCCCAAAGTGCTGGGATTACAGGCGTGAGCCACCGCGCCTGGCTAGTTAAGACTCTTAATAGTGCTCTACTCCTTGCAGGATAAAGCAGGTTCTTGGCTATGACTTACAAGACTCTCCCTGCCCCACTGCTGGCTCTCTTCCCAGCTTGCCTGGAAGTTCTAGCTTATGATAGCAACTCTTCATATGCCTTGACCAAATATTTCTCCTCTTTCTGGGGAACTTACTTGCCAGGCAGCCCACAGCTTCCTCAGGGTCATGCAATCATCCTCAAATGAGGAAGTGGCCCCACCACACTAGACAGGTCGGCCAGAACAGCCCCTGGGGTCAGATGTTGCCATCAGATCACCCCTGCCTCGGCAACTGATGCTCTACTTTGGAGTTGTTAGCTCTACTAGATGAGAGTGAGAGAGAGACAGACAGTGAAAGAACGAGAGAGAGCAAGACAGAGAGTATGTATGCATAGGCATGCAGGAGTTAGTAAAAATAAAAAATGTTATTGCCTTGAGTATAAAGAATATGTAATGCAGGCATGAAGAGCTCATTATAGTAAGTCCCCCTTGGTGACCAGTGTTCCACATTGCCTTCTGGCCCACTGGCAACTGAGATTGTGACATATGGCCTCATGGAGCACCCAATACTGAAGCAACTGCCCACCCCAGAAGAACGGGATTCATCATTGATAACTCACACTTCATGGTCTTCACTGCCACTTTCTGAGAGGTCCCATCTTCCTGCTTAAGATTTCCTTCCATTACAGACCCAAACTCTCCTGTGAAGTGAAAGAACACCTGTATGGACACTGTGCGAACTCTCCCCTGACCACAGAAGTGCTACAGTGCCAGAGCTGCTGGTCTCATGGGTTATGAGAGCAACTCACCCACAGGCAGCCAGGCAGAGCCTGCCCAGGCCACCCACATCGCAAACCAGGGCGATGCACCACGCTCTAGTCTCCTGCTTGTCACGAGCTTGGGTGGCTTGGGCCTACCTTTGCTCATCACTTTATTAAGCATTATAACCAATCCAAGACACTTAGAAGAGAACATGAAAAATATTATTGAAGTTTTTAAAGCACAAACTCTTAATACCATTATCATTCATCCTAAGAACAACTCAACAAGTTAAATATGTATTTTCATTTTTGTTCCTAATTAGAAAGGTGCCAAGAACAACGAACTTAAGAATTAGAGGAATAAGCTTAAAGTACATAGGAAACTAATCAATGAATTACATGCTTTTCAATGAAGAAAGAATATTTTTCAAGGACCTGTATGTGCTAGGCATTGAAGAGAATCTTTTCATTTGCCAGATCTGAGTTTCAAAAATCAACAGTCTATCATTTTAAATAATAAAATATAACTATCCATAGTACAACTCAGAGTCCTAAGATGGTATTTTATTTAATAAATACATGTTAAAGAATTATTCTAAACTGCTTACCTTCGCCCAGAATTTTTCCAAGAATTAGAATATTCCTGTCAATCACAACATCTTCTAGTTTATTTTGTAGTTCCTCGCTGACTCCCAAGCTACGTACTGAAAAAGGAGTAACACAGTATGTGCAAAAATTGTCAGTGTGTTTTCTTTCACTTGATAATTAAAATGAAATAAAGTCCTGTATAATAAAACATTCCTTATTTATTTATTTATTTATTTATTTATTGAGCCAGAGTCTAGCTCTGTCACCAGGCTGGAGTGCAATGGCGCGATCTTGGCTCACTGCAACCTCTGCCTCCTGGGTTCAAGCGATTCTTGTGCCTCAGCCTCCCAAGTAGCTGGGACTGCAGGCACGCACCACCACACCCAGCTAATTTATGTATTTTCAGTAGAGACGGGTTTTATCATGTGGGCCAGGCTGGTCTCGAACTCCTGACCTCAAGTGATCTGCCCACCTCGGCCTCCCAAAGTGCTGGGATTACAGGTGTGAACCACCGCGGCTGGCCCCTCTTTTCATTTTGTATCTATTATTTCTCTCCCCAAAATGCCAGTAATCAATTTTCCTACTTTATGATGATTAAACGAAGTATAATGAATCCTTCAGGGCAAGGTTAATTCTGAAGAATTACAAAAATCAGAACAATATTTCTCTTCCTGTTGTGTGGTAGCAGCAGCCGGCAAACAGCTTCATGTAGGGGTGGTTTGCCTTTGACTTAAAGGGGTAAGGAAGATAAGTCAATGGGTACTTTCTAGTGAATTCTTTACTATTAATATTATACCCTTAACTACAGTACACAAAAGAACCACACCTCCCCTACCCTCCCACGCCATGGATGGAGTCTCACAAATCACAGGAAACATGTAGAGAATAAGCTCTTATTTTACATACTGTATATGAAACCTCATTATAACAGCATAGCAAGGGCTAAATCGAGCACTTTGAGGGACTGGAGAAAAAGATTTTCTATAATAAAATATATAATATAGTAAGGTATATAATAGATGTGCCGTGTTGGCAACAAGAGAAATTAACCAGAAGGGGACCAGTTCAACAACTCTTGGCAAATGACTCAGTCTGGCCCACAGTTAAGGCATGAACAAGCTCTTGAAAGAACAAAAAAAATGTGGATAATTAGGACACATTAGTTCTCAGAGAAAAAACTGTATCCAGTAGTTCTCCAGTAAAGGAAAGAAAGTGGTCTAAACGACAAATTTTAAAATTTTAAATTAAAAAAAATTTGAGGATATCTAAAAGTCAAAACTTACAGACTAGAAAGGTAAAGAAATTAATAATATTCTACACCAAGCAAGTTTCTATTTCAAGCAACCTGTATTCTGTCATTCTTATGTATTTCCTTTATTGGGGCCAAACATCCAGAAGCATGAATTTGTTAATATTTGCATGTCCTTTCTATACTTTTTCTGAAATTATTCAGGAACACTAGTATCTGTTTATTTCCACTGTTTAAACCAGAAGTCCCCACTCTCTTGATTCAGCAAAGCTCAAACCATAATTACTATAAAGCATGTTGGCAAATCATCCTGGGATTTGGTTGCCAGGAAAACAGGAAATGAGGCTTGAGATTATGTTTGCTAGTTAGAAGTTTTCTTTAAATCCCTGACCTCTACCCATCTTCTGTCCCCTAGAAGGTTCCTCTTTTCTGCCACATTTCATGACATTATGAGTCCTTTTAACCCCAGGTCAAGCTCCTGATTGCAGTAAATTAGCCCGCAGAGCTGTGCATGGCAATGTCTGACTATCTACTTGCTGCTTTTAAAGACATTTTATACATTAAAAATATCCATTCTTCTTTGACACCTTTGGCTTTTGTTAGAAATCTGTCTGTTGTTCTTTCTTTGTTCTCAACTATTTTAACTTTTGCCAAAAAGGGAAATGAAAGTCAACTTACAGGTAAGTTCAATGGCTCGCCGACAGAAGGACTTCTTTGCTATATAATTCACCACTAATTCAGAATCCTCCTCTGTGAATGCATTCCTGGGTGAATGAAAACAAAGATACTTCACTATAAAAACAGGGCTAGTGGGGCAGGCACTGATTCCATAAGGATGCTACAGAGCTTCCCCTTTTCAACGGACTCTTCTACAGCAAAAGCTTTCCCCCTAGAAGAAATGTGTTTCTTTCCTTTGATTTATTTTAGACTTACTTGGCAATATTGAAACTACTCTAGCTAGGTACCATCAAGAACAGAGAATAACGGATAAGCTCCCAGTGGCCAAAGCTGTAACAGTCTGAGCAAGAAACTAAAGTAATACTAGACTATGAGTATAAAATGAATATCCATGAGTCTATACTTATGAAAACATGATTGAATGAATGAATGGAAGAAAAGACACTGATCTCCTGTGGTGAAGAATTCCAAATATTTTATGTAGCTAGTAAGGGGTGGAGGGAGTTAAACCCTCATGCTGTCAGTATGGGCTATGCATAGTGACTTGCTTCCAAAGAACAGTAGGGAAAGGGAGAAAAAATAACTTCATGGTAGAGAAACCCAGCAAATACTACTTCAGCCAGATGATCAATGTCAATACCAACAGTGATAAATCATGTCAATACGCACCCTTGATAAGAAGTGATGACAGTGGCACTTTAATTCTGTGGTCCTCCTCTCAATCACCCATAACCCCTGCTCATTATCAGCAAAACATCGAACACATTGCAATAGAGGGGCATCTTACAAAACACCCGACTAACACTTCTGAAAACTGGCAAGATCATCAAAGACAAGGAAGGTCTAAGAAATGGCCACAGCCAAGAGAAGCCTAACGAGATGTGACGACTGACTGTAAAATGTGGCGTCCTGGAAGGGACCCCAGAACAGAAAAGGGACATTTGGTGAAAATTAAGGAAATCTCAAGAAAGTAGAGATGTTAGTTAATGATAATGTATCAATATTGGCTCATTAACTGTAACAAATGTATTGTACTAATTGTCAGGACCCTGAGCCCAAGCTAAGCCATCATATCCCCTGTGACCTGCACCTATACACCCCAGATGGCCTGAAGCAACCAAAGATCCACAAAAGAAGTGAAAATAGTCAGTTCTTTTTTTTTTTTTTTTTTGAGACGGAGTCTCGCTCTGTCACCCAGGTTGGAGTGCAGTGGCGTGATCTCGGCCATATAATCTGATTTTTAAAAAAACATAATGATTACTTTTATAAGTAAAAATAAAAGTATTTTCATTTAAAAATGAGCTGGAAGGCCGGGCGCGGTGGCTCACGCTTGTAATCCCAGTACTTTGGGAGGCCGAGGCGGTCGGATCACGAGGTCAGGAGACCACGGTGAAACCCCGTCTCCACTAAAAATACAAAAAAATTAGCCGGGCATAGTGGCGGGCGCCTGTAGTCCCAGCTACTCAGAGAGGCCGAGGCAGGAGAATGGCGTGAACCTGGGAGGCGGAGCTTGCAGTGAGCCGAGATTGCGTCACTGCACTCCAGCCTGGGCGACAGAGCGAGACTCCGTCTCAAAAAAAAAAAAAAAAGAGCTGGAAAGTGGTTTTACAGGCCGGGCGCGGTGGCTTAAGCCTGTAATCCCAGCACTTTGGGAGGCCGAGGCGGGCGGATCACGAGGTCAGGAGATCGAGACCATCCTGGCTAACACGGTGAAACCCCGTCTCTACTAAAAATACAAAAAACTTAGCCGGGCATGTTGGCGGGCGCCTGTAGTCCCAGCTACTCGGAGAGGCTGAGGCAGGAGAATGGCGTGAACCCGGGAGGGGGAGCTTGCAGTGAGCCGAGATGCGCCACTGCACTCCAGCCTGGGGGACACAGCGAGACTCTGCTCAAAAAAAAAAAAAAAAAAAAAAAAAAAAAAAAAAGAAAGTGGTTTTACAAAAGCAACAAATGAATAGATCTTGTAGTAAGGATCCATGGGAACTGACTTCGGCATAGATAAAAATAACCTGTTACAAGTCTTTCATTTGTTTTAAGCTTCTGCTGAGTTTAATGGCTCCTGGAAATAGTTTTATTTCTAAATATTTGAAATAGTATTGTAATCTTGTTAATATATTTGCTGTACTCAGCAGCCCCACTTTTTGGTAATGTGGCATGTGCTGCTCTTTCTGGCTGGAATGCTCTTCTTCTCTCTCATCTAATGAACACCTGCTCTTTCTTCAGATCTTAGCTCTGGTGTCAGCCACTTCTGCACAAAGGCCTTCCCTGACTTTCTTAATGCAGCCAAATTTTTCTGACACATTCTTACCTCTTTATATAGAATTTATTACAGTTGCCATTTTTAATCTATTTTGTGACTGCTTGACTACTGCCTGACTCCCCATGAACTGTGAACCCCATGAGGGCAGGATTTTGTTCACCACTGTATTCCAGGCTACCACAGTGCCCAGTGCCTAGCAGGCCTTTAATACATATTAATGAGCTACTCTTGCAGCTTCTGCAGAGGTTCTCTGTACTTGTTTAATGATGAGCCCACATGTCACACCAAGATCCTGGGATGTATTTTAGTCAATTATATGTTCAAGATTTAGATCAGATTTTGTCCACTTCTTTAAAATAGTCATTCTTAGAATTCACATACTAAGGTATAACAATTGTAAGAATAGGCTTATAAAGACTAAAGTAACTGACCCCTAAGACTGGGATGAACACAAATAAAGGGTAGCCTGGCTGCCAATCTTAAGCCCTTCCCACACCTATGGCAAGTCTTGGAGCGAGTGGGATGTTCTAGTAGCATTCTGAAGGTGGAGCGATGAAAGAGGGAGGCTCAGCCCCCTCCAAATTATAGCCATACACCCCTCACTCATTCTGTCCCACTCCAAGCTGCCAACAACCCTCCTGGGTTCAAGCAATTCCTGTGCCTCAGCATCTAAAGTAGCTGGGATTACAGGCGTGTGCCATCATGCCCAGCTAATTTTTGTGTTTTCTGTAGAGACGACATTTTGCCATGTTGGCCAGGCTGGTCTCAAACTCCTGACCTTAAGTGATCCGCCTGCCTCAGCCTCCCAAAGTGCTGGGATCACAGGTGTGAGCCACCACACTCGGCCTATTTTTAAGGCTTCTAATAAAAGCCCTCACTTAACAGCAACCCAGTTTGAGTAGCAAAGGTCTACTGATACTCTTCTCTGTAAAGGAACCCTTTTCAGGGCTGGCTTTTGCTGGCAGCTGCTTCTGTAGACCATGGCGTAAGTCAGGAAGCTGCCTGAGCCCAGGGTACGCATAAGGCAGGGCAGCCATCTGGGAGCAATGTGAGCAGCTGGCCCAACAGGAAAGGCATAATCACTTGGTATAACAACCTTGTCAATACCAGTGGGCAAACATTTTTAGCTGGTAACTTACCCAAACTTTGTCTCCTGGACTCTTTTTCTGATGGCCAAGGAGATGTATAAAACCAACCCAATCAAAATAAATCCACAAAAGCAGCCAAAGATGATGAGCACAGGATCTGCGTTGCCAGGCGCCGGAGTTGAAGAGGGGGCATAATCTACCCAACCTGGTAAAATACCAATAGACCAGTCATGGGTTTGAAATATATGAGAAACATTGGCTTGTAACCGGGAAAAACAAATAGTCAAAGCTTTCAGAACTCAGTTAAATCTTTTATAATCTACAAATATAGGCAGGCCTCACTTTGTGTAAGCTGAGATCATGCAAAGAGATCTTAATAATTGATGGGAAACTAGCGTGATTTACTCATTCTACAACATATACATAGATCAAAATGTCACATTGTACTCCACAGGTATATACAATTTTTCAATTGTTAATTAAAAATAGTAATTTAAAAATCAATGAGAAAACTCATGTCAGTTATACATGTACAAGAAAATAAAAAAATTACAACTAATATTTACTTCTACTGTAGTTTAAAATGTTAGAAACATGAAAAATTAAAGTGTCATTTCTTTGTAAAAAACGATCGAGAGTAGGTTAAATAGTTTGCCTTCTAGTCATGTAACTTATGATATGGAGAAAATATAGTTTCTCTGTTTTGAAGAATTGTCGCATTGCTTTCTAAGTTTGGATTGACTGCTAACTTTTTACCTTTTGTTCTTTCAATGTTGTAAAATATCTCCCAGTATTCCTTCAATGTTGTAAAATATCTCCCAGTATTCCTTCAATGTTGTTTTTTGACAGTGTCGCTTTCTCTGGGACATTTTCAACCTTTTTGTCACAACCTCTTCATGTATATGCATAAGTTCACCTTCACTAAGGACCGCTGGTTCACATCTAAAGTTTATCAGCGGGGGCAGTATCAACTTTCCACAGTCTTGCATTCAATTCAAATTTTACGTTGAACACTATCACTTTGCATTTCTTTACTGCCCTTTTTTTTTATTATACTTTAGGTTTTAGGGTACATGTGCACAATGTGCAGGTTTGTTACATATGTATCCATCTGCCATGTTGATTTCCTGCACCCATTAACTCGTCATTTAGCATTAGGTATATCTCCTAATGCCTTACCTTTGTTCACCGACTCCCTCTTTCAATTACCCATTTTTGTAAAATGTCATGTGGGTTTGTCCCTGGGAGACAAGGAGGCAACAGAGCCACAAGGTGGGCACAAAAAGAATGACAAAGGCGCAGTGACCAATCACAACAGACTTTGAAAGAAATGACGCCATTGGTCATGTTAGGATATGCATCTGTTATTTCTACAGTGATTGGTGGCCTGAAGAGCCAGCAGTCCGAGTTTATGCTTTATGCCATTATAGTTAATATAGAATGGTAACTAAAATTTGAACTATATTTTTGGGGAATGGGTGTTATTTACCTGTGATAATTGAAATTTGTGCATACTGAACCCATGCAAGGTAAGGACTGCCTGCATAGCAAACATGGCTTCACCACGTTGGCCAGGTGGGTCTGGGACTCCTGACCTCAAGTGATCCGCCCGCCTCAGCCTCCGAAAGTGCCGGGATTATAGGCATGAGCCACTGCGCCCAGCCTAAACTTCGATTTTTTTAAGCTGTCCCTTTAGTATCAGAATCTCATTGTCTTTGTTCTTGTTTTGTTTTGTTTTGGAGATGGGGGTCTCGCTCTGCCACCCAGGCAGGAGTACAATGGTGTGATCTTGGCTCACTGCAACCTCCACCTCCTGGGCTCAAGCTATCCTCCCAAGTAGCTGGGACCACAGGCGCATGCCACCACACCTTGCTAATTTTTGTTGTTGTTGTTATTTTAGATAGAGATGGGGTTTCACCATGTTGGCTAGGCTGGTCTTGAACTCCTGAGTTCAAGTGATCTGCCTGCCTTGGCCTCCCAAAGTGTTAGAATTACAGGCGTGAGTCACCGCGTCCAGCCAGAATCTCAGGGTCATTGAATTTCTACCAGGTAGACACATCTTGCCTCCCCATCACCAGTTACTAATGTTTCCCAGAAACTGTGCCTATGGGCTGCAGGAACGTAATATGGTTCCATTTCAGCACCAAAAGGGAGAGCGAGTTTCAGGGTCACTGGGAACAGACAGGTGGGAACTCAATCATCTGCTCACAAGTTCTGTCTGCTATTGGGTACAAAGGTCATGTTTGGCAAAAACTTAATGTATAAGCACACTGATCTAGATGCCTGTGCATGGACTTTATGACAGCCGTTTAACATAAACAACCTAGGGCAGGTGAGAGTCAAACAAAGGTGGCTCCATTGGGTTATGGAGTGAGCACAGCACTTGGTTCACTTGGGGTACCACAGTGGCACTGTGCCAAAGGACATTCCAGCAACATGCAAAAGCCAACACGCATGGCTGGGCATTTAGCTCAGTGGACCCAGGGCAGTCTGAGGATGGCTTCCATAGGAAATATTTCATGTTCCGTGCAGACCAAAGCACAAAGCATGTTATCCAAGGCTTGAATGGGTAAAAACATGGCAAAGCAGTACTGTTTGGAACACAGCAAAACAAGCAACAGCAAATAAACTGTCCCAATTGTAGACAGCTAAGGATTAGCTATATTGCCTGTCTAAAATTCACTCATGTACAGTATACATCATTGCAACCAAGTTCAATAAGTAAAGCCAAAGTTGGCATCTGAAAAGACTAATCTTCCAAGTAAGTTATTACCATTAATAGTAACTATAGGAGGGACCTATGGGTATCAGCAGTTCTGTAAAGCATGTTGTCATATCATATCTTTATCATTGGAAAAATTATTTTCGATTCTTATTTTTCCCTTCTTTTTTTTTTTTTTCTTTTTTTGAGACAGGGTCTCACTCTGTTACCTAGCTAGAGTACAGTGGTGTGATCATAACTCACTGCAATCTCTGCCTCTTGGGTTCAAGCACTTCTCCCACCTCAGCCTCCCAAGTAGCTGGGACAACATGCATGATCCACCATGCCCAGCAAATTTAAAATATATATATATTTATCGTAGAGACAGGGTCTCACTATGTTGCTCATTGCCCAGGTTGGTCTCAAACTCCTCCTGCTTTTGCCTCCTGAAGTGTTGAGATAAGCCCAGCCTTATTTTTCATTCTTTAATCAGCCATCCATCCCCCAGGTTACTTTCTGGCAATCTGTGCACTGCCTGGACCATCACATCCTATCAGCCCTTAGTGGGTATAGCTCTCACCGTGTGCAGGGATAAATATTTTCACTGGATCACTGAAGGGCCCAACTCCCCCTTTGGTGACGGCTGCAATCCTCACTGTGCACGTAGCGTTGTGGACTTGAACAGAGATCTGAGCTCGGCTGCCATTCTGGCCGACTTCCTCCAAGAGCTCTTTCTGGAGACAGAGAGGAAAAGAGGAAATGAAAACACTGAGGTCTGGGCAAACTGCAGGCGCATCTACAGTTCCTTCTGAGGGAAGCCATCCCGCCCACGTCCAAGGCCAGAAGCCACACTTCCACAGCATTTTTCCTCACTCAGGCCATGGCCAGTGGGACCAAAAGTCAGGTAGGGACAGGATGCAACATCAAGTTTTGGGGGGGCGTTGGCAAGCTAGGGCCATGGGAGCATGGCACTTAGAGTGGTCCTAAAGAAGCTTCTGGAAGAGAGGGAGCACGCAGCAGATGCACCCAGATGGCAGAGCAAGCCTGACTCCTCGAGCCCTTGATCGTCAGAACCACCCACAGCACAATACGCCAGTCACACTGTCTCTTGACATTGTCCACCTGACACCTGCCCTTGAACCGGCATGAGTGGGCTCCTGTTCCTTGAAATTATAAGAATTTTGACTAAAATCTACCTGGAAGAGGGCACTGACACTTTTTTTTTCTTTCAGTGTGACAAATGTACAACTTGCTCAATTTTCAAAACTCTGCTTTTACTTTTATTTGTATGTTACTTTAAAGTCACTGTCATTCAAACAAAGGGAAAAAAATAACGAGAACTAGGGGTTTATACAACACCTTCCTCCCCTTTTCCAACCCTCTATAATCATAATGTTCTCTGGTGTAGGAAACTAATTTTGTGTTTGGGCCGGCTTTTCAAATGGAAATTGTAGGGGTTGTGAAAGCTGAAATGAAGTTCTAGGAACATGTCTTTATCTCTGAATTTTGGAAATTTGATTTCAGAGACAGAAAGAGGTCTCAGGTCATGCAGGTCACAGATGTTACAGGTCATCAATGAACAGCAAAGGCAGTGCTATTGGTAACTTTATTCCCTGGTCACTCACTCTCAAGCCAGCCACTTTCCCAGCAATGGGGAAGGATAGAACCATCTCAACCCTTAAGGAGAGAGCAGTCCATCATTCATGACCAAGGGGGCACCTGGGTTGGCCATCCAGAGGCTGTTTCTAAATTTAAACAGGCAGTGGACATCAGGAACCCAGAAATGTCCCCTGCAGAAAAAACAAGTGGTTTTCTCTGCTCCCACACCACAAGAATCAACACAGAAGGCTTCTGTGACCTCTGGTCACCAAGAAGTGTATGAGAATTTTTCCCTACCAAAAACCAATCAGTCAGTTCCACAGCAGACACCAGCTGGGCATTCTCCAACCCAGTTCAATTCCAACGCTATCATCTGGAGATAGCGTCAGATCCCACAGGGTGAGGGCTCAGCCCCCAAGAGTCCCCCGAGTTTCAGACACAAATACAAGCCCCAGGTAGTTTGACCTGTACTTCTGACCGGCTGGCTATAAATCAGGGACCCCATGACCCCCTCCTTGAGTTTGTTTAATTTGCTAGAGTGGCTCACAGAACTTAGGAAAAGACATTCACTGGTTTATTATCTTTTTCTTTCTTTTTTTTTTTTTTTTTTTGAGATGGAGTCTCGCTCTGTCGCCCAGGCTGGAGTGCAGTAGCGCTATCTCAGCTCGCTGCAACCTCCACCTCCCAGGTTCAAGCAATTCTCCTGCCTCAGCCTCCTGAGTAGCTGGGACTACAGGTGCACACCACCACGCCCAGCTAATTTTTGTATTTTCAGTAGAGACGGGGTTTCACCATGTTGGCCATGATGGTCTCGATCTCTTAACCTCGTGATCCACCCGCCTCAGCCTCCCAAAGTGCTGGGATTACAGGTGTGACCCACCGCGCCCAGTCACATGGGAAGGGGTGCAGAGCTTTCTGCCCGCCCTGGGTGCACGACCCACTGGAAACCTCCATGTGTTCCACTACCTGGAAGCTCTCTGAACCCCATCCTCATGGGCCTTTCATGGAGGCTCCATGATAGTCGTGATTGACAACCATGTAGAATTGTGATTGGACAAAAAAGGCATGATCTAGTGCTAACAGACTGAGTGAGGAAACCCAACAAGGCCTATCTGTTCAGATTTTTCTTGGCCTCTCTGTGGGTGGCTCCTTCCTCTAGGGAATGGAAACAGGACTCCTTCCGAAATCTGAGTCTTAAGACTTCTAATCAGATGAGGTAGGTCAAAGAATTTCTTTATGGCTGAGGGCAGGGGAAAATTAGAGCCCTGCCTTGGGGAGACAAAGGAGTACACGAAAGGAGGGCAGGAGAAGATCAGCAAGAGAGATTCTGTTTTCTGAGGCCTAAAGTGCCGAAACATTATAACAAAAGACTGTCTTTCACCTTGAAAGCTCTGAAGCTACTTCAGAAACCAAGGACAAAAGGCCAAATACTTCAACAAAAGATATGCTTGTTGTTTCAGTCCCTTAGGAAATAACAAGGGCTATGGGAGTAATAAGCCAGGACCCCTGGAGGGAAAGCTCCCATCCACACACATTTTATATATATATTGTGTGTACACACACACCCAGACACACAGTATATCATAATATCACACCCCCAGACAAGGGATGAAAGGTAAAATATGACCGTTAAGAATGTTGGCTTTTCTACCTCGCCGGACTCTGAGTCTAGGAGATTTGCCATAGACTTTTTTTGTTAATTAAGTGAACAAATTAATAATTAACCTTTTTTTAATATTCTGGTGATATCTTTTTCAGAAATAGAGCATTGGGCTGGGTGAGGTGGCTCACACCTGTAATCCCAGCACTTTGGGAGGCCGAGGTGGGCAGATAACCTGAGGTCAGGAGTTCGAGACCAGCCAGGCCAACATGGCAAAACTCCATCTCTACTAAAAATACAAAAATTAGCTGGGTGTAGTGGCATGCACCTGTAATCCCAGCTACTCGGGTGGCTGAGACAGGAGAATCGCGTCAACCCAGGACACGGAGGATGCAGTGAGCCAAGATCACGCCACTGCACTCCAGCCTGAGACTCCGTTTCAAAACAAGCAACAACAAAAAAAATATAAATAGAGCATTGTATTTACTGCAAACTAGTTTTGATTATGAGTTAGTTGGTCATTCTGTGTTTAATTTGGGAGTGGGGCAGAAAATCATCAGGTAGAGTAACTCCATGGACCAAACCCCCACGGTCATGGAGCCCTTTGGTGACTCAGGCCATTGCTGAGACATAACCAACACATCTGCTTCACAGTAGACAGCTCCTCCAAAGGCCAAGCCTCACGCCTGATGTGGAACACTGGCCTGCTTCTGGCTGCGCGCTCAAATATGATACCTCACTTATGAGAGAATTATCTCAAAATAAGATGAATTACATGAAAGAATTAAATGAATAGAAGAATAGAAACCCTAACAAAAACAAATTATTCTTTTGGAAATAAACATTCAAGTAGGCTATAATACAGTTTGAGCATCCCGTATCCCAAAATCTGAAATCTGAAATGTCCCAAAATCCAAAACTTTTTGAGCACTGACATGACACAAAGGAAATGCTAAGTAAATAAGTTGAGATTTAGGATGCTCAACTGGTAAATATAATGCAAATATTCCAAAATCAGAAAGAATCCACAATCTGAAACACTTCTGGTCCCCAGGCACTTTGGATAAGGGATACTTAACCTGTGTCTACTCACTTAAGGCCTATGACTCAGTAGGAAACCCCAGAAAGGTTACTTTTTAAATTTCCACTTCTTATTCTCTTGAGTTAACAAATGTGTAACAGTGCCTGGCCCAGAGCAAATGCTCCCACCATTCGATGATGGCCAGCATCAATAGCCGTTGCCATCATTCTGAATATCAAAGTATGACAAAGATGCTGGCCAGTGTTTATCAGTCACACATTTTGGAGACGGTCAAGGGTTATCACATTTTAGGGGTGGAATTATAATAAATGTTGCCATAGTGATTAGAAAGATATATGACATATATTTTAACAAAGGTTTAACAATTTTCTCTAAGGATATCCTTAAATGGTAACCTTAAATATAGTTTAAAAATGATTCATGTTTTTTAAAATGGATGTAATTTATCCATATTGTTTTGGTGCCAAGTATGTAAAGAACGGTGTGCCCCAATTTGTATCCCCAAGTATTTAAGTCTGATTTTTCAAGTTGTCAGAGAAATCCACTAAAATCAGATGCACACAGGCACTACCCCATGTGTATTATCTCTAGTGCTGTCAGGGTACAGATCACATAAGATGGGGCCATTTCCCTGGCATAAGGTGTTCTGGTCATGGGGTGCATGCCATGGGCCAACTGCATATTTTTCATTCAATGAGCTTTCATTTTTCACCAACACCAGGTTCATAGCCTCAAGGACTTAAACATCTGAAAGCATTTCCTGGTAATAAAATCAGATTTATAATATGGCACTTGATTGCAACTTTACTTACATATAAGACACAGTGGATCTCGACAGTCAGGAAAGTAATAACACATCTTTGGAAAGTCAATTTGTTTTTTATCCTATGTGTGGCATTAGAGTTAGGTAGGGCAACTGCGGTGGTACTTGTTTTCAATGATCAAAGGCTTAAATATCCCCAACTACTCTATAAGAATTCACAACCCAGGCCAGGTGCGGTGGCTCATGCCTGTGATCCCAGCACTTTGGGAGGCCGAGGCGGGCAGATCACGAGGTCAGGAGATCGAGACCATCCTGGCTAACACGGTGAAACCCCGTCTCTACTAAAAATACAAAAAATTAGCCGGGCGTGGTGGCAGGTGCCTGTAGTCCCAGCTACTGGGTCGGCTGAGGCAGGAGAATGGCGTGAACCTGGGAGGCGGAGCTTGCAGTGAGCGGAGACCGCGTGACTGCACTCCAGCCTGGGGGACAGAGCGAGACTCCCCACCCCCCAAAAAAAAAAAATTCACAACCCTATAACTCGTAACTGTATTTAAGACTCTGGCCTATTCTATAACCTCAATGAGATAAAAGTTTCCGTCTCATGACAACAACAAAGGTGACTTGCTCAAAGGGGTTTCAAATTCACAGGTACCAACACAAAACTCTCACATTTAACTCTTCAAAACATGTCCTGTTCTTCCTTCTTTCTACAGAGAGGCCAACTGTGGAATTTGAATGAGAGACTGTATTATGAAGAAAGCCAAGGGTACCTGGGAACGAGTAGGCGGGTTCTGAAAAGCCCTGGTTTTGGAGTCAGCTGGACTGAGGTTTTTAGCCCAACCTTTATGACTCTGTGGCAGTTACCCAGCATCTCTGAGCTTTAGTTTCCTCAACTGAAAACTGAGCATATTATCTTTCTCACAATGTTTTTTGAGATGGAGTCTCGCTCTGTCCCCTAGGCTGGAGTGCAGTGGCACCATCTCAGCTCACTGCAACCTCTGCCTCCCAGATTCAAGCGATTCTCCTGCCTCAGCTGCCCAAGTACCTGGGACTACAGGTTCCCGCCACCACGCCCGGCTAATTTTTGTATTTTTAGTAGAGACAGGGTTTCACCATGTTGGCCAGGCTGGTCTCGAACTCCTAACCTCAGGTGATCCACCTGCCTCGGCCTCCCAAAGTGCTGAGATTATAGGCATGAGCCGCCACGCCCAGCCTCACAGTTAAGGGTTAAATGAGTTCCTTTACGTAAAACACATAGTACACGATCTGGCATGCTGCAAGTAATCAGTGGTGGCTATGATTATCCTTATATCATGTTCAAGGTGGTGCTACAGTTGGGTCTTCTTTGCCCATAAATAAATACAAAACCTTCTTACAGAATTGACCTTGTGGTATCTTTCAGGTCTTAGTGCATTAGAGAAAATCATCAAGGCTGTCTAGTTCCCCAAACCAAGAAGCTTATTTGACCTATTCATGGAGTTTACCTCCATGGTTTCTCCTCCAGGCAAAATGTACCCTATTTGATCAATCCCTGGGTTTCAGAAGTGGTTCAGATCCCTGGCTGGCCATGAGAACCTTGCCTATTCCTCACACTTTAAGACAACACTAGTTCAAATGCTCTGCTCTCCTTTGACAGGGAGAAAAGGAGAAAGGAAGCGGCGGTGGGCACATGCCAACATCCAGGCACATAGCTCTGCTCATTAAGGGAGCTTGTTAGGAGGCCGAGGTCTTGGGCCAAGTACGCTGCAGCTTCCCTGAGTCTCCAAAGAACTTGGTTCTCTGGGAGGCAGATGTTGCAGTGAGCCGAGATTGTGCCACTGCAATCTAGCCTGAATGACAGATTGAGACTGTCTCAAAAAAAAAAAAAAAAAAAAAGTTGTTTCTATATATCATGCTGTCTCAAGGCTATAATAACCTCTGCTATGAGACTTCCTTCTAAGATCTATATCCTTTGAAAATGAAGAGTAAACTAGCATTAGAGCAATAAACCCAAAGCAACGAACTCCATAAAAACCGCACGTATAAAAATGTCTCTGCCTAACGTTTAGGCGATTCTGGGTCAAAGTTAAACAGATTTATTTTCTGTTGAACTTCAAAGAGCCTTGAACTTGCCAGTATATATGGTGGGCCTTCAAGGTGGTATAATATGCAATATTTTATAATTCTATTTGCTCACTGAACTCTTTTTTCACGGAAGATCCACTGACACTTTATGGGAATGAGGGTGGGTTGGGAAATACTAGTCCACACTTAATAAAAGACTGTCCCATTCACAGAGAGAAATTCTCCAGCTGGTTTAGATGGTGTAGCTGGGCCCATGCATCAAATCCATAGTGCCATAAATGCCTACAAAGCAAGGTCAAGGTCCTGTGTTCAGACAGTACAAAGACGAGCAAGACCTGCCTCCAACTTCAAAGAATATGCATTGTATTTGCTCCTTATCTTTGGATTTTAAACTCTGATTTGGAAGGCAAGGAATCACAAGACAAATAGAACAAAAAAAAGTAGGTATCATCATTTGAGATATAATAAATATCCATACAGTAAAGATCGAAGGATTCTTACTCTGAAAGTGACTTGACCGTTGTGGGAACGCAAAGCTACAAACCTGTCTTCGGTGTAGCTGCAATAAGCCAAGGAAAAACGACTCCCAAGAAAGTTCTGAAACTGCAGGCACACGAAAAACCCCGCCCTTAATTACAGTTATAATGAGAAATATCTTTCAAAAATATCCAACTGCTCTGTCCTGCATAAGGAAGTAGCTTTAGTATCAGTTATCTAAAAATGAAAATGAACGGATAATTTTGAGACAAGGTTTTGTCTAAGCTTTGCCCTTCTGAGATGAAGGAAATTCAAGGAAATCAAAGTGACAGATGCCAAGATCATCTCAAACGTCCTTTTGGGTATGGATTTCAGAGGACTCCCAGGGTCCGCCTTTCTTCCATGTTATTTGTCCCTGGTTTTGGATCATAAGCTTGAAACTTAGCTGCATCAGAGAATGTTTTCCAAAGTAAAGTGAGCCACTGTGTCTTTGTGGTCACTAGACTGTCCATGATGCATAAAGTATGGTGTAAAGCATAATAAAATGATCTCACTGGGATGATCTGGCATCCCCAAGAAGGTAGGTGACTGGAAAGGTCACAGCCCTAACTGTGGCAGTTCTGTTCTCCCTGCAGAGGGGACCGTTCTGAACAAAGGGCAATGAGAATGCACAGCGTAGCTGAGTGCTAATGGCATTTAGTGCACAAGGCTCTCCAGCCACAGTCATTCATAAGGTTTTCATCATCGCTGCCCTTCAGAACGCCTCAGCTCAAGAGGCCCCCTTCAGAAAAGCAGCTTTCACCCATGCCAGAAGTAGAAGGAGAAAGGATGACCTGCAGCTCTTTAAACAAACTGGCTTGTTTTTAGACAGCCTAAGTGTCTGCTAGTAATCACTATTTTCCGCCAAATAGAGAAAGATAAAATTCCTACTGAACCTTTATGCTTAGTATAGCCATACCAAGCATTCAGCATTGTGAACAAAAGCCTTTCTCTCAAAGAGGCATTTGATTCCTGCAACTAAGCCAATGGAGAAATGCAGTTAATCCAGGGGCACCTCACACAAATGCCTTGGGACAAAAGACAAAAGGAAAGGCTGCTTCTCTCGCAGCTGTGACTTTTAAGCAGGATTGCTACTTAAAATGAATTAATACCATGATCATTTACTATGAGGCAAGTAAGCCTTCTTTTTCTCTACTTCCATCACCTACTGCTTCCAACAGTCTGCTTCCTGATAGGTAAACTGAGGCAGGGAAATTAAAATAAATTTTAAGTGTCCTTTCAGAAAATGGCAGTTTTGATAAATGCTGGATGATGTGTGGCTAAAAATGATTAAAACAAAGCTTGAGCATCATCAGTGGATGCATCTGCTCACTCATTCACCCTATTCATCTCTATACGGAGCATCTGTATCTGATGCTCCATATAGATGCCATGAAGAAGCTAAAATTTGGATCTATTATATGGTTTGGCTGTGTCCCCACCCAAACCTCATTTTGACTTGTAGTGCCATGGGGGGGTCCAGGTGGGAGGTAATTGGGTCATGGGGGCGGGGTTTTCCCGTGCTGTTCTCTTGACAGTGAGTCTTGTGAGATCCTATGGTTTTATAAAGGGGAGTTCCCCTGCACACACTCTCTTGCCTGCCATGTAAGACATGCCTTTGCTCCTTCTCTGCCTCCTGCCGTGATTGTGAGGGCTCCCCAGCCATGTGGAACTGTGAGTCCATTAAACCTATTTTTCTTTATAATTACCTAGTCTTGGGTATGTCTTTATTAGCAGTGTGAAAACAGACTAATACAATCTGTCACTAGGGTTAGATTGATCAGGAATATGGCAACATAGAAGAAGCATGCTTTCCATGATCACAGTAAAGAAGAGACAGACTTGATAATGAAACCAGTGCATCTGCCCTTCCATGGATGTTCTGTGTCACAAAAGGAGGCAGCATTACCCCACTCTCTTCCTTTCCCAGGTGGGAAGGGAAGCTGTCTAGAAGCTGCCCACCTAATCACATCCAGGCATTATCACCCAGCTGCCTTTCCTGCTGCTGTATTGGCTCCAGGGTTCACATCATAGCAGTGGTCTTTAGACTTCATAGAAATCAAAATCAAATGTCTCTCTGGTTTTGATTGGAGTCATGCCTAGCAAAGTCATTGGAAGGGCACTGGCTGGTACTTAGGGAGGAAGCCACTACTTCACATGTAGATTCCCTTTGCCTTTTGTTTGCCAGTGTGAAATGAAACCAGTACTTACGCTAGAGAGTCTTCACTGAACTTGCCAGCTTTAGCAAAAATCTAAAGGATCTTGCCAGCTTTAGATTGATTATAAGGCAGGAATTACCTGACATATTGATGCTCCCCCACCATACCCCTACCCAGTTCCAAGCACACAGTGGTATTCCAAATAAACATTGCGGATGATTCTGATATACATTTTCAGGGAGCAAGAAAACCTCCTGTAGCTGGCAGGAGCCTGCTGCTGAGTTGCCTGCTCAGTCTTGGAAGACCAAAGTGGAATGTGCTCAGCAAATATGCTCTGGTGGAAAGAAGGCAGGTTGGAAGGTTACTTATATCAGCAAACTCAATGTAATTATTCATGAAAGAAGAATCATCTAGGTCATCATCATGATCTGTAAGTCTCAAGTTGTACTCCTGAGCTCATGCTTATCATTGGCTCCCTTGCTATCAACCAATTTCTACCTGCCTTGGCCTCACTTTCAGGGCCCTGCATTTTAGGGTCAGAACTCCTCAATCCAGCTTCATCTCACACCTCGCTCTCACAAAAGGGTTATGTTCCAGACCTTCAAGTGAGTAAGAACTTAAAGCTGCCATGTTGTGCCTTCTCTCATGTTATCTTTTCCCATCTGAGACTCCTCAAACTTCATCTGTCAAAATTACTCTAAGCTGTGATGGTTAATATTATGTGTCAACTTGACTGGGTGACAGAGGTGCCCAGCTATGTGGCTCAACATGATTTCTGGGTGTGTCTGTGAAGGTGTTTCCAGTGAGATTATTATTTGAAACGGGGGACTCACTAATGCAGACTGCCCTCTCCAGTGTGGCTGGGCCTCATTCAATCCATTGAGGGCCTGACAAGAAAAAAGGTAAAGAAAGGAGGAATTCTCCCCTTTTCTTCTGCCTGAATGCTTGAGCTGACACATCAGTACTCTCCTATCCTTGGACTGAGATCTACACCACTGCCCCTGTTCTCAGGCCTTCAGACTCTGACTAAATTACACCACTGACTCCTGGGTCTCCAGCTTCCAGATGGCAGATCGTGAGACTTCTCAGCCTCTGTAATTGCATGAGTCAATTTCTCATCATAAATCTCCTTCTATACATACATGTTCAATTAGCTGTTTCTCTAAAGAATCTTGACTAACACACAAGCCCAATTCAAGTACCACCTTTTCTGGGAGAGGCGGTCTGCCACAGGCTCCGAGCATCTTTGTTCATCCTTGCTGAGTGTGACAAACTGCAAAGCCTAACCATCCCCAACCCTGAGCCATGCTGGGGCTGGTCACATGGGCAGTGAAGTAGGTCAAGGTGTCCACAGCATGACGACCGTACAACTGCACAGAGGATCAGCTTGTTTGCTGCTCACTACACAGGGCGCTGAGCCCTTGACCCTAGTACCCTCAGGTGCACAATCCACCAAGTGGGTACATCACATTGCCCAGTGGGACTTGGTGGAGCAGGGAACCTGTGCCGCTGATGCACCTGGTTGTGTGCTATGTAGTGTCAGACTGCATGTCCTGATCCAGTAATTCTGATGTCTAATTGCAGCTTGTCTGCAGCTGTGCCAGGCTGGCCAGCGAGCTTGCTTGGTCCCCTCCTTTGGTGTCTGCTTACTTCTTGCCATTCTCTATGAGGATGAAGTTATTCCCTGATCTTCTCCTTTTGCAAAGTCCCATGAAATTTCCAAAAGGCCATGAATTGCTGGACTGCTAAGCCCTGTAGCTCGCTGACTTAATGCTACAACTTGGGTAGTCCACACTGTCGTCTTAGAAGAGCCTAAATTCCATGAGGGCAAAAGTCAGGTAATAACAGAGGATGAATTCTATATCTATCTCATGAATAAGTAAATGAATGAATGAATGAATGAATGAGGAAAGTCCCAAAAGATTCCTTAGAATTTTATAACTGTTCAGTCACCTCTAATATTTACTATAATCTTTACGTTCCCCTGAAAGGTGCCTTGCCTAACTCAATCACACCAGGTCTTTTCAAAAACAAATGAAAGCTTCTAAAACTGAAGTAAACCAGCAAGTTGAAAGGAGATGACTAATCGTGCTCTTCTAGGGTTTAGACTTACGGAAATCCCTGCACCCTGCCACACGTGGGATATCCGGTAGCCCACCAGTTCTCCATCCTGCCGCTTAGTCGGAGGCTTCATCCATCTGATGTCCACATTATCATTAGATTCATTCAGAAACACAGTGACGTTTAAAGGTGCTACTGATGGGGCTACAAAAGAAAAAAGGAGAGAAGAATGAAGAACCACAAAGCACACACAGATGTATTCTCATCTGGGTTTTCAAATGTTTGGTTTTCAATGCTCTATGAAAAGCACTCAAATGAGACCAAGACTTATAGCACATTTTCACCTTTTCAACTAAGATTTTCACTGAGATATCAATGAGTTTTAAATAAGTGAGCCCTTTTAGGTTACTGAAGCCTGGAAATTCATTTCTTAAGTTGAAAATGTCAGCCAGAACATAGTGAGACCCTCTCTACAAAACAAAACAAAAAACTAAAAAATTAGCTGACTGCTTGGTGCACATCTGTAGTTCCAGTCCCTCAGGAGACAGGCAGGAGGATTCCTTGAGCCCAGGAGGTTGAGGCTACAGTGAGACATGATCATGCCACTGCACTTCAGCCTGGGCAGAAAAAGCAAGCAAGGAAGAAAAGAAGGAAAGAAAAAGAGAAAGAAAAGAAGAAAATATTGGCCAGGTATGGTGGCTCATGCCTATAATCCCAGCACTTTGGGAAGCCAGAGGGAGAGGATTGCTTGAGGTCAGGAGTTTGAGACCAGCCTGGACAACTTAGTGAGACCCCAATCACCACTAAATATAAAAAAATTAGCTGGGTGTGATGGCACAGGTGTGTGGTCCCAGCTACTTGGGAGGCTGAGGAAAGATCACTTGACCCTGGAAAGTCAAGGCTGCAGTGAGCCGTAATTGCAGCACTGCACTCTAGCCTGGGTGATAGGGCAAGACCCCATCTCAAAAGAAAAAAAAAAAAAAAAAAGGAAATTTCATGAGCACCTAAAGTAAAATAGCAAAGAAGAGGAAGGCAGGGAAGGTAGGGTGGGTGGTGCTCTGGACTCCTGGGGAAGTGAAGCAGACACAACTTGAACAATGTTCTCCAGCATAAACCTGTGGGGCAGAAAGTTAACACGGCCAGCTAGAGATCAGCTTGGTGGCATTTGAGATGCACAAGGTAGGAAACACTGCTGAGCTCAGAATGCAGCCACCATTTTAAAGTCCAGAGGCAAGTTACTGACAGTCTGAACAGAGCTAATCTGTCAACACATTTAAAAAGTGCGTGTGTGTGTGTGTGAGTGTGCACAAGTGTACGTGTATAAAATAATTTGGGAAACAAGTCAAGATCATTACTACAGTCTTTTTTGGGAGAGAATAACTTAACTATATCTATTAAAATTGAAAATAATATGCTCTCTGACCAAATATTTTATTTCCAGGAATTTAATCTGTAGGTGATGTTATATTCATTGCAGCATAATAATGGCAAATGGAAATAAATGCAATGCTGGGTCAATAATTATGATATAACCTGGGAGGCGGAGGTTGCAGTGAGCCGAGATCATGCCACTGCACTTCAGCCTGGGTAACACAGTGAGACTCTGTCTCAAATAATAATAACAATACAAATTTTGATACATTTTCCAATGGAATACTTACTACCTCCTCACTGGAAAGAATTAGGTCACGTGTATTGATATAAAAAAAATCCAATGGGAGAAAAATCAGATTGTAAAAAGTATATAGATCCATGTTAGAAATTAAAAAAATAAATCTTCCATATCTAGAAAGAATAATAACAATTGGAATAATATACACCAAACTGTTGCCTGTAGTTGAATGAGGGGAGGTTAAATTATATATTTCAGATATGTGTGAAAGGATACTATAACCCTCTTTTTCTCTGCTGATTCCAGAAACAGTAATCATGAAGTTAAAATGAATTTCAGCTTAGAAAACGTCACACAACTAAAGCTGCCTATGAAATCAGTTGCACACTTTCAAACCTGTTGTAGAATTTGTGGATAAATATGGCCAACACAACATGTCTATATGTCTGCCTCCTCCCAAAACCCCTCTATGATGGCAATAAAGAATTTAAAAAGATATAAACTCACAAGGCAAAGAGGAGTCAACAGTAGAAGAGAGATTTCAACACATATTTGAAAGCTGAAAAAGAGATGAAGAAGGTATAATTAACTCAGCAAGCCAATGTTCTCCCAAAGAACCACAGAGTAGCTCAGAAGCTGTGGACCCAGGTATTAAAATGGGGACTAAAACTGGAAAGAATGATTGGAAGTCTGATTAAGGAATAGTTGCCTCTTGGCCGGGTGCGGTGGCTCACGCCTGTAATCCCAGCACTTTGGGAGGCCGAGACAGGCGGATCACGAGGTCAGGAGATCGAGACCATCCTGGCTAACACGGTGAAACTCCGTCTCTACTAAAAATACAAAAAAATTAGCCGGGCACAGTGGCTCACGCCTGTAATCCCAGCACTTTGGGAGGCCGAGGCGGGCAGATCACGAGGTCAGGAGATCGAGACCATCCTGGCTAACACAGTGAAACCCTGTCTCTATTAAAAATACAAAAATTAGCCGGGCGTGGTGGCAGGTGCCTGTAGTCCCAGCTACTGGGTCGGCTGAGGCAGGAGAATGGCGTGAACCCGGGAGGCGGAGCTTGCAGTGAGCCGAGATCATGCCACTGCACTCCAGCCTGGGCGACAGAGCGAGACTCCATCTCAAAAAAAAAAAAAAAATTAGCTGGGCGCAGTGGCGGGCGCCTGTAGTCCCAGCTACTCGGGAGGCTGAGGCAGGAGAATGGCGTGAACCCGGGAGGCAGAGCTTGCAGTGAGCCAAGATTGCGCCACTGCAGTCCGGCCTGGGTGAAAGAGCAAGACTCCGTCTCAAAAAAAAAAAAAAAAGAAATAGTTGCGTCTCAAAGTCTGTCTTCTCCATGCCTACACACCAGGCAAGTATGCCCTCAAATATCCATAGGACACAGGGTGATTTATTCTCTGAAGCAGAAAGCCACTAAACTTAGGGCACCTGTAGAATGGAGGCATGATATGCACCCAGGCTGAAAACTGGGAAAATAAGTGAAAGTTTATATACTAAATGACAAGGACTCTACCTCCCCCTCCTTCCCCACTTGGCTACTAGAATATCAGCAGCTACGTTTAATTCATGGAGCAGGACACTTCTTTTCTAGAGGAAGTGGGTGGCTACAGAGGAAAGAAACCAATTTTGACAGTTGGTGGGTATCTGGATCAAAACACTTAGGTCACTGTCCAATCACCTATAGTGAGGCCTACAAGCTCCGCCCACACCCACAAAGTTCCAGTCAAATCAATGATTCTTCACTCTTCCATAGGAGCAGACAGCAGAAATTAGCAGAGTTCTGGGGAAGCCTCCCCACTGAATATCAGGGACCAAAAAAACCACACAGAACACAGGGCTTAGAGGAGACAAAGCTAGTGTAGGAACTAGAGAAACTAAAGACAAACAAACAAAACATAATTGAGATATCCAGAAAAGGCTCTTACGATTGAGAACCAGAAAAAAATTTTCATTGAAAAAAACTTGAAATTAGCAACATAAGTAAAATAAAATATTTAACAGAAGAATTGGAAGATAAATCAAGTAAATCTCCAAGAAGGTAGAATAAAAAGGTAAAGAAAATAGGCCAATTTGAAAAAAGAAAATTGAGGAAGCAATCAAAGAGGTCTAATTAACAATTGTCTAACACAATTTCTGGAAAAAACAGAGTGGAACATTTCCAAAGGAAAAAAAAAAGTTTAAGGACCAAAGGACTTGCATTTCCAGATCAAATGGGGCCACTGAATGCCCTTGATAATAACCAAAACAAATTGCACATCACAGCTTATCACAGAACCAGGATTAAAGAGAAAAGATATTTTTAAAACTAAAACTGAAAAACAGTTCACATAGAAAACTTAAGTATCAGAATTTTCCACAGCAACCCATGAAGCTAAAAAATGATACAAAAACACCTTTAAACTTCTGAGGGAAAATAATTTCAACCTAAATTTCTATATTTGGAAAAATTACTAAGCCAGTATTACATAAGGACATGCAAGTTCCCACAATCTTTACTTTTTATGTATACATTCTGTGGAAGCTAATTGAGAATGGGCTCCATGAAAACGAGGGCATAAACTAAGAAAGGCAAATACCCAGGAGAAGGCACCAGAATCCTTAGGATGCCTCTAAAGGAAAATAGAAAAAGAATCACACGAAACAATTAAAGGTAATGGTATCCAGGCCTCGCACGGGGCAAGAATAGTGCCTGTTCCCATCAATCAGACTGGAAAATCTAATGATTCAAGAAGCACTGAGTAGCGCACACAGAATGGTCTTGTGTCAGCAGTGGGTAATAACTGACCTGAGACTGAGCCTTGCTCAGGTTCTGCCTAATAAATCTTAAAAGCAAGACCCTACAGGATTAAACGGTTTCCCACTAGCTTAACTGTGTCTCAAAACAAAGCTCACTACTTACAGAAACACAAGAATATCTAGCATCCAACACTGTAAAATTCTCGATGTCTGTAATCCAATCAAACATTATCAGGCATGCAAAGAACCTGAAAAATACTACCTAGAGTGGAAACATAAATGAACCAGTTGAAACCACCCACAAATAACATAGATGTTAGGCTAGCAAACAAAGACATCGGAACAGTTATGAAAAGCCTGGGCATGGTGGCTCATGCCTATAATCCCCACATTTTGGGAGGCTGAAGCGGGAAGATCATTTGAGGTCAGGAGTTTGAGAGCAGCCTGGGCAAAATAGCGAGACCCTGTCTCTACAAACAAACAAACAAAACAAAAAACACGCCGGGTGTGGTGGCTCACGCCTGTTATCCCAGCACTTTGGGAGGCCAAGGCGGGCAGATCACCTGAGGTCAGGAATTCAAGACCAGCCTGACTAACATGGAGAAACCCCGTCTCTACTAAAAATACAAAATTAACCAGGCAAGGTGGCACATGCCTGTAATCCCAGCTACTCAGGAGGCTGAGGCAGGAGAATTGCTTGAACCCAGGAGGCAGATGTTGCGGTGAGCCGAGATCACACCATTGCACTCCAGCCTGGGCAACAAGAGTGAAACTGTCTCAAAAACAAACAAAAAAAACAACCAAAAAACAAAGCATAAAAAAACAAAAACAAAAATTAGTTGGGTGTGGTGGCATGCACCTGTAGTACCAGCTACACAGAAGGCGAAGGCAAAGGTGGAAGAATTGCTTAAGCCAGTTCAAGACTGCAGCGGGCTATGATCGGCACTGCACTCCAGCCTGTGTGACAGAATGAGACTCTGTCACAAAAAAAGGAAAATAAGAAAGAAAGAAAAAAGGAAAGTAATTATAACTGCATTCTGGATGGTCCAAAAGTTAGAGACATAAAAATGCAAAAAAGAGATAAAAATTACTGTGTATGAGATGAAATATAAACTGGATAGGACTAATGTCAGATGAGATACTGCACCAAAAAAGATGAGTGAAATTGAAGACATAGCAATAGAAACTATCCAAAATAAAACGCAGAGATAAAAGAAGGGGAAAATAATAACAGATCATCAGTGAGTTATGGGACAACTTCAAATGGTCTAATATATATGTAACTGGAGTCCTTAAAAAAGAGGATAGGTGGAAACAGAAAAAAAATGTGAAGAAATAATGGCCAAACTTTTTCCAAATTTGATGTAAACAACAAATACAGAGACCCCAGAAGTTCAATAAACTCCAAACACAAGGAATATAAATAAAATTACACCAAAGCATGTCACAATTCAATTGCTCAAAATCAGTGATAAGGATGAAAATAGGAACAAAAGACACATTACATACAGAGGAACAAAGTTAGGATGACCACAGATTTGATGTGGGAAACAATGCAAGCAAGAAGATAGGGGAGCAACTTCTTTTAATGTACTGAAAGTAAAAACAAACAAACAAAACAAAAGCTAAAACTGTGAACCTGCAGTTCTATACCTCATAAAAACACCTTTCAAAAATGAAGGCTAAAAATAAAAATAAGAACACTTCAAAAGTAAAATAAATATTTTTCCCCAGACTACAGGAGCTGAATACCATACCAGCAGATCCACACTAGAAGAAATGATTTTTTAAAAAGTTATTCAGGAAGAAGGAGAATGATGCCAGATAAAATATAAAGACCAAAAAATGAAGACCACTAGAAATGGTAACTATAACGCACAAACATGTGTTTTTCCTGGTTATATAAATCTCTCTGTGAAAGATTATTGACTGAACAAAAATAACAACAGTGTAGCAATGGTTTTTTAAGATACATTAAAGTAAGATATTTGACAACAGTAGCCAAAAATATCTGAAAGAGAAAATGGAATATATGTGAAGTGGTATAAATCATTTGAAGGTACACTGTGATAAGTTAAATATGTATACTGTGAATCCTAAAGCAACCACTAAAAGAACAGAAAAAGAGCTATGGCTAATAAGCCAAACAAAGAATAAAAAATAAGAATCATAAAAATATTAAACATAGAATCATAAAAATATTAATATTAAAAATATAAAAATAATATTTTAAGTGAAGAAAAAGAACAAATTACAGATAGAACAAATAGAAAATATGATGCAATTAAACCTATCCATTTGAATGATTCCATTACATTTTAATGGACTTGTGGGTTATTTTATACGTATATATGTGTGTATATGTACATATATATAATAACCTACACACACACACGCGCACACACACACACACACAGGTTTTTGTCATGATTTCTGGCTTACAACTCCTATAGCCCTGGTTACAATCTTTTGCTATGATGTTGGGTGCTTTACGCCTCGGGCAGGCCTCAGAAAACAATCTCTCTGACCTCTTCCTGCCCTCCTTTCACCTGCCTCAATGCAGGACTCTAATCTTCCCCATCTTTCTGACTGTGGGTCATAAGAACCTTATTACAAAGGGGGTCCTGACCCATAACCTGGAGGAAGGAATGCTGACATCATGAAGCTTCCACAAAAAAACAAGAGAACAGGGTTCAGAGAGCTTCCAGATAGCTGAACATGTGGAGGTTCCTGGAGGGTGGTGCGCCCAGAGAAGCTCCACACCCTTTCCCTCTATATCTCATCCTCCGCATCTCTTCATTTGTATCCTTAGTAATATCCTTTATGATAAACTGGTAAATATAAGTATTTCCCTGAGGTCTGTGAACCGTTCTAGCAAATTAATTGGACACAAAGCTGAGGTCATGGGAAACACTTGGTCAGTCAGAAGTTCCAGAGGCCCAGACTTGTGATTGGCATCTAAAGGCTGGGGATGGGGACGGGAGGGAGGAGAGGCCTGGAGATTGAGCCCTCGGCCTGTGGGATCTGAAGCTATCTCCATGTAGTGTCAGACTTGAATGGAGGACACTCAGCTGGTCTCCGCAGCAGAGCTGACTGCTTGCTGGTGGAGAGAAATCCCCACATATATTGGGGTGGCCGAAAGCTTCTGTATTGACCATTGTGTTGGTAACATGTATTGATTGTTGTGTTGTGAGAGAGCATGTTTTAAAGTGTGCTGCTATTATCTTCTATGTAAAAGAAAAGATTACCTATACATAACACGGCTAAGTTTTGTCACTGAACGCTTTTAAAGTATGGAGGAAATATCTTTCCCATTTTCATCAGTCGCCTCAATAATTTTCTCCTCCAGAGACAAAGTCCAAAGAAAGCAAATTTTCAACTCTCAGGCCACTGGGAAGGGTTTGTTGAATCACATGACATTGGGGGCAATACACATTCTGAACCCCAGGAATTACCTCCTTCAGTCGTGCTGGCTAGAATCCAAGGGCTCACTGCAGACCAGCCTATTTCATTCATGCAGGAAACGCCAATGCTGTAATTAGCCAGGGCTTGCAGCTGCTTGATTTGGTACAGATGTGGTGAGGCAGAGGTGTTAAAAATCATGACTGAGCCATTACTCAGCGGATCAGCTTCCTTGACCTAAATGAAGAGTAAACATGAGGACCGGGCATTAGTAAGGTGGTAGGAATGTCAGGCATGGAGCATGTGTGCATTCGGTGAACGTGGCCCTTCCTCTACGCTGAGGTGAAGGACCTGTTTCCTTTCTGGGCACACACACATTTTCCTGCCAGCGTCACTGTGTGTTACTCATGCCACTCGGACAGTAACTGAACACCTGAGGAAAACGCCTAAAACAACAATTAACAATTCTCACTGTGGCAGGTAACGGAGCAAATAATTATGATGATTAGAATGTATATTATACTATAAAATAAAGCCTCTCCTCTCTTAGAACCTCTTCGATTCTTGACTTCTTTCAGCTGCTTCACGGAACGTGCGACAGAGACAACAGATACAATATGTGTTGGCAAACCCTGAAATACTTACTGTTTTGCCTTTTAAAGGAAATATTTCCCAAATTCTGCTTTTAGAGGATGGGTTTCTTGCTTTCTTTTTCTTTTCTTTTCTTTTTTTTTTTTTTTTGAGATGGACCTTCGCTCTCTTTGCCCAGGCTGGAGTGCAGTGGCGTTATCTCAACTCACTGCAACCTCCGCCTCGTGGATTCAAGCAATTCTCCTGCCTCAGCCTCCTGAGTAGCTGGGATTACAGGCATGTGCCACCACGTGCAGCTAATTTTGTATTTTTAGTAGAGATGGGGTTTCACTATGTTGGCCAGGCTGGCCTCGAACTCCTGACCTCAGGTGATCCACCCGCCTTGGCCTTCCAAAGTGCTGGGATTACAGGCGTGAGCCACCACACCCAGTGTTTCTTAATCTTTCTTTTTATTATGTAACCTGAGGAACACTGCTCTTGCCTTGAGGCTAACTTTATTTTATTGTTATTATTATTACTACTTTTTTTGAGATGGAGTCTCACTCTGTTGCCCAGGCTGGAGTGCAATGGTGTGACCTCTGTCTCCCAGGTTCAAGTGATTCTCCCACCTCAGCCTTCAGAGTAGCTGAGATCACAGGTGCCTGCCACCACGCCTGGCTAATTTTTTTTTTTTTAGTAGAGACGGGGGTTTCACCATGTTGGCCAGGCTGGTCTTGAACACCTGATCTTAAGGGATCTGCCTGCCTTGGCCTCCCAAAGTGCTAGGATTACAGGTGTGAACCAATGCACCCATCCTGAGGCTAATTTTAGTGTGTCCTTTATTCGTAACCCCTTCGACCCCAATAGAAATTCAATTCCAGAGGCACACACAGGAAATGTAGATTCTTGGCTTTTTTTTTTTTTTTTTTTTTTTGATGGGGAGATATAGGAAAGGGTCATATGCCCCTCCTCCAGAAAACTTTTCTCCAAATCTCCTTTAAACATACTGCCTTATCTTTCCCTCCATAACTCCACCAGTCTCTCCACATCCCCCTCCAAATCTCTATATGCATAGGCAAGAGAGGGTGATTCCCAGCACAAATCTAGTCCTGGGTGAAACTTTCATCTCTTTCCTTGCATACCTCCTGTCTGGGTATGGGGATAAGGGAGAGTATGGGATTTTGCTTTCCATTACATGCTTTTTCAAAATTTCTGTAATATGTGGCACTTATAAAATCAGAACAGACAAAATGATACTGGGTAAAACAAGCAACAGAGAGCAATTTGGGAAAAATCCTCAGGCCACAAAATGTATTGCTGTTCATAATGGGCTTGCAGTTCTGGGCTGTGGATATACAGTACTGTAATTTCAGGCTATGTGTGTTTGAATCTTAGGTCAATGAACCAGAAAAACATTCTGGAATTCCAAATCCCCTGGTGGATACCAGGAGTATGGTGTGGGGGCTGAGTTTCACCTCTGACTCAGACACTGTGGGTGACAAGAAGGTATCATTTGGCCTGAGGAGCCACCAGAGGAGAAACGAGAACCCGGACGCTTGTCTTGGTGGTGGCTGTTGGCAGACATCACTTTTTGTTTGTTTCACTTTAGAGTGTGCACCTACTTCCTGGTGACCAACCACCAAAGCGAAGGTGGAGGAAATCTTTGGCTCTCCTCCCCGCCCCACTTCCGGAGACATGTGGGGAGCATTTCCAGGCACAGGGACGCTCTCTGAAAGCACATTCCTAGAGGAAAGCAGGGTTTCTATAACAGTCCTTCTCAGTCAGTGGGTCCTCAGGGAAAAGAGAGCATGAAGTGGCAAGAAGTACGTGGGAGAGCTAAAAATAGAAATGGAGTGTGTGGCCCAAAAATGGGTGAAGAAAAGAACTAAGATCAGGACCAAAGGAAGTGAGAGGGTGTGTCCTGCTAGTGCATGGATCTGAATCTCATCCAAAACATTCATTTGGTCCCGAGTCAGAGTTTAAAATTATAATTTTACAAAGCCATACTTGGTCCCTTCAAAAACTGGGAATACACTGTTAATGACAGAATAGAAAAGATAACTTTTAGAGCTTGTATCGATTAACTCCAGTGGGACTGCAAGAGAATATAAAGGACACCTAATTAAACTTGAATTTCAAAGAAACAAGAAGTAAGTTTTCAGTACAGGTATGTCACGAGATTATTCGTGTAGTTTAACTGGGTGTCCTGTATTCTTATTTGCCAAATCTGGAAAGCCAAAACCTTTCCATTTGCCAAAATGGAAAGGAGAAAGGATGAATGGAGGCTGAGCTAGCCAAGGGGGACAAGAACAGAATCATCATATCCAGCATCACAGAATCCAAGATGGGTAAGAAAGGACTGGAATTTGGCTGTCTCAGGATGCTTTTTCATGTGTACCATGAACACCCAAAACCATGGCAGAGAGACAGCAGGTAAATCTTGTGTATGATCATCTTCCATCATCAGGGCTGACCTGGTGTCTTCAGACTTTTCAACCATCCTACCTACCTCACGTTACCCTGAGGCCTGCCGTCTCAAGGTGGGGTGGTACTCTTCCTGACAGTCTCCCCGAAGCTCACCATCCTCATGTTTCACGTCCTCCCAGGCTCTTCAAACAGCTCAGCACTTTGGTAACAGTTTTAAAAAGGGCTGGCCCATGCTTCAGTTATGTCCATGTATATAAATGTCTACCTCAGCCTGGGTGACATGGTGAAACTACATTTCTACTAAAAACACAAAAATGAGCCAGGCGCAGTGGCAGGTGCCTGTAGTCCCAGCTACTCAGGAGGCTGAGGCAGGAGAATTGCTTGAACCCGGGAGGCAGAGGTGGCAGTGAGTTGAGACTGTGCCATTGCATTCCAGCCTGGGCAACAAGCGTGAAACTCTGTCTCAAACAAACAAACAAACAAATAAATAAATGTCTACCTCTAGGGAAAAAGGCCCTGGATATTTCTAACAACAGAGCCCCAAAAGAACATGAAGCAAAAACTGATAGAATGGAAGGGAGAAACAGACAATTCAAAAATAAGAGCTGAGATCTCAATTCCCCATTTTCAATAACAGATGGAACCATGAGACAGAATATCAGCAAGGCAACAGAAGACTGAAGACTCTAAACCAATGAGACCTGAACCACATGCACAAAACACTTCATCCAACAACAGCTGAATGTACATTCTTCTCAGGTGCACACAAAACTTTCTCCAGGATAGAACTTAGGTCATAAAACAAGCCTTAATAAATTTAAAAGGATCACAGTTATATGAAGTATATTCTCCAAACACAGTAGAATAACATTAGAAATCAGTAAAGGAAGAAAACTTGAGAAATTCACAATTACGTGACAATTTAAATACACACTTCTAAATAATCAAGAGGACAAAAAAGTTCACAAGGAAAATGACAGAAAACTTGAGATCAACAACAACAACAACAAAAACCTTATGGGATGCAGCTAAAGCAGTGCTTACAGGGAAATGTAGAGTGTAAATGCCTATTTTTTTTAATATAAAAGAACATAATCAATAACCTAACCTCTACCTTACAAAACTAGAAAAAGAGCAAGGTAAACCAAAGCAAACAGAAAAAAAAGAAACAAAAATTAAGGCAGAAATAAATAAAATATAGAATAGAAAAACACTAGAAAAAAATTCACAAAATCAAAAGTTGATTATTCAAAAAGATAAATAAGATTGACAAACTTTTAGCTGGACTAAGAAAAATAAGAGAGAAGACAAATTACTAAAACCTGGAATGAAACAGGGGATCTTATTACTAACCTCAAAGAATAAAAAAGGTTATAATTGAATACTATGTACTATGTTGTATACCAATAAATTAGATAACTGAGACGAAATGTTCAAGTTCCTATCACATAGAAACTACCAAAGCTGACTCAAGAAGTAACAGAAAATCTGAATAGACTTATACCAAGTAAAAAGATTGAGCTAGTATTGAAAAACCTTTCCACAAAGAGAACAAATTTTATTAAATATTTAAAGATTTGACATCAATCTTTCACAAATTCTTCCAAGAAAAGAACAAGAAGAAGGAGAAGAAGGAGAAGGAGAAAGAGAAGGAGGAAAAGGAGAAGAAGGGAGGAGGGAGGAGGGAGGAGCAAGGAGGAGGGAGGAGGAGGGTGAGCAAGGACGAGGGAGGAGGAGGGAGGAGGAGAAGGAGAAGGAGAAGGGAGGAAGGAGGAGGAGGGGAGGAAGGATGAGGGAGGAGGAGGGAGGTGGAGGGAGGAGGAGTTTCACTTATTCTAGAAGGTCAATATTACACTGATGCCAAAACCAGAAAAAGCTACCACAAGAAAACTACAGATAAATATCTCTTATGAATATAGACACAATTAGATAGTGGTAATGGCTGCACAACTCTTGAATATACTAAACACCGCTGAATTGTACATTTTAAATAATGGGTGAATATAATGGTATATAAAATATATCTCAGCTGGGCGTGGTAATCCAGTAATCCCAGCACTTTGGGAGGCTGAGGCTGGTGGATCACTTGAAGTCAGGAGTTTGAGACCAGCCTGGTCAACATGGTGAAACCCCATCTCTACTAAATATACAAAAATTAGGTGGGTGTGGTGGCACTGGCCTGTAGTCCCAGCTACTTGGGTGGGTGAGGCAGGAGAATTGCTTGAACCCAGGAGGCAGAGGTTGCAGTGAGCCGAGATCACACCACTGCACTCCAGCCTAGGTAACAGAGTGAGACTACATCTCAAATTAAAAAAAAAAAAAAAAAAGGAAACTGTATCTCAAGAAAAGGTGTTAAAAAAAATCAATCACAGAAAAGGCCATTCCTGGCGAGGAATTGTAGATGCAATAAGAATTCCTAACACTTACCAGTGCTTAGGAGGCTTACAAAAAAAAAAAAAAACAACTGAGTAAGAATTAAGAAAGGCTGGAGGTGGTGGGTGAGGGTGGAGGCTATTTTAGGGATAATACAGGCTTTTACTCTTCAGGGAAGGAACACCTGTTAGATAAGAGTGGGAGGCGTTAAGAGCAGAGAAATTAATATGACTACTAAGTAAAAACATCTAGTTGTCAATACAAAATTCTTTGAGCTGTGTTGGCATGACTGGCCTGTGTCAGGTTAACATATTTTTAACTAATGAGACCAGATATTTAGTAAACTAATTCCTGACCCTACTGTATGATTAAGTACCAGGCAGAATGCATTAATACTTTTAGTGGATAATTCTTGCATGTTCGGTAACCTGCTCCCAGATGTGATGTCCCTCCTGAGACGGAAGAGCTGATGGTTCTGATCGCTGCTTTAGGCATTGGAGCTTCCTGGACTTGAGTTCTGTTTCTGCCACTCAGGCTGTGCGAGTACTCTGAGCCTGCAGCGCAGTGTGTGTTAAGTAAGATAATGTTTGCAAAGTCGCTGGGCCATTGTGGTCCCTTAGTAAACAGTTGTGTTCCTGCCACCATTTTCATTTTTATGAAGTGAACACTCAAGAGCACAGCTTACATCATGGTCAAGTTATCATTTTAGGATGGCTAATAGCACCATTTCATACCCATTCAAGGCAGCAGTGAAAAATGGCTGAAGACTCCACAAGGTCTGTAACGACCAGGATCCCCAGGTGACACTGGCTAAGGTGCTACGCTTAACAGCACAGACGACCTATCTTGTCCTGGCCCTTCTGTCCTTCATGGCCACCAGCCCAGGAGGAGCCACACTGGGGAGTGCCTGGGTTCCTCAACTCCTGGTCACAAGCATGTGTTTTGGGACCTTAAAAATGAACTCTCCCCGGTCTTGGCTGGGCGTGGTGGCTCACACCTGTAATCCCAGCACTTTGGGAGGCCGAGGAGGGCGGATCACTTGGGGTTGGGGGTTTGAGACCAGCCTGACCAACATGGAGAAACCCCATCTCTACTAAAAATACAAACTTAGCTGGGCATGGTGGTGCATGCCTGTAATCTCAGCTACTCAGGAGGCTGAGGCAGGAGAATCGCTTGAACCAGGTGGAGTTTGCGGTGAGCTTGGATCACACCAGCGTACTCCAGCCTGGGCAACAAGAGCAAACCTTTGTCTCAAAAAAAAAAAAAAAAGAAGAACTCTCCCTGGTCTCATGATGTTCTCCCTTGGAAACACATTTTGCTTCTAATTGGGCCCTGAACCCTGCACAGGAAGGGCACAGTGTCATGAGCAGAGCATGGATATGGAATGGTGCATGCATGCTGGACACTGAAGCAGGGAGGTCAGGGGACTCTGTACAGAGATGGAGAAATGCCCTCCGTGCCCATCCTTGGAAGGAAGAAAAATCCTTAGACCCACAGAGAGCACCAAACAGCTACTTCCCTCTTCACCCTGGAGATTTACCTGAATGCTGCAATTCCTGAACGGGGAGTATCCATCAAAACCAGGAACCCAGGAGATCAGAATGCTGTGTGCAGTGCTGTTACGGATGCTGACTTCAGTTGGTGGGGAGGGAATTGCTGCATAAAACAAAACACACACACACACACACCACACACACACACACACACAAACAATTATAGATAATGAGAGGCTACAGCTATGAAACAAATGCATTAATACCTGTTTTTGTTCCTTGAGATTAGTAAACGGAAACATCTTTTCAAAAGGAGCCTCCCTATGCCTGAGGGTAACTGTGTTAGCCTGCGGATGGGCCAAAGAAGTCTTCCAGTGAAGGGCCAAAGAAGCGGAACGCAGACCCACTTTCCTATTCACTGATGAAATGAGGAGACCTTTGAACTGGAAAAGATGTGGAAATACTCATGTCCTTTACTGAGTACATGTTCATGGACCCTACTGTGTGCACCCGGCTGGGCACTAGCGCACTAAACAGAGACAGAGTCATAGCCCTGCCCGCGTGGAGCACATGGCCTGGTATAGGAGACCCACGTTAACCAAGAATAAGAGCGCCCTGTCACCAGAAGACAGGGGTGCCACAGGAGAGTGTGTGCATGCATGAGTGTGCATGTGTATGTGTGCATGTGTAGGAGGAGCTTTCCAGGCCGAGGAAACACTAAGAGTCGGTTCAAGCAAAAGAGCCAGCTGCATCTGCTGGGGGAGGGGAAGGGGTGTGTGTCCTCGAATGAGTGGGCTATGACCTTGGAAACAGATGGGTGAAGGGTAGCGATTTCAATTAGAATCCAAGAAGGATCTTAAATTTGGGGAATCTTATTTCTTTGTGCTGAATTTAATTCGTAATAATAATTACACTCATAATGAAAAATGAAGGCTAACATTTCGTGTGCTTACTATGTGCCAGACACTTTGAGGGCTTTCTTTTACCATTCCTAGAATCCAATTAGAGAAGTAATCTTACAATCCACATTAATAGATAAGGAAACAGGATCAGAGAAGTTAAAAGCTTGGCAAAGGTCACAGAGAGGTTGTAAGCAGTACAACAGGGACTTGAACTCTGGTCTGCCTGACCCTGGAGGTTGTGTCCCTCAACAGGACACTGGAGGCCTACTGCCAAGGGCAGCAAGCAGACGGTGGGAACACCAGCAGGGACTATGAGTCTAGTTTACCACCTGACCTGCTGTATGGCCCCAGGCACAGATACACATGCCCTATCTACAACTGCACAGAGTTCTCTCCTCTATAAATGGGGATAGTACCAGCACTGCTCCATGGAGCTGTGGTGAAGAATAAATGTGGGGAACTGTGGATGAGGCCCAGGGAGGGTGTGGTGAGGATGAAGGTGATGATGGAATGAGCAGGAAAGAAGGAGGAAGGTGTGTTAAGACCATATCAAGCGTGCCCTGGGGGCCACATTTAGGAGTTGGGGTTTTACTAGTAGACACACAGCCTTGGGAATGGAGAAGAATAAGGTTTGACTCACTTTCCTCCACAGATTATTTGTGGAACTGCCCTAAAGCATGTACCTTTCCAGACCAAAATTTGACCACATATACCATAGTAATTGTCAGGCCCCTGAGCCCAAGCCAAGCCATCGCATCCCCTGTGACTTGCACGTATACATCCAGATGGCCTGAAGTAACTGAAGATCCACAAAAGAAGTAAAAATAGCCTTAACTGATGACATTCCAGCATTGTGATTTGTTCTTGCCCCACCCTAACTGATCAATGTACTTTGTAATCTCCCCCACCCTTAAGGTACTTTGTAATTCTCCCCACCTTGAGAATGTACTTTGAGAGATCCACCCCCTGCCCCCCAAAACATTGCTCCTAACTGCACCGCCTATCCCAAAACCTGTAAGAACTAATGATAATCCACCACTCTTTGCTGACTCTCTTTTCGGACCCAGCCCGCCTGCACCCCGGTGAAATAAACAGCCATGTTGCTCACACAAAGCCTGTTTGGTGGTCTCTTCACACGGACTCGCATGAAAGTAATTACACATTAGAAGAAGGGAGTCTTGGTAGCTTTGATATAAATTTTACAATAAACGAAAGCCAAAAACAGAAGTTTGGAGAATGATCTAATAGAATAAAAACTTAGCTGAGATTCTGAAGCATAAAATTGGAAAAGTGCTTTTCATTTTATACATTTTTAAATTTTAAGAAGTTTATACTTTATGAAAATATCTTTATAAACTCACACCCACTCATGAATTTCTGACATTCCCAACATGTCTTTTGGAAATTGTAATAATGGGAATTATGATGAAGGAAGGAAGTTATATACTTCCTCCAGTAATAACTTTTAGTTTGGTTATTTTTTTATCCCAGTGAACTTTTAGAATATTCCCTTTCATAGCATTTGTCCAGTTGATTTGCTGAAACTAAAATTAGCATCTTTTCTGAGTATAACTTCTTTTGTAATTTTGAATCTCCTTCTGTATGTACCCAACCTTTAATTCATTATTAAACAAGTTCTGCTTTTTCCTTGCACTGTTTCCCTAAGGACAAGAGGAAAAGAACATGAGCCAAATAATTACTTCTCAATATTTAAACTATGATTAAATAGTAAAACATAAAATTTGCTTGAATTTCTACGACACACTGAGGATGATTTAAAACGAAATAAAAAGGATCTAATTGTAGGTTTTTCTTTTCTTTCAAATTTCAAGTTTAATACCTTTGATCACACAGAAGGAGAATAAGGTAGATTGGATTGAAATGTCTCCACTAGCCTGGAGGCCTTCAAACGTGTGCCTTTAATTCTATTATCATAACTCACGGCCAAGCAAGCTCAGCCTAGTGAAATCCTAGCTCAGAGGAAACAAGAGGAAGAGGGAGTTTAGGAGGAAGAGGGATAGGAGCATTGGGCTCCAAAGAGTGATCTGCTCCTTGCTTTTCCTCTGTCTCCCTGAGTCAGTAGGTGGCAGAGACTCATGTCAGGCCCCGCTGACCTGGGAAGGACAGGGTCCATTTCCTAGATCATGCCTCAAGACAGCCCCATCCCCAGGGCTCTTCAAGGGTTAATGAGTAGTTCATGGTGGAAGAGGGAAAAGTGAAAATAAGAACTAAGAAAGAGAAAACATTTTAGCTTATTTTCTTCTTGGAGTAAACAGAGCTAAACGAGTGAATGTTTATCAAAGACCTATATGCCAGGCACTTCTGAGTAATTTACTTGTATTAAATCAATAAGCCTCAACAATAGGTAGGTTCTGTAATTATCTCCACTTTTCAGAGAGGAACACTGACACCAAAGAGAAGTGAGTTGTCCAAGGTCACAAAGGACATCAGTGAGAAAGCCAGGACCCACACCCAGGCAGCCAGCTGCAAGCTCATGCTGCACCCTCACCAGCTCCCAGAACATGCATGGGGAACGTAGCCTTGCTGCTTACCTTTGATGTTGATCTGCACTCCCTTGGACACGGTCAGCCCTTTGTCATTGTGGGCCTCACAACTGAAGACTGCCATCTCTGTCAGGCCTGAAATGGAAGGAGACTCATGAGACCAGCAGCAGAGAAACAGGCTGCTGTTCACCACAATTCTATGGTTGTCTTTGCATTATTTTACTTCTTGGTTCATGGCTTTTGGGCATTAGTGCAAAGTTAATTTAAAAGGTCTGCTAGCTATGCAGAAACAAACCTGGGATTAAACCCAAGGCACCAAGAGCAAGGCAGCCATGGGCCCAAAGGGCAGCTGCTTTCATTTATTCAGATCCTGAATGGTGAGACATTAGGTAATAAAGCAGGATCATTTAGACTTTTACTGCAAATCACTATCCCCAATATCAAGGAAAGTGGGTTCTGAGGCTCACCTGATCCTGCTGCCTAGCCCTCCAGTACATACAGTGCCACTATGCTATGCATATTTCAGAATACCAGAAATAGCAAAATAAAAGCCACAGTTTAAAAATCTCAGATGATGTACTGTAATGAATTCTTTTTTAATAGTAAAAACTGGTCAATTCACAAGGATGTATCATATAAATGCAAGGCATTATAACTAATCAAAGAGAAGACACTAGTGCTAAATGAAAAATTCTATCATTTCAGAGGTTTGAAGACATCTTTAAAAAACTGATGTATTAATTTTAAATAGGAAGACAAGTTACCCAGATATTGTTTTCTGATGCCATTCTCCAATAAACGGAACCAGGGCTCCTTGGAGAAATGGCTGATTCTCAGATTGGAGCAGGAAATACATGAGTCTGGAGTAAAATATAAAACAAACACAACACACAATGTATACACACACACACACACACACACACACACACACACACAGACAATGATGGGGCACGTCAGAGACACAGCAGCTAACTCAAAGAGTTCCCAATGGCCAAAGATGGAACAATTTGAGCAGGAAAATAAAGTAGCTTTGGATTATAACCCAAAGAAGAAAAAAATATCCAGGAATCTCTACTGATATCAACAAATAATTAGATAAATTGGAGAGAATAGACAAACCTTCTTGCAGAATAATTCCAAATAGTTTATTGGATATTCTGCCCTAAAAGAGGTGGAGCATAACTCCCCACTCCTTAATGGGCTGCATACAGTGACTCCTTCCAACAAGTACATTATGGAAAGAGCAAAAAAAAAGAAAGAAAGAAAGAAAACTTTTGAGTGGAGAAACTGACAAACTACCTGAGCCAGATGATCAATTGGTATATCATGTTGACAGAATGTACCCTTGGTAACAGGTGATTTTCACGCGCGTCCGTGTGAAGAGACCACCAAACAGGCTTTGTGTGAGCAACAAGGCTGTTTATTTCACCGGGGTGCAGGCGGGCTGAGTCCGAAAAGAGAGTCAGCAAAGGGTGGTGGATTATCATTAGTTCTTATAGGTTTTGGGATAGGCGGTGGAGTTAGGAGCAATGTTTTGGGGGCAAGGGGTGGATCTCGCAAAGTACATTCTCAGGGGTAGGGAGAATTACAAAGAATCTTCTTAAGGGTGGGGGAGATACAAAGTACATTGATCAGTTAGCGTGGGGCAGAAACAAATCACAATGGTGGAATGTCATCAGTTAAGGCTATTTTTACTTCTTTTGTGGATCTTCAGTTACTTCAGACCATCTGGATGTATACGTGCAAGTCACAGGGGATGCAATGGCTTGGCTTGGGCTCAGAGGCCTGACACTGACCTCAGGTGATCCACTCGCCTCACCCTCTCAAAGTGCTGGGATTACAGGCGTAAGCCACCGCGCCCAGCCAAAATTTGGAATTTTCTGTCTATGTGATACTCTGGAAATTTCTTAACCCCAGGACAATGCACCACAGCAACCATTCTCAAAATGTGGTCAAGAGACTTCTGGGGATTCCAGAGACCCCTTCTGTAGTCCTCAGAGTCAAAACTATTTTCATAATAATAATAATATATTATTTGTTCTTCTAATTCTTATTATCTCAGGAATGTATGATGGAATTTTCCAAAAGGATTTCCCAGAGGCTATATGATACATGATGATGCCATGGTATTGATGTATTAGCCAATAAAGTGTATGCTTGTGTATTTTTGTGTTTTAAAAGTTTTCAGTTTTAATTTCTAATTCAGTAAATATACATAGATATGACCCACATAAACAAGAACTCTGGTTCTTGATAACTTATAACTGTAAAAGGATCTTGAGGCCAAGCACAGTGGCTCACTCCTGTAATCCCAGCACTACAGGAGGCTGAGGCAGGAGGATCGCTTGAGTCCAGCAGTTCGAGAGTTCAAGTCCAGAAGTTGCCCCACCCTGGGGCAACATGATGAAACCCCATCTCTACAAAAAATACAAAAATTAGCTGAGCATGGTGACATGCACCTGTAGTCCCAGATACTTGGGAGGTTGAGATGGCTGAATCACCTGAGCCTAGGAGGTTGAGGCTACAGTGAGCACTCCAGGCTGGGCGATAGAGTCAGGCTCTGTCACACACACACACAAAAACAAACAAACAAACAAAAAACCAAAAAGAAACAAACAAACAAAAAAAACAAAGGATCTTGAGACCAAAGCATTGAGAATGGATGCCTCACAGTGGTGATTCCAGACAGGCAAGAGAGGTCTTTTTTCTTTTCTAATGCAAGGAAGAGATGAAAGGAAAATAGGGAGGTGGAAAGGGAGAACTTGTGAAGTATCTGGACTTTGGGCACTTTGTCAAGCATTGATTTTAAGAAAGAAGACACATACAGGGTGGACGAAGACACTGATCCCTCTAAGGGGTCCGTGCTCTTCTGATCACTGTTTCATAGTGAGGCCTTTGACACATTGATTTGCATGCCTTGGCATCACTTTTAACCTTCCAGATCCTAAGCTCCCAAGTGAGATGGCCATTTCACCCACCAGGCTGCATGAACTTGCAAAACCTGGCTTATATTTAGAAAAATTGGCTTTGGCTCAATCAGAAGATACAGGGAATTACTAACTTATCTTTTTTATATATTGGAGGAGACATTGGCAGTTTAAAATTAGTCATTTGACTTCAATTATTATCAAAACTCTTAGGAAACCCTTGAATACAAACTACAAAATCACATTCCAAACTTGTCATAAGGGGAAGAGCCAGCCCTACAGTAAAACAGCAGGTTTATTTCACTGAGCTCCATTATCCAGTTATAGAACCTATAGTAGGATCCTATAGTAGCAGATTTCAGGCCCAGTGGTCTTCAGTCCTAACAGGTTTATTAATGCTGAAAGGGAAACATTATCACAGAACATGACTTCAGGTCAAACGGACAGTCATTTCTCCTGTGTGTTTCTTTTCATAGTACACACAAGGTCAAAAAAACAATCTATAGCAAACGTCCTAGCACAAGACACCTACACCAAGTCTGAATTGCCTGGCAGTAACCACACAATGTATTAAAACAGTGTACAAGGTCAGGTGGTTAGCGCCCATAGGCCAAAGAGATCCCAGTAGAGAGAAGAGGAAACTAGTTCAAACCAAAGGTAACTTTCTCCAAAACTAGACAGCACTTAGGGCCAAATAGTCTTCTTTGTTTAATTTTTTCAGCTAAACTTTAATGGCTTAATGGCATTGGCCTCCCAACTAGACACTCGTTTACAAGCCTGGATTGACCATAGCAATGAGTGTACACTAGGAGAAGACAGCTCCCTCTCACACGCCAATTCTCTCTCTGTGGATGAACAGTAACTACCAGACTGGAATAGACCTTGACATTTTATAGCCCCAAACCCTTGTGACTTTCCAGGGAGAAAAAGCATCGACCTCCCTAAGTCTCCACCCTCCCACCCACTCTATCCTGAATGGCCCTGGGCACTGGAACCCCCACAATCTCCTGAGCCACCTCCTCTTCTAGTGGGTACGTCATCCCCCTTAGAGCAATTTCTCCTTTTCATCCAACTCCATTATGATGGTTCACGCCCCTCTTGCTTGGTCCTCTGCTGGTATGAGAAAATGTATTTATGACACAGCTCTGAAAGATATTTTTAAGGAACATTCAGTAACAGGATGTTCCCTTGAGGGAAGGACAATCCGAATTGCTGACGGAGCAACTCCTAAGAGCACAGTTGAGCCAGTTCTTTGAGTTCTGGATTAAGTAATCCTGAAAATTAACTAGATAAGCAATTCAGTCCCTTTTTCTTTTTTCCCTAGTGTCCATCTTTCTACCAAAGGAAGCAACAAATGGAAGATCATGCTGCGTAAGTCAGGTAGCTTCTTAACTTGGACCTCTCTATCTGCTCTGCATTCATCCAGTTGACAAATATTTACTGAGTATTTACTACAAGCCAGACATTTTTTCCAGAAACTTGGAATATACCCACAAATAAAACAAAGCTCCCCACCCTTATAAAGCTCACATTTTCAGGGGGAGAAATGGGCAGTAAATAATAACCTTGATAGCCGGGCGCGGTGGCTCACGTTTGTAATCCCAGCACTTTGGGAGGCTGAGGCAGGAGAATCACGAGGTCAGGAGATCGAGACCACGGTGAAACCCCGTCTCTACTAAAAATACAAAAAAATAGCCGGGCTTGGTGGCGGGCGCCTGTAGCCCCAGCTACTCGGAGAGGCTGAGGCAGGAGAATGGCGTGAACCTGGGAGGCGGAGCTTGCAGTGAGCCGAGATTGCGCCACTGTACTCCAGCCTGGACAACAGAGCGAGACTCTATCACACACACACACAAAAAAAATAATAATAATAATAATAACCTTGATAAATAAGATGTATGGTATATTAGAAGGTAATAAGTACTATGGAAAAATAGAAGACGATCAGAGGGTCAGGATGGGTGGGGAAGCAACTGTAATTTTAAATGATGGGCAGGGGGCATCAGAGGTGGTTCCTTGAGAACTGGCCTCTGAGGAAAGAGTAGGAGCGAGGAAATGGGCCAAGTTGATACTCGGGGGCCTGGGGAGGTTCTAGGCAGAGGGAACATGTGGGAGAGGCCTTTGCCTTTTTCTCTGAGTTGGGTGGAAAACCCAGAGCTCTGAGCAGAGGGCTGATATGATCTGACTTGTATCAGGATTGCTCTAGCGGCCATGTGGAGAATAGACCTTAAGAAGGTAGGTCTCGCTGGGTGCGGTGGCTCATGCCTGTAATCCCAGCCCTGTGGGAGGCCGAGGCGGGCGGATCATGAGGTCAGGAGATCGAGACCATCCTGGCTAACAAGGTGAAACCCCGCCTCTACTAAAAAATACAAAAAATTAGCCAGGCGAGGTGGCTGGCCCCTGTAGTCCCAGCTACTCGGGAGGCTGAGGCAGGAGAATGGCGTGAACCTGGGAGGCGGAGCTTGCAGTGAGCTGAGATCACGCCACTGGACTCCAGCCTGGGCAAAAAAAAAAAAAAAAGGCAGGTCTCTTAATAGCTCCAAATGTTTTTCTAATATGTAAAATGGGTATTAAAAATGCCTAACTAGCCTGGACAACATAGTGAGATCCTGTTCTACAAAAAATTTGAAAAAAGCTGCTTATCCCTGTAGTCCTAGCTACTTGGGGCGCTGAGGTGGGAGGATTTGCTTGAGTGCAGGAGTTTTGAGGTTACAGTGAGTAGAGATCACGCCACTGCACATCAGCCTGGGTGACAGAGCAAGACCTTGTCTCTAAACACAACAACAACAAAACTGCCTAATTATCACAGCTTGCTATGTGATTCAAAGTAATTCTTTAAGAAAGTACTGTGGGCATTATGAACTAATCTGTATAAATTCTAGTTATTATTGTTGTTTCTGTTATTACAAGGATATTAATAATTATATCCAACTAACTAAAACAAAAGCTAGCTTAGCTGTTTCCTAGATGTGGATTTAAATATAAAATGAGTATTTTTTAAAAAAGAAAAGCCTGAAAGATCAATGCAAGCCCACCACTGTTAACAGAAAGGCAGGTCAAAATTGACAATGAGTTAGTAACTATTGCATATAAAAATAACAACACAAAAAAATATAATAGGTAGCATTTCAATCATTCTTATAGGCAATCCTGGTACCAAGGGCTTTACATTCATTATTTCACTGAAACCTCATAAATGTTTTATGTAGCAGACACTGCTATTTATCCCTATTTGATATACAGAAGTTGAGTAACTTGCCCAGGGATACATGACAGCAAAATGGCATCAGTCTACATGTCAACGCTAGAGCTCTGACCCACTAACTTTTTTTTTTTATATACTTTAAGTTCTAGGGCACATGTGCACAATGTGCAGGTTTGTTACATATGTATATATGTGCCATGTTGGTGTGCTGCACCCATTAACTCGTCATTTACATTAGGTATATCTCCTAATGCTATCCCTCCCCTCTTTCCTCACCATATGACAGGCCCCGGTGTGTGATGTTCCCCTTCCTGTGTCCAAGTGTTCTCCTTGTTCAATTCCCACCTATGAGTGAGAACATGCTTACCCGCTAACTTATAAAGCACTCCACCATTGAACATCATGAAGCTAAAGCTCTTTGCAGTTCTGCTCTTTATTTTGGGATTTGGTTTTGCCCATGATAAAATTCTTTAAAAAAGAAACTTTTTATTTTGAAATAACTTTAGACTTACAAGAAGTTGCAAAAATAGCAGAGTTACTGTGCACCCTTCACCCAGCTTTACCCAATGATAAGATCTTACATAACCATGGTATAATGATCAAAACCAGGAGAGTGACTTTGGTACAATATTAGTAACTAAAATACAGGCCTTATTAAGATTTTACCAGTTTCTGCTTTGTTTTATTTTGGGGGGAAGAAGGAGTGTATAGGTTTATGAAATTTTATGACAGGTACAGATTTGTGGCTACAGAACTGCTCCATTGCCAAAAAGAAGCTCCCTCATTCTACCCCTTATAGGAACATCCTATCCCCAAACCTAACCCCTGAAATTGTTCTGATATGTTCTCCATTAGCAAAATTTTGTCCTTTTGAGAATGTTATCTAAATGGAATTGTACAGCACGTAACCTTTGAGATTGGCTTTGTTCACTCAGAATAATGTCCTTTAGACAAAGTACTTCTTTTCATGTCCCTTAAAGAAAGCTCATACAACACAGAGGAAAAATAAAAACTTGTATCAAGAGGGAAAAGGCACATGACCTTCCTGTTCATAAACAATGCTTGCTCAAAGCAGTCCAAACAATCGGCTATTTAAACCAATTAGCATTCCCTCAGTAGAAGGGGTTGGCAAAGTTTACTTAGGGGTCAATTTCAGATAGAATGGTGTCTCCCTGTGAACACTCACTGCTTTATTTACATCAGCATGTGGCCCCCAAAAGCCGACCTCAGCACCTAGTTCCTCATACATGAATTATTGGGAGGGATTCAGGTATCAAACTAAAGCCTCCTCAAAATTAAAAATACATTTAATTAAAAATAAGTTTTTACGTAGTTCTTTTATAATGTTACAAAATGCAGACACAAGGGAACAGTCAGCAACTAGCTGACTTGAAAGTAACCCCTGTGGGCCCAGCACAATCCCCACAGTCAGCAGCCTGGGCCCCACGCCCTTCCTCCCTGGACTTATTTTAGCCCTTTGGGTCTACAGAATGGACATTAAAGATCCTGTTCTATTAATTTCACAGGACCAGCTGGAGATATAAATGAGAAAAGAGATAAGAGTTTAAATGTAAAAATAATTTTATAAATACAAGTTACTTCATTATCATGATGCCCCTTTGTCCCAGTGAAAGGACCTAAAACTCAGGGACTATTTGTAATTCATTTGTTTGCTCATTAGTTCATTCATTCATTCACATAGCTCTTATGTGCCAGGCGCTGTGCTGGGTGATGGGGCTAACCTAACTAATAAATCATACATAATAATCACCTGATTAGTAAGTCTTCCTGGAGGCCTGACAAATAGATAGAGGGTTTGTGCTTCAATGCAATGGGGAAGAGGCCTTGTGAATATACAGACAAGGGGGTGACCCGGAAGGTTTTCAGAGGAAAGCTGTGATCTGTGTGTCGGTGAACAGGGGTTTGCCAGACAATGAGAAGGCAGCTTGGCAAGAAGGCACAGTGCACTCATGGGCCTGCGAAAAGTTCATCAGGTCTCACAAGCAGGTGCCTTTGCAGGTGAGGCAGGCGGAGACCCTGGGAAAGTTAGGGTAGCCCCAGTGGGTCTCAGACTTCAGGGTAAAATGGTAGATTTTAACCTGCATGTAGTGGGAGTCATGCCAGGAATGAGAAGCTCTGTATTTTAGAAGAACCTCTTTAATCACAAGGTGGAGCATCACTCAATATGGTGGTAGGGTAGGGGGATGAGAACAAAGAAACTGGGACCATAGGTAAGAGGTGACAGCAACAGTCCTGGCGATGAGCCAGGAAAGCCTGAATTAAGGCCATGGTGGTGGAAGGGCAGAGGAAGAAATGAGCACAGCTGACATTTGAGAACAACGTGCAGGGCCCGGGCACAGTGGCTCACGCCTGTAATCCCAGCACTTTGGGAGGCCAAGGTGGGTGGATCACCTGAGATCAGGAGTTCAAGACTAGCCTGGCCAACATGGTGAAACTCCATCTCTACAAAAATACAAAAATGAGCTGGGCATGATAGTGGGTGCCTGTAATCCCAGCTGCTTGGGAGGCTGAGGCGGGAGAATCACTTGAACCCGGGAGCGGAGGTTGCAATGAGCAGAGATTGCGCCATTGCCCTCCAGCCTGGGCAACAGAGCAAAACTCCATCTCAAAAAAAAAAAAAAAAACAGAGAGAACAATGGACAGATCTTGGCGATGACTGTTGGATGGGCGAGAGAGAAGAATCTGGGTAAGTTTTAGGTTTCTGGCTTGAATATATGATTACTCCTCCAGGCCTTCATTTCACTGTATAGCATGAGCTAGACCATCTTCACTATCAAACAGGCATTTAATAAATACTGTCACTAAGAAAAATAAAGTCAGCAGCCCCACTTTCCAAACCCTTCACAAATAGGAAAACTGCCTGAGCTGTGTGGTATACTCAGCAGTTTAAGTAAGAGTTCTTCATTTACAGACACATTTGTCGCTACTCTAAAAACTCTAGAAATGCTGGTGAAATGTTAGTGAGGATTTCCATCATCATGGTTCAGTTTTTGGTTTTTGGTACCCGATGGCCCCTGATAGTGAGTGAATTCATCATGCACACCCACATTTGGAAGCACCTTCTGGTGAATGCTGCCGCAGGTGCTCTCCTACTGGTCATTTCTACAACTGCCACGTTCCAGGCACTGAACCAGACCCCTGAATATGTGGCCAAAAAATCCTTCAGTTCCTGCCTTCAAGAGGCTCCCTGGTCTCATGGAAACAGGTGGAGGTGTAAATCAGATATTCTGACAGATGACAGTATTTGCCATCAGACTGGCAAAAAGTCAAGACTGAATACTGTGTGTAAGTGATATAGTGCACAAATTACCATATTCTACTAAAAAGATTGCCAACTTGCAAGGCCTTCTTGGAGGGAGATTAGAATGTATTAAAATTTAAAATATGTTCACTTTTCCCTTCAACTCCCATTTAGATATCCCTCCTAAAGAAATACTGATGGTGCTCGCTTTGGCAGCACATACACTAAAACTGGAACAATAACAGAGAAGATTAGTGTGGAGCCATTGCCCTGACGGCACGTGGTACTGTGGATTCCATGAGTGTGTACAGTAGGAAAGCAACCACACTCGGTACCACCACCCCGTGCACTGGTCAGCTGGACAAACTCAGACAGGTATCTATCTACCCTGGATAGACTTTACAGAGTTTTAGAAGACCAAAATGAACATTTTTGGAGTCTAAGTTTTGGCTCATTTGTTGGATCAGTGCATGTAAGAATTTGGTGAGATGCAAATGAACAAATAGTTCTTGTTCCTGTGACCAACAGGCTGTATGCTATAGTTCTATTCTGACTGTTCAGATTTTTAAGGATGATTGGATTAGGCTGCCCTGCTGTCTGGGTCTGTCTCCTAAACTTTTCAGATCATCATGTAATTCCAATGACTCTTTTAAAGGGTACCAATGATTTGAACATTGTCAGATTGATTCCAGCTAAACCTAGTAGTCCACCATGAGAATTTTCATGTAACACCCCGGAAAAAAATGTGAGCCCAAGTCTTCTCTACCAAAGAAAAAAAAAAGCTTCAAATTTTAAAAAGTAAAATTAAATTGTAAAGAACTTGAAATGCAAAATAGGTGGTCGTCATAAGGGTGTAACTGACTTTTTAGAAATAAATAAGATCTCCAAGCTAAGACAAACTACAGCCTTGGGTATTAAAAGAATTTGCAGATCTTGTCACAAAAACATACTTCTAATTTCTGAGAAAACATACAGAAAAGTTCTAGACAAGCAGAGATGGACAGATTTTGTCCCTATTTTCATAAAACATACAAAAATCTATTTTCTATTTACTAATAGTAAATAATTGGGAAATAAAATCAAATATGCTATTTATTAGTACATAAGTACTAAATTAATGCATTCTGATTGGCTGTACACTGTCGGTGCAAATGTAAATTGGCACAGCCATTAAGGAAAATAGTTTGGAGGTTCCTCAGAAAATTAAAAATAGAACTACCATATGATTCATCAATTCCCATACTGGGTATATATATCCAAAGGAAATGGTATGAGGATCTCAAAGAGGTATCTGTGGTCCCATATTCATTGCAGCATTATTCACAATAGCTTAGACATGGAAACAATGTAAGTGTCCATAAACAGATAAATGGATTAAAAAATTATGGTATATATATGGGAATATTATTCAGCCTATACAAAAAAGAAAATCCTGGCATTTATGACAACATGGATCAAACTGGAAGACATTATGCTAAGTGAATAAACCAGACAAAGAAAAGAAAAACTACTGCATGGTCTCACTTACATGTGCAATCTAAAAAAGTTAAACTCACAGAAACAAAGCATAGAACTGTGGTTAAAAAGGGTGGGTGGAGGTGGGTGACGACTGGGGAGATGTTGGTCAACAGGTAGAAAGTTTTAGTCCATAGATGAATAAGTTCTAGAGATCTAATGTACAGCATAGTTAACAAAATTGCACAGTATACTGGAAATTTGCTAAGAGGGTAGATCTTAAGTGTTCTCATCCTCCTACACTCCCTCCCCCCATTGCCTCCCTCCCTCCCTGCCCCCCCAACCCCGCCACAAATGATAACTATGTGAAAAGATAGCTATATTAATTAGCTTGGCTGTAATAATCAGTTCACTATGTATTTCAAAACATTACATCGTATACCTTAAGTACATATAATTCCAATTTGAAAATTAAAAAAAAAAATTTAACAAATGACTCGTAAGACCTCTACATCAAAAACTACAAAAATTGCTGAGAGAAATTAAAGAAGACCTAAATAAATGAAGAGATATAATGTATTCATTGATTGGAAGGCTCAATATTGTCAAAACGTCATTTTCTTCTAAACTTATCTATAAAAACAATACGATTGCAGACAAAATCACAGCAGGTATTTTTGTGTAAACATTGTCAAGTGGATTCTAGGATTTTTATAGAATTGGGCAAAAGACCTGAAGTGATGCTTCACCAAAAAAGAGACATGACTGATTAATAAACACATGAAAAGACACTAAAATCTTCTCTAAGTCTTGTCTAAAATTAGGCATCAGGCAAATGAAATGCAAACTAAGACTACAATAATCCACTAGATTTCAAATCCACTAAATGTCTACACTTAAGAAGACTGACCAAATCAAATGTTGGTAAAGATATGGATGGAGCAACTGGAACTCTCTCATCCACTGTTGCTGGGAATGAAAGATGGCACAATCACTTTGGAAAACCATTTGGTAGTTTCTTTAAAAGTTAAACATATGAAGCAGCAATTCCTCTCCTAGGCATTTATCCGAGACAGAATAAAAACATATGTCCTCCAAAAGACTTGCACTCAAATATTCATAGCTGCTTTATTCATAATAGCCAACTGCCACAAATATCCAAAATGTTTACCAAACAAATGGATAAGCCAAATTAACACATTAATACAACAGAGTACTATATCAGCAATAAAAAATGATGTACTGGCTAGGCATGGTGGCTCATGCCTGTAATCCCAGCAATTTGGGAGGTGGAGGTGGTCAGATCATTTAAGGTCAGGAATTCGAGACCAGCCTGACCAACATGCTGAAACCCTGTCTCTACTTAAATACAAAAAGTAGCCAGGAGTGGTGGCAGGTGCCTGTAATTCAGCTACTCAGGATGCTGAGGCAGGAGAATCGCTTGAACCCGGGAGGCAGAGCTTGCAGTGAGCCAAGATCGCACCACTGCACTCCAGCCTGGGCAACAGAGCAAGACTCCTTCTGAAAATAAAAATAAAAATAAAGATGATGTACTACTGATAAAACATCACGGATGAATCTCAAAGATACCATGTTGAGTGGAAGAAGCCACGGAACGTACATATGACACAAAAAAGTACATACTTTATATTCCATTTTTTGAAGTTCAAGAACAGGCAAAATTATTCTATGATGACAGATATAAGAACAGAATTGCCTATGGGAGATGGTGACCCACTGGAAGGGACCATGAAGGACTTTCTGAAGTGATGGCAATATTCTATATCTTGATTGAGGTGGTAGCTACATGGGTGTCTACACTTAGGAAAACTCATTGAGTTGTACAACTAAATTCTATGCATTTATTCGTATGTCAATTTTACCTCAATGAAAATAAGTCTTTCTTTATGGGATTTCAGAGTGATCATCCTATAAAGAGTAGAGTCTATTTTTTAAAATTGATTTTGAATAAAAAGTTACTTAATTAATTCCCTAAAAAAACTCAAAGAAAACTCAGATGAAGGATAGAAAACCATAACATTCCTCCTGAAGTCACAGGTTAGAAAAGTGATTCAGAGTTAATAGCTAGGGGCTGGCATTCACTTACAGATCCATCCTAGCCATAAATATCTACTGAGTACTACGAGGAGGCAGGTACCGCTTCAGCCACTGGAAGTGCAGAGGTGAATGGGAGAGACAAAGCCCTTGTCCTTACTGAGCATACGTTCTCTAAGAAGCTAGACAAGGAGACCCAACGAATAAACTGGGTAATTATAGACGGTGACAAGTGTAACGGAGGAGTACACAGGAATATGGGATTGAGGGGATCTAAAATAGTTAAGAGTGATCAGGGATGGCCTCTCTGAAGAAGTGATGTTTGAGTTGGGTCATGGGACAAAGGGCAGATGGAAGAACACTGCAAGCAGATAGAAGAGACAGTGCAAAGGTCCTGAGGCAGGAAGGAATAGGATGTGCCTAGAGAAGTGAAAGACAATCAATGTGACTCGTGCCTAACAAGCAGGATGGAGAGCATGGAATGGGGCTGGGTTGGAAAGATAGGAAGGAGCTAGGACACGCAGCCCCTAGGGAAAGGGCAGGAAGGACTGGGTGACAGTCTAAGACAGTGGGGAGCGACTGCAGGGTTTTCAGCAGGCAGGTGATGTCATCTGCCACTGAGGAGGGTAGTTGGGAGTGGGGACAAGGCTGGGAGCAAAAAGGCCCAGTTAGGAAGCTACTGCAGAGGCGATAGCAAGAGCTGGCAGTGACATGGACCAGGGTGCTGGCAGCAGGATGGAGAAAAGACAGATTTCAGATGTGTTGTAGGAGCAGAACTGACAGAACTGCTGATGCCAACATGAAAAATGAGAAAAAGGAAGGGTGGGAAAATGGTGATATCATTCACTAAGATGGGGAATTCTGGAGTTGAACAAGTCTGGGGTTAAGAGTTTCATTCTGAGATGCCTATGTACCCAGCAAGTGGCAATGCCAAGGAGGCGGTTGGATACATGAGCCTGCAACTCAGGAGAGGGGTCTGGGCTGGAGATGTAAAGTTCAAGGTCATTTCTTATAGATGGTGTTAAAGCCAGGGGCCCAGAGAAACTCTCCCAAGAGGAAGCATCTCAGAGTAAAAGAAGGGGACCCAGGATTGAGCCCTGCCATTCAAAACTCCAGTCAATGACAAAGGAGGAGCAATGAATTGGTGTTACTCAATGAAATGGAAGCCAGGACAGTGTTTCCAAAAGTCCACGCTGTGTCCTGAAGGCCTAGAACAGCCTCAGGCATACAGCAGTCCCTGGAGAAAGGAAGGAGGGAGGGAGTGTGGTAACGTTGCCTGAAGTTGCTGAAAGATGCAATGAGAGGAGCCACAGAAGAGCCCACTGGCTTCAGTGTATGGGAAACGTCAGTGGTATTGACAAGAGCATCATCAGTGATGTGTGGGACTAAAACCGGGCCACTTTCATTTGGATGGAAATTAAGATGACCATGGAATGTCCATTCAGCCACAATCCCACAAGGGCTCACACTTCCTGCAATAGCTCCCCATGATGAATCCACTCTCGGTGTCAAATCCACTGAGGTCTTCACGTCAGTGGTTCCATAAACGCAAGACCTGACAGACCAGCAAGGCCACAGCTGTAACGGGAGATGTGAGCAGGGCTCCTGCTGCCTGGGCTAAGGGATTCTGGCCACTTCAACAACTTAACCCTATGTACCCTCAGTGGCCCTCACCTATTTCCCCACCTTGGCCTGTGAATTCTCACACTTGTGATTCCCACCTGCCTTCCCGTCTACTTGATCCCATAACTTTGCTGCCACACCTGTATTTGTATCTGTCTCCACTGCCTGCTAGTGGTGCACAGCAAGGGTCACCAAACTTTTGATCCCATCCGCTATTAGAGAATAAATCAATAAATAAGCCCACAGCTCGGACTTACCTGGAACAGTTAGCACGGAGGGGGATTTTTCAGGCTGTTCGTTAACACGGCTACTGTTTTGAACCCAGAAAATGTTGACGGGCTCAGGCGGGCCCACAGCCTGACAGGTGAGGTTGAAGGCTGTGTTTCTGGTGACATTCATGCTCTCAGGCTGCTTAGTAAAGTGAGGAAGTCCTGCAGAGAAAACGTTACATGAAAGAATGTTTCAGATCTGAAAGCAGAGAGAGCCCAAAGGGGAACGGAAACCGGACTAGAACTTGGCAATAGATTTCTTTTTTTGCGGGGGGCGGGTGGGGATGGAGTCTTGCTCTGTCACCCAGGCTGGAGTGCAGTGGCCTGATGTCAGCTCACTGCAATCTCTGCCTCCTGGGTTCAAGCGATTCTCCTGCCTTAGCCTCCTAAGTAGCTGGGATTACAGGCGCACACCACCAGGTCTGGCTAATTTTTGTATTTTTAGTAGAGATGGGGTTTCACCATGTTGGCCAGGCTGGCCTCAAACTCCTGACCTCAAGTGATCCATGTCCCTTGGCCTCCCAAAGTGCTGGGATTATAGGTGTGCCACCGCACCCAGCCTTGGCAACACATTTCTTATCTACTGACTCAGGCAGGTCTGTATTCATCAGTTTTCACCTCCTTAAGTTGGATAAGAAGGAGCACAGAGGCTAATTCCTGCCAGTCTACTTTAAGCCAGCTTTCTAGGATGCTTTGCCAAAGGGGCTATAAATAGTGATTCAGAACTGGTTTTACCAGAAGGCAGGCCACAGGCAGTTCTTACATCAGGTGTTGCTCAGACTCCTGGGACTGACTAGTTGGCAGGTTTTCAATATTTCTTACCAAAATAAACACAGAGTAAAACAAAGCTATGTAATAGATCTATCCATGGTATGAAGACATTCTATTATGTGTGTGACTTTCAGATGGGTCATAAGGAATTTTAAAATCCACAGCCTTGTATAAGGCTGAGTGCTTTTCAAAGCAAATTCTCATGAAAACTGTATAAACACAGTTGCAGTTACAATCCTTAGATCTACTGTAATTTCCAAAATCGAGGTCCCAAGGAAGCTCAGAGAAAGCCAGTCAGTACTTATTTGGGGCAGGTGTTCAAAAATATAACAAGTCCAGCTAATTGTGTTCTTTTGGGGATTGGGAACTCACAGATCTGGTTCCAGCAGGAATGACGCAGCAGTTATGTGAAATGGAATTCTTTTGTCCTGTTTCAAGGTTTTTTTGAAACTCTATTTGTACGTAATATGTTCCTGCTCTGGGCATTTTTCTGGGATTCTGACAAATAAAATCTCCTCTAAATATTTTTTTCCCAAATTAGCTGCAAATGTAGGAAACCCCCTCTTCGGCTGATGTTGACGTAACCCTGAGAAAAAGCTGTCCAGCCTTGGATGGGCCTAGAGCAAAGGTCATGAAGAGATGAAGAGACTCCTCTGAGAGAGTGTCTTCCACCTCTGTCTTCCCCACTCACTCCTCCTTCCTTCCATCTGTGCTCCCTGAGGCTTCCCTCCACATTGGAGGGCATCAATTTCAGGTTCACAAAAGAATGGGTAGCATAGCAGCCTTTCAGTGGGAGATGTTTCTGATTGAAAAGCTAATCACCTGCTCTAAAGCCTGTGATGAGGAAGGTCAGGATAAAGTAGAAAAGGGAGGTGACCTAATGGCTCTGCTAAGAGGGGCACCTCAGAGAGCAGGGTCACAAGGGCCCCAGAGGGAAGCCCCCAGGGGTAGTGAGGAGTGACCGCTGAGGGTGATAATAAAGATGCTTCCTCCTTGCAGCCCTGCCATTGCAGAACCAGGCATGCAAACCCCCGAATCAGGGCACCAAACCAGGACCTGGGCTCACCTGGCCTGGCTCACCTTTGCATCAGCTCACATTGCCCGTTAGAGTTCAAGTTCCTTGAGGGCACAGATTGCCTTTTCCTAGCCTGATGTCTCACTCTTCATCCCCACGGACCTTCATATGATGTCATGGAATTTCTCTGAACCATGCACCTGACAGATACCAGTGCCCAAAAGAAGTCTCCGGCTGAGCTGTTGAGCCAGTCGAGGAAAACCACTCACCCTCCAGGGTTTCACTGTCTGCATAGGCAAGACAGGAAAAGATGCTGAATAATAAGCCAATAGCCACTTGACCAGGTGAGTGGTATCTGGTACCAGCACTGGAAACTGGATGGTAGAATGCATTTTGCTTATTAAAAAGAAGTCTTCAGCTTATTTTTATTGTAAATAATATGTGGACAAGGAAGTCTGAAATCTCTTTTTATCTCACCTAATGCCTAGAATGGAGCTCAAACTTCAGGAATTGAATTCATTTCATTATTACTTATAGACTACAAAGAGGAGTACCTTGTAAAATTTCAGTGCTGATAGATTTGCAAGGTTTGCATACAGAGTTATAAATGGGCAAGCAAAACTCTAGAGTATTATACACAAAACATTTAACACAGGCCCTAAAACAAACAGCTCTCTGGCAATGGGACTCTGGTCTGTGGACTTACCTTGTACTTCGATGTAGATGGGATCAGACACGATCTCTTCATTGTTTATTTTCATCTTACAGATATACGACCCATTGTCTGAACGCTGCACACTGGTTATGCTGCAAAGAAAAACACATGAAGATATTTACAGTGACTACCCTTTGAGTTCCTATTATAGGATGGAAACTTCTTCAACTTCTTTGTCATATGCTGTGATAGTTAATTTTATATGTCAGCTTGGCTAGGCCATTGTACTCAGTTGTTTGGTCAAACCCTAGCCTAGATGTTGCTGTGAAGGTACTTTTCACATGTCACCAACATTTAAAGCAGCAGCCTTTGAGTAAAGCACATTACTCTTCATGATGGGGGTAGGCCCCATCCAAACAGTTGAAGGCCTTATAAGAAAAAGACATAGGTCCCCAGGGAAAGAGGGGCTTCTGTTTCCAAATTGCCTGAGGAATCAAGACTGCAACATCAAGTCTTTCATGAGTCTCCACCCAACACCCTGCTGATTCCATATTTGTCAATCCCCACTGTGTGTGAGCTAATTCCTTAAAATAAATCTCTTTCTCTCTCTTTCTAGATAAAGCTGTAGATACAGATCCTATAGGTTCGGTTTCTTGGAAAAACCCTGACAAATATATGTGCTATCACTTGTATTGATTTTTTTTTTTTTTTTTTTTTTTTGAGACAGATTCTGTCTCACTCTGTAGCCCAGGCTGGAGTACAATGGCATGATCTCAGCTCACTGCAATGTCTGCCTCCTGGGTTCAAGTGATTGTCCTGCCTCAGCCTCCTCAGTAGCTGGGATTACAGGCATGCGCCACCACTTCCATTAATTTTTGCATTTTTTAGTAGAGACAGGGATTTGCCATGTTGGCCAGGCTGGTCTCAAACTTCTGACCTTAGGGGATCCACCTGCCTTGGCCTCCCAAAGTGCTAGGATTATAAGCATGAGCCACCATGCCCGGCCAACTGTCTTGATTTCTATGGTAGACTCTGCACCAGTGGTTCTCTGCATCGGGGTACTGCCCCCTCAAGGCATTTTGGAAATTTGTGGAGTTGTTTTTGGTGGGCACAATGACTAAGGGGGCTCCATGGGTTTTTAGGGGCCAAGGGCAACTGTTCTGTATCCCAAATGACCTCCTGGGACTAGAACTTAATTCCATTTAACATACTTGTATGGTTTCAATATTCACCTAATTTACCAGGACTGCAACAACTATAAAAATGGAGCTGGTAGCCTTTGTCCTGTTTAGAACTTTCTGGGGCCCTAGCCATCATTTTGTAAGGTCTCTCACTGACAGCATGACTGTATTTGCAGCAGTCACAGGTCATGTGCTTGAAGGTGCACCTAAGGTGCAAGGCCCTGGATACTTAATGATCTCTCCTGGAGTGGACATGCCCAGTGTTTACATGTTGAAATGCACATTTTATTTTATTTTATTTTAGATGGGGTCTCGCTCTGTCACCCAAGCTGGAGTGCAGTTGCACCATCACGGCTCACTGCAGCCTTGAACTCCTGGGCTCAAGCCATCTTCCCACCTCAGCCTCCCAAAGTGCTGGGAATATAGCCACGAGCCACCCTTCTCAGCCGGGGAACATTTTTAAATACTTTCAGATGCTCTCCAGAGGATTTCTTTATTGGCTCAAAGGCACTGCTCTTTAAACACAGCAAAGAAGACCATGATCAGCGGAACGAAGAAAAAGAAGAAAAACATGGAAGTTCCACCTTCCTTCCTAGAAGGTTGCTTCCCTGTATAACCTATTTATTTCTAAACAAAATAAATCTCATCCCTCAACCTGTGAAGGGCTGAGGCTTAAGGCTTAAAAGAGACCAGGAAGCTGTCAAGGGTAGAGGGGGCTCCATCCTGAACCATGGCCTGATAGGCAGGGGTGGCAGCTGCCAGGGGATAGCACAGCCTGGTCAGCATCTGGAGCAGACATGTGGTAGTGAGTGAGGTCCCCAGGTCTGAATGAGACACAGTTTCCTTAGGTTGAATTCAATTTTCTGAGCACCAAACATTTTAAATTTACTTCTTCCCAACAATACCCAACAATTTTGCAGATCCTCATTGGCCTGTGATAAATAGAGCAGCTAAGACACAGCTTAACAATGGCATCAGTCAGAACTTGGAGGGTCAGAGCTACTCAGGTTAACATTACTTCTTTATTGTTCCCAGGATCCAGGAGTTAACAGTCCCCTGTCATTGCATTTCCTGATGTGTAAATCTGAGTGGCATCCCTTTGACTTGAAATGCTCTGTCTTCCCCTTTCCCCTCGTTCTTTTGTAGGAGCAATATAATTTTGGAATGCACCTGATGAATGAATGGTGGGCATGGGGGAGGTCCCAGGGATCAAGGAAAGGCCAGATCCTTTCATGCTTTGGGGCAGTGGCTGGATGTCACAATGCCTAGAGGTTACCAGGAGAAGATGAAAAGAGAATACACAGGACAAATATCTCCAAATAAGGAGCTGGCTGACCCTCTCCTGGTAGCCCCCTGGATATCATGGTGACAGGAAGGGCTGAAGAAAGATGGGAGAATTCTGTGCCTAGAATGATGTCCTGCCCATCGTGGGCAATGACCAGTGGTTGGGCGGTGACCCTGGCTTTCAGCAGTTCCTGAAGATCTTGCACAACAGATGGATCTAATCTTTGGAGTTCAAAGGGAAACCAAGGCTACTGAAGAGGGGGTGCTTCTATATATTTCACAAATCCACTTTAGAAGAGGCATCATTTTCTTGAGGCAAGACCCAGGGGCTCAACAGAGTGAACCATGAGATCGGACAGATTGAGGACACTTGTGCCTTTGAAGACTGGCTCTGCCTCAAGGTCTGGGACCCGGGAGTGGCAGCAGGCTTGCAGCTGGACTCAGGGAGACAGGGACCAGAGAGAAAGTGAAAGCCAGGAGGGAGGTGGGGCACAGCCCCAGGAAGGCAGCCTGAGGGGACTGCACCCAGACCAGAGGTACGAAGCAGAGGTGCAGAGCCCCCAGAAGCTGAGAAACTATGAGGCACAAAGGACGGTTTGGAAGCACACCCTGGACTGTAGAAATCAGACTGCATAAGGTGCCCAGGAGAACCTTAAGCCAACCAGCAAGGAGGATACACACCAGAAATAGAAAAGGAGCATGCAGAACTCAAAGAGAACTCAATCAAAATTTTGTCTTTAGTCATTCATGGCAGGAAGGGCTTAGCAGTTGCCTGGTAAAAATAGGCGCCTGCATTAATTAGCAAGGCCCGACCCGTGCCACCCACATTTTTTTTTATTAATTTTTTTTTTGCACACAAAACAATAAACATTTCTAAAAATACATACAAACAAAATATGCATATCAAACGTATTAGGAAGGTTGCACATGGGAAGATGGGGAATAGAAATGGGGGTTGGGAATTAAAGAAAATAAATGAGAGAGGGACTTTGTATGGATCAATGATAATAACTCAATCCTCTATTTGACAAAGAAGAAGGAGAAGGAAGAGGAAGAAAAAGAAAGTGGGATAAAGGATCAGAAAGGGAAGAAAATAGAAAAAATTAGAGTATGACTCCAGGGTGGACCTGTTTTGTCATTGCTGGGTTGGTTGGTTGGTTTGTCTGTTGTATTTTTCATATGTTTCGCCATGTTGGCCAGGCTGGTCTCGAACTCCTAGCCTCAAGTGATCAACCTGCCTTGGCCTCCCAGAGAGCTGGGACTACAGGCGTGAGCCACCACATCCAGCCTCCACATTGTGTCTGGCCTCCGTGGTAGACCTCCCAGACAGGGTGGGAGGTAGACCTCCCAGACAGAGGCGCTCCCCACATCCCAGACGGGGCGGCCGGGCAGAGGCGCTCCTCACATCCCAGACGATGGGGGGGCGGGCGCCCCCCCAGCGGGGCCAGGCAGAGGCGCTCCTCACATCCCAGACGGGGCGGCCGGGCAGAGGCGCTCCTCACATCCCAGACGATGGGCGGCCGGGCAGAGGCGCTCCTCACTTCCCAGACGGGGCGGCCAGGCAGAGGCGCTCCTCACATCCCAGATGGGGGGCCGGGCAGAGGCGCTCCTCACATCCCAGACGATGGGCGGCCAGGCAGAGGCGCTCCTCACTTGCCAGACGATGGGCGGCCGGGCAGAGGCGCTCCTCACTTCCCAGACGGGGCGGCCGGGCAGAGGCGCTCCTCGCTTCTTCCCAGACGGGGCGGCAGGGGCCTCATCCCAGGGCAGCCGGGCAGAGGCGCTCCTCACTTCCCAGACGGGGCGCGTGCCACCCATATTACAGCAAAGATTTTCCATAAATCATTATAGTTGTCGCTTTCTAGACATCCAAGGGAAAGGCTCCCACTGGGAGGGCGGGGTGTGGGGTGGGGCTGGAGACTGGAGGGGCTGTCCCTGGCTCTCCTCCCTCTGCCCAGAAAAACAGGAGGCTCAGTCTCTGTGGAGGCTCAATCAGAAAGGTTCCGGGATCAGAACAGCAATCTAGGCATCCCAACCACCATGTCAGAGGAGCTCCAGAGGAAATGCGGAGAGTGGTTGTGGAAGGGGGGTTAGTTCAAGAAAGTGCCCTAGCACTGAAGATATGGGTCTTTCCTAACCAGGCCCCCAGCTGGGCAGCAGAGTAGGAGAGAAAAGACCCACCACGGGGGGGAGCTTCATCAGGGAACATTACAACTCTAAGATGAGGTGAAGATCCCAAAAGTTTCCAGAGAGAAAAGAAGCAGATCACTTATGAATGAATCAGAGTAACATCCTGCTTCTCTAGAGCAACCCAGAACTCAAAGGAAATATATCAATGACTTCAAAGTTAAAACAAAAAATATTTTCCTTTTGAGCTCTGTACCCAGCCAAACTACCTCAAGGTGAAGATAGGAAAAAGAATGGCATTTTCAGGCATGCAAGTCCCAGGAAGTTAGTGAAGGATGGGTTCCTTGCCAAAGTAAAAGAGTAAAAGCCAAAGAGAGCGAGAAGCAGGGAGCATGTTCCGATGCAAGCTGACGGCTCTCAACTACCACAACCCCACTGGTTTCAACTGCAAAGATGAAACAGAATTTAGAAACTTCACTGTTTGGCTTGAAGACCAGAAAATCAGACACTACAAGATTGAAGACAGAGGTAATTTAAGAAACATCCACAGCAGTGACTGGCCCAAGTTCTTCGAAAAGTGTCTCAGAGATGTTAACTGTCCTTTAAAGATTCAATATCAACAAGAAGCTATTGATTGGCTTCTTGGTTTAGCTGTTAGATTTGAATATGGAGATAATGCTGAAAAATACAAGGACTTAGTACCTGATAATGCAAAAACTGCTGACAATGCAACTAAAAATGCAGAACCATGGATAAATTTGGATGTAAATAATCCTGATTTTAAGCCTGGTGTGATGGCTTTGGCTAACCTGCTTCAGGTTCACCGTCATGATGATTACCTGGTAATGCTTAAGGCAATTCAAATTTTGGTTCAGGAGTGCCTGACACAGGATGCAGTTGCTAAAGCAAATCAAAAGAGGGCTTGCCTGTTGCTTTAGACAAACATAATCTTGGTTTTGACACAGGAGATGTAGTTCTTAATGAACCTACTCAAATTCTGTGATTGCTGCATACAGAAGAGCTCAAACAGCTACAGACAAAAATTAATGAAGCCACGGCACTGTTTAGGCAATTATTGCTGATGCAAGGACAGACCACAGGCTGGGAAAAGTTGGCAGATGAACACTTTAAGACTTCAGCTTCTCACCTATTTAGTACAATTGGGAACCATGTACACTTCTGGCATGTTTGGAAATCAATATATCACATTCTCGGGGGAGGAATCCCAGAAAATTGAGTATGTTCTAGAGGTTCACCACCATTACTTTTTTCTTTAATAAAGTTTAGGAAAGTAGAAAAAAAAAAAAACAGTAAAAGCCAAGAAAGAGGACCTGGGCTCTAGGAAACAGGAGCTGGACCACAGGAGGCATAGGGGGTCCTCAGAATAGTAGTAAAGACAGCTGGACCCCAGACCCAGAGGGTAACCTGATTAGACAGAGGCAGAAGGAAGGGAGCCAGGACAGGCATCTCCTAAATAAATAAATAAATAAATAAATAAATATCAGTACTGATAATTTTGTCATGGTGGGAGGAGATGCATACATTCCTGTAGAGTTTAGAGAAGAGTGAGTGATTGATGCTTTGGAAACTTCAAGATAACCAAAAAGCTACTCAAGAATTGCTATGGGGCTGGGCACAGTGGCTCATGCCTGTAATCCCAGTACTTTGGGAGGCTAAGGTGAGAGAGTCATTTGAGGCCAGGAGTTTGAGATCAGCCTGCAACATAACAAGAATCCATCTCTTACAAAAAAAAAATTAAAAATTAGCTGGACATGGTGGCACATGCCTGTAGCCCCAGCTACTTGGGAGGCTAAGATGGGAGGATTGTTTAAGCCCAAGAGTTTGAGGCTGCAGTGGGCTATGATCACACACTGCACTCCAGCCTGGAAGACAGAGTGAGACCCTGTCTCTAATTAATTAATTAATTAAGTGCCAAGTCCTTAAGTGCTATGGCTTGAATATTCCCTTCAAAACTTGTATTAAAACTTAATCCCCAATGTGGCAGTATGGAGGCGTGAGGCCTTTAAGAGGTGATTGGGTCATAAGGACTCTGCCCTCATGAATGGATTAATCCATTCATGGATTAATAATGGGATAAAAAATGAATGGGAGTGGAATTGGCAGCTTTATAAGAAGAGGAAGAGAGACCTGAGCTAGCACATGAGCACACTCAGCCCCCTCGCCATGTGATGCCCTGCGCTGCCTCAGGACCCTGCAGAGTCACATCAGCAAGAAGACCATCATCAGATGGGGGTCCTTGACCTTGAATGTCCCAGCCTCCTTAACTGTGAGAAATAAATTTCCTTTCTTTATAATTTATTCAGTTTCAGTATTCTTTTATAAGCAACAGAAAACAGACTAAGACAAGAAGTAAAATATAATTATAGCCTATTACATGATTCAGCTGAAAACAGAATTTCCATAGCCACAAAAAAATACCCTGGGTATTGATTTAACCACAGCTATGAGTAGCATTCTATTAGATTAATACACCATGCTGGAGACTAGCACACATACAGACATACATAGGATTACATAGGGATTGAATATCTCTGGAAAGATACCCAAGAGTTGGGTAACCTCCATTCCCCACAGGGAGAGGGCTGGGGGCTGGAGTGGAAAAAAGACTTTTTTAATAGTCAGAATGTTTTACCACTGCTTAAGAAAAATGGTATAAAAACCTCATCAGATTTTGGTCAAATACAAATACAAACATCTGAACGAGGGAAGACAAAAGAAATGGCACATACTCAGCGGTGGTGTCTAGACAGGAACTACCTGGGCACAGCTGCATGGCCAGCAGCTGCAGAAACCCATTACCCCAGGGCAGCACAGGCTGGGTTAGCCCAGGCACATCTTATACACACACAGCATGTCTCTAACCCTCAGTCCTTACCACTACCAGTCTAGCCTGCTCAGAAATGACTTGGAAGTAGCAGTTACGCTCTACAGTCTTTTTAAAAGAAATACAAAAAAAGGACAAATATTGTATGATGCCACCTATATGAGGTAGTTGGAGTAGTCAAACTCACAGAGAAAGAAAGTAGACTGTGGGAGGCTGAGGCAGAAGGATCACGTGAGCCCAAGAGTTCAAGACCAGCCTGGACAACATGGCAAAACCCTGTCTCTACAAATACAACAAAACAAAACAAAACAAAACAAAAAACAAACAAAAAAAACCCAGCTAGGTACAGTGGCTCATGCCTATGGTCCCAGCTACTGGGGAGGCTGAGGTGGGAGGATCGCTTGAGCCTGGGAGGTCGAGGCTGCAATAAGCCGTGATTGCACCACTGCGCTCCAGCCTGGGCAACACAGTGAAACCCTGTCTCAAGAAAAATAAATAAATAAAATAAAATAAAAATAAAAAATAGAGTAGTGGTTACTCTACTGGAGTTCTGGAGATGATGCACAACGTGTGCTGATGGTTGCACAAAAACATGAATGCCACTGAACTGTACACTCAAAATGGGTTGAAATGGGGGACTTTATGTTATGTATATTTTACCATGTCAAAAAAATTAAAAATGAAAAAAAAAATTTAAGAAATAGGTCCACTGTAAGCACCCTGTTTTCACCTGCCACCGTTCACATGGTGTTGACAGGGTAACCCAAGGGCAAGGAACTTCGAGCTGAAAGGAAGTCTTATGAACAGGACGCAAGTCAGAAAGTATCAAGCATCTGTGGTTAATAACAGCTTTTCCAGCAGATGGTTTGGTTAAAGAAATTAGGTTTTTATTTTCTAGATTCTGTTCTCGTTGCCACCAAGAGCAGCAGAATAAAGAACCAGCAACAGGCATCAGTCAGCCCCAGTAAGGCAAGATGGGAGGGAAAAGCCCAGCACAGAGAACCCATGGGGACCCCAAAAACACAGCATCCACAGTACCAGGAGCCTGCATGGAGATGAGGGCCCGAAAGACACAGCATCCACAGTGCCAGGAGCCTGCATGGAGATGGGGGCCCCAAACGACACAGGATGTCAGGAGATCCAAACTACTCACTTTTGTTTTGTTTTGTTTTCAAGGCAGTGTTGCTCTGTTGCCCAGGGTGGAGTGGATCATGGCTCACTGCAGCTCCAAACTCCCGGGCTCAAGCGATCCTCCCACCTCAGCCTCCTGAGTAGCTGGGACCACAAGTGCGCACCACCGTGTCTGCCTAATTTTTTTTTTAAATTTTTTGTAGCAATGGGGTCCTATTGTGTTGCTTGGGCTGGTCTCGAACTCCTGGGCTCAAGCAATCCTCCCTCTTTGGCCTCCCAAAGTGCTGGGATTACAGGCATAAGCCACCGTGCCTGGCCCCAACTTAACATTTTTACAAAGAAAATTTAATGAAACAGTAAAATCTTTCCAGCTTTAGTCATTGGGAACTATGCCAGAATTTGAAAAGCAGTGGGAATCCCTAGACTAAACAGAAAACAAACAACAAATACTTTCCCCTCACCACAAGTATCCCACCAGTTTTTGGTTTTGCTTCGGAGCTGGGCTTCCCTGTCGTCTGGTCTGGCCCTTCTGGAGTGTTGCGCCTGACCAGGGCACATTTCCACCCAAGCTAGAGGGCTGTTTACTTCCTATACTAGACATCAGAGCTAATTATAATATATACCCCAAATTACACCCTTCTTTGGAGACTCCAGTGAAAGGTCTTGGCCAAGCAGTGTCCTGGAACCTGGACAAACGGATATGCTAGTTTTGAGCTGATATTGGATACAGGTGAGGCAGGTTAGTGGCTACAGCACCAAGGAGGAGGCCCAGCCCAGTGACTCAAGTCCCATAAAGGAGGCCAGGTGAATGCTCTCGAGGGACCTCAACCTGTAGCAGACACTGAATGTTTTCTATACCTATTAATCAAAGATGATTCCTGGCTCCATCAACAATAACAGACATCCAAGTGAAATAGGAAAAAAAAGGGGGGATTATTAGCATAGAACAGGCCTAGCTCAAGAAGGCACCTAGGCTAGGAGCAGAACGTCAGTTATTTCTTCCCTTGTATATACCCCAAACTCAGCATTTTAAAAAGAATTTTTCATTTACAAAAATTAAAAAATTTTTAATTTTATAATTTCATTTGCATCCTTCTATATTTGCTTTTATTTCACAACAGCAGATTACAGTGGCATATAGCAGCCTTAAAATATTTTGAAGACTTTTAGTAATATACAGAAATGTTCATAATATAAAGTGAATGAAACAGAATATGTAATCATCTATGCAATAAAAGACCTTAAAATATTTTGAAGACTTGCCGGGCGCTGTGGCTCACGCCTGTAATACCAGCACTTTGGGAGGCCGAAGCGGGCAGATCATGAGGTCAGGAGATCAAGACCATCCTGGCTAACACCATGAAACTCCGTCTCTACTAAAAACACAAAAAATTAGCTGGGCATGGTGGCAGGCGCCTGTACTTCCAGCTACTAAAGAGACTAACTCAAGAGAATTGCTTAAACCCGGGAGGTGGAGGTTGCAATGAGCTAAGATTACACCACTGCACTCCAGCCTGGGTGACAGAGCAAGACTCCATCTCAAAAAACAAAAAAAAATTTTTGAAGACTTTTAATAATATACAGAAATATTCATAATATAAACTGAATGAAACAGGATATATAATCATCTATGCAATAAAAGATTAATTTCATTTCAAGAACATTTTATTTATATATAATTGGAATATTTTTCTCAGAGTTGCAGTTATAAGCCATTGTTTCTTTCTTTGTACTTGTTTGGTATTTTCCAAGTTTTTGACAAAATACATATATTACTATTAAAATAATTTAAAAACACACACACACACACACACGCACGAGCTAAGACCAAGTAGTTTAAAAATCTTTCAGGGACATTCTCATGCATGATGCCAAATCTCCCTTAGTCTTTCCAGAGTACATGGGATTCGTACTTAAATGTCCATGAGCTCCTATTATTTCCATCTTTCTTCCCCAAGTTTCAATTAACTGAGGTTTGATTGCAAGATGTGGTTGCTCCTGAGAGGCAGAAATGTACCTCCCCCAGTCCTGGTGCCAGTTCCTCCTCCCTTAAATTAATACTTCAAGGACAAATCTAAAATCTGAAGGCAACAGTACCTTAGTGCTGCTGCACCTGATGTTCGATTTGGCCCTTCCACTCCATTCTGTTCACAACCATGAGCAGGAGGACAGGGACCAGGTCTGCCCAACTTGCCTCAATGTTCAGCCATCCCTCACTTAACTATGCAGCCAACAAATAACAAATTGCCGGAAAACACCTTCTTGTGCAAGGATGGCCATTTTGATAACTAGTGTGTACTTGCCTATGTGTATTGATTTTTACAATATCGCTATTTCTTGGTGTCTAAAATGACATCACCAGTGAATGTTACAGCTTTCCTTAGAGTAAATGATTTTATCACAGTCCTTTCTTCCTTTGGAAGGGAGAGAGCTATATGACAGCAGGGGCCACTATGGGAAAGAGGGTGTAAGAGCAACGGAAGGTGTGAGGAGTAACCAAAGCTCTGGGCCATTAGATACTCTAAACCACATCTTCAACTAGGACAGGTGCTGTTTTAGGACCAAAGACCAGATGCTTTCCCTTCTCTTTCCCTTAAATGTAAGACCTGAAACCATATAAACTCTAGAAGAAAACCTAGACAGTACCATTCAGGACATAGGCATGGGCAAAGACGTCATGATGAAAACACCAAAAGCAATGGCAACAAAAGCCAAAATTGACAAATGGGATCTAATTAAACTAAAGAGCTTCTGCATAGCAAAAGAAACTACCATCAGAGTGAACAGGCAACCTACAGAATGCAAGAACATTTCTGCAATCTATCCATCTGACAAAGGGCTAATATCCAAAATCTACAAAGAACTTAAACAAATTTACAAGAAAAAAACAAAAAACCCCATCAAAAAGTGGGCAAAGGATATGAACAGACACTTCTCAAAAGAAGACATTTATGTGGCCAACAAACATATGAAAAAAAGCTCATCATTATTGGTCATTGGAGAAATGCAAATCAAAACCACAATGAGATACCATCTCACACCAGTTTAAATGGCGATCATTAAAAAGTCAGGAAGCAACAGATGCTGGAGAGGATGTGGAGAAATAGGAACACTTTTACACTGTTGGTGGGAGTGTACATTAGTTCAACCATTGTGGAAGACAGTGTGGCAATTCCTCAAGGATCTAGAACCAGAAATACCATTTGACCAGCAATTCCATTACTGGGTATATACCCAAAGGATTAGAAATCATTCTACTATAAAGACATATGCACACATATGTTTATTACAGCACCATTCTCAATGGGAAAGACTTAGAATCAATCCAAATGTCCATCAATGATGGACTGAATTCAGAAAATGTGACACATATATGCCATGGAATACTATGCAGCCATAAAAAAGGATGAGTTCACGTCCTTTGCAGGGACATGGATGATGCTGGAAACCATCATTCTCAGCAAACTAACACAGGAACAGAAAACCAAATACTGCATATTCTCCCACTCATCAGTGGGAATTGAACAATGAAAACACATGGACACAGGGAAGGGAACTTTCACACATCGGGGCCTGTTGGGGTGGGGGGGCTGGGGGAGGGATAGCATTAGGAGAAATACCTAATGTAGATGATGGGTTGATGGGTGTAGCAAAGCACCATGGCACGTGTATACCTATGTAACAAACCTGCACATTCTGCACATGTACTCCAGAACTTAAAGTATAATGAAAAGAAAAATAAACACAGGGTCAGTCTCTAGTAACTCACGATTGTGCCATATTTAAAGAATGAGTGCAGATACAAAGTATGGGGTCCCCAATCTAGAGACCTCATCATGTTAAAAATTCACATAAATTCTGCTTATTCTTATGGGAATTTCTATGTGTGATCCTAATAACTTTTAGAAAAAAAAGGTCCCATGACCAAACTGAAAACACCAGGTGTTTCTCTCTAGAGTCCTTTTGACCCCTGCCAATATACATCCATGTTCTCTTCCCCTAGTGATTTTAATTGCACATTCTCTTGAATAAACATAGTCCATATAGATGTCGCTAATGGCAACTCCAGCAAAATTTCAGGCTAATGCATTTCTAACAAAATTACATATATTGAAAACCTAAAACTATTTTTTAACTCTTCACTGTTCTTGGGAGCCACAGCAGATTTCCTTAGGGCCCAGGAGATGTGAGAAGAAAGGTCACTGCAGGTGTGCAAATCAGGCTCCCTGTTTAAGTAAGACTAGCTCACTGCCTAGTGACCCTGCTCACGGGGCTCAGTGTCCTCACCAAAAAAACAATGCACATTTAGGGTCTCCAACATCATCCTCTCTTGCCAAGAAATTATATAAATATTTGTCATCTTGATTAAGTAACTATTGACAGAGCAGGAGTATCGCCATCTTGGACAAGCACTGTCATTCTAAAGTTCACCTTGATTAAAAACCGCCTAAATCTAAAGGGCATCAGCCTAATGGCTAAGGTCAGCATGACCGTAAACCACAAATAACATCTCCAACCAAAAACATTCCAAACCCCTCCCCGACCAGAGACATGTCAGCCCTGAGATAAAGTCCCCTTCGGCTAGAGAGATGTCAGCCCCAAGATAACCTCCCCTCTGACCAGAGACATTCCAACCCTGCCATAAACTTCTCCCCAACATACAAACATTCCAAGCTTGTGATAAGCCCCCTACGCTAAAACTAATATATACTCTTAGTCTATAAAAGATAATGCTCCTCACTGAAATTGGCCAGAAGCCCCTTTCAGGTTTATTTCTCTAAAATAAACCCATCTTTAACTGTTAAGCTGCATTTCGTGTTTCTTTCCTCTTTCCTTAACTCTTATAACTATAATTTATTGCATTGAATCACTCTACAGCTACTGTGCCCCTGAACACTATCTTAATAAAGTTGAAGAATCATATACAGGCAAATTTGGTATCATCCTGTATGCTACCTAATTCAACTAAATGCTCATCATGGCTGGGCACGGTGGCTCACGCCTATAATCCCAGCACTTTGGGAGGCCGAGGCGGGTGGATCATGAGGTCAAGAGATCAAGACCATCCTGGCTAACACGGTGAAACCCCGTCTCTACTAAAAATACAAAAACTTAGCTGGGCATGGTGGTGGGCGCCTGTAGTCCCAGCTACTCGGGAGGCTGAGGCAGGAGAATGGTGTGAACCCGGGAGGCGGAGTTTGCAGTGAGCCAAGGTCACGCCACTGCACTCAAGCCTGGGCGACAGAGGGAGACTCCACCTCCAAAAAAAAATGCTCATCATCTGCAAAAATTCTGATCACTAAATTTTCTTTCAGGCTTAGTTTGGAGGTCAAATAAGATTTTTCTCCTTTAAAATGAGTTTATATAGGCCAGGCGCGGTGGCTCACGCTTGTAATCCCAGCACTTTGGGAGGCCGAGGCGGGCGGATCACGAGGTCAGGAGATCGCGACCACAGTGAAACCCCGTCTCTACTAAAAATACGAAAAATTAGCCGGGCGTGGTGGTGGGCGCCTGTAATCCCAGCTACTCGGAGAGGCTGAGGCAGGAGAATGGCGTGAACCTGGGAGGCGGAGCTTGCAGTGAGCCGAGACTGCGCCACTGCACTCCAGCCTGGGCGACAGAGCAAGACTCCGTCTCAAAAAAAATAAAAAAATAAAAAAATAAATAAAATAAAATAAAATGAGTTTATATATAATAAGCTGAATACACACAGTAGAATAAATACTACTCCAAATTTCTAAAGTTCTCAAAATAACACCCAGGTCATCTTCTGCACTCTAAAGAGATGGGTCCAAAACAAGAAACTGACTAATCACAATTTTAAAACTCTGCAATTTAAGTCCTCTGAACAGCTCATGGCATCTGAGAGCAGAAGTAGAGCTGGCAGTCACATGGTCCAAGTCCATCTCTTCCTTTGGAAAATAGACCAGGGAAGATGAGGCAGCTCACCCACAGTCATACACTGGCCAAGTCCAGAGAGACAGCAAGGTAGAGCTATGCTCCCCTCCTAGGTGATACCCAATGAGACCAATGTGCCAGCTTGCTGTTCTTCAAATCTTTAAACTACTCCTCATTCACTTCTTTTTTTTTTTTTCTTTTGAGATGGAGTCTCGCTCTGTTGCCAGGCTGGAGTGCAGTGGTGCAATCTTGGCTCACTGCAACCTCCACCTCCAAGGTTCAAGCGATTCTCCTGCCTCAGTCTCCCGAGTATCTAGGACTATAGGCGTGTGCCACCATGCCCAGCTAATTTTTGTATTTTTAGTAGAGACGGGGTTTCACCACGTTGGCCAGGATGGTCTCGATCTCTTGACCTCGTGATCCGCCCACCCCGGTCATTCACTTATTATTAAATGATAGTTTTACTTCTCTCTTCAGAAGCTATGTCTATGTAATTATAAGACATCTGCTTTTTATAGTTGATGCAGAAAAAACAGTCAAATCTCCTAAGCAGTCTTAGCCACTGGCTGAGAACGGCTGCCAAGAGACCCAGCCAGAATAATGTGGAAGTTGCATTTTTTGCCTGGAGGCTAAGGGGTTATCCACTAAGCAAGCCTACAGCCTGGGGGAAAAAATGTAAATAAAAGGGCACATCTTGTGGAAGTGTTGGCACACTAACCTGAGTAGTTAGGTCTGTGGTAATTGTGAGGTAGTTTTCTGAAAAGGAAACAAAATGATTCACTAAAAGGCATGACACAGTATGGGACGGTGCCAAGTATCATGTCACAGAAAGTGAAAATGTAACAGATCAAAGAAGGCTCCACTCCAAAGTGGAGGAATTGCAGGAAAAAGGTTCTTGCTTCCACGCTGTGTGGCTCTGACCTCATTTTGTGCTTTTAACAACCACAGGCCAACCCAATTCTAAAACTGTGCATGCAACGAAGTCCTGATGCAAAAAACAAAAACAGAAAAGCAAAACACCATCTGGCTAAGAGGAAAGAGTGGAGAATACAAAAGGGGTGGCGTGAAGAGAAGCATCTACCTGCCCGTCTGCAGCATTCTGAGACATGACAGCTGGGTCTCCAGGAAAACAGAGTATTCCAGATACAGGTCCTGGCTTAGCTTATCCCTGTCACACACAACCCCCCACCTCATCTAGCTTGCTCTTAAAAAACAAAGTGGAGTACTGAGATGATGGTCTGAGGCTTAGGGCCAGTCTCATTTCCAGAGACAGACTTTCCATCTCTTCCTGCCCCACGGTGCACGGGGGCTACATCAGCACTGGGAGGCGGTGGGGAGAGGTGGAAGGCAGGGGTGGCAGGGTAACTGAAGGGATGAGAGAGCTGCACTGGTTTTTATTTTTTGGGTTTTTTTTTTCTTTTGAGACAGGGTCTCACTATGTTGCCCAGGCTGGAATGCAGTGGCTAGTCACAGGTGCAATCCCACTACTGAACAGTGCAGGAGTTCTGACCTGCTCCATTTCTGACCTGGGCCAGTTGACCCCTCCTTAGGCAACCTGGTGGTCCCCTGCTTTTGGTGGTGGTGGGGGTATCCCCATATTGATGCAGACACCCAATTGGCATAGCACACTATAGCCCAGAACTCTCTAGCTCAAACAATTGCACTGTTTAAAAAGCCCCACATGGCCAGGGTGATTTTGACGTCTCCTCCTACCCGGTAAGAAACACTGTTCCCACTCACTGGTAGAGCTCTTGGGTCCAGCTGTACTTGATATGATATGTAGGTCAGGTGGGAAGTAGCCTCCCAGGCCCAGCCCCTGAGTCTCTGTTAACCAACAGTTCCAACACTGCCAAGCTCAGATTGAACACACACTGTCAGTTATCCTTCAGCTTTCTAAAGGGACCAGTGGTTTGCTTAAACAGAAAACAAAAGGCTTTTGCTTTTGAGGCAGCATTAACATAATGACATTTAAAAAGAAAGGAAGAGGCCTGGCAAGGTGGCTCATGCCTCTAATCCCAGCACTTTGGGAGGCCGAGGTGGCCGGATCACCCAAGGTCAGGAGTTTGAGACCAGCCTGGGCATCATGGTGAAACCTCATCTCTACAAAAAATACAAAAAAAAAACCCAAAAATTAGCTGGGTGTGGTGGTGGGCGCCTGTAATCCCAGCTATGCCAGAGGCTGAGGCAGGAGAATCGTTTGAACTCAGGAGGTGGAGGTTGCAATGAGCTGAGATCGCGCCACTGCACTCCAGCCTGGGCTACACAGTGATACTCTGTCTCAATAAATAAATAAATAAATAAATAAATAAATAAATAAATAAATAAATATTAAAACTAAAAAAATAAAAAAGGAAGCAAGAACACATACCTGAAGGAAGCAATTATTGCTGTAACTTCATCATCTGGATAAAACTGTGTAATTGCATGATGTGCCCCAAGCAATTCCTTCCCATCTTTCCACCAAGAAATTGTGGTGTCCTGGTATATATTAGGTACACTGATGGAGCAATTAAATTTGACACCTTTATGTTCAGAAAGTATTATGTGTCCAACTGTGTGTTTGAAGGCAAGAGGTGGTAGGGGCTTTGACTCGACAGAGGTCACCCGGGGAATGGCTACATTTCCTGTATGTGGTCTTCCAGGCTGGGTTGGTGAAAACATCAAGGCAGGCTGGTACCCACTGGCGTGAGGAAGGGATAACAGCGGTGTGTGGTCAGTTTGCAGGCTCCCTGGAAAAGGTCCCAGGAATAGCGGGTAAGGCTTGGCTTCTTCTCTTGCCTCAGTGATAGCTGTAAAACAGAACACCCAAATTTTAGCCTTTTAAATAAGAAGAGTTTCCCAAGTAGGTTCCCAACTTCTTAGGCCATGAAGAGAGAGCACTGGGGTGTCCTCTGTGCCCCAGGAAAAGATAAGCAGAATTCATCAACACACACATCTGGACAATTCTCATTCACCAGTTCATTCGTTTGTAAACTCGCCTCTGGAAGAGTCTTGAAGAAACATAACTACCCCTACCAAAAATAAAAATTTTCTTATTACTGACTCATTCCAAGTCCTTCATGCCCAACTCAGCAGTATAAGAAGAAGGTGATGATACAGCAGGGCTCAAGGTCACTTTTCTTGGCCAGGTGCGGTGGTTCACACCTGTAATCTTGGCACTTTGGGAGGCAGAGACGGGAGGATCACCTGAGGTCAGGAGTTTGAGACCAGCCTGGCCAACATGGCAAAAACCTGTCTCTACTAAACATACAAAAATTAGCTGGGCATGGTGGCACATTCCCGTAATCCCAGCTAACTCAGGAGGCTGAAGCAGGAGAACAGCTTGAACCTGGGAGGCGGAGGTTACAGTGAGCCAAGGTAGCACCACAGCACTCCAGCCTGGGTGGCAGAGCGAGACCCTGTCTCAAAATAAATAACTTTTCTTACTGTCTGCTCTGTCAGAGACTATGCTGCAAATTTGGCTAATAGTCTTTAAAAAGCTGCTCAAGTTTCGGAAAAAACAAACAAACAAAAAACAAAATTAGCCAGATGTGTTGGCATGCATCTGTAGTCCCAGCTACTTGGGGGGCTGAGGAAGGAGGATCACTTGAGCCCAGGAGATCAAGGCTGTGGTGAGCCAAGACTGTGCCACTGCACTCCAGCCTGGGTGACAGAGTAAGACCCTGTCTAAAAAAAAAAAAAAGCTGCTCATGGCCACAAAGAGATGAGTTTATAATTTTTGTGCTTTAACAACAAAAAAAGTGTGCTTAAGTTACCAGCTATAGAATACTGAAGCTTCCAGGAAAATGCTTGCTTGCTGGAATAAACCTGGAAATGTTTTTATTTCATCTGGTCCACAAATATTTTAGACGGTTTCTGAGCAAGGGAAGGCTCATAATAGCTGTACTTTTAGCTTTCTGAGTGGCATTTTTGGACACAGATTCTACACTGGTTGTTATCTATTCAAATAGGTTGGGAGGGAGTGAGTGAGACAGGCGGGTGAGAGAGATATAGGCCCAGCATTCTACATTATGGGTTGGTGACTGGGGGTACACAGTGGAGGCTCCATCCTTGCTCAAGGGCTGGCCTCCTGCTGTGCTCAGGACATCATGCCCTCCTGGGCTCCTGAGTGTGTGTGTGCAAGGAGTAGGGTGTTCTCTGCTCAGAGTTGTGCCCAATTTAGCAAATAACACAGGATGCCCAGTTAAACTTGAATTTCAGATGAACGACAAATTGTTTTTTAAAGAAACAGGGCCTTATTGCTCTGTCACCCAGGCTGCAGAGCAGTGCCCAGGCTGGAATTTTTTAAATTTAAGTATTCAGTTAAGTGTTTAATTGGCTAATGGGAGATTTAAGCAGGAAATTGTGGGGCAGAAGGGAGGGGATCTGGGAATTTTTCCTCTAGCTTCCTCTCTGCCAAGCCACTCTGGACTGCACATACGCCTCAACTGAAGGACATACCCCTGTCTGGGAACCCTTGCCATGCAGCTCCCTCTCCCATTCCAGCAACTGCTCCCTCCCAGGCCCCTTTGATGTTGGGGGCCAACTCTCATGGCTGTTGCCTTTGGGAACTGCCTCCTTAGTGAGTCAGGATCAATGCCAGATAGAAGAGAAGAGATTTTCCTACAAGGACACAGGAAGACTTTTCCTTATCCTGAGGTCTTAGCAAGTGTGGGAGTATAGGGCCTTCTGTGTGCTTTAGGGGAGGGCTACATGGGTCAGCTGTGGGCTGGCCCGGGGCCCAGCTGTCCAGACAGATGAGTGTGCTGTCATGGGAGTGTTCACTTATGCCAGGGAGTGAAGATCAGGATGACAACAGACAGGGACCATTGCCTCTCCAGTCAGTCACAGCCCACATGCCAGGCAAACCTTCACAAGGGTGGACCTATGCTCTTGGTAGGAGGAGGGGGCTCCTCTTCCTCTGATGTGTGGATGCTTTCTGCAGCAATGCATGTTCTGGCTGTTTGTCTCATGCCTGCAGAGCTCCCTCCAGGGTGCTCTACTTACTCATGTAGGCTTTGTTTTTGTTTGTTTTCTGAGATGGAGTCTCGCTCTGTCGCCAGGCTGGAGTGGAGTGCAGTGGCGCAATCTCACTTCTCTGCAACCTCCGCCTCCCAGGTTGACGTGATTTTCCTGCCTCAGCCTCCTGAGTAGCTGGGACTACAGGCGCGTGCCACCAGGCCCGGCTAATTTTTGTATTATTAGTAGAGACAGGGTTTCACCATGTTAGCCAGGATGGTCTTGATCTCTTGACCTCATGATCCGCCTGCCTCAGCCTCCCAAAGTGCTGGGATTACAGGCGTGAGTCACCGCACTCGGCCCTTTATTCATGTACTTTGAAGCCTTGACAATTCACCTTTGCCACTTGGATGGGCACACTCATCTGTGGTTCTTCCTATTCACTGAGCTACAGAGGACTCAGGAGTCAGGGGTTTAACCCAAATCACTTTTTTCCCCCATTTAAATATAGGTCCCTTTCTTAGAAGGCAAAAATGGGAAGTGGGAGAAGCAAATAATACCTTTGCTGGTTTAATTTATTTAAGAATATTTTAAATTTTTAATTGGAAAGTTAACAAATTTGTTGTGAAAAAATTCAAATAGTTATTGAAGCATATACAATATAAAATGAAAGTCTGGGGCCAGGCGCGGTGGCTCACACCTGTAATCCCAGCACTTTGGGAGGCCGAGGCAGGCGGATCACGAGGTCAGGAGATCGAGACCATCCTGGCCAACACGGTGAAACCCCATCTCTACTAAAAATACAAAAAATTAGCCGGGCGTGGTGGCAGACGCCTGTAGTCCCAGCTACTCGGGAGGCTGAGGAAGGAAAATGGCGGAACCTGGGAGGCGGAGCTTGCCAGCCTGGGGGACATAGCAGGAAAAAAAAAAAAAAAGAAAGTCTGTTTTGTAAGCCCAACCGTGCAAGATAATAACCTCTGATTACAATTTGGGGTATAATCTTCAGTTTTCCATGAGCCAAGCTGTTCACTAAACAAAGTATTAACTTGGTTACGGGCAAGGCCACCCACTAAGGTGACATCACTGAAGTCAGGGAGCCACAAAACCCACCCTGAAATCACTCAACACTCTAGATGGTTTAAAAGATATCTGGGCCAGGCAAGGTGGCTCACGCCTGTAATCCCAGCACTTTGGGAGGCCGAAGTGGGTGGATCACCTGAGATCAGGAGTTCGAGACCAGCCTGGCCAACATGGTGAAACCCCATATCTACTAAAAATACCAAAATTTAGCCGGGTGTAGTGGCGGATGCCTGTAATCCCAGCTACTCAGGAGGCTGAGACAGGAGAATCGCTTGAACCCGGGAGGCAGAGGTTGCAGTAAGCCAAGATCGTGCCATTGCACTCCAGCCTGGACAACAAGAGAGAAACTCCGTCTCAAAAAAAAAAAATATATATATATATATGTATATATATATGATCTGCACAATTTGATTTACCAGAAGTTGATAGAATGATTTGATTGCCAACAGATATTTATATAGCACCTCCTGGGTTCAAGATTTGCTACAACAGTCAAATGGGATAAAGAAAGAGACTTATTTCAGGAACAGAGCCGCAGTGGGTCCCAGGAGCTAAAGGGGAGATGGACATGGCTATCTGGGGGTGGGGAGGGGAGGCTGCCCATAGCATCAGGGAGGCCTTCTCTGACTAACCTCCTATAGTTAGCACCCCCAGGTTAGGTGCTAGGACCCTTTTGTAATACATCTTATGATTACTCATCCAGTTCTTTCTCCACTGCTGGACTGAAAGCTCCATGATACCTACCACCTACACTACAGCCAGTATGTAGGAGGTGCTCAAAATAGGTTTCTTGAATGAGTGAGTAAAGGATGGATCTGAGGAGGGATGGAGAAGGTGCCTGGGGCTGCCAGGGTCAAAGGCGGTGGGAAACTGAAGAGACAGGAAGTAGCCCAACCAGTTTGGGAACAGCACTTTAGCTGAAGAGTAGAGCTACTCTGCTAGAACAAAAGTGGGAGATAAACCAAAATTAAGGTGAATGTGGAGAGCCCTGAATCCCAGCCGAGGCAGGAGAAGTTCCTGGAAGACTTCTGAGCAAGGGAGAGCAAGGCTCAGAGCTAGGCTTGATGAGGGGCATTCTGGCACCAGCAACTGGCTGAGTAGGAGGAAGAAGAGCAGGAAGTGGGAACCTTCCAGGAAGGCAGTGAAGACCTGACTACAGGGACAGTCAGTGAGGAGTAGGAAGGATTCAGGAGACCGAGAAGGGAGGGCTGACAGCAACAGCAACCTCACTACCGCCAGTGTTCCACAAAGGAAAGTCAGTCTGACACCAAATATTGAGGAAAGACGCGATCCTGGCATAAAGGAGAGTTCTCAGGAGTGGACAGCTGGTGGCTCGCGGCTGCTCAGGCTCAGTTTGCTCATAGGGAAAGTGGGGATGGCAACCATGGTGCCTCATAGGGTTGCCAACGGGAATAAAGGAATTATTACTGTCTGGATCACAGTAAGCACTCAATGTTAGCTATTATTTTAATTATTTTCTCATTTTATTATGAGTCAGTAAAAACCTTCCATGGTGTAACTCTTGAGAACTGTTGGGACTGAGGCTGGACCCCCACATGGCTGGTGAGATTGGTGAGGCTCATACTGCACAATTTTAGGGGGGTGGTACTGCCATTCACATCATTGTTGGCTGTATAAATTGTTCTCTAGAGCCGTGCAATGCATAACCTCATCAGCCCTATGTGGGGGCCCTGGGTGATTATACAAAATGTGAAGAAAAAAAAAGCCAAAACAAAAACCATTCCAAGGTTTTGGACCCAAGGGTTGGGGCAATGATGAATTAGAAATTATATTTTAAGTTGCTAAATTTTTCATTGTTTCTACTACTTGGGTTGTATAATGTACCTTTTCCCCCCGTTTTTCCCCCACAGAAGTGGAATACTCTCAAAATTATTTTTGGGGAGTGATTGCAGATGAGTTCAGACTGAAAGGCTTACCCACAACAAACACTTAATGCAAATGTGGTCCTTTCTACACAGCACATGGAAAAGTGGGGGGCCTCTGGTTGTAATTTGGGTGGAATTCACAAGAAATCTCCACCTTATCCCTCCCACCTTCTCCCAGGATTGCTTCCTCATGTGGACTGGATAAACAGCTGGAGTGGAATTTTAACTTCACATAAACGAGTGCTGCTAAGCTGCCTTGGATCACCAGCCTCCCACTCAGGTCCCAGAGTAGCTGCCCAGCTGCTCCAGCAGCTGCATTTACCAATTCCAGGGGCCACTCCATCCAGTCCTGGACTTGTGTGGTGCAGCACCCCTGCCCTGTGCCCGTGTGTTTACAATCACCATGCAACCTTTGACCAGAGCCCTAACATCCGCTTCTTAAAGTCAGGGCTTTTGTCTCCATCATCTGTCTCCGGCACCCAGCACAGGAGATGCCCACGGGACATGATTAGTGAATGTTTATTCACATACTGCCCATTTTTCTGTGTGAGTTTGCCCTGTTTTTCTGAACATACTTGTCTGTAACTTCCTTGAAGGCTGGAGGTGGCATCGTCTGAACCCACCATGATGATTGGCATGGAGTCACATGCAGCAAACATTTACAGAATAAAAGGGTGTGACGTGCAGAGGTCCTGAAGGGTGAGCAGGGAAGAGAGGTGGTCCAGGCAAGGACACTGCTGTGGCTGGAGGCAGAACTTGGAGAGGCTGTCAGCATGCCTATGACACACAATTACAGTGGCTCAGACATTTAGGGACTTTGTGAATAGTCTCTTAGACTCAAAATTGGTTCATTAGGGCATGCCAGTAAAGAATGTTATTTTCCATGTGATCAACTAGTGCACCCTACCCTCAAATCCATGAATCCTTGCTGAGCACTTGTCAAATGCAGTGTGCAAAGGCAGATGGGCTGGTGGGCAGTGCTGTTCAGAGGTTAGCTAGCAGCTTCGCAGTCAGAGGGCTGAGGCCCACCCAGTCCCTCACCACCTCAAGGTATGGCCTCAGGAAAGCTCTATAACTTCTTTGAACTCTTGTGAGGACAAGAGGTTCTCAGCAGTAGGAGCTGATAGACATCGAGTCCACCAGCACACTCCAAAGATATTGGCTGATATGGCTGTTATTGGCTTGCATTTGAACCCTGGCCTGCTGGCCACCTAAAGTAGGAATTTCTAAAGCCAGGTCTGGGCCCTGTGGGGATAAAGGCTGAGTTTAATCAGTGATGTACGTCTTGGACAATGCATGGGAAAGGGCAATACTAAAGTAATATAATTGCCAGCCATGAGTGAGAGGAAAAAATATACATCAGGCTTGGGATGCGAAGGGCTCTCAGCTCTAAGGCATCTCTCAATCTCTCTAGGGATGGTCTCCACAAGCCTTTTCTAACATGAGCTCCTTTGATTTTCTTGCAGCTTGGTGATCACAGCCCAAGGTGATCACCAAAGTAAATAAAGAAAGCAGCAGCAACTGAAATTGCAGGTCCCATGATAGTAGGTGGGGATGTGGCAGCAAGCAGCCTCCCTGGCCCTGGAGTCCCTCCATGCTGTGGGAAGAGGGCTGAGCAGGGCAGGTGGCAGCCCTGTGGGACTGAGGGTGCTGGCTGGTGAACCCTGTTCAGTTCCACCCCACCCCAGCCACCCCAGGATGCTGTGTGCCATCAGCCTGCTTTGGTCCCAGGCACCTGGGAAGAGAGAGGAATAGCTCCTCTACCAGAGTTACAGTAATGGCAGGAGTGAGTGCCAGCCTGGGGGACCCATTACTCCTGCTCTTTCTATTCATTCCCCAATAATAAAATGGGCAGAAGCATCAGTTGAGCTCTCTAAAGTTCAGCCTCAAACTCAAGAGGCCCAGGCTAGGCGTGGTGGCCCCCAGCACTTTGGGAGGCCGAAGCGGGAGGATTGCTTGAGCCCAGGAGTTCAAGATCAGCCTGGGCAACAGAGTGAGACAAGTCTCTACCAAAAATAAAAATAAAATAAAAACGAGGCCCAGAGGAGGCTGCAAAAGAGTGAGAGCTTATCTTTCAGCTCCTAGAGGTTCTTTGCTTCCCACCTCAAGCACACATGAACATATGGCACATAAATGCATGGCCAAGAGGATGCACCTTATTCCAGAGGTACGCTGTTTCCTCACCAGTCTTGCTGTCTGCTGAAGGTATTTGCTATCAAACAGCCCAACAGCCCTCCTGCAGGTGGGTTTGTGATTTAAAGAAAGGCTTTTTTTTTTTTTTTTTTTTTTTTTTTTGAGATGGAGTCTCAGTCTGTCACAGCCCAGGCTGGACTGCAGTGGCGTGATCTCAGCTCACTGCAAACCTCGCCTCCAGGGTTCAAGCAATTCTCCTACCTCAGCCTCCTGAGTAGCTAGGATTACAGGCAAGTACCATCATGCCCAGCTAATTTTTGTATTTTAGTAAAGACCAAGTTTCACCATGTTGGTCAGGCTGGTGTCAAACTCCTGACTTCAGGTGATCTGCCCGCCTCTGCCTCCCAAAGTTCAGAGAAAGGCTTTTGCATCTGGAATCCTGTAAATGCTGGTATCCCTGTTTCCCTACCCTCTCTAGGAGAAAACGCAGAACCTAGACCGGTGACGCCACCCCCCATTCTGTGTGTACACACCAGGTTGATATTTGAATCATGTCCTGAGCAGCTGCCCTGTCACCCAGGTTAAGGACTCCCACCCCACTCCCTTTACCCCCACAGCTATCTGAGGCCAAACATAGCACAAAAGGAAATTTTCTACTTGGTACTATTTATGCAATACCCAAAGGATTCCTGATTGATAAAGTGTAGTGGCCAGGCGCAGTGGCTCACGCCTGTAATCCCAGCACTTTGGGAGGCCGAGGCGGGCAGATCACCTGAGGTCAGGAGTTCAAGACCAGCCTAGCCAACATGGCAAAACCCCGTCTCTACTAAAAAATACAAAAAGTAGCCAGGCCTGGTGGCAGGCGCCTGCAATCCCAGCTACTCGGGAGGGTGAGGCAGGGAGAATTGCTTGAATCAGGGAGGCGGGAGGCAGAAGTTGCAGTGAGCTGAGATCACGCCACTGCACTCCAGCCCAGGCAACACAGTGAGACTCCGTTTCGGAAAATAAATAAATAAATAAATAAATAAAATAAAGAGTAGCAACACTTCATTAGAAGAAAAACAAACGAAGAGTAGCAACACTTCATTAGAAGAAAAAGAAAAAAAAAAAACCTTCAACCAGAACTCACTTGACCTGATGGATCAGTCCTAAATTGCAAATGGTAATTATTAACTTCACTGCAGTGACCCTTGGGCCACTTGGAGAATGTTAAAGGAGGAAGAGGCGATCACACCACCCATTTGCCCTAAGTGTAGCAAAGCCCTGCAAGAGAAACCGGGTGGCTGGCCCTGAGTCAGTGCTGGAGAGAACAGGCCTGGGGCTTGCAGGAAGGAAAGGAAGTAAATGGCTGGGCAGTGTGTGCCCCAAGAGGTCACAGCCCAGCCACAGGAGAAAAGCCCAAGTGCCAGTGAAAGCCCAGAAATGCCTGCACGGTGGAAGGAATGTGAAGTTGCCTGTAAAACACAGTGTTGGCATTGGGTTGCCAGATAAAAAACAGTAAAGCCCTTTACACCTGAATTTCAGATAATCAACGAATATGGGAACACCCTGGATTTACTTAGTGAAACAAATATAACTTAGTATCATTTAGACAAAACCAGCCGGAGCCACAGCACTAGGGATTTCATTGTTGCCCTTCCCACAGGCTGCTTTCTGGGGCTTAGAGCAGCATGGAGAGTGGGTCTGGAGGGGCAAACAGGAACCTGGCACACCAGGAAAGCTATCCAACCTCTCTGAACCAAGGCTTGGAGCATGAAGGGGCTGAGACATCTGAGCAAAAGCACAAGGGGCTTATCAGTGGGGTGACCTTCCTACTGCCCCTGGCCCCATTACACTCCTTTTGGCTCAAAAAAAAAAAAAAAAAAAGAAAAAGAAAAAACATCAAAAAACGAAATGAGCAGAGGTACCTCTCTGCTTGGCCTTGAGCACACATGTTAGCAGGGCAAGCCCCAAGGGCCCCAAAGGGCTTTAGGTACCCTCTCATGATCCCTTTCAGCCTGTCCCCCACTTTTTCACTGGGGCATTTGCCTTTTTCTTGGTGGTGCTTTGCAAAAGAAGCTTCCCAAACAGACTGCAATGCCCATGTCCCTACCATGGGGGGCACCAATGCAACCAGAAAAGAGACTTCCAGAATCTGACCATGACTTTTCACTATCTTCTTCCAACTCTCCCACTATGCTGTCAAACCCAGCGGAATATCAGAATCTTCCAGGAAATGTTTTTAAGCTTTTGATGCCCATGTCCCACCCAGGGCTTGAATTTACTGGCTCAGGGTGCAGCTTGGGCACTGGGATTTTTAAAAAATCTCCTCTTATGATTCTAATGTGCAGCCAGGGTCAGACCCCTGCTTTAGGGAATAGATTCAGTGGCACAAATCACTCTAAGGTGGCCCAGGGGGCTGCAGAAGGCCAGGGATAGGGGGCACTGAGTGGCCTGGATGGAGCTCGCAAATCCTCATGCAGAGGGCCCAGGTTTGACTGCATGTGCTTTAGGAGATGAGGAGGCTGCAGGAGGGGTGGGGTGAGAACAAGAACCCTAAAGTCAGAGGGACAAGGCATAGCCCCACCTCAGCCATGTAGAGGCCAGGTGACCTTGTGCAAGTCACCTGTCCATTCAAAACTCATTCTCCTCATTCTGTAAAATGAGACAGTTTCCCTCCAGCATTTGGGGCTCTGGGATTGATTCTCCCCAAGACTCAGCTGTGGCTTTCACAAGACCCAGAAGAGATGCTGAGTCCCCAAGTTTAATTTCTCCATCATGCCACTCCCAAAACATACCCTCCAGCTCACCAGTACCTGAATTCCCTACTTCAGTACCTGTTTTCTCTCCAAGATAAGAGTGGAATATTGCACGTGGAACAATGCACAGTGTCTGGCCTCCACAGACATGCAATAAATGGCAGCTATTATTTTCCTAACATGAAACATCTGATCTGTCTTGTTTCAAAGGTGCAACTAGTCATGCCTGGACTATCAATGCCAAACATATGGAACTGATTACGCTGACTCAAACCATTCAACTCTTGCAATGAAATATGAATACTGTATATAATATCATGTTTACTTAACCAAGGGTTTCCCTCTGCTTTCTCCACTGGCAGCATGCCAAGTGTCACAGAAAGGCTCTGAGGCAATACTGTCTGGCCAGGGTCTAAAAGGGGCTTTCCCCTCTGGGGGTCTGGGGTTGATACTGCCGGAGGCCCAACTGTGGCTTTCATAAGACCCAGACGAGATGCTCAGTTCATGTTTAACTTTTCCATCATGCCACTCCCAAAACATATACTCCAGCCTACCAGTACCTGAATTCCTATTACTAAAAAGTGGATCCTTAAGGAAAAAACAATTTTCTTTTAAAACGTGACTATCTCCAGAAGACCAGACCTATTAGCAAGAAGAGTTTGTTAAAGTCCTCCCTAAGTAACAGAGGACAAAGAAACCCCTCCAAAAATGACTAGATGTACTTTTCCCTATTCTTCCCACTAAGTACACCCCAGAACACTAGATATAAAATAAGTATTTTCAAAACTCTTACTTAGAGTAGTCAAAAATCACATAGAACAGAACACAGATAGGATGGTGGTTGCCAGGGGCTAAGGGGAGAGGGAATGGGGAATTAGCGTTTAATGGTTACAGAGTTTCAATTTTACAGGATGAAAATGAATGGTGGCCACGACTGCACAACATTATGAATATATTTAATTCCACTGAGCTCTACACTTAGAAATGGTTAAGATGGTAAATTATATGTTATGTGTCTTTTGGCATAATTTTTTTTTTTTTAAGACAGAGTCTCACTCTGTCACCAGGCTAGAGTGCAGTCGCACGATCTCGACTCACTGCAACCTCCACTTCCCAGGTTTAAGCGATTCTCCTGCCTCAGCCTCCGGAGTAGTTGGGACTACAGGCGCATGCTATGAAGCCCAGCTAATTTTTGTATTTTTAGTAGAGACGGGGTTTCACCATGTTGGCCAGGATGGTCTCCATCTCTTGACCTTGTGATCCACCCACCTCGGCCTCCCAAAGTGCTGGGATTACAGGCGTGGGCCACTGCGCCTGGCCTCGTCTTTTAGCATAATTTTTAAAAACAAGACAAAACTCTGAAAGGTAGAGAGAAGCAGGCAGACTGGCTAGGAACCTCAGGACTCAAGAACAAATGGGTTTCCTTTTGCCCCGTATGTCCTAGACTAGGAGCTAAAAGACAAGGAAAGGGACAGCCCAGCCAGACAGAAAACTTTTAGACAATAAACTGCTCTACTCCAGGCGAGCAACCCAAAACACATCACGGCCCCGTCCCCATCCACACCAGCAAAGGTCAAGTGAGAAATCTAGACTTCCACCCTCACCAAGCTATAAAGAAGTACTACAAGTGGCCCTCCAGGGTGGTGTCAGAAAGGGCCTAGAGGGAGTAGAGAACTAAGATGTCTAGCCCCACTGACTGGTGTAAGAGCCATGTGGGAGCCAGGCCTTCCATCCCCACGCAGCATTAATGAAGCAATGAAGCATCTCTCCTCCTCCCCACTGGGGCAGTATCTGGGGCCTGCAGAAAGTCAGGGCTTTCACTGCCAACCAGAAAGGAGGCCATCCTTCCCCCTACTCTAGTGTTGGGGGAGGCCAGGTGGGGAAGAATTGGAATAGAAATGAGGCACTCCCACCTGTCCCAGCCAGAGAGATATCAGTGGAAGCCTGGTGGGGAGCCGGAACTGCCACCTGACCTCTGACCAGCAGTAATGAAGATGTCCCCACACTCGGATGTCAATGGAGGCTGAGTGAGGAACCTAGAATTCTACCCCAACCTGGCAGCAATGAAGCAGCATGCCCTCTTCCCCAGCCAGAGCAATTCTGAGGAAAACAGGTAAAACAGAAGACTAAAATAAGATCCAGGGTCTCAAAATGTCTGTGTGCCAAAAAAAATAAAACTGGTCTCAAGCAGAATGAAATGCCAACACCAAAATGACAAATCTTCTGAAAAATCTTTTAAAGAAACAATCATAAAAATATTTAAATGAACAATTATGAACATGCTTGAAACATGAAAAAATAGAAAGCCACAGCAAAGAAATACAAAGTCTCAGTAAAGACATAGAAGATTTTTTTAAAAATCAAAAGGAAATTTTAGAACTAAAAAAATACAATAACCAAAAATTTAAAAACTCAATGGATAAGTTCAACAGTTAAATGAAAGGGGAACAAAAGAAAGAATCGGTATACTAAAAACAAAACAATAGAAAAGTATTCAATTTGACAATGTGAAGAGACTGAAAAACTGAATAGAGTCTCTGGGACTACTATTAAAGATCTAAAATCCGTATCACTGAAGTCCTGAAAGGAGAGGAGAAAGAAAGCAAGGCTAAAAGAGAACTTGAAGGGCCAGGCATGGTGGCTCACACCTGTAATCCCAGCACTTTGGGAGGCCAAGGCAGGCGGAATTGCTTGAACCTGGGAGGTGGAGCTTGCAGTGAGCCAAGATGGTGCCACTGCATTCGAGCCTGGGCGACAGAGTGAGACTCCGTCTCAAAAAAAAAAGAAAAAAAAAAAGAGAACTTGAAGAAATAATGGCTGGCTGGGTGTGGTGGCTCATGCTTGTAATCCCAGCACTTTGGGAGGCTGAAGTGGGCAGATCACTTGAGGTCAGGAGTTCGAGAGCAGCCTGGCCAACATGGTGAAACCCCGTCTCTACTAAAAATACAAGTGCTGAAAGAAAAGAACTGTTAACTCAGAATCCTTCAAGAATGAAGGGGAAATAAAAATACTCTTTCTCAGATTAAGGAAAACTAAGAATTTATCATCAGCAGACCTATCATAAAAGAATAGCTAAAGGCAATTCTCTAAACAAAGTTAACAATAAAAGAAAGAAATACCAAGAGGGAGGAAAAAACACGGAAGGCTAAAATATGAATAAATACAATAGATTATCCTCATCTTTTTGAGTTTTCTAAATTATGTCTGATGGTAAAAGAAACACCAGGCCGGGCGCGGTGGCTCAAGCCTGTAATCCCAGCACTTTGGGAGGCCGAGGCGGGTGGATCATGAGGTCAGGAGATCGAGACCATCCTGGCTAACATTGTGAAACCCCGTTTCTACTAAAAATACGAAAAATTAAACGGGCTTGGTGGCGGGAGCCTGTAGTCCCAGCTACCAGGGAGGCTGAGGCAGGAGAATGGCGTGAACCCAGGAGGCGGAGCTTGCAGTGAGCCGAGATGGCGCCACTGCACTCCAGCCTGGGGGACAGAACGAGACTCTGTCTCAAAAAAAAAAAAAAGAAAGAAACACCATAGCACTGTCTGATATGGTTCTGTACATGAAGAGAAAATATTTAATACAATTATATTATAAGCAGGTGAGGGTAAAGTGACTTAAAAGAAGGCAGGGATTCTATAATCCATTTGAACTGGTAAAACATTAACACCTAACATAGCATGATCATATCATACATTAAATGTAAATAATCTAAATACACCTAGTAAAAGACAGAGATTGGCAGAGTAGAATAAAAAATATGACCTATCTGCTATTTATTAAAAATTCACTCCAAATATAATAATATAGGCAAATTGAAAGCAAAAGGATAGAAAAAGATGTATAATGTAATGAATAATCAAGAGAGAACAGAATGGCTACATTAATATCAGATAAAATAGACTTCAAATCAAAGAAAATTACCAGAGACAGAGAGGTACATTATCTAATAATAAAACAATCTGCCAAGAAGACACAGAAATTCTACATAAGCATGCACCAAAGCAAAGAGCTACAAAATGTGTGACATAAAAAGTGATAGAACAGGGCTGGGTGTGGTGGCTCATGCCTGTAATCCCAGCAGTTTGGGAGGCTAAGGTGGGTGGATCACCTGAGGTCAAGAGTTCAAGACCAGCCTGACCAACATGGTGAAACTCCGTGTCTACTAAAAATACAAAAATTAGCTGGGCGTGGTAGTGCATGTCGTAGTCCCAGCTACTCAGGAGGATCACTCGAACCTGGGAGGCAGAGGTTGCAGTGAGCTGAAATCGCGCCATTGCTCCAGCCTAGGCAATAAGAGCAAAACTCTGTCTCAAAAAAAAAAAAAAAAAAAAAAAAAAAGAAACTGATAGAACTGAAAGGAAAGGTAAACACATAAACAATTATAGTTGGGGACTTGAGCACCTCTCTCTCTCTCTCCCTTCTTCTCCCAATAATGGACAGAACAACTAGACAAAAAAAATCAAGGATATAAAAGGACTTAACAACACTGCTTATGAAAATAATCTAATTGGCCAGGTGAGGTGGCTCACACCTGTAATCCCAGCACTTTGAGAGGCTGAGGCGGGCAGATCACCTGAGCCCAGGAGTTTGAGACCAGCCTCGGCAACATGGGAAAACCCTGTCTCTACCAAAAAGTATAAAAATTAGCTAGGCGTGGTGGCACATGGCTGTAGTATCAGCTACTAAGGAGCCTGAAGTGGGAGGATCGCTTGAGCTTGAGAGGTCAAGGCTGCAGTGAGCCATCAGAGTGCCACTGCACTCCAGCCTGGGTGACAGAACGAGACCCTGTTTCAAAAAAATAAAGAAAAGAAAAAAATATAATCTATATTTATAGAACACTCTTCCCAACAATAGAATACACACTCTTCCGAAGATCAATGATATAAAGCAAATCTCAACAAATTAAAAATAACTGAAATCATATAGTTTATGTTATCTAATTACAACGGAAATAACCAGATATTAATAACAGAAACACAATAGAAATTCTCAATACTTGCAAACTAAACTTATTTATTTATTTATTTTGGAGATGGAGTTTTTGCTCTTGTTGCCCAGGCTAGAGTGCAATAGCGCAATCTCAGCTTACTACAACCTCTGTCTCCCGGGTTCAAGCGATTCTCCTGCCTCAGCTTCCCAAGTAGCTGGGATTACAGGCATATGCCACCAAGCCTGGCTAATTTTTTGTATTTAGCAGAGATGGGGTTTCACCATGTTGGTCAGACTGGTCTCGAACTCCTGACCTCAGGTGATCCACCCGCCTCAGCCTCCCAAAGTGCTGGGATTACAGGCCATGCCCGGCCGCAAACTAAACTTCTAAATAGTCCATGGGTCAAAGAAAAAGTGTCAAGAAAAAGATTTTTAAAAATACATTGAACTAAATGAAAATAAAAACACAACAAAATTTGTGGGATACAGCTAAAGCAGTGCTGGGGGAAATTTATAGTATTAAAATAGAGGAAAAATCTCAAATCCATCATTTAAGTTTAGAACACAGGGAAAGAGCAAAATAAACTCAAAACAAGCAGAAAGAAGGAAATAATAGATAAAAAAAGAAAATGAAAAAAAAAGCAATACAGAATCAATGAAACAAACAACAAATTCTTTGAAAAGACCAATAAAATTAACAAACCTCTAGCAAGACCAACAAAGAAAAAAATGAGAAGACAAATTGTTAATATCAGGAATAAAACAGGGGAAATCACCATAGACTCTGCAGACATCAAAAGGATAAGTGAATACTACGAATAACCACACATGAATTTGGTAGCATAGAGGAAGTGAATTAAAAAACATAAACTATCACAATGTACCCCACATGAAATAGATAATTTGAATAGGGCTATAACTATTAAGGAAATTGAATTCATAATTTTTAAAACTACCGAAAAACAAATCTCCAGGCCCAGATGGTTTCATTGGATAATTATGCCAAATGCTTAAAGAAGAATTAACACCCAATTCCACATAATCTCCTTCAGAAATTAGAAGAGAGGGTGGAACTTCCCAATATATTTTATGAAGCTAGTATTGCTCTGATACCAAAACCAGACAAAAACAATACAGAAAAAACAGATCAACATTCTTCATGAATATAAATGCAAAAAAATTCTTAACAAAATATCAACAAATAGAATTCACCAATACATAAAAATAATTATATACCACAATAAAGTGGAATTTATGCCATGGATAGAAAGCTAGTTCAATATTTGAAAATCAGACAATGTCATCCAGCATACTAACAGACTAAAAAAAATAAAAATCACATGATCATATTGATCATTTAACAAAATTCAATATTCGCTCATGGGGGAAAAAAAAACCCTCTAAGAAAATTAGGAAGAAGCCAGACATAGTGGCTCATGCCTGGAATCTCAGCACTTTGGGAGGCCAAGGCAGGTGGATCACCTGATGTCAGGAGTTCAAGACCAGCGTGGCCAACATGGTGAAACCCCATCTCTACTAAAAATACAAAAATTAGGCCAGGCGCAGTGGCTTACACCTGTAGTCCCAGCTACTCGGGAGGCTGAGGCAGGAGAATGGCATGAATCCGGGAGGCAGAGCTTGCAGTGAGCTGAGATTGTGCCACTGCACTCCAGCCTGGGCCACAGAGCAAGACTCTGTCTCAAACAAACACAAAAAAATATGAAAATTAGCCAGGCGTGGTGGTGCACGCCTGTAGTCCTGGCTACTTGGGGGCTGAGACAGGAGAATCGCTTGAGGCAGAGGTTGCAGTGAGCCAAGATCGTGCCACTGCACTCCAGCCTGGGTGACAGAGGAGACTCCATCTCAAAAAAAAAGAAAGAAAGAAAGAAAAGAGGGGCACATCCTCAACTTCATAAAGATCTGAAAAAAAAAAAAAATGGATGGGAACAAGGCAAGGATATCTGCTTTCCCCATTCTTATTCAACACCATGCTGAAAGTTGTAGCCAATGCAATAAAGCAAGTAAAAGAAATAAAACACATCAGAAAGAAAAGATCAGAAAAGAAGAAAATAAAAGGATTGCTATTTGCAGATATGATTGTCTTCATAGAAAATTCCAAGGAAGGCTAGGTACAGTGGCTCATGCCTGTAATCCTACCACTTTGGGAGGCTGAGGTGGGTGGATCACCTGAAGTCAGGAGTTCAACACCAGCCTAGCCAAAATGGTGAAACCCCGTCCCTATAAAAAATACAAAAAAATTAGCCAGGTATGGTGGTTGCATGTGCCTGTAATCCCAGCTACTCCAGAGGCTAAGGCACAAGAATCACTCGAGCCCTGGAGGCGGAGGTTGCAGTGAGCCGAGATTGCGCCACTGTACTCCAACCTGGGCGACAGAGTGAGACTCCATCTCAAAAAAAGAAAAAGAAAAAGAAAAAAAAGAAAATTCCAAGGAATCTATAAAAAAGTCTCCTTGGAACAAATAAGTTATTTTATTGAGGTTGCAAGATACAAATTATTCTATTTCTATATATTAAGCAATAAACACATAGACATTGAAATTAAAAATACAATACCATTTACAATCACTCCAAATGGTGAAATACTTAGGCATAAATCTAACAAAGCACATACAGAGCTCATCTGCTAAAAACAACAAAACACTGATGAAAGAAATACAAGAAGATATAAATGGAGAGATATACTGTGTTCATAAATTGGAAATCTCAAACTAGAAAAAATATCAATTCTCCCCAAATTGATATACAGATTGTAGTATAATTTCAAAGTATATATTTGGCCTTTTTCCTTGATTCCTGGCATAGAGGTCCTTTAAGCAATGTTACAAATCTATGTTCAATATCTTCTACTGGGTAAAAAGCAAAGCACCTAGTACCTGTATCAACCCACACAGAAACTTTTTCACCTTTCACCCTTTTACTAATCTTTCTATCTTGGGTTTCTAATTTGTTATAGTAGATCTAGTTCACAGTGCTAAACTTCCACTCTGCTAGAATGAAGGGTTCTCACCCCCCTTCCCTACCTTGCGTCCACACCCCACTACTGAGCCTGGTTGCAGGTGTTCTGAGGGTGCTGAGGGGGTCGTGTGTGAGAGCCGGTGGGATGGGGCACTGATGTTGATGCGAAGAGCCAGTGTCATCACTTCACAATCTATTGCACCTGTCTGAGGAGTATTTTTGAGTACCTAATATTTATGATTAAAACTCCATTCAGACTCCACACTTAAAAATCTGCACATTAATATATAGAAATAAAAAATAAAAAAAAAAAAAAAAAAAAAAATCTGCACATTTAATTATGGCAAAGGAAACCTCACAATAGAAAAGAATAATGTTCATGGCATCATTGTTTGTAATAGAAAAATTCAGGAAAACCTAAATGCCCATTAAGAGGCAATTGGGGCCAGGTGCAGTGGCTCATGCCTGTAATCCCAGCACTTTGGGAGGCTGTGGTGGGCAAATCATGAGGTCAGGAATTTGAGACCAGCCTGGTCAGCATGGCGAAACCCCATTTCTATTAAAAATACAAAAAAAATTAGCTGGGCCTGGTGGTGGGCACCTGTAATCCTAGCTACTTGGTAGGCTGAGGCAGGAGAATCACTTGAACCCAGGAGGTGGAGGTTGCAGTGAGCCGAGATCGTGCCACTGCACTCCAGCCGGGGTGACAGTGTGAGACTCCATCATAAATAAATAAATAAATAAATAAATAAATAAATAAATAAATAAATAAAGCGATTGGAAGCCAGGCTCAGTGGCTCATGTCTGTAATCCCAACACTTTGGCAGGCCGAGGCAGGAGGATCACTTGACCCCAAGGGTTAGAGACCAGCCTCGACAAGGTGGCAAAACCTCATCTCTACAAAAAGATTTAAAAAACAGCTGGGTGTTGGCATGCACCTGTAGCCCTAGCTACTGCTGAGGTGGGAGGATCACTTGAGCCCAGGAGTTTAGGCTCCAGTGAGCTATGCTGGCACCACTGCATTTCAGCCTGGGCTCCAGCGAGCTATGATGGCACCACCGCATTTCAGCCTGGGCAACAGCCAACTCAAAAAAAAAAAAAAAAAGGCTGGGCACTGTGGCTCATGCCTGTAATCCCAGCACTTGGGAGGCTGAGATGGGCAGATCACTGGAGGTCAGGAGTTCAAGACCAGCCTGGCCAACATGGTGAAACCCCGTCTTTACTAAAAATACAAAAATTAGCTGGGCGTGATGGTGTGCACCTGTAATCCCAACTTCTCGGGAGACTGAGGCAGAAGAATCACTTGAACCCAGGAGGCGGAGGTTGCAGTGAGCTGAGATAGCGCCATTGCACTCCAGCCTGGGCAACTGAGCGAGACTCTGTCTCAAAAAAATAAAGAAAACAAAAAAACAAAAAGCAGCGATTGGATAAATAAAACTATGGTATATTCACATATTTGTCTATGAAGATAAATGAACAAAGGTTACACTTTTCAACTCAGATGAATTTAGCAAAGTTCACAAACAGTGAAAAAGCAAGCTGAAGAAGAAAGCATACTATTTATATGAAATTTTATAACATGTATGTGGTAAGCTGCTGCTAGTGTCCTGCTCAGCACCCATTTCCCCTTGTTTCCACAAAGGGGACCCAATCTCATTCAGGGTGGCAACTTGCCCAGCCAGCACATTTGACTTGCCACTCTTCCTGGCAGCTTGGAGTAATCGGGGAAAGGTTAGCAGAAGTCCATAGCATGGGGCTTCGTATCAAGTTATCACCTTTTTTTAAAAAAAAAAACTGCTTTAATTGACATAATTGTACCTATCTATGGAGCACATTACACATTATTGTTAACTATAGTAATCCTACAGTGCTGTGGAACACTAAACTTATCCCTCCTGTCTTGCTGTAATTTTGAATTCTTTAACAAATCTCTTCCTATCCTCCCCTTCCTCCTATCCTTTCCAGGCCCTAGTATCCTTTGTTCTACTTTTTACTTCTACAAAATCAACTTTTTTGTTTAGCTTCCACCTATGAGTGAGGACATGTGGTGTTTAACTTTGTTTCTGGCTTGTTTTAATTAACCAAATGTCTTCCATTTCCATCCATGTTGCTACCAATGACAGGATTTCATTACTTTATGGCTAAATATTTAATAGTATTCCATTTGTGTATACACACACACACACGCGCACACACACACACCACTTTTTTTTTAAGATACAGGGTCGGCCAGGTGAGGTGGCTCATGCCTGTAATCCCAGAACTTTGGGAGGCCAAGGCGGGTGGACCACCTGAGGTCAGGAGTTCAAGATCAGCCTGGCCAACATGGTGAAACCCCATCTCAAATAAAAATACAAAAATTAGCCAGGTGTGGTGGCAGGCACCTGTAATCCCGGCTACTCGGGGGGCCGAGGGAGGAGAATCACTTGAACCCGGGAGGCGGAAGTTGCAGTGAGCTGAGATCATGCCATTGCACTCCAGCCTGGGGCACAAGAGCGAGACTTCATCTCAAAAAAAAAAAAAAAGACAGGGTCTCACTCTGTTGCCCAGGCTGGAGTGCAGTAAGGCAATCATAGCTCACTATAGTCTCAAACTCCTGGGCTCAAGGAGTCCTCCCACCTCAGCCTGCTGAGCAGCTATGACCATAGGCATGCACCACCATGTCTAGCTAATTTTTTTATTTCTAGTAGAGACTAGGTCTTGCCATGTTGCCAAAGCTTATACCACATTTTCTTTATCCATTCATCCATTGATGGACACCTAGACTGATTCCTTAGCTTGGCTATTGTGAATAGTGCTATAATAAACATGAGGGTGCAGATGTCTTTTTGACATACTGATACCCTTTCTTTTGGATAAATGACCAGTAGTGCAGTTACAGGATCATATGGTAGTTCCATCTGTAGTTTTTTGAGGAACCTCCATACCATTCTCCATAGTGTTCCTGGACCAAACCGAGGGTTGGGCTGCTTATTCTCACGCCCAATAACGAGATGCAGATGAACTGGGAAAGAAGGGAGTTTATTTCTGTAACTGGGTACAGGGAGAAGGCCTGGAAAATATCACCAGATCAACTCAAAATTACAATGTTTTCCAGGGATTATATACCTTCTAAGCTATATGTCTACATGTAAGTGTGCATTCATTTAAAGACATAAGTGATTAATTTCTTCTAATCTATAACTAAGATCTGAGTCCTGAGGACCTTCTTCTGGAGCCTCAGTAAATGTACTTAATCTAAGTGAATCCAGGTGCTGGGGTGATTATCCTTATTATCTGTCTCCTGCTAAATCATGGAGGTTTGAGGAGTTCCTTCAGACCCCCAATGAACTTGTTTGTGGAGGTCTGGGGAATTTCTTAAGATCCCCAATAAAACTTGTTTAATCCTAAATGGGGCCTGTTAAGAATTCCTTCATTATCTTGTCATGATTCAAGGCCCAGGAAAGGCCTGGGCAAAACTTCTGGTGGGCTTTTATTACATTCCAGCCTTTGTATGAGGGCACTGGCTCTATTAGCTTTTAATATTTAACTTAACCACTCAGTGCTGAAACAGTTGTTACAGAGGCCTGCATTAGTGAGACCTGGCCTGCCACAATAGTGGCTGTGCTAGTTTAAATCCCCACCAGCAGTGTATGAGTTCCCTTTTCTCTGCATCTTTGCCAGCATTTGTTATTTTTTGCCTTTTTGACGTAGCCATCCTAAATACAATGAAATGAAACCCGTTTGTAATTTTGGTTTGCATCTCCCTGATGATTAGTGATGTTAAGCATTTTTTCATATATTTATTTGTTAGCCATTTGTATTTCTTCTTTTGAGAAATACGTTTAGATCACTTGTTCATTTTTTAATCAGATTGCTTGTTTTTTGCTGTTGAGATGTTCCAGTCACCTTCTTGATAAAAAGGACAGATTCAGCTGATATGAGACTTTTTGTCCTTTTCCCTTCCGCTTTTTTCTGCCTGTAATGCAAATGAAATGCCCAGAAGCACAGCAGCCATTTAAGGAACAATGTGTTCTAAAAGCATACACTATAGATGTCAGAGCCAAGAGCCAGGTCATTGACTTTATCACGGAGCCACTGTCTAATCCCAACCTGGTTGCCATCAGACTGCTTGTTGTATGAGAAAAATACTCCCCTTTTGGTTACGCCACTGAAGTAAGGTTTTCTGTTATATGCAATCAAATGTAAACCCCAACTGACAAGGTGCAAAGCAACACTATAGAGTATTACCAACATAATCATGTCAATCATGGTCGAAGGACAAAGAGATGCATGGGAACTGAAACACCCAATGTGGGATAATGGTTTTCTCTGGGTGGGAGTGAGGGGATGACACTGGAGAGAGGAACAACCAGGGACTTCCACTGTAGTGTTAATGTCTGACTTCTTATGCCAAGTAGCGAGTACACAGGTGAGTTTTATTACCTGTTATATCCTTTTGTGTATCCTAAATATTTTATAATAAGATGTGAGTATAAAGAGTAGGTGAGAGGAAAAAATGTAATGGTAAAAAGGGAAAGAAAGGCCTTACTATTTACTGGTTGGCCCACCTGATCAGCTGTATCTCCTTCCACCAACAGGTCCTAAAATTCTAAGGGCACTTGGCTTAATGAATCATCCAGCTCAACATTCTCACTTTGTCCAGGACTTGCCACCTTCCTTGGATAAGCATAATTAGCTTATTCCTACCCTCAATGGCCAGGTTCTGATACATACCCCTCCTGGGATGGGGTAAGAGAGAGGCTCCCCACCACTCCCCAAGAATCAGACATCAGACATACTGCATCAGTGGAGTGTAATGAAAGAGGTGGCACAGAATGGCTTGGACATACACAAGGCAGGGCCACAGCCCCAAAGATTGAGTCCACGGGTCCTGGGAACCTGAGCTTCCACCTTGTGAAAACGCATCCTAGGTGGTTCTGAAGCATACCTCTTGTTGAGAACCCCTGTCATGAATCATTGTCTTTATCCTTATCTTCCAGCCAGAATATTTAAGAGCGTTGCATTCTACAGTTTATGTCACAAAATATTTTTTAAATTTCCAATTATAAAATGACATCATAATATTGAATGAATAAACTTTTGAAAACAACATCATTCTCCCTGATCCTGAAGATTCTGCTGCTCCCCCTTGGGGGGGATATGCCCCACTCCATCCACCCCCGAAAAAGCTTAGTCCATCCCTCTGCCTCTCAGAACCCAAGAGCCCATGCTCCCAGAAGATTTAGCAGGAAGAGGTCATATGCGTTTGGGGAGATCCAATATTCTCAGAAATATACCTCCATGTTTCCAGACTATTCTATTGCCCCAGATAGAGTTGGAGGGGGTACTTCCTGGAGGAACAGACAGCCCAGGTTGCAGGGAATGGCAACTGTCAACAGCAAAGAACCCACTAGCATCACTCTTTTTTTTTTTTTTTGATACGGAGTTTTGCTGTTATCGCCCAGGCTGGAGTGCAGTGGCACAATCTCAGCTCACTGCAACATCCGCCTCCTGGGTTCAAGTGATTCTTCTGCCTCAGCCTCCCAAGTTGCTGGGATTACAGGCATGTGCCACCACGCCTGGCTAATTTTTTGTATTTAGTAGAGACAGGGTTTTACCATGTTGGTCAGGCTGGTCTCAAACTCCTGACCTCAGGTGATCCACCCACCTTGACCTCCCAAAGTGCTGGGATTACAGGCATGAGCCACCACGCCTGGCTGCATCACTCATTTTTAATGAAACTCTTCACACAACCTCCATCTCCATTTCTGGGCTGATGCCTAAGAATGTTCACACCCAGAGTCATGCACAGGGCTGAGGGTCAAACTCAGGCTGAGGCTCTGTGTCCCAAAGTGCATGGGAGAAAGTATACCTTCCCACCTCTCCCCTTTAGATGGAATCAGTGTTCTGCCCCAAAGGGGCCTAGAATCATCCATCTGCTTTCCCATTTGACAAGTGAGGATGTGGAGTTTTAGAAGGAGGAGACACTATACCCCAGTTGTCCCTGCAGGTTCCTCTCAAAGCTAGGATGAGAACTTACATCTTTCAACTCCCAAAGTGGTTATTTTTTAAACTAAGAGTGAATCTAAAAAGCTTCTTTTTTTAATTTGCTCCAAAACTTTCAAAGAACATTGTTTTCATCACCAAATCTTCAAATCATGTGCCAGAATTGTAAAAAGGCTTAAAGTCTGGTTTCACTTCCTGTGTGGAGGCAGCCTGCCATTAATTGGAACAAGTGAAAAACTGGCCTCCAGGCACACACAACACTTGGGGAGTCCATGAATATTTATCACCTCACTGAGAATTCCCTAAGCGGCACAGTGACAGAAAACAACTTTCAGTTACGTTTGAGTCTCTGTTCTAATATTCTCCACTAAGACAGCCTGTTCTTACTTGTGAAAGTGATCATTTTCAAAACCGTAATGAAGCCAATCTACTATTGGTAGCTCTAACTACAAGGCCCTAAGGCTTAAAATAACAAAACAATTCATTCTCCAAAATAAACAAGGCTTTCCTTTGTGTATCTAATGAGGCAAGACCACAGCTAAGGCAAGTTCTAAGATGCTTACTGTCCCTGAATGCTGAGGTATCTAGATCCTCAAAGAAAAAGCAGATTACACAAAGGGATCTGTCAGAAAGCATTTGCATAAGTGCCAACCTGAGATCTAAATCCGGAGGATGGACCCCTCCCGGAGTTACCCAGGGCAGAGCACTAACCCTGTGATGATTGGATCTTGTTTTGAAGGGACCAAGAGAAACACATGGAAGGCACAGAGTACAAGGAGAAACATACAAGTGTAAAATGTGCTGGCACAAAAATCCAGGCATTGAGCTTCTGAAATGAAATGGGGTTTCTCTAAGCACAAATATAAATGTTCTTAGCTTTTGGTGTAATATTATTCCAAACATAAAGCCAACATCTGTTCTCTCTTTCTCTCTCCCTCTGCCCCTTCTCCCTGCCTGCCACCTCCAAGGCTCATGGAAAATCCATTTACCATTGAGTGAAAGAAGCACTGATAATTGAAGAACTAGCCAAGAAGGATGAAATAAAATGCTTTAGAATTGAGTGTAGGTTTCTGGCTGGGCACGGTGGCTCACGCCTATAATTCCAGCACTTTGGGAGGCTGAGGCAGGCCAATCACCTGAGGTCAGGAGTTCGAGACCAGCCAGGCCAACATTGTGAAACGTTGTCCCAACTAAAAAATACAAAAATTAGCCAGGTGTGGTAATGGGTGCCTGTAATCCCAGCTACTCGGGAGGCTGAGACAGGAGAATCGCTTGAACCCAGGAGGTGGAGGCTGCAGTAAGCTGAGATCACGCCACTGCACTCCAGCCTGGGTGACAGAGTGAGTCTCCATGTCAAAAAAAAAAAAAAAAAAAAAAGGACAGAGTGTAGGTTTCTCAATGAAATGTTCACGACATAATCACCCTTTCTTCCTTTATCACTCTGAAACACCAGGACTTGAGGAGGTGACCTGGCCATAGCAGCCCAGAGTTTCACATGCCGGCCATGTCCCTAGATCCTGGTGCCTGACAGAGGCCCCGAGAGTGAAAATGTGGCAGCTCCCATGAAGGGAGGGCTGTCCAGCTGCAGAGTCTCACGAAACTAAGGAAGATCTAGGCCCTCCCTTCCTGTGGCTAAGAATCTTTCACCCAGTTCAACAGCCATGGTTCAGACAGAGAAAACTAAGGCCTAGGAGGGAGGAAGTGCCAGGATGGCAGGTATTCTTAGTATCCTTGTTCTCCAAAAGGGGCCTGCTGATCCTAATGGAATTCTCTGCCCCTGCCAGGCTGCATTTTTAGCACTTCAGCTGGAGGCAGGAGTGGGAGACATGGAATGAAAAGAGAGGGAACTGGTTTAACTCTGGTCACAGGTTAGCCAATGCCCAGAGTGCCACAGGGAGAGTAATCAGGGCTCCCTTCCAGGCACCTGAGGGCTAGCTCACCCATGCCATTAAGCCGGAAGCACCAGGAGCCAGGAGTGCACCTGGGGCTCATGGCCCTTTCCATTTCCTACAAGACCACCTGCGGACACATACTCATGCCTGCATGGAATCTACTCTAAGAACCAAAGCCTTATTTTCTCTATGTTGCAGCCAACTGACTTCATTGGGAAAACCTAGCTCGATGTGGTAAAAAGGAAAAGAATTTTCTGAGCCAGGTGCAGTGGTTCACTCCTGTAATCCCAGCACTTTGAGAGGCCAAGGTGGGTGGATCGCGAGGTCAGGAGTTCAAGACCAGCCTGCCCAACACGGTGAAACCCCGTCTCTACTAAAAATACAAAAATTAGCCGGGTCTGGTGGAGGGCACCTGTAATCCCAGCTACTTGGGAGGCTGAGGCAGAGAATTGCTTGAACCCAGGAGGCGGAGGTTGCAGTGAGCTGAGATCGCGCCACATGCACTCCAGCCTGGGTGACAGAGCAAGACTCCATCTCAAAAAAAAAAAAAAAAAAAAAAAAAGAGAATTTTCTGGATGTTCACACTCAAAAACCCTAAAACAAAACAAATACAAAAAATAAAAAATAAAAAAATAAAAACCACACCCAGTTTGGAAGAGAGTTATGTGGGAAAAGTTGAACAGGAACTGGACTTCATTTTTATACCTTCCTGAGAGGCAAATGACAGGAAGCTATTCCTGTACTATGTCAAGATTGAACTCCATAAGGGAAGGTATGGGGGCAGGGGTAGGAGGGGAGTGGCAGCCAGGGCGGGCCCTGCTTCTCTGGAGAACTGCTTGGTTCTGGGTGGGTTTTGCTCAAACTACTAGGAAACAAAAACCTAAAGAGCTGCAGCAAAGGACTTGGGCACTCTAGGGCGACCCCAGAGGGCCCCTTCACCAAAGCATTCTGAACAATGGAGGGTGGACCATTCAGGATACACTTCAGTAAGAAAAGAACTCTCCTCCCAACACCTTTTGTCTAGGAAAAACATTTCCCCCAAACTTGAGTTCAGAAGAATGGAGGAGAACCATTGGTAATAATGGCAAATATATTTTAAGCACATATCACCTGCCATTAGCTCATTACGTCCTCCTAACAATTCTATGAAATAGAGCCTCCCACTGTACCCAAAAAGGAACAGAGGTCCTGAAAGTTAACCACCACCCCCAAAGCCCCAGAAGCCAGTCCCGGTTAACACTTTCATTCCAGTCCCCAGAGGCATAGTGTGCCTCACACAGTGTGAGCCCCCTTTCAGTTTTTATAATAATTAACCTCCTGCTGAGACACATACCAATTCAGAGCCATGTGCTTTGGGTTAAGATTAAACTAATGACAAGGGCCAAAGTCAAGGCACCCAGAGCTACCTGCCACTGAGCAAGGAGTTGTTAGAACTGTGTTTAACATGAAAAATTACCTTCTGACATTTTTTTTTCTAGTTGGAATAGTTAGGACAATATAAAATATGTTTGGGGTTAATACAGTCCAAAAATCTATCTGGTTTTAATTGACTAGCTCCTCCAGTAATGAAATCACATTGGCATCACAGCAAAATAAAAGATTTGTTTTCTATTAACCAAGCCCCGAATGTGAGGGCATGGGAGCTCCAGCAATTCTGTTTTTGGAAAAGCCAGTAGGAAAAGAGAAGGGTGAGGAGCACCTGGCAAGACATGCAGGGGCTTGGTTCTTTCATGCTGTGCTCTGATACTCACTGAGCACCCGTATGAGCTCCATGCTGTGTTAGCAGTGAACAAGACAGCAGCCCTGCCACCAGGAGCTTACCTTGTAGTGGGGGGACAGTGGAGGAAAACGAGTAAACAAAAAGGTAAGTCTGGGTGCCATAGCTCACGCCTGTAATCTCTGCACTTTGGGAGGCCGAGGTAGGCAGATCACCTGAGGTCAGGAGTTCAAGACCAGCCTGGCCAACATGGTGAAACCCTGTCTCTACTAAAAACACAAAAATTAGCCAGCTGTGGTGGCAGGTGCCTGTAATCCCAGCTACTGAGGGGGCTGAGGCAGGAGAATCGCTTGAACCTGGGAGGCGGAGGTTGCAGTGAGCGGTGAATGTGCCATTGCAAGACTATCAATAAAGAAAGAAAGAGAGGGAGAGAGGAAGGAAGGAAGGAAGGAAGGAAGGAAGGAAGGAAGGAAGGAAGGAAGGAAGGAACTTATCAGGTTGTGAGAAGCATTATCAGGAAATTAAATTTAAGGGACAGTGGGGTGTATGCGTATGATACTTTGGCAGGGAGTGGTTATTGGGGAAGGCTTCTCAAGGAGAACCTCTGAACTGAAACCCAAAGGATGAGAAGAAGCCAGCATGCTGAGATCTTGGGGAAAAGGTTCCAGCCAGAGGGAACAGTCACTGCAAAGGCTGCTCAGGCCCTAGAAAGAAGACACAGGTGGCTGGAGTGGTGGGAACAAGAGGGAAGTGAATGGAAATGGGTCAAAGAGGTTCGCTGTGAGTCTCTGCAAATTCTAGTAGGGAACAGGAAGCCACTGGAAGATTTTCAAGTGGAAAACACAATCATATTCGTTTCCAAAATCTCATTCTGGCTATTATATGGAAAGTGGCTGTTTCACATGTGTGTTCAAGGTCCCAGCTCAGTTTTTCTACCCGGCAGCATGTTCCCAATTCACAGGCATAAAAAGATTGAACCTCTTCTTGACCAGTGCTGACTAGTAACTCACTAGCCCTTCTCCTACAATTATCTGGAAATTATTTCAAAATTAAGATTTAAAAATATAATTATTGGCTGGGCGTGGTGGCTCATGCCTGTAATCCCAGCACTTTGGGAGGCCAAGGCAGGCAGATCACCTGAGGTTGGGAGTTTGAGACCAACCTAACCAACATGGAGAAACCCTGTCTCTACCAAAAATACAAAATTAGCCAGGCGTGGTGGCACATGCCTGTAATCCCAGCTACTCAGGAGGCTGAAGCAGGAGAACTGCTTGAACCCAGGAGGTGGGAAGTTGCGGTGAGCTGAGATTGCGCCATTGCACTCTAGCCTGGACAGCAAGAGCGAAACTCTATCTCAAAAACAAAAAAACATAATTATTGTTAATTTTTTAAAAATTGTATTCAGCTGTGCATGATGGCTCATGCCTATAATCCCCACACTTTGAGAGGCTAAGGTGGGAAGATCGCTTGAGCCCAGGAGTTCAAGACCAGCCTGGGCAACATAGTGAGACCCTGTCTTTACAAAAAATAAAAAATTAGCCATGCATGGTGGTATGTGCCTGCGGTCATAGCTACTTGGGAGGCTGAGGTGGGAGGATCACTTGAGCCCGGGAGGTTGAGGTTGCAGTGAGCCGTGATGGTGCCACTGCACTCTAGCCTGGGTGGCAGAATGAGACCCTGCCAAAAAAGAAAAAGAAAGAAAAGAAAAGAAAAGAATTCCACTCAGCACTTTAATGGGTCAGAATAATTTTCTAAAAAGTATTCATTTTTAAAATATGCACCATGTACTTTCAAAAAGCATTTGAAGCCTTTGGAATAAAGCCCACAAGCAACAGAACAACTTAAAAGTTCCCTCTGGGAAGATGTTTGTAATATACTGGAATACATGTTACAATATCAGTTTGGAAGAGAAATATTAACATTAAAGAATCTCAAAAGCCTAATTTACTCTAAGGGTTGAGTTTAGCTGCACACACAGCCTCATCATGAGCTAAGTCCTCATAATGCGTTCATTTTTATCCACATTTATATTTATCTTGCTCCGTCCCCTCCCTGGCCCTTCAGAGAGCCACCGCTTGCCTCATGTTGCTGCTCAATGGCACCCCCATCAGAGACTGAGCAGAAAGGAAAGACTGGAAAGCCTCGAAATGCTCCTGGTTTGGCAGTTCCAGTTCTGTGTGTGCATGTCTTTGTGAGACGTGTGGTATCTATGTGTGTTGGAAGGCAGAGGGGAATTCCTGGGTTAAAGTGATGCTTAAATTTTATTTATCCATTCTTCTATACTTCTACAGTGTAGAATCTACACACACATTCTCATTCTCTCTCTCTCTGTCTCCCCTGTGTGGTCAGCAAAGCACTCAGACCCACAATGTGTAATAGGAAAATCTTAAAATTAGATGAAGAGTCTAATTTCCGTGTTCAATTTCTTCATATAGCACTCCTTTGTGCTGTAATTCTGCCAGTGAGAATCCCATTCTTTAAGCTTTTCACAAGGTGAGATGTAAAACTGTCAGACATCTCACAGCTAAAGTTCAAAACAAAAAGCAAAAAGTGCAAGAAGAACAATTGGTGAAACTTTTCATTCTTCCAGCTGGGTGGATTTTAAAAGGCCTTTTTATGATTGTCTGATTAAAGTTGATTGTCAGCTACAAAAATTTGTTATTATAGCGTTTTAAAAATTTAGAAAAACAAAAGCACTCCAATTTTTAAGTATTTAACACAAACCTATTGTTCCCATTACTTTCTCCATAGTTCTCACCACATTCACTACCTCTAAGACTATTCATGGCCAGCTCTCACTGGTAGCAACATACAACAGATTTGCAGCAGATTATTAAAAATGGGCCTGGCAGAAATGCTGAGGAATTTTTGAAGGTTTGGTGGGGGGGGGGGGGGGGGGAGCAGTGGAGAACAGAACTGCTTTAGTTCTTTGCCTGGTTTTTGGCTCTTAAAGTTTGTTTCAAATTGCTATGTTGCCCCAAATTATAAATTGCCTATGTAATTTAACGTGCAAAAAGTGGGTGCATTGTTTAAGAATTTTTCATTTGAGTAAATGAGCTTTCAAAGGAAAATCCCAAAGGAAAAACTTTTAAGTAACTTACCTGATTATAAATTGAGCTTTCCAGGTATTCCTAAAAAACATCTTTGACTATAATAGGTGAAGGCTAGTCAAGTGCATTCTCGATCCAAAGAGAGAAAATCTACATGCTGAATGGAAATAGAAACCTTTTAGCTAAGAGAAAATACTTGGAATGTGTTTATTTAGCATTTTTCCCCTTTCTTTTTCTTTTGGGTAAAGCCTGGTAAATTTATTCCAGCCTCCTCAAGAAGTGCATCAGCGATCAAACTTGAAATCTGTTCATCACTCACTCCCCAAATAAGCTGTTCAAGCATAATGAAACCGGCCTTCCTTGCCTCCACTTATCAATCCAGCATCTTGTATTAAAATGCCTGGAACAAGCTGGGCGCGGTGGCTCACGACTGTAATCCCAGAACTTTGGGAGGCCAAGGCGGGCAGATCACGAGGTCAAGAGGCCGAGACCATCCTGGCCAACATGGTGAAACCCCGTCTCTACTAAAAATACAAAAATTAGCCGGACGTAGTAGCGCGAGTCTATAGTCTCAGCTACTCGGGAGGCTGAGGCAAGAGAATCGCTTGAACCCGGGAGGCGGAGATTGCAGTGAGCCAAGATCGCGCCGCTGCACTCCAGCCTGGCGACAGAGCGAGACTCGGTCTCAAAAATAAATAAATAAATAAATAAATAAATAAATAGCAAGCCTGTAACAACACTTGGCTGCATCCAGATAAACGTAAACGCTGCCGAGCACTGTAAGTTCTGTTCTGCCATAACAGGAGTGAAAAGAATGCTCCCCTTTTCCCACACTCTCTGGGTGCCCCTAAAAAGGGATACTAATAATGCCCTTAAGGGCTCATTGGGAGCAGCCAGGACTGCCGTCCCTCCCTGGCCAGACGCTCGGCCTTGGTCTATCGCGGCTCCCGGACTGCGACTCCGACTCCCGCAGCCCGTTCGTTCGCCCCGCGCCGGTCCCTCGGAACTCCGGCCAGAGCGGGGCCCCACCATGCAACTCTAGTGGAAAGTTTTCGTCGCATTCCAGACCAGACCTGCTACCTACGTTGCACTCGCAGGAACTTCGGGACTTGCAGCGCGCCCGGCCGAGCTCGATTTCCTCCTCCGCGATGAAGAGGGGAGGCTGCAACGCCGACCCCGACCCGGCTTCACCACGATGCGCACCAACAAGCCGGGCTGGGTGCCCTCGGGACGCTTGAGGCACCGCGGTCAGTGGACCGTAGGTTCGCCTACGCCCCCTTCTCTGGCACCGCAGTGGGTGGAGGGTGTTTGCAAACTTGTCCAGCAGCTAGGCGCGCCCCTGTGGACGCGCTCCCTCCCCTGAGCCCCCTGCTTCCTCCTGGGAGCCCCCACCCCCTCGCCTGGTCCCCAGCCGGGCGCACTCACCTCTACTCCAGACCGCGGGGAGGAAGAGGCCCAGCAGCAGCGGCAGCGGCAGCGGCAGCAGCAGCGGGGCCGGCCCCATCCCGGGGCTGCGGGTCTGTAATTTCTCTCCGGACGGACGGACAGATGGACGTCCCGAACCTGCCCTGTCGCCAGCCAAGCGCGCCAGCGAAGCTCCCTGTCCAGGCGGCCCCGGCAGTGAGTGCCGAGCGGCGGAGCCAAGCGGCCGGCGGGAGGCGCCGAGGGCTGGAAGGGACGGGCCGGGGGCCGAGCCGAGGCCGACCGGGGCTGGAGGAGAGGAGCGGGCAGGGGGGAGACTCCCGGCGGGCCCAGCAGGTTGGGGTGGGAGGGGGCGGGAGGACGAGGGGGAGGAGGGGCGTAAAGGGGAAAGGGAGGGGGTTAGAGAGGAGGGGCGGGCCGAAGGCCACCGCTGGGCGGACGGCGGGGAAGGGGGCGGAGAGGAAGGAGAGGGGGCTGAGAAACCCGGAGGGAGCTGGAAAGAGAAGTGAAGGGGAGGGGTGGACTGGAGGTCCACAGGAGAGACGGCTCTGGCCGCTGCGCGGGTCCGGAGCCCCACACGTGTGGGTGGGAGATAGGGAAGGACAGAAGCTGGGAGAGGAGTAGAGGATGCCCGAGGCAGCCCCCAGACCCAAGAGGAGGGTCCAGAGGCGCCCCCGCATTCCAGGCTTGGCTGACACAGAAAACCCTGGCAGCGCCGCTCCCAGAGGCCAAGGCCACGGCGGCAGCGCTCCCTGCCGAGGGCTCCTCCACATCCATTCCGCTCGCCGCCCAGCGCCTCCTGGGTACCGGGCCCGAGGTGCGCGACACGGCCCTGGCATCGAGGAGCTCACCGCCCCGGGGGGAGGGGTTCCTGGGGAAGGACGCTTTGCCGTGGCTCCGTGACAAGCCAGAGAGAGGCGGCACTCAAGGAGGCAGATGAACGTGAGTGACAAAGTGCAGAGCAGGAGTGGGAAGAGGGGGAACCACAGCACGTTACTCTCATGGACCTCCACAAGGTGTGCACGGTCCAAGAGGCAGTAGCAGAGAGTGAATCGTGAGAGAAATGTAACTACTTACACTAATAATGGCAACAGTAACTTAATTTATATACATAGTTTCTTAAAGGTAACACTTTTAGAATGAATGTATTTTAATGTGGTCCCTTTAACAACATAACATGAGCCAAATCATGTCCCTCTGCTCAAATCTCCCCAAACCTATCAGTGGTTCCTGCTGTCTCTGCATAAGCCAAGGTTCTGCAGTGGTCTGCGAGGTTCTATGTGACCTGGTCCCCTTTCCTCTTTGGCCTCATCTCCTTACGCCTCTTCCACTTACGTTGGTCTCACCAAGCGGTCCCTTGACCCCTACACTGGCTGGACATTTCCCGTAGATTTGGCTATGGGAAGGAGACAAGCAGCCCAGATGGGTTTAGACAGGTTATTACTTACACCAACAGCAAAAGCAAAATCAGTGTGGTGTCAGCTCCATGCATCCTTAGGCCCACAGGATAACACCAAACTGGAAGGGTCAGTGTTATCCTATGGGTCTACATGATTTAACAAAAATAAATAAATAAATAAATAAGTAAGACAACATGAGCCCTGCCGCTGAGTAGCCAAGTCTAAATTACACCAAGCAGTTTTATAGACTTCACAGGAGCCTGCTGCTGTATGCTTGGAGGGAAGCGGGCTGGGAGGTGGAGGGAGGGATATGGAAAGTCCTGCAGTCAACTGAAATGTTGGAGAAGGAAGAGAAATGGCCTTGCAGCAGTCTCCTGTGAGGTAGGGATAGGAAACTGCCTAACAGTGGCTCCTCACCAGGCTTACCTATCCCTGCTTTAGGGGAAATCACAGGGCAGTCCAACAAGACTTGGGTCAGACCGTGATCATACCTTGCCTACATGGCCTTGAGAGATGTGTAAGATTGCCAAGGACACCTCAGCAGAGCTGTTCTCCTGCAATTTCCTTGCGATTGCTCACATATACCAAGCACTCCTCCGCCGAAAGGTTTTGCACTGGCTGTTCCCTCTGCCTGAAATGCTCTTCCCCTAGACACACAGCTTCCCAGTTGGCTCTCCTCCAAATCAGCTCAAATCTCACTTTCTTGTTGAGGCCTGCCTTGCACAATACTCTTCAGCTATCTACCGGTGTTTGATGTACCACCCCAAACATAGTGGGAGTAAAATATCAGCCATTTTATTAGATTCCTGAATTCTGTGGATTGGAGGTTTGGACAGAGCACAGGGGAAATAGGTTGTCTTTGCCCCTCAGTATCTGCCTGGGACCTTAGGCTCAAATGGTTGGGGATTAGAATCATGTAAAGTAAATTATAGCCTGCAGGCCTATGGCTTCTTTTTGCAAATAATTGTTATCAAAACACAGTCATTCATGTTGGTAATTGTGACAGAGGTTATGTGGCCCACAAAGCCATGCAATCTGGCCCTTTAGAAAAAAGTTGGCTAACCCCGATCTCAAGGCTCATTCACTCACATAGCTGCCATCTGCACTGGGATGACTTGGGCACTAGGGCTGCAGAATAACAGGAGCACCTAAATGAGGCTTCTCCATGGTGGCCTTGGAGTAGCTGGAAGTCTTGCGCGGCAACTCAGGACTCCAAGAGCAAGCATTCCAGTAAACAAGGAGGAAGCTTCGTGGCCTTTTATGTCCTAGCCTCGGAGGTCACATAACTCCACCCTACTCTCTTGATGGAAGCAGTCACAACCCCACCCTCATGGGGAGGAGCCATAGAGGTTCAAGCCCAACCTCTTGAAGATAGAAGTGTCAAAGAAGTTGCAATTGTGCTTTTAAAAATCCACAAAAAAGGCCGGGCGCGGTGGCTCACGCCTGTAGTCCCAGTACTTTGGGAGGCCGAGGCGGGCGGATCATGAGGTCAGGAGATCGAGACCATCCTGGCTAACAAGGTGAAACCCCGTCTCTACTAAAACTACAACACAAAAAAATAGCCGGGCGTGGTGGCGGGCGCCTGTAGTCCCAGCTACTCGGGAGGCTGAGGCAGGAGAATGGCTTGAACCTTGGAGGCGGAGCTTGCAGTGAGCAGAGATCATGCCACTGAACTCCAGCCTGGGCAGGCAGAGTGAGACTCTGACTCAAAAAAAAAAAAAAAAAAAAAAAATCTGCAAATGCCAAAACTTAGCTAAACTGTGGGATGTCAGCTCTACAATGTTAATTTTGTACTTGTTGTGCATCCAAATGATATTGCAATTTAATGTCCTAATTATTCAAGTGATCAGACTACATGTAGGAAAATACGAGCAACAAACAAACAAACAAAAAACAACCCCGACCCCATATTACATAACTAGTTCCAAGGCTGTTGTGCAACTTCAACAAGAAGACACTTACCTGGAACCCATTCTCCAGTGCCCACTGTGTCTCCTGTGTCAGCTAAGACTCTGTGTTACAAGTAGGAGCCCCTACTGTTTAATACCTAAGAAAAAGAGAGAATGTTAAAGGCCTGCAGCAGTGTTCGTCTAAGGGCTAGGGAAGATCACCCCCACTGATTCAAGTGTGAAAGAGCTGTAACCAAGGTAAAGTGGCATTGTGGTCACAATCTATGTGTCAAACATGTTCAACACATCAGTGACAGGACTTGAGGCTTCCAATTGAAGGACCCATAGGAGCGTGCCAGGCCACACACAAATGAAATGTGTGAAGACATAGTCCTCAATGACCCTATGTCTAAACCCACACCTTGCTTCTCTTTGTCCTCTTACCCCTGTCCCCTACCCCTTTCAGCTCTGTCTACAGCTATACCTGTAATTTATTTCCCCCTCCTGCCTCTAGTCTACCATGTAGACCCCCCAGTTCACCTCCCTCAGAAATCTTCTATGCCATCAGCTGGGTACAGTGGCTCACACCTGTAATCCCAATTCTTTGGGGGGCCAAGGTGGGCAGATTACTTGAGGTCAGGAGTTCGAGACCAGCCTGGTCAACATGGTGAAACACTGTCTCTACTAAAAATATAAAAATTATCTGGGTGTGGTGGCGCATGCCTGTAATCCCAGCTGAGGCAGGAGAATTGTTTGAACCTGGGAGGCAGAGGTTGCAGTGAGCTAAGATGGTGCCACTGCACTCCAGCCTGGGCAACAGAGAGAAAGACTCCGTCTCAAAAAAAAAAAAAGCAATCTTCGGACCACTTTGGCACTTTGGACCACTTTGGCACTCACTCACCCAGCAGCTAGCATCCATACCACAATACTTTAGTAACAGCACCCTGGTTTTCCTTTGGTGAACCATGCCTCCCACACTCACCTCCCTGTCCCTGGGCCTGGATGTGAGATTCTCTTTGCTGTCTTAAGACCATTATCTGTCCCTACTCTCTAAAGTCTCTGGCTTTGACTCTGATATCATTAGATTAGACCAGCCCTGCTTGCTGCAGCCACGTAGAGACTCCCGAGTCTCTCCTAATTCTCTGAAGATGCAGTGCCTGCATCACGGTCACTCCCTTTACACTATCCTTGCCATAACTTTTGGTAGTTTCAGTAAGTACCTTATAAATGATATTTCAACACCACAGCTTCTAAACCACTTGACCTCTTGTCCTCCATTCAGTATTCTGAGCAATATATTAGAAATGTAAGTGCCAAGTTCTTAAAATTTGCTGGATATCTGGAATGGTGCCCGTAAGAAAGTCAACTCATAATGCCAAAAATCTTGAGGGAAGTACAAGCATCTTGTAGTTTCTTGCATGACACAGACAGTGCGTGGAAGAGACCCCGTTCAGTGTGCTGAACAACATAATGGGAGTATAGGTTTATGGCCTTTGGGGGCATATATTTTAGGTAATGTAAACCATTTGAAATATTGAATCAAACACACATATACAAGTGCAGTCATATAATTGCCTTTTTTTTTTGGAGACCGAGTCTTGCTCTGTCGCCAGGCTATTGTGCAGTGGTGTGATCTTGGCTCACTGCAACCTCCGCCTCCCAGGTTCAAGCGATTCTCCTGCCTCAACCTCCCGAGTAGCTGGGACTATAGGTGTGTGCCACCACACCCAGCTAATTTTTGTATTTTTAGTAGAGACGTGGTTTCACCATGTTGGCCAGGATGGCCTCCATCTCTTGACCTCATGATCCACCTGCCTCAGCCTCCCAAAGTGCTGGGATTACAGGAGTGAGCCACTGTGCCTGGCCAGTTGTGTAATCGTTAAGTGGAAGTTAAACGGTTTCACTGCTAAAAAATTACAGACCAGATCCAACATCTAGAGTTTGTTACAGCAAGAGGACACAATATAGCAAAAAGCAGTAAAGAATAAGCATCTCAGTCAAAGGCTATTCATGGCCAGATAGGCCAGGTGCCAGCTCCTTTGTCCTAATTTCTGTAAGGAACGTGGCAGGATGCACTTTCTCTGTTGGATCAAAAACCATTGATGTGTGCAGGGAACACCTCGGAAACAGGGGGGTCCAAAATGGAGTCTCAGCTGGGGATTTTTATATTTTGCTGGTCATAGGCATAGTCTTAAGGCATAACCAGCCTCAACAGCAGAGCCCTGTGGCAGGGAGTGGAGGGGTCTCACTGAGATCAGGTGCAAATCATTTATCTCATTGTTTTCGAAAAGCAAAGTTGATGCTAGTACAAGTTTCCCTGAAGCTCCTCAGACTGATGGTTAAAAAGCAACGTTATTAATCAATATGCTTCAAGCTCTTGGCCAGGGGTCATTGCCATGCAGGAACTTCAAAACAGTACAAGCTAATTTCAGGCCTGCTGGAATTAACCCTCACAGTACAATAGCTTTTATAGTTGTTGTAAAGTGAAATAGTACAAGTAAAACACTCCTTTCAGCACAGTGAACACGATAGTGGAATAAAGTATTTCCTTTAGTGGTTTCTTGGAGTGTCTTTCAAGATAATCCATCCAATAGGCTGAAAAACTCATTGGAAGTAAAATCTCACTCTCATCCCATTGGAAATGGGGCAGTACCATTTAAAGATGCTCCTCATTGTGTTGAGCAAGGTACAGAAGGCCAATGGTTGAGCTTTTATAGTTGGTGGGTAAGTGATAACCCATTTAGCATCCTCGAAGAGGCATGAGAAGTGTATCTAAGTGTTACAGTTTGTTAGAAAAATGAGCTAGGGCCAGGTGCGGTGGCTTACGCCTGTAATCCCAGCAGTTTAGGAGGCCAAGGCGGGCAGATCATGAGGTCAGGAGATGGAGACCATCCTGGCTAACGTGGCGAAACCCCATCTCCACTAAAAATACCAAAAAAATTAGCCAGGTGTGGTGGCACATGCCTGTAGTCCCAGCTATTCAAGAGGCTGAGACAGGAGAATTGCTTGAACCTGGGAAGCGAAGGTTTCAGTGAGCCGAGATGGCACCACCGCACTCTAGCCAGGGTGACAGAGTGAGACTCCATCTCAAAAAGGAAAAAGAAAAAAAAGAAAAATGAGCTAGTGGGCTAGGCATGGTGGCTAATGCCTGTAATCCCACCACTTTGGGAGGCCAAATCACCTGAGGTCAGGAGTTAGAGACCAGCCTGGCTAACATGGTGAAACCCTGTCTCCACTAAAAAAAAAATAAAAAAATTAGCCAGGCGTCGTAGTGCATGCCTGTAGTCCTAGCTACTCGGGAGGCTGAGGCAGGAGAATCACTTGAACCTGGGAGGTGAGGTTGCAGTGGGCTGAGATAGCACCACTGGACTCCATCCTGGACCACAGAGCAAGACTCTATCTCAAAAAAAAAAAAAAAAAAAAAAAGAGATAGTGTATTTTTTCACTGTGCTGAGAAGTACAATGGAAGTTGCCTTGTCTGGCACTTGTGTCTGTTATGGAATTGAGAGTTCTGTTATGATACTTCCTTTAACATGCTCAACCACATACTAGGAGGCCAAGAGCCCAGTTTTTGAAATTGTTAGGGTGTAATGATGGAGAACCTAGGACATTTCATTTCACGTGCTGAACAACAGACTGGAAATACTAGTATCCAGCTTATGTAATTTGTTGGGCGGAGGTTGGGGAAGCAAATTCAGGTTGTGTGTTTAAAAGGCTCAAATCACCACAGTCAACTGCATATGGGAAGTACAATTATTAGAGCATGTAGGGGCTGCATTTCGAGAGGTGAACAATAAAGTGGAAGGATCAGTGTCTAGCCCTTATAGCTTTTGGAAACTTGAGATAGTATAGGTATGAAACTCCTTTCACTATGCTGAACAATATCTATGATGTGCAAATGTCTAAACGTTAGGGTTCACTGGGGCACTGAAATGATGCTTAGAGGGGTCTCAAGTCAGCATAAAGCCATACTGGAAATACAAAGTCTAGCACTTGAAGATTGAGGGAAAGTGAGATGGTGGATGTAGGCTGGGCACAGTGGCTCATGCCTGTAATCCTAGCACTATGGGAGGCTGAGGCAGGCAGATGCTTGAGCCCAGGAGTTCGAGACCAGCCCAGGCAACATGGTGAAACTCTGTCTCTACAAAAAATACAAAAATTAGCCAGGCATGGTGGTGCATACCTGTGGTCCCAGCTACTCAGGAGGCTGAGGTGGGAGGATCGCTTGAGCCCAGGAGGTCGAGGTTGCAGTGAGCCAAGATTGTGCCACTGTACTCCAACCTGGGTAATAAAGTGAGACTCTGTCTTTAAAAAAAAAAAAAGAGAGAGAGAGAGATGGCTGCTGAGACCAGCTCGGTCGTGGAGACCACAACCCAGTGGGGCTAGAGGAATTAAAGACACACACACACAGAAATATAGGGTGTGGAGTGGGAAATCAGGGGTCTCACAGCCTTCAGAGCTGAGAGCCCCTAACAGAGTTTGACCCACATATTTATTGACAGCAAGCCAGTGATAAGCATTATTTCTATAGATTATAGATTAACTGAAAGTATTCCTTATGGGAAACAAAGGGATGCCTCGAAATAAAGGGATGGGCTCTGGCTACTTATCTGCAGCATGAACATGTCCTTAAGGCACAGATAGCTCATGCTATTGTTTGTGGTTTAAGTAAGTGGTTTTCTGCCCTGGGTGGGTCAGGTGTTCCTTGCCCTCATTCCGGTAAACCGACAACCTTCCAGCATGGGCGTCAAGGCCATCACGAGCATGTCACCTTGCTGCAGAGATTTTGTTTATGGCTAGTTTTGGGGCCAGTTTATGGCCAGATCTTGGGGCCTGTTCCCAATAGATGGCAGATGTAGAAGACTCCATTCAGCATGCTGAAGAACATACCAGAAGCACAGAGGTCTAAGTTTTGTAGTTTATTGGGAAACTGCACTTATAATTTATTGGGAAACCACATAATGCCTGTAAGCAACTCCATTTAGCTTCTTGAGCAAAATACAGTAGTCTAAGTGCTTTGTCTTTGTAGTTTTTGAGGAATTGAGATGGCGCATACAAAAGGATTCCATTCTACCTGCCAAAGCCATCTTGGAAATAAGTTTCTTCTTCTTATAGTTTGTTGGAGAAATGGAGATGGTACATCTAAGAGATTCCATTTGCTGCACAACACGCTGAAATTAGAGGTCTGGCTCTTGTCATTTCCTGGGAATGGCTGGTGATTTGGTGAACTGTCAGGTGGTAGACAACAGGAAATCAACTGTTAATAATTTTTTTTTTTTTTTGAGACAGAGTCTTGCTCTGCCCAGGCTGGAGTGCAGTGGCAAGATCTCAGCTCACTGCAACCTCTGCCACGTGGGTTCAAGCGATACTCCTGTCTCAGTCTCCCGAGTAGCTGGGACTACAGGCACGAGCCACTATGTCCGGTTAAATTTTTAGTAGAGACGGGGTTTCACCATGTTGGCTAGGCTGGTCTCGAACTCCTAAGGTCTCGAACTCCTAATCTCTGGTGATCTGCCACCTTGGTCTCCCAAAATGCTGGGATTACAGGCATGAGCCAATGCACTGAGCTCAATAATGATTTTTTTTTTTTTTTTTTTTTGAGACGGAGTCTCCTCTGTCACCCAGGCTGGAGTGCAGTGGTGCGATCTTGGCTCACTGCAAGCTCCTGGCATTCTTTATGGTTATTTGTCTTGTTTGCTTGCCACTAGGAGCACAATTATGTCAAAGAAAAAAAGAAAGGAGAAAAGGAAGGCAGGAAGGAAGGGAGGAAGGGGAAAAAATTTTAAAAAAAATGTGTGTTCATGATGGAGCTGCTGCTAGATTGGTGAGTTTTTGAGTTCTGAATTTCCTTTGGACCTGTGGCTGAAGTTGTAAAACCTAAGCTTGTGGCTGTTTTTGTGTGTAAAAATTAAAAATAAAAAGCCTTTTCCCTTCCTCATAAAAGCAAGGTATAGTAATTAATCTTTTATAATAGCTTGTTTGTAACTCTTTCTGTGTGTTTCTCAACTTTTGGAGATAGATAGGTCACAAACCTATATGTGCCATCTAAGGGTATCTAGTGTAGACACACAGAATTTTTTTTTTTTTTTGAAACGAAGTCTCGCTCTTGTCCCCCAGGCTAGAGTGCAATGGCGCCATCTCGGCTCACTGCAACCTCTGCCTCCTGGGTTCAAGCAATTCTCCTGCCTCAGACTCCTGAGTAGCTGGGATTACAGGCGCCTGCCACCGTGCCTGGCTAATTTTTTTTTTTTTTTTTTTTTTGTATTTTTAGTAGAGACGGGGGTTTCACCATGTTGGCCAGGCTGGTCTCAAACTCCTGACCTCAGGTGATCCACCCGCCTTGGCCTCCCAAAGTGCTGGGATTACAGGTGTGAGCCACCGTGCCCAGCCTTTTTTTTTTTTTTTTTAATTACAGTTCTTAACTTCCATAAATACCTAAAAGGGGAAAATAAATTTGAGAACATGAAAGAGAGGTTAATAAATAGCCAAATATGTCAACCATTGAAAGGACACCTATTTTTTTTTTAAGATTAAACCACTGATTTGCAACTTTTATTGAAATAAATGTCATTTGTTAAAAACAAGGTTAATTTTTTAACTTGATCTCAACTTGTTTTTTTAGTAGCAGTTAAATTTTTACATAAAACATTGCAAAACTTCAACTAAAGGCTGGGCGCAGTGGCTCACGCCTGTAATCTCAGCACTTTGGGAGGCTGAGATGGGCAGATCACGAGATCAGGAGATCAAGACCATCCCGGCTAACACGGTGAAACCCCGTCTCTACTAAAAATACAAAAAATTAGCCAGGCGTGGTTGGTGGGTGCCTGTAGTCCCAGCTATTCGGGAGGCTGAGGCAGGAGAATGGCGTGAACCCAGGAGGCAGAGCTTGCAGTGAGCAGAGATAGTGCCACTGCACTCCAGCCTGGGCGACAGAGTGAGACTCCGTCTAAAAAAAAAAAAAAACCGTGTGTGGATATCATTTTTAATGGAATGACTCTGTATTGTAACCATTGCTGAACTATTGCTTTTTCTTCTGCAGTACTCCCCAGCAAATATTCTTTGTTAGCTTGCTTGACTAGATGAGCTGCTATAGTGGTCAATCCTGTTAGACTTGGACCACTGTTTGTTTGAAGAACCGGAATCTGTCACTCGCCCTGAGCACTTTATTTATTATTGCCCTTACTCAGTCCCAGGGACTTCTCCAGTAGTGACAACTTGGCAGCTGCCGCCATCTTCTGGCGGTAGCTCCTGGAAGAGACCAACGTTTAACTTTTTGAGAACCTGTCAAACTGTTTTACCAAGCAGCTGCACCATTTTACATTCCCATCAATTATGTACAAGGGGCCAAATAACTCCAAATCTTCATAAACACTTGTTATTGTCTGTCTTTTTGATTATAGCTATCCTACTGGGTGTGAAGTGGTTTTGGCTTATATTTCCCTAATGACTAATGATGTTGGTCATCTTTTATCGTCCTTTTTGGCCACTTGTATATTTTTGGGAAAATGTCTGTTCAAATCCTCTGCCCATTTTTAGATTGGGTTGTCTTTTTATGTCGAGTCGTAAGACTTCTTCACTATTCTGGATAACAGACTCTTATCAGATTATTTGCAAATCTTTTCTCCCATTCTGTGAGTTGTCTTTTCACTTTCTTGACAATACCTTTGAAGCACAAAATTTAAAACTTTTCTCCAACTTATCAATTTTTTTCCTAGGTTCCTTGTGCTTTAGGTACCATATTTAAGACATCATTGCCTAATCCAAGGTTATGAAGATTTATAGCTATGTTTTCTTCTAAGTGTATAGCTTTACTCTTATTTTTATTTTTATTTTTTTGAGACGAAGTCTTGCTCTTGTACCCCAGGCTGGAGTGCAATGGCGTGATCTCGACTCACTGCAACTGCCGCCTCCCAGGTTCAAGTGATTCTCCTGTCTCAGCCTCCTGAGTAGCTGGGATTACAGGCGCCTGCCACCACGCCTGGCTATTTTATTTATTTATTTTTTTGTATTTTTAGTAGAGACGGGGTTTCACCATGTTGGCCAGGTTGGTCTTGAACTCCTGACCTCAGGTGATCCGCCCGCCTTGGTCTCCCAAAGTGCTGGGATTACAGGCGTGAGCCACCGCGCCCGGCAGCTTTACTCTCATATCTGGGTCTTTGATGCACTTTAATTTTTGTATATGGTGTGTAGTATGAATCAAGATTCATTTTTTTCCATATGAATATACAAATATTGCAACACTAACTGTTGAAAAGGTGCTTCCCTCCTTCATTTGCTTTTGCAAGTTTGTAAAACAACAACAAAATCAGTTGGCCTCACTCTGTAACTGAGGGCTGCACATATTGTCTTCCTTCCAAAGAGTACAATATGGAAAGTGGGGAAATGTAACATCATAGTAGAGAAATCTGACAAACACTATTTCAGGTGATCAAGGTTGACATCAGCAGTGATAAGTGATGCTGTTGATAAGTACCTTTGATATGATGTGATGAAAATGACACTTTATGATCTTCCTTCCCAAAATCCATATCCCCAGGCTAATCATGAAGAAACATCAGACAAATTTCAGTTAAGGGATATCCTACAAACTAATGCAGTGGCTTACTCCTGGAGTCCCATCTGCTTGGGGGGGTTGAAGCAGGAGGACTGCTTGAGCACAGGAGTTCAAGGTCGCAGTGAGCTGTGTTTGTGCCCATGCACTCTAGCCTAGGCAACACAGCAAGACTCTCTTAAAAAAAACTGAATAAAGTATGAATTTTAATTACTAATAATGTGTTGATATTTCATTAATTTTAACAAATATACTATACTAATGTAAAATACTAATAACAGGGAAACTGGATGTAGAAACTGGGTATAGGGTATGTGGGAAATTTTTGGACTATCTGCAGTTTTTCTGTAAATCTAAACTTAAAAAAAAAAAAAGTCTAAAATATTGGCCGGGCGCAGTGGCTCACGCCTGTAATCCCAGCACTTTGGGAGGCCGAGGCGGGAAGATCACGAGGTCAGGATTTCGAGACCAGCCTGGCCATCGTGGTGAAACCCTGTCTCTACTGAAAATACAAAAATTAGCTGGACGTGGTGGCGGGCGCCTGTAATCCCAGCTTCTCAGAAGGCTGACGCAGGAGAATCGCTTGAATCCGGCCGGCAGAGGTTGCAGTGAGCCGAGATCACGCCACGGCACTCCAGCCTGGGCGACAGAGCGAGACTCTGTCTCAAGAAAAACACACACACACACACACACACGCAAACAAAAGTTTAAAATATCAATTAGGTATATTTGTATTTATTTAACTTTGTTTCATGAATCTTTGTTTCTAACCTTTCTCCTATAACCCATTCTTTTTTTTTTTTTTTTTTGAGACAAGGTCTTGCTCTGTTGCCCAGGCTGGAGTGCAGTGGCGCGATCATAGCTCACTGTGGCCTCAAACTCCCGACTCAAGTGATCCTCCAGACTCCCAAGCAGCTGGGACTACAGGTGCGCACCACGCCGCCAAGCTAATTTTTAAAATTTTTCTTTTGTGGAGACAGGGTCTCGCTATATTGCCCAGGCTGGTTTCAAACTCTTGGGCTCCAGCTATCCTCTCACCTCGCCTCCCAAAGTGCTGGGATTACAGGCGCGAGTGGCCGCTGGGGTTCTTAATTTGGGTCTTTGAATCGCCTCAAAGTGTCTCTGAATCTGGGAATTGCAAGCAATGTTTCTGTGAGGACCTTCACACAGTTCATCGACTCTTCGAAGAGTATGGACCGAAAAAGGAATAGGGCACTCACTGCACGTAGAGAAAATCAGCAACCCCTGTTCCCCACCCTCAGCCTGAGGTGCCTACTTCCACGTGGGGTCAGGAGGCGGAAGCGAAACCAGAAGAAAAAACCCTGAGATCTATAAGGCAGTTCAGGTCCCTAGTGACATGAGCTAAAGAGAACTTGGACGCCAGGAGGATCCCATCACTGTACGGACTGTAGCAGACAGAATCCGGCTTCGGGGTTCGGATCAGTCGCACGGAAGGTGGAAATAGCCCACAAGTTCTACCCTGCCTCGGTCTTCCCGCAACAGCGCAGGCGCCAGGACTGCTAGGACGCCGCGCGCCTCTCGCGATGCCCCGCCCCGGCGCGAGGCAAGACGGGAAAGTCAAGATGGACGCGTCCATTTGAACGTCTCGCACGCCTTCCTGCCATTAGCATTCGAGCCCGCTGCTGTTTCCCGTTCTTCCTCCAGAATAGGGGAGGGAGAGGGAATGAGAAGCTGCCGCGGCCGAAGAGTCACTGTGACGGACCCCGCCGCTGTCCTCGGGCCTCCTCGGCCCCTGCGCCTCCGGGGAGCAGCCGGGGCTCGCCGCGCCTGACGCGTCCGGAGTTACACAGGTGCGGGCGCCGGACCGCAGCACTTGGTGGTCTGTCGCGCGCCGCGTGACTCTCGCACCCGTCCCGAGGCCGATCCAACCCCTGATGGCCGTAGGTCTGGAAACCCGGGGGACTGGGAACCCGAGGGAGGGCCTTGAGCGTGCCCCGGGGCTGAGGGGGTTCCTGGCCTGCGGGCTGGGGTGCTCCTTCCGGCTCACTGGTCGCCAACCTCTTTCCTGAGCTGTGCGCAGCATCCCATGTGCAGCCTCAGCTTCTAGACTGGCCTCCAGCCCCTCTGAGCTGATTTTCTGAGCCTCGGGCTCTCAGCCTGTTTTCACCGTCCTCTAGAACGGCTGGGGAAGGTCTTGTGGAGACTGAAGCTCCCGTTAGTGTGAATTGGGTCTCTTTTTTTTTTGGCAGGGTAGTGTTTGTCTGTAGGAATCATTGCTGATACTGTTATTTATAAAATGTGAATTTAATAGTATTTTTATGTGTAGCTGTTTATGTTGCACCTAACAAGTAAAAACATTTCTAAAAGTTTGGGGTACTGAAAAAGTATTAAATATGTGGCATTAATCGGTACAAAATGATAAATAATTCTTTAACAATTCTGTAGTTTTCTCTCAAAGTTATAAGAAAATAACATAAAATTGCAGAACTAAAGTTTCATAAAGTCAAAAGTTCGTTGATGTTGGTTATTCTGTTGAATAAAATATAGGAAGACCAGCTGAATTTTGAATTTTGTTTTCTTTTAAGGTTTTTTTGTTGTTGTTGTTGTTGGGTTCTTTTTTTTTTTTTTGAGGAGGAGTCTTGTTCTGTCTCCTAGGCTGGAGTGCAGTGGCGCCATTGCGGCTCACTGTAACCTCCGGCTCCCGTGTTCAAGCAATTCTCTGCTTCAACCTCCCAAGTAGCTGGGATTACAGGCGCCTGCCACCACGTCTGGCTAATTTTTGTATTTTTAGTAGAGATGGGGTTTCACCATCTTGGTCAGGCTGGTCTTGAACTCCTGACCTAGTGATCCGCCCGTCTCGGCCACCCAAAGTGCTGGGATTACGGGCGTGAGCCACCAAGCCCTGCCCCTTGTAAGTTTTATAAGGCACTTTTTACTTGTGTTCCAAGTTCAAGTGTCCCTGTACTCATTTATTTCTAGCAGGAGGAAAAACAAAACTTGTGTCATGTTTTGTGACATAATTGTATCCAGAATAACTGTTTTTTTTTTTTTTTTGAGATGGAGTTTCGCTCTTGTCCCCCAGGCTGGAGTACAATGGCGCAATCTCGGCTCACTGCAACCTCTGCCTCCCAGGTTCAAGCGATTCTCTTGCCTTAGCCTCCCAAGTAGCTGGGATTACAAGCGCCCACACCATGCCCGAGTAATTTTGTGTGTGTGTGTGTGTGTGTGTGTGTGTGTGTGTGTGTGTGTGTGTTTAGTAGAGACAGGGTTTGACCATGTTGGCCAGGCTTGTGTCAAACTCCTGAGCTCAGGTGATCCTCCCACCTCAGCCTCCCAAAGTGCTGGGATTACAGGCGTGAGCTATCGCGCCCGGCCAAGAATAACATTTAATTCACAGCAAAATAACTTTGTGGCTTTGGAGGAGCTGCAAAGGAACTACATAGGCTTTGGGTGTTTGTGTAACCATATAGGTCTCTTGCTCTATGAGCAGCAAGTCAATACACGGAAACAACGGGGATTGCAGCAGATAAAGTATTTTACTTGCAGGGCCACCGTACTAGGAGACTGAGGAAACTTCAAGTCAGCCTCCCCAAAGAGTTATGGTCTAGAGGTTTTTTGGTTTTTTTGGTTTTTTTTTGAGACAGAGTCTTGCTCTGTTGTCCAGGCTGGAGTACAATGGCATGATCTCGGCTCACTGCAACCTCCGCCTCCTGGGTTCACGCCATTCTCCTGCCTCAGCCTCCCGAGTAGCTGGGACTACAGGTGCCCGCCACCAAGTCCAGCTAATTTTTTGTATTTTTAGTAGAGCTGGGGTTTCACCATGTTAGCCCGGATGGTCTCGATCTCCTGACCTGGTGATCCGCCTGCTTCGGCCTCCCACAGTGCTGGGATTACAGGCATGAGCCACCGCGCCCGGCCCAGAGGTTTTAAAGAGAGGGTAGTGGGCTAAGGTATTGATTGGTCAGAGAATGAAGGATGAAGTCACAGGACAGAGAGATAAACCACATTCTCATGCTAATGTGGTTCCTTGATGGGGTCTTAAGACTAGCTTGCATCATCTCAAAAGTCTTAGGCTCCTAACATGAAAAATGCTATGTATAGGAACATGGTATGTATAAGCAGGTACAGGAAAGTGGATCAAAGGGCAATCTAATTATGCTTATCTGTACTTTTGTCTAAAGCCTGGCTGCTTCCTAACCTTGTGATGAAGGCTTTAACAGTTCATCCACATTTTTTTAGTAATAAACTGTACTATAATAGATTAATAATTAGATTAATTAGATGTAATAATTAATTAAAATCTAGTACCCTTAAATCTACAAGCATAACTGTTCCATGGCTAGAGTTATTCATGCCTCAGTTCTTTGGGTTTCGACCAATAATTGAAATTGATCGTAGTTATATATTTAGGTGGGATTGGGGGTGTCATAGCTACTTATGACATTTGATAACTTATGTCTTTTGTAGATTGGTCAGCTGAAAGCAGTTCAACCTCTGATGAATTAGAGTAATATGTGGTTTTTTATAGTTTTATTCCAATATGACAATGATCCCTTAGATGTACTTTTCAAATGAGGTTCTGGCATCTAACCAGAAATGACTTCAAATGTTGAGAAGCCATGTAGTTATGGGACTATAGAATACAACTTGTCTAAATACTTCATATATAAAGTATGGAAAAATTAGCGTATAGTAGTAGGAAACACAGGATAGGTGGTGCGGGACATAAGTACTTGTTGCATCTCAGTGATTTCCTATAGTGGTAACTGTCACTCTGTGACTAAAATGTGATAATTGCAACTGTCTGAAAGAATCAGATCTAGAATGCCCTTTTATGTTATGACCAACTTATATACTTACCAATCTGATATAATTACTTAACACCTATGTAAGGATTAATGACTTGTGTGTTTATGGTATTTTTATTCTAGTTTTGAGTCTGGAAGCTGACCAGAATGTGTTTGAATTCATACAGAAATAATGTTGATATTTGGAACCCATGTCGAACTACTATGAAGAAAGGGCAACGATGATTGCAGCCAGGGATTTGCAGGAATTTGTTCCTTTTGGTCGAGACCACTGCAAGCACCACCCTAATGCTTTGAACCTTCAACTTCGCCAGCTGCAGCCAGCTTCTGAATTATGGTCTTCTGATGGTGCTGCTGGCTTGGTGGGATCCCTTCAGGAGGTTACAATCCACGAGAAACAGAAGGTTCTATTGCGTTTCCCATTGTGTTTTTGAAATGTAGAGTGATATAATCTACTTGTAATTTAAGGCTACTGAGATGTAACTGAGAGATCGGTGTGATGCCACATCTAGGGTAAAGTTAAGGTGTGGTAATTTCAATAAATGTTGAAAATAATGACTTTATTACATTGTCATAGTGACTTATTTAGATACCCTCTATAACTTGTGGTTTTACTTATTTTTTATTAATTTTTTTGTTTGAGGTGGAGTTTTGCTCTTTTTGCCCAGGCTGGAGTGCAGTGATGCGATCTCGGCTCACTGCAACCTCTGCCTCCTGGGTTCAAGTGATTCTCCTGCCTCAGCCTCCCGAGTAGCTGGGATTACAGGCATGCACCACCACCCCTGCTGATTTTGTATTTTTAGTAGAGAGAGGGTTTCTCCATGTTGGTCAGGCTGGTCTTGAACTCCAGACCTTAGGTGATCCACCCGCCTTGGCCTCCCAAAGTGTTGGGATTACAGGCATGAGCCACTGTGCCCGGCCCACTTTTGGTTTTATAATGTGAGTCAGGTTCAGTAGTATGATTGTCGTCCATTTTAAACCTTTTTCTTTTCACTTAGTATGTGGGGACCAGATTTCATGTTATTTAATGATTAAGTGGTAGAGATTAGAAGTAGTCCCTGCTGCAGAAGATTTACATGTTTCTAAAGGAGAGAAGAAATGCCACAAAAGTAGGTAGAGTAATAGTTTTTTTTTTTCCTGAGACGGAGTTTCACTCTTATTGCCCAGGCTGGAGTGCAATGGCACAATCTCAGCTCACCGCAACCTCTGCCTCCTGGGTTCAAGCGATTCTCCTGCCTCAGCCTCCCGAGTAGCTGAGATTACAGGCATGTGCAACCATGCCCAGCTAATTTTGTATTTTTTTAGTAGAGGCGGGATTTCTCCATGTTGGTCAGGCTGGTCTCAAACTCCAGACCTCAGGTGATCCACCTGCCTCAGCTTCCCAAAGTGCTGGGATTACAGGCGTGAGCTACCACACCCGGCCAGTAATAGTTCTTAAGTAGGGGAATGAGATGTGTGTGTGTGTCAGAAAATGAATCCCTCCTGCCTTATTCCATTGTCATATCCCTTCAGGATACCAAAATCTCAGGGAGGGAAAGCCTATGTAGTTACAAATGGAAACTTCTCTTTCTTCCATTCATTTTGGTGGGTGGGACAAAGGAAAAGAAGGTGAATATATGTGTGACTGCGAAGCAGGAAGTCTGCATTTGTGCGTAAATTCCCTGAGTGATTCCCATGTGCACCTCACTGTCCTTTCCCTACCCTACCTCATATACTTAATATGTCTTTTTAGTCTCCCAAGCATGTGATTTGACTTTTGGAATTACAGAGAAGGTGTACTTTTTGTTTGTTTTTGTTTTTGGCTGAGTAATATAGAGGAATAATATAAAACATTCAATATAGAGAATTATTGAGTAAATTCTTCGTGTAATTCTGTAATGTAATGCATATATCCACATCCTCTGTTAATCAGTATACCAAACTTTGTAGGAGTTGTGTTTGAATTGAGTCTTACTCCATGGGCAAATAAATTTTGTTCCAGATTTTTGAAGAACAAAAAAAGAGTGCTTGAATATGTTTTACATGTGTTAATTTTTAAGGAAAGCTGGCAGTTAAGGAAAGGAGTAAGTGAAATTGGAGAAGACGTGGACTATGATGAGGAACTCTATGTTGCTGGAAATATGGTGATATGGAGCAAAGGAAGTAAAAGCCAGGCGTTGGCAGTTTATAAAGCGTTTACAGTTGACAGTCCTGTTCAGCAGGTGAGTTGATGTGAATTTTAGCATTTGATTCACTATTTAATGCAATTAAAAAAAGTTTTGTTTTAAAATTTAACAGAAATGATAAAACCAGCATAATGATCTCAGCAACTGGGTGTACGTTGTTACATGACATAATGTAATGTGAAGATAATGGCAGGAAAATAAAAATTTAATTTTATTTTATATATCATCACTTTTTTTACACCTTGCTTTGTCACTTTAATGATAATCTTTAAACACTCTGTCCTTATGTAATTCAATTTGTTATTGCCAGCAAAAACCTATAAAACATTAAGGGTACAGAAATATTTTAACACATGATTATTATAATTGATTGCAAAGATTTGAATAAATAAAAATTGTGGGATTCATAATGGTAGAGAGAAAGGAAAAAATCTGCTTTGCAACCATTGCAGTTGGCTGTTACAACTAACTGTTCTGAAAGTTGATAATGAAAGGGAAAGAATTAAGCGTTTGCCATATTTTTTCAGGAAGACATGCAGTTCATCTCCATTTGATGAAGGAAAACTCTTACTTAGAGAAGAATGCTAGCTAATAAATGTAAAAGGAATTGTAGAATTAGAATATCACCATTTTGTAACCTCCAGTGCAATAACTGATTCAAACAAGGATTGTAAATGCATACTAACACTGTTGGTTGAAAGAATATTACCATGGCACCAACATATCACCCTGTGGATTACCTGGTAAATGTGAAGGAACAAATGTACCTCTACTTTGGAGTTATTTGTCAGTCTCCACCTCAATCAAGTGATTGAGTTTAGCATAATTAATAGTGACATGAAGGAATATTATATGCTTCTAGCTGTAATACAGAATGAAGTACATGATGTCATCTAAGTTTTCTTCCCAAAAATATGAATATTTAGACCTAACTTCCTGTTTATAGGAAATATAGGCAATAGAGAATTATATTTTAAAATACCATGAGATAAGGAAATGGATGAGATAGGAATGGCTAAAGCTTTATTATTATTGTTGTTGTTTATTTATTTATTTGTTTTTTGAGATGGAGTCTTGCTCTGTCACCCAGGCTGGAGTGCAGTGGCATGATCTCGGCTCACTGCAAGCTCTGCCTCCCGGGTTCATGCCATTCTCCTGCCTCACCCTCCCGAGTAGCTGGGACTACAGGTGCCTGCCACCACGCCCAGCTAATTTTGTTTTTATATTTTTAGTAGAGCTGGGGTTTCACTGTGTCAGCCAGGATGGTCTCGATCTCCTGACCTTGTGATCTACCCACCCACCTCAGCCTCCCAAAGTGCTGGGATTACAGGCGTGAGCCTCCATGCCCAGCCAAGCTTGATAATTATTAAAACTGGCTGATGGGGATTCATTATCCTATTCTGTTTACTTTGTATTTATTTGAAATTTTCCATTATAAAAAGTTTATAGTCTACATTCTGGTTTCTTTAAAAAAGTCATGGAGAAAGAAAAAAAGGTGGAGACTGTTCTACATTGAAAGAGACTAAAGAGACATCACCAAATGCAGTATTTTTTGAACCTTGTTAAATGAACTTTGATTGAGTCCTGGTTTTAGAAAACTAGCTAAAAAGATATTTTTGGGGAAAATTTGGGAAAGTTGAAAATTACTGGCCAGTAGCTGATTTAGAGAAGTATTATTTTTTTCTTAGGGATGATGATTTTATGGTTTTATAGGAGAACATCTTTATTTTTAGAAAAGGCATGGTGAAGTATTTAGGGGTGAAATGTCATGATGTGTGTGCAGTTTATTTTTAGACAGTCAGCATTCCCATTCCAAAAATCCCATATGTACACAAATGCACACACACAAACAAATATGGCAAAATTTTCATGATTGTTGGATTTAGGTGAAATATGTTTGCTGCATTATTTCAACTTTTCTTACTGAAAACTTTTATAATAAAAAGTTGGAGGAAGAACTAATGCATTTATTATAGTTGAATTAGGGTTGACAAGAGGTTTTAGAGGCTTTGACTAATGTTAAGTTTCATTTTTGTAAATGCTGAAATCTTTGTATCTGGACACTGCTTCCTCCCACTCCTCCCACCTGCCATTTACTATTTCCTGATGAGTACCGTATACTAACTATTTATTGGAAAGGATAAACTGAATCATTATTCCAACATTTGAGGGCATATGTAAAAGCGTTTGTGTCCTGGTGTGTTGAAGCCAGTGATCTTTTTGATGGTAATTTTTTTCCCATATAATTCATATGGTTAGTATAGATGTGAAAAGTGCATTTGATGATATCCAGGTAGTTCTTTGCTTCTATATCTTCATCTTTATTTCTCCAAGAACAGTTGCCTATTTACTAGATTCTATGGAAGTGCAGTTAGATGTATTATCTCCTTTATCTTAAGATCACTTGTAAGTGTAATTGTAAGATTTGGAATTTCAGTCTTTTGATCTGGAAAATATATTGTTATTTAATCTTCTTGCTAATATGGAGAAAGATAATTCTAGTTTATGAAATAATATCAGGTATATGTGACTCAGATTTTATCTGTTCATTGTTTTACTTATCTTTTTTTTTTTTTTTTTTTTTTTTTTGAGACGGAGTCTTGCTCTGTCGCCCAGGCTGGAGTGCAGTGGTGCAATCTCGGCTCACTGCAAGCTCCGCCTCCCGGGTTCACGCCATTCTCCTGCCTCAGCCTCTCCGAGTAGCTGGGACTACAGGCGCCCGCCACCACGCCCGGCTAATTTTTTGTATTTTTTAGTAGAGACGGGGTTTCACCGTGGTCTCGATCTCCTGACCTTGTGATCCGCCCGCCTCGGCCTCCCAAAGTGCCGGGATTACAAGCGTGAGCCACTGCGCCCGGCCGTGTTTTACTTATCTTGCAAGTTTTTTTTTTTTTTTTGGTTGTTCTTTTTATTTTTTCATTTATTGTTTTTGTTTTTTAATAGAGGTGGGGGGTCTCACTATGTTGTCCAGGCTGGTCTTGAACCCCTGGGCTCTAGTGATCCTCCTGGCTTGGCCTCCTAAAGTGCTGAGATTACAGGTGTGAGCCACTGTGCCTGGTCTTCTGCAAGTATTTAGTCTCACTCTGTTTCAGACATTATGCTGGGGCTACAAAGGTGAATGTAGTTTCTGCCATTGAAGGACTCATAGCCTAGAAAGGAGAACAAACAGATCAACTGAAATGCTGTATTCTGAATGCTGTATAATAACTGCCTGTCCACAGAGTGATGAGAGCCTAAAGGACTGAGGGCCAAAGGGAGGGTTTTTCAAAGAAGATGCTATTTGTGTTATAAAATGGTGGCAGAAGGGCATTCTAGGCAGAGGAAATCACAGCAAAAAGAATTATGGAAAAAGATGACTTTTTAAACTTCAGAATGGCTGTACACAAAGTGTGGGTGTGGAGAGATGCAAGTGGATGCTGGCAGTATACAGACCAAAGGGCTTTGTATATAAACCAAGGAATTTGGATTTTAAACTGTGTGCTGAAGGGAGCCTGCCAAGGATATTAAAATGGAAGTGATTAATTTTGTGTTTTGAGAAGAGATTGCTTTGTTAGCAATATAGATATAGGATTGACTGGAGAGGAGGGAGACTGTTGTCAGGGGCACTATTTTGTGACTGTTCAGGTGAAAGATTGGTGCCTTGGCAAAGAAGAGGTGATAAAGCAGAGGGAGATATGGAAGGGGTTAGTGATCTCTTAGATATCAGGGATAAAAGAGATGTTAAAATATTTACTTTTAGAGGCTGAGAGGATGGGATTTCATGAAAGGAAGTTGAGACTGTAATCAGTGCATTGTAGATTTTGGACATTTCAGGTTGGAGCACAGCTCTCATGCATGGTTTTCTTCATGAATTTTCATTTCTTAACCATTAAAATCTCCCACAACTCAACAATAAAACAAACTACCCAATTAAAAAATTGGGCAGAAGGACTTAAATGGATATTTTTCTAAAGATGCATACATGGTCAATAAGCACATGAAAAGATGCTCAGCTTCAATAATCATTAGGCAAATGCAAATTACAACCACAGTGAGATACCACTTGACACTACTAGGTTGGCTGTTATTAAAGAAACATAACAAATGTTGGTGAGGATGTCCAGAAATTGGAACTCCTGTGCATTGCTGATGGGAATGTAACATAGCTGCTGTGGAAAAGTTTGGCGATTTCTCAAAAAGTTATACGTATAGCCAGGCATGGTGGTGCATACCTGTACTCCCAGCTGTTCAGGAGACTGAGGCAGGGGGGGTCACGTGAACCCAGAAGTTCTAGGCTGCTGTGAGCTAGAATCATGCCTTGCATTGCAGTTTGGGTGACAGAGTGAGACCCCATCTCTTAAAAGAAAAGTTATACGTAGAATTACCATTATGATCCAGCAGTTCCACTTCTAGATATATGCACAATTGAATTGAGAACAGGGACTCATAGATACTTGTACACCAGTGTTTCCAGCAGCATTATTTATGATAGCCAAAAGGTAGAAACAACCCATATCCATTGACAGATGAATGGATAAACAAATGTGGTATATGCTAACAGTGGAATATTGTTTAGCTTTAAAAAGGGATAAAATTCTGATACATGCCATAACATGGATGAACCTTGAGAACATTATGTTAAGTGAAATAAAATAGATATAAAAGGACAAATGTTGTACAGTTTCACTTACATGAGATACCTAGCACAGGCCCTTTCATAGGGAAAGTGGAATAGAGGTTACCAGAGCTCAGGGCATTGGGAAATGGGGAGTTATTGTTTAATGGGCACGGAGTTTCTGTTTGAGATGAGGAAAAAGTTCTGGAAATATGTAGTATTGTACAAGCTCACAAATTGTACTAAGCTCGTCAATTTAATGTTAATGCCACTGAATTGTCTACTTAAAAATTGTTAAAATGTTAATTTTCATATTGTGTATATTTGACCACAGTTAAAAAAAAAACACAAAATGCTGTTAAATAATAAGTGATTGCCAAGTATGTCAGTTAAAGTTTAATAGCTTTTCCTAGTTTATATTTTGTAAGATGGGCTTTTAAGAAAGGGAGGAGTTAGTTTTTCTAAATACTTTTTCAAAAGTCAGTCTAGAGAGAGTCTAAGAATAAGATCAATTGTTTAATCTAGAGATTATAAAGTTTGAATAATCTTTAGTTTTGTATAGGATATAGGGTTTAGTATGGTTTGAGCCACTATTTGAATTTTTGCCGCAAAGTTTCTATCTGGTAGGTTTTTTGATTCTTGTCTTCTCTTTTTGTAAAATTTATTTTTTTAATTTAAAATTTTAATTCCTATGGATCTTTTCATAAAATTTAATGGTAAACGTATTTTGTCTTTCCTTATCATATTTATCATTTATTACTTTTCTTACTATTATTATTTCTTACTATTTTTTCTTATTCTTTTTGTTCCCATGATTGTACATGTTGAGTTGAGGAGGCAAAGTTATTACGTAGATGCTATTATTGTTTAGATGCCATTAGTTAATAGATGATTATTTAGATATAATTTTCTTAGGTAAGCATTTTGTTTTGATTTTAGGCATTGTGGTGTGACTTCATTATATCACAGGATAAGTCTGAAAAGGCCTACAGTAAGTTTCTTTTTGAAATTTTATTTTTCTTTTGATGATTCCAAATGTTTATCTCATTGTATTTTTCATTCAAATGAAGTAGCCACTAGTAATAGTGGTTTACCATAAGCATCTTTATATTGTGCATTAAACAATTTGTGCTGTTAGGATTGAACTTCTTTGGGGGAAAAAACACATAAGTCTTGTACCCTTTCTTTTCAGGTAGCAATGAAGTAGAAAAATGCATATGTATATTGCAAAGCTCATGTATTAACATGCATAGCATAGAAGGAAAGGATTACATAGCTTCCTTACCATTTCAGGTAAACAAATGTTTCAAATTTTGGGGGGTTTTGTTGGAGAACATTTTTGAATTAATTGGTTTTAGAGGCATGTCTTATGTCTCATGTTTCGTAGTAGTCAAAAATGTTATTTTTACTGAAAATAACTAAATTTTGGCAGCTTTAGTGGCTTACTATTTTTCTGTACTTTACAAAAAAATAAGTTATTTAATGAAGTGAATTAGGAAGTCTTCTGTGGTATGTGTTTGTTGGTTTAAATGATAGGTAAGAACTTTTGGTTATATTAAATAAGGCATATGAATAACACCAGTCTTTTTTTGTTACTCATCGTCTTTTTAATGCCTGGGGCTATTGTTAACACATTGTCATTTTGTTACTGATACTGGCCAGTGGCAGGAATTTCACATTGAACAACTCCTCTTTATTAGATTTGATTTTATCTTAGAGTTGCTTGTTTGTATTACTTTTTAAGAAAATACTGTATTTAATGATTATGTTACTTTGTAAAGCTATTACTAAATTGGAAAATAAAACATTCTGTAATGTTTCTTTAAAACATTTTATAAAGGGGTAGGTTCTCTTACTTCTGTCTTTTCCCACCCTTTTACCTGAAAGGTTGCAAATGTTTGGCCCACTAAATATGGATTGTTGTTTGAACGAAGCGCTTCTTCCCATGAAGTACCTCCAGGTTCACCCAGGTATTCATTTTGTTCACTTCAGAATATTACTGCTTGGGATTTGTGTGTGTGTGTTGGTTCTGAGGTTTATCTAAAAGTTTGAGATGATGATAATTTTCATGCTAACAGCATAGATATATGCCATTTTCTCTCATCTCAGTACAAGTTGAGTATCCCTGATCCAAAAATCTGAAATTCTCCAAAATCTGCAACTTGTTGAGCTCCAGCATGACACTCAAAGGAAATGCTTATTGGAGCATTTCAGGTTTTGGATTCTCAAATTAGGGTTGCTGTCATCAAAAAGATAACATGTCATGATCAAGTGGGTTTCGTCTCAGGGATGTAGGGATGGTTTAACATACACAAGTCAACAGATGTGACACATCACATAAACAGAATTAAAAATCATATGATCATCTCAATAGATGCAGAAAAAAGCATTGGATAAAATTCAGCATCCCTTGATGATAAAAACAAACTAGGCATAGAAGGGAATTACCACAAATTAATAAAAGTCATATACAACAAACCCACAGCCAACATCATACTGAATGGGGAAAAGTTGAAAGCATTCCCCCTGAGAACTGGAAGAAGACAAAGATGCCTATTTTCACCACTTCTATTCAGCGTAGTACTGGAAGTTCTGGCTAGAGCAATCAGGCAAGAGAAAGAAATAAAGGACATCCAGATTTGAACAGAGGAAGTCATACTATCACTATTTGCTGATGATATGATTATATACCTAGAAAACCCTATAGACTCCTCCAAAAGACTCCTAGATTTGATAAATAAATTCAGTAAAGTCTCAGATTACAAAATCAATGTACACAAATCAATAGCACCGCTATACAACAACAATGACAAAGCTGAAAATCAAATCAAGAACTGAGTCTCTTTTTTTTTGAGATGGAGTTTTGCTCTTGTTGCCCAGTCTGGAGTGCAATGGCATGATCTCGGCTCACCACAACCTCTGCCTCCCAGGTTCAAGTGATTCTCCTGCTTCAGCCTCCTGAGTAACTGAGTAATGGGCATGCACCACCACGCTAATTTTTTGTATTTTTAGTAGAGACGCGGTTTCTCCATGTTAGTCATGCTGGTCTCGAACTCCCAACCTCAAGTGATCCGCCCACCTTGGCCTCCCAAAGTGCTGGGATTATAGGCATGAGCCACCGCACCTGGCCAAAAATTCAATCCCTTTTATAAGAGCAGCAAAAAGCCAAAAGCAAAAACCTATGAATATATTTAACCAAGGAAGTGAATCATCTCTATAAGGAGAACTACAAAACACTGCTGAAAGAAATCACAGATGACACAAACAAATGGTAACACATCCCATGATCATGGATTTGAAGAATCCATATTGTGAAAATGACCATACTGCCAAAAGCAATTATAGATTTCACTGTAATTCTCATCAAAATAAGATCATTTTTTATAGAATTAGAAAAAAACAATTCTAAAATTCATATGGAACCAAAAGAGCCCAAAATAGCCAAAACAATCCTAAGCAAAAAGAACAAATATGTAGCTATCACATATAGTACAAGGCTATAATTACCAAAACAGCATGGTACTGTTATAAAAAGAGGCACATAGACTGATGGAACAGAATAGAGAAACCAGAAATAAAGCCAAATACTTGTAATCAAGTATTTGATCTTTGACAAACAAGCATACAAAAACATAAATTGGGGGAAGGACATCCTATTTAGTAAATGGTGCTGGGAAAACTGACACCTTTTTTAGAAGAATTAAATTGGATTTTTTATCTCTCACCTTATACAAAAGTCAGTTCAAGAGGGATCAAAGACTTTAAGCCCTGAAACCATAAAAATTCTAGAAGATAACCTTGGAAAAACTCTTATGGACATTGGCCTAGGCAAGGAATTTATGACTAAAACACCAGAAGCAAATGCAACAAAAACAATAAATAAATGAGACCTGATTAAAATAAAAAGCTTCTGCACAGCAAAAGAAATGTCAGAATAGACAGATAATTCACACAGTGGGAGAAAATATTTGCAAACTATGCATGCAACAAAGCACTAGTATCCAGAATATATAAGGAACTCAAATTAGCAAGAAAAAAGCTCAAAAAGTGGGTAAAGGACGTGAGTAGGCAGTTCTCAAAAGAAGATATACAAATGGCCAATAAACATGAAACTGCTCAATATCACTAATCATCAGAGAAATACGAATTAAAACCACAGTGAGATATCACCTTACTCTTTAAGGAATGGCCATTATTAAAGAGTCAGAAAAACAATAGATGTTGGCATGGATGTGGTGGAAGGGGAATGCCTATACACTGCTGCTGGGAACATAATTAGTATGACATCTATGGAACACAGTATGGAGATTCCTTAAAGAACTAAAAGTAGATCTACTATTCAATCTAGCAGTCCCATTACTGGGTATCTACCCAAAGGAAAAAAAGTCATGAAAAAGATACATGCACATGTATGTTTATTGCAACACAATTCACAATTGCAAAGATAGGGAAGCAGCCTAAGTACCCATTGACCAATGAGTGAATAAAGAAAATGTATATATACACCATGGAATACTAATCAGCCATAATGAGGAAATGAAATAATGTCTTTTGCAGCAAGTTGGATGGAACTGGAAGCCATGATCCTAAGTGAAGTAACCCAGGAATGGAAAACCAAATACTGCATGTTCTCACTGCCAAGTGAGAGCTAAGCAAGGAGTATGCAGAGGCTGTATACAGAGTGTTATAATGGACTTCGGAGACTCAGAAGGAGGAGGGTGGGAAGAAGGTGTGGGATAAAAAAACTACATATTGCGTACAACATACACTACTCAGGTGACAGGTGCACTAAAATCTCAGAATTCACCACTATATAATTCTGTGTCACCAAAAGCCACTTGTATCCCCAAAAGAATTAGGGTTGCTCAACTGTTAGTGTAAGATAAATAATCCAAAACACTTCCAGTCCCAAGTATTTCAGTTAAGGGATACTCAGCCTGTATGTACACTCATGAGCTCTACGCACTTGGCACTTAATTAGCCTTTTTTCCCAATCCAAGTGGTAAAATTGAACATGCAAATAAATGGCTTCAAAAAAGATTTGACTGGGCGCAGTGGCACACGCCTGTAATCCCACCACTTTGGGAGGCCGAGGTGAGTGAATCACCTGAGGTCAGGAGTTTGAGACCAGCCTGCCCAACATGGCAAAACCCTGTCTCTACTAAAAATACAAAAAATTAGCCAAGCGTGGTGGCAGGCGCCTGTAATCCCAGTTACTTGGGAGGCTGAGGCAGGAGAATCGCTTGAACCTGGGAGATGGAGGTTGCAGTGAGCCGAGATCGCAGCACTGCACTCCAGCTGGGTGATGAGCGAAACTCCGTCTCAAAAAAAAAATAGATAACAAGATTCAGTTCTTAGCTCTGCCATTTTCTCATCGCGCTGCTTTGAGCAGATCATTAGTGCTTTCTTAGCTATAGTTTCCTTATGTATTACAGGAAATATTATCATTTACCTCTTAGGACTTATGCAAAGTTAAACTAGCTAAATGTATATAAGCTTTGACGCAGGGCCTAGTAGGTATTAAGTATGCAGCAAATGGTAGATGTTTATTAGCGGTGTGTTTATCTTGTCTCCCTATGAATTGTGAGCACACTGAAGGGCAGCAACATACAGCACCTGTCATGTTGTGGTGCAAGAGGTAGACACTTGCTAAGTCTTAAATAAATTGCTTATAGATTTGAATCTCTTTCTGCTTTGAAAGAAAGCCTGTCTTCGCTCTAAAAAAATAATTCCTTAAAAAATGTAGGCTTTTGGCCAGGTGCGGTGACTCATGCTTGTAATCCCAGCACTTTGGGAGGCTGAGGCAGGTGGATCACCTGAGGTCAGGAGTTCAAGACCAGCCTGGCCAACATGGTGAAACCCCATCTCTACTAAAAATACAAAAAAACTAGCTGGGCGTGGTGGTGTGTGCCTGTAATCCCAACTACTTGGGAGGCTGAGACAGGACAATCACTTGAACCTGGGAGGTGGAGGTTGCGGTGAGCCGAGGTCATGCCCCTGCACTCTAGCCTGGGCAACAGAGTGAGACTCCATCTCAAAAAAAAAAAAAAAAAGACTTTTAATTTACTTGAAGTAGTGTTTTTCTTCCTTTTTAAAAAAATGCATTCCTTTGTCAGCAGGTATGGGAGAATAAATTTCTTTCTTAGCTGCCAAAGACACACTGCCAGTAAGAGAGGTCAACAAAAAAAGACTGCTTTATGCACATTACTCCATTTGTTCTGTACTGTGATGACTGCTGTTTGCAGAAATTCCCTGGACTATGTTGATTTCCCTCTGTTTGTGCATTGATAGAATTACTCTAAGGGGAGAGATTTCTAGGAATGAAATAGAAGACAATGTGAAAAATAGTATGTACAAAGTTTAGAAGATTGCATTTTGAGATAGTAGGTTTCTAGTTGCTTGTGTAATCTGGAGATTTCTTTGCAATAGAAGTGCAAAATTTGTGCACAGACATACTCGTATTGGTAATTAATTGATTATTTGTTTATTGCTAGAGAACCTTTACCCACTATGTTCAGCATGCTGCACCCACTAGATGAAATAACTCCACTTGTTTGTAAATCTGGAAGTAAGTCTATTTCTATATTCTTTTAGATAAGCTCTTTTTTTTTTTTTGACTTTGGTGAGGGAGATTATAAAGGCGCTTATATGAAAACTGACATAAAAATAATGTAAACATTTTACAAAAATAACTTCTATTTTGAATTTCTCGAATATCATGGTATTAACTGCTCAACAGTTATTTTAGTAAAAATAAGGCATATAAATCAATGAGGAATACCGATATATTTATTAACCTACCTGTAGATGACTTTGTAAGTAAATGAATGATACTTGGATGAAGTAAAGTTTATTTTTTGTTGTTGTTTTGCGTTTTTTTTTTGAGAGAGGTCTTGCTCTGTGGTCCAGGCTGGAGTGCAGTGGCGCAATCTCAGCTCACTGTAACCTCTGCCTCCCGAGTTCAAGTGATTGTCCTGCCTCAGCCTCCTGAGTACCTGGGATTACAGGCACATGCCACCACGCCTGGCTAATTTTTTATATTTTTGGTGGAGACGGGGTTTCATCATGTTAGCCAGGCTGGTATTGAACGCCTGACTTCAGGTGATCCACCCACCTTGGCCTCCCAAAGTTCTGGGATTACAGGGGTGAGCCACCGTGCCCAGCTGCTTTTTATCTTCTATATTATATCTTGGCAAACTGCAGGCCATGGGCTAAATCTGGCCTGCAGCATGTTTTTGTAAAGCTTGTGAGCTAAGAATGGTTTTTTTTTTGTTTTGTTTTGTTTTTAAGACAGAGTTTTGCTCTTGTTGCCCAGACCAGAATACAATGGTTCGATCGTGGCTCACTGCAACCTCCGCCTCCTGGGTTCAAGCGATTATCTTGCTTCAGCCTCCGAAGTAGCTGGGATTACAGGCATGTGCCACCACACTCAGCTAATTTTGTATTTTTAGTAGAGACGTAGTTTCACCATGTTGGTCAGGCTGGTCTTGAACTCCAGACCTCAGGTGATCCACCCACCTCGGCCTCCCAAAGTGCTGGGATTACATCGTGAGCCACCGCACCCAACATAAGAATGGTTTTTACCTTTTAAAGGGTTGTAGAAAATAACAAAGATTATGTGATAGAGTCAGTATGTGGACAGCAAACTGCACTATTTAGTCTTTGATCTTTTACAGAAAGAGTTCAAATTTTATATTGTTACTAATTGCAGACAACCCGAATAAACATACTAGGGCCTGGGATTAAATGGCATGCAGCCTTTTTTTTTTTTTAAAGTACAATTTCCATTTTATTTTTTCTCTGGAGAATAGTCTGTCTTCAATCTTTTTATTTTTATTTTTTAGAGACGGAGTCTCGCTTTGTCACTGAGGCTGGAGTGCAATGGCATGATCTCGGCTCACTGCAGCCTCCACCTCCCAGGTTCAAGCAATTCTCCTGTCTCAGCCTCACTAGTAGCTGGGATTAGACATGTGCCATCATGCCCAGCTAATTTTTTGTATTTTAGTAGAGATGGAGTTTCACCCTGTTGCCCAGGCTGATCTCGAACTCCTGAGCTCAGGCAATCCACCCACCTTGGCCTCCCAAAGTGCTAGGATTACAGGCATGAGCTGCCGCGCCTGGGCTTGTCTTCAGTGTTTAAGGACTCAGCTCCTTACATGGGCTTTGGTGCGGGTTATGGGGCAGCACTACTCGAAGGTCTAAATCGGGGTGGGTGTGTTTGGTCCTTGTGGGCTTTACAAGATGGATTCCTGACGACTTTTCTGTGAATTGCACATCTCACACAGTAATTTAGCTTCACATACAGCTTGGGAAGCACATAGGCATTGAAGACACTCGCTTCAGAAATGTCCCTGACTGCTGCAGCCTCCACTACATTTCGAATGATGAATTTCTTTTTTTTTTTTTTTGAGACAGAGTCTCGCTCTCTTGCCCAGGCTGGAGTGCAGTGGTGTGATCTGGGCTCACTGCAAGCTGCACCTCCCGGGTTCACGCCATTCTCCTCCCTCAGCCTCCCGAGTAGCTGGGACTACAGGTGCCCGCCACCACGACCTGCTAATTTTTTTAATTTTAGTAGAGACGGGGTTTCACTGTGTTAGTTAGGATGGTCTCAATCTCCTGACCTCATGATCCGCCTGCCTTGGCCCACAAAGTGCTGGGATTACAGGCATTAGCCACCGCGCCCAGCCTCGAATGATGAATTTCTTAATGGCCTTGTCCTTGGGCACAGTTTGTGCAACGAATAGGCTGCATGTGGCTGTGCCCCTTTTTGGCATGATTGTTGTTCTTTTCTTTGTCATCTTGGAGGCACGGACTGGAGGGAGGAGTGCAGCCATTATTGATCATATTTTTGAATAATATTTAGTGAACTAGAAATTGCTTATTTGTAATGTCAAGTAGGATACAAAACTTTAACACAGTATGATTATAATTTTGTAAAAATGTATAAAGTGTGTATATATGTATGAAAAAACCCAAAAATTCTCTAATGTATTTATAGTAGATATTTTAAGATGGTGGCATGATTTTTATTTATGAAGTATTTCTTACGATTATAAAATCATATTTTAAAATTTTTCAATATTTTAACTGAGTGGGAAACATTTCCTATCAAATAAGGATATGGAGACCAGTCCATGGTACTTTAGATTAAAAGCTGAACTCACTGGGAAAAACCTTATTTTGCATGCGTAACTAGTAAAGCAGAAACAACAGTGTACTGTTCAGCACTGTCTGAATAGTAATTATAGAGTACAGCTTTCATACAGAAGAACAGAAGCAATAAGGAAGTCAAACTTGGCAGAATAGTTGAGTGCAATTTATAAATAAGTCAGTTGTTGAAGAAATCATCGACCTTTTACCTGTGGCTGATTAGTTTAATGGTGAGAGTCAGCACAAATCTTAACATTTAACAGCAGCATGTATGTGAAGCTAAAACTTGTAATGCTGTCATCTTTAATGTATTTTAAGGAAGTTGATGCCTAAAGTAAATTTATTAAAAATTCAGAGTTAATTATTTAAGATATTAATAGATTTTGTGCTCTCTTTGGCTTGGTTGTTCTTTAACAATTTTAAGAGCTCCGTTCATAAATATCAGTCTTGTAAAGCCCATTGTTTTATACCTGATTTTTCTATTTTATTTTTAAGGTCTTTTTGGTTCATCACGGGTGCAATATGTTGTAGATCATGCAATGAAAATTGTTTTCCTCAATACTGACCCCTCTATTGTAATGACTTATGATGCTGTTCAAAATGTGCATTCTGTGTGGACTCTCCGGAGAGTCAAATCAGAGGTAAGGAGAAAGGCAAGTCACTTCTCCTTAATAGGAAAGGATAGGCTGGGTGCACTGGCTCACGCCTGTAATCCTAGCACTTTGGGAGGCCAAGGCAGGCGGATCACTTGAGGTCAGGATGTTCAAGACCAGCCTGGCCAACATGGTGAAACCCCATCTATACCAAAAATATAAAAAATTAGCCAGGTGTGGTGGCTTCTGTAATCCTATCTACTTGGGAGGCTGAGGCAGGAGAATCACTTGAACCTGGGAGGTGGAGGTTGCAGTGAGCCAAGATTGTGCCACTGCACTCCAGCCTGGGTGACAGAATGAGACTCCATCTCAAAAAAAAAAAAAAAAAAAAAAAAAAAAAAACTAACATATATATATATGAAGGAGTAGTTAATACTTCATACCCTTACATTTTTTTTTGGAAAAATCACTTGTGAATAGTTGTTTTATTATTATTATTATCATCATCGTCAGCATCATCTCTAGAGACAGGGCCTCACTCTGTCACCCAGGCTGAAGTGTAATGGCACAATTATAGTTCACTGCAGCCTTGAACTCCTGGGCTCAAGTGATCCTCCTGCCTCAGCCTTCCAAGTAGCTAGGACTACAAGTGTGTACCACCACTCCCAGCTAATTTTTAATTTTTTGTAGAGATGGGGTCTTGCTATGTTGCCCAGGCTGATCTTGAATTCCTTGGCTCAAGCTATTCTCTCTCCTCACCCTCCCAAAGTGCTGGGATTATAGATGTAAGCCACGGCACCTGGCCTCATTTGAGAAATAGATTGAGCTTCTTAGGAAAGAAGAAATACTTTGTCTTTAGTAACTGACTTCAACTTGCATTCTTACAAGGAAATTGCTATTTTATTCTAATTATTATCTTTTTTTCCTCCTTCTCTTTATTTTGACTTAAGGAAGAGAATGTTGTTTTAAAGTTCTCTGAACAGGGGGGAACCCCACAGAATGTGGCCACTAGCAGCTCCCTCACAGCACATCTCAGAAGCCTCTCCAAAGGAGATTCCCCTGTGACTTCACCTTTCCAGAATTACTCCTCCATTCACAGCCAGAGTCGCTCAACCTCATCACCCAGTCTACATTCTCGCTCACCTTCTATTTCCAACATGGCAGCTCTAAGGTAGAAGGGTTTCTTGGTTTTTCTTTCTAAGCTTTCTCTTTTGTTTTGAAGGATTTAGAATTTCTGTTGACAGCTTTTTTTAGGGGAAATATATTTAGGGGAGATATTTTTTAGGGGAAATAGCCATTATCCCAATTGGGCCATTTTTTTTTTTTTTGAGATGGAGTCTTGCTCTGTCACCCAGGCTGGAGTGCAGTGGCTCAATTTAGCTCACTGCAAACTCCGCCTCCTGGGTTCACGCCATTCTCCTGCCTCAGCCTCCAGCTGGGACTACAGGCGCCTGCCACCAAGCCTGGCTAATTTTTTTTTTGTATTTTTAGTAGAGATGGGGTTTCACCATGTTAGCCAGGATGGTCTCGATCTCCTGACCTTGTGATCCGCCTGCCTCGGCCTCCCAAAGTGCTGGGATTACAGGCGTGAGCCACTGTGCCTAGCCCTGAGCCACTTTTACTAAGATTTCTAAGTTTACCATGTCACATTCTTTCCTGAGTCATATTTTGAAGCTGCCTGTGCTTGTCCTAAGATTAGTTGCCTCATTTCTACCACTATGTGGGCAACGGTTTGATAAATATTAATTCCCAAAATATTGTGGCACTATTTTATTTTTGCCTTAATTTATGTTAGTTTTTCTTTTTTTTCTTGTTATTCGATATCTAAATGTATCTCTCTATATAGATATATATTTAAATCACCAGATATGTATATCTGGTGCTACAGGGACATTGTTTTGTTGATATATATATATATGTCTGACTATACAGGGACATAGTTTAGAGCTTTTTGAATAATCAGTTCATTTTCCAAAAAAGAAGATGATCTAAGTTTTAGTTTTAAAAGATGATCGCTTCTCGGCCTTTTGACTAAGATCAAGTGTAAAAGATGAGTTCTTCTAATCATAATTCTAAATCTTTAGAATATAGTAAAGCACATTGACATGAACCATTTAAATAGCTACTCCTTTTTGAAAAATTTTAATTTCTGACCTGGATTATGCCATGAATGCTCTTCTGTCTGTGGAATTTTGGGAAGTGTCATTGGATTGTGTGTCATATAAGCCTGCCCTGCTAACTCTGATGTACTCTCTCCTCTGTTTATTTTGCAGTCGTGCTCATTCTCCTGCCTTAGGAGTGCACTCTTTTTCAGGGGTGCAAAGGTTCAACATTTCAAGCCATAATCAGTCTCCAAAGAGACATAGTATTTCTCATTCTCCAAATAGTAATTCTAATGGCTCCTTTCTTGCACCAGAAACAGAGCCAATTGTTCCTGAACTGTGTATTGACCATTTGTGGACAGAAACGTTTACTAATATAAGGTTTGTTATATATATTATTATATTCAAAGAAAAATGTTGCTGAAAGTCTTGGGAAATATATTGCATTTTGTTTAAAGTTTCCTTTTAATGTGATCAGTTATTAATATATGTAAAAATATATAGAGATATGTATTAAGGCCACCTCAGTTTCAGTAGAGGATATTAATGATATTAAAGTGATCATAGGCTGGACGTGGTGGTTCATGCCTGTAATCCCAGCACTTTGGGAGGCTGAAGTTGGTAGATCACTTGAGCCTAGGAGTTCGAGACCAGCCTGGCCAACATTGTGAAACCCTGTCTCTACTAAAAATACAAAAATTAACTGGGTGTGGTGGTGCATACTTGTAATCCCAGCTACTCAGGTGGCTGAGGCAGAATTGCTTGAACCCAGGAGGCTGAGCTTGCAGTGAGCTGAGATCGTGCCACTGCACTCCAGCCTGGGTGACAGAGTGAGACTATCTCAAAAAAAAAAGAAAAAAGTCATCATAAAGATATTATTTTGTCATCTGATATTTCTTCCTTTATAGTAATAATTCTCATTTTTCAGGTGTTTTTTGTTCTAGGGAGAAACAGTTAATTTCTATCAATGAGGAAATGTGGGTTTTTAGCATGTTTCCTAAGTTTTATGTTCATGTTAGTTGAGTGCCAGCTTTACTTTTTGGGAAACATAGCTTAGATCTCTGTTCTGGGTGACCTTCTTTTATATTCTCTTTAATAATTCACATGTTAATTTATATGCCAATGTGTGTGCTAGTTAGCAATCTAATAACTCACTGTCCCTGTCCTCAAAAGAGGCAGATAGCTGAAGGATGGTGACACAGGAGGGACTACTTTTGCTGGTAGGGCTTTGAAAGATGAATAGGTATTTGCTAGGCAGGTAAATTGATAAAGACCACAGATGGCAGCTGGGATCAGAACAAAAGTTCTGGTGAGTGCGTGGTGTATTTAGGGAATTATAAGTACTCTCACTCTGGTTTTTGCAGAGGGGAGGGAAAAGGCTAATGAAGAGGAGTCTTCCTAGGCGCAGTGGCTCACACCTGTAATCACTCACTTTGGGAGGCTGAGGCAGATGGATCACTTGAGCTCAGGAGTTCAAGACCAACCTGCCCAACGTGGTGAAACCCTATGTCTACTACAAATACAAAAATTAGCCAGGCATGATGGCGTGCATCTGTATTCCCAGCTACTCTGGAGGCTGAGGTGAGAGAATCATTTAAACCTGGGAGTTGGAGATTGCAGTGAGCCAAGAGCACACCACTGCACTCCAGCTTGGGCAACAGAGTGAGACCGTCTGAAAAAAAAAAAAAGAGGAGGCTTGAGAGATTACTGATTGCCCTTTAGGCCTCTGGTCTGTTTGAAGACAGCAGTAAGAAGGCACTTTATAAGTGTGTCGGAAGTTTGGGAAAGAGCAGAACAATAAATGTGGAATTGTCAGCTTATAAATGGTGATTGAGGTAAGAGAATTGGATTAAAATTGAAGAATTATTGTATTCAATAATTGTGTGTACATGTAGCATATAGGCCTTTTCCCAAGGAGAGGGTTTTAACATTCCTTAGATTCTCAAAGGGATTTGTGGCCTCCAGATTGTTAAAATCCAGTGGTGTAGAATTAGAAGAGGGCTAGGAACTGAAGTCCTGGAAACTTAAGATTTGGGGAATGGAAAGAGACAAAGCTGGCGCAGAGAGACAAAGCAAAAGAGGTCAGATGGGAGAAGCAGCAGGAAATACAGAATACAAAAAAGAACATTTCAAGAATACAGAGATGCCAGTATTGCCAGGTACTGGTGAAGTGTGGCCCTGAGAGTTGAACCCAGAGAGGAGGTGCTTGGGTGGCAGTGGGTTCCTTGGTGACCTTGGCCAGAGCATTTTAAGCTGGGAGGGTGGCGGGGGAAAGTGGGGTAGAAAAAGTAAATGGGGACTGAGGAAATGAACATAGGCATACAGACTCTTTTAAGGAGTTTGCCTTTGAATAGGAATGAAGATACAAAATTAGAGGGAGTCTCGGTCAAGGAGAGTTTTGTTTTTGCTGAACTATAATAAAATTAGTTTTCATGACATCTTGCCCCAGTGTTTTTCTTTTTTTTTGAGACAGGGTCTCACTCTGTCACCCAGGTTGGAGTACAGTGAGTGACTCAATCACAGCTCACTGCAGCCTTGGCCTTCTGGGCTCAGATGATTCCCCAACCTCAGCCTCCCAGGTAGCTGGGACTATAGGCACACACCACCACGCCTGACTAATTTTTTGTAATTTTTGTAGAGAAAGGATTTTGCCGTGATGCCCAGGCTGGTCTCAAACTCCTGGGCTCAAGCAACCTGCTTGCCTCTGCCTCCCAAAGTAATGGGATTACAGATGTGAGCCACTGTGCCTGGCCCCCAATATTTTCTTACCTAACCACAATGCAAGTTTTATATCCAGTCAAATTGAGAAGGTCTTTTATATACTCTAATGTTGAGTCCATTTTATATTTTAAGACTTTTAATGTGAAATAGTAGGCTGTATGGACTATACTCAAGGGAAAGTATTGAAAATACAGAGGAGAGGAAATGATTGATGGAACAAGTAACCAGAAAGGTACACAAGTGGTGAGATTAGCCTTGGGATAAAGAAGTGAAGGTTGATCAGATACATAAGGCAGGAGGTTGAGCTCAAGCCTTAGAGCCTTGTTTTATCTGAAATAGAAGGCAAATGCATACTCTTAGAGAGAATGGAATGGGGGATAGGTAGTCTGAAGAAAGTAAAGATGTGGATACAATGTTGAAGTAGTCTCTCTGGTTTGTTTCTCATATATCAAATAAAAGTATCCTATAATTATAAATCATTTTTCTTTAAATAACTTATTTGTAAGTTGAATATATTATAGATTCTTATTTTTTAGATTTATGGGTCTTCTGTAGCACTTTATTTATTTATTTATTTATTTTTTGAGATAGAGTTTTGCTCTTGTTGCCCGGGCTGGAGTGCAATGGCGCGATCTCAGCTCACTGCAACCTCCGCCTCCCAGGTTCAATTGATTCTCCTGCCTCAGCCTCCCGAGTAGCTGGGATTACAGGTTTACTGGCTAATTTTGTATTTTTAGTAGAGACGGGGTTTCTCCATGTTGGTCAGGCTGGTCTTGAACTCCTGACCTCAGGTGTTCTGCCCGCCTAGGCCTCCCAAAGTGCTGGGATTACAGGCGTGAGCCACCACACCTGGCCTTCTGTAGCACTTTAGAAGGAAGGGTTTGGGAATTAGAGATATGATTTCAAAAAGAGATGTGAATGAGGCTTAATCTGAGAAGGAGAGAGGGTAGATAGGAGAAATAGCATTATGAAAGATCTGGCCCTTTGCGGGATAGGAATTCAAGTTTGCATGCATTACTTTACAAGTAGGTGGCTTAGTTTGCATTACTTTACAAGTAGGGAGCTTACGAAGTATGTAATTTAAAAGTTTATCAGTAATTGTTAAATTTATCATAGCTTTCCCCAACAAAGCTGTGTAATGAGCTCATAATCAAAGAACTGAAAGGATCTTTGAGATCATGAAGTTTAATTCTTAGAAATGTTTGTATCTTTGAGATTATTGCTTGACCTAAGTAGTTTTTAGATTTCTTGCAGAATATTTTCAAAGACTTTTTTTTTTTTCTTTTTGAGATGGAGTCTGGCTCTGTTGCCCAGGCTGGAGTGCAGTGGCGCGATCTTGGCTTACTGCAAGCCCCACCTCCTGGGTTCATGCCATTCTCCCGCCTCAGCCTCCAGAGTATCTGCGACCACAGGCGCCCGCCACCATGCCTGGCTAATTTATTTTGTATTTTTAGTAGAGACGGGATTTCACCGTGTTAGCCAGGATAGTCTGGATCTCCTGACCTCGTGATCTGCCCACCTCGGCCTCCCAAAGTGTTGGGATTACAGGTGTGAGCCACCGCGCCCGGCCTCAAAGACTTTTAATAGTTACTGTGTAGATTCTTGGACCAGTGCTGACAGTTACTTTATTAATGTATCTATTATAGAGAGAAAAATTCACAAGCCTCAAAAGTGTTTATTACATCTGACCTATGTGGGCAAAAGTTCCTGTGCTTTTTAGTAGAGTCCCAGCTCCAGTTACGGTAGGTGTATGTATTTCCCATTGTTTCTGTATAAATAACTCAGCACTGCTTTTTCTTTTTCTTTTCTTTCCTTTTTTTTGGCTTAAGTAGTTTTATTTAGAAGTAATTTACATGTCATAAAACTAACATGTTTTAACTGTACAATTAAATGATTTTTAGTAAATTACAGTGTTATACAACCATCACCACGACCCAATTTTACAAGATTTATATCACCACAAAAAGATTTCCTTGTGCTTGTTTATAGTCAGTCTTGTTCCCATTTCCAGCCTTAGGCAACCATGCTAGGCTTCTGCCTTCATAGATTAGTTTTTCTGGACATTTATATATATATAATGTATGTACACACAGTGTAGCTTTTTGTGTTTAGCTTTCACTTAGCGTGATGTTTTTAGGATCCACCATTTTGTAACATGTATCATTATTTCATACCTATTGCTATGTAATATCCATTGTATAGATCTACCACCATGTTTTGTTTATCTGTTCATCAGCTGATGGACTTTTGGTTTATTTCCACCTCTTGACTACTGAGAATTATGACAGTATGAACATTTGAACAAAGGTCTTGAGCAAAAATGTAGACATATGTGATTTTATTTTTCTTGAGTAAATACCTAGAGTTGGGTCATTGGGTTGAATGATAAATTCATGTTTAACTTTTTAAGAAATCACCAAACTGTTTTCCAAATAGCCTGTATCATTTTATATTCCCACCAGCAAAATATGAAGGTTAATGTCTCTTTATCCTTGACAGGATTGGATATCATCACTCTTTGATTGTAGCTATTTTCTAGTGGTTGTGAAATGGCTTTAATTTGCTTTTCTCTAATGCATTCTGATGTTGATCATCTCATGAAGTTATTAGCCATTCATTTATCTTCTTAGGTAAAATATCTATTCAGATCTTTTGCCCATTTATTTACCTGCATATTTTGAAATACGATAGATCACAGGAAGTTACAAAATAGTAAACAAGTCCTGTGTACCTTGCATTCTTTTTCCCTCATAGATAACCTCTTATATAACCATAATACATTATCATAACCGGGAAATAGATGATCTACACACTTTATTTCAAATTTCATCAATTTGACATGTACTCATTTATGTGTATGTATGGTTCTATGCAGTTTTTTCACTTGTGTAGATGTGTGTAAATACCACCACAATCAAGATACAAAACATCTTTATCTCTCTTATGTTAACTCTTTATAGTCACATACACCATTACCCACTGATCCTGGCAACCACTAATTCTCCATCTTGATAATTTGGTATTTGTGAATGTTATATAAATGGGCTCATACAGTATGTAAACTTGAGATTGTCTTTTTCTGTTCAGCATAATACTTTTAATACCCATACAGGTTGTTGCTTGTATCAAGTTTCTTTTTTATTTTATTATTTAGCTGTGTGAAGTTTCAAGAGAGTAATGATAAAACTCAGCTCATCTTTGGTTCAGTGACCAACATACCAGCAAAGGATGCAGCACCAGTGGAGGTAATGTAGGCACATTTGAGAAGTTGACAATTTCATCAGATTGTTCAGTCAAAAAATCTGTTAATTTGCTCAGATTGGGAAATAAATTTTTTGTCTTTTTTTTTTTTTTTTTAAGAAAATAGACACCATGCTGGTCTTGGAAGGCAGTGGAAACCTGGTGCTATACACAGGAGTGGTTCGGGTAAGCAATAAGTAGCACTTCATGCATTTAGTAGGACTTCAGGCTGCCTGCGTGAATATTTGTAATGTTACTTTAGATTGATACTTTAAATTTGTTATGTTCCTGTCTGCACAATTTGGCAGAAGAATTTTGTTACTAATTCTCAGTGAAGCTTCCCATTTAGGTGGGTCCTAATTTGGAGGGCTATGGCTCACTGCTATTAAATGCATTGGTACTCTGAACCTGTCACAGATGGGAAACCTTCATTGAGTATAGGTAGATTTTTTTTTTTTTTTTTAAGTTAAACTAGTTTTGAAATTGAAGCGTGGGTACCTTTGGTAAGTACTAAAGTTTTGGTAAAGTTTCACTATATTAAATGTGGTATATGTTAGCTGTATTTTTTTTTTTTTTTTTTTTGAGACAGAGTCTTGCTCTGTTGCCCAGGGTGGAGTGCAGTGGTGCGATCTCGGCTCACTGCAAGCTCTGCCTCCCGGGTTCACACTATACTCCTGCCTCAGCCTCCCAAGTAGCTGGGACTACAGGCGCCTGCCACCACGCCTGGCTAATTTTTTGTATTTTTAGTAGAGACGGGGTTTCACCGTGTTAGCCAGGGTGGTCTCGATCTCCCGACCTCGTGATCCACCCGCCTCGGCCTCCCAAAGTGCTGGGATTACAGGCGTGAGCCACCGCACCCGGCTGTTAGCTGTATTTTTTTTTAACATTTGTGAAATGTACAGAGAGTATACATTTTACAAATTTAAATTATACAATTTGAATAATAATAATGAAGTGAATATTCATATACCCAGTACTCTGGTTAAGAAATAGAATATTGCCAGTATCCTTATTTTTATTATGTCCTTTTCTGATTGCATCCTATCTTCCCCTGCCCTCGAGATAGACAGAATCCTGATTTTGTGATAAATCAGTTGTTTGTATTACTAGTTTTTACAGTTATGTATGTATCACTAAAGAATGCATTATTTAGTTTTCCTTGTTTTTGAATTTTTATATAAAAAAAGATACCATGTACTCGTCTCTGATGTACTTATTTTGCGCAACATTATATTTGTTTTAGATTTGTCTGTGTTGATGCATAGTGTTGTTTACTCATTCAGTGTTATGTATATATTTAATAGTATTCCATCATACCTCGTTTTGTGCCTTGCTTTATTGTACTTCACAGATACTGCATTTTTTTTTTTTTTACAGATTGAAAGTTTGTGGCAACTTCGTGTTGAGCAAGTCTGTTGGTGCCATTTTTCCAGCAGCATGTGCTCATTTTGTGTCACTGTTTCATATATTGATAATTCTTGGAATATTTCAAACCTTTTTGTTATTAGTTTTATCTGTTATGGTGACCTGTGATCAGTGGTCTTTGATGTTACTGTTGGAATTCTTTTGGGGCACCATGAACTGTACCCATATAAGATGAGGAACTTAATTGATAAATGTTTTGTGTGGTCTGCCTGATCATTTGACCCCTTTCCTGTCTCTCTCTCTCCTCCTGCCTCACTATATCCTGAGACAAAACAATATTGAAATTAGACCAATTAGTAACCCTCTAATGGCCTCTAAGTTTTCAGATGAAGGGAAGAATCACAAGTTTCTCACTTTAAATCAAAAACTAGAAATGATTAAGCTTAGTGAGGAAGGCTTGTTGAAAGCTGAGATAGGTTGAGAGCCAGACCACTTGTGCACAAGAGCCAAATTGTGCATGCAAAGGAAAAGCTCTCGAAGGAAATTAAAAGTGCTATTTCACTGAACATGGCAACTGATAAAGTGAAACAGCCTTATTGCTGATATGAAGAAAGTTTTAGTATCTGGACAGAAGATCAAATAAGCCATAACATTCCCTTATGCTGAAGTTGAATCCACAACAAGGCCCTAACTCTCTTCAATTCTGTGACGGCCAAGAAAGGTGAAGCTGCAGACGAAAAGTTGTAAGCTAACAGAGGTTGATTCTTGAGGTTTAAGGAAAAAAGCCCTCCCCATAACACAAAAGTGCAAGGTGAAGCAGCATGTGCTGATGTAGAAGCTGCTAAGATAATTGATGCAGGTGGCTACACTAAACAGATTTTCAGTGTGGATGAAACAGCTTTCTGTTGGAAGAAGATGCCATCTAGGACTTTCATAACCTGAGAGGAGAAGTTAGTGCCTGGCTTCAAAGGACAGTCTGACCATCTTAGGGGCTAATGCAGCTGGTGACTTAAAGTTGAAGCCAGTGCTCATTTACCATTCCAAAAATCTTAGGGCCCTTAAGAATTATGCCAAGTCTGCTCTGCCTGGGCTCTATAAATGGAGCAACAAAGACTGGATGGCAGCACACCTGTTTATAGCATGGTTTACTGAATATGTTAAGCCCACTGTTGAGACGTATTGCTCAGAAAAAAGATTCCTTTCAAAATATTACTGCTCATTGACAGTGCACCTGGTCATCTAAGAGCTCTGAGGGAGATGTACAGGAGATGAATGTTGTTTTCATGCCTGCTGACACATCTGTTCTGCAGCCCGTGAAGGAGTAATTTTGGCTTTCAAGTCTTACTATGAAATACATTACTTAACTAGAGCTACCATAGATAGTGATTCCTCCAAGAGATCTGGCAAAGTCCATTGAAAACCTTCTGGGCCGGGCACGGCGGCTCACGCCTGTAATCCTAGCACTTTGGGAGGCCGAGGCAGGTGGGTCACGAGGTCAGAAGATCGAGACCATCCTGGCTAATACAGTGAAACCCTGTCTCTACTAAAAGTACAAAAAATTAGCCGGGTGTGGTGGCGGGCGCCTGTAGTTCCAGCTACTCGCGAGGCTGAGGCAGGAGACTGGCGTGAACCCGGGAGGCGGAGCTTGCAGTGAGCCGAGATTGCGCCACTGCACTCCAGCCTGGGCGACAGAGGGACACTCCATCTCAAAAAAAAAAAAAAAAAAAAAAACCCAAAAACCTTCTGGAAAGGATTTGCCTTTCTAGATGCCATTAAGAATATTCATGGGAGGAGGACAAAATATCAACATAAACAGGAATTTGGAAGAAGTTGATTCCAGCCCTCATGGGTGACTTTGAGGGGCTCAAAACTTCAGTGGAGGAAGTCACTGCAGATGTGGTGGAAATAGCAAGAGAATTAGAATTAGAAGTAGAGCCTGAAGATGTGACTAAATTGCCAAGATCTTATGATTAAACCTGAACAGAATTGCCAAACTTGAACAGAATTGCCAAAATCTTATGATCAAACTTGAAGAGTTGCTTCTTCTGGATGAGCAAAGAAAGTGGGAACATACAGAAAACAAATATTAAATGGCAGATTTAAATCCCACTAGGCCACTAATTAAATACAATGGTCTAACACAAATAACAGAGACTAGCAGAAGAGATTAGAAAATACAGCCCAACTATATATGTTGGTTATAAGAAGCGTTCTTCAAATATAATGACATAGGTAAGTTAAAGGATGGAAAAAAGATACATTATGCAAACAGTAATCAAAAGATAGCTGGAGTCGCTGTAAAGTGGGAAAAAAAAAATGACCAGGAACAAAGAGAGACTTTAAAGGGCCAAATCACCAAGAAGGCACCCTTGAGTATTTTATAAATGTCAGTTCATTCCATTTGGTTGATAATGTTGTGCATGTCCTCTCCATCCTTGGCAATTTCTTTTCTCTTTTTTTTTTTTGGTTACAGTGTCTCGCTCTGTCACTCAGGCTGGAGTGCAGTGGTGGGATCACAGCTCACTGCACCCATGACCTCCTGCCTCAAGCGATCCTCCCACCTCAGCCTCCCAAAGTGCTGGGATATTACAGACATGAGCCACCACACCCAGCCTGGCAAACTTTTTATGTAGGAGTTCAGACAAGTATCTTAGCCTCTATGGGCCACATGCAGTCTCTGTTACATATTTGTCTTCTGGTTTTTTTTTCCTTAACCTTTTAAGTACGTAAAACTTATTCTTAGCTCACAGACTGTACAAAAATAGGATACAAACCAGATTTGGTCATGGAACATAGTTTGCTGACCAAGGATCTAAATAGATGCAGAGAAATCATTTGATGAAATCAAATATCCGTGATTAAAAAAAATCCTCAGCATCTAGAAATAGAAGGGGACTTCCTCAAATAGACGAGGGACATTCAAAATTTTCACTGTGCCTCCTGATGAGGAGGAAGGGACGGCCATGACTTTTATCTTGGTGTTTGCAAAGAGTAGGGCAGATATAGTGAAAAGTTTCTGTCCTGGTGGGTCATTCTTTTCCCAACACTTTGGCTGGAAAGAGTAAGATTTTCTTAGGGCGTGTTTTGTCTGTGAACGTTGGCATGTCTGTGTTGTAGGCACTTTGAAAGCCTGAGGCCTGGTTATGTAAGGAGTCAACAAAACCAGAAACCTAGAATTCATCATTAGGCCATTCCTGGGTCTCAGGTTACTAGCCAGTTTGTCTTCTTTTCTTCACTTTTTCAGAATCTTCTGTTAGTTGCATTATAAATTTTATTCAGTTTTTTTTCTTTTTGGCGATTAATGAGGGAATAGCATGGTATGTGCTTATTCCCTCTTTTCATAAATTAGGGGTTTGAGATAGCTTTTAAAAAATTATGCATAATTAGTTCTCACTGTTATTTTTGTTTTTTAAGCCTAAGGATTTTATTGGGGCAACTTCTGTTATTTTGTTAGCTTTTGAGTAGTGTGTTAACATGAATATGTACATTGTTAAGATCTCATTTTAGTTCTGAGCATCTCCTTTTTAGTCTTATGAAGTTTTCAGCCTGTACAGATGTGAATTTCTGTTTTTGCTAAGTACCCTACAGATAGCCAAAATAAGGAGTGGTTAGCACAGATTGTCAACTCATTCTTTTTTTTTTTTTTTTGAGACAGTTTCGTTCTTGTTGCCCGGGCTGGAGTGCAGTGGCGCCATCTTGGCTCACTGCAAGCTCTGCCTCCCGGGTTCACACCATTCGCCTGCCTCAGCCTCAGAGTAGCTGGGACTACAGGCGCCCGCCACCACGCCCGGCTAATTTTTTTTTTTAATTTTTAGTAGAGATGGGGTTTCACTGTGTTAGGCAGGATGGTCTTGAACTCCTGACCTTGTGATCCGCCTGCCTCGGCCTCCCGAAGTGTTAGGATTACAGGCGTGAGCCACCGTGCCCGGCCGCTGTTCTTACTGTTTACGACCAATAAGGTAGAAGAGTACATAGTGTGCAGATTTTTATATAATGTGTTGACTATATTAACATTGTTCTCCTTGCCTGCAAAAAAAAGTCTTCAGTAATGAAGAGAAGGAATCCAACCAAGAGAAATTATACCAAGGTATGAGAGGCCTAGGTGGGCAGATGGCTTCAGCCCAGAAGATCAAGACCAGCCTGGATAACATGGTGAAACCCTGTCTCTACCAAAAAATACAAAATTAACCAGGCATAGTGGCATGTGCCTGTAGTTCCAGCTACTCAGGAGGCTGAAGTGGGAGGATCACTTGAACCTGGGAGGTTGAGGCTGCAGTGAGCTGAGATCATGCCCTGTACTCCAGCCACGGTGAAAGAGTGAGATCTTATCTCAAAAAAACAAACAAAAAAAAAGAAATTATACCAACATATTTGCAGTTGGATAGTGGAATTGGATAGATTATTGACATTTGAATTGTTTCTTTGCTGTGTTTGGTGAGCATAAACTTAAAAATATCAAAAGAAATATGTTTATATTCCTTAACATTTTATTTAAGGATATGATGCATTAAAGGCAATATTTTTTTTCCACGTTTTTATTGCTTAAAGGTGGGAAAGGTTTTTATTCCTGGACTGCCAGCTCCTTCTCTGACGATGTCCAACACAATGCCTCGGCCCAGTACTCCACTTGATGGCGTTAGTACTCCAAAGCCTCTTAGTAAACTCCTTGGATCATTGGATGAGGTAAGAAAAGGACTAGGTGTTGCCAAAAAGTTAACATTTTTAAAAGAAGTTTGGTTAAATATTAGTTCTTTCCATGGTTAACTTAATTTTAGTTTCTACTTGCAGAATAAATGTTTTCAAACAGAAGTGATTCAGTTAACGTACATTGACCTCCCTTGTTATGTGTGATACTTTTTGAAGGTACTGGAGAGATGGAAATGATACATTTTCCATCTAGGGATCTCACAATTGTGTGGAGGTGATGTACTGTCTGCATAAGAAATTAGAATTTAAGAAAGACTCATGACTTAGTAATGTGGAAAAGAGAGTACCATCGTTGATTGACTGATGGGAAGATAACATCCAATGAGAGGACATGGCAAAATCAAAGCCTCATCTCTGAGAGACATGTCAGTTTTCGTTTGGACCTTGGGGATGAGTAGGATAGGATATCTGTAGGTAGACAGGAGCATTCAGGGCAAGGAGGAACCACATAGGCACAGGCAGGAAGGCCAGATAATGTGGAACATTTTTTAATGGATATTTGTATCTTCATCTCCTAGTCATAAGGACTCAATAAATCTGTAGAATAAATACTTACAAAAGTACAAGTAGTCTGTAGGGTGAGGCAGGATAGGGTTTGGATAACAATAATAATCTTTTTTGAGCGTTTTCTATGTGCTAGGCATTGTTCTCAGTGCTTTATTAGTATTAATTATTTCCTTAGAACAGCTTTATTGAGAAGATAGTACTATGATTCTTTTTTTTACGAATGAGATAGAGGTTACAAATGAAATAAACCTAATAAGTGGTAGAACTGGGATTTACACTCTTACTAATGTGCTCTTAAAGGGAGAAAGGATGAAAAGGTGGCTTTATTCTGAATGCAATTGACAGGGCATTACAGAATTTTGAGAAAGGAGTTATGAGGTTTTGGATCTGTGTTGTAAATAGGTGTATTTTGGGATTAAAGATAAGGAGACCAGTTAGCCTCCAAGTGAGGTTGTCTGTGTCAGTTTAAGAAGTATGAAGAGGGTCTGAGCTAGGGCAGTATATGTGTGGAAAGGAGGGATTAATATGAGAGGCCTTGAGAGGTGGAAATGAGTTTGTCAGCTGATTGGTTTTGTGCTGCTGGGCTGGCGAAAGGTGATGTGGAACGAGGCTCCGAATTCTCTAAACGACCTGGGAAGGTACCTGGATTTACCAAGTTAGGAAGCCTGGAGAAAAGTGGTTTGTATTTAAAGGACATGTGAGTGTGGATGTTTAGGGACGGTTCAAAGGGAAGGTTAGTGCTATCAGTTGTATTTGATAATGTCTATGTCTTCATTAGATTTTTAAACATGTGCAACATTGAATTTTTTTTCCTTCAAACCAGCACATTTGCAGAACATTCAAAGGGGGAACTGGAGAAGTGTCAGAGTGTTTTGTGTGATTTGGAAGAATTTCTTTTATAATGGAAAATGGTTTCCAACTTTTTTAGAATTCTATAAGCCTGGTAATAGTGCCATTTTGATAGGTGTAAGGTCATGGAAATGATAGTCTAACACATTGGCTGATGGCTTTTCCACTTCTCTAGAAGATTTTGCTAGTAGACTTAGAGCCAGGACCAATGGAGCTGAATTTTTCCTGGTGACTTTTAGAGTAGAATCTGGAATAGAATAAATACATCTTAGTCTTGATTGTCAGTGTTGACAAGATATTCACTTAGAGATACATAAATTGAATTAAAGGAATCACAAAATGATCAGTGGTCATGACTGGAGATTAAGATTGGAAGCATCTGCATGTAGATAGTAACTAAGATCATTTAAATTTTTTGTTTGTATATCTGCAGTTAAGCAAATAAATGCTGTTCCTGTATGTTTTCCTGTATTTTTTGAATAAATAATTGCCTATAGGGGAAATACCACTAAATACTGGTCTCACTTGTGGCTTTTTCTTGTTTTTTTTTTTTTTTTTGAGATGGAGTCTTGCTGTGTCCCCCAGGCTGGAGTGCAGTGGCGCGATCTCAGCTCACTGCAAGCTCCGCCTCCCGGGTTCACGCCATTCTCCTGCCTCAGCCTACCGAGTAGCTGGGACTACAGGCGCCCGCCAACACGTCCGGCTAATTTTTTGTATTTTTAGTAGAGACAGGGTTTCACCGTGTTAGCCAGGATGGTCTCGATCTCCTGACCTCGTGATCCGCCCGCCTCGGCCTCCCAAAGTGCTGGGATTACAGGCGTGAGCCACCATGCCCGGCGGGCTTTTTCATTAGTGTCCTTTCTTCCTGGGCTCTTAGTTCCTCAGCTGCCTCAAATCACAGTTTAGTCTTGTTTTGTTTTTTTTTGTTTGTTTGTTTTTTTTTTTTTTGAGATGAAGTCTTGCCCTGTCATCCAGGCTGGAGTACAGTGGGGCAATCTCACCATACTGCAACCTCCACCTCCTGGGTTCAAGCGATTCTTCTGCCTCAGCCTCCCAAATAGCTGGGACTACAGGCGCCCACCACCACACCTGGCTAATTTTTGTATTTTTAGTAGAGATGGGGTTTCACCATGTTGGCCAGGCTGGTCTTGAACTCTTGACCTCAAGTGATCCAGCCTCCCAAAGTGCTGGGATTATAGGCATGAACCACCGCGTGCCCCGGCCCACAGTTTAGTCTTTAGCCCTGTAAGGTTGCTAACAGTGCTGCTGGCTTCTCTCCCTCTCAGCTATGACTTTCCTTGCATATTGTCAGCCTTTCCGTATGTTCCTGTTGCCACCAAAATTTGCAGATGGCCAGAGCAGAAAAAGCAAGGTTCTCCAAGAACGTTGGCCCCCTTCCCTGCAGTTGCCTTCTCTCCTAGATCTTGGTCCCTCAAGTCCAGGTTGCTTCCACAGCTTTTCCACAGCCACCAATCAGATGTTTTCCTTTTACCTACCTTTTCTAGTTGTTTTCTGTGAGGACCTTGGTTTGCTGGTACTTCATTGTATCTGGAACAAAATGTTTTAAAGAGCCTGGGTCTTGCCGTGTCATCCAGGCTGGAGGGCAGTGACTATTCACAGGCTCACTACAGCCTCAAATTCCTAGGCTTAAGTGATTCTCCTGTCTCAGTCTTCTGAGTAGCTGGGACTATACAGGTGTGCACCATTATGCTTGGCTTGGAGCAGAATGGTTTTGAATCATTACATATTATTGTTTGTTAGACCATATGCAAAAAAAGAAATAGTTAAATTTCCTTGTCCGGCCGGGCGCGGTGGCTCACGCTTGTAATCCCAGCACTTTGGGAGGCCGAGGCGGGCGGATCACGAGGTCAGGAGATCGAGACCACGGTGAAACCCCGTTTCTACTAAAAATACAAAAAGTTAGCCGGGCGTGGTGGCGGGCGCCTGTAGTCCCAGCTACTCGGAGAGGCTGAGGCAGGAGAATGGCGTGAACCTGGGAGGTGGAGCTTGCAGTGAGCCGAGATTGCACCACTGCACTCCAGCCTGGGCGACAGAGCAAGACTCCGTCTCAAAAGAAAAAAAAAAAATTTCCTTGTCCGTAATTTCTCAGAAAACAATTCATTTGTGTTGTATTTATGACTTTTTACAGGTTGTTCTGTTGTCCCCAGTTCCAGAACTGAGGGATTCTTCAAAACTTCATGATTCTCTCTATAATGAGGATTGTACTTTCCAACAGCTTGGAACTTACATTCATTCTATCAGAGATCCTGTCCATAACAGAGTCACCCTAGTAAGTATAAGCATTTGGTAGCTTTCTAAGAGGTGGGCTGGCATTTCAAATTTGACAGAATACAGAATTTTGTCTGAAAAATGACAACAAACATTTCTCATGATTTAAAAAAATCTATTGTGTCATTTTTTGGCACTATTTTACTTTTTACTATACAGTAATTCTGCTTGTTTTCTACAGTTTCTGTATTATTAAAAACTTAGTGAAAACAAAAGCTTGTTGAGTCAGTTGATTTGTATATTGATGTGATTTTTTGTCTTCTCATTAAAAGTAAATGTCCTTTTGATGATGGTGACTCACTGTATAAAGATTAGACACTTTTTATTAAAACAAGCATTTTGGAAAACATTTTGCAAATAATTACATTTAAAGTTTCTGAAATTTGGAAGTGTTCATTTCTGTTTGAAAATTGTTTTTCATTTATTTTATTGCCTTTATAGGCAAAGTCTTGTACCAGCTATTTTTAAGACATTCCAAGACTTAGAACGCACAGATTTTATTTACTTTCTCATTTGTTTCCATCTAGGAACTGAGTAATGGCTCCATGGTTAGGATCACTATTCCTGAAATTGCCACCTCTGAGTTAGGTACGATTGAGAAGTTTCATTTATAATACATAAAGTAATTGTGATTTACATTAATAATTGGGGTTTTTAACATTATTTTGCCATTTTTGAAGCCACTGGATCAAGTTCTTAGCTTTGTAGAGGAGCTTTAAAGAGCTAGGGAGTGCTTTGTGATGTCCACTCTATGTGTGCTCTAAGGCTGGAGTACAGGTGAAGGACGTGCTAGTTCAATTCTCTGAGGTTCTTCTGTTGAGGAATATCGTGCAGTATAATAATATATGGACATGCCGGCTGGGCATGGTGGCTCACACCTGTGAGCCTAACACTTTGTGAGACTGAGGCAGGTGGATCGCTTGAGGTCGGTAGTTCGAGACCCGCCTGGCCAACATGGTGAAACCCTTTCTCTACTAAAAATACAAAAATCAGCCGGTTGTGGTGGCGCACTTCTGTAATCCCAGCTACTTGGGAGTCTGAGGCGGGAGAATCGCTTGAACCCAGAATGCAGAGGTTGCAGTGAGCCGAGATCGTGCCACTGCACTCCAGTCTAGGTGATAGAGTGAGACTCCGTCTCAAAAAAAAAAAAATATATATATATATATGTGTATATATATATGTGTATATATATATGTGTATATATATGTATATAGGTGGACATGCCTCTTGCAAGAACATCTGGGAAACTGGAAGCCTAAGCAACTAAGATATTTCTTGGCATATTAAATGTTTTTTTTTTTTTTCTGTAATGTATTAATGATTTTTTTTTTTTTTTTTTTTTTTGAGACGGAGTCTTGCTCTGTCACCCAGGCTGGAGTGCAGTGGCGCAATCTTGGCTCACTGCAAGCTCCGCCTCCCGGGTTCACACCATTCTCCTGTCTCAGCTTCTCAGAGTAGCTGGGACTACAGGCGCCTGCCACCACGCCCGGCTAATTTTTTGTATTTTTAGTAGAGACGGGGTTTCACCGTGGTCTCGATCTCCTGACCTCGGGATCCGCCCGCCTCGGCCTCCCAAAGTGCTGGGATTACAAGTGTGAGCCACTGTGCCTGGCCTTAATGATGTTTTTAATTTTAAAATAAATATCTCAATTTTCAGATAAATTGTGAAAGTAACATAATTGCCTTAATTCAATAAAACTTAATATTATTGTCAAAATACAATCAGAATTATCTTAATAAATATTGGATTCTGCTTGAATTATTCCTGAGATGCAATTTCAAAAATGCTAGAGGAGAATATTTCTGAACATAGAATAGTAAGCAAAATGTTAGAATTGAAGGGATTTGCCAACAAACGTAGGTTAAGAAAAGAATGCCTGTATGATATAAGGAAGTTCATGACATACCTTGGTTTCAAATCTAACTGCCAAAGCAGGACTTTGGCAGATTGTAGACTAGAATGACTTTTTCATTTTAGGAATTTTCACTGCTGGTAAATGGTATTCCATGTTGATATAGAGATTCCTTGCCTTCTAAAAGATATTTCGTAATCACAAGGCCAGGTACCTAGAAGTATTATAAGCCTAAGCAAAATATATAAAAACAAATAATAATGGAAGAAATTAAATAAATAAAAACAAAAAATCTTACCTCTTTATAGCCAAACAGAAGCCCCGTAGTTTATGCATATAAGTTTATGTACTTTACCTGCAAAGGGTTCTCACACACTCATGCAGCATTGGGTTTACACTTATTTTGGATTCAGCTATGACATACTTGGTTATTTGGTATTTTAATATTATTTGCTTCCAACCTGTGCTGTGTGAGTTTGCACATTGCAAACTGATGGGATAGAGGATATGTTGATGAGGGTGGGCCCAGTGGCATGACAGTGGAAAGGGAAAAAAGAATCCTGGAAGAGAGGATATGCGAGTACACAAACATTGCAGTTTGGGATTTTTTACTACTAAAAGCAGATTTGGGTCTCTTCACAGTGGTAGCCCTGGCCACTCTGAGGGGATCATTGTATGACAGTGTAGTGCTATAATTGATGTGGAGCCATTGAGAATGGTATAAGGCTAGGTGTGGTGGGCTCGTGCTTGTAATCCCCTCCCTTTGGAAGGCTGAGGTGAGGGGATTGCTTGAGGCCAGGAGTTTGAGACCAGCTTGGACAACATAATGAGACTCTGTCTCTACAAAAAGAAAAATAAAATTAGCCAGGCATGCTGGCATGCACCTGTGTCCTTGCTACTGGGGAAGCTTGAGCTGGTGGACGACTTGAGCCCAGGAGTTGGAGGGTACAGTGAGCTATGATTGCACCACTGCACTCCAGCCTGGGGACAGAGGAAGACCCTGTTTCCCCTTACCAAAAAAAGAATGGTGTAAATTATGTGGTATTAACTCTTAACCCTTTTAAGGCAGAGAGCATGTGAAACATTTCAGAAACTGAACGACGTCAGAAATAAAGTTATAAAGCTTTGGTTAATAGGCATGTTAACTCATTTAGAACATCATGTAATGCTAGCTAAGCATTGCTATTCATGGATGCATATATTGAATATTATATATTTACTGAAGTATTTAGGCAGTATTTTATATAAATGTATAAACATAGAAGTTGTATGTTTTTCATAGTGACTTTTTTTTTTTTTTTTGAGACGGAGTTTCGCTCTAGTCATCCAGGCTGGAGTGCAGTGTCGCCATTTTGGCTCACTGCAACCTCTGCCTCCCAGGTTCAGGCGATTTTCCTGCCTCAGCCTCCCGAGTAGCTGAGATTACAGGTGCCCGCCACAATGCCCAACTAATTTTTGTATTTTTAGTAGAAATGGGGTTTCACCATGTTGGTCAGGCTGGTTTTGAACTCCTGACCTCGGGTGATCCACCTGCCTCGACCTCGCAAAGTGCTTAGATTACAGGCATGAGTCACCATGCCTGGCCCATAGTGACTTTTAATTTGTCACCCGAGCTAGAACATCTTTAAGAGTGAAGGGGAGCAGTTAGTAATTGCTGGGCAGTGGATGTAAATCAGGACTGTCTCTGGCAAACTGGGCTATTTGGTTACTTTATTTCTGATTCAAAATTAATGATCGAAAAGCTGTCCTTGGCTGGGCACAGTGGCTCACACCTGTAATCCCAGTGCTTTGGGAGGCCAAGGCGGGTGGATCATGAGGTCAGGAGTTTGAGACCAGCCTGGCCAACATGGTGAAACATGGTCTCTACTAAAAATACAAAAATTAGCCTGGGGCAGTGGCAGACGCCTGTAATCCCAGCTACTTGGTGGCTGAGGCAGGAGAATCGCTTGAACTCAGGAGGCAGAAGTTGCAGTGTGCCAAGACCGCGCCACAGCACTCCAGCCTGGCAGCCTGGGCAATAGAGCGAGGCTCCCTCTCAAAAAAAAAAAAAACAAAAAAAAAACAAAAAAGCTGTCTTCAGATCCCTTTCAAGCCCTATTGAATTCAGTAGTTGGTTTTAGTGGTTTTAGTTTCAGATGATTGGTTAGGTAATGTTTGCATCTCATTGGCTCTTTAATGACAGTTTTCTTTTCATAATAATTGGCCTTTACATAGTAGAAGTTAAAAAAAACTTGGTTATTGAAAGGGGAAGAGAAATGCATGCAGAGTTAGAATACTAAAATTAATCTTTGCTTTTAATAGTACAAACATGTTTGCAAGCAATTAAGTTTATCCTGCCAAAAGAAATAGCAGTTCAGATGCTTGTCAAGTGGTACAATGTCCACAGTGCTCCAGGAGGACCCAGTTATCACTCAGAGTGGAATTTATTTGTGACTTGTCTCATGAACATGATGGGTTATAACACAGACCGCTTAGCATGGACTAGAAATGTAAGTAAATACAATTGTTTTCTTTATGAGTTATTCTGTTAATGTAATGGTTGCATAATTGGTAATATAACATTGAGACTACATAATAGGCATACCATATTCAAAATAATAGAATAATATTAAGGTTTATTGTATCTATATATTGTAAATCAAATCTCAATATTTAATATTAACATTTTACTACTAATTATAATTACTGAGCTTTAGAATGTTAAAGCATATATGACTATTTCTCATTTCACCTTTGTAAAATGACTGCAAGTTATGCTAGGATTAGTGATAGTCTTGGTTTTATTGATGAAGAAACTGGATCACAAAGAAATCACAGATCCGTGATTTTTTTAAAACTATGACTAGACTGCATCTTCTGACTCCTTGTTTAACATTGTTTTCTGAAGACAAGATTGTCTTTTTACACACATGTTGCTTGGGATGTGAAGAGGAAGGTTTGATTTGAGGGAGATTTAAAGTACTTTAGCCTGAATATCTACTCTGTTAATGATATAAAGCCTTACCTCTCACCGTCTTCCCCCAGTAACATCCTTACAGGCCCTTATTAGATTATTTACAAAATCAGCAGAGTGGTATCTTCAGTATTGGTGATCTCCTTCTAGCTTGGGAGATCATTCCCAGGACAACTTTGCCTGGGTCACTCTGAAAAAAAATCACTCTAGATTATAATTACCCCTTTTCCAGGTAGCTCAGCTGTACCATTCCACATGTTTTAGCCTTGTACAGCAAATCCATTTTTTTTTTTTTTTTTTTTTTGAGACAGAATGTCGCTCTGTCGCCCAGGCTGGAGTGCAGTGGCGCAGTCTTGGCTCACTACAGGCTCTACCTCCTGGGTTCACGCCATTTTCCTGCCTCAGCCTTCCAAGTAGCTGGGACTACAGGTGCCCGCCACCACGCCCAGCTAATTTTTTATATTTTTGGTAGAGACAGGGTTTCACCGTGTTAGCCAGGATGGTCTCGATCTCCTGACCTTTTGATCCACCTGCCTTGGCCTCCCAAAGTGCTGGGATTGCAGGCATGAGACACCGCGCCTGGCCAGCAAATCCATTTTTAAAACTTGTTTTTTGTCTTAATTATGAAAGGAAAATGGAGGAATTAAGAAAATGATTATACTACTCAGAGATAACCACTCTAAATATTTTTGATGTTACCTTCTATATAAAAATACCAATGAAAATTTCCCGTATCATTAAAAATTTTTTCTAAAAAATCTCCATCATTTCTTCATAGTGTAGTTTTATCATAATTAACCAATAGCTAATAATTGTACCTTGTGAATCTGTTGTTTTCCTTATGGTGAGTAATTTATAAACATCCTTTTTCATGAATCTTTAACCAATCTCTAGTTACTTCCCAAGAATTGAATCTTAAAAGAAACTGTTGGGTCAAGTAATGTTTGGAAATGGGTTCCCAGGTGACATTCTTACTAGCATCATTTAAAAGCGCCCATATCACCACAGTGTTTATTTGTGATGTGATGAACCTTTGCCAGCTTCCTGAGAAATTTTATCTTATTTCTGTATAAGTAAATGGGAATTTTTTTTCAAAATTTCATCAGTTGTTCATAGTTCTTATTTTTTGTTTGTATTTCATGTCCTTTGTCCATGTTCCAGTCTCTTCTCAGTCCAGTGGCCAAAGTAATCCTGTTTGATAACGTCAGGTTGCGTTAGTCACACCTCTGCGTAGAATCCCCCAGTGACTTCCCATGTCACTCAGAGTAAAGGCCATAGGCTTATAAGATGCCATATGACCTAGCCCTTGCTCACCTTCCTGGTCTTATTTCTTAATGCTTTGCACACATCATCCCAGCCACATTGGCCTCAGCTCTGTTCCCTGAGCACTGCCAGCGTGTTTCTGCCTAGTGTTTGCACTTGATATTACCTCTATGGAGAATGCTTTCCCTCCGACAAGACGTGCTTAGGTCTTTATTCAGATGTCACCTCAGTGCTGCCTGTCCTGTCTCTCTCTGTAGAATTACACCTACCTCCATACCTTTAGTGCCATTTACCTGTTTTTTTCTTCTCACTTAATTAAATATAATATACTATATATTTTACTTATTTTGTTTTGTGTCCCTCCTCCCCCAGCTGGAATGTAAATTCTAGGAAAGCAAAGATTTTTGCTTAGTTTTGTTTGCTACTCTCTCTCTCCAAGACCTGTGGTATTGCCTGGCATAGAAGGATACTCAGTGAACATTTGTTGAGTGAATGCCGTTTTCCATCTGAGTGAGATACTGTTTTTAAGAGTCTGTGTCTATTTCAGCAGATGAAGGAATTGCTGTCTGCAATTTCCTTGAGAAAAATCTTACGGGAAAATAGGGACAATTTTCTTTTCTTTCCTTTCCTTTTTTAAGACGGGGTTTTGCTCTGTCGTCTAGGCTGGAATGCAGTGGTGCTATCTTGGCTCACTACAACTTCTGCCTCCTAAGTTGAAGCGATTCTTGTGCCTCAGCCTCCCGAGTGCTGGGATTACAGGCATACACCTCCACGCCTGGCTAATTTCTGTATTTTTAGTAGAGATAGGGTTTTGCCATGTCGGCTATGCTGGTTTCAAACTTCTGAGCTCAAGTGATCCTCCCACCTTGGCCTCCCAAAGTGCTAGGATTACAGGTGTGAACCACGGTTCCTGGCCTTCTTTTCTTATTTTAAACAATTGTATCCAAGTGACATTATCCCCAATTTTTCTGTTCTTTATTACATGTGAAAAGATTAAGCCTCATAGAAACTGGATTTCTACATTATGAAAAAGCATGTCAGCTTTCTGTAGTTTTGTGTATCATTGTCCTTGGAACTTGTTGATGAGTACAGATTGTTGTGTCCTAGTCTCTGGCAGAGAACCTATGCCCCTTCGCGTTTTCATGTTTTGGGGAGGACTGAGCACCTACCCATTTTTTCCTTTGCAAAGAAGGACATGGCTCTTTGACTTACTTATTGCATGATAATTATAAAGGAAGGAATAAGGAAATCAATTCTTGAGGCCAAGTTGCTTTATTTATAGGACTGCATGGTTAAACCTATGGTATCTTTCGTCCTCATAGTCAAAGCTTAGGATGAAATGGTCCTCATTGGCAAATGGTTTTCATTTCGCTTTGTTCAGATTTATTCTTTTTGTTTTCATATATATAATGTGGTGGAGTACAGAATTTCTGCCAATGACTAGTTACACAATTTTTGGCATTTCTTTATTTCTTTAATTTGCTGATGTGTTAAATAAGCGCACTGGACTGTACATTGTAGGAACAGTTGCATTTGGGGTTAACTTTTTGTGGCTTTTGGGCTGCTCTTTTTTTCGTTAGATAAATATTGAATCCCTGCTGTGGGCCAGGCATGATGCCAGGTTTCTCACATATACCCCAAACAAAACAGATTGTTCCTCTGGAATTGACTGTTTTGGGGGAAACAAAGAAATAATATTTGATACATGTGTTATAATAGATGAAGGGTAAGGGTCCATAGGAGCATATAACAGGGTTGGCTAACCTGAGACACACTGAAAGGGTGAAGGTTAAACAGATCCATGTATGGCACAAAGAGCCATCCTTATCAGGCAGTTTCTACTTTCTCATAACTCCAGGCCTTATGAATCTGATAATTACAGCAGGGACATTCTTTTTGACTGTGGGACTTTGTGTGTGTTATATTTTGGTTGAAGTTTTAGATTAGATACTGTTACATTTGTTGCTTTGATTTCACTGTTATCAGGTTTTTAATAATATATATGAGTTGAGCTGTTTTTTATTTGAATGCTTCACAAGCAAATCTTCTCTCTCAATAACATTCAGTTTAAAAAATCACTTTATTGCTACCTATGTTTAGTTTTTATATAGAAATCAACTCTGTTTAGGTGAGTGAGTTGATAAATGTGTAAGTTCTTCAGCACAGGAAAATAGCCATTGCCATTTATAGAGTTACAGCTTATTAGTTGATGGTCAATGCCCATGTGAAGTAGCTGGCGCAGCAAAGATTATGCCAGGAGAAATTGAAGAAGAGCAACTTGTAGAAAACTGCTTTTATGTAGTTGTATTAGTTAGAAGATAGGCTCACTATTGTAATAGAAGGGCCTCAAAAGATACAATGGCTCAAACACAATAAAAATGTCTGTCTTGCTTACGTAACAGGGCTTAGCAGATAAACAGGCCACACAGTTATTCAGGAACCCAGGTTGGTGGAGGATCTTTTGTCTTCGGTTCAAAGATTGCCATTGGTTGACTGCATTCCAGTCAGGTGGAAGGGGCAAAGAGCCTGGAGGAGCAGGGATAGGACTGGACTGGTCCTGGAAGTGATGACAGTGGCCCATTTATAATTAACTCTGTCAAAGGGTCACACCTAACTTCAAAGGAGGCAGACGTATGTATGTAGTCTGGCTGTGGGTTCAGGAGAAAGAGGAGAAAAAAGATTTTCCAGAGTAGCTGCTTGTCTCTGCCATAGAATTGTTAGGTAGTTTACTGTAGGTGGACTGTAAATAAATGTTTGCCTAGTTTTAACATTTGACTGATATTGGGTTGATCCTTTGAGACTTGGTATATTGTGGATATGCCTAAACTTTCTTTTTCTACCAAAGATGTGATGTAATCTATGTCGTTACAGAAGTAGGAGAGGGAAGGAAACTACCATTAAAATCAGTACTTAGGAGCCCAGGCACTGTTCTAGATGTTTGCATATATTAATATGATTTCATTTCATCTTTACAGTAACCTAGAAGAAAGATATTTAAATAATGACTTTCCAGATCAAAAAATGAGTTTTGATGGCTTTTCTCAGTTTTCATGATTGGCAGAACTGATTTCTGAATCCTTTAAGTTGGTCAGTTGACAGGAATGCATTTATGATTTTTATCTTTTCTTTTGGGGTTACTTTTCAGTTTGACTTTGAAGGATCACTTTCCCCTGTCATTGCGCCCAAAAAAGCAAGGCCTTCTGAGACTGGATCTGATGATGTAAGCATTATTATTTCTTGCTAATATAAATTAATTTATGGGTATTCATACTATTCTTCCACTTCTGTGGTATTCCTATCAATTCCTCTATCTTGCCAACACCTTTCACTTTATTTATTTTAATACTGAATAGCAATTCTTTTGAAGAGTAGGATCTGTTACATTTTCTGTGGTCTTTAATGATTACCTAAAAATTAATATATGTATTACTACATGATTTCAGTTTGGGTTTGTAGACGTTTTATTATCAGCTGATCACCTGAAATGACAGCATTTACCTTTTTTATGCAGTGTTTTTTAAATTAAGGTTCTCAGTCATATCAGGTTCCATGGTATATGGTATATTCCTTTTTTTTTTGAGATGGAGTATCGTTCTTGTCGTCCGGGATGGAGTGCAGTCGCACGATCTGAGCTCACTGCAATCTCCGTCTCCCAGGTTCAAGCAGTTCTTCTGCCTCAGCCTCCTGAATAGCTGGGATTACAGGCGCCCGCCACCATGCCCGGCTAATTTTTGTAGTTTTGGTAGAGACAGGGTTTCACTATGTTGGCCAGGCTGGTCTCGAACTCCTGACCTCAAGTGACCTTCCTGACCTTGGCGTCCCAAAGTGCTGGGATTACAGGCATGAGCCACCACACCTGGCCTCCATGGTATATTCTTAAGTGGTCCAAATATATTTTTTTTAATTGTGGTGTAATTTACAAAAATGAAATACATCTTGAGTTTACAGTTTGATCAGTTTTAATATATGCATACTCATGTAACCTACACTCCTATAAAGACACAGAATATTTTTATAACTCCATAAAATTTCCTTGTGCAGTTTTGTTTTTTTTTTTGAGATTTTTTTTTTTGAGACGGAGTTTCGCCTTATCGCCCAGGCTGGAGTGCAGTGGCACGATGTCGGCTCTCCACCTCCTGGGTTGAAGCGATTCTCCTGCCTAAGCCCCCTGAATAGCTGGGATTATAGGCATGCGCCACCACGCCTGGCCAATTTTTGTATTTTTAGTAGAGATGGGGTTTCACCATGTTGGTCAGGCTGGTCTTGAACTCCTGACCTCGTGATCTGCCCACCTCGGCCTCTCAAAGTTCTGGGATTACAGGCATGAGCCACTGGGCCCGGCCCCTCTTGCTGTTTTTAATTAGCTTTATTCTCTTCTTCCAGCAATCACTGATCTGAATTCTGTCACCATATCTTAGTTATACCTGTTCTAGAACTTGATGTAAATAAAATAATACAGTATCTAATCTTTGGTATAAGATTTATTCAGCATAATGCTTTTGAGATTCATTCATATTGTTACAGATACCAATAGTTTGTGCTTTTTTATTGCGGAGTAGTATGAATATACCATAGTTTGTTTATCCATCCTTCTTCTGCTGGTAGATATCTAGGCTATTTCCATTTTTTTTTTTTAAAGTCTTATGAATAAAGCAAGCTACTGCCAGAATTCACTGGCAAGTCTTTGTGGATATATATTTTCTTTTTTTTTTTTTTTGAGATAGAGTCTTGCTCTGTCATCTAGGCTGGAGTGCAGTGGCACGATCTCGGCTCACTGCAACCTCTGACTCCCGAGTTCAGGCAATTCTCATGCCTCAGCCTCCCCAGTAGCTAGAATTACAGGTGTGCGCCACCATGCCTGGCTAATTTTTGTATTTTTAGTAGAGACTGGATTTTGCCATGTTGTCCAGTCTGGTCTCAAACTCCTGGCCTCAATAATCCGCCCACGTTGGCCTCCCAAAGTGCTGAGATTACAGGTGTGAGCCACCATGCCCTGCCCGTGGACATACATTTTCATTTCTTTTTTTTTTTTTTAAGAGACGATGTCACTCTGTTGCCTACGCTGGACTGCAGTGATGCTATCATAGTTGACTGTAATCTCAAACTCCTAGACTCAAGCCATCCTCCTACCTCAGCCTCCAAGTAGCTAGGACTACCGATATGCTCCATCATGCCTGGCTAATTTTTAAACTTTTTTGGTAGAGACAAGGTCTTACTATAATATGTTGCCCAGGCTGGTCTGAAACTCCTGGGCTCAAGCAGTCCTCCTGCCCCTATCTCCCAAAGTGCTGCGATTACAGGCGTGAATTTTAATTTCTTTTAATTTAATTTAATTTCTTTTAAATTAAAATTCACATCTGTAATTTTAATTTCTTTTAATTTAATTTCTTTTAAATGAAAATTCACGCCTGTAATCACAGCACTTTGAGGGGTAGGGCAGGAGGACTGCTTCAGCCCAGGAGTTTGAGACCAGCCTGGGCAACATATTCTAGTAACACCAGTTGTCTACCAAAAAAATTTAAAAATTAGCCAGGCATGATGGCGTATAACCTGTAGTCCTAGCTACTTGGAGGCTGAGGTAGGAGGCTGTTAAACACTCTTTCATGTGCTCATTAGCTGCTTATGTATCTTTTTGTGAAGTTTCTGTTCAAATCTTTACCTACTTGTAAATTAGATTTTAAAAAATATGTAAGCTGTTGAAGTTCTTACATGTTCTAGACATGAGTTCTTGACCATATTTTCCCTTAGAATGTGGCTTTAACAGTGTCTTTGATGAGCAGAATTTTTTATTTTAGTTATCCAATTTATCATTTTTTAATTTAATTTAATTTTATTTTTTGAGATGGAGTCTCGCTCTGTTGCCCAGGCTGGAGTGCAGTGGCATGATCTCGGCTCACTGCAAGCTCCGCCTCCCGGGTTCATGCCATTCTCCTGCCTCAGCCTTCCCAGTAGCTGGGACTAACAGGTGCCTGCCACTATACCTGGCTAATTTTTTTGTATTTTTTTTAGAAGAGATGGGGTTCCACCATGTTAGCCAGGATGGTCTCGATCTCCTGACCTCGTGATCCACCCGCCTCGGCCTCCCAAAGTGCTGGGATTACAGGCGTGAGCCACTGCACCCGGCCCAGTTTTTTCTTTTATGGTTAGTTCTTTCTGTATCTAGTCCAAGAATTTTTAATTTAGAATAACACACTGTATTAAGCCTTATAAAAACACCAGTAAATTCCAAGATCTGGAAATAGCATAAACCACATTCTCTGATCCAAATGCAGTAAATCACAAGTAGAACCAAAATAGACTGAATATTTGGAAAATGTAGTCCAATCAGTCTGAATATAAAAATCAGTTGATTATTAGATTATATTACTAGCCCCAGCATCTTATACATGTGGAAAGATGAATACATCAGCTGAATGCAGGTGGACCTTCCTTCTTACCAAAACACAGTTCAGTGTAGTAGCCACTAACTTGCCATCTACTTTTCCTATAAAACCTAGCCTGAGATAATCTTAAATTTTCTCTCTCAATCTCTACCTAAATAGTGTAATTCTTCTCCGAATGTCTTTCCTAAAAGGGCATGACAAGATTTTTTTTAATGGTTTTTAAAGGTGGCCTGCCTTAACGTTTATAACGTTTATAACTGGCTTGCTATTTTATAGTTACTTCATTCTTAGCATTGTCTTTTTTTAATATACTATTAGATCAACTTAATGTGAAAATGAAACTTGAATTGTTTTAAGTGAATTAATTTTCTTATGATATTATAAGGAGGTATTATTTTTAAAAATTAATATTCTTTTTATTCTTCTCAGGACTGGGAATATTTACTAAATTCAGACTACCACCAGAATGTTGAGTCTCATCTTTTGAACAGATCTTTATGTCTGAGTCCTTCAGAAGCTTCACAAATGAAGGATGAGGATTTTTCACAGAATCTCAGTGTGGATTCTTCTACACTTCTCTTTACTCACATACCTGCAATTTTTTTCGTTCTTCACCTTGTGTATGAGGAGCTCAAGTTGAATACTCTAATGGGAGAAGGGATTTGTTCACTTGTTGAACTTCTCGTTCAGTTGGCAAGGTAAATTTGTTTGTAGGTTAGAAACTGCCAGGAAGTCCTGAGATGACTGTCTTTTCCATGATATCATATAGGGACCTTGTAAATAATTTTCTGAAATCTACCTTCTCAGAAAACTAGGGCATCTCTGTAAACCACAGAATTGTTTGAAGATACTGGTTTTGTAAGGGCCTGTGAGCCATGCAGGGATTTTTAGTCTTTATCCTGAGATTAGTGGAAGGTCACGAAAAAATGGAGATGACCTGCTCAGATTTTCATTTTGACAGATGACTGACTGGCTATACTGCGGTGGGAGTTCTAGAATAACGTCTGCTGTTTTGTAATATCCACATTCAAATAGTGCTTTATAGTTGACAAAATCATAGTTTACATATAAAGTCTCAAACAAGGTAAGTTTCCTATTTTAGTGATGAGGAAACTTGCCTAAATTTGTTTCCTGGGATATGAGTGTTTGATAGTTGTAGACTCATTTTGCTATGCTATCCTTGTTGCAGTCTGAGGTTGTCCCTGTCTTTGAGGCACTCATAGTAGATCCACAATAAGATAGTTCTAATAATATGTTTCAACACCTTTCAAGAGTTTGAAACACCTTGTATATGGCTCAGAATTCTAGGGTCATACTTATGTGTTGTTTGACCTTTATGACCTTTGGTGATAAAGAAGTTGAATTTGAATTGAAATGTCAGCCTCTGAGTTAAGACATAGTACATTTTCTAATTTCTGTTGTCTTTTTTGAGATCTTGAAATTCAATCCTGAGACATGGCAGTTTTAATCAATGGTAAATATCTCTTAGGATGTCATTACTATCATGAAAATTCTTTTGTAATTAAGTAATTTCCAAACCATAATCATGGCTCTCTGAAATACGTAATGTGTATGATGTTTTACATTTTATCAGGTTTTTTTTTTTTTTACATATTTTATCTTATTTAATCTTTAAAACTTCAGAGTAAGTGAGCTGGTATTGCCCCATTTTCTAGAAGAAAATACTGAGGTTTATAGACATGACTTATGGAAGATCACACAGCTAATAAATAGCAGAGGAGGAACTAGATCACGGTGCTTTTACTGTAGTTTTACTTCCACAAAATTTAGCAAAAAGAGATTGGGTTGCATTTGTCACACTGGGCACTTTAAAGTCCAAAAATACAATAGAGAGACTCTAGATTTGATTATCTTTCTCATAAGTTTTTAAATTGAAAGATTCAACTAATGAATCCTTCCAATTCTGTTGGGAGAAAGTGCTGTAATACCTTCTTTTTTACATGCTCTTACTGTTTTAGGGACTTAAAATTGGGGCCTTATGTAGATCATTACTATAGAGACTACCCAACGCTTGTCAGAACTACTGGACAAGTGTGCACAATTGATCCAGGTAAGTCGTCGTGCTTTTAAATATTTTCTAAACAGTGTAGTGATATTTCCTTGTATCTTTCTCAATGAATAGCAGAGGATGTATTTCTTACCATTAGCTTCTAAGTCAGGGGCAGTGCCTTTCCACCAGGCAGATTTTAGTTCGTAGTGCTTGTTTTCTGACACTTAGTAAGCCATAATATCTTCAGTGTATAGGGAAAGTGTTACCCATCTCTAAGATTCTGACTTGCAAAAGTCAGAGAAAGAGCTTCCAGTGTCAAGGATGCTTTTTTGTTTTTTGAGACGGAGTCTTGCTCTGTCGCCCAGGCTGGGGTGCAGTGGCGCAATCTCGGCTCACTGCAAGCTCTGCCTCCTGGGTTCACGCCATTCTCCTGCCCCAGCCTCCTGAGTAGCTGGAACTACAGGTGCCCGCCACCACACTCGGCTAATTTTTCTGTATTTTTAGTAGAGACAAGGTTTAACCGTGTTACACAGGATGGTCTTGATCTCCTGACCTCGTGATCCACCCGCCTCGGCCTCCCAAAGTGCTGGGATTACAGGCGTGAGCCACTGCGCCAGGCCGCCAAGGATGCTTTTAACTTAGACTTGTACCGTACAGTTAATACCACTAACCATATGCTACTTAAATTCAATTAAAATAAAACATATATTTCCTCAGTGTACTAGCCGCATTTTGAGAACTCAGTAGCCACATGGGGCTAGTGCTACCATATTGGACAGTGCAGATACAGACACAGAACATTTCCATCACCACTGTACTATCCTAGACCCTGAGCTAAAGGTACTGAAATTTGGGGCCCAGTTGTTCGAACAGAGCTGAATCCTGGATGTTTCTTTTGTTTTTTTCACCTTTAGGGTTAAGGCAAAATTTTGGTTACATTCTTTTTTTTTTGTTTTTTTTTTTTTGAGGCAGGGTCTCACTCTGTCGCCCAGACGGGAGTGCAGTGGTACGATCTTGGCTCACTGCATCCTCTGCCTTCCAGGCTCAAGCGATTCCCCTGCCTCAGCCTCCCAAGTGCCTGGGATTGCCTGGGATTACAGGTGTGTGCCACCACGCCTGGCTAATTTTTGTATTTTTAGTAGTGATGGGGTTTCACCATGTTGGCCAGGCTGGCCTCGAACTCCTGACCTCAAGTGATCCACCTGACTCAGCCTCCCAAGGGGCTGGGATTACAGGTGTCCACCACATCTAGCCTTTGGTTAGATTCTTTATATGCCTTGGGAACAAGAATTTGCTAACTTTCCATCCAGGATGGGATAAAATAGAAGTCATTTAAATTTTACATTTAATAACATAGTTACTTATGTACTGTGGCAGAAAACATGAAGCATTTTGGAGAATATGGAAAAACGTTATTCCTTTTTTTTTTTTTTTTTTTTGAGACAGAGTCTCGCTCTGTCTCTTAGGCGTGATCTCGGCTCACTGCAACCTCCACTCCTGGGTTCAAGTGATTCTTCTGCCTCAGTCTCCCAAGTAGCTGGGACTACAGATGCGCACCACCAGGCCCAGCTAATTTTTTTTTTTTTTTTTAGTAGAGACAGGGTTTCACCATATTGGCCAGGCTGTTCTTTAACTCCTGACCTCGTGATCCACCTGCTTGGGCCTCCCAAAGTATTGGGATTACAGGCGTGAGCCACTGCACCCGACTGGAAAAATATTATTCTAGTTGTTTCAAAATGACAGGTAACTGTTGGTCATCTTCCGTTTAAAATAAAATGTTGTCTTAATGTATTTTTGTGTCTTTTTGAATATTTATCTAATTTTAAAGGTCAAACAGGATTTATGCATCATCCATCATTTTTTACGTCTGAGCCACCAAGTATTTATCAGTGGGTGAGTTCTTGTCTGAAGGGTGAAGGAATGCCACCTTATCCTTACCTCCCTGGAATCTGTGAAAGAAGCAGACTTGTAGTCTTGGTATGTATGTGGAGTGTTACTACCTATCTCCTTTTTCTTTTAAAATTTAGTTTTAAAAAGTACACCTAATATTAAGTTTTTCTTTCTGTGTATAGTTCTGTGAATTTCAGTACGTGTATAGATTCATGTAATTACTACAATTAGGATATGGAACATTTACATCACCTTCAAAAATTTCTCTCATGATTTTGATTTATCCAAGTTGTTTCCTGTATCAACAGTTCATTGCATTCTATGGCTAATTAGTAGTTTATTGCATGAATGTGCCATAGTTGGTTCTTCATTCAAGATAATTGGGTTGATTTCAGTTTTTAGCAATTGTAAATATAGATGCCGTCAGCATTCATGCTTAGCGTTTTATGTGAACATAAGTTTTGCTTTCTCTAGGACAGGTACCTAGGAGTAGGATTGATGGGTCATATAGTTAAGTTTATATTTTGTTTTTAAAGAAACTGTCATCTGTTTTCCAGAGTGGCTCTTCCATTTTACATTTTTACCAGCAATATTTAAGAGATCATTTACCTGCATTCTTGTTGGTGTTTGGTATTGTCACTCTTTTTTATTTTTGTCTTTCTGAGAGCTGTGTAGTTATACCTCATTGTGGTTTTAATTTGCGTTTTCCTAATGGCTAATGATGTTTTGAGGGTTCTAGGTATGAGGTTTTGTCAGATATGTGGTTTGCAGATATTTTCTTCTAGTTTCTACCTTGTCTTGTCTTGTCATTCTCTTAATACATCAAAGAGCAAAAGTGTTTAATTTTGATGAAGCTAGTTTATCTGTATTTTTCTTTAATGGATGTTGCTTTTAGTGTCATGTCTAATAATTCTTTGTTTAACTTCAGGTTTTGAAGATTTTCTCCTGGGTTTCTTTGCATGTTTTACATTTAGATCTCTAATCCATTTTGTTAATCTTTTATAACATGTCAGGTTTTAAGTCAAGGTTTTTATTATTTCATTTGGATATCCAGTTCTTTCAGCACTATTTTTTGAAAAGACTATCCTTTCTCTATTGCATTTGCACTTTTGTCAAAAGTTAATTTGGCCACATTCTTGTGTGTCTGTTTCTGGACTTTCTATTCTGGTTCACTGATCTTTGTGGCTGTCTGCTATAATTACTGTAGCTTTATAGTAAGTCTTTAAAACTGATTAGCGTTACTCCTCCCTTCATTACTCTTCTTGCCTTTTCATACTGATTTTATTTTTATTTTTATTTTTGAGACAGAGTCTCACTCTTGTCACCTAGGCTAGAGTGCAGTGGAGTGATCTCAGCTCACTGCAACCTCCACCTTCTGGGTTCAGGCGATTCTCCTGCCTTAGCCTCCCAAATAGTTGGGATTACAGGATCCCGCCACCACGCCCGGCTAATTTTTTGTATTTTTAGTAGAGACGGGGTTTTACCATATTGGCCAGGCTGGTCTCGAACTTTCAACCTCAAGTGATCCGCCCGGCTCAGCCTCCCAAAGTGCTGGGATTACAGGTGTGAGCCAGTGCGCCTGTCCCATACTGATTTTATAATCAGCTTGTCTATAGCTACAAAGAAAAATCCTGCTGAAATTTTTTTCAAAGAAACACTTCTTTATTTATTTTTATTATTTTTTGTTTACCTCTAGCTGCAAATCTCATGATTTATTTATTTTTAGAAATTAGTTTGTTATTACTGGTTAATACATGTCCAAGATAAAACCTTCATATAGAACCATAGGGCTGTAATGGTGGATAAGGTAAGTTTATTGGCATACCTGTTCCTCAGTCCCCCCATCCTGGAGCAGCCTGCTCATAGGCCCCTTGTGGGCCTTTCCAGGTGGGGTCTTCCCAGGCTTGCAGGAGAACCATATGCTTTTGTCCCTTCTCTCAAATGTTGGCAGACTGTAAATGTCTTTGCCCCTGCCCTTCTTTTTCTTTACTCTATGTTTTGCCCTGCTTCATGGCGAGAAGTGCTTCAGAGTCCCCCCATGGCTCCAAAACAGACATACAGAATGAGGGTTCTGTTTTAAAAACACATATTTTTTTAATGATAGCAAAATATATATTACATAATATTTGTCGTTGAAATTGCTATTATTATTATTTCTTGAGACAGAGTCACTCTGTGCCCAGGCTGGAGTGCAGTGGCACAATCTCGGCTTACTGCAACCTCCGCCGCCTAGGTTCAAGCGATTCTTCTGCCTCAGCCTCCCGAGTAGCTGGGATTACAGGTGTGAGTCAGCAAGTCGGGCTAATTTTTGTATTTTTAGTAGAGATGGGGGTTCACCATGTTGGCCAAGCTGGTCTTGAACTCCTGACCTCAGGTGATCTGCCCACCTTGGCCTCCCAAAGTGCAGAGGTTACAGGCGTGAGTCACTGCGCCCGGCCTGAAATTATTTTTGAGTGTTCAATCCAGTGGCGTTGAATACGTTCACATTGTTATGTTGCCATCACTACTGTCCGTACCCAAGACTTTTTCATTATCCCCAACATAAACTCTGTACCTGTTAGACAGTGACTCCCCATTCCCCTTCCTCCCAGGCCCTAGTAATTCCGTTCTGTTTCTTATGAATGTGTCTCTTGTAAGTACCTTATATTATGGGAATCAAGCAATATTTGTCACTCTGTGTCTGGCTTATTTCACTTAGCATAAGGTTTTCAATGTTCATCCATATTGTAGCATGTATCAAAGTTACATTGTTTTAAAGGCAGTATTCTATATAGTATTCCATTGTATGGATATACCACAATTTATCATTTCACCTGATGATGGACATTTGGGTTGTTTCCACCTTTTGACTATTGTGAATAGTGCTGCTGTGAACCATGGGTATGCAAATATCTGTTCAAGTCTCTGCTTTCAGTTCTTTTTAATATATACCTGGTGGTGGAATTGTTGGGTTATATGGTAGGTAGTTCGATGTTTAACTTTTTGAGGAACTGCTAAACTCATTTTCATAGTGGCTATACCATTTTACATCCTTATCAGCAATGCAAGAGGAAGGGTTCCAATTTCTTCACAGTCTTGCCAACACATATTATTATTTTCTGTTTGTTTTTTTAAAAATTATAGCCATCCTAGTATTTACGAAGTGATATCTCATTGTTTTGATTTGCCTCCTTAATGATTAGTGATGTTGAGCATATTTTCATGTGTTTATTGGCCATTTACGTATCTTCTTTGAAGAAATATCTATGCAGATCTTTTGTGTATTTGAAAATTGGATTTTTATTTTTGAGTTTAGGCATTTTTATGCTCTAGATATTAATGTGTCAGATACATGATTTGCAAATATTTTCTCCCATTCCATAGGTTTTTCTGTGAATGTCTTTTCAGTAAAACTGGCATGAGTGCTCAGTTTACCTCTCTGGCCTTTCATCTTAGTTTTATCCTCTTGGTATTCCTTTATAACTTGTCAGCTCAGAGATCTATTTATAAAAATATGAATTTATTTTTATTTATAAAAATATTCTGAAAAATATCAACAGAAGCCCTTGTTGATAGGTTTTTGGTTTTGTCATTATAAGTTTTATTGGACTCTTTTTATTTTTTATTTTTTTAATTTGAGACAAGGTCTTACTCTGTCACCCAGGCTAGAGCGCAGTGGTGCAATCATGGCTCACTGCAGCCTCAACCTCCCGGGGCTCAAGCAGTCCTTCCACCTCAGCCTCCTGAGTAGCTGGGACCACAAGTGCACACCATCACACCCGGCTAAAGATGGGGTTTTGCCATATTGCCCAGGCTGGTCTTGAACTCCTGACCGCAAGTGATAAATTTTTTTTATGTGATGTTTAGCTAATGAGACATTTGTAGTAACCTTCTAGCTTATGGTGACTCTTTTCTATTGAGTCACTTGTATATGCGGAGATGGCATTGTCTGTGTACCATTTGTTGAAATGAGGGAAAGGAAGGAAGTGAGATAACATTTATTGGGAGCCTGTTGTCTTCAAGGAACTTTATGTATGTTTTCTCATTTAATAGAGATCTTACGTACTTTTGTGTTTGTGTTATATGTTGAATATTTTAACTTTTTTGAGAGACTTTTTCCTTTGTCTTAGCTTTTTCTTTTCCTCTTCAAAGCAAATACCACTACAGCTCTGTACTACTAGATACTTCTTAGATAGTGAGAGAGCACTATTCGATACCTGTTGGAATGACTGAAAATAACTTTTGGTGAGGATATGGAGGAACCAAAACTCTCATACATTACTAGTGGGACTGCAAAAGTGGCATGGCACTTTGGAAAACTGGCAGTTTCTTGTGAAGTTAAACATACACTTACCATAAGACAAATCCCAACTCCTTGGTATTTACTTAAGAGAAATGAAAACATATGCCTACACAAAGACCCGCATGTATGTGAATGTCTTTGGGGCCAGGCGTGGTGGCATAATCTCAGCACTTTGGGAGGCCGAGGAGGGCGGATCACGAGGTCAGGAGATCGAGACCATCCTGGCCAACATGGTGAAACCCTGTCTCTACTAAAAATACAAAAATTAGCTGGGCATGGTGGTGCATGCCTGTGATCCCAGCCACTCTGGAGGCTGAGGTGGGAGAATCGCTTGAACCCAGGAGGCAGAGGTTGCAGTGAGCTGAGATTGTACCACTGCACTCCAGCCTGGCGACATAGTGAGACTCCGTCTCGAAAAAATAAATAAATAAATAAATAAAGCAGCTTTGGTCATAATGACCACAAACTGGAACCAAATGTTCATCAGTTTTTGAGTAGGTAAACAAAGTTTGGTATGTCTATATAATGGAATACTACTCAGCATGAAAAGGAAGAAACTAGTGATCCTTGGAGAGATGTGGATGAATCTCACAGACTTATGCTAAGTTAAAGAAGTAGCACAAAAAAGACTACATATCATATGATTCATTTACATGAGATTGTAGGATAGACAAAACTGTAGAGCAAGAAAACAGGTGAATTGTTTCCAGTGCTGGGTGTAGGAGGAAAGGATTGACTACGAAAGGAACAAGGGAACTTTTTGGTGTGATGAAAGTATACTATATTGTGAGTGTGGTAGTGGTTATGTGATATAACATTTATGGAAACTCACAGAGCTGTACACCTAAAATGGATGAATTATTCTATGTTGTAATTATTTTCTAGTTATACTTCAGTTATGTAGCTAGGTGTGGTGGCTCATACCTGTAATCCCAGCAGTTTGGGAGGCTGAGGCAGAAGGATTGCTCGAGGTCATGAGTTTGAGCCCAGCCTGGGCAACACAGCAAGACTCCGTCTTTACAAAAAATAAAAATAATATAAAAGAATTAGCTGGGCATGGTGGTGTGTGCCTGTAGTCCTAGCTACTCTGGAGACTGAAGCAGGAACATTGCCTGAGCCAAGGAGTTTGAGGCTGCAGTAAGCTGTGATTGTGTCACCACACTGCAGCCTGGGTGACAAAGTGAGATGCTGTCTCTGAAAAGAGAAAAATAATGTTAATTTTCTTCTTTTGCAGAGTATTGCACTGTACATACTTGGTGATGAGAGCTCGGTTTCTGATGAATCCTCACAGTATTTAACCAGAATAACTATAGGTAAGTTGGTGCAATGTTGCCTCTGGAAACAAATTTTTGTAAATGTCAATATCAGAATTGAAAAAAGAATTGAATTGTTCTTGTTTGCTTTGGCGGCCATGTCTTACCTTTTTAGTACTGTTCTGGTCTGTTGCGGTCTGTTGTCCACAACTAATTTTCAGGTATCAGGATTACTTAAAATCTAATAAATCTTGTATTTTCAGTGCAAGTAAAAGGACTATTTTAGCCTGAAGGAAATTATTGTACCATTGACTCTTGAACAACATGAGTTTGAACTGTGTAGGTCCACTTACAATGAAATTCTTTTCAGCCAAATGCAGATAGAAAATGCAGTATTCTCTGATGTGAAACCCATATGCAGGTTCTGCAGGGCCAATTGCAGGACTTGAGCATGCACGGATTTGGGTACACATGGGGTGTCCTAACCAGTCCCCTGAGTATTCTGAGGGCCTTGACTGTACTTTTCAGCCTGCCACAGTATTGCTTATTTTATTATTTTTTTTAGATGTTGTTTGCTAATGGATTCTTATTTTCAAATGTCTTCTACATGTTACATGTTTTCTTTACCAGGATGACTATCAAAATTAAGTTTCATTTTGTTGCCTTTTAGCCCCCCAGAAGTTGCAAGTAGAACAAGAGGAAAACAGGTGACTTTTATTTAGACTGTGCTTTTATGTCAGACACTTAAAACAATATTATTTACTGTTCTGCTTAATAACTTTATGTTTTATTCTCTTATAGGTTTAGTTTCAGGTATTCTGCGTCCGTTTCTAGTCTAGCTGAAAGATTGGTTGTCTGGATGACTAATGTAGGTGAGAGCTTCTTTGTTACCTCCTAACAAGGCCCTGCTTCCTCCAGACTAGCTAGAAGTGGAAGGCATGAGGAGAGAGGGGTTCTGGCTTTGTGAAAAGGCCTCACAAGATTGAGATTATGGTTCATCAAGCCATATTCTTTTTTTCTCGACAATCTTACAACTTCCATATAATAATATTTGGGATACCAGCTTTTTATCTTGGTGCATAAGAAATCTTTATTTGACATTACATTGGACCATTTGAGGCTGTGGCTATGTAAGCTGGTCTCTGAGAATGGAGAACTCTAATCACCCTACGTACACACCTGAAATCATTTGATACTCAGATATCAGAAATGGGTGGTTTTGGCAAAGTCTAAAAGCAATAATATAAACATTTCAGGGTATACTTTTGAAGGATAAATGCACTTTTGAAGGGATTTCAGGCACCAAGATGAACATTGAACTGGGAAGAGGAAGAGGGAGGAAAAGAGTTCTATATTCCCTATTCCCCAAACCTATGCTCCTCGGTTTTAAATTAAGTAAAATACCAAAGAAATTTTTTTCCACAAAGAACTGAAAAACAAAATTAAAAATTGCTGCCACGAAGACATGATTTTAAAAATGAGGATGTTATATGGGATGTATGTTAAAAAGTAAAGTTTTAATGAATATTAAAAGATGTTTTTGAAGTCTTATCTAAAGTATGTTCTAAATGAAGTTTCTGACAGGTTTTTTTTTTTTTTTTTTTGCATTTTACCTTAAAAATGACAATAACTGTTGCGTAGTATACATACAGGATACCTGTGCTGAAAAATATTGGATTAGTTCTATCCATTTGTATATTGCATAATATTTAATAAGTGTTAGTCTCATATAAGGAAACATTTTTTGCCTCAATAGTTAATCAACTTTTTATATTATAACTAATGCATAGTATTACAAAATTTAGAAAATCATGATAAGAAAAACATGATTTAATTAACCTGAGGATAAAAAAATTTAAATATGAAATATGGTATACTTACAAAATAATATGTCAAACGTATATGTTTAGTTTAGAGAATGGTACTAAAGTGAGTACTGATGTACTGGTCACCCACCCCTAGAAATAAAACATTACCCGCATAGTAGAAGGCCCTTACATATCTGTTCTTGGATGGTCCCCTCCTGTCACACAGCCCAATGTTATAGTAAACCACTGCCCTACCTACATTTGTGTTACCTTACTCATTTTTCTTTATAGTTTTACATCTTTATAAATTGCTAGGTTTTATGTAGTTTTGAAAATATATAGATGTAAATGTATGTTCCTTTTTCTTCACTCAACTTTGTTTTTTAAAGATTCATTCATGTGGACACATGTAGCAGTAGCAGTGGGTCATTCATTTTCTCTGATATAGAGATTACTTTGTTTGAACACATCACAATTTAATTACCCATTCTATTGATGATAGACAATCGGACTCACCCCTTTCTCCATCTCTTTTTTTTTTTACATAACAAACCAGTATTGCTAATGAATATTTTTATACCTGTGTCTTGGTGTACATGGGTATGAGTTTCTATATGGCTGTTGATGGATCAAATGGGTGGACTGACCTATACATACCAACTGTTTTCCAAAGTGGTTGTACCAGTTTACACTACCATTGGCTATGGATAAAAATTATTGTTGCTCGGGCCGGGCACGGTGGCTCATGCCTGTAATCCCAGCACTTTGGGAGGCCGAGGCGGGCAGATCACGAGGTCAGGAGATCGAGACCATCCTGGCTAACATGGTGAAACCCTGTCTCTACTAAAAAAAAATACAAAAAAATTAGCTGGGCATGGTGGTGGGCGCCTGTAGTCCCAGCTACTCGGGAGGCTGAGGCAGAAGAATGGCGTGAACCCGGGAGGAGGAGCTTGCAGTGAGCTGAGATTACACCACTGCACTCCATCCTGGGCGACAGAGCGAGACTCCATCTCAAAAAAAATAAAAAAAAAAGAATAAAAAGAATTATTATCGCTCTACATAGTTGCCAACACTTGGTATTGATTGGCTTTGACATTTATATTTCTCAGTGGCTTTAATTTGCATTTTCCTGATCATTAATTAGGTAGAGCATCTTTTCATATGCATATTGCCCATTTATGTTTCCCCTTCTAGGAAATGTCTTTTTGTCCTTTATATTTTTCTATTAGATTATCTTTTTTTCTTCAGGTTTTTGCAAGTTCTTTCAAAGAGACTTCTATACTAGTCCCTGATGTCAAGACATTAGTCTGGTAGTAAGATGAATAAAATGAATTTATTTGTCAGGATAGATATTGTTGCCAACTTCAATCAGGATAACTGGGACAGTGGCAAGTCTAAATTAAAATTTTTCTCTCTTCCTTTAACCATTAGGATTCACTTTAAGAGATTTGGAAACTCTTCCCTTTGGAATTGCTCTTCCCATCAGAGATGCAATTTATCACTGTCGTGAGCAGCCTGCCTCAGACTGGCCAGAAGCTGTCTGTCTCTTGATTGGACGTCAGGATCTTTCCAAGCAGGCCTGCGAAGGAAACTTACCCAAAGGGAAGTCTGTGAGTAGCAACATAGAAAGTTCAGAGTTCCAATTTTAGCCTTAAATAAAATCATAAAGGAGAAATGTTCTTCATTTTCCTTTAAGGCTTTTTCCTAAGTATATATATATTAGCTTGTCTTTTATATTATATGCCAGACGGGGTTTGTAATTGTACGCGTCTTATTAATTGTAAGTTGAGCATAGGAGCAGGAGATTTTGTGAATGTTCTGTCTCGTGCCTGGATCTTTCTTTGCCTTGAGTCAGGACAAGTCCTGAGTGTAGTCATGCAAACTACCATGGCTCTTTCCCTACTTGTACCATATTAGTAATTAACCACTTTGTAATTATTGCATGGGAAAAGGGAGAGCACATATATCCTGAATTTGGATGGGTAATTTTATACAAATATTTTCTACTGCATATTTTTTGATGTGTTGAATTTTTTGAATTTAACCTTTTAAATAGATGTAAACATATTTGTTTATTTTTCTTTTTTTATTAATTTTTTTTGCACACAAAACAATAAACATTTTCTAAAAATACATACAAACAAAAAGATGCATATCAAACATATGTTGCACATGGGAAGACGGGGAATAGAAATGGGGGGTGGGAATTAAAGAAAATAAATGAGAGAGGGACTTTGTATGGATCAATGATAATAACTCAATCCTCTATGTCTTTGACAAAGAAGGAGAAGGAAGAGGAAAAAAAAGAAAGTGAGATAAAGGATCAGAAAGGGAGGAAAATAGAAAAAATTAGAGTATGACCCCAGGGTAGACCTGTTTTGTTGTTGCTGGGTTGGTTGGTTGGTCTGTTGTATTTTTCATATGTTTCGCCATGTTGGCCAGGCTGGTCTCGAAATCTAGCCTCAAGTGATCAACCCCCCTTGGCCTCCCAGAGTGCTGGGACTACAGGCGTGAGCCACCACGTCCAGCCCCCACATTGCGTCCGGCCTCCGTGGTAGACCTCCCAGACGGGGCGGCCAGGCAGAGGCGCTCCCCACATCCCAGACACGGCGGCCGGGCAGAGTAGCTCCTCACTTCCCAGACGATGGGCGGCCGGCAGAGGCGCTCCTTACTTCCCACACGGGGCGGCGGCCGGGCAGAGGCGCTCCTCACTTCCCAGAGGATGGGCAGCCAGGCAGAGGCGCTCCTCACATCCCAGACGATGGGCGGCCAGGCAGAGACGCACCCCACCTCCCAGACGGGGCGGCGGCGGGGCAGACGCTGCAATCCTAGCACCCTGGGAGGCCAAGGCAGGCGACTGGGAGGCGGAGGCTGCAGCAAGCCAAGACCACGCCACCGCACTCCAGCCCGGGCAACACCGAGCACCGAGTGAGCGAGACTCCGTCTGCAGTCCCAGCACCTCGGGAGGCTGAGGCGGGCAGACAGACCACTGGAGGTCAGGAGCTGGAGACCAGCCTGGCCAACATGGCGAAACCCCGCCTCCAGGCAAAGGACAAAAAGCAGGCAGGGGTGGTGGCGCGTGCCCGCAATCCCAGGCAGCCCGCAGGCCGAGGCAGGAGAATCACGGGAGCCGGAGGCAGGGAGTCTACAGCGAGCCCACTACACTCCAGCCTGGGCAACAGAGGGAAGAAAAGAGAAAGAAAGAAAGAGAGAGAGAGAGAGAGAAAAGAGAAAGAAAGAAAGAGAGGGGGAGGAAGGGAAGGGGAGGGGAGGGGAGGGAAGGGAAGGGGAGAGAAGGGAGAATTTGATTAATCACATAAACCTGCAGCCCCAGGGAAAAAAATGTGTTTTTTTTTTTTCAGTAGAGTTGTTTAAAAAGATGTCTTAAGCTATCCCTCCTGAAATACTGTCTTTCATCAAACATCAAGTCTGTTTTTTTTTTTTAAATGAGTTCTAGGAATCCTGCAAGTAGAAAGTAAAATTATTTCATTACTCTCCAATTATCTTTTAAATCATCCTCTCTTAAAACTTGAAAATGAAACTTTTAAAACTTATTCTAGAATTCTAGGTAACTTTAAAAAATGAACAGTAGAATCTCATCAAGGAGGATTCAGGAAAATAATAATTCCACTCCTGGTGACTCTTTTGTGTTCATGTCCCTGAGAAGACAGTGGGAATTTGGCTTTACCTCTTAGTGGCTTTTGAATCAATACATAATAATCAGTACATTGTAACTATGAGTCACCTTAGGTCTTATTACTACTTCTTCAGAGCCTATATCAAAACTAATTCCTAACCTCAGAGTTGCCTAATGTGTACCCATGTCGGAGTCAGTTTCCATGGGCATCTGATCTCCAGCAGGGTCATCCCAGCACGTCTCTCCTTTAATCTGCGTCTCAATCACAGCTCTTCGTTGAATTAGTATTTACATCCTGTTTTAAACAGAAAACAAATCTTTTTGCTTATAAAATGATTTTCCTGTGAGAGAGCAGTTCAGTACCATTAGCATTAAAACATTAATCTGTATTTGAATGTCATTTTAAGTAATTATGTCTAAATACAGTTCGTTCAGTTATTTGAGGCTACATTTTATAACTAATCCCATCTAAATTTATTTTGTCACTGTTTGAGACTATATTTTATAGCTAACTCACCCATTAGAATATAGTTTTTTTAAAAAATTAGATATTTTATAGGAACCAAAAATGAATTTTTAGGAACTAAAGTGATTATTTGGTCATATCTACTTTTTTTTCAGGCTAACCTTGTTGTTTTCACATTAAATGTTGCAAAACTTTAACATTTCAACTTGGAGTTATTTTGTTAAAAGAGTATAATACTGTTTTTGAGAGAATATTATATGATTCCATGCAAGTCACATCTGTGTTACAGTTAGATTTAATTATTTGGACTGGGAAGCCCCATATTAAAGCACATGCTGGTCTTATGAGAACATGATGACGTTCAAGGAATTTACCCTCTTACTTTTTTTGCTTCAGTTCAGTACTTTTCCTTCTAAGAAATTTTTATTGGAAACACATTTTTAAAAAATAGTGAAAACTGGCTGAGTATGGTGGCGCGTGCCTGTGATCTCAGCACTTTGGGGTGGCCAAGGTGGAGGACTGCTTGAGCCCAGGAGTTTGAGACCAGCCTAGGCAACATAGTGAGACCTCATCTCTACTTAAACAATTTTATAAAAAAATTTAGCCAGGTGTGGTGGTATGTGCCTGTAGTCCTAGCTATTGGGGAGGCTGAGGTGGGTGGATCTCCTTGAGGTCAGGAGTTCAAGACCAGCCTGGTCAACAGGGCAAGACTCTGTCTCTACAAAAAATAAAAAAAATTATCTGGGTGGGCGGTGCACATATGTAGTCCCAGCTACTCAGGAGGCTAAGGTGAAAAGATCGCTTGAGCCCAAGAGGTAGAGGTTGCAGGGAGTCATGATCACACCACTACACTCCAGCCTGAGTGACAGAGTAAGACCCTGTCTCAAAAAAACAAAAAAAACAAAAAAACTTAATAATGAAATCCAACCACGATCCTGTCTATTTAAAGTAGTAAAGTAAGAAAGTATTTCATTGTGTGACTTCCCCCAACCCTTGGTGTATATCCTTTCAGACTTTTTTCCTTCTCCTTCTATTGATGAACAGACAATATTTAAATTAGCATTATTAGCAGTGACTAGTATTCATATTCTACTTCCAATAATTTGTTTCTTTTTTAAAATGATCAGGATGTAGTTAGATTTTTTTTTTAAAGTTTATTCAGAATATTTCTCTGTTCGTATCCAGCCCCTTGCCTGTTGTCCTAAATTTAAACTTTCCCTGTCATTTCCAAATATTTCCAAGTAGGCAATGTAATACTTTTGTTTGTTTGTTTGTTTTGTTTGTTTGTTTGAGACAGAATCTCACTCTGTCACCCAGGCTGGAGTACAGTGGCACGATCTCGGCTCAGTGCAACCTCTGCCTCCCGCGTTCAAGTGATTCTTCAGCCTCAGCCTCCCCAGTAGCTGGGACTATAGGCGTGCGCCACTGCATCTGGCTAGCTAATTTTTTTATTTTTAGTAGAGACCGGCTTTCACCATGTTGGCCAGGCTGGTCTGAAACTCCTGGCCTCGGGTGATCCGCCCACCTCGGCCTCCCAAAGTGTTGGGATTACAGAGTGTGAGCCACCACACCCGGTCAGCAATATAGTACTTTTTAGAAAGATTTGTAGATTAGAGTCCCAGTATACATTGTGGCCCCAACTCATCCCTGCTTTGGAAAACATATTTTCTCTGTGCTAGTATAGTATGGCACATCAGCCTATATATCTTCATGTTCAGTAAGTGCATGTTAACTGCTTTTGAAATTATTATTACAATAAAGTCTGTTACTCAGGTGCTCTCATCAGATGTTCCTTCAGGAACAGAAACTGAGGAGGAAGATGACGGCATGAATGACATGAATCACGAGGTCATGTCATTAATATGGAGTGAAGATTTAAGGGTGCAAGATGTGCGAAGGCTTCTTCAGAGTGCGCATCCTGTCCGCGTCAACGTAGTGCAGTACCCAGAGCTCAGCGACCACGAGTTCATTGAGGAAAAGGAAAACAGGTGAAAGAAAACACGTGCACTGTCTCTTGTCACGTTTTGTTACATTTGTGTCTTGTTTATATTTGTTTTTCCTTCAAGTTTTTAGCATTTAAAACCCTAAAGAGATTTAAAAGATACTTTCGAGTGAAAATATGCCCTGTGTTTTAAGTTTTCATCCAAGTTCAACAAACCACGTCTGTTAGCAAAATGTCTGGCTTTTGAGGACGTAATTGTATTTCATATTGTCCTCCTCTTGAAATACATGTAACAGTTTACTCTTTAGGAAACGTGAATGTAAAACCATTTTGCCTGATAGTTACCTTAAGAATTTACAAACAAAACATTGGACTTGTTTTTCTGTGTCTTGATCAGGAATAGATTTTGAAGTTAGTGGGGTTTTTAGTGTAGTTTAAACTTATATCAGTATTTTTTTTTTTTTTTTGGATATGATAGATAATACTCCAAATAAAAATAGATAAGCCTTTCTTCTGCCACTCCCCTGCACAGGATACATCCCTTGATACATTGTAAGACTCACATGACTGTGACATTCCAGAGCTATTCTCTTGGGACACTTCTATTTTAAAATTCTCTCCTGTTCTTTTATCTGCTTGTCCCTATCATCTATCACTCATCTGCCACTGTTTTCTAGTTCTCTTACTTTTTTTATGGTACTGTTTTGAGGGGAAGGGTCACCCATACTTAGCCACAGGCTGCTGAAGATCTGAATTAGTTGTGATTTCCCTATTAACTGTTTCCTGTCCCCATGTACCCAGTTATTTAGTCACCTGTGAATAAAAAGATGGAGTGACAGAAGTTGAGTTTAGAGCATAGGATTTATGAGCATGGCCTCTAGAGCCAGGCATGGCCATGCTGTGCTGGGTGACTTTGGTTAAATTACTTTACCTCTTGTTGCCTCAGTTGCCTCGTCTGTAAAAATAGGCATACTTCATGCGATGGTGCTGTGTATCAAGTGAATTTTTTTTACATAGCATTTAGAATACTGCCCAGTACGTAGTAAAGCTCAGTGCAGTCAGCCATTATTGGTAGTAGAGTTCATTGATTCTAAGATGCAAGTTTTTTCGCTTTTTAATATCTCTGAAATCAGATGTGTATTTCAGTGAACAGGTGTCATAGTTTAATTGGCAGTGCTTTTTCTTTCTTAGTTTCTCATGAAATAATGATACATCTTATCAGTGGCATCTTATATTCAGGTGATATAATATTGTTATCATTATAATTTTGTTACTTATGCAGAGTTGAAGTGAATTATGTGTAAGATTTCCTCTAAAAAAATTCTATGGGTTGCAACAGCCTCTTGGCTTTGAATTTTCCTGATCCCAAATTAATGTGGTGGTCGTGTTCCCAGAGAATTTTTTTTTTTTTTTTTTTTGAGACGGAGTCTTGCTCTGTCGCCCAGGTTGGAGTGCAGTGGCACAATCTCGGCTCACTGCAAGCTCCGCCTCCCGAGTTCATGTCATTCTCCTGCCTCAGCCTCCCAAGTAGCTGGGACTACAGGCGCCTGCCACCATGCCCGGCTAATTTTTTTTGTGTTTTTAGTAGAGATGGGGTTTCACCGTGTTAACCAGGATGGTCTCAATCTCCTGACCTCGTGATCCGCCCGCCTCGGCCTCCCAAAGTGCTGGGATTACAGGCGTGAGCCACCACGCCCGGCCCCCAGAGAATCTTTAAGACAGCAAAATTTTTCTTTCCAATTAGCTAGAAAAATAGTTATGTGTGTCCAGTTAAGGAGGGAGTATGCTTATGAATAGCTTTGTCTGCAGAGAAAATGTTCGTCAGTTGTCAGCCTCTGAAGGGATATTTCTGTGTCTTCAGATATAACTTGTGTAAGCGTTTCTTAGTTATAAATGCCCTACTTCCAAAATTTCTGTTAGTTTTTTTTAAGTGGCTATGTGGAATGTTAAGCTATTTTAACATAGGAACAAGTTGAAGAGTGGTATATTAATTTCACAGTAGAGCCAACAGAAACCATTTTAACCTTGAACATACCTGATATATAATGGTATTAGTCCTATAAATCTAGCCATCATGTAAGTGAAACCAATCTGTATTTCCCTTGGAGACACCATGACATCCATTCACCTCTAACATAGGGACCTTGTTTCTTTTCTTGTGTACAAGCCACAGAAATGGTACTTCTGAGGCTGTATTGGCAAAAGGGGTGGGAGGAGGATCCCACATGTACTGAGAACAGCTAGACTGAAATTAACACAGTGATAGAAACCCCAAAAAGTATTGTATTTTCCTTTGAGAAGGTTAGCATCCATCGGAGTGGAATTTTAAATTTCTTTTTTTTTTTGAATGCCTGGAGAGAGTTGGCTTGGTTTATAGGCCAGGTGGTTTTCATTCAATGTAAATATGAAAAAAAACAAAGGAAATACGTCTCTGCCTAAGAGTGTAATAGAAACAAGAATATTAAAATGAAAATAATCATGTTTGGGTAGTTCACTCACATCTTTGTATGAATTTACTTTGAGACAACTTCATCTTACACAGTACACCTTCTTTTGAAATACTTACAGATATATTTCAATTTCACTTTGCTTTAAAAATTTTCACATGTTGGTTTTTACTTTAATTACAGATTGCTTCAATTGTGTCAGCGAACTATGGCTCTTCCTGTAGGACGAGGAATGTTTACCTTGTTTTCGTACCATCCAGTTCCAACAGAGCCATTGCCTATTCCTAAATTGAATCTGACTGGTATGTTAAATTCTTGCCTCAATGAGAAAGGAAAATGATTAAGTACATGCATTAAGTGTAGTTCTTTAAATTAGTTAAAACAAAAGAAATGCTCCCTCTATCCCCAGTGATTTTAAATTTTCCTAACAGCTGTTACAGTGGTTATCAAAGCTCAAATACCATGTCAAACTAAACCTTGAGAGAAGCAGAATATAGTTCATTACTCATTTTTGCTTTTTAATGAGGTGATTTCAAGATATAAAAAGTCACTTGGAGAAGTTCAGAAAGATATTATTGATAATGATGAGACTATTGAATTTTAAATAATCATGTATAATATGTAAAAATATTTAGTTTTAAAATGTCTTATGTCATAGTTTGAACAGATGATCATTGTATAAATCAAGAAATGTACTAAGCAAAAAGAGAAAAAATGGTCACTTGCAGTACTCCCACTCTTCTGCATCACTCCTTTTAGCATTTTAATATATATGTTTCCTAAGTTTATTTCCACATATTTATAATTTTATATTTGTTTAATTATCAGAAAATTTAAATCTATTTTAGATATTTTTTTAAAATTTACAGTGAACATCCTTTTATATCTAGCAAATAAATGTATGTGTTTATAATTATGTGTATGTGTTGTATACACGTGTTTTTAATCGATACATTCATTTTTATTTGCTTCAGAGTATTTCATTCAGTGGATATACCATAGTTTATAGAAGCAGCCTGGTATTGTTGGAAATTACAGTTTTTTGGTATTATAAACATTGTTGGGGCGTATTTGTCCTATGTATTTAGGCTAAATGCTTGGAAGTAGAACTCTTAGGACAGCAAGATGAATGGTTTTAAGGAACATGTCAAATTGCCTTTCTGGTTGGCACAAGTTTTTATTTCTGCCATATATAACTGTAGTTATAGTCTTGATTACAATGAGTTTTATAGTGCATGTCCCCCTAATGCTGATTTGAATGTGTTCTAAAGGTGACAATTACATAGTTGAAATTATCATTGAAACTCTATTATAGTATATATGGTTTTGTGAAACCTATACAAAATGTATGTATAATGTAGTGTATAGTATATGTAGTAGTATATAATGTATAATTTAATATATGATAAATAGTACATAATATATGCAAACATAATTGTACAGTATTTTAAATTGCATACTTTAAAAAATCCAGAGTTCCACTCAGATTTGTGAAAAGCTTGTGCTTTGAGCAGCATGCAGGAAATGAGATTGACTAAGTGAAGAACACATTCCCATCTCCATATCATGCTTATTCTGAGCCCTAATCTCACTGAGGGACATAGTGAGCAGAGTTGCTTTTAATATTTAAATTGTCTCAGAGGTAAAGCACCCGTGGCAAAATTTTAACAATTATTGATTCTTGATGGAAGGCATGGTATGTAGATGTTCATTTTAGTAGTCTTTCCAACTGTTTATATGAAAGATTTCATATAATAAGTGCGGGTTAAAAAGAAAATCTAATGCAAAATTGGCAAATGTTAAAATGTATTCAATCTGGGTGATTTAGTACTCAAGTGATACTTGGGTGGGTTTAAAAAATACATAGATGCATCTTTTTTTCTGAATACATTTAATTGAATTTGCATGATTTAAAATGTGTTTATGACATTAATCCAACATTTTATTCTTTTAGTCATTCTGGTAGGCCAAAAAGAAAGGTTATCCTGCTAATTTAGGAAAAAATATTTTCTTAAATAGTTGCTTAACCCACACTGATGTGGCCTGTTGTACTTTTGTGTGTTGTTTTTCTCACTGAAGAAAATTTACCTTACCCTTTGCATTTTATTTTCTCTTGTGTATAAATATTATGTCTTATGCATATGATGAATGAATGTTTCAGAAAGGTCACTCAGTTTTTTCATATTGATATGTCTGCCTTTTTTGAGAAAGTACAAGTATAACTTACGAACTTATTACTCATTGTGGTGCTAACACTAGCAGTTGAGTTAGCTTTTAGGTACAAAGAGCATATAGTAAAGACAAATAAGTCTTACTTTGTGCTTTGTGTGTGTATGTATACATGCTACAAATAAGACACTCTGCATCTACTTAAAATTCATTTTATATAACATATTAGAACTCTTTTAAAATGGTATTTTTAAAGCTGCAGTGAAATGGATAACTTTATGCAGTAATTAAAATATTTATGTTAATCATTTTATCCATGACTTAAGACAATATTCAAAATATATTTAAAAGATTCAGTGTTTGCTGTATATAATGTAGATCAAAAAGAAAAGAATCAAGAAAAAATTCGTAGAGAACATATAGCATTGTGAACATATAATTTACATTGTTCTTAAATAAATGGACCATAAAAGTTTAGTGAATGCCCTTTTGAAGTTCACTGGGTGATTCAAGTCTATAAAAGGATGCTTTTTACAAAACTATCTCTAAGCATTTTAAACAATAGCATATAATTAGATATCTATAGCTGTATGTATATAGAGAGAGAAAAAAGAGAGAGAAGGGAGCATATATAGGTAAGAGCTATAGCAGATTTATTAAGGTTCTTGTTTTTTTTGTTTTTTTTTTTTTTGAGATGCAGTCTCTGTCTGCTGCCCAGGTGGGAGTGCAGTGGCATGATCTTGGCTCACTACAACCTCCGCCTCCCAGGTTCAAGTGATTCTCATGCCTCAGCCTCCCAAGGAGCTGGGACAGGCACGCACCACCAGGCCTGGCTTTTGTCTCTTCTTTTTTTTTTTTTTTTTTTTTTTTTTTTTTTGAGACGGAGTCTCGCTCTGTCACCCAGGCTGGAGTGCAGTGGCGCGATCTCGGCTCACTGCAAGCTCCGCCTCCTGGGTTCACGCCATTCTCCTGCCTCAGCCTCTCCAAGTAGCTGGGACTACAGGCGCCCGCCACCACGCCCGGCTAATTTTTTGTATTTTTAGTAGAGACAGGGTTTCACCGTGGTCTCGATCTCCTAACCTCGTGATCCGCCCGCCTCGGCCTCCCAAAGTGCTGGGATTACAAGCGTGAGCCACCGCGCCCGGCCTGTCTCTTCTTAAGATGTCATTTTTCCTTAATGTCTGGGGGAAAATATAGGATAGAACATTTGAAATTAACATCAATGTCATCAGATGTTGGGATTTATAACTTGTATAGTTTAACAGTGATGTTAGTCTTTGTTTTGGTTTCTAAACTCTCTACTGTTTGAAAGGAAGATTTCAAAGCAGTGATTATCCCAGTCATCTCTGTATAATGTTAAATTGGTATCAGTTATCTCATTATATAGCCTCATACATTTTAACAAAAAGGACAATGAACTGTTTAGACAATGAAGGTTTTCCCAGTTCCATTAAGTTTGACTCACATGTACAAAAGTTTTAAGTGGTCATAGAGACCTAACATTCCAGGCATTATGGGGTTAATGGTTTTGAATGTAGAACATGTAAGTAATCTTGGTCTCAAAGATCTAAATTTAACAATCTTGGTTTTGCGAATTTTTATTCCTTCAATGTTTTTCGTTTGGCTGGATAGGGCGTGCCCCTCCTCGGAACACAACAGTAGACCTTAATAGTGGAAACATCGATGTGCCTCCCAACATGACAAGCTGGGCCAGCTTTCATAATGGTGTGGCTGCTGGCCTGAAGATAGCTCCTGCCTCCCAGATCGACTCAGCTTGGATTGTTTACAATAAGCCCAAGCATGCTGAGTTAGCCAATGAGTATGCTGGCTTTCTCATGGCTCTGGGTCTGAATGGGCACCTTACCAAGCTGGCGACTCTCAATATCCATGACTACTTGACCAAGGTGAGAACCTGTGCTCCCAGTGCCTGGCTTTGTGCCTTGCCTGGCTATTGTAGTAGCTCCTAATTGCTCTATTTGCTCTTCTTTCTTCATTCTTGTACTTCTAAGTCCATTTGTCTCATAGTACATGGAATAATCTTTCTAAAGTGTAAATCAGAGTATGTCACTTCTCTGGTCAAAGCCATTTAATTAATGATCTCCCATTGCTTCTTTTTTTTTCTTTTTTTTTTTTTTGAGTAAGGCAGGGTAGAATTTAATGAGTGACAGGAAAGCTCTCAACAGCGAGAGGGGACCCAAAGGTGGGTTGCCGGCCACGATGCTGAGTCTAGAGGTTTTTATAGGCTTGAAATGGGGAAGTGCATGCTGATTGGTCTGTGGGTATGCTTGAAAAACACCATTTAGAAATAGGCACGATAGTGTAGAGGACCAACTGGGGAAGGGCAGGTATATGTAAAGTAGATGAAGGATAAGGACCAATCAGGAGAGAGCATGCCAAACACGAATGAGAGCTCTCTAGTCCATGGATTTATCCAGAACTTGTAGCTTGGTTTTCAGGCTTTCGACTGTCCTTGGCTTGAAGGTTGAGTTTCACCTGAGAATTTACCTGCCTCCTACCGCTATCAATCCTCACTCTGAAGAGGGACATCTAACTGCTGTTAGGATAGGGGTGATGACTGTTCTGCTTCATGCTGACAGAGGGTGTTGTTTTGGGAAACAGCAGTTAGGTCTCTCTTAGAGGCCTATCTAAGGGTCACCTGGTAAAAGAGAGCCATCAACCGAGGTTCCATTTGCATGGCCATTTGGAGTTTGATGGCCTCTAGGCAAGAAAAAACAAATTTTACAAGGAGGTTAAGTACACATGGACCAAATATGAGTATTACAATGAGAACACAAAGAGGAACTAAAAGGGGGAAAATCCATGCCCATATATTAGGGACACCTAGAAAGGACAGGAAGAAAACCTCTGAAAAGGGAGTGTTCTATTCCAGGATTTTGCAAAATAGGGTTGTCATGGGCATGTCCCCCTAGATTATTAGATATGTTATAATTAGGCATTGCAGTGCTTTTAATTAGATTTCTGATCCATAGGCTGCAGAATCCAGTAATTCCCGATAATCCCCTTAGTTAGCTGAGGGTCTTGGGGAGAGGGAAGGAGAAAATGGGTCCAATTCTCTCCTCGCCCAGTGCCCTGGTCCCTTCTGACAAGACCAGGCATAGGTATTTCGCTGAAGTCTGACGGAGTTGAGCTTTGAAACTTTATGTCCTCTGTCAGTTAGAAAATTAAGAAGAGCCTTACTGCCTTTCTGAGAAATTTCCTCAGTTGGGGCACAGAGTAGAGTGTCATCTACATATTAAGACTAACTTGAGTTTGAAAGAACTCAGATCTTTTGACAGTGCCTGCCCAAACAGGTGGGGGCTGTCTTGGAATCCCTGTGGTAACACCATCCAGGTTAGCTGGGTAGTCTGGTTGGAGGGATCCCTGAATGCAAACAAGTTTTGGGAGTTGGGGTATAATGGTATGCAGAAAAAAGGCATCTTTTAATTCCAAGAATGCAAACTATTTAGTTCCTTCAGGCATCTAAGTTAACAAAGTATAGGGATCGGGAACCACTGGGTAAATTGGTTAATTACACCAGTTACTCATTAAGGAGGTAGAGATCCTGGACCAGTCTCCATTCCCTGTTGGGTTTCTTTCTGTACTCCCAATATTAGGGTATTACAAGGACTGTTGCAGGGTTTAACAAGGCCCTGCATCCCTAGGTTATTAATGATGGCCTCTAGCTGTTTCCTGGCTTCTAGTTTTAGGGGATATTGTCTTTAATTAGGGAAGGAGATGAGATCCCTGAGATGGATTTGGACTGGTAAGACTGTTGTAGCTCAGCCAGTATTTTCCTGCATTGCCCAAACCTCTGGATTAATATCAGTCTCCACTAGAGGGAGGCAAAGAGTCTGTCCTGGAGCCATAAGGATGGTGGTTCCCATGTGAGCTAAAATATCCCTACCTCAGAGGAGTCGGGCTTTCAGGTATGATTAAAAAGGCATAGGTAAACAAAAGCTCTCCCTAGGTACAGCTAAGGGATTGAGAAAAATATCGAGTCAGAGGCTTTCCTGAGACGCCCCTCACAGTTGTGCTAAGGGAGGAGGGGAGGCCTGGAATGGAGAGGAGAACAGGAATGGCTGCTCTGGTGTTGAGGAGGAAGTCCGTCCTCTGAGTCCTTTGACCTCCAGACTTACCCGGGACTCCTGGATGGTAATGCAGCCTGAGCTGTCAGAGCTGGGGAGGAGAGCCCTGGGACCCATCAGTCCTGTTGGACCATTTGAGAAGCCGGCTCTGAACCTTGGGACGTATGTTTCTGGAGGCAGTTCGTCTTCCAGTGGTCTCCCTTACAGATTGGACAGGGCCGTGGGGGCTGCTTCTGATTTCAGGGGCAGACTCTGTTTTAGTGCCCCCACACTGATAACAGCTGGTCATAGAATGAGAAGCTCCCTGGGATCCAGAGGTTTATATGCCTGTATGGCAGCTATTAGTGCCTCTGCCTTTTTCTCATTCCTTTTCTCCCTTTTTCTCGGGCTTCCTCGTGGTCCTGATTATAAAAGACCAAGGTGATGACTTTCAGGATTTTCTTTAGAGTACTATCTGGTCCAATGGCTAACTTTTTGCAGCATTCTTCTAATATCTGGGGCTGCTTGGGTTATAAACTTGTCTTTCAAAATTAACTGTCCTTTATTATAGAGTCAGGAGAGAGATGTGTGTTTAATTAAAGCCTCTCTCAGTTTTTCCAGGAAAACAGAAGGGTTCTCTTCAGACCCTTGGTTTATGGTTGATAACTTAATGTAATTGAGAGATTTGGCTCTAGTTCTCAGACCTTCCATTGTGCATCCCTGAAAATGTTTTCTCGGCCACTTTCCTAGAGCAGTGTCTGAGTCCCATTGAGGATTATTGGTGGATGCAGCCTGCTTGGCTGTCAGAAACGGCTCCCTAATTTCTTCCCCCTTTTGGTAGGTGCCGTAATAAGATAAACAATTCATCTCCAAATGTCTCAGTGACCTGTAAAGCTGCCTGCTTCTCTGAAGCTCTAAGAGTCTGGTTGAGAAGTAACATGATACCCTTCCATGAAAGCTCAAACACTTGAGTAAGGTTCTGAAAGGCTTCAATATACCTATCAAGGTCGACAAAATTTTCCTAGATTTCTTTTTATCTGCCTCAAATCTTGTAAAGAAAAGGGGACTTGTACTTTAATAGGACCATATTCACTAGGCATTTCCTGTAAAGGAAGAAGTGATGCTGGAGTGCATCCAGATCGAACTCTTCTAACAGGATGAGGTTCAAAAGGGGGCCTGGATAAGGGGGACGAGATGATCCAAGAGGAGCTGGGACCTGGGCTGGTGCAGGCGCCTCTGCCTCCTTTTCTAAGGAGGCAGACTGTTTTTTCCCTTCTGTCTGGATTAAGTCTGGCTGGATATCACTGCTATAAGTGCAGGGTCTATTCTACATTGCTGACAGAGCTTGGGGTTATTCCGCATTGCAAAAAAGCCCTATACATATGGAATTTTGGACCATTTTCCTTTTCTGCAGTTGAAGAGATCTAGCTATAGGATAGTATTATAGTTGTTATTTTCCCCAGCTGACTAGGTCTCCCCATCTTCCAACTTCTAGCTGGGCCAAGCCTTGGTACTGATAAATACTAGGTATTTTTTCTTCAGAGTCTGAGGATCAAAGGAGTCCCAATGTCTCAAGATGCACTTGAGAGGAGTGCAGGCTACCCATTTAGAAAGAGAGAGGGGAGAAAAAGGCATCCTTAGTCTTTCCCTCTGCTGTGCTAGAGTCCAAGGCATCTCTCAGGCTTGCCTTGGTCGTGGATGTGCCCGCAACCGCCATTCATGACCAGGGGAGGATCAAGCCAGCAGGAGTAGTTGCGTTCACCTGCACTCAGCCTTGACCCTCCTTGTCAGCTGCCTTTGATTTCTCTGAATTCTATTTGAGCTCAAGACTAAGATGAATCCAGGGGGTCCCTGCATATTATTTGTCTGTAATTCTCATCTGGCTGGCAGTTTATTTAGCTTCATCAAGCATAACCCAGCATCCTGCCCTGAAAAGAAGCAATTTCTCAAAGAGACACATAACTAAGTAACTTTTCTCAGAAGAGCAGTAGGAAAAACATGATAGGAAAGATTGGAAGTCTTTGTCCGACACCTGAACAGGCTGTTGGGGACTGGGGGCCAGTGTAGGGTCCTTCGGATGTACCCTTGGCCAGATACCTTTAGTTGCCCCAGGACCTTATTCTGATCCCACACGATGGCTGAACTTCTGTGAAGGGAAACTGGTGTAGAACAAGGCCAACATTCCCAACACCAGAGGGCAAAGGGGGATCGACCATTGCTCTTAATATACATTCTAGGAGCTGGTGTGATCCTGTTCACTTCTCCAGCCCTAGTTGGTACCATTGTTCTTCGTTTTTTGTTTTTTTTTGATATGGAGTCTCACTGTCACCTAGGCTGGAGTGCAGTGGTGTGATCTTGTCTCACTGCAACCTCTGCCTCCCAGGTTCAAGCAATTCTCCTGCCTCAGCCTCCTGAGTAGGTGGGATTATAGGTGCGCACTACCACACCTGGGTAATTTTTGTATTTTTGATGGAAACGGGGTTTCACCATGTTGGCCAGGCTGGTCTTGAACTCCTGACCTCAGGTGATCTGCCCGCCTCAGCCTCCCAAAGTGCTGGGATTATAGGCGTGAGCCTCTGCACCCAGCCCCACTCTTCTTCTTGTTCCCCCACACTCTAACCATACAGATTGGCTATTTTAGCTCCCTGGCAAACTAAACTCTTGCACTTCACAGCCTTATTTTTTTTAAGGAAACTTTATTTATATAAATATATAAAATTCACACACCATACAATTCACTGTTTAAAGTATATAGTACAGTGGTTTTTAGTATATTCACAGAGTCATGCATCCATCACCACTGTTAATTTTAGAACATTCTTTTCACCCCATAAAGGAACCTTGTACCCACTAGTGGTGACTCCCCATTCCTCTACCTCACCCCCCCACCTTCACTTCACCTCCTCCCAACCACTAATCTACTTTCTGTCTCTATGGGTTTGCCTTTTCCGGACCTTTCATATAAATGGAGTCATACAAAATATGGTATTTTAGGATGGGCTTCTTTCACTTAGCCTGATAATTTTAGGGTTCATCCATATTGTGCCATCTATCAGCAATTCATTCCTTTTTATTGTTGAATAAATGTTTTATTTTATGAATGTACATTTTATTCATAAGTTGATGAATATTTGGGTTATTTGTACTTTTTAGCTATTACGAATAATACTGCTGTGAACATTTGTATACATGTTTTTCTGCAGATGTATGTTTTCATTACTCAAGAGTAATGAAGTAATGGTAAGTAGTGGTACATACTTAGGAGTGGAATTGCTGGGTTATATGGTAACTCTGTTTAACTTCTTGAGAAACTGTAAACTGTTTTCCATAATGACTGCACTATTTTACAACCCCATCAGTGATACATGAGAGTTCCAATCTCTCCATATTTTTGCCAACACTTGTTATATTGTGTTGAGTCCAGCCTCATTCTTTTGAATGTGTCCTTCCACTTGTCCCAGCACTGTTTTTTGAAGACTGCCCTTTACCTATTGAATCGTCTTGGCACCCTTGTGGTCAGTTGATGTTAATGTGAGGGCTTATTTCTGAATCACCTCAGAACCATTTATTTACATGCTGTTTTATCACCTGAAACAGTCTTCCTCACCTTCTAAACTTGAGTGTCCCCTTTCCTGCCACTGTTCATGGCTAATTTGTTTTCATCCTTCAGGTCCTGATGTAAATTTCTTTGTATAATCTTTAGAGATTTCATCCCTAGTAATCCTCCAGTCCCTCCCAATCTAAATTAAGCTATTTTAAAATACTCTTTCTTTGTGCTTTCTTATTGTACTACTTAAAGTACTCTTACTTTGTGCTTTCTTATTGTACTACTTTTTAATAATATATTTGTGTATGTTTTTTAATTTAACACTTTTTTTCCTATTAAGACATTAGGTCCATGAGAGCAAGGACCATGTTTGTTTAGTTTACTGCTATGTTCTCAGTGCCTCTCACCTTGCCTGTCAACGTAAAAGTACTTCTTGAAAGTGGCAGGCAGTATTTTATTTTAAACTATGTATTTGTTTTGTTTCTATCTTAGGGCCATGAAATGACAAGCATTGGACTGCTACTCGGTGTTTCTGCTGCAAAACTAGGCACCATGGATATGTCTATTACTCGGCTTCTTAGCATTCACATTCCTGCTCTCTTACCCCCAACGTCCACAGAGCTGGATGTTCCTCACAATGTCCAAGTGGCTGCAGTGGTTGGCATTGGCCTTGTATATCAAGGGACAGCTCACAGACATACTGCAGAAGTCCTGTTGGCTGAGATAGGTATGGGATTAATAGTGCTGAATCTTCATAGGCATGTACTCTCCACTCCACATGAACCCAAGTAAAAATGATAGTAAAATTATAAAAATTAAGGAAAGACAATGGTAGCTTTTGTGAACAAAGAATGATCTAGTACTGATTAAAAAAAAACAACAAAACTCTAAGTAACGTTATCCAAGGCTAATGTAACTGCAGGTTATTAACCTCCATATTTATTTGCTAGCTCATTACTGAATTCCAGTGGTCACATTTAATTAGGTACCTGTGGTTTTAATCACATATGAGTATGCTGTTTATCCTGCTTTACCAGCAGTGTCTAGCAGTGGCCTGCACTTAAAACTCAGAGTAAATTGTTTTGGTCCCTGAGAGACACTAAACTAAACACATCACTGTTTACTGTGTTGGATAACAGCACTTCCAATAGAAGTCAAGTAATTGACTCCTGCTTTCCTCCTTTACATGCTGGTGGGTATGTTGGTGATGAACCTGGAAATGGTAAGGTCCACACACTCACTTTAGTGAACATTGTCTCTGTTTTTTATTGGGTCCAAACTTTTTGGAAATCTGTATTTATGTGTTGTCACCTTTTTCTGCCAAATGGAAATGCTATTGGCATTATTAATATGCTCAACAATTTAGTTACATACTTATATGTCCTATTCAAGATCTTTTCTGTATGCATTTGTGAATATATTGTTAAAGATGTATTATTCTTTAGTATAATTATATCAGATAGCTATTGCCACAGTGATGCTACATACATACAGGCATAGCATTGGCCCAGGCAGCTCTGCTTTAGGCTGTAGATGTGTAGCCGGCTGTTCTGCTGCTGTTCTGCCTCACCTGCCTTATTCTGGGACTCAGGCTGGAGGGTGTGTTTCTCTCGTGGTGTTGATAGATCTCGTGGTGTCGATAGAAACCTAAGAGAGAACCAGTGAAGATTGGGACCCATAATTTAGTCTACTATAATGATAAATGAAATTATTCCCAAAGTTGAAATGTTTCGGCTATTACAATACATAGTAGCATAAGTTAGAGATCTGAAAAACACTTATTCTGAAAATATTCAACACTGATTGTTAAAGCATGTTCATCTGCAAAGTAGTTTACCATTCTTTGGCTATATCATGATGATGTCTAATGATGTCATTGCATAGTCTCACAGCTGTGGCATACCTCTTTCACACTGTATATAGAAGATTTCATCTTTAATTCATATGTATATGCCTTTTTATATAATTACTGTCAGAATGTACATTAAAAACTTTTTTTTTTTTTTGAGACACAGTCTCGCTCTGTTGCCCAGGCTGGAGTGCAGTGGTGCAATCTCGGCTCACTGCAAGCTCCGCCTCCCAGGTTCACGCCATTCTCCTGCCTCAGCCTCCCGAGTAGCTGGGACTACAGGTGCCCACCACTACGCCTGGCTAATTTTTTTGTATTTTTAGTAGAGACAGGGTTTCATCGTGTTAGCCAGGATAGTCTGGATCTCCTGACCTCATGATATGCCTGTCTCAGCCTCCCAAAATGCTGGGATTACAGGCGTGAGCCACCGTGCCCCACCTAAAAATTGTTTTTGTAGATCATTGTTATAAATGGTTTTTAAAACAAATTTTGTATAATATTCATTGAGTTGATGGTCTGTAAAATGCCTTTTTTTTAACTTTTAGAACTTTTTAGATTGTTTCTAATAATCCTTTGTTGTTATGTATAAACATTACACTGATTACCTTTGTGTGATTTTTTTTTATTATTTATTTATTTATTTAGAGACAGAGTCTCGCTCTGTCGCCCAGGCTGGAGTGGAGTGGCACGATCTCGGTTCACTGCAGCCTCTGGCTCCCAGGTTCAAGCAATTCTCCTGCCTTAGCCTACCAAGTAGCTGGGATTACAGGTGTCTTCCAGCATGCCTGGCTAATTTTTGTAGTTTTAGTAGAGATGGGATTTCTCCATGTCGGACAGGCTGGTCTCGAACTCGTTGACCTCAAGTGATCCGCCTGCCTTGGCCTCCCAAAGTGCTGGGATTACAGGCAAGGGCCACCACACCCAGCCTTTTTTCTTTTTTTTTTTTTTAATTGCATTTTTTTCCTATAGGGATAAAATTTCAGGAATGTGAACATTTTTTCAGAGGGAAGGGTTTTAATACATAGTACATTTTATCGTTTTCAACAAGGTAGCGTTAGAGTTATAGGGTGCTTTTTAAAAGTATGAATTTTGTATCCAGTCAGACTTCTAGGATCAGTACACAGAAATTCTACCATAGCAGGGCTCATTATTATATACACTCGAAATAAATGTCTAAACATAATATTTAACAGCTTAACAACATAAGTAAGTGACCTCCTTATTCATTATCATCATTCGAACATGTTTCACCACATGTGATGTGTGGATTTGAAAGTAATGAAAACAAAATGTAAGATATTTTGTTGTTGTTGTTGCTGAGATGGTGTCTCACTCTGTTACCCAGGCTGGAGTGCAGTGACCTGATTTCGGCTCACTGCAATCTCCGCCTCCCAGGTTCAAGCGATTCTCCTGCCTCAGCCTCCCGAGTAGCTGGGATTACAGGCACCTGCCACCCTGGCTAATTTTTGTATTTTTAGTAGAGACAGGGTTTCACCATGTTGGCCATCTGGTCTCCAACTCCTGACCTCAAGTGATCCACCTTCCTCGGCCTCCCAAAGTGCTGGGATTACAGGCATGAGCCAGCACACCCGGCCGAGATGTTTTAAAAATTAAAAATAAAACTTCATTTTTGAATACTCTTACCTTTTTCCCTTTAAAATTTTTTTCTACTACTTGGTAATTTTTTTGATAAGACTCAGAGTTTCACAGTATTTGAATATCATTGCTTATAAAGACTTAAATTGTCACTTTAAAAAGAACTATTTTGGGCCCCTTTTTTTTGGTAGGTAAACCTACAGTTGTGGACACCGTTTATTATAGTGTCATAACTTTCTGAATGGAGTTATATTCCATTCGTATCTCCAGTGCAACTTGCTAGAAAGTTAACTCTAAGATTTCTATGAGTTGAGATTTTGAGAGGCTAGTTTGAACTGTGTTGCTTTTCTTTTTACAGGACGGCCTCCTGGTCCTGAAATGGAATACTGCACTGACAGAGAGTCATACTCCTTAGCTGCTGGCTTGGCCCTGGGCATGGTCTGCTTGGGGGTAAGCATAGTCTATGCCTTCCCATGCTTCAGTTAGAACATCTACATGTTGAGACAAATAACGTTGACGCCTAAACCTGAATATTGTCCCTTACTATGACTTAATCTGCTGCCCAGCTCTCTTGTCTTTTTGGATATTTTTCAAAGTACCAGATTTGCAAATTGAGAGAAACTGTGGTCAAGAGTGGGACTTTAAGATTTCTTTTCCTCCAGCTTACAGTGTTCATGAACAAACTAAAGGGAATGAAGTTTTTTTTTTTAAAGCGTTCAAGACATACAATGAGTAAGTGACAGCCCACTATGACTGTAAACAGAGAATAGTGAAAACGTGTATGATCAGGAGCCTTAAGAGTCTATAGTAGCTGCTTGAAACAAACCCTAACCCCCTTTTGCCATAGTGATGTTCACTGTGTATCCCAGAATGTTGTCCCAGTAGCATCTTCCTTGTGACAAAATGCAGTATCAGATTGACCCATCTTTAACTCCATCCAAGAGATGTGTACAGAATTACCAGAAATGTTTCATTAAATGATTGTTTCACTTGAAATGTGGTTCCCCTTGAAAAACCACCAATACATTGTTATGGTCAAGCTAAATGACATAAAGAAAGTTATAAGGCCAAGGTGATTGGATCACCTGAGATCGGGGGTTCGAGACCAACCTGACCAACATGGAGAAACCCCATCTCTACTAAAAATACAAAATTAGCTAAGTGTGGTGGCACATGCCTGTAATCCCAGCTACTCGGGAGGCTGAGGCAGGACAATCGCTTGAACTCAGGAGGCAGAGGTTGTGGTGAATTGAGATCACACCATTGCACTCCAGCCTGGGCAACAAGAGCGAGACTCCGTCTTAAAAAAAAAAAAAGTTATAGAGGAAGGAATTTTTTCTCATGTGTGTTCTGAAAATCCACATTGTGGTTGACCATCTGTTAGGGCCTTGAATTCACATTGGCACATGAGCTAAAGAGGCTGGTGGTATAATGGAAAATAATCAGCTGAGTGTGGTGGCTCATGCCTGTAATCCCAGCACCTTGGGAGGCCGAGATGGGTGGATCACAAGGTCAGGAGATCCAGACCATCCTGGCTAACACGGTGAAACTCCGTCTCTACTAAAAATACAAAAAAATTAGCCGGGCATGGTGGCGGGCGCTTGTAGTCCCAGCTACTCGGGAGGCTGAGGCAGGAGAATGGTGTGAACCCAGGAGGTGGAGCTTGCAGAGAGTCAAGATCGTGCCACTACACTCCAGCCTGGGCAAGACGGCGAGACTCCGTCTCAAAAAAAAAAAAAGAAAAGAATCACACGGAATTGCAACTTGAATTCTGGTCCTAACTAGTGAGTCAAGTCATTTAACTACATTATTGTCTATTGCTTAATCAGCTTCATGGATTGTTGAGCCAGATGGCCGTGTTTTATATATAGCCCTGCAACTTACTATAATAGCTGTATAACCTTGGGCCTAATCCCTCTGTGCCACACTTTCCTTATTTATAAAATAGGGTTTTAATAGTAGCTATTTGATATGGCTGTTCATTCATGTTAAACACACAGAATAGTGCCTGACACAGAGCATGCATTTAATAAATTACTATTATCATAGTTATTGTTGGAAAAGTTCTTAAGTACAATAATGAAAGTATTCAGGTATTTACAGTTCAGGTTTCAATTATATAACTAATATTTTTCTTTATTGTTAAATGTAACTAACTCTAAAGCTCTTATGTATTTTAAGACAGTACTTAAAGTTGAACATTCATGTATTAAAACTTTTATGAGAATTATTAATGTTTATTAACTCATGATTAATGTTTGCTTTAAATTGGAAATAAAAAAAACAAAACCCGAAATAACCTGCTTTGAAGTTAGTTCATTTTTATATTTGTTATGGGTATGTGTTATGGATCTTCCTCCATAAAATTTCTTTTCACTTGTCTGTTATTGTCTTTTCCAGCATGGCAGCAATTTGATAGGTATGTCTGATCTCAATGTGCCTGAGCAGCTCTATCAGTACATGGTTGGAGGACATAGGCGCTTTCAAACAGGAATGCATAGGGAGAAACATAAATCACCAAGTTATCAAATCAAAGTAAGTATACAGCAAAGTAACAGATCAAAAGTCTGGAAGCTGGGAAGTTAATTGGAAAATACTAGTGTTCATACTGACATTGGTAAATATGTTAATTTTAAGCATAGTTATTATTCAGAGGAATTTTTTAATAATTTAGAACTATTTTACATGCATAAACTCTTCTTTCAATAGGAGGGAGATACCATAAATGTGGATGTGACTTGTCCAGGTGCTACTCTAGCTTTGGCTATGATCTACTTAAAAACCAATAACAGGTATTTCTACCCACCCACCCTTCCTCCCGCTGTGACAGTGTGATATCCTTTCTGACCCTGGTTGTAAAATTCAGTTATCTCATGTGTTTCTTTCCCCTGTGCTGGATTAAGCTGATTTTCATTCTTTCAAGTACTGTAAGTTTTTGAAAGAAAACTTGCAGTATTTGAAGTTATAAAGATTTTACCTAGAAATAATATATTTGGCTATTTTAATGGTATTTGACAATATAGTTTTCAATTTCTGTTCATTTCTGTTTTGTTGTTGATGTCAGTAACACCCAAACAATGCCCATGTTTGTTTTCATTAATTTAGCATATTGCTGTGAGGACTGGTTAAGCCAGAAATACTTATCATTAGTGTGATCTTGGTTACCGTGTAAAACAATGGTTTTTGCCTACTTCAAGAGCTTTCGTAATTACCAAACCGTCTACCTTCCTAACTTGCTATATTAATGCTGACGCTTGAAAGTAAGATCTTTGGCATTTGTGCTTACACTTTGCATGAAGAGTAAGTTGAGTACAAGACGTTATGCCGTGTGTTAAGTCTATTAATTAAAAACAAATCCTAAGATTCAAGGAGCTTTTCAGTGTTCCACATTTCTGCCTTTAGAAAAAGTAAATGTGTGCAGAATTAACAAAGTGTTTAAAAATAGATATTTATACTTTACTATTTGGATGAATGTGTAGGGCAGTGCTTCCTTGGCACTGGGGATATTTCATTGAACAAAACTAAAAATATCTTCCCTCATGGAGTTTATGTTATAGTGAGACATGTACATCTATAATAACTATTACTTTAGAAGGTGTAAAGTATTGTGAAAAATATATAGAGCAGTAGTGGAGTGGGAAGAAATGTTTTGAAATAGAGCTTGAGATTCTTGATTGTCTTGCCCTCTACTTGAACAGTGTCCCTTACTGTTTTCCTCCACCACCAGATCTATTGCAGATTGGCTCCGAGCCCCTGACACCATGTATTTGTTGGACTTTGTGAAGCCAGAATTTCTCTTGCTTAGGGTATGCTTTGTCTTCATTTGTGTTTACATGAGAAGTCTATTTATGGTTCTTAAACTTAGCTTGTAAGCCGGGCACAGTGGCTCACGCCTGTAATCCCAGCACTTCAGAAGGTTGAGGCAGGAGGATTGCTTGAGTCCAGGAGTTTGAGACCAGCCTGGGCAACATGGGCTGGTCTCCATGAATGAATAAATGAATGAATGAATGAATGAATGAATAGCAAACATAAATCTTTACAGGAGAGCCTTTTATTTTTAATTTGTCATGCATATCTAATTGGCAGTGTTCATTTGAAATTTCGCAAATAGGACTTTGGGAATCCCAAGAAAGGTAAACCACGTTGATGTATAATACTTGGAGTGACATTTCACTTTCTCACATTATTATTCAAAACTTCCTAAAAAGCAACAAGTGATTAGGACTTTTTTACTGCTTTGTTTTACATTTTTGGATTACTATCAGAGATGTAATAATACTGTTAAGGTTGAATCTAAAGAAAATAACAATTTGACGTAATTGTCTAAAATTTTCCCTCTAATTCTTTTTTTTTCTGATGTTTAAACTTAGCATATGGAAGCTTTAAATTATGATGTAGATGGAGCTATGATTCTTTCCTTTGTGATTTTTTTCTTTTCCAGAGTACGTTTTAAAAAGTACCCCCACAAGCCCTCTAAACTTTGATGATATTCAACTCAATTTTAGTTTTTCTTTGTTAAAATTTAAATCTTTATTTTAATGAGTAGTTTAATGAGTAAGACGGTTCCCAACTTAGGATTTTTAACTTAACCATAGTGTGAAAGCGGTACTTATTCAGAAGAAACTACTTCCGATTTTTAATTTTTATTTTTTTCTTGTACTCCTGGCGGTATGATGCTCTCATGGTGTTGGGTAACGGCAGCAAGCTGCAGCTCCCAGTCAGCCATGCAGTCATGAGGGTAAATGACCCATACTCTACAGTTTACTATGCTGACAGAGAATTTCACTCAATTATAGGCTAATTTGAGTGTTTGGAGCATGTTTAAGGTAGGCTTGGCAAGGTGTATTAAATGTATTTTCTTTTTCTTTTTTTTTTTTTTTTAAGAGATGGAGTCTCGCTCTGTTGCCCAGGCTGGAGTGCAGTGACCCCATCTTGGCTCACTGCAACCTTTGCCTCCTGGGTTCAAGCTATTCTTGTGCCTCAGCCTCCTGAGTAGCTAAGACTACAGGCATGTGCCACCACGCCCGGCTAATTTTTGTATTTTTAGTAGAGATGGGGTTTCACCATGTTGGCCAGGCTGGTCTCAAACTCCTGGCCTTCAGTGATCTGCCCGCCTTGGTCTCCCAAAGTGCTGGGATTACAGGCATGAGCCACTGAGCCTGGCCTAAGTGTATTTTCAGCTTAAGGTATTTTCAACTTACAATAGGTTTATCAGTACATAACCTTCCTGCATTTGCATGTACTTATTTTTCAAAATTCTCATCAGTCAGGAACTGATTCTTAAATTGTTCTGTTTATTATTATCATTGTTATAAAATGTATGAACTTTACTTGCTCTAATTAATTTTATCTGTGTTGCATTTTTAAGACACTTGCTCGATGCCTGATTTTGTGGGATGATATTTTACCAAATTCCAAGTGGGTTGACAGCAATGTCCCTCAAGTAAGTACATATAATAAATATTATATCTTTAGTAGCATAAAATTATGATTTCTTATGGGATTTTTCAAAATTCTGTAAAATATTTTTTCTTATGAAGGCAATGATCCTAATTGATCATTAGGATACCTCTTAAAGACCTAAGAACTTTTGTTTTAAGATTCTGTGCTGCACAGACCACCACGTTCTCTTTTAGCCTCAGTTCCCTAGAAATTGTAGTTTTTAAAAATTAAATATGAATATTGGTGTTGCGTGGGAGTTAAAAAATAAGAGGAAGGAAAAAACTAAATATGTTTGCCAGAATACTCTAAAAAAGTGTTGATATTTTTGTCATAATTAAGTGCACATTTCTAAGATGCTATTTTACTTCGTGACAATTTTAGATCTCCTAATAACTCTTTTAATTACTTTATATCATATTTATTTGATAAGCCAAGTATACTAGTTAAAAATAAACAGATTTTTTTGGTAAAAACTGAAAATTGAATATTGTAACTAGCCACTGCCCTTAGACAACTGTCCATGTGTAGTGGTCTCAGTTTCTTTATGTAGATTGTTTCTTTCAGTATTTTCAGAAGAAAAATCTCAAAGGTTGAAAGAAGTTTATATGAACACCCACATCACCAATAGACTCTATAATAATATTTTACTGTATAAACATGTTTAATCACTTACCTATCCACCTATCTATTCCTCTATCTAATCCAACATTTTTTGATGAATTTCAATGTTAGTTCCAAACAGTAATACACTCCATCCTAAAATTGTACCATACATATTAACTGGAATTGGTATTTACATTTTTTCCTTTTAAGATAAAATTTATATATTGTGAAATGCACAAATGTTAAGTATCCTATTGGATAAGATTTGACTAACTAACATGTAGGCCTGTGGAAACCAGCCTCTATCCCTTGTGCCCCTTCCCTCTTTGTGCATTCACCCGTACCCCCAGGGTAACCAATATGTATTTTGTTTTTCTCCCAAAATATGTTAGTTTCCAGATGTAGAACTTTATATTAATGAAGTCACATACAGCATATACCCTTTTGTATAAGACTTCTTTCAGCGTTTTCAAGATATTGAGTATATTAATAGTTCATCCTTTTTATTATTAGGTGGTACAGATTGAGTATTTCTTATCTGAAATGCTTGGGACCAGAAGAGTTTTTGGATTTTGGAATACTCGAAATTATACTTACTGGTTGAGCATCCCTAATCTGAAACTCTGACATCTGAAATACTCCAATGAGCATTTCCTTTGGGCATCATGTTAATGTTCAAAAAGGTTTGGATTTTGAGCATTTTCGATTTTGGATTTTCGGATTAGGGATCCTCAACTTGTGTATTCCATTTGCAGTCCTATTAGGTAGGATTGGAATTACTGAGGCATAGGGTAGATGGTATATTTAGTTTTATTAGAATTGATAAATCTTTTCCCAAAGTGGCTGTACCATTTGACACATTGACCAACAGTGTTTGAGAGTGTTGGCTGTTGCCCATCTAACCGATATTTAGTGGTGTTTTTTAAGTTTTAGTGCTGCTGATGAATATGTGATGATATCTGACTGTTGTTTAAATTTGCATTTCTCTGCTGACTGTTAATGTTGAGAACTTTTTCGTTGGTTTATTGGTCCTCCATCTATCTTTTTTTGTGCAGTGTCTGTGCATGTCCTTCGTTTATTTTTTAAAAAAATTTGTATTTTTATTACTGCGTTGCTGGAGTTTTTTTAATGCATTCTAGAAACCCATTCTTTGTCAGATTTCTTTTTTTTTTTTTTGAGACGGAGTCTTGCTCTGTCGCCCAGGCTGGAGTGCAGTGGCATGATCTCGGCTCACTGCAAGCTCCGCCTCCCAGGTTCACTCTATTCTCCTGCCTCAGCCTCCCGAGTGGCTGGGACTACAGGCACCTGCCACCACGCCCTGCTAATTTTTTGTATTTTTAGTAGAGACGGGGTTTCACCGTGTTAGCCAAGATGGTCTCGATCTCCTGACCTTGTGATCTGCCTGCCTTGGACTCCCAAAGTTCTGGGATTACAGGCATGAGCCACCGCGCCTGGCCTGTCAGATTTATTTTGCAAATATCCCTCCTAGTCTGTGGCTTGCATATTCATTTTCTTAGTAATAATTTTGATGAGCAGAAGATATTAGAATGTTAAATAATGTCTGATTTGTCAGTTTTTTCTTATGGTTATTCTCTATTCCAATGAAAAAAACCGTTTGTCTAACCCCATCATGAAGATAATCTTTTATACTTTTCTCTAAAAGCCTCCAAAGTTTTAGTTTTTATGTATGCTTACATAATTCATTTCAAAGTAATTTTGTATATGATATGAGGTGCAGGTTGAGGTTGTCTACCCGGGAAGCTCGTCAGAGACTCAGTGCCCAAGTTTTTAATTGGGAGCTGACATGTAGGTAAGGTACCTTCTGCCTTGCATGTACCCAAGTTCCAGATTCTCAGGAGAATGTGTGTTAGCCTAAACCACATTGTTTGTAGTTCAGGCACAGTAAACACAGATATATACATTTTGTTTTAAAGCAATCAGTTAATTTACTTGGAATCAGATTGTCATTCTTTCTTGGTTGCTAGCTCTAATCTTGGTGCATGTCTTTATCTTGTGAGCTGTTGGAGTCTGCCCTGTGCACACATGGTTCATGGATCAGGCAGACATTTGCACAGAATTTATATACAGAGCTTGGGGCCCTGTCTCTGTGGCTCTCTCCTTTGTCGTATTCTGTCCTCAACTCCCAATGGGTGTGGTATTTTCCTGTATCCTGGTTGTTAAGGCCAAGAAGGTTGTGAGCCTTTAATTGTAGCTTTTGCCATCTTTCTTGGTCCAGATAGACCTGCTTTCAGAGCAGAAACCACGGAAAGGAAAATGTATCTAGTGGTGTTCCTCTGTTCCATGGATCAACTCTCCCCTCTAGAATCTGCTTGCTTTTGTTCTCACTCCAGTGCCTTGAGGTCAGGAGTTGGTGAATTAAGCCCACCTGATTTTTAGAAAGAAAATTTTATTGGAATATGGCCATACCCATTTGTTTACTTATTGTCTGTAGCTGTTTTTTATTAAAAATGCATAGATCAGTAGTTGCTGGTATTTACTATTTGACCCTTTTAGAAATAGTTTACCGACCCCTGCCATAGATAGTTTGGATTTTATAGTTTGTCTAGGGTTTATACTTGTTGTATGAGTTGATCCAATAGGAGTTTATTCATCTATTATTTGAGGAAGTAGAATCCTAGGTTTGTTTTTATTTGTTTAGTTCTTCCAGTTTTGTTAATCACTGATATGAAAGAGATGAGGAAGAATTGTTTTAAATGACTTGCTCATTTGTTACCATCATTTTAACTCCTAGCATATTCAGATGTCAGAGATTTTAGTTTTTTTGAAAGTGCTCTTTAAAATGTATATTGTAGGATGAAATACTTTTTTTTCACTCTTTCGTTCAGCACATACTCATTAATCCTCTGTAAATGCAAGGCACGTGCTAAATTCTGTAATACATTAAAGATACACCAGACATGTAGAGTGTTCTCAAAAAACTTCAGTTTATTAAATGCACTAAGTTTAGCTTACTGAGATTAGACATGTATACAAGTAACTGTAATTCCAAAGTGGAAAGTATAAATTCATGTCAGAGTGTGGTCTTTTTTGCGGCCTGGTGTGGTGGCTCATGTCTGTAATCCCAGCACTTTGGGAAGCCAAGGTGGGCACATCACTCGAGGTCAGGAGTTCGAGACCAGCCTGGCCAGCATGGTGAAACCCTGTTTCTACAAAAAAAAAAAAAAAAAAAAAAACCCACAAAAAACAGTGGTCGTTTTTTGTTGTTACGAAAATATGGTTTTTGGACTTTTAGTATAGAATAACATCTCTCTCTTTTTTACTTCAGACTTTATAATGTTATATTTGGTCTTTATTACATCAAGGATACTGCAAATAGGAGAGAGAACAATTTCACAGTTCTCCTCATTGATATTTCCTATCAGCTTCCACTTTTCTCTGGGTTCTCATCTGGAGCTACATTGATTCTGGAGCAGGGTTCTTTGTAGTGAGCAACCTAGCGTTAAAAGAAGGATTTTTTTTTTAAAGGTCACTTTGTAAACTGCTTGTCTGTTTGAACTTAGGGCATATGTAAAATAACAACTAACATCTTCATAGCACTTTTTCTTTCATAAAAAGCTTTACATACAGGGTGCGGTGACTCACGCCTATAATCCTAGCACTTTGGGAGGCCAAGGAGAGTGGATTGCTTAAGCCCAGGAGTTCAAGACCAGCCTGGGCATCATAGTGAGATCCCATCTCTACAGAAAAATACAAAAATTAGCCAAGCATGGTGGTGTGCACCTGTAGTCCTAGCTACTTGGGAAGCTGAGATGGGAGGATTGCTTGAGTCCGGGAGGTAGGGCTGCAATGAGCCGTGATTGCACCACTGCACTCCAATCTGGGTGACAGAGGGAGACCCTGTCTCAAGGCAAAAAAAAAAGAAGAAAGATATTTTAAGTCTTTGATTTGGTGAGATTCAGTACATAAGAAGACTGTATTATTAAGTGCCTTCTAATATTTATTTATTTTATTTTATTTTATTTTTGAGACTGAGACAGGGTTTTGCCCCGTTGCCCAGGCTGGAGTGCAGTGGTGCGATCTTGGCTCACTGCAACCTCTGCTTACCGGGCTCAAGTGATTCTCATGCCTCAGCCTCCTGAGTAGCTAATTTTTGTTTTTTAGTAGATACAGGTTTCACCATGTTGGCCAGGCTGGTCTCGAACTCCAGGCTTCAAGTGATCCGCCTGCCTTGGCCTCCCAAAGTGCTGGGATTACAGGCGTGTAAGCCACTGCGTTCAGCCGATATTTATTGTTGTATTGAAGAAAACATCCTGAAATGTTAAGAAATCTTCTAAGAAATCTTCTCAGAAGATTAAAAGAATAAATCTTAAATACATTCATATATTTAGCAAATATTAGCTTTATCTTTTTTGGCTTTTTTCTTTTAGGAGAGAAGGATCAAATGTCTTCTTGGTTGTTACAGCTAGATATTCTGTGTATATTTTTTGATAAATTGTTCATTACCTATACTAAAAGGAAAAGGATGTCTTTTCTAAACAATAGTTGCAACATAGCTGATAAACATATTGACAGTTTAGCTTAGCTTAGCCTAGTGAATAACCTCACCTGTGGTAGGTATGTTGGATTAATACTGGAAACATCCCATAAAGAAGAAGACGTCTGATTAGAGTTCTCTCCTATTTCTCTTTTCCCACTTCTTCCCCTCACCCCTGCCCAAATTCTAAAGCCATCATCTTTGTATTTCAGTTGACTGGTGTGCAATATTATGACCCTGTTACTGATTCAGAATATACTTACGTCTTCCTGTTTATATTTGTTCAGCCCTATTTAATTATTATTATTATTATTATTATTATTATTTTCTTGAGACGGAGTCTCACTTTGTCACCCAGGCTGGAGTGCAGTGGCGTGATCTTGGCTCACTGCAAACTCCGCCTCCCAGATTCAAGCGATTCTCCTGCCTCAGCCTCCTAAGTAGCTGGGATTACAGGCGTGTGCCACCACGCCCAGCTAATTCTTCTATTTTTAGTAGAGATGAGGTTTCACCATGTTAGTCAGGCTGGTCTCGAACTCCTGACCTCGTGATCCACCAACCTTGGTCTTCCAAAGTGCTGGGATTACAGTCGTGAGCCACCATGCCTGCCCTTAGTTATTATTCTTACTTAGCCCATCTTAGATTTGAAATTTGATTACATTCAATGTGATTAAAATATAGGCGTTTGAGTTAAATGGTTTGGTAAAGCTTACTTTATATAAATATGGCCATGATAAGCAGTATGTTATTCTTCAGATTATTAAATATTTGTAATGAGAACATTGATATATAAGTATTCTTGCTTTCTATATTGACAGATTATAAGAGAAAATAGTATCTCTCTCAGTGAAATCGAATTGCCGTGCTCAGAGGATTTGAATTTGGAAACTTTGTCGTAAGTGATGTATAATGCAAATTAGCTATCCTAGCATCTATCAGATAATTAAATTGAAATATACTATGTAGGAGTAATATTGTCCTTGATTTAAGTAATTCTGAATCCCACACGTTTCTAACCATTATTTATCAGATGTTCATGACATTGGTTAAAGCTCTCTGAAGTATACAGCTCTTGCCCTCAAAAAGCAATATTGGAGATTTAACTTGTATGTATTTCTCTTTTATCCTTTCCATTAAAAAAATCGGCAACAATTTTAAAAATTGTTTTTGCTGCATATGAAACTGTAGGCAAGAGGCAAACTTCCTGAGTAAGGTGACCCAATGCTTCCGCTGGAAAAAAAAAAAAAATACATAGAAATCTGCTGACTGAGTAGAGGGCACTTGATCATTCCCAGAAAGATATAAACTAGCTTAGAGAACTGGAATATTTATTGTTACTTATTTCAAGTTAATTTTAAAGTAAAATAATGACTATTAAATTTCTTGTCACCTGTTTTCAGCCAAGCACATGTCTACATAATTGCAGGAGCCTGTTTGTCTCTGGGTTTTCGATTTGCTGGCTCAGAAAACTTATCAGCATTTAACTGTTTGGTAAGAAGTATTTTAGTTTACTGTGTTCTTTTTGTTTGTTTTAACAAAGCTTTAAGATGCTTCTTTTAACTTGGAATTTTTTCTTTTGTTTTTCTAGCATAAATTTGCAAAAGATTTTATGACTTATTTGTCTGCACCTAATGCTTCTGTTGTAAGTGTTTTTATCATTCTCCTTGGGAATAAAATTAAACTTGAAAAAAATTTACTGATGATCCAGTTACTTATGTGTTATCAGGTATCTCTGCTGTTTGTTTGAATGTAGAATGAGAGATTTGAAGAACCATTAGCTAATCTTTTTATTTTTGTTTTGCAATATTAAATTAGGTGAGAATATGATTACCCTGGAAGGATGCACAGGTATCTAGTTCTTGTGACAAGAGAATAAGAAAGGCCATAATATTCACGGATTGTCATACCTCATGTAATTCTGTCTCAGTATTAAATATTGGGAATTTCCTTTTTAAAAAATATTAGTACTTAGTAAGGATTCAGTTGCTTTTGAGGCATTGCTTCTCTGATGACAAGACTAAGAGATTTTATTTCCTGGTAAAAACTACATAGATTTATTCAACACTGTTTATAATATGGAAAAGTTAGAAACATCAAAAAAGTCTGAAAGTAGTTAATTAAATTTGATTATAGTTTATTTATATATCCTTACACAGTGGAGCTACCAAAATCATGTTATACAAGAATTTTTTGTGGCTGGGTGCAGTGGCTCACGCCTATAATCCTAGGAACTTTGGGGGACTGAAGCAGGAGGATCCTTTGAGCCCAGGAGGTTGAGATCAGCCTGGGCAACATAGGGAGACCCCATCTCTACAAAAAATAAAAAATTAGCTGGGTGTGGTGACACACACATGTAGTCCCAGCAACTTGGGAGGCAGAGGTGGGTGGATCCTTTGACTCCAGGAGGTTGAGGCTGTTGCATCACTACACTTCAATCTGGGTGACAGAGTGAGAGACCCTGTCTCAAGAAAAAAAAAAACAAAAAAACAACCAACTTTTTTTTGTGAGTGAAGCTTGCTTCTAATAGGTTATTTAAAAGGTTAAAAATACTGTGTAGAGTAACATCTCCATTTCATTTGGAAAAAATATGTGTAGATAAAGGAAAAATTCAGAGAAAAAGCCAAAATGTTAACACCAGTTATCTTTGGGTGTGACATTCCAAGTGATTGTTATGTCTTCTTGATATTCAATATTTGAAATTATCTCTGTTGAACTTATATTTCATAATCAGGGAAAATATTTGTATTTACAGATTTTTTTCTTTTTTTTTTTTGAGACAGAGTCTTGCTCTGTCGCCCAGGCTGGAGTGCAGTGGTGCGATCTCGGCTCACTGCAAGCTCCACCCCCCGGGTTCACGCCATTCTCCTGCCTCAACCTCCCGAGCAACTGGGACCACAGGCGCCTGCCACCACACCTGGCTAATTTTTTGTATTTTTTTAGTAGAGACGGGGTTTCACCGTGTTAGCCAGGATGGTCTCGATCTCCTGATCTCGTGATCTGCCCGCCTCGGCCTCCCGAAGTGCTGGGATTACAGGCGTGAGCCACAGCGCCCGGCTCAGATTTTTTTTTAAGTTACAAACTTTTGTAGTCTTCTAATGATGGCTAAGCTAGTTCTGATAATAAAGAAATGTAACACAACAGTTACAGTGATGTCATCTCTTCACCTTACAGACAGGTCCTTATAACCTAGAAACTTGTCTGAGCGTGGTGCTGCTGTCTCTCGCCATGGTCATGGCTGGCTCAGGAAACCTAAAGGTTTTGCAGCTTTGTCGCTTCTTACACATGAAAACGGGTGGTGAAATGAACTATGGTTTTCACTTAGCCCACCACATGGCCCTTGGACTTCTATTTTTGGGAGGAGGAAGGTAAGTGAATATGTATTTTTCCAATGAAAAGATCTCATTCGTGAGATCTATAAGGGTGACTTACTTTGATCTTGAAGATAACATGGAAAATTTAAATTCTGACTAGCTCTTAGCTTAACTAGCAGTATTATTCGACTTGATGGGCTTCTTTGTAGTTTAACCGTCAACTAATAGTCTACTCAGTAGAATTACCATCCTCTCTGACACACTGAGCATCACTGTGTTTCTCAGAATAGTCTGTGCTTAGTGCTTCAGTGCATCACTGCTTGTGCCCAACTGGTTAAAAGTTTTACCGTTCCACTAAGCTACTTTCTCAGAAAGGTCACAAAATCGTTTACCAGATCCTGTGACATTTTCTCAGTTTTCAGCTTTCTTGATCTTTTTCCAACATCTGCCATTCTTGACTACATCCTTTATAAGACTGCCCTGGCTTTAGATGAACCAAAAACACATATACAGAAAAGTGTATAAATCATAGGTGCACAGGTCAAAGAGCTATCTACCATAGAAAAATCTTTTTGTTATCATGTATGTCAAGATTCTGTATAGCATTTGCAACTCACATCACCCATCTCTGCTTCTGCCATGCGCCCCTCTCAATCACTATTACCTTCCTTTCCCCAAAGATAGCCCTATATAGTCTTCTAACACCTTACGTTGGTTTTGCCTGTTTTTGACATTTAAATTGAATTATACACGATGTATCCTTTTGCACTTCACTTTTGCTCAACATTATGTTTGTAAGATTCATGTTGTATGTAGCAATGGATTATTCAAGTTTCAGTGTTGTATTACATTTCATTGTATGACTGTACCACATTTTATTGATCTCCCCCATTGATGGATATGCTTCTTGCTTCTAGTTTGGGGCTGTTATGAACAATGCTGTTAGGGAAAGTTGTACATGTCTTTGATTTTGTTGTATATAGAACTGTGTGGAATTGGGTCATAGGTTGTACGTGTGTATTCACTTTCAGTGAATAATACCATCAGTGCTGCAGTGCACTTGTACCATTTTACATACTCATGGGCAGGATGTGAAGTTCCAGTTGTTCCATATCCTTGTCAACCCTTGTTATTGTTATAGTCTTTTTAGTTTTAGCCAACTAGTAGGTATATAACAGGATCTCATTGTGGCTTTAATTTCTGTATTTCTGAATAATGTTCTTGAGTACCATTTTACACTTTTAATAGCCAACTGCAAAACCTCTTTCGCGATGTCCAAATCTCTTGCTACCCAGTTTTTATATTCATCTATTTTAAAATTTTTATTTGTGGTAAAATACACATAACATAAAACTTATCAATTTTTAAGTATGCAATTAAGTAGTGTTAAGTATATTCACATTGTTGTGCAACCAATCTCCAGAAATTTTTCATCTTGCAAAACTGACATTCTGTAGCCATTGAACAACTCCCTGTTTGCCCCTCCCACCAGCCTCTGGCAGCCACCATTCTACTTTCTGTTTTGATGAAGTTGACTGCTCCACATTGGTTTAGCTTTGTATTGATTTCTATGGATTCTTTAAACTATGTCCTAAGCCCTTGGTCAGTTTTGTTTGTTGCAGTTATCTTTGCCACCCTAGGGCTTGTTTGCCTTTTCACTCTCTCCCAGTGGTGTCTTTTGATGACACAATTATTAATGTTCTTCTTTTATAGTTTTTACTTTTTTGTGTTGCTTATGAAATACTTTCTTACCCAGAGAAAAGGAGATATTCTTCTATTTTATCTTCTAGAAGTTTTTAGCTTTCCCATTCACATTTGGATCTAAAATCTACCTGGCACGGATTTTTCTCCGTGTTTTTTTCCCACTGCTATTGAAAAGTTTATCCTTCTCCACTGCTCTGCAATACCACCTCTGTTATATAAGTTAAGTGCCTATACACCTGTGTTTATTTCTGGGCTATTAGGTTTTGCTGGTCTGTTTTTCTGTACTTGCACCAATACTACATTGTCTTATGAGTCTTGGTATCCAGTTGAGTAAATCCTTCAACCTGGGTTTTCTTCTTCAAAAGTGTGTTTTTCTCTTGGCTCCTTGCATTTTCATATAAATATTGGAATCTGTTCCATACTAAATAATCTGATAAAATATTGATCAGAATTGCCTTGATTGTATGTGTCTGTGTTAAGGAGATTAGAATCTGTTACAGTATTGTCTTCCATTCTGTGAATATGGTATACCCCTGCATATATTTAGCTCTAGTGTGTGTGACCTTGATCAATGGCTACAGTGTCTACGTAGGCTAATTTTCCCCTCTTCTTTAAGACTGAGCTCACCATTGGAACTCACCGTTTCAGAAGTACAAAAAGTAAAGATGATCAGAAAGGTGTGCGTTTCCTCTCAACATGTTTTGTGGAATTGTCTTTCTTTAATTGTTTAGAATTAATAATGGTTAAAGAAATATTACTGTGAAAATTCTTATTTATTTTATTCGATGATTTTTGAAATTTTTTTCCTTTCAAAATGAGCCTCTCCATGTCTCTTAATCCCATCTTTCATTTTTCCAAACTGCGTGACTCTCCTTGCTTTTCTTTCGTATCGAATAGATTTTTCTACCATTCTGCTACTGCTTTTCTAGTGATTTTTGGTTTTTAAATGGTCATGTATACTCTATAACAACATTTAAACTTAGCATAGCTACACCATTATGTTTCTACCCAAAATTTCTAACATTAGTATCTTAATATTTATCTTTGAGTTTTGGTTTATCAAAAGGACACAAAGAAAATAGCTTATTCCATGCACATGCCAAAATAGATGTATCTCTTTGCTTAAATTTTGAAATCTCTTCTTTCTAATCCATTAAATATATAAGCATATATAATGAATTATAAGTTCTTATTTAATACTCCAATTATTTTAAAAGACAGGGAAAGAGATTTGGGTATATGTGTGTGCATGTTTGTGTGTAATAAAAGTATTTATATTCAATAGTTTTAGAAGTGTTTTTATGTGATGTCCTACACCATCTTTATTTCAAAATATTTTTTAGAAAAACTCTGGGACTTTAGATTAATTTGCCTGTTTGCTATACTAAATTTGAGCAACAATAAAGTAATTTAAGGAAAATTTTAATAGACCCTTTCCCAAGAGAATATTTTTAAAGTCTATAAAACTTTATCTTAAAAGTGTATCATACTGGTGAGAAAAGAATTTATATTTAGAGGAATAGTTGTTTATACAGTCATTGTAACTTTTTGTGGTTTTTTTTTTTTTTGAGACAGAGCCTCGCTCTTTCGCCCAGGCTGGAGTGCAGTGGTGCTATCTTGGCTCACTGCAAGCTCCGCCTCCCGGGTTCATGCCATTCTCCTGCGTCAGCCTCCCAAGTAGCTGGGACTATAGGTGCCCGCCACGGCACCCGGCTAATTTTTTGTATTTTTAGTAGAGACGGGGTTTCACTGTGTTAGCCAGGATGGTCTCGATCTCTTGACCTCGTGATCCGCCCGCCTCAGCCTCCCAAAGTGCTGGGATTACAGGTGTGAGCCACCGCACCCGGCCTCATTGTAACTTTTTAATGATAACTTTTGCCTTTTCATTTAGTCAGTCATTCTAAAGGAATCCTCATGCTTTACAGAAACAGAAAAAACTGTTTAAATATCAATTAAAACATCCCATATTTTTAAAAATCAGATTTATAATTGTATAAATAGGCATATATATTAATAAAATTGGATGAGAAGGTGGCATACTTGGTACATGACTCTTCAATATTTATAATTTCTAGGACTGCATTCGTGGTCTTCACTACTGTGCTATTTTATGTTAAAACCTTGCTTCAAGGGTTGAAATTTAACATTTATGGGATATTACTTTGGCTTTAAATAGTGATGATCTTGAAATGGCCTAAGGACTAGATGAAAAGTGGAATGTTCACACCACTGACATTCTTGTATTATGAGATCATCTTATCAGTATGCCTTACTATACCCCAGTTTCCTGATTCTCAAGAATGCCTTGAAAGTATGTGCAATATAATCAATAACATCTGTCCCCACTGAACTTACTTTGCAGGTACTCTTTGAGCACATCAAATTCTTCCATTGCCGCTCTTCTCTGTGCCCTCTATCCGCACTTCCCAGCTCACAGCACTGACAACCGGTGAGTCTAGTGATTCTGTCTTCAATGTGATACTTATTAAGTTCTTTAAGGGGGTCATTTGGTTGTATTTTGGCTTCATGGAATTATTTCCAAATTAGCATTGTTCTGTTCTTAACTTAGTTATATTCCTGGCTAAATCTTTTAAGAAAAATATCTCACAAAGTATTAGACCAGAGGATAACTTTGGACACCTGATGACTGACCAGTCTTTGCCATTCTCAGATCTACAGAACTGCTCTAAACCCAGAAGGAGATCAAGTAAAGTTGTCTTTAGGGAAAAAATCATCAGGTAAAGAATAGTTGCCAAGGGAAGTTCAAGATACTTTTTTTGTGCTATAATTACTTAATTCCAAGAGAAAACTTTGTCTGATTTAGTGGCAATGTCTGTATGAGTTTCTTTTTTGCCTTTCACATAGATGCAGAGAAATTGTGTATAAATGACATAGAAGGGACAAGAAAAGCAAAATACAGCAGAAAACCAGAGACAATTTATAAGGGGCAGTGAGCAGTAGAACTTCAAACCATGTAGAAGCAGTTAAAAGCTCTGCATTTTGGGTACGAGGAACCACCAACACTTCAGTTTCCCTAGATATAGTTTGAGATATAACAGATCTCTTGCATATGGGGGAAGGGAAGAAAATAGCCCCTATAAGACACCTGAGCACTGTGCTCAACTGTAGGCGTCCCATGTTGTCTCCCCAGAGACAGGTCAAGAGCCCTTTATTTTTTATGGGAGAAGTGTCAGGAGCACTTATCGCAGTAACCTAAGCCATCATTTTAAACTACACTACAATGTATAACCAACGACAGAAGAAAGATAGCTGTTTTACAAAAGTAGCCTAAGCTGAAAACCACACTCTGATGGTAGGTGCAGCACAAGAATATTGTTGTTAAGTTAATACACCTCTGACATGTGGCCTCATGCCTGTCATTTAGGAAAGATTTTTTGAGTTGTTAAAGCCAATTATCGGCTAGGGTACAGTGGAGAGCCACACTCACATACTGGTGGTCATAGCTGTTTGGCTTAGCTATTGTAAACAAAGCCATTTGGTGACAAGAATCTTTTTTTTTTGAGATGGAGTCTCGCTCTGTCGCCCAGGCTGGAGTGCAGCGGCACGATCTCGGGTCACTGCAAGCTCTGCCTCCCGGGTTCATGCCATTCTCCTGCCTCAGCCTCCCAGGTAGCTGGGACCACAGGCACCCGCCACCAAGCCTGGCTAACTTTTTGTATATTTTAGTAGAGACGGGATTTCACCGTACTAGCCAGGATGGTCTCCATCTCCTGACCTTGTGATCTACCTGCCTCGGCCTCCCAAAGTGCTGGGATTACAGGTGTGAGCCACCACACCTGGCCGGTGACAAGAATCTTTATATAATTTGTTAGTGTCAGTTTTTTCTGATCTTTATTGATTTTATTTTTAATAGATTTATAGAAGTAAATGCATTTGAGTAAGAAGAGGGAAGTTATTGTCTATAAAACTTTTTAAAATTGAAGTCTCATTTTATCCTTCTTTTTTTTTTTTTTTTGAGGCAGAGTCTTGCTCTGTTGCCCAGGCTGGAGTGCAGTGGTGCGATCTCAGCTCACTGTAAGCTCTGCCTCCCAGGTTCACGCCATTCTCCTGCCTCAGCTTCTTGAGTAGCTGGGACTACAGGCACCAGTCACTGCGCCTGGCTAATTTTTTTGTATTTTTAGTAGAGACGAGGTTTCACCATGTTAGCCAGGATGGTCTCGATCTCCTGACTTCGTGATCCACCCACCTTGGCCTCCCAAAGTACTGGGATTACAGGTGTGAGCCACTGTGCCCGGCCAATTTTTTTTGTTTTTTTCTTCTGAGTTGGAGTCTTGCTCTGTTGCCCAGGCTGCAGTGCAGTGGCGTGATCTCAGCTCACTGCAACCTCCATCTCCTGGGTTCAAGTGATTCTCCTCCCTCAGCCTCCCGAGTAGCTGAGATTCCAGGCATGTGCCACCAGGCCTGGCTAACTTTTGTCTTTTTAGTAGAGACGGGGTTTCATCATGTTGGCCAGGCTCATCTCGAACTCCTGACCTCAGGTGATCCACCTGCCTTGGCCTCCCAAAGTGCTGGGATTACAGGTGTGAGCCACTGTGCCCAGCCTATCTTTCTTTTATGAGATCTTAAAATATGAAAACTTTTTTTGTTTTTACATTCTAAAATAGAAATCTTAAAGTTTAAAACACTTTTTGAGAACCCCAAAGAAAAATATTGCCATGCCCACATAGATGTTTGATGTACTGTGTTTCAAGGACATGTGTATATATGTATGTGCAAGTATGTATATGTAGAAGAACTTTGCTCTCTGAGAAGAATTGACATCCTGTCTTCCCCCTTCTTCCCTATCCTTAAGGAAAAAAAAAAAAAAGTCTCTGAGAAGATAAAAACAGATGCCTATGTTGAGTAGAAAGGGATTTTTGAAAGTGATTGATTTTATAAGTGGTCAGTTTGATAGTAAATATTTTCATGTTATGACACTTTTTACCTCCCTGTAAAACCTCTTCACTGTGAAGACTAAAGTAAAGAATTATTGGATCAAAGATCAGTTATATAAAATTTTTAAAAGATAATTTCTGCATTACTTTTTAATAGAATCTTATCTGCCTTTAAGATTTCTGTTCATTTGAAGATAGTACTTGAGCTTCTGTCCTGTCTTAGCTTATAGGCAACAGCAGATTGCAGAGCTCATATCGTCACAGTTGTTTGTTACCCACCCTCTGTCTTTTTTGTGAACAGGTATCATCTCCAGGCTCTCCGGCACCTCTATGTGCTGGCCGCGGAGCCCAGGCTTCTAGTGCCTGTGGATGTGGACACAAACATGCCCTGCTATGCCCTCTTAGAGGTTACCTACAAGGTATCTCTCCCTATCATTTACTTGTAATTTTATTACCACTCATCCATCTTGGCAGGTCATAATATTTCAAATGTGTTGTCCAGTAAAAGGTGATAAGTAGTGAATTGAACTTTCATAAAAATGGAAGCTTCCAGAGTTATTGTATATCCTGCCAGGCCATTCATGTTCATTTATATTCTCTGGGTATCACTCTTTAGGGATCATCAGCTACTCTTTTGTCCTTAGAGCTTATAATTTGAAAATGTCCCTGTTAACTTTATATGACTGACGGTAGTGCTTTATATAACTAATTGAGTTAGACCCATTCTTAGATTTGTTAGCTGAAACTTGAAAACCCAAAATTGTGTATTTGATGACAGCTTTCATTTAGATGCATAGATTACAAGTTTTATATCCTTCTTTCATTCAGCAAATTATTAAGTACCTTCTGTGGATCAAAACTGTGCTAGGCTCTGGGGTACAAAATGAGATGACATTGTCATTTTCCTTAAGGAACTTCTATCCCCTGGGGAGCCAGGCATGGATACAATGGGAATAGAGGGTGATAATTGGAGATGTGTGTGGAATGCAGGGGAAGCAGAGAAGCACCCTCGCTTAGCTGCTAGCTGTGGGGTTGAGGAGGCTGTCACAGTGGACAGTGTTTGGACTAGGCCTGGCCCACTGAGTGGAGCTCCTTCCCAGCGGAGAAGGCAACGTGCAGAAACCCAGCGGCACTGGAGCATGGCCTTCGGTCCTGCTGGCCTGTGAGGAGCAAGGCTTGAAGTGGTGGGAAGGACACATACCCTGTGAGGAATTTAGACATCAGTCCTTCAAGATTTGAGTACCAGAGGGGATTTTATGCCATTTAAAGGTCTCTGTATGAACTGCGGGGATCGGGGGAGGTATAGCGTGGAGATGTTTCTTCTTTGTTGTTTCCACTGACTACCTAGTGAATTGTGGCTGGACTTTTACATTTGTAAAGGGAACTCAGTGGTATGAACAAACCAAAGAAGAATTGATGGCTCCTACCCTTCTTCCAGAACTCCATCTTTTAAAGCAGGTAAGCTGGGCGTGGTCGGGATTTGTGTCCAAGGGGTCAATTCAACAGAACGACATAGCGTTAAAGATAGCTAAATAAAAGCCTCTGCTTTCTTCATGTATTGTAGCAGATAAGAAAGCTGCAGCAGGAGGAAAAGTCAGAAAGAATAGAGCAAGTCTTGTCTTAGAGATCTTTATTGATAGCTTAGGTGGCCTCAGAACATGATTTCCATTCATTTTTTGTCTGGAAATGGAGCTTGTTTACCTCCAGATGCCTCTTTCTGGCTGTTACTGTTTCCTCTGAGAAACATAGGTTTCAGTTTGTCAGATGAGCATATTTTTCAGCTTTGGGTTGACTATGTTTACATTTATCTTGACAGATTAAAGTTAAAGGCCCAAGATACTGGGAGCTGCTCATAGATTTAAGCAAAGGAACACAACACTTGAAGTAAGTACATTAAATTTCTCAGATTTACTTTTTAGGAAGTGAGTGGAAGTATATAAGAAGGTATAAATTATAGATTATTATCTGGAATGTGACTCATCACCCTTTAATCTCATTCAAGACTATATGTAGGGTATGTCTTCTGTAAAACAGTCTGTATCTTTGAAACAGGACTTGTGTTAGGAAATGAAAGTTTTAATTTCAAACTCCAACCCTAAATATTTATTTATTGAGAAACTTGCAGTGACTTCCTTGTGACAGTAATGGACTTGTCTCTTGGTATATTAACATAAGGTTTAGTTTAAGAAAGTGTATTAGTCCATTTTCACACTGCTCTAAAGAACTACCTGAGACTGGGTAATTTATAGAGAAAAGGGGTTTAATTGACTCACAGTTCTGCTTGGCTGGGGAGGCCTCAGGAAACTTACAATCATGGCAGAAGGCAAAGGGGAAGCAAGGCATGTCTTGCATGGCGGCAAGAGACAGAAAGAGAGGTGCTACACTTTTAAACCATCAGATCTCGTGAGAACTCACTCACTATCATGAGAACAGCATGAGGGAAATCCGTCCCCATGATCCAATCACCCCCAACCAGTTCCCTTTCCTGACAGGTGGGGATTACAGTTTGACATAAGATTTGGGTGGGGCACAGAGCCTAACCATGTCAGAAAGTAAGCTGATTTGTACATCCACAAAAGGAACTTTATTAATCAGTGTTTGTCAGACCACATCTTTTGTTGCATCTCTTTACTATTCTTCTGTTAGAAAGTCCTCCTAAATTTAAGATTATTATAGATAATATATACTACTCACTCAGTGTATTTTGGGTGGAAATAATCACATGCAATTATTTTAGAGTGTTGATAAATTTATACCTAAAGTAGCATGTCAGTTAAGCCTTTAAATTTCAAGGAAGTTTAACAAGCTTGTAAAAGTTTTTATAGTTTGGTCCCAATGTGAATTTTTCCAGACTGTGTGTTAGCTGTTTTCTGTATTGTTCTGTCCTTACATTTGCAGGATTGTTTTCTTCTTGCTGCAAACCAATTAATAGATACTTAGTACCTCATGTACCCCAGGCATAGAGCCAGGGGATATAGGGAATACAAAGAAATGTGAGACAAAATGCTACCTTTGAAGCTCATAATTGAGCCAGTAGTCAAAGTGCCTTCTCATTTAACAAGTTCCGTGAACCTAGACACCAAAGAAAAACAGAACTTTATTCTGGGCTTTCTCATAGGGACTGATTTAATCTTAGACACAGTAAATAATCATTTACCTTAGTGGAAAATGGTAAAAGCTTCATCTTCCCTGAACATGGTATTGGGAAAACACTGTTTCCAGCCAAGAACTGCCAATAATACCTTATATTAAATTCATTCCTTTTCTTTCAGGTCCATCCTTTCCAAGGATGGGGTTTTATATGTTAAACTCCGGGCGGGTCAGCTCTCCTACAAAGAAGATCCAATGGGATGGCAAAGTTTGTTGGCTCAGACTGTTGCTAACAGAAACTCTGAAGCCCGGGCTTTCAAGGTAGTGTTACTGATTGGTAAAAACGGAAAGAAATAATTCTAAATTGCTGGCTTCCTCGCCCATTGCTATAAACTTTAAAGGTGGATCTGCTTTCTTTTTCATTGTTGCAGATTGTAAAGACCGACTGACCGTGGCTCTGTTTGCTTTTTATGTGATGGCCATAATAAAATATAATGAATATAAAATACTGTATATAATAAGTAATATATATATAAAATAAAGTAAAATACTCTAAGTTAATGTTTACATTTAGCAGCAAAGACAGTCACACCATATCTTGACACTGTAACAGATAGTTTCGTGATTTTATTATTGATCCTCAAATTGGTGAAGATTTGCTTAATTTCATAGCAAAAATAGAAAAGGAGTTTTGCAAGCTAGCAATTATTAACTCCATTTAAAAACCACCATTTGTTTCCTTAATCTTGGTGAGGATAAACTGATGACAGATTCAGACTTCTTTTCTTAGTTTGCTTTATTATTTGCACAGTACTTGACTGCCAGTGCAGTAGTGTTTGAAATAAGGAAATAGTTATGATAAATGAGGGTAGGAAACAATTTCATTCCCCTGGCGGGGTCAGCACATATTTTGCTCTATATTCTTGACTCAGATAAGTTTCCAACACAAGAAATTTGTCCCATAATCAGGCATTAATACTTCTGAATTTAACTTCAGTTTTCTGTAATTCCATGAGCAAATGTGTCCCTGCTGGTGGTACAAAGTAGAGTAGTCTAAAGTAGTTAGGACCCTGAAGAATAATTAGACGGCAAAAGTGGGGCAGACGGACTGGATGAGTGGCAGCCAGAGGACTGAGTTAGCATCCTTTGTTCTTCCAAGTACAGAGACAGCAGTTTATTTTAATTCAACTCATATTTCATTTTAGTCAGTTACTTATGACTGAGTCTTTATAATGGTTCCCAGGATTGAAATGTATAAATAGTTCCCAGGGTTGACATTGGTGAATTTTGTTTGGCAGTATTCAGTAAGTTGTTTATGAAATACTTTTGAAAGATTTTTGGACACAGTTTAACTTAAATTTGTAGTATTGCTTCTTCTAAAAATTAGAGCATATCCCAAAGACTCTAACCCAATGTGTAAAGAAAATAGATACATTTAGACTTAAGTTTGAATGAAGAAAGTATATAAAAATTGAAAGCTATCTCAATGTCCTGCCTACTGGAGTTCAGAAATAAAATATAAACCTCAGTGGAAAATAGTAAAACCTTCATATTTCATTTTCAGTCTTGAGCCTTCAATGATATTTTTTCCCAAGTTTAAAACATTGTGGTAAAATGCACACAATTTATTGTCTTAACCATTCCAAGTCACAGTTCAGTAATACTAAGTGCACTCACATTGTTGCGCAACCATCACCACCATCCATCTCTAGAACGGTTTCATCTTGCAGACCTGAAGTCTATACCTGTAACAGTAACCCCTCATTCTACTTCCCCTAGTCCCTGGCAACCACCATTCTATTTTATGTCTTTGTGATTTTGATTATACTGAGTACCTCATATATGTGGTTTCATACACTATTTATCTTTTTGTGGCTGGCTTGAGTGATGTTCTTTTTTCCTTACCTTTTCAGTAACAATTCTAGTTTCTGGTAGGCTTTTTAATTAGTCAGTGAAGGAGGGAAAAGCTTTTTTTGGATGAGTTGTGTAAACAGGAAGACCTGTTTGTTATTGGCTTTTGATAAATTAGTAGCTCATGTTAACTTGTGCAAAAGCTTCTTGTAACTTCTTAGCAGAACAGGTCGATGAGGCAAGTTTGCACCATCTGGGTTTTTTTTGGAATGGGAGGTAGAGTTGTTAGAACTGCGTGTATTACAGTTTAAGCAGTAAGGAAAATAATCTTTTGTTATCTTATAATGTTGTGGTTGTTTGTTTTTTTAGCCAGAAACAATCTCAGCATTCACTTCTGATCCAGCACTTCTGTCATTTGCTGAATATTTCTGCAAGCCAACTGTGAACATGGGTCAGGTATATATTCTATGGTTTGCCGAGCCCCACGACTAGAATTTGTTATGATTTCTATGCATGGGTCACCCAAAACATCTGTACTATCTATATCTATCTTTGAGATTGATGACATGCGTCAGTCACATGGGGTGACTTTTGCTTGGCACGTATAGATTTGCATAGCCTAAAACTGTTAAATTCAGCAATTTTCTACCTTGATAGAAGAAACAACTTAAAATTTGTGAGACATTAGTTTTGAACAGATGATAGTTTCTGTCATCTACAAGAATGATACCCATTCATATTCTGCTTTATGTTTTCACTGTTTACCACCTTTCCCTTAATTTTATGTAATTTCATGAACTGTCTCCTCTGTATATTATAACCCTTCTTTTTATTGTTCACACACCTGTTACCTTCAAGATTCCAAGGGTGCTTAGCAGATTTTTCTTTATTTTTTTGGTTTTTGTGTTTTGAGATAGGGTTGGTTTTTTCTGTTGCCCAGGCTGGAGTGCAGTGACGTGATCATGGCTCACTGCATCCCTTGACCTCCCGGACTGAAGCCATCCTTCCACCTCAGCCTCCTGAGTAGCTGGGACTACAGGCATGTAGCCACCATGCCTGGCTAATTTTTTTAAAAAATATTTTGTAGAGATGGAGTCTCACTATATTGCCCAGGCTGGTCTTGAACTCCTGGGCTCAAATGATCCTCCCACCTTAGACTCCCAAAGTGCTGGGATTATAGGCATGAGCCACTGTGCCTGGCCCAGATCTTTGACTTAATCCACCATAAGACAAGGAAAGATTGGATGTGGAATTAGATATCTAGGATTGATAGCCTGTTGTCTTCAAGTGTATATGGCCTTCAGAAAATTTCTCAACCTCTTCAAAATGTAGTTTCCTCATTTCTAAAAGTGATTATAATAGAACCTACCTTACAGTATTGTTTTCAGGATTAAGTGAAATAACCTTCCCCTCTCTTATTTATTGAATCTTTACTCTATTGGATACTCTGCTAATACTTAAATGTCATTTAATTATGACCCTGAGGATAGGTATTTTATTATTCTGGGCTTACAGATTAGGAAACTGCCACTGAGAGATGTCACATGCCCAAGATCACACAGCTAGTAAGAGCTGGGCTATGTACTCAAGGTCACGGGTCTCTAATAAAGCCCATGCCCGCCCTTAACCCCAGCTGGACTTGACTCTGCCACCTCTCCTAAACTTGTTCTGGTCAGTGTTTTTTTTCTTGCAGCTTTGTTACTCTGTTTTCTTTCTGGATCCTACTCTTCCTAGCCCAACCCAAGGCATAGCTCTGTGATGTCCTATCTACTCATTTTATCCTAGTTTGATCCATTCCTCTCTTCTGTAGCACTTACTATCCTTAACTGTCTCTTGGGACTTAATTTTTTTTTAATTAATGTTTAATGTTACATGTGCTATGGCTTTTTAAAAAGATTGTAGTGTTACTTTTATGTCACTCATTATAAAACTTAAGAATGGGCCATAGTAGTGATATACAATTGGTTTTTGAATTGATTTTGGAATATACTTTGTGCTACAAAACTTCTGATTTTCTGCAGAAACAGGAAATTCTGGATCTCTTTTCTTCAGTACTCTATGAATGTGTTACCCAGGAGACCCCAGAGATGTTGCCTGCATACATAGCAATGGATCAGGTGTGGATCGAAAAACCTATACCAATTCTGGTGAAATTTGTCCTGTAGTTCAAGTAACTCACTGAATAGTGTGGTAAGGTTCCTAGTGTCCTTCCTTTTAGTTTCCCATTTGCTTTTGGAAATTTAAGAAAGGAAACCATATAAAATTTGAAAGCTCTCAGAAATCCAAAAAGCTTGGGCTTTATGTTGACAAGAGTGCCCCTTGGGAGGCCGGCTTCCTCTAAGGGTTCCCCTTCCTCCCTTTTGTCGCTCCTGGCTAGGAGAGCAGGAGAGCACTCCCTCCCTCCCTCCCATTTTATTCTTGCCTCCCTCCTGGTAATGCCTCTTTGTAGAAGTCTGCATGTGAGCAGTTAGTGAACAAACAGAGCCCTAGCGATGGCAGTACTGTGAAATTAGACCTATGTGATGAAGCTTGCAAGATGTTACAGAGTCCATATGTAGTTATCTAGGGCGTTGGAGTTCATTTTTAAATTTCTCTTGTTACTGCTGTTTTAAAAGAGCCTAAAGGGGTAATGCAGAAAATTATGCTTAATAATGTTCTTAAAGGATCAGACCAATTTATTCACTTATAGGCAAATTAGTAATACATATTCCTTTTCAATATTATCATATCTTTCAGACCGAGATATGCAGTTAAGCCAAGCCAGTAGTTTTCTAACCTGGCAGAAATTTGCCTTGGTATCTTAAAAATACAGATCCTCTAATTCCATGCCTCATCTATTGAATCAGAATTTCTGGGGTCAGATCCAGAATCTAGTTTTAAACAGCTCTTTAAGTGAATATAATAAGTTCACAGCTGAGCATCCGAGACTCAGCGTCTAAGAGAAATAACCTTTAATGGTAAAAATAATTTGCTAAAAAGCTGAATGGAGAAATATGTTTAGTCAGAGGATAATTCCCCCAAACCAGAAAACATACAGTGTTAAGTAACATCATTAAAAACCAAGTTCCAATATAACTAAGTAGGCCCAGAATGCCATTATTGTCTGGAATCCACCCTTTTTTGGTTGGAAAGTATGGATATATGGTATCCACGCTGGCACTGCTTCTCACAGTGCCTCTCTGTACAGCAGCCAATTAACAAGTTGTGTTTTTAAGTTGCTGGCTAAGAATGTGTCTTTTTACTCTCTGAACCCTCACACCTTTACAGTCATGGGCAGGTCTTTATGCATGAATATCTTCTCTGGTTGCAGCTGTAGTGACTTGCAGATGGATCTCAAGGGCAGTATTATTAGTAGTGTTCTTCTAGCCCTCTACCCCCTGGGATCCCTGCCATGTCATTGTACCCAGCTTGAGTTTCCCAGAGGTGACTGGCTGTGAGCTCATTCACCTTTGTTACTTTTCCCTGCAAGCTGCTCATGTAGGGCCATATTGAAGGAGGTGAGCCATGCACCTGTACCCAGTGATGGCTCCTCTGTGGGCAGACTGCATCAAAACACAGAATGGATCTCCCCCCACACTTTATAATTAGGAGCCACATTTAAAGAATACTCAGTCCACAACTCTGATGAAGAGACAGAGCACTCTTTGATTAAATAGATTGTTGTCCTCTTTCCTCTTCAAGGCTATAAGAAGACTTGGGAGAAGAGAAATGTCTGAGACTTCTGAACTTTGGCAGATAAAGTTGGTGTTAGAGTTTTTCAGCTCCCGAAGCCATCAGGAGCGGCTGCAGAACCACCCTAAGCGAGGGCTCTTTATGAACTCGGAATTCCTCCCTGTTGTGAAGTGCACCATCGATAATACCCTGGACCAGTGGCTACAAGGTAATAGTAGCATTGTAGCATAGCGCTCTTGTGCTTTTGAGATACATTCGGTTCAGGCTTTTCTGTTGTAACTTTTTTTTTTCATTGGTAAGCAAGATAAATCTGAGTATAAGCAAGAATGGCTATAGATTTAATGTTTCTAGCTAGATGAATTAGACTTTGAGTATCTACTTTAGCTTCTTTAGAAAAACACATCTGACCCAGGCAGATAATATTTATAGCATTTTAAATACCACTTGGCGCTCAGGACCTTGTTCTCTCTTCCCTAGCATCAGATCACGTTTCCTTTTCAGTGCCTCTGTCTCCTGTTTCCTAGGGGTGTGGCCTGTCACCTTTCTGAGGCCAGCAGCCATCCCGTTTTTGTACTGGCACCCCATGTACATGTAGAACTTGACGTGTGCTTGCTGAGTGAGCTTGTTGTACCAACTCAGTTTTGAAAACCTGGGACCGCACAGCTATGTGATGTCACAGTGGTGGCTTTCTATCAGCAGGATTTGTGATTGCAAGGAAATTGTAGTTACTCATTAACAGTGTAGAAGTGATTCTGACTTACATGAGGCAAGTGATGGGGCCTTTAGATTTATGGAAATGTATCTTAGGTGTTAAATACTACACCTGAAACTGATTTTCAGGAGTAGACTCCTTGATCTTTTCATTCTTTCTAGTTCATTCAAATGCTCCCAGTAAATATCTGACAGTTGCTTGCTTTGGGTTAATACTAACCTTAGTAATAGTAGTAGAAACAATTCTTGCTTTGATTAGTGAAAACTATTAGTAATCAATAGACCCTAAGTGTTTGAATATAATTCAGTTTAAAACTATCCACCTGTAACACTAGGAAATAAATTTCTGAAAAAAATTAAATTGTAAACCAGGTTGTGAGGGATATACTTGGAAAGCCTGATTTCAGACTCTCCATGTTTATATTTAACAGCTGCATTCTATTTGTCATTTCCTGTTCAGATTCAAAGATCATATAGCTTCAAAATTTTTTTGATAGTCATTTTTATCCTCATTTTTGGGGAAAAACATGTTATTTCAAAAGTTTTGGTGTTTCGTTTTTATTCAATTTAATGTTTGATCACCTATGGCGGACCTTTGCTATTGATAAGAAATACTTCCTTAAATCTTTGCAGATTCGCTGATTTGCACATTTCATATAATGTATGGAACTTTGGCAGTGATTAGAACATTCTCTAAAACAAGGCCCTGATTGTCTTGTTGCTCTTTAGTGCATTTGGTGGTTTCCAGCATTGCTGTCAGCCTCCATTGAATTTGACTTGCCACTCAGATTTATCAAAAATTGTTTATTTTCTAGTGAAAAACTAGAATTTTTTTTTTTTTTTAAAAACCTCTTAAATATGCGGTCTTCTCTCTTACAAGCACTAGCAGTTGGCATTGGGGTAGAGAACAATAAATTAAGTGAAAATTGGAAATTGCATTCATATTTGTGTGTAAAAATCACAGATGCATATGTGGACTTTCAGGGTCACTCACTAATAACTCATTAGATCTGAGATAACCCATTAAATCACTACACTAATCTGAAAATGTAGCCAATTTATATTATATAAATGTTGGTTGTTTTTGGTTTTTTTTGAGACGGAGTCTTGCTCTGTCGCCAGGGTGGAGTGCAGTGGCGCGATCTCTGCTCACTGCAACCTCCGCTTCTTGGGTTCAAGCGAGTGTCCTGCCTCAGCCTCCTGAGTAGCTGGGATTACAGGTGCATGCCACCACACCCAGCCAATGTTTGTATTTTTAGAAGAGATAGGGTTTCACCATGTTGTTCAGGCTGGTCTCGAACTCCTGACCTCATGATCCACATGCCTTGGCCTCCCAAAGTGCTGGGATTACAGGCGTGAGCCGTGGCGCCTGGCCTATATAAATGTTTTGTACAGTATTTATCTCCTCAAATTATAATTTTGGGCAAAGAAAGCGGGTTTCAAGTTTAAGAACTTTAAAAAGTTTTATTAACTTTTTCATATTTTGTTATGGAAATTTAAAGAATATATAAAGTAAGTAGACTAGTGTAATAAACCGCAACACCAATTTTAGTAGTTGCCAGCATTCTCCTATTTTTGTGTCATTTGTACCTTCACCCATTGCCACACTTAATTTTCCAAATTGTGTCATTTTACTTTCCCACCAGCAGTGGAGTGCAATGCAATTTTTGGCATTGTCCTTTTTTTTTTTTTTTAAGACTTGTCAAGTGCAGTAGGAAAGCAAAATAAACCCAAAGCAAGCAAATAAAAACAGAAACCAATGAAACCAAAAACAAAAAAACAATAGAGAAAATCAGTGAAACAAAGTGCTGGTAGACATGAGAAAGTCATTGAAGAGAGGCTGAACCACCATGCTCTCCTTCATGATGAGCTGTTCAAAGAAGAATCTCATCTGTTCTCCCTTAACCTTTCTCCCTCTGCTGCCTCCCCCAAACCTAAATGTTTCCACCTCCCAGTAGACTGACATCCTCACAACTGTGTTCAGTGGAGTCTACAGTTTTCATCTCACTCCATCTCTACAATGGTGAGGCTTTTAGCTACATTTTGCTTCTTGAAATGGGCCTCCCTTGACTTTGTCACAGCACACTTTCCCAATTTTTAAAAAAAATCCTGTTTAAAAATTCTCAGTATTTGTCACCATTTCACTGTCATTCCTTTGCTGACCGTTTTGGAAGTCATCCTTGCTCCTTTCCCTCCTTCCCTTCTCCCCTCCTCTGCAATAGCTGACCCATTGCTGAAGCCTTTCAGTCCTCATCATAGATATTTCTTGAATTTATCCACATTTTACTACTTCTGCCTAGAACAGAATGATTATTTTGTGCCTGGACCACTGTTATAGCCTCCTAAATAGCCTCCTTGCTTTTTCTCATCTCCATTCTAACCGTCTCAAGTTAACTGATAGAACAGTCTTTTAAAGAATAAACTGATGTAACACTCCTGCTTAAAGCTTTTCAAAGGCTTCTGATTCAGCTATGAAAGAAATCCCTACAGTGTGGCACCAGGACCTGTGTGACCTGCAAGGCGCCTGTTTTCCTCGACAAAGCCACTTTTACACCACTTGCTCCTCACACCACCCTGGCCCCTTCCACTTCCTCAAAAACACTGAGCTCCTTTTCACTATGGGGCCATTGAATATGCTGTTTTCCCTCCCTAGAACCTTTTCCTCTCATTCTTCACCTGCCCAACTCATATTTATCCATGCAGCCTCAGTTTTAATGACCTTTCCTCCCAGGCCTTCCAAGACCACTCTACCTCAGGCAGCTTTCCTGACATCTTTAGCCTGCCCGCTCATGCTCTCTACCTTTTTTCTGTATCAAAATGCCTTTGTTTACAAGTAACAGAAGGCCTGACTTAACCTGCCTTTAAGCAGTAAGGACACAAGTATGCCTGTGTTATTAGAAGTCCGCAGGTAAGGCACGTAAAGGGTCATCTGTTTCCAGTGTCTTCAACTCCATTTCTCTGAGGTTTCATCAGCTACATTCTGTGCCATGACTTTATCCTCAGTGCATTTTTCAGATGGTAATCAAATGGCTGTAACATGTTCACCTCTAGCTCAGCATGATACTCAGAGGAAGAATAGAGTTGCTTCTAGGAGCTTTGTGATGAGAATGAGGGAATTTCTTTCCCTGGAGCCTCCAGCAAGCTTGTCATTAAGTACCTCCTCAGGTTTCTGGCTCGAGTTGCATCTCATGCACACCCCTCAATCTATCCCTGTGGCAGAGAATGTCTCTTACTGAAAAAATGGCCTGGGTCTGCCTGTCTCTGAACTAACACTGTATCAGGAGAATGGGATTGCCTTGATCACCCAAGATCAGTGATTCTCAAAGTGTGGTTCATGGAGCAGCATGACCTGGGAACTTGTTAGAAATGGAGTTTTTCTGGCCCCACCCCAGACCTACTGAATAAGAATCTCTGTGCATGGAGTGGGGCCCACTCATCTGTGGTTTAACAAGCCCTCCAGGTGATTCTGGTACATGTTAAAGTTTGAGGACCCCTGACCAAGACTAATAAGGATCTAGTTCTGGAGCTGAAGTCAGTCCCATCAAATATAATATACAGTGGAGGGTAGGGTGTGACAAGGGGTATTTCGGGGAGACAACCACAGTGACCACTGCACCTTTATAGCACTGACCACAATTTGTAATTATGCATTTGTTTGTGTCATTATTTGTGTAATATCTGTCTCCCCCAACAACACTCTAAACTCTACAATGACAGGGACTCAGTCTAGCTTGTCAGAGTAGCCTCAGTACCGGCTATAGAACCTGCTTTGTATATGCTAAGTGTCCAATAAGTTCTTGATGAAAAAGTAATAGAAGGTATTTCTTGTGCCTCTCAGTTCTGTCATCAGTTGGTTCAGTTCCATTTGTTTCTCTCACAGTCGGGGGTGATATGTGTGTGCACGCCTACCTCAGCGGGCAGCCCTTGGAGGAATCACAGCTGAGCATGCTGGCCTGTTTCCTCGTCTACCACTCTGTGCCAGCTCCACGGCACCTGCCGCCTATAGGACTAGAAGGTAACTGCATATCTAAGTCTTATCTTCAGTACCTCTGTTACCTACCCCTTTATGTTCTAGTTTCTCGGTAGTTACTGTCCCTAGTTTGACTTTCCTCTTCATTAATGTTGCAGTGTCATTGTTAGGGACTGTTTTGGAGCAAAAAAGAAAAAATATATCAACTTTATACATGAATAACTTTCATTTTTATTCAGAAAAGGATGGATTCTTCTTCACAGAGCCCCAAACACTGGTCTATACTAATAAACTAAATATTCCATATTATTCTTTACTAATTGATTTTTTATTAAAGCTATTTTTCTTTATTTTCTGGGTTTTCAGTTGGGTTTTTTAGAATCACATATAATCTTAATTTCTAATATTACAAAGCTTTGCAACTAACAAATAACCTAATTTTGTGTTTGAATTTTTTATAATAGTTTTAAAAATTAATAGTGTTATCACCTGATTGTATTTTTCAGAATATAGAAACAGATAAAAAAAATTGATCCATTAAGCTGAATACTAAGATATAATGAATTCTAAGCACCCAATTTTTTTGAGATTCTCAAAATATTTTTTGATAAGGGCAAAGATTGTTCCATTTAATCATTTAAACTTGAAGTTTAATTACATTACTAGTTTTTTGCTGTTTTGCAAGCCTCTGATAAAAGTTTACTATCTAGAGACTTCTAGTTATGGCCATGATGGAATTGCTTGTATTGGACTCAGTTGCCCTCAAAAACAAACATAAAAGCTGAGAAAAAAAAATAAGAAAAGGGAAGTACAACAGGGAGAGCTTTATATTCACCCTAGCTTCTCCCCCAAAGGCATTTGCCAGTTCATAGTACAAGAAGTAGAGTGCCAGCAAAAAGCAGCAATGCTGCAGGGCTGAGGAGCCAGAGGTTGAGTTTGTGATTGCCCAAGAGCCTAGAACTTGAGGAACACAGTCTCAGGCAGGAGAGAACAATAGAAATCATAACTCAGACTCTGGATATACCTTTCCCTAGAGTTACTTAATGAAATTTTAGCCTTCATATACATGGGATAAGACTTCAGGAGATCTAGCAGAAGCCACAAGGCCAAAAATGTAAGCAAAAATGTCAGCAGCAGCATAGGACTGAGGAGACAAAGGGTGGAATTCAGCGCTTGTTAAAGTGAAGTGGCTCTGATCAGCATCCCAGCTCCTCAGGTGAATTAATACATGGCCAAGCCCTAAGCCTGCTCTAGCCTAATTTTAGATCTGGTCTGCTTCAGTTTCACTCCAAGCAGACTTGACCTACAATTAGCCTAGAGCAGAACTAAGGTGATCTTTGTGCTTTCTCCCCACCTGACAGAAGAAAATGTAACCTTCATAGGAGAAAGAAAACATACCCAGAGCCCCTGCAATTTTTAGTCTACAGCATTCAGTGTTGAATCAAAAATTATGAAACATAGTAGTAATAATAATGAAACAGATAATAATAGAAACAGACCTATATGTGATTCAGATATTGGAGTTATCATACTGGGACTTAAAATAACTATGTCTAATATTTCCAGGGAAATAGAGGGAATGATAGGGAATTTCACCAGAAACCTGGGGTCAATAAAAAAGAGTTAAATGGAAATTCTAGAACTGAAAAATATAGTCACTGAAATGAAGATCTCAGTATTGGATTATTTGAAGTGAACTGGAAGACACTTATCTGCTGGAAGACAAGTAGAAAGTAAACAGACTGAAGCACAGAGGGAAGAATGGGTAGGAAATACAGAGAAGAGTACAAGAGACACGTGGAAACCATGAAAAAAAAAAATCAGACATGCATGGAGTTGGAATAAGAGAATAAGAGGAGAGAAAAAATGAGTTAGAAGCAATATTTGAAGAGACGGAAGCTAAGAATTTTGAAAAATGGTGTTAAATATTAACCCGCATTGAACCCTAAGCAGGATAAATACAAAGAAAGCCATACCTAGTCACATTAATAGTCAAACTACTAAAAGGAAAAGGAAGACATTTTTAAAGTATGGACTTTCTTTTCAGGCCAGGATGGACAAACAGGGTTGTTCAATGGTCAACTGTATTAGAACCAGTAAAGTACCAATTAGATAGTAATTGAAGGTAGACAGGCACTTTTGCACATTATATTTAAATAATTATATATATATATATACACACACATATATATACATATATATATAAAATTAAACAATATTAGTAGTTTCACATGTAGTTATAGGTCACTTTCTGAAGTCTAGAATGGGTAAATTCTATCAAATCATATACAGGTTGAGTGTCTTTAATCTGAAATCTAAAGTGTTTGAAATCGAAAACGTTTTGAGCGCCAACATGATGCTCAGAGGAAGTGTTCATTACAGCATTTTGGATTTGGGATTTTTGGATTAAGAATGCTCAGCCGGGGCTGGGTGCAGTGGCTCACGCCTGTAATCCCAGCACTTTGGGAGGCTGAGGCGTGCAGATCGCGAGGTCAGGAGATCGAGACCATCCTGGCTAACATGGTGAAACCCCGTCTCTACTAAAAATCCAAAAAAAATTGGCCGGGCATGGTGGCGGGCGCCTGTAGTCCCAGCTACTCGGGGGGCTGAGGCAGGAGAATGAGTGAACCCAGGAGGTGGAGTTTGCAGTGAGCCAAGATAGCGCCACTGCACTCCAGCCTGGGTGGCAAAGTGAGACTTTGTCTCCAAAAAAACAGAAATCTCAGCCAGTAGATGTAATGCAGATATTCCAAAATCTAAAAAAATCCAGAATCCAAAACACCTCTCTTCCAAAGCATTTTGGAAAAGGGATACTCAACTTACATTACAGTGTATTAAGGAATTTCATAATTTTAAATATTGTCTTTGGATAGTCATTTTCAAAGGGAAAAATGCCTGTTTTAAACATGATTGTGTTTCTGAAGCTTCCTTGAAAGGAGAGGTATGGCTGATTTTATTTAGAGATGTGACCTTCCCACCCCATTTCCATTTTAGGGAGCACAAGCTTTGCTGAACTGCTCTTCAAATTTAAGCAACTAAAAATGCCAGTGCGAGCTTTGCTGAGATTGGCTCCTTTGCTTCTTGGAAATCCACAGCCAATGGTGATGTGACCGTGTCTGGTGGTGAACCTACCCTGAAACGTGACTTCTGCACAAAAAACGTGACCAAACATCAAAGCTAAAGCAATGTTTATAAAGTTTTATGGTATAACTAGGGGGAAATGAGCTGCACAAACCTCAATGTATTTTAAATCTGTTGCTGTCATCATTAACATTATATGATATATAAAAGCAAGTTGAAATTTACTTTTGTAAATAAAGTTTTTGGTTTGTTTTCAAAACTCTTGATGATTGCTTTAGTTTTGGACTTAGAGAATAGAGCAGGGGTTGCTGGAGTGAATATTGATTTTTAAAGTCTTTGAACTGTGGTGGTATAGGTGAAGTGACTATGCCCCAAAATGCGAAGTTTTAAAAGAAGCTATGTCATAAAGTTTTACTTTCTGTGGCAAAAGAGCGCTTTAGCATTTCCTCAGATGTCACAGTTGTCCTATCTAAAATAAGTTTGTACTTCTGGTGACAATGCCAGACATTCTCATGATGTGATCACCTTAAACAGGAGAAGGAGATTTTTGCCCTCAGTTGCTCAACATGAAGTACTGTGGACTGAATTGTGTCCTCCCAGAATTATATACTGAGGCCCTAATCCCTGTGTGACTGTATTTGGCAATAGGGCATATAGGAGATTACTAAGGTTAAGTGAGGTCATCATAAGGGTGGGGCCTTAATTCAGTAGAATTGGTGGCCTCCTAAGCAGAGGAAGAGAGATTTTCTTTCTCTCTCTGCCATGTGAAGACACAGTGAGGAGTCGGCCGTCTGCAAGCCAAGAAGAGCCCTTACCAGGAACAGACTTGGCTAGCACCTTGATCGTGGACTTCTAGCCTCCAAAATTGCGAGAAAATACATTTCCGTTGTTGAAACCACCCAGTCTGTGGTGTTTTGTTATAGCAGCCCAGGCAGACTAATACGTGAAGCCTGCTCTAAATAGATAAAATAAGAAATTACTACAGAGGGCTCTTTAGAAATTGTATTTAAAAACAAAACAAGACAATCCATATTTACCTAAGATTTACAGAATGTACGTCTGTAAAAGGAGGGATTTCTGGACTAGATGATGATGAAAAATGTTCATATAAAGGCACCTCCAGCTTTGAGTTGCCAACACAGGAGGAAGAATGCTCCCTGCTGTTCAGATGCTGATATGTGTCCTGTGCTTCCTGGATGGCCAGTGGGATCATAAGCTGGTAGAAGCAAGATCGTCATCCACTGACTTCATATTTCTTCCACATCCTGAACTGTGGTGTTTGACTTTAAAAATAAATTAAAGCAAATAGAAATGTTTCCATTGAGATTTTGGCAAAAACCCACATGGCATTTGCCTCTGCCGAGTAGACTTGGAAGGCATGCACCTGGAGGCCAAGTGGTTTTCTCTGGACTCTCCGTGTCCTTGCATTTGCGTGGCTGCCCTGAGGACTCGCTTCTTCCTGGATGTGAAGCAGAGGCACGATGGGGCTGACTGAGAGGCTGAAATATGCTTCTCTTCACAGTTACATAGTTTTCTTCTAATTAAAAATAAATTTTAAGTGGTAGATTATGAAAATTCCATTTGAATCAAGATTTTAAAAATTCAATATCAAACCAGTTGTTACTGTCTTCACTCTCCATTGTTTACGATTGTGTGCTTTTCCCTGAATAAAGAATGACTGGAGAGACATTAGTTGTTTGCACACATATTAACTCATACTTAAGGGAGAACAGCTTTTAGAACATTGTCGATGAAAGCAAATTTTCAGCTTTAAAAGAGAGAGGACAGAAAGACTGCAGATGGTCTGGAAGCAGCATTTTTAGGCCGCCTGATTAGCTAGCAGGGAGCAAAGGGGAGGCTGAGAAGTCAGCCCTTGAGTAGGCCTGCTGGATCATCAGATAAATCAGTTTCAGCTATTTCTGGGGCCTCAAAAAATCCTGAGGGTGTGGCTGTCACCATCCAGAACCTGCAGCCTCCTTAGAGCCATGGCTCAAAGGGAAGTGCTGCAGAAAAACATTTGGCTGTTAAGTGTTTTGGCCCAAAAGTAGCACACATCATTTCCTGTTAAAGCCTGTTGGCCCAAAGTAGTCACACTGCTCTACTTCATGTGCCCAGGACTGGGAGGAGAGGCAGACACTGGTGAGGATCTTATGCCAGTTACAGCATGGTTCCTAACTTACTAATTCCCTGTGCCCATCTTTTCTACTTAGATAGATAGAAATAGGTATCATTGCTTCCATAGGCATAATTAAAGAAACCATACAATTTACACATACACTCAGAGTGGTGGTTCTTTCCCTAGTAGACGCTGACATCTGCATTCCTCCCTTGCAGGTCTTCTGAAGGACCTAGCAGGAGACTCAGGTTGAAACCCTACAGAACCTCGCCGTGTGCTGCCCAGTCTTCCTTGAATAAGGCCATTTTCTCACCCTTTGTCTAGTAACTAGCTGACTCTACAGCTCATGGTAAGGGGCATGTCTCAGCTCAGGGGGTCTCCTGACATCCCAGAGGAAGCAAGAAGGTGGGGGTCTTTCACCTCTCAGCCTGATGATCTGTGCAAACCCACTTGGTGGGAGGCCAGGGTGCCTGTGGGCAGATGGGTCAGAGTGTGGGCCAGGATTTGGAGTAGAAGCCAATGCATGTGGAAATCCAAACCAGGAAGACTTTGTTGCCTCCCGCATGCGGGGTTGAAGGCCTCTCTTCTGTGGTCTCCCATCCTCATGCTGATCAAATTTGGGGGGAAATGTCTCACTGTGTGAGGATCACCCCAATTAAGCTGTGGGGGAGGACACAGAATCTGATCCCCTCTGTATCCTTAGCGCAAGCTACCTCCAGCCAGCAGGGGAAAGAAGCAGAGGTGAGGTGGGAGAGGTGGCCACTCCGGACGGTGTAACTGGGCTGGCGGCCTCTCAGCGCCCACGAGCACCCCACAGATACCCACGCTAGTGTACAAAGGTTCCCAAGTGGTGGCCTTTTCCTGCTTCCAAGGGCTGCCCGGGTTCCCCCCTCTCTGAAATACGTTGGTTGCTTCTCATTACGTCACAAGCTGCAGAAAAAAAATTTAAATAAAAAGGCTCTACAGCTGTGTCCTTAACTCTTACCTGTGGATAAGAATGGACTTGCCTGCCCAACATCCTCTATCTTATGTCTTTGGGTGAAAGGAAAGCTGGAATGGGCAGTAGGGGCTGCTTGGGGCAGTCAGGACCCTCAGGCTTCAGGCAAGGAGACCCACTGATCAGACACCTGCATCAAATGTCAGTGCTGACAGATCCCTTAGATGGCACCGGTCCTGCTCCTCCTACGGTGAGATCCCTGTGGCTCAGGGAGGGAGGTTGACTGCCCCAAAGCACCCATCAGAACCCTAATGAAGCTGACTTTCAACCACACTTCCTATACCCCACCCTGAACCTGGTCCAGTACTGCCTGCATTCCCAGTCCAGCAGACTCTTAGGAGAAAGCAATGATTAAATGTAAGTTAAAAGGACTTGGCACCAGGAAGAGTTTATGAACACATTTGAAAAGCAGACATACTAACTCTTCTTTACACCTTTGGAAAAACAAAGGCTTTGTGTAATTGGAATTTGATTAACTGAATTAATCTGTGTGTTGCTTTCTTGGTCATAACAACCACCTTAATCTACATTTTTTTCTCATAGCTAAAAAGATTTATTCCTATTTCATATGGTACATTATTATATGAAATCTTAAAATAAGTTATTGATTGATTGAAGCAGAGTCTCCCTCTGTTGCCCAGGCTGGCGTCAGTGACGTGACCATAGCTCACTCCAGCTCACTGCAGGCCCAACTTTCTGGGTTCAAGCAATCCTCCTGCCTCAGCCTCCTAAGTAAATGGGACTACAGGCACATACCACCACACCCAGCTAAATTTTTAAAATTTTTGTAGAGATGAAGTATTGCTATGGTGCCGTCTGGTCTCAGACTCCTGTACTCAGGTGATTCTCCTGCCTTGGCCTCCCAAAGTGCTAGGATTACAGGTATGAGCCACTGCACCCAGCGTAAAATAAAATTTTTATACTAAATAAAATATATAAATCACTGGAAATAAGATTCTCAGTGCTTGCCTTGTCTCTGTAGTTAAGGGATCTGTCACACTCAGGCACTCTTCCTTGTGACGCTGTAGGCCATGTGCTTTAAGAACTCAGGCGCACTAGCTTGTGATCCACATGGTTACATCATTAGGGGAGCTTAACATAAGGATGGAGGTTGGAAGCTAGTTGGTGCCACTCGTGTTTCTTTCATTTGTCTTATGTTCATTTTTGTGCCTATCAAGAATATTTTAGACCAGGTGTGGTGGCTCATGCCTGTAATCCCAACACTTTGGAAGGCCAAGGTGGGCGGATCACCTGAGGTCAGGAGTTCGAGACCAGCCTGGCCAACATGGCAAAATCCCATCTCTACTAAAAAAAAAAAAAGAAATATACAAAAATTAGCCAGGTGTGGTGGCACATGCCTGTAATCCCAGCTACTCGGAAGGCTAAGGCAGGAGAATCACTTGAACTAGGGAGGCAGAGGTTGCAGTGAGCCGAGATCGTGCCATTGCACTTCAGCCTGGGTGACAGAGCAAGACTCCATCTCAAAAAATAAAAATAAGAATAATGTAAGTGCTGCTTACTGTACCAATTCAGAAATTAAGGCAGTTTCATCAGCTGGAAATGTGGGTAAATGTATGCAACTCTAAAGTTGAAGGAAGATGCATTAGCAAAACCATCATGGTTAGCATCCCTAGCTGCCATCTGCCTGCCCCATTGGATCTAGAGAAGATGAGGTCAAACCTTTCTCACTCCATGTTCTGTGCAAATTTCTGCAAATCCACAGAGCAGGGCGTAGGTGCTGTCTCCAGTGTCACTTCCCTCCAAACTCCCCGCTCTGTTGCACTAATTCATTTGTGGCTCATCTCACTGCGCCCCATGCATGGGCTGAATGTTAGTCAGCTTGGCATCTTCACTGCCTCCTTTTGTCTCTCCTTAGCTTCCAGCTGTTTTCCCCATGTAGTGCCAGATGAGAGTCTTCCAGTGGGAGATGCCCATGCAGGGCCTGGAGGATAGAGGAGAAGGTGAAGCCTTTACTCTCCTGCACTGGCTACAGCAGATACAGGGCAGATGGCATACTCCTGACTGCAGGAAGCTAATACCAGCTGTGGCAGGTGTCACCACTCCTGAGTTTCTGGAAGTTTACGGGAGCTTCTCTGTCCTCTGTTTCCTTCATTTTCCTGTTTGGATCTCTGAGCAAACTCCACGACCGCTTGAGGGATGCAATGACTCAGACGTGAAGTCGTCCCCATCCTCGAGTCCCACCAAAACCATCCACTGCCACTCAGGGACTAGGCTTTGCTTCTAGAATTTCTAGCCCTCTGGTTACCTCCCCTGAGCTCCCAGTGCTGTTCACTTTTCCATTCTCAAATCCTCAGTTGCTCTCTAAAATGCCAAAATTTCTTTGCAATTTCCTAACCCCTGAACAAACTCACCTGGGTGGCACCGATCTCACAGCTGCAGCAGTGGGTCTCACTATGCTTTCAGTACAGCCTTACATAAGTTCAGAGAAAGCCTGGACTGCGGAAATGAAAACCTGCCCTGCTGCTCATCAGGCTGGTGATTCTTTATCCAATCCACTGGTGGTGGGCCCCTGGCTTGATTCCATGTCTCTGCTATTGTGAATAGTGCTTGGATGAACACATGAGTGCACGTGTCTTTTTGACAGAACAATTTATTTTTTGTTAGATAGATATACTAAGTAATGGGATTGCTGGGTCACATGGCAGTTCTCTTTTATGTTCTCTGAGAAATCTCCACACTGCTTTCCACAGTGGCTGAACTAATTGACACTCACCAGCAGTGTGTAAGTGATCCCTTTTCTCTGCAGCCTTCCCAGCATGTGTCGTTGTTTTACTTTTTTAAAAAACAATAGCCATTCTAACTGGGGTGAGATGGTCTTTCATTGTGGTTTTGGTTTGTATTTCTCTGATGATTAGTGATATTGAGAATATTTTCTTGTTTGTTGACTGCTTGTATGTCTTCTTTTAGAAGTGTCTGTATGTGTCCTTTGCCCACTTTTTAATGGGGTTGTTTTTTGCTTGTTGATTTAAGTTCGCCGCTTCTTTGTTGTGGGAGGGGGAAGGTGGGGATGGGCGGGAGCTACAAGAAAAGAGGCATCCCCTCAGACACCTGGTTAAAGAAGGAAGAGGCTCTATTCAGCTGGGAGCATCGGCAGACTTGCGTCTCAAGAACTGAGCTCTCTGAAGAAAGAGTTCCTGGCCCTTTTAAGGGCTTACAACTCTAAGGGGTCCACGTGAAAGGGTCGTGATAGATTAGGATCTATAGATAGCATATGTGGTTAGCATGCAGGGTTAATCTTTTTCAGCTTTTACTTCCTCCTTCTCTTCAGAGACAAGAGATAGTAAGAGAAATGGCCTCTCTCCTCATTCCCTCCTTTGAGAACCTCACTCACTAGTGGGAGTTCTCACTTTCATCTTCACCATCCAGGTCTTCCTGAGAGACAGCTGAGGTCTTTTGATGAACTAAGGTGGTAACAAAGCCTCTTAGTGACTGGAGAAATATGGGTAACATACAGGGGAGTAACATGCAGGTTCCTAATACTATTATTATTCCTATTATAAGAGTTTTAAATCCTCCTAGAGCTGGAAACCATTTTCCAAACACGAATCCAGGATCAAGCCTATGCTAAACCTGCACGGGTACATGTGCCAGCTTTGTCATGTCTCTAACTATCCTCATGCTTCAGCTGTGCGTGGACCAGTCAGCTTCTGAGTGTGACAGGAGCAGGGCTTGTCGTGTTCCTCAGAGTCACTATGCAGATGTTGTCTGGGCTTGGTCTTGCCTCCCAGGTCTCAGTCGGCCGGGAGCGTCCGCAGACTTGTGTCTCCAGAACTGAGCTCTCATCTTTTCCTTGAATGACCTCAGAGACTTTGTTAACATTTGTGGCCTTCTGAGCTCCCTTCTTTAACCCTTCCAGAAGGGCTTCCCTGTATCGGTTTAGCCTTTGCATACCCTGTCTTTCATTTGGGTCCCACTGGGGGTCTGTTCCTGGTAATTGGATCCTCACATACTCTTGGGGGTTTTGGTAATCAGCTGGAACATGTTCTTCCAGCCGCTTAGTTTCTGCTTGGAGCACTTTCCTCCTTTCATCTGTGTTAAAGAGGTACATGAGCAACTGGTGGCAATCAGCTCAGGTGGGGTTGTGGGTCTGGATAATAGTTTGGAGCAAATCAATTATAGCTTGAGGCTTTTCAGTATAGGATGGGGTATTGTTTTTCCAATTGAGGAGATCGACAGAGGTGAAGGGTTGGTACACAAAGGCATGCCTTTCCACCATATGCCCATCCTCCTCTACCCCAGTATACTGTTGCTCTCTCATGGGCATTTGTATCCCAGTTCTAGGCCTCAAACGGGCTGCCAAGGGAAGGGTTTCTCCCGAGGTCTCACATCCTGTCTTTTCTACCCTGGGTGGCCTAGGGGTATGTAGGCCTTGTGGAAGCTCAGGCACAGTGGGCTCAGGAGTGGGAGGCCTTCCTTCTTGGTGAAACGGGGGGCCACTGGTGCCATTTCTTGCCATGAATCTTCTGATGTGGGGTCGGACAGGACTTTAGGAGCTGACTCCCCTCAGCGGGTGGAGCAGGATTTTTCCTTGGCTTTCTGTCCCTTTGCTACTAGTACTGCTGCTCCCTGTCCTCTTAACCACTGTGGGGGGTCTAAAACCAGCTGTAACCAAGTGTCTATGTACGGAAACTGGTCTGGGTGTCCTGGCTTACCAGTTACCTTGTGCCATAGCTTTGAAACAAGGGCCAGTCTAGGCGTCCTTCTGATGTCTAGGCTTCCTTCTGATGGCCAACCCACTTCTAATGCCGGCCAGTCTATCTCACACAAAGTTCTAAGTTTTCCTGGTGTCATAGTAACTCCATAGTCTCCATTAAATCCTTTCTTGAAATTTTTCAACATAGTTCCTAGTGGAGTGGGCTTACTTTGCGTTCCACCCATCTTCCTCCTGAGACAAAACAACACTCACATCACAAGAAGGAAAGTGTAAAGGGGTCACTCACTTGTCTTGCCCGTCTCAAACTTGAGCACTCATTCACTTTCACTTTCTTTTTGCAAACAAGTTAAGCCAAATCAAAATCAATACTGAGATCAAAGTGCCGATTGCAATCAAGTCAAGTTAAATCAAAATCAATACTGAGATCAAAGTGCTGATAAGGGCACATTGTGGGTGATCAGGCGATGCTTCCACTCAAACGGAGTGGGCAAATTCCCAGGACTGGTCCTACTGTATTCCAGATGTCCAGACTCCAAGCGCCGGTTGGGGGTGTTCAGCTGCTGCATTGATCCTCCATGAGGCCCTGCCGTGCACTGCTCTGACGAGGCGTTCCACCGGGGCAAATGCCTACCTGGCAGTGCTCTCAGGATCTGCGTTGCTCAAGCTGGCTGGAGTCACCTGCAGGGATGCTCCGCAGGGCAGGCCTAAGCTGCCTAAGGGGCAGCCTCGACTGTCCATTAATCACCTCGTTTCTGGGTCAGGGAACCAAGAAACGTAGCAGGACAAGCCGCAGACAAAACCCTTCAGACACCGGGTTAAAGAAGGAAGAGGCTTTATTCGGCCAGGAGCATTGGCCTACTTGTGTCTCAAGAACTGAGCTCTCATCTTTTCCTTGAATGACCTCAAAGACTTTGTTAACATTTGTGGCCTTCTGAGCTCCCTTTAACCTGGTGTCTGAGGGGTTTTGTCTGTAGCTCATCCTGCTACAGTGACACTTAGCCTCAGTCTCATTTCCAGTAGGGTCAAACTGATGACCTGACATACTTATTTTCTGTGCTCTCAGCTGTGTCTAAATATCCCTGTGAACCACTATAAATTCGTGGGCAATCAGGCCTGGCCTAAAAATATGACCAGAGTGGCGCAGACCTGCATACAATAGCCCTTGAAGCTGATTGAGGCAGTGCCTAGATGCCCTCCAAGAAGGCTGGTGACACCTACCCCTGTCTGAGGCATCTTCCTCATTTCTGGGAGGTGCTCTCTTCCTGCTCCTCCCGCATTGTCCCTGTGGCTCCTCAAGGCTCTCGAGGCAGCCACTGATGGCCAGGTTCTCTGTGGGAGTTGGCTCTCCTGTCAGCCCTCCTTCCTTCTCTCTTTTGCCCACATTCCCTCCTTTCCTGTCTTCCCCCAAAATTCAAAAACTGTTTTTATTCCTGCTGCATCCCCAGTCATTCATCTGGAGACTCACAGGTGGTCCCTTCCCTATCCCCTGAGACTCCTTGGGAGAAGATAGTTCAGGATCCGAGACTTGGTCTAGTACAGGAATGAGTGATAGCCACCCTGAGTGAGTGCCTTCATGGCTCTCTGGAGTTCCAGGCCCTTGATGTGGAGCTTAGACTTACCCAGAACCCAGCCCCATGACAGTGTGAAAGAGCACTGGCTGTAGCCAAGCATTAGGGACCAAATGCTTCCAAGATTCCAGAGCGTTGGTCTAGATTCACTGATGACATCACTTCATTCCATGAGGAATGGCTCTTTGGTTTATAAAAGGCACTCAAGGAAAAGGCCATGAGCCTCACAGGGAAGGGGGTTAGTGTCCCAGCCTGAATGCTGGAGTTACCTGCTCTTACTCCAACATGACCTTCCCATGGGGCCTCATCTTGTGTTCAATCAAATCCATCAATGATTTCAAATGAAAATATTACATTCACATAGCAGAAAATTGAGAATATGCAAAATTGAAAGTTGATTAACCTCTCATCTATACTAAAAAGTTACAAATATTATTTATTTTTATTGCCTTGTGTTTAGTATCATCATATTAAAATTTAAAAATGTAAGCTTTAATATTTTGAGATAATCATAGATTCACATGTAATTGTAAGAAGTAATACAGAGAGGCTCTAGATACCCCTCATCAAAATTTCTCCAGTGGTAACAACTTGCAACTATAGTTCAATATCACAATAGGAAATTGAGCTTGGTACAATCCATTGACCTTGTTCAGATTTCATCAGTCTTATATACACTTGCTAGTGTGTGTGCATTTTGTTCTATGCAATTTTTTCTCATGTATACACTTGTGTGACCACCACCAAGTTACAGAACAGTTGTATTATAAGAATACTTCCTATTACTTTTTTTAGAACTTCATCTTCCCTAATCCGTGGCAACCACTAATCTCTATAACCTTATAATTTTGTTATTTGAACAATATTGACCAGGCATGGTGGCTCACGCCTCTAATCCGAGCACTTTGGGAGGTCAAGGTGGGCGGATCACTTGAGCTCAGGGGTTTGAGACCAGCCTGGGCAACATGGTGAAACCCCATCTCTATAGAAAATACAAAAATTAGCCAGGCGTGGTGGTGTGCACCTATAGTCCAAGCTACTTGTAGGGCCGAATGGGAGAATCGCTTGAGCCCAGAAGGTCAAGCCTGCAGTGATCTATGTTTGTACTATTACTGGTGGTGAATCCACGTGGGTGTGCAGCAACCTCAATTCTTGCCTCCTCAGAAGAATTCGACTGAAGAGCATAAGGCAGAAGAAGAGACTGAGGCAAGTTTTAGAGCAGGAGTAAAAGTTTATTAAAAAGCTTTAGAGAAGGAACAAAAGGAAGGAAAGAACACTTGGAAGAGGCCCAAGTGGGCGACTTGCAGGACAAAAGTGCAGGGTTTGTTGGGGTTTTGTATGCAGGCATACTTCTGGGGTTTTGTGTTTCTTCTCCCCTGATTCTTTCTTTGGGGTGGGCTGTCTGCATGCACATTGGCCTGCTAGCGCTTGTGAGAGGAGCATGTGCAGTGTGCTGACGGGAGTTGTAGGCATGCTCACCTGAGGCATTCTTCCCTTACCAGCCGAATGCCCCTAGGAGGTCATAAACCAGTTAAACTCTGCCATTTTGCCTCTTAGTCTGCATGTGTGTGCCTACTTGTTCAACTCCTGAGATTTTACTGGGAAGCTGCTGATCACCAGGCTCAGGTGTTTTCTATTTATCAGGAAACTGCCTTTCCCTGGTGCTGGCTGTAACCAATTATTATTTTAGAGAGACAGTTAACAACTGCTTGACCATCACCTGGTGGTTGCCTAACATTCCTGGTTTGGGGTTGTGGGGGGCCCTCTCCTGCCCTGCTCAGAACTGACTAGCTACCTACTGTAACAGCACCACTGCACTCCACCCTGGGTGAAAAAGCAATCCTGTCTCAAAAAAACAAAAACAAAAATGAAAAGCCCCCAGTATTACCTAAATGGAACCAGCCAGTATATAATCTGGGATTGGTGTTTTTCACTTAGCGTAATTCCCAATATCCAGCCAAGTTGTTGCATGAATCAATAGTTAATTCATTTTTATTGCCTAGTGGTGCTCCCAGTCATATAAGGGCACATTGACTTTGTAAGAACCTGCCATACTTTGTTCTAGAGTGGTCCTGCCATTGTACATGCCTGCCAGCAGTGTCTGAGTGATCCATTTTCTGTGCATTGCCAGTGTTTGGTGTTATCGTTATTTTCTACTTTAACCATATAAGACTGTGGTTTTAACTGAAATATCTTTTCAATAACATCACACAGATGGCAAATAATGTTTATCCTTTGCCCATGTCTTCTCATTATTGAGCCATAATTTTTAAAGATATTTTATTGGGTAAACATATTTACATAACAGTAAATGCCTTAATTGTCTTTGTATATTCTAAATATAATTTCTTTATCATTTATATGGCTTGCAAATATTTTCTCCCATTCTGTATTTTTTTTTTTTTTTTTTTTTTTTGAGACGGAGTCTTGCTCTGTCACCCAGGCTGGAGTGCAGTGGTGCGATCTCGGCTCACTGTAACCTCTGCCTCCGGAATTCAAGCAATTCTCCTGCCTCAGCCTCCTGAGTAGCTGGGACTACAGGTGCATGCCACCACACTCGGCTAATTTTTGTATTTTCAGTAGAGATAGGGTTTCACCATGTTGGTCAGGCTGGTCTCAAATTCCTGATCTCAAGTGATCTGCCTGCCTTGGTCTCCCAAAGTGCTGGGATTACAGGCGTGAGCCACCACGCCCAGCCCTCTCTCGCTCTTTCTTTCTTTCTCTTTCTTTTCTTTTCTTTCTTTCTTTTTTCTTTCTTTCTTTTTCTTTTCTTTCTTTCTTTTCTTTTTCTTTCTTCTCTTTCTTTCTCTTTCCTTCTTTCTCCTTCCTTTCCTTCTTTTCTTTCTCTCTCTTTCTCTTTCTTTCTTTCTTTCATTTCTTTCTTTCTTTCTTGTCTGTCTTCTTCTCTTTCTTTCCATCTCTCCTTCCTTCCTTCCTTTCCTTTTCTTTCTTCCTTCCCCTCTCCTCCCTTCCCCTCCTTCCTCCCCTCCCCTCACTTCCCCTCCCTTCTTCTCTCCTCTTCTTTCCTCTCCTCTCCTCTCCTCTCCTCTCCTCTCCTCTCCTCTCCTCTCCTCTCTTCTCTTCTCTTCTCTTCTCTTCTCTTCTCTTCTCTTCTCTTCTCTTCTCTTCTCTTCTCTTCTCTTCTTTTTTCTTTCTCTCACTACATTGCCCAGGCTGGAGTGCAGGAACCTAGATTCAAAGATATAATTATAGCACACTGTAGCCTTGAACTCCTGGCCTCAAGTGATCCTCGCATCTCAGCCTCCTGAGTAGCTAGGACTATAGGCCCATGCCACAATGCCCAGCCCAAGGAGTGATACTTTGTCTTGTGCATCCTCTGTCTTGCCTTTCCACTTAGCTATGGCCTGGCTAGAGTTCTTAATGAGAGAAGTCTGCTATAATCCTTTCTCCCAAAGAGCCCCCTTTATGCACTACATGATCACTTTCTTCCATATACGGGAGAAGAGTAAGCTTGCTCTCTCACATCATCATTACCAAATCTCAGCTGGGCAATTAAAGGAAATACTTGGATATTTACCTTTCCAAATACTTGGACAATTTCCAAAGTAGAATTATCACAGTTTTGGCTTTGAGAAAGAACTTGGTGGTATTGCAGGTATTTTGGGAACACTTATATAATATTTTCTATTATACTTCTTGAGAGGGGTTGGTTATTTAGTGACCTGAATTAAGGCATTATAATATTAATTTTAAAAATGGTGCATCAATTTCATTGGTAAGTTTCCTCTTTTCTTCAGCAGAAAAGAGATAAGAATGTTCATTTATGCAAAAAAGAACTTGTCAAATGCTTTTTTTCCCCATCAGTTAATATGATCATGTAATTTTTCCTCCTTAGTCTTTTGATATGGTGAATTACATTGATTGCTTTTCAAATTTTGAGTCAGCCTTATATCCCTGGAATAACTTAGTCATGATTAAGAAAAAATACATATTGCTAAATTTTATTTGTTGACATTTTGTTAAAGATTTTTATATATATCTTCATGACAAATATTGGTCTGTAATTTTTAAAATACTGTTTTTATCTGGTTTTGGTATGAGGGTAATATTAGTTTCATAAAATAAATAGGAAGTATTCCCTGACTTTTACTTTTTTTGTAAGAGATTTTGTAAAATTGGTGTTTAAAGTTTTAAAAACATTTGTTAGAATCCTCGAGGGAAATTATCTGAATCTAGAGATTTCTTTTATGTGAGTTCTACAATTACAAATTCAATCTCTTTAATTAAATTATCTATTTCATCTTGAGTGAGTTGTGGCAGTTTGTAAGTTTCAAAGAATTGGTCCATATATCTAAGTTGACAAATTTATGTTTGTAGAGTTGTTTATAGTATTCCCTTGTTATCATGTAATGTTTGAAATACCTATATCTTTATCCCCTCTTTCATTCATGATATTGATAATTTGTGTCTTTCTGCTTTCTTTGTTAGATTTGCTAGAGGTTTATTAATTTTATTAATCTTTTAAAATAATCAACTCTTTGTTTCATTGATTCTCTACTGTGTTTCTGGTTTCAATTATATTAGTTTCTGTGCTTTACTATTTCCTTCCTTCTTTCTGTTTTGGTTTTCTTATATTTATTTATTTTAGAGACAAGGTTTTCTCCGTCACCCAGGCTGGAGTGCATGATTATAGCTCACTGTAACCTTGACCTCCTGGACTGAAGCAATCCTCCCACCTCATCCTCCTGAGTAGCTAGGACTACAGGTGCATGCTGCCACACCTGGCTAATGTTCTTCATTTTTTGTAGAGATAGAGTCTTGCTGTGTTGCCCAGTCTAATCCCAAACTCCTGGACTCAAGCAATTGTCCCAGTTCTGCCTCCCAAATCACTGGGATTATAGGTGTGAGGCACCTTGCCTGGCCTGTTTTGGTTTTATTTTGATCTTTTTCTAATTCTTAAAGGTGGAAACTTAGATTATTGATTTGAGACTTTTCTGATGTAAGTATTTAATGCTTACATCCTCTTAGCACTGCTTTAGGTACATTTCACAAATTTTATGTGATAGTTTCATTTTCATTCAGTTCTATGTATTTTAAAAATTTTCTGAGAAATTGAGGACATTCTTTTTTTTTTTTTTTTTTTTTGTAGGAAATGTCTTTATTATCGGCCTTGAGTCATCATGTCATGTCTGACATAGGTTACGTGTCCAGAGGATCTGCCTGGCACACGCTAGCTACCCCTGCCCACAGGAGCAGCCCCTCTGGCCGACGCCAGACCTTTGTCCATCATGCCAGGGAAGCCAACCCCACCATCCCACAAGTTCATGCTTGGGGTGCTGAGGGACAAGGCTGTCCTAGGATTGGACCCTCCATCCTGGCCAGGGGTCCTGGGGAGGACGAGGCTGAGGCCTGGATGATCAGTCTCTTTTTGGTTTCATGATCATTTAAGAAACAGAAAAGACAAACATTTCACAGTCTTTAAAAAATAGAAGTCTGAGGAGAGAAGCCAGAGTCCTGGGCCCCGGGAGGCCCCTCGAGGCCTCAGCTATTCCCTGTCCCTTGAGGTCTGTCTGCAGTCCTGGCCACAGCACACGTGGCCCCGTCATGGTCACTGGCCCCAGCCGTAGGGCCGGTTGAAGGTATTCCCCGACAGCAGCATGTCTCTGATCAGTGTCTCAATAGGCGTCTTCCCCACCAGGCGCATGAAGAACAGCTGGGAGATGAGGGAGGCAGGGACCGCGCGCAGGGCGGGGAGCCGCAGCAGCAGGCGCCCAAAGCGCTGGGGCTGGGACGGGTACTGCGCCCGCACATACTCGGTGAGGGCCACCTGTGCCTTCTCCTGCAGGCTCTCCACATGGGCCGGGTCCGAGAGGCCACAGGCGTCGGGCGTGAAGAGCGCGATGGCCTTGAGGCAGCCGTGCTCGGCCGAGTCGACCTGCAGGCGGCCCAGCTTGTCCATCTGCTCCTGGAAGGCGCGCACCTGGTCCATGAAGGCCATGAACTCATTCTCTTGCTGGGTATGCAAGTGAGTGGTGGGGCCCTTGGGCACGGCCGGCCGCAGCTCTGGGAAGCCACGTCAGCCCACGGGCGCTGCAGCTGCAGCCGCCACCAGCACATGGAGCAGGGGTCGCCGAGGATTGGGAATCCCCGACCAGGCCTGCGCCTCCAGCCGCGCGGGCCCCGGGGCCAGCCTGGCCGCGGCGAGTCAGGCAGTCTGCGGCAGGAGCGCCGGGCATGGGCTTCGCCCGGGGTGCAGCAGGCGCGCACCCTCCGGCCGGATGGGCGGCGCACTCAGGGGCCAGGAGCCATCCCAGGGGAGCCCCGCCAGCCCCCGCCGGAGCCCGAGCTGCAGCTGCCACCTGCAAGTGGTACGCTGGCTGCAGCGGTGGCAACCCCGGATCCCGTCCTCCCGCGTCGCGCCCATCAGCGCGGATCCCGGGGGCGACGCAGTGGCGAAGTTGGGCTGTGGGCCCAGCGACAGCACCAGGCGGAGAAGCACCACTCAACCCCATCCCTGGGCTGCAGAGGGCCCAGCGCGGGGGGCTCCGAGCGTCGGGAGCCGGTGGAAGAGGAGAAGTGCTCGCGGGCGACAGTCAAACAGGCCCCGGGGCAGTGCGCGCCTCGCGCTCCAGGGAGCCCCGCCAGCCTGCGGCACCTCCGCAGCAACCGCCGCCTGCACTGGGCGCCGCGAGAGAGCCGTTAGGGCGGTTTCTCCGCCTGGGGCCTGTTGGGCGGGGCCGGCTAAGGTGCTCGTGCTCGCTGGTTCTAATTGTTCTGTTGGGCGTTTCTGCTGAGAGGCGGGAGGCGCTGAGAGTCTGTGCGAAGGCCCGTGGACAGACTGCATTGCTTGTTGCGCTTCGGAGGCGGCGATCCCCGAAGGCGAGCTGAAATAGGGCTGGAGCGTTCCCAGGCTACAATTTCCAGGCGACGACTATGGAAGACTACGAGCTGGAGAGGTGGCCCACCCTCAGGGAGCGCTTGTGCTCGGATGGCTTCTCATTTCCCCAATACCACATTAAATCGTCTCACCTGAGGAGGATCCACAGCGCTGTCTTCTCTGGTAATCTGGAGAAACTGGAGTACCTTCTGCTCACGTATCATGACGCCAATAAGAGAGACAAGAAGGAAAGGTAATGGGGACCGGGAGCCGGGGCTGCGGGAGGAGGCCTGTGGATGTGGAGAAGTACCCCCTTCCAGGCTGAGGGCTGCGGGGCGGATGGTCCCGGGCTCGGGGTATGTACGGGGGCTAGGGGGTGCCTGGCTGGGGTAGAAGTGAGTGGAGCGGGGCCTGGGGAGTGGGGATATATGGGGTGGCGGGGTGTAGAGTGAGTTGGGGTATGGGAGTGGGGAGTAGGGGGTGCATGGGGTGGCCGCGACGGGGGGCGCTGGCGGCGGCGGACGCTGCAGCGGCGGCGGGGGGCTGGCGCCGCGGCGGCTCCCGGGCCGGGACAGGCCTGGGCACCGGGCGGAGCTCCGCGGCCGGGCGGCAGCGGCGCGGAGCGGGCACAGCGCCTGCAGCCGGGCCCCGACCCCGGGGGCGCCGCCTCTGCCCGCAGCTTCTGCACGGCTAGCCTGCCACTCCTCCTGCTATGATGCTTGGGCAGATCCCGGACCCTTCGGTGACCGCAGGCTCCCTGCCAGGGCGTGGCCCCCTGACCGGACTCCCCAGCTCGGCCCTGACTGTGGAGGAGCTGAAATACGCTGACATCCGCAACCTCGGGGCCATGATTGCACCCTTGCACTTCCTGGAGGTGAAACTGGGCAAGAGGCCCCAGCCCATGAAAAGTGAGCTAGATGAGGAAGAGGAGCGAAGGAAAAGGCGCCGGGAGAAGAACAGTGTCGCAGCAGCCCGATGCCGGAACAAGAAGAAGGCGCACACGGAGTTTCTGTAGCGGGAATCCGAGCGGCCGGAACTCATGAACGCAGAGCTGAAGACCCAGATTGAGGAACTGAAGCAGGAGCGGCAACAGCTCATCCTGATGCTGAACCGACACCGCCCCACCTGCATCGTCCGGACGGACAGTGTCAAGACTCCCGAGTCAGAAGGCAACCCGCTGCTTGAGTAGCTCAAGAAGAAGTGACCACGGGCTGGGAGGAAGTGGAGGAGGAGGAAAAGCGACGAAGAGGGAGGAGGAGGGGGGCCCCAGATGGCCCTTCCTTTGGTGCATGAAAAACTGTACAATGAGGTTCAGCACAGCCAGCATCAGCCGAGCTTTTTTGTGAAACTAACATCAGCCACCCAGGAGGAAGAGCGGGCTGAGGAAACCCAGAGGGACCAAGCGCTGAGACCAAAGTTGACCCTCGGGTAGGGTTATCTTGCCTGGGGCCTCACTTGAAGGAGGCAGGACAGAGGCGCCGGGGCCAGGGAGACGCCCAATGAGGCAGCCCTGTGCTCTTCTCCGGCCTCTTCACCAGGGCACCCATCCGAGGAACCTCCGAACAGCCAGGAAAAGCCATGAGTTGCAACCAAAATGCGGCTGAGGATGGAACTCAGAATGGAACTGCAACCCACCTGCCCCTAGCCCTGCCCCTCACCCTGATGCGAAACTGGAGAGGGGCGTGCTGTGGGGCCCTAATGCCCCCACCCACCTCGGTCTAGCGCGGCCCTGCCCAGGAGGCGGCAGCCGGGCGCACCCTCGCCAGCCCTGCGGGAGTTTGCTGTGGGCACTGAGGCGCGGGCGCCCTTCCAAAGCACATACTCACCGAATGTTTACAGACTGGCTGTCCTGGCACGGCTTTCAACTGCACGTGTTTTTTATACTTTCCTTTTTTTTAAAATATTTTTTACAAAAAAAGATTTTATACAAGCAATATATATATGGATTTCTATAATCACTCGATGTAATACAGTATAAATATGCTATGGTTTGTTTGTTATGAACAGATAGCCACCAGTTACGGCCGTTGTGTGTAACTCCTAAGTACTGTAGTCTCTGGGTGTCGGGGGTGGCCAGGGCCGGGGCGAGGTGCATTTCCATCCTTGTAAACCCTTCATAGTACTCAGTCCTGTATCGCTCAGTAAACATTGCTCTTACTTACACACACACACACACACACACACACACAAAGACACATTTTTCTAAAGTTCTGAGCTCTTTCTGTGTTTATAAATTTTACATAATCCAAATAAAGTTATCAAAGTGTTAACATTTTTGAATTACTCATGCTGTCTTTTACTATTGTGATGACATTAAGAAAACTTTTGAAATGGAGTCAAAAAAGACTTGCCTTTCTAGATATGAAAATGTGCTGTTAATTTCCACAAATTATTTACTAACAGCTGAAACAACAAATCAGTGAATGGAAGAGGTTAGAAAATCCAGGAACACACCAATATGTGTAAGAATTTATTAGGCTGGTGCAAAAGCAATTGCGGTTTTTGCCGCAATTACAAGTAATGGCGAAAACCGCAATTGCTTTTGCACCAATCTAATAGAATTGGATAACGGTGACATTTCGTATTAGTAGGAAAAGATGAATTACTCATAAATGAAGTGCCTGCTAACTATTTGGAGAAATCTGGCTAGATTTTTATGTCACAGAAATAAGTTCGTTATGGAATGTAGATTAAAAATTTTAAATGCACAAAATAAGAAAGATAACAGAAAAAAACACAAATGCCTACTTACATTGACACATGTTTATATTCCTACAAATATCACAAGCACACATTCTGAAGGTCGATTTCGCAAAATAAAAAAACATCCAGTTTATAAGAAAAAATTAACAAAAGACAATATGTGTATATATATATTAGATAAGTGATTTTCATTTTACAGAGAATTCTTCAAATAAGAACTCTCATGTAAAATAGAGCAAAGCATTTTTTTTCAGATGTTCAAGCAACCTATGCACATGGGAAAAATATTTAGTGTTCCTGGGAGGAGAAGGTATTTAAGTTAAAAAAGGAATGAAATACTGTTTTCTATCCACAAGTTTGTGAGGTTAAAGAGTAGCAGTACATATACTGCTGTTTAAAGTTTACATTTCTGATGACTTTTCAAATAGACAATTTGTTGGTAAGTGTCACACTTTAAAAATGTATGTGCCCTTCACCCATCAATTCCATTATACTAAAATATCTCTAGGAAATAGAGATACATGCAATTTGTTTTTCTCAGCACTGCTTAAAATAGCAATGTATTTGGAAAACCCCTTACAATGGATTTTATAAATTTTATAAATTTATCAACAAACTTCAGTGCATCCATAGGATGGGACAATATGGGACCTTTGCAGATGTCAGTAGATACAGATTTATGTTGAGGTGTGAAGATGTACTCTGAAAAAAAGTTGGTTTGATTATACATACACACAAACAGTCTATGGTGTTTGTAAGCCAAATATATGTACAAAATGTAACATTTCTTCTTTTCTGGCAGGTGTATTGTGATGTTTTTTCTTATCTGTGATGTATAAATGATCAGTATGTTTAAAACTTCTAGTAAATGTTTTTTATTAATGAAATTATCCTTGGGAAAAGAAGAAATATAAATCTTGCAAAGAAAAAAATAATTATCACTTTCTATTTTATTTTATTATTTCTTTGTTTGTTTGTTTGTTTTTGAGATGGAGTCTCGCCCTGTCACCCAGCCTGGAGTGCAGTGGCATGATCTCAGCTCACTGCAATCTGCCTCTTAGGTTCAAGTGATTCTCCCACCTCAGCCTCCTGAGTAGCTGGGATTACAGGTGTGTGCCACCATGCCCAGCTAATTTTTGTATATTTTAGTAAAAACGGTGTTTCACCACGTTGGCCAGGCTGGTCTCAAACTCCTGACCTCAGGTGATCCCCCCGCCTTGGCCTCCCAAAGTTCTGGGATTACAGGTGTGAGCCACTCTGCCTGGCCTTATTTTTATTTTTTTGTTTATTGGTATCTTCTGTAAACTTTTAGCCTCTTCAGAGGCAGAGGGAATGTTTTTATTTGTGCTTGATTATTTTATTATGCATAGATTTTAGTATATAAATATGTTTTTATTATAGTTTTATTACATATAGGCAAACAATTTTAAATTAATTATTTTAGTTTATCAGTGTCCTCATGAAAATGAAAACGAGCAAATATAAGTGATTATCACTATTCCAAAAGCACTGCTTTAATTTATAGTTTTTTTCATAATAAACTCCCCAACTAGATGTATGCATTCTTTCAATCCAGTTATTCATCAAGCATAACCTGAATACCTATTATGTAGCAGACACATTCCACCATCTCTCAGGACTCTTCCACCCTTAACAACTTCATGTTTACCTGCCCAGCCTGAGCAAGCTGAGATTTAAAATGGAAGCATTAGGACTGAATCCCAATTGGATCTTTTATTCCTTTTTTTTTTTTTTTAAACAAAAGCAATTCTGAAGTTAGAAAATAGTGAAAGGTAACCTTTAACTGCCATTTCAAAAACTTATGACAGTCTCAAATACTACTATTAATCATTGCAAATACCTAATTTACATAACATTCTGTAAGTATTGAAAAAAATGAGCCATACCTATTCATTTGAATCCTGAGTTTTCTTTGGCTTTTTTTTTTTTTTTTTGAAAATTGAAGCAAGAATTACTTTGTTTTAAAAATTTGTTTTTTTATTTTTGCCTTCTTTTTCCACAATACTTTATTTAGGTGCCAATTATATGAGTAGAACTGCCTGTTCTATGTACTGTATCCCACTTAATGTAAGGCATCATGGATTGGGTGATGCCACATTACTTTATATATCAATAAGATAATGTTTAAAATGTTGCCAGTTATAATTGTAATAAATAATGAATTGTAAACAGTATTCCAATGTCAGGAGATGTTAATATATAAGAGAATAGTAACTTATATAATAGTGAGAAAATGAGCATCTGAGAATGACTGAAATACAATGATACATCTAATGTTTAATAGATACCTCAATGTAGATATGCTTGTATCATTTTACTTAATTAAAATGTCTTTGTAAGTAGTAATATCTAAAAATTATTGAGCTGTTATTTGTGTTAGAAAGCGTTCTAAATGCTGTACATAGATTCTTATATAAGCATCACAGCAGTGTTCTGTGGGATAGCTACTATTCTCTTATATATTTGATTGATAAGGAAATTGAAGCAAAGAAAGGCTAAATAACAGCTAAGTGACAGAGCTTACAGTAAATTTTAAGCCCCAATTAAACTGAATCCAAAAGCCAAGCTTTTTCTATTAAATAACCTGCTCTTTCACTAATGTGGTGAGTAATAAGCGCTAACAAATGTTGTACTTTCTTCACAAGAAAATTACGTATTTGTTTTGAAGACAGAGAAATAACATGCTAATTAATGCTTACAGTTACATGTTTTAAAAAGTCCTGTCGCTCTCATAGGACTGCCCTACATTTGGCCTGTGCCACTGGCCAACCGAAAATGGTATTTCTCCTGGTGTCCAGAAGATGTGAGCTTAACATGCAGGACCGTGAATGCAGGACGCCTCTGATCAAGGTATATAGTAGCTGACTCTTTGAGCATGAGATGGATTTGGTTTAAGTACATAGGATAAAATGAATTTATCTCATTGCAATACCACTATATAACTAGTTAGTAAATCCTACGGAGTGTTTATTTTGATTTTTCAGTATTTGCATGTTTCTCGTTCTAATACTGACAGGCTGTGCAACTGAGGCAGGAGGCTTGTGCAACTATTCTGCTGCAAAATGGCGCTGATCCAAATATTATGGATTTCTTTGGAAGGACTGCTCTACACTATGCTGTGTATAATGAAGATACATCCATGATAGAAAAACTTCTTTTATATGGTACAAATATTGAAGAATGCAGCAAGGTATAGGTCAACCAACGTTATTTTCAAACTATCTGAAATGCATTTATTTTAACATTGACACAAGGGTCAATTTTTCATATTTGGAAGCTCAAACATTTCTTGAATGAAAATATTTTGAAATGCCTTAACTGTCTAAGATTTTACTTTAAATATTGGAACTTTTAAAGAAGCATTATAGGGTACAGCTTTTTTTCATGCACTTATGGTAAATAATTATAAAAACAAATGAATTACAATAAATTTATAATTCATGACAACTGAATTTGGGAAAGGTAATAGTTAAGTGTTTTTCCACTAAATTACTTTTTTTCTAATCAGTGTGAAGTGACACAGGAAAGTAAAATTGGCCCTTATAAATAGGCTTTATTTTAAATTTCAAAGAAAATTAAAGCATTTCACCATAAATGTACATCTTGTTGCTGTTGACAAGTATTGTATGTGAAGGTGATTTCATTTGAAAGTGATTCCTCTGTGGAAAGGCTTAAGAGGGAAAAATGAAGAAAAGGAGAGCAATCAGAAATGCACAAGCTAATTTGGAAATAAGGTAATGAGGGAAAATACTGTGGAGAGGGTTTTTGTGTGTTTTGTTGTTTGTTTTCAATTTATATGTTTAGACAAAGATCGCTTCAGTTTTGGGGATAATTATTCTTACTTTGGGAAAGAGTTTGTGAGTTGTAAAATTGCCTAGGGATCAATTTTGGGAGGACTCTGAGGAAACCAGGTTGGCAGTGAATAGTGGTGATGAAGTGGCACACACTTCAGCAGAGAGAAGAACACACAATTAATGGACATTATTCAATTCTGGCAGAAACAGCCACTTAGATAAGCATCTAAACTCTACTCTCAAGTCCAGAATGTCTTGATGGGCATGTGGGAGACAAGGAGCTTATAAATAGTGAATTCAAATTGGATTTTGAGTTTACTAGTCTCTTCTCTACCCCTACCCAGGAAAAGTAAATGAAGTTTTCAGTGAATGGCTCTATCTTTTGCTCTTTCCTCTTTTTGGCCAAATCCCAAATGATAAAGGGAATTTGCCACGTGGGTGAGAGATGAGACTGAAGCGATTATCAACTGTGCTGGTTCTCAGTTAGAATTGTGCATGACAGTAACCTGGGGAAATTACAAGCAAATCTCTAAGTCTAGGATAGCCCCTGAAGATTTTAATACAGTAAATCTAATATTTACTATTAAATATTACTGGACATGTATGTTTTAAAATATTTCCTTGACGCTGGGCGTGGTGGTGCCTCTAGCCAGAGCGACAGAATAAGACACTGTCTCCAACAACAACAACAATAAAAAATTTCTTGAGACACTGATAAGCTGCTGGTTAAGAACCACTGAATAAATAAGTGTAATATAAATTCCCATATCTCAAACACGTAAAAAATCTCTAGAAGAGTTGGATGATAGATGCTGCTTCCTTTAAATTTCTGCTTTCCAATAATATTAGCCTGACCTTTATCTGTCTCTACCTCTGTGGTTGGGAAGTTAAAAGGACTATTATTTGCAGTATCTATCATCATAAGAATAACACCTTTTCTTTGCCACCGTCACTTATTCGCTGCCATTCATAGGGTCATTAGAAATTTGCTATTGTGGACTCTTAATAAGTAGAGACTGACTCTTTCAGGACTTTGAGTCTCTTTGTTATCATTCTGGTGATTAGGTCAATACATCATTATTAAAAGCAGGGTTCTCTCAGGCCAGGCGCGGTGGCTCACGCCTGTAATCCCAGCACTTTGGGAGGCCGAGGTGGGCGGATCACGAGGTCAGGAGATCGAGACCATCCTGGCTAACACAGTGAAACCCCGTCTCTACTAAAAATACAAAAAAATTAGCCGGGCGATGGTGGCATAAAAAAATTAGCCGGGCGAGGTGGCGGGTGCCTGTAGTCCCAGCTACTCGGGAGGCTGAGGCAGGAGAATGGCATGAACCCGGGAGGCGGAGCTTGCAGTGAGCGGAGATGGTGCCACTGCACTCCAGCCTGGGCGACAGAGTGAGACTCCGTCTCAAAAAACAAAAGAAAAAAAAAAAAAGCAGGGTTCTCTCAATTACAATAGTAAAAATTTCTAAAGCTTTTTTTAAAGCTGAAGCTCTATTACGGACTGCCTCAGTATGTCAGTTAAGTACATAGAACTATGGCATAATCAGGATAGCAGTTTTAAACACTGAAAACCATGAAGTTAGTAAGAACACAGAGAATACATATAGGTCATTATTAGAGCTTTAATTGATAAGCCACTGTATTTTTATTTCTGATTTATATTTTATCTAAAATAAAAAAATTAGGTTACAATATAGAAACTAGAATAATAATTTAATATTATTTTAATAATTTAGTTGCAGCAGTCTTATGAACTAATTATCCATTTGGTGAACAATCTGGGAAAATTAAACATAAATTATAAATGAATGAATGTTGTAAAAGTGCTCAAAGTGGGTATTATGACAGTAACAATTTTTATTGCATTCTTGGGCCTATTTTGGAAAAAAAATCTGAAACTAAAGAAAGGAAGTATTTTACATGAAAATACTTGTTTTATATACAATCGCTTGGAGACATATCCATAGCAAATATAAAAATACAAGGTCTGTAGTCTAAATGTGTCCCATAGATGTGTTTAGTTTGCCTCTATAAATGGTCTCAACATGGAAGGTTTAGGAGACTCGTGCACAGATCTGGATTCCAGGCTTCTCTTCAAGAATCCAATCTGGTGTCCCTTGAGCCTATCTCATGTTTAGGATGCTGTGCAGAGGTTGCCCCTTTCTATGAGGCATGTGGTCTGCATTTTGCTACTGTGCCTACCTAGGTACTTCACTTCCTCAGGTCATCTCCCTTGCCTCTGTAGGGATGACTTTACAAGCCCTGTTTTATAATATATTTTAGTAAATATTTCAAGGTTTTCAAGACATTTTATATTTGTTTAAATATGGAGTCTATATTTTATATAAGTCCCTTGGTAATCGGGTTGAACTTCTGAATTTAGATGGTGGTGTTTTATAAACTATTTTTGTTTATATATACCATAAATAATCATCTTCCCATTAGAATACATGTAAGCTTTTTAAGGTGAATCGTGGTATAGTTGCATAGGTTATGCATATTGCAGACAACATTATATTTTTCTCTTCAGCATTGCCTCCTAAAAATGCAAGTAATTGGCTGGGCGCAGTGGCTCACGCCTGTAATCCTAGCACTTTGGGAGGCAGAGGCGGATGGATCACGAGGTCAGGAGATTGAGACCATCCTGGCTAACACGGTGAAACCCCCTCTCTACTACAAATACAAAAAATTAACTGGGTGTTGTGGCACACGCCTGTAGTCCCAGCTACTCGGGAGGCTGAGGCAGGAGAATTGCTCGTGCTTGAATCCGGGAGGCGGAGGTTGCAGTGAGCCGAGATGGCACCACTGCACTCCAGCCTGGGCGACAGAGCAAGACTCCGTCTCAAATAAATAAAAGATGCAAATAATTTAGTGGCTTTCATTATGCTATAAATAATTCATATAGGTCATTATTAGCGCTTTAATTGATAAGCCATTGTATTTTTATTTCTCATTTATATTTTACCTAAAATAAAAAAGTTAAGAATTAATATGGAAACTAGAATACAAATAAATTTTTAAAGGAATTATGTGCCAGGGTCCTAAGATTATAATTACATAAATATTTGCATCAGGGTCCTAAGATTGTAATTGAGAATAACATTTCGTACAGAGATTTCTGACAACTAAGATAAAAATATTACTAGAGAAAACCCATGGACTATTTAATAATAAGCAGTGAAAGTTCATGTGAAGCCCATCTCTATTAATTCAGAGCCCGGCCCTCCGAATTAAAAAGAGATAGGCTTCAAATGAACTGTCAATCGTGTCAGAATCTCAGATGACAATGTCAGGTGCTCCTGAGCACCTGGTAAAGTAAATATCCTTTGGAATGTATTAATAGTTTAAGAAACACCGCTCTATAGATAATAATTTAGATCATTAATAAAAATACCTGAAACATTTATTACTGTGTCTTAGAGTTTGAGGACATAGAGAAAAAAATACAGCTGCTGTCCTCAAGAAGCTCTTGGTTCAGGCAGGAAACAATAAAATCCTTGAAACATGCCATGCTAAATGCTGTGACAGAAGCAAAGATTCTTGGAACTGGGAAATGTTTGAAGTGAGTTTTGGAGATGACCAGAGTTCTTGTGGTGAGGCAGAGGAGGTTGTTTCCAGGGGAAGGAGCAGAACATAGAAAAGCACCGAGGAGTGAAAAGAAAGGGACTACCTCTTATGTCCTTTCAATTGTATATATTTAAGCTCACAGGATCTTACATAAGGTTTTCAGTTCAGTTGATAGATAATGTAATTTTGTGATTATAAATTGTTGCTGTTGTTTTACAGAATGAGTATCAACCTTTGCTGCTGGCTGTGACTCAAAGAAAACGGAAAATGGTAGAAGTTTTATTAAATAAAAATGCAAATATAAATGCAATTGATTATCTTAGCAGGTACAGACCTTAGTTCTTATTGTGTTGTTTTTAAACCTGAGTGTCATTTTAGAGTGGTAGCGGTCATTCAAGTCACAAATATTGTATTAATAAGAAGACTAACTTTTAATCATTGGGATATAGTGAGAAATATCAACACAGATCATCACTTAGGTAGAAAAACAATTATTTGGACTGAGTAACATAAAGAACAGTGTATAGCAGGATTCGTCTCTCTCTATAGACATTATACACATAAAAGGCTTCTATATGTAGAAAGCTCTGTATATTGATAGATGTTTGTTATTTGTAATATGATGTGGTGTTATTTATAATGTAATAATGTGATGCTTTTGATTGTATGATCTTATGTTAGCTAAAGGGGTTTCATGTTAGTTTTTCATTTCTACTGTGTTTTGATGTTGTTTTTAATTGATATGGGGAGAGGGAGAAAAGATAGCTTTAAATGGATAAAACTTTACTTTAATGAAGACAAGCTTTAGGTTCGCACAGGACTGGGTTTAATCCCTAGCTTTCCCACTTGCTAGATGTGTGACCTTGGTAACATTACTTATCACCAAGTATGTTTTCTTCTGTGAAAAGGAGGGTAATAATATATCCTTCAAGGGTGGCTGTGTGTAAGTAACATTATATATATAATGTTAGAATGTCCAGCTAACAGAGCAAGGTGCTGATGTTTTGGAAACAATGGCTGAGCATATAAGTATGTGCATATATATAAAATATATATATATACACACATATGTATGTAAGAATATAATGTAAGTAACATCATATATAATATATAATATATACAATATATATATTATAGATAATATATAATATACAATGTATATTATATATTTTATAGATGATATATAATATACTATATATATTTTATATATATATGATGTTACTTATACACAACCACCCTTGAAGGGTATATTATTATCCTCCATATATAGTGTTTATTTAAATGCCTAGCACATGCTTGTCAGCATCATTAACTGAAGCTACGCCTACTACTATTAGCATTCCTATTAATATTATTGTTTTAAGCCTGCAGATAGCTCTTATCTGACCCTTTAGCTGATTTTGCATTATAATGTATAGTATCAGACTAGGGAAGAAATGAATAATTTTTCACTGAAATTTGCCTACTGTAGATAGGTGGCCTGAGCATAGTTTCTTGCCCATCAAAGGACTTTAAGTTAGCAACTTTATGTCATACCACAGTGGGACAAGAGGCTTCCTTTTTGTTCCTTGCTTTTAACCTTTGTGGTAACTTGCAAAGATAAACCCTTGAGCACCCAAGATGCTTGTTTCTTAGTACACGTAATTGGGTTAATTCTACATGGACAGGCAACATATTAAGTTGATAAAGTATATAAACTTAGCTTTTAAAATGTCATTAAAGTTTTTAATTACCTCTCTGTTATTTTAGATCAGCCCTCATACTTGCTGTTACTCTTGGAGAAAAAGATATAGTCATTCTTCTTCTGCAGCACAATATTGATGTGTTTTCTCGAGATGCGTATGGAAAGACTGCAGAAGATTATGCCATTGAGGCTGAGAATAGAGTGTAAGTCTTTACATAAAAAGGCTAGTGAACACTAAATTGAAGTTTAAAATAATTGTAACAATTGCATCTTATATATCAGGTGAGATTTCATAGTTTGGTTCAAGTAGTTTTCAAGTGACAAATTTTCAAGTTTTAAGTTTTCGAGGGTTGTGCAACTTTGTCAGCCAGAAATCAAGCAAAAGGCAAGATAAGTAGCAGTAGGTGCAGGATTCTTGATATTGAAACTTTTAGGACTTTTCTCCTTAGGGATTCTAATGTTGTACATTTTATTTCAAGTATAACCCGTATGCATAGGATAAAGTAGTTTCACATCTTTGATTTTTCTAATTAGTTATTTGGGTCTCAAAATGTCCAGTTTATCAAAAAATCTTGTACTGTGTACTGGGGACCATCTACTATAGCCTGATCATTGAATTTTTCAAGAACCTAAGGGGTTCCCTAAGTCCAAGGAAGACAATCAGTGTCTACAAGTCAGAAGGAGAAGGGGAAAGGACATTCTAATCCTTGCCTCCTTTTCATTGATTCTGTTGCTGCTTTCTTGCCATTGAAAGTACTCTTGCAGTCTGGTAATGATTAACCTTTGCCACCAGGATGCCCTTTCTGTTTGAGATCCCTCAATCTTCATGTTGATCCATAAAAAGGCTTCAAAGTTACAACTATTTTTTTTAGTTCACTTGCACATACTTACATGCTCAGCCATTGTTTCCAAAACAGCAGAACCTTGCTCTGTTAGCTGGATATTCTAACTTTATCAACATACACACTGAGCAAATTGACACTTTCACCCACACTCAAAACCTGATGTAAAGCCCACATTTTAACCTGGGCTTCTAGACCTTCATGGTGAGTTATTTTTTGAGTCCCTTTTTTTTCTCTTCAAATATTAGTTGGGATAGTTCTAAACTGTCAGAGATATTCAAATAGTGTTGTAGAAAGAGATGACAGTTTTTTTCTTTATTGCTACCAGATCTGTACCCTGAGACTTTTTAAATAAACAGTGTAAGAGCTTTTCTAAGGTAGTGGAAGCTTCTATGCCATCCTTCCTTAGAGTAGGAGGCATCAACTTGCGGTTGGCCCCTCAAGTGATCTGTTTTCTATAATAATGAAGATCTCTCAAGCTGCTTGCATCACTATCTCAAGTTTGTAAAATATTTTCGGATTCTACCTCACAGGAAGCCATTCATCGGAATTACCTAAGTCTCAAGTTGGTTAGTTAGATTTAACAGAGCTAACCCTCATCCATGACTTACCAGCATTTATAGGTAAAAGTAGGCTTTGTGCTTGCTTTGGCAGCACAAATACTAAAATTGGAACAATACGGAGAAAATTAGCATGGTGAAGCATTTCATATTTTGCAGTCACGGGAAGGTCATTTGACTGTTTGCTGGCTAGCTAAGTCACAGTTTGAATCGAAACAAAATGGGTGGCCCCTTATATTAGAATTGTGATTTTTCACTAGAAAAACATTTGTGTAAGGTGATCTATAAACTGAGAATGGAGATAAGTAACACATGGGGTGTTGTGTAAATATTTTGTTAGTATGTATCTTGGAAATGAGAAAATGTCAACTTTCATCTACTTCATGGAACTTAAAAAAAATGAAAGTAGGGTTTTGTCTTCCATATCAGTTGGAGATAACATCACTGATGGAGATTAGCCATCATTCTAGCAAACATCTGCTGGTTCAGTTAGAGTCTGTAGAGAAGTAACAGTGGTAGCCCAAGCCAGATCTTGACATCTGTTAGTTTTCTGCCCTTGGAATTGATGAGCTCAATAATAGTGAACAATCATGTTACCTATTTTAATGAAATAATGTATTCATAAATTTATTTATGAATTATGAAATAGTTGAGATGCCCTGAATTATAAGCCACAAATAATAGAACAATAAGCAAAATTAGGACTTAACATTTTTCTTAAACTGAAGCATTTGAATATTAGAACCTATGAAGAAATACACATTGGGTTTGATTTGGGATTTCAAAATAGTTTCAGCAATGAAGTTCAAGAACAAATTCCACTGCTTTCCTATTTCTCTGTGAATGTTAAAAATGCGACTTCATTAAACCTATATAACAACCTAGTGAAAGAAGATAGTAAAATCTAGAAGAAGACATTGTGCCTAAGAGAAGCAACTTGTTTAAGAGCAAATACCTGGTGGCTATAGAGCCAGGAAGGTGACTTTCCATTATGTCAAGCTGACGTGAGATAGTTTGCTGAGCTATATTGCCTTCACTTCATGAGTACTTCACCTGTTTTTATTATTTAATTAGAAAGGTACTAAGAAGTTTGTAGAGCTTACAGAAGAGAAGTGTATAGGATAATTAACATCCTGATATTGTTCCAGATACTCTAATAATTTAGTATATTTGGTAAATGTTTTTGATAATACTATTAAAATATTAATTTCATTTATTTTTATCCATAGCATTTTTGAACTAATTTCTGAATACAAAAGAAAAAAATATGAAGAGTTTTCTATAAATAGCAATCCAGGTAAGATTTCTGATAGTGAATTACTCTTGATGGTACTACCATAGATAAAAAAGAATAAAGATGTTTTGATTACAAAAAAACAGTTTAAAAAAATCACTGTTTAAATTGCACATATTTAAAAAATACTTAGTAGTGTAGATTTTATAATTATTTAAAAAGTTAATTGTAGGTAGTTTATAATCTCAGTATTGTTTGAAAAAAATTATTATTTAATTATGGTTCCTAATATTCTAGATGATCTTTTTGTGTAAATAAGAAAACAAATTTTTAAGTTATTACATTGCATGTTTTTTTATGGTCACATAATAATGAATTAGACTTTTTATAACATTAGAACTTCTATTTAATTTGTAAAATAAATTCTTTGCAGTTAGTAAATGAATCAATAATTACAGTTGGCCCTTGAACAACATGAGATTTAGTGCTACCAATGCCCATGCTGATGAAAATACATATTTGGTATGTTATGCATATTATATATTGTATTCTGAGTACAAGAAAGTAAGCTAGAGAATGGAAGCTTTTGCGGTAGTTAAAGCTGTAGTTTCCTTGTAGTTCGGTGCTTGAACTACTATCAGTCTAGTGTAAGGTGTTCACCCATCCGTGGTAAAATAAAGCAAATTTACTCCATTTACTCATTTTAAAATGTTGGTCTTTTTCTTGCCCTTATGCCTTCTTCATTTGTTTTACTTAATGTTTTATTTATAAAGAAACAATAATAGTTGGTAGGGACTTTTTTTTCCTGTGAAAACCATCAATGAAGAGGCCATGTTGATCTAGGAAATATAAACATATTTATTTGGTAGCAGTAGAAATATGAAACAGAAGCAGAAAAGAGGTACAGTTAATAAGATTTAGTGAACATTGAATGTAAAACATTAGTGGGGAGAGAGAAATCTTGGATCATTCGTAGGTTTCCAGGTTGTGTACTGGCCTTTATACTGCACACGAGAAAGGAGTAGGACGTGTTCACTGAATGGAGAAGTACAGCTGGTCAACAGGGAAGAGTAACTTCCCTTCCCTCCAACTCTGAGGTTGGAGATGCAGACGTAGAATGATGTTATTATAATTATTAGGCAAAGTCATCGATCTCAACTGTCCATGATGCAGATGTAGAATGAGAAGGCATCCAGTGACAAAACCCTGGGAATGTCAACATTCCCTCCCGCCCCCAGGAAGAAAAGAGTTGGTAAAGGAGAATGAGCAGTGGCTAGAGAAAGGTAGGAGAGGAGTCAGAGGAAGTGATGTGGCAAAAATAAAAAAATGTGAGAATTTTAAGGAGGGAGTATCAATTCTAACAAGTAAGATTACTAAAAAGCCAATTAGATTTAACTTTTAAAAGCTCTTTGGCGGTACCCTTTTCAAAAGAACCATTTTTGAGGTGAAATGTGGGCTGTTGATGTGATTGGTATGTCTGGTGTCCAAATATGGAGGAACAAATCTACCAAGATCCTGCATAACTCTTTTGTAACTGCAGAAGCTACGTGCACAGGGTCAGGGAAAATAGTCTTGACTTCTGAGTACACGTGCCCACACTTTTACAGAATTGTCAAAACCTAAGGGTAATGTGTGAGAAAAACTGTGGTCTTCTTATCTGCTCCTTGTGGAAATACTTAGTTTGTACTGAAATCCCTGATAAGTTCTTCTGGATGCATTCTGAAACAAAAGTCTGGCAGCAGTAACCGGAACCAGCTTGTCCAAAGCACATACATCCCAACTCCCTCCAACATGGAATCATAACACAGCCACATTTCGAGAGTTTCAAGTTTCAACTGGAAGTAGTCTACAGACGAGCAGTTTGGAGAAGCTGACATCTTTTATATAATGTCATGGAGAAAAATATAAGGTGATATGCTAAGTATACCAAGTCTCTGTGTTCTGGGACACTTTGTTTTAGTGCAATTCCCTTTTCATGACCTCTTCTAATATCTCTGCTTTTACTGTTTTCTTTTGAATTTCATCCCTAAAGAAAATATTATTAGAACACATTTCTAACATAGGTATTTTTGACAACTATATGTGATTTTCTTTTAAGAGAATTAGCTACCTATTCTAAAGTATATCTGGTATTCTATTAATCTTTAATGCTAAACTTCTTTATATCTTTAGCACAATGACAGTGTAAGTGATGCTGGTCCTTTAAGATTTTAAGTTTCTTTTAAATTTTCAAACTTTAAATGTCTTTTAAATTTTCAAATTAAGTTATGACACTTAAGGTGTCTTTTAAATTTTCAAACTTGACATAGCTTTAATGTAAAACAGTTTTCTGGTATTATATTTCTTCAAATATTGGTAATCTGTTACTTAGCTGGAATATTTGGTCAGTTGGATTACCACACCTTTAACCATCTATATATAACTTTCTTGATTTTTTTTTTTTTGAGATTGAGTCCTTTGCTGTTTCCCAGGCTGGACTGCAATAGTGTGATCATAGCTCACTGCAGCCTCAAACTTCTGGGTTCAAGTGGTCCTCTTACTTCAGCCTCCTAAGTCGCTGAGACTGCTACAAGCATATGCCACCACACCAAGCTAACTTTTTTATTTTTTAGAGACAAGGGTCTCTCTCTGTTGCCCAGGCCAGTCTCAAACTTTTGGCTTCAAGTGATCCTCCTGCCTCAGCCTCCCAAAGTGCTGGAATTATAGTCATGAGGCATCGTGCTGGTCCATAACTTCCTTTATTCCCCAAAATGAGTTTAAAGTCCTATTGGCCCTTAATAATAAAAACCCACTGTTTGGGAGGAGAAGTGGATAACTCATCCTACATTTTAAATGCAGTTTTTGACTTTTTGACCTGTTCTCTGAAGAACTGCCTTTAACAGATGATTTTTAGTTTTAATAGATATTTTTAGTTTTATAAGAACTTAAGAAAAAAGATTAGAAACAAATTAAATGATCTCTATGATCGATAGTACAGTATTATATCCAATGGCTACATATATTTCTATAATTATCACAATGACCTGAATGATGCAAATTATTTTACGTATGTTTTTATTTATATATATATTTTTTGAGACTGAGTCTCACTCTGTTGCCCAGGCTGGAGTTCAGTGGCGTGATCTCGGCTCACTGCAACCTCTGCCTCCTGGGTTCAAGCGCTTCTCCTGCCTCAGCCTCCCAAGTAGCTGGGACTACAGGCGTGCACCACCATGACCAGCTAATTTTTATATTTTTAGTAGAGATGGGGTTTCACCGTGTTAGCCAGGATGGTCTCCATCTCCTGACCTTGTGATCCACCCGCCCCAGCCTCCCAAAGTGTTTGGATTACAGGCATGAGCCACGGCCCCCAGCCTACTAATACATTTTAGAGACAGAGTCTCACTCTGTTTCCCAGGCTGGAGTGCAATGGTTATTCACAGGCACAATCTCCACTGCAACCTCAAACTTTTGATCTCAAGCAATCTTCCTGCCTCAGCCATTGGAGTAGTTGGGACTACAGGTGCGTGTCATTGCACCTGGCCTGACCCCCAATTATTATAAAAGAAACCTTGGTGAGTTGAAGACAATTGGCTGTGATCTTTTTGTTTCTCTTCTAGAAGCTTTCATACTATGGGGTATATTTTTAATCATCCATATTCTCAATTTTTTATTCTGGTTAAAATAGGATTGCTGCTTGTTTTTCATTTTTTTTTTGGCATAATTATTTCTATTCCTTTATGGATTTATTCATGCAGAAATACAGGAATCTCAAAGGCAACTGTTAAGGAAAACAGATTAGGGAAAGGTATTCTATAAACAGCCTTCTGATTGTAGTCACAGGTCACATCACCTTAAAGAAAACTAATTTCATATAATGCCATTATGTCAGAGTTTCCCAAGACCACCTCTGTGTTTGGTGATTCACTTGTAAGGACTCAGCAAACAGTCCTACTCTGGGCTTTGATTTGTTACAGTGAAAGAATACAAAGTAAAATTGGCTCAGGGCAAAGGGGCATGTGGCAAGTCTTGGGGAAGCCAGGCACAAGCTTCCAGGAGCCCTCTCCTATGGAGTTACCAGGATGTGCTGAATTCCTGTAGCTTTGAATTTTGACAGCACATGGGCAGTATTGTCTACCAATATGAGTCTGACTAGAGACTTACACAGTATCCAAGGTTTTTATGGAAGCTAGTTACATAGGCATTCTCTCTCACACATATACAAAAATTCCACACTTCCAGAAGAAAAGCAGCCGTTAAGAGTCAACCACATTGTTTGTGCAAACAGTTTAGGTACAGTGAGCTACTTTTCTCAGGAAATGGTGACAAACCTTTAAAATGCAAATTTCCAAACACCAGCAAAGGGCCAGTTTTGCATGTAGGCCTTTCTAAGAATGACAGTCTTATGACTGTTATATAAATTATTTTCTTCACAGCAGTTACAGCCCCAACTTAATTTTAGTGTCTTAAAAATTCTATTTAATAGTGAATAACATGGTGATATAACATAGCATGGTGCTTATTTCATTTGTGTCAGTTGCAACTTAATATGAAATATTAAGTTTCTGTGCTGTTAGATGTTGGAATTTTGGTGAATACTTAACAGGTTTCTCTACAGAAGTTACTATGGTAATATTAGGTAATTATAATCTGTTCTTATTCGATTAACCTTTCAGTAAAATGATTAGATAAAATAAGTAATGATTTCTGATTTAAAATTAAAATAAATTTGTTTCATTTTAATTATATAGATGGTTCAGTTTTGTTTTATATTTTGTTAAATTTCTGTTTATAATTATGAAATTTAAAAAATCAATCATTTATCAGTTATTTTCTTGTCTGTTAGTACAGTTATTTGCTTTATGTACTTTTATATACTATAATTCTGGAGAGAATATTCATATTGTGTTTCAAATTGAGTACATCTTTCTATAATATATGGCAATATATTATAGCAATATATTAGTAATAGAAGATTCAGTGAAAATCTTTTAAAAAAATTAATAACTTTATTTTAAGAGCAGTTTTATATTCTCAGCAATATTGAAAAGAACCTAAAGAGATTTTTCATATATGCCATCCCCCCTCACATGCATAGGTCCCCCCATTATCAATATCTCCCACCTGAGTGGTACATTTGTTACAACTGAGAAGCTTACATTGCTGGATCATAATAATCACCCAAAGTCCATAGTTTATATTTAAGTTCCCTCTTGGTATTGTACCTTCTATATAGTTGGACAAATGTATAATAGATGTACCTGCCGTTAGAATACTTTTCGCTGCCCTGAAATTCGTCTCTCTTTTTTTATTCCTCCCTTCCAACTAACCCCTGTCAACTACTAATATTTTTGCTGTCTCCATAGTTTTGATATGTCCAGCATAGTCATATATTAAGGATAATATAGTGGATATCTTCAATATTACAAAACATAAATTTCCAAGATAATTGAATGTATTCAATTAAGCTATCCATTGTGCTTTTTTGCTTTTAGTTTACTAATGTAGGATTTAATGGCATATGCTTTACATGTTGAAAAAGCATAATTTATATAGACATTTGCCACATAATAGGGAGGGTTGAGGAAAATGACTTCATGCCGTGTACTACACAGCACTAACTGGATCATCCTTCTCTGTGAGATGGGTCCAGATAGACTAGAAGTGGAAAGGGACAATCTCAAGAGGCTGTACTTTATAAAACTGGAGTCAGAAAGTCTTTCCTATTTACCTTGCAGTTGGAAATAAGACCAGCTGGTGAATACTATAGGCATACAAATATGTTTCTTATTGACCTTCTTTCTTTGAGGGATCAGTTTGAAAACAGTCTATATTATTATAACATGACTCACTTATAACTAGTTTCTCCGTCATGAAAAATGCCAAGAGAGTCATACTATTTTTGTTTACCTAAAGTGACAAAGATTTGTTGTTGTTGTTGTTGTTGTTTTTCCCACTAGGTAGTGGGACAACTGTTGGCACATCTTGGTAGCTCCAGTGAGTTTGTGGTTCCTTTATATATATTTTATATATTAGAAAGTCCTCCCTGGCGACTTGCCATACCTCCCCAGTGTTTCTTTATAAGCTTCTCTCTGACAAGGAGACAAGACTCAGACTGGATAAGCTTTTAAGGGAGTGCTATTTCCTCTGTGTGTGTTTTTTTGAAGGAGCTAAAATGAAAGCTGAATTTAAGCATTGTTTGTGCCCTACATAGGGTGAATGAATAGCTAGAACTAAGCAAACTTACCAGAATCTTCCCTAGGAGAGGATTAGTGAGAGTAAGGACACTGATCTCTCTTAGGCTCTTCTGCACTGGCAGCTGAAAAGTCTTTGCAGGGATCCTTGACCTTGGTCTGTATGCTGTGTTTTGCCATAGAATAGAGTACAGTTTTCATAGACCTAGATTTTTTGTATTAGAGTGCTTCATCCTGAATAGTTTAAACTGAAGAGGTGGAGAAACTGTTGTGTTTCAACAAAATAAGTACAGTAATTTCCTCTTATACATGGGGGATACATTTCAAGACCCTTAGTGAATGCCTGAAAACATGAATAGTGCTGAACTCTATGTGTACAATAATTTTTAAAAATACATATATATCTATAATAAAATTTAATGCATAAATTAGGCACAATAAGAGATTAATAATATCTAATGGTAAAGTAGATCAATTGTAACAATATACTGTAATAAAAGTTATGTGAATGTGAGCTCACAAAATATCATGTACTATAGTCACCCTACTTTCTGCACTGATGTGAGATGATAAAATGGCTATGTGATAAGTGAGGCAAATGCAGTAGGCATTGCCATGTAGTCTTAGGCTACTATTGACCTTCTATTTGACTATATGTCAGAAAGAAGATCATTTGCTTCACGTGATCTTGGATCCGTGAGCCATGATGATATTGTTGGTTGGATGTTGGGAACAGATTATGTCAATGACTAATGAGCAGATATCATATATAATGTGTATGCACTTGACAAAGGGACAATTCACATCTTGGGCAGACTGGGATGTAATGGCTCAAATTTTGTCATACTACTCAGAATCTTATGGAATTTAAACCTTATGATGTATATACATCTGGAATTTTGTTTATGGACCATAGTTGACCATGGGTAACTGAATCTGCAGTCAATAAAACCACCAATGTCATATTATGGAATATATATTTGGTCTTCAACCGCATTTTCTGTCATACAACTCCTAAAATCCTCAGAATTTCCAACATGATATCATTTGTATGCTAATGATTGACTTATGGCAGGCAGCCTCCAGATGGCTTCAGGGTGGGGCTCATCATCAGAGAGATCAGGGTGTGATTAGAGGGTTGGGACTTCCAGCCCCACCCCTCACCTCCTGGGATGTGAGAGGGGCTAAATGTTCAATTAATCAGTCATGCCTATGTAATGAAGCTTTCATAAAATCCCAAAAGGATTGGATTTGGAGAGCATCCAGGTAGCTGTATTCATTATTTTTTGGCATAGAAGAATCAATATCATGAAAATGGCCATACTGCCCAAAGTAATTTATAGGTTCAATGCTATAGACTACCATGGACTTTCTTCACAGAATTAGAAAAAACTACTGGAAATTTCATATGGAACCAAAAAAAGAGCCCATATAGCCAAGATAATCCTAAGCAAAAAGAACAAAGCTGGAGGCATCATGCTACCTGACTTCAAACTATACTACAAGGCTACAGTAATGAAAACAGCATGGTACTGGTACCAAAAGAGATATATAGACCAATAGAACAGAACAGAGGCCTCAGAAATAATGCCATACATCTACACCATCTGATCTTTGAAAAACCTGACAAAAGCAATGGGGAAAGGATTCCCTATTTAGTAAATGGTGTTGGGAAACCTGGCTAGCCTTATGCAGGAAACTGAAACTGGACCCTTTCCTTACAGCTTGTACAAAAATTAACTCAAGATGCATTAAAGACTTAAAAGTAAGTTCTAAATGTCCAAAAACCCTGGATGAAAACCTAGGCAATACCATTCAGGACATAGGCATGGGCAAATACTTCATGACTAAAACACCAAAAGCAATGGCAACAAAAGCCAAAATTGACAAATGGGATCTAATTAAACTAAATAACTTGTGTGCAGTTTTATTTGGGAGTGTGCGTTTGGTACCTCTGAGTTTTAAAAATGAAGAAAGTAAGTAGTCATGCTTTCCTGACTCTTTGGTAGACACAGCCTTTTAAGACAGTCATTCTGAGCTGTTATGGTCTTAGGGTTTTCTATACTACTAAAACTTACAGACAACATGTAACCAAGAACTTGAATTAAATTTTTTTTAAAAAAACGAAAAATAAATCACCCAAATGCACATTAAAAACCTCTTACAACATATGTGCACATTCATAGATAACATGTAGAACTTGATTTTGTGTATTAAAACCTTGTAGAAAAGTTCAGACAGTGCACACAATGACTGCAACTTGGTCTTTGTAAAATCAGTGATATATTTGAGATCTATCCACGTTGACCCAGTGAGGTATTTGATTTATTGTATGATCTCGTGATATGCCATGTGATGACTGCAGCATATTTAATTATGCTCTCTTCATGCTGATACCATATGGACATAAATATGATGACATACCAGCATGGATATGCTTACGTGGTTGCTTTTATTGATTTGTACTATATTAGAAATGAAACAGAAGTATTGGAAATCCTAGCAAGCATAGCTGTATCTCTCCCATGGCCGTGTTGATTGCAACTGTTTCCACCTTAAAGCATGTCTTTTTGACATGTCATGACCCTGAGAAAATCCAGTGTGTGCTTTTCAGAGAATAACAGTAAGGAGAGGAAATGGCTAATGGTCAAAGTGTTTTGTCCTCTCAGCTCCCCCTCATGAATGTTAAACTCTAAACTACTCAGGTCACAATTTAGAACCCCTTTGTTGATCCCTATAGAGTGTTCCCAGATGTCAAATGACAAATAGGCCCTTGAAGAAAAAACACCCTGTAAAGCCGTATTGCTCTGGCTTTTGTGTGTGAATGTGTGTGTGTGTGTGTGTGTGTATGTATTTTTTTCTCTTCTGAAAACTGTAAATAGAATAATTTTCATTACAAATGAAAATATTTCTGTTCCATATTTATTTCCTGTCTCATGGCACTCGGCTCTTCTTGGATCTAGTAAGGATCTCAGCTTGTCTTATTTATACCTGCAAAAAATAACGTCATTCTTCATTTTTCATGTCACTTACTGACATGTTTTCAAGTCTTCACAAGTTATTTCTGCAGATGTTGGTGCATTGAGGAGAGGCAGTGTCATTGTAGTTAAAGAAGTTTTTAAATAGGTTATGTTCAGTAACATTTCAGAGCCCGTTTCTCTGGAAGGCATAGACATAGTGGTTTTATGCGTAAACATAAAACAGCTCCACAAAGTCTTGTGTACATGAAAGTGTTCATATCCTGGAAGATTCTAATTAACTACAGAGTACTGTCTCCTGGAGAGGAAAATAGGTAAGATAGGCTGCTGAGCCTATGATAATAACTCATAATATGAGGTGAAAGCATAGAGACAAAATGAGAGACGATAGATACTCAAACCGATGTGAGTGAAGAACAGCTGTGAAACAGAGTGTCTATGGGAGAGAGAAGGCCATGGGGCTGCTTTTGTGAAGAAGGAATTTGTACACGTTAGTCAAGTGTCTGATACATTTAACATTTTAATAAAGCAAAACCTTATCTTCACATGTGTCAGAATGGGATTGTACAGATGTCACAATACAGTAGTGGTGAGAATAATGAAGAAATGAATGTGGAGGGCAAAGAATGAAGTCCACCAATATGGATATTAGATTTATGAACGAAAAAGAGTGGGCAGGTGTAAACAAAGAAAGCAGCTAGCTAGGTAATTTGGAGGTTTCTGATGAGGAGACTTGTGGGGAGTCACTTAGTGGAAAGCGGAAGTTAGAAGGATGAGGGTGATTCACAGGGTCTCATTTCTCCTCCCTAGAAGTTTTGTACATCAATGATATGTGCTTCATTCACATCAGTTAGCATATTGGGATGCAGCTTAATCTAGAAAAAGTGTTTTTTTTTTCTTTAGGAAAGCTGTGTTTGCTGAGGTAGTTATTTCATGAAAGGACCTGAGAGACCCCTATGGTATATTATATCAAACTAGCTTTAGAAACAAATAAAAGAATGTATATCTTGAGTACTAAAAAAACTACCAATATTCTTGGCAATCATGATATATATAGATATATAATACATACATACGTATATATGTATGTATGTATATATTTGGTTTGTTATTAATAAGAAAAAAGTCTCTGGTGATTTAGAGATTTTGTTTACCTTATTTACATGGGAATCTGATTATGCATTATTTCTTTGACATGTATGTTTTGGCAAAAGTGGAAAAAGAGATGGCAAAGAACTGAACTGCTGAATCTGGGAAATGTAGGAATATTAGGAGCCTTCATGAGTACAAAGAAAGTGATTTTTTAAATTATGACTCTAAGTATAACTGAACTCACTTCAGCTGCATTTAGAATATTTGCATAAAAGATGATTTGATTTTGGCTGCTCCAGAAATTACTGGAAGAAGGAAAGATTACTAGAATTCAGATAAACCACAGTGACTCATTACTTCTCTTTGTTACTATTGGGAATCAGAGACATAGATTTATTGATATTAGTTATTCAAATGAAATAAACTTGAATGTGCATACATTGGCTTTGTTTTTCAAGGAGCTAACTTTTGGATACAATAGCAATGTAATGAAAATTCTTTAGAGAATAACATGATCCTTCAAACCAGACTATGTTAGAAACAAAAATAATGTTAAATTCATTAACTGACTCCTAAAGTGGTTATTTTTAATGAATATCGGAGTGATTTCCAAATGGAAAACCTTATTCGTATCTAATGCTTGTAGCAACTTTATTTTGTGTAAGTATATCAAATTTGATAATTTTTTATACATTTTGATTAGGTTTGTATATTATACCTTGTTGCCATGATTGATTGACAAAACTTTCTGAAGGCTAAACCAGAAAATACAAAAGTGTAGGCTCATTATTATACCACATGGATATGAAAAATAATGAATACCATATAATAGGATTCACCAAACATATATCCAAGCTGACCAATTCGGGACACTTCCACTGAGGAGTTTTGAAGTGTACATTCATCTAAAGTGTAATGGTCGTTGTGTACCTTCTCAATTACCAGGCAAGTCAAAGAGCATGATGAATCTTTGTAGTACAATGTTTTAAATCCTTCTGATGTCTTATATAAAAGACATGCGTGATCCTGGCTCACTTCGACTTTCACCTACTGGGTTCATATGATTCTCCTGTCTCAGTCTCCTGAGTAGCTGAGATTACAGGTGTGTGCCAGCAACCTGGTAATTTTTGTATTTTTAGTAGAGACCGGCTTTCACCATGTTGGCCAGGTTGGTCTCGAACTTCTGACCTAAAGTGATCCACCCACCTCAGCCTCACAAAGTGCTGGGATTACAAGTGTGACCCACTGAGCTCTGCCTATGTGATTTAAAAAAAATTTTTTTTAACTTATTTAAAAATAAAGATAGAGTGTTTCTGTGTTGCCCAAGCTGGTCTGAAACTCCTGGGGTTCTCAGGTGATATTTCTGCCTCAGACTTTTGAGTAGCTGAGATTATAGGAAGAAGTCACTGTGCTCTTTTATGTTTTTAATATTCTATAGGTTCCTATTGTTGATTCAAAATGCATTTTACTTTTTGTTTAATAGGGCTTCCTCCTGTTGAAGAGTGTTTTGACAGGTATGATTTCACAGATTTTTTAAAGTGATATGTTAACTTAGTGAATAGAGAGAATAGAAACTAGTATCTGTTTAGTGTTCTACTCTGTGCTAGACACCTTATTACATGCTTAACATTTATCATGTCATGTCATCTCCACACAGCTTTACAAACTATTCGTGCCATTATTGCTTTTTTATTAATTAGGCAACTCTGCTTTAAAGAGGTTGAAATATTGGCTCATGATTCCACAGTTAACAGGTAGCCAACCCATTATTTGACCATCATCCTGCCTGGCTCTCAAATCACTTCTTTTGCCCCTAAGCGTAGATGGATAGAGACCTATGCAGCAATGCGATCAAGGTACTGGTTTAAATCAGATCAATTCAGAAAGTCACATTTTGTTATATATTAACTCTCTTTAGAGTGTTCCTTAGAAGCCTGGCTACTCCAAAACTTTGTCCAAATATTTTGGAAATGGCAGTGGTAACCATATTACATTTTGTTTTCTAACCATCAAAATTTTAAAGGCAGATAGCAGTTACCTGTGACCACAGGACCCTAAGTTTTTCGTAAGCAAGACCAGGCCAGTCCTAGAAAAATAGTATCTTACTATGCATGGAGAATATCTGCATATAGTCCATGTTATGTTAATTATATTTAGCATATATTAAAAGGATATTTCTAATTCATTTCTCTACTTACTGCCTACCCAGTTAGGTTTTCTCTTTGAGTACCCTGCCTAGTTCGCTGAAGCTTTTTCTTATTTTCTGGATTCTTCTTTTTTCCTTCCGTGACATTTTAATATTTTCTTGATTTCTTTTCACTTTGTCTTCTGCTTTTCTTAGGGTTTATGACCTTCTATTATAGTTTTCATGTATGGCAGCTAAATATTCCCCGTTTTCCTGCAGACAAAATCAGAGGTGCATAGAATTTCAGAATGTTAAGAAATCCTAGAGACTAAACAAAATATCCTCTAGTACTTGAATCCTTGCTTAACATCCTGATCAAGTGGTTGTTCAGGTGGAGAACCTGATACTCAAAGAGAGAAAATTATTTGGATACAGTAAATCAGAGAAATGAGAATTGCACTCAGGTTTCTTAGTTCAAAACCCAGTCTTCTTTTACATCATTCTGTCATTGAGTGATTTTAGTTTTAGAAAGAGGGAGTGGCTCTAGTGAACGCAGTGGAAGAGGATGAGAATGGAATGAGCTGTTGAACCTAATGAAAGTGGATAAGAATGGAATTTGCAGGGGACAGCCAAATCTGAAGAGAAACAAACACTTAATTGGATAGAAATGAGGGTTTTAGGAAAAAATTTGAATATTTGGTTTATTACAAGTTTGATAAAGATAAGAGAATTGAAAATACAGGATGTTGGGAGTTATCAAGAAAGGCATATTAGAATACGGCGTTCACGAGTTCTAAAGAGGTTGCTGCCTTTTTGTTTGTTTAACTGGAGGAAATGACAAAATTCAAGGTTTTATTGAAAAATGTTAAAAGAATTTGAGCCACTGGAAAGAGTCTCCAGAGCAGATAGGAACGTGGTATCATCTTCCATCCCAGCTTACAGAGGGCTTAGAATCCCTCAAGAACTAGGGAGCTGGAGATTGCTTAAGTACATAGATCTGTGACCCAGCGTGGATGTCTCTTTTTTTCTGACTCTTTTCTCAATTCTCTCATGGACATGTAGGGTAGGGCAAATGTAGGATTGGCTGGCAAATCAGAAATGAAGCTTCATTTGGGTAGTTGGGAACATGCGTATGCTTGGGGTGGATGACTGAGACTAACTTCCTTTCCAGAAGCAGAGGAATAGAGAGTTCCTACTCTCAATTATGTTAGCCCATCTTTTTTTTTTTTTTATTATACTTTAGGTTTTAGGGTACATGTGCACAATGTGCAGGTTTGTTACATATGTACCATGTGCCATGTTGATTTCCTGCACCCATTAACTCATCATTTAGCATTAGGTAATGTTAGCCCATCTTTTGAGGAATCTGGGCTTTCCTAGGCTGAAGATATAGATTGGATATTGCCATGGATCCCTGCAGAAGAGGGATCCAGAAGTGGGAGCCCATAGGAAGGAAGATACTTAGATAGTGATGAATGAAATGGACCCTTAAGTACTTAGGAGGGAGACTTTTCCAGCATTCTCTCTCTCGGGTATCTGAGTGTCCATGAAGGTTCTTAAGCTTGCTGGTTTTTGTGGATCTCAATAAGGCAGGATCTATATAATGACAATAATTGGATTTAAAAAATTTTAATGTTTTAATCTTCTGTGAAGAATATTCCCAATAACAACATAACAACATACATATTTGTACTTTGACTTTTGTACACTCAGCTTTCAGACATTTGCAGTGTTTCAGGGGGCTCCCTGTAGTGTTCTAGGATGAAGAGAATCAATGGGCAATCTAAGTAGCTTACATGCTGAGGATCCAAGACTCCCATTTTCCAGTGACACAGATTAGTCTTTGAATCAGAAATAGATAATGGAGAAGAGACAGTGCCTTTTCTACCTTGTTTTAGGTTATCAGGTTTACTCCAGTTCAGTAACAAAAGTTGTGTCAGATATCAATTGGATTTTCAGTTTAGCCTTTAGGGTAGATAATTTATAAGGACAAATTACTGTCTGGCTGTGCCATTATATAGCCTGCCACTGTTTGTTACGGGTTTAAGGGTGAGTCTGCATTGGATATTTTATAGGTTGGGAGAGGTGGACGCAGAAATAGGTTACTGAAATGTTTTCTAAAACAGAAGCCATATCTTAATTATACCAAGAAATATTATTTAATATAAGGATAACTGACCTTCCTCAGACTTTGTTTTACCATTTTTTTGGAGGTGACATGCATGCATAGACTGGCGGTTTTAGTTTTCTTTTAAGAAATGAACGTGCTCATTTTTGTTGTATCTTTTTGCTCTATAGGAGTCTCTACAGACCGGATAGTGTTGCACAGTCTGTGACAAAGGATGAGTTTACTTCGGAATCTGAGGTAGGGTACTGTCTTGTGAAATTAATTTTCTCACTCTGAATCTCATTTTTTATATTATTCTAAAACTTAGCAGTTGTCTACCTATCATTGTTTTATGTTAGTATTAAAACTTTTGTTAGAGATAACCATTTTAAAGAAATAGGAGGGGTTAGTTTTAATTTTTTTTACTTTGGCAAATAATAGTTGATAAATACTTTGAGAGGTGTGGTCTGAAAAAAAAATTGCTGGAAAATACATAGTGACAGAAAAATGATGCTCGGGAACGCTTTCCCACAATAGAGGAGATACAAATTTTGGTCTAGGCTTATTTGAGTGTTTTTACTTTGAGTTGTATATCATGTGAGTATGACTAATAATACCTCTGTTTAAATGAATCTTTAACACATCAGTTGCCTTATCATAGAAATCATGGAATCACCCTGTTACACGTAGCATCTAGTTTCTTTTTATTTCTTGTACACCTATTTTGATATCATACAGTATATTTGCAGAGAGCTATTTCTTTATTTTTATTCTTGGTTCTATAATTAGACTAAAATAATATTAGAAATTGTGGAAATTTAACTAGACATGGTATCATGTCCATGACCATGGTATCATAGTCCCACCTATTCAAGAGATCAAGGCAGGAGAATTTCTTGAGCCCAGGAGTTTACGACCAAGCTTGGCAATATAGCAAGACCTTATCTCTAATTTTAAAAAGTTGTGGGAGATTAGAAATTTAAATTCTGTTCTAAATCTGTATTAGAGAAGGTTTACACTGTGTTTTCCAAGTCTTTTTTATTAAGAGTATATTTTCAACTCTTTATTTATTTGAAAAATATGCATTTTGTTTAAAATAACCTGTTTGATAAGCAGAGACTCTTCATATTCCTATGGTCAGACTTTAATTTCACAAGGTTTGTGCATTGTAATTAAAAAGAATCCACTCAGGGTCTTTGTATCTCATTCTGAATTTCAAATTTCAGAGGCTTTTGTGCTAAGTTATTGAAAAAATAATTGTAAAGCTCCTGCATTACTATGAGCCACTTGAAGCTAGAAAACCTATTTGTATGTATCCTGGAATACACAGAATAAGGTCTTGCATGTAAGAAACATTTTAATAGTTTTTAATGTGAATCAACAAACAGGCAAATGGGCTTTTTTATAATGGAATGTTACAGGTAACATAATATGCATGACATATCTAATAATTAAATCTATTAAATTTCTTGAATGTTTTGAATTTATCTTCTAATGATGAGAATCTATAAGTTGAGGTGAGTTATGTTGAGAAAATATGTCATATAGAAGAAAATAAAATTTAGAAAAGATGAAAAGGAAATAGGAAAGGTGGATACAGCGTATTTCCTAATATCTTCCAACTGGAAGCTTGGATTAGGATTTTAGATTAAATTTTCTTAAATTTTTAAAGCCCCAACTATGTTCTATTAAATACATATTTTTCAGGACATACATTACTCTTTCGAATTCTGAATAAAAATTCTTTCTCCAGGTGTTAAGTTCCTGGAACTTTATTGTTTTTTTTTCCCCTCTCTCTCTCTGTGGTAAGAATGTGTCAGTTTTCAGATGAGTGGTCATGGTTAACTCTTGGGATGTGTTATTTTATAGTAAACAAATTAAACTCTTTATTACGTAAGTATTTACACAAAACAAATTGTCGAGTAAATGCTAACCAGGATTATTAGGCATATATTATGAACACAAGCTTTTCTTTTAAGCTCATATTTGATTGACTGGTCATGTCTCTTTTTTTGTTTGTTTCACCCTCCTTCCCTTTGTTTAAAAATGATTTACCTCAGTCTAACTTTTTCCTTGCAGACCACATGTCTTTAGTGTCTATTCTTTCATTTCACCTCTGTTTCTATTGTCAGGATACTTAGTTACAGCTTTCTATTTAGTGGCTGTGTGTGGACTTCATTCATGAATCATTGCTCCATAAGGTGGATGGTTGCTTTGTTCTGTCTTTTTTGGAAGGAGCTGAAGTTATACAGTAATTTGTTTTTAGCTTTTGGCACACAGAAGCAACTTGTACTGTTTCTGATGCCAACCCATTTAAATATAGTACTACTAAAAACTACATTCTCACATTTTTTTCCCACAAAATGCAATTCACACAAATATATATCATGCATACCTATTTTGAAAAATAATGTGATTAATTTACTTTTTTATTATTAGTTTTATTCAGTAATACTCTGAATTACATATGAGTACATTTTTGCCCTAGCAATTTAAAAAATGCTCAGATTCTTCTGAGTGACTTATGGGTGATTTTAATAAAGGATTGAAAGAAAATTTATGGGTGACTATATTTAACATTCTGTTTTACATTTAAAAATAGCCAGGAGAGAATAACTTGAATATTTCTAGTTTAAATAAAACATACATATTTAAGGTAATGTGTATCTCTGTTACCCTTATTAGATTATATAGATGGATCAAATCATCACATGTACACTGAAAATATATGCATCTATTTATTAAAAAATTCTAAATGGAAAGAAATTTAATCCTCACTTTTTAAAATTTCAGTAAAGTGATGTCTTATATTTTATCTAGTAAATGCTGTGTTCATAGATAATGCAAAGTAAAATCTGTTTTAGGCTATATCAGATTTTGAATGAATCATTAATTTTTGACTCTTGTTAAAAGGTTTTTAAAGTAATATTTGGTATATTCCTAAGTTGCTTAACTAATTTATTTCACTTTTACATAATCTTGGCAGCTGTTTTAGCCTTTTTTTGATAATAAGAGAGAAAATAAATAAGCAATTAAATAAAAATAAAAATTAATAAAAATTAATTAATACATAAATTAATAAAAATTAAAATTTCTGGTTAATTTTTTTTTTTTTGAGACGGAGTCTCGCTCTGTCGCCCAGGCTGGAGGGCAGTGGGCGATCTCGGCTCACTGCAAGCTCCATCTCCCGGGTTCACGCCATTCTCCTGCCTCAGCCTTGCGAGTAGCTGGGACTATAGGCGCCCGCCATCAGGCCCGGCTAATTTTTTTTGTATTTTTAGTAGAGACGGGGTTTCACCGTGTTAGCCAGGATGGTCTCGATCTCCTGACCTCGTGATCTGCCCGCCTCGGCCTCCCAAAGTGCTGGGATTACAGGCATGAGCCACCACGCCCGGCCATTTCTGGTTAATTTTAAAGGAGGTTTTTAATTTATATTCATTGAATGAGAAATATATATTTTTAACCTGGAACCCTCTTAAAGAAATAAATTATTACTTATTTCTGGAGCTAGTCTGACTTACCTTGTGCTGATAACATCTGTACTTTAAGAACACACATGTGATGAATGCAATCAACACTCATTGTTTTCTAATCAAAGCACCTATTTTTATAGAATCATAAGGAAAGGAATATTGCCAACAGAGTACACAGAATTATCTCTGGAATATTACTTTTTACTTTTAAAACTATCTCCTACAGTTGGAAGCATTATTGATTCTTAATTACACGCATTTCATCTACGTGTATTATTCTCTGGAAGCATTATTAACTTTAGTATTTATAGCTGTTATACCTTGCACATAAATTTATTCAGCTCTAAAACTCAGGAATCCTTTTGACTTGATTTTTAAAATAAATTTCTTCTCTCTTCATGTGAGTATTGGGTCCTGATTGACAGGCATAGTGTATTTGAAGACATGTAAATCTTCAGTTTGCATACTCATATGATTATTTTACTTGATCCTTTCTCTGATTTTTAACTATCATCTTTATGGCATAAGTAGGCAATTAGAGCTATTAGTATATCATTTACAGGAGAATCAGAAAACCATATGAACTTTAAAATAGGGTTTTACATTTCTCTCTTATATTTTAGTAGTAGTTAAAATGCCTCATAATTCTATAATAGAATAAACATTTCTACAAGTTAAAACCTTTCAAGATGGTTTTTTTTTTTTTTTTTTTTGAGAAGGAGTCTCGCTCTTTCACCCAGGCTGGAGTGCAGTGGCGCGATCTCGGCTCACTGCAGGCTCCGCCCCCCGGGGTTCACGCCATTCTCCTGCCTCAGCCTCCCGCGTAGCTGGGACTACAGGCTCCCGCCACTTCGCCCGGCTAATTTTTTTTTTTTGTATTTTTAGTAGAGACGGGGTTTCACCGTGTTAGCCAGGATGGTCTCGATCTCCTGACCTCGTGATCCGCCCGCCTCGGCCACCCAAAGTACCGGGATTACAGGCGTGAGCCACCGCGCCCGGCCAGATGATTTTTTAAAAATGAACTTTCTTAGGATACCTTGAATTACTGGTTTAGATAACTGTTTTCATTAAGTTCAAAAATGCAGATGACCGTAATATTCCAGAAATAAATATCTGCATACATTAAGAAAATATATTTTATATCTTTTAATCCAGTATAGAAATATATAATTGAAATTTTGAATCCCATGTTTTGTTTTCTTTTTATTTCCAAAACTTCAGAGTTCTTCATAGGTTTAAATTATTGAATCCTACTAGTTTAGTATATTTTACAAATGTTGACCTTCTCAACAACATATGGTTTTCTTGAGTAAGGTCATCTATTTCTACTCCAAATGTATTTACCCTTCTTCTTCTTCTTCTAAGTCCCCTTTGTGCCTGAAATTTGACAGGTCTCAAACTGCCTTCCAGATTCTTTCCTGACTCTTTGTAATCTACTCTGTCATCTGGCTTCCCAATTTTAGTAAATAGCACCAAGAAAGTAGCAATGAAACATTGAAGCAGAAAAACTGCACTCCAGGTTTCCCTCACATTGCCAATCCAGTGACTCACCAAATTTTGTATTTTCTACCTTTAACCATTTCTCATATCTTGTTACTGTAATATACTTGTCTGCCCTGTGCTTTCGGAATGTTCATTTTTGTTCCTCTCTTCTCCCCATGTTTATGTATCTATATATGTCTTTCAGGGTGACCTTTCTTAAACATGTTTACTTTGATCTATCTAACTCATCTGCTTGTGGCTGGATCCTCATTACATGAAACATTTACATTCTAGCATAACACTTATTTTGCGATTTGGCCTGTTTCTCCCATTTTATCTCTCCACCCCACTTTCTCTGTCTGTGTCCAAGTTTTACCACGTTATTGTGGTATTTCTTATTGGCTATGCTGTTTCATGCTTTATTTTTTTGCACATGCTGCCCTCACTAGAAACCCTTCACACTCTTACTCTTCACTTGTCTGCTTTAAAAATAGAACCCTAAATTTGCAGTGTCTCAGAAGCTTCCCAAGTAGAAATAATTGTTACTGCCTTTGTGCTGTCACTGTATTTTATTGACTTGAACTGCAGAAATAATGTATTGTGTCTTTCTTCTTTTGTTTGTTTTTATAAATTTCTTTTTTCACTTGATAAATAAATAAAATTAGTATTTTATTCATATTATCAGATTTTCCAGGATAGACCTTATGAATTTATAGACACAGAAAATGTTTCTTCAATTACTGACTGATTGAGTAGTAAATATAACATTTTCTGAAGATTTCTTTTTGTTTTTTTTTTAAATAAGAAGGAAAAGCACTACCAGCAACTGGACAAAAAGCAAATGGTATTGGTATTATAAAAAGTGCTCCATGAGAGCAATCAAATAATGATAATGCTATTTTTTGTGTACAAAAAAAAAGGTGGTGAGGTAGTAAATATAGCTGAATAATTTTCTATGCTTTAATAAAATTTTTGAAAATAAATATAACTAATTTAAATATAATTTAAAATAAATTTGAAATTAAATTAATTGTTAAATTACATTAAATTAGAAGCCTAATTTTAATTAAATTATAAATATAATTTATTAATTTTAATAGTAAATATAATTTAATTTAAACATATTCTTAAAACTTTGGTGAATATTTAAACTTGTAGATCAAAATATAATATTCATTGTTGAGAAATGGACATTAGATTTACAAAAAAATGTGAGGCGGGATGGTGTAAATTAAGAAAGCAGCTGGCTAGGTAATTTGGAGATTTCTGATGAGGAAACTTGAGGGAACTCACTTTATGTAGACTCAGTATATTCCCACTCAAAGAGAAGATTAAATTATTGCTGCTTTGGAGCTTCCTGGAAGCAGAGGGTAGAACAACGACAGGAAACTGCAGGAACTCATTTCTTCTCTCTATAGGGGTTACACATCAATGATATGTGCTTCATTCATGTTTGTTAGTGAACTGGGATGCACTTGGATATCAAAACATTGGCGGTTTTCTTTAAAAACAATGCTGTTTTTGATGAAATAGCCATTGTATAAAAGTACCTCAGAGGCTGCTATGCTATAGCATATCAAACTGACTTTAGAAAAAACAAATGAGAAATTTATTTCTTGAGTACTAAAAGTGTAACTGTCAATAATTATGGCAAAGATTTTGATATGTAGAAGTTGATTTAGCTGGGCGCAGTTGGTCACAGCTGTAATCCCAGCACTTTGGGAGGCTGAGGCAGGAGGATCACGAGGTCAGGAGATGGAGACCATCCTGGCTAACATGGTGAAACGCCATCTCTACTAAAAATACAAAAAATTAGCCAGGCGTGGTGGCATGTTCCTGTAGTCCCAGCTACTAGGGAGCCTGAGGCACGAGAATCACCTGAACCCAGGTGACAGAGGTTGCTGTGAGCCGAGATTGTGCCACTGCACTTCAGCCTAGGCAACAGAGCAAGACTCCATGTCAAAAAAAAAAAAAAAGTTGATTATTATGAAAATAAGTCAATGGTGATTCAGAGATTTTTGGTTACATTTTGTAAATGAAAATCTGAGTACTCATTAGTTATTTGATGTGTAATGCATATGTTTTTTGCATCAGTGAATGAAAAGATGGCAAGAGAACTAAAGTTGAGAATCCAGAAGTTGAAAATATTGGAAGTCTTCATGACTATGGATAACATGAGTATTTTTAGAAACGATTTTTCTCCAAGTAGATATCTAAACTAATGATTGAGAGCACTTCCTGCCAGCAGAAGCGAATGATACATTTTCTTTTCTTTTTTTTTTTTTTGAGATGGAGTCTTGCTCTGACACCCAGGCTTGAGTGCAGTGGCGCAATCTTGGCTCACTGCGAACTCCGTCTCCCGGGTTCACGCCATTCTCCTGCCTCAGCCTCCCGAGTAGCTCGGACTACAGGCGCCTGCCACCACGGCCAGCTAATTTTTTGCATTTTTAGTAGAGATGGGGTTTCACCCTGTTAGCCAGGATGGTCTCGATCTCCTGACTTCGTGATCTGCCTGCCTCGGCCTCCCAAAGTGCTGGGATTACAGGCGTGAGCCACCGCGCCCGGCCGCGAATGATACATTTTCATGCACTCTCATTGCAACTTCATAGTTTCTAACATTTATTCTTCTGGGATCCGATTTGGTTCTGTCATTTGACGTCACTTTTTTTGGCTTCATCCAGCAGATTCACATTGGTAGAAATACTTTTCTATGTTACTTGTAGTCATGTGAAACCTAATTTCACCCTTGCAATCTGGACTGCATGTTTTATAGAATCTATATTGTGATTTTTCATGTGTATATTCCTGTCATGTTTGTGTGCTAACCAAAACAAGAGCAAAGCAACCCAAAGCCTAATGGGTAACAATTTCAAGGGCAAGCACGAAGATTTCAGCTGCATGCAAACACTGCATGATTGATGGTAGGCTGTGTCATATTTACCTGTAGTCAATTATGTGTTCCTTTTGCTTTGTAGTGTCTCCTGAGCAACCGCCTTTATTCACGGTAAACATATTTTCTTTAATTATTAACAAAATGCTCTGTGATATATACATGATATGTTAATCATTATGTTGTCAAACCCATTCAGCATACGGTGAAAGACAGAGATCACATTTCAACTAGATTCTTAGGAAGTATGGATTCACTAACTTCCAGCGAAGGTAAATTTGCCACTACAAATTTCATTCTAGAAAATGTAGATGAAAATATTGAAAATGCTCATAGTTTTTTGATTCCCACTTTTTTCCAAATGAGATGGAAGGATTTGATGTAAATATGCTGATGTTCTTGTTAATATCTTTGTTTATAAAATGATATTTAAGGCATAAGGCAGACATTTTACACTGTGAGCTCTAGCCCAAATGCTTTTCCTTTAAAGTTGTCATCATCTAAAGATCCCAGTTTTCAATTCCTGTGCATGCATTAAGAAATATATTTCTTGATTGTTTTGCTTCCACAGTCGGTTTGACGTGCAGTGCATCGCATTTTGCTAACATGAAGCACCTATCCTATTGTCGATGTGTGACCCCTACAGAGAGAAGAATTTGAGTCCCTGTGGTTTACTCTCATTCTTCCACCTTCTGCTTCCAGTAATCTCTGAAGCAACAATTCACAGTAAAGTGCACAGTAAAGTGCACAAATGCAAGGGATTTGAGGAGGTGTATTTTGAAACTAAATATTTTCAGTGCTTCAAAATTGATTGCAATACTCTTCTCTCTTCTTCTTCTAGAGAAAAGCTATACCTGCTGACGTTACAATTGTTTTAGAACTTCAGCTCCTTTATGTCAGTGTTGTTACATTGAGAATCTTTACTTAATCACATCTTCTGATTACCAGATTGAGTTTCTGCATGTGTATGTGTGTGTGTATCTCTGATTAAAAATGAATAAAATGATTAATCATTCTTTTGTAACTCTTTGGTAGATACAGTGTTTTAAAACAAGGATTTTGAGCTGTTTTGGCCTTAGAATATTTTCTTCTACTACAATTTATTGCCTGCAGGTAACCAACAGCCTGAATTAACGTTTTTTACTTTTAAATCACTGCAGTGCACATTAAAAATACAAGACACTTGCACTTTCATGGGTAATATGTAGAATATATCTGTTTCCAAGTATCAAGTCTTCTATACGATTTCACACAGCGTACATAATAGCTGCAACTCGGCTTTTCTAATCAGTGGTATATATTTCAGATCTATCCAGGTTGACACAATTTGGTTATCTTTGATTTGTTGTATGGTCTTGTGGTATGCCATTTTATGACTGCACCACAATTAATTAAAGTCTCTTCATGCTGATACAAAATGAACATAAATATGATGACATACCAACATAGATTTGCTTATGTGGTTGCCTTTATTGATTTGTACTATATAAGAAATTAAATAAAAGTATTTCAGACACCCTGAGTATAGCTATATACACTGCCATAGCTGTATTGACTACATTCATTACCCCTTAGAGCCATGTTTTTCCATCATGTTATGACTCTGAAAAACTCCAGTGTATGCTTTTCAGAGAATGACATTGGAAAGAAGAAATGGCCAAAGTATCATTTGGTACCTTGGCTTCCTTACATAGATGTTGAACTCCAGGAATGATCAAATCACAGTTTAAAACCCCTTTGTTGGGCCCTATAAAGGGTTTCCAGATGTCAAATGATAAATAGTCTCCAGATGAAGAAATGCTCTATAACGCCTCACCGCTGTGTTTTCTTGTATTTTGTCCTTTGGTAGAAATGAAAATCTTTCTGTTTTGTGTATTTGTTTCTGTCTCATGGCACTCCGATCTCTTTGAATCTGGTAAGGATCTAGCCTTGTCTTATTTATACCAGCGAGCAGCGCTGTCACTTAATGCTCTCATTTTTCACGTAAATGACTGACATTTTCCCAAGTCTTCAGAAGTGATTTCTGAAGATGTTGCTGCATTGAGCAGAGACTGTGTCATTTTAATTGCAGAAGTTTTTAAATTAAATATGTTTAATAAAATTTTAGAGCCTGTTTCTCTGGAACACATAACACATAATGGTGTAATGTGTTTTAACCATAAATTAGCTTCACAAAAAGTTTGTGTACATAAAAGCGTTTATATCCAAAGAAATTCTTATTTACTGCTCAGTAATCTCTCATGTAGAAGAAAATATGTAACATAGTTTGCCGAGTCTTTGATAATAACCCCTAGTGTAAAATAAAGCCGTAAAGATAAAATGAGAGTTGATACTCAATGAAACTGATGTGAGTGAATAGAAACTATGAAACAGTGTGTCTATGGGAGAGAGGAGGACATGGGGCTGCTATTGTGGAGAAGGAATTTGTACAAGTTAGTCCATTTTCTGTAACTTTTATATTCTAATAAAGGAAAACCATATCTTCATATTTATAAAAATGAGATTTTACTGGTTTGATCACAGGGATGGTGAGAATAATGAAGAACAAAATGTGGAAGGCAAAGAATGAAGACCAGATAGTGAGATTAGATTTATCAACAAAAAAGAGTGCAAGTGGGGTGGGATGGTGTAAATAAAGATAGCAGCTGGCTTGGTGTTTGGGGGTTTCTGATGAGGAAACCTGAGAAAACTCACTTTATGTGGACCTGGTATATTCACACTCGAACAGAATATTGGATTATTGTTGCTTCAGAGCTTACTGGAAGCAGAAGGTGGAAGAATGAGAGTGAACCACAGGGACTCAATTCTTCTCTCTGTAGGGGTCACACATCGACAATAGGATAGGTGCTTCATGTTAGCAAAACGCGATGCACTGCACGTCAAACTGACTGTGGAAGCAAAACAATCAAGAAATATATTTCTTAAGTATTATTTATTTTTTAATTTTATTATTATTATACTTTAAGTTTTAGGATACATGTGCACAACGTGCAGGTTTGTTAAAATGTAACTGTCAATAATCATGGCAAATATTTTGATATATAAAAGGTGATTAAGATGAAAAAAGCCTCTGATGTTTCAAATATTTTGGTTAGGTTTGTTTTATGGGAATCTAATTACACATTAGGTATTTGTAGTGTAATGTATACATTTTTTGCATAAGTGAATGAAGAGATGGCAGGAGGGCTAAAGTTGAGAATCCAGGAAATGGAAAAACACCAGAAGCCTGCATGACTGTGGACAACATGAGTATTTTTGTTAACTATGCTTCTGTATGTAGATATCTGAACTAATGAACTGAGAATACATCCTGCAAGCAGAAGTGAATGATACATTTTAATGAAATTGATAGTTTTTAAGTTAGAGGACAAAATGAAAGACAGGAGAACTATTGTAGTATTTTAGTATAAATGGTTCTTGGGTGATTTCTTCAGGGTACACCATAGCGTTCTACCATGGGCTTTGACATTTATCCTTCTGGGGTCCTATTTGGTCCTCTTGTTTAACATCACGTTTTTTGGCTTCAGTTAAGAGGATCACATTGGTAGAAGTACTTTTCTGTGTTAGTTGTAGTCATGTGAAACCTAATCTCTCTCTTGAAATCTGGACTACATGTTTTATGAAACCTATATTGTGATTTCCATGTGTATATTCCTGTCATGTCTGTATGCTAACCAAAACAAGAGCAAAAGCAACCCAGAGCCTAATAGGTAACAGTTTCAAGACCAAGCATGAAGATTTCAGCTGGATACAAACACTACATAGTGGATGGTGGGCTGTGTCATATTTACATGTACTTAATTATGTGTCCCTTTTGCTTTGTAGAATCTTCTGAGCGACCTCCTTTATGCACGGTAAACAAATATATTTTCATCTTTAATTAACAAAATGCTTTGTGATATATACATGATATATTAATCATTATGTTGTAAAACCCATTCAGCTTACCCTGAAAGAAGCAGATCCCAGTTCAAAAGTAGCCATGAGAAGGAAGGATTCACCACCTCCAGGAAAAGGTAAATTTACCGATACAAATTTCTTCTGGAAAGAAGGATATGAATATATTGGAAATGTTCATAGTCTTCTGATTCTTACTCTTTTACCCCAAGAAGATAGAAGGATTTGATCTAAATGATGCTGATGCTGTTGTTAGTGTCTATGTTTATAAAATGATATTTAGAAGAACAAGGAAAAGAAATTTTAAAAATGTGAGCTCTAGCTGAGATGCTTTTCCTTTTAGGTTGTGATAAAGATCCCAATGTGGAATTTGTATGCATGTTAGGGGTTCAAGGAGGTGAATTTTGAAACTATAAATATTTTTCAGTGCTTCAATTTCTGGTTGCAATACTGTCCTTTACCTAGAGAAAAGCTATACCTGCTGACATTACAATTGTGTTAGAACTTCAACTTCTTTATGTTGGTGTTGTCACATTGAGAACCTTCGAATCTTCACCCAATCACATGCTCTGATTACCAGCTTGAATTTCTGCATGTGTGTGTGTGTGTGTGCTTTCGTTTGTGAGTTTCGGTGTGTGTGATACCTCTGATTCTGGAAAATGAATAAAGTCATTAATCATTTTTTGGTGACTCTTTGGTAGATACAGGGTTTTAAAGCAATGATTCTGAGCTGTTTTAGCCTTAGAATCTTTTATACTGCTACAATTTGTTGCCAACAGGTAACCAACAAGCTGAATTAATGTTGGTTTGTTTGTTTTATATTATACTTTAAGTTCTGGGATACATGTGAAGAACATGCAGGTTTTTTACATAGGTATACATGTGCCTTGGTGGTTTACTGTACCCATCAACCCATCAGCTACATTAGGTATTTCTACTAATGCTATCCCTCCCCTAGGATCCCACCACCCTGACAGGCCCCAGTGTGTGATGTTCCCCTCCCTGTGTCCATGTGTACTCATTGTTCAACTCCCACTTACGAATGAGAAAATGTGGCGTTTGGTTTTCTTTTCCTGTGTTAGTTTGCTGAGAATGATGGTTTTAGGCTTCATCCATGTCTTTGCAAAGGACATGAACTCATCCTTTTTTATGGCTGCATAGTATTCCATGATGTGTATATGCCACATTTTCTTTATCCAGTCTATCACTGATGGGCATTCAGATTGGTTCCAAGTCTTTGCTATTGTGAATAGTGCTGCAATAGACATACATGTGCATGCGTCTTTATAGTAGAATGATTTTTAATCTTTGGGGTATGTACTCAGTAATGGGTTGGCTGGGTCAAATGGTATTTCTGGTTCTAGATCCTTGCAGAATCACCACACTGTCTTCCACAGTGGTTGAAATAATTGACACTCCCACCAACAATATAAAAGCATTCCTATTTCTCCACATCCTCTCCAGCATCTGTTGTTTCCTGACTTTATAATGATCACCATTCTAACTGGCATGAGATGGTATCTCATTGTGGTTTTGATTTGCATTTCTCTAATGATCAGTGATCATGAGCCTTTTTTTCATGTGTTTACTGGCTGAATAAATGTCGTCTTTTGAGCATATCCTTTACCCACTTTTTGATGAGGTTGTTTGTTCTTTTCTCATAAATTTGTTTAAGTTCCTTTTAGATTCTGGATATTAGCCTTTTCTCAGATGGAGAGATTGCAAACATTTTTCTCCTGTTCTGTAGGTTGCCTGTTCACTCTGGTCATAGTATTGGAAATTCTGGCCAGGGCAATCAGACAAGAGGAAAAAATAAAGGGTATTCAAATAGGAAGAAAGGAAGTCAAATTGTCTCTGCAGATGACATGATTGTATATTTAGGAAACCAAATCATCTCAGCCCCACATCTCCTTCAGCTGATAAGCAACATCAGCAAAGTCTCAGGATACAAAATCAGTGTGCAAAAATCACAAGCATTCCTATACACCGATAAAAGACAAACAGCCAAATCATGAGTGAACGCCCATTCACAATTGCTACAAAGAGAGTAAAATACCTAGGAACACAACTCACAAGGGATGGGAAAGACCTCTTCAAGGAGAACTACAAACCACTGCTCAAGGATATAAGAGAGGACACAAACAAATGGAAAAACATTCCATGCTCATGGATAGGAAGAATCAATATCATGAAAATGGCCATACTGCCCAAAGTAATTTATAGGTTCAGTGCTATAGACTACCATTGACTTTCTTCACAGAATTAGAAAAAACTACTGGAAATTTCACATGGAACCAAAAAAGAGCCCATATAGCCAAGACAATCCTAAGCAAAAAGAACAGAGCTGGAGGCATCACACTACCTAACTTCAAACTATACTACAAGGCTATAGTAATGAAAACAGCATGGTGTGGGTACCAAAACAGGGATATAGACCAATGGGACAGAACAGAGGCCTCAGAAGTAACACCATACATCTACAACCATATGATCTTTGACAAACCTGACAAAAAACAATCAATGGGGAAAAGAATACCTATTTAATAAATGGTGTTGGGAAAACTGGCTAGCCTTATGCAGGAAACTGAAACTGGACCCCTTCCTTACACCTTATACAAAAATTAACTCAAGATAAATTAAAGACTTAAATGTTTAAGAAAGACCTAAAACCATAATCCTAGAAGAAAACCTAGGCAATACCATTCAGGACATTGGCATGGGCAAAGACTTCATGACTAAAACACCAAAAGCAATGGCCACAAAAGCCAAAATTGACAAATGGGATCTAATTAAACTAAGGAACTTGTGCGTTTTATTTGGGAGTGTGCATGAGGTACCGCTGAGTTTTAAAAATGAAGAAAGTAAGTAGTCATGCTTTCCTGACTCTTTGGTAGACACAGCCTTTTAAGATGGTGATTCTGAGCTGTTATGGTTTTGGGTTTTCTATAATACTAAAGCTTACTGCCGACATGTAACCAAGAGCTTGAATTAATTAAAAAAAAAAAAGAAATCACCCAAATGCACATTAAAAACCCTTACAACATATGTGCACATTCATAGATAACATATAGAACTTGATTTTGTGTATTAAAAACTTGTAGAAAAGTGCAGGCAGTGCACTTAATGAATGCAACTTGGTCTTTGTAAAATCAGTGATGTATATTTCAGATCTATCCACATTGACCCAGTGAGGTATTTCTTGATTTATTGTATGATCTCATGATATGCCATGTGATGACTACAGCATATTATGCTCTCTTCATGCTGATACCATATGGACTTAAATATGATGACATACCAACATGGATATGCTTACGTGGTTGCTTTTATTGATCTGTACTATATTAGAAATGAAACAGAAGTATTGGAAATCCTAGCAAGCATAGCTGTATCTCTCCCATGGCTGTGTTGATTGCAACTGTTTCCCCCTTAAAGCATGTCTTTTTGACATGTCCTGACTCTGAGAAAATCCAGTGTGTGCTTTTCAGAGAATAACAGTAAGGAGAGGAAATGGCCAATGATCAAAGTGTTACTTGTCCTCTCTGCTCCCCTTCATGAATGTTAAACTCTAAACTACTCAGGTCACAATGTAGAACCCCTTTGTTGATCCCTATAGAGTGTTCCTGGATGTCAAATGACAAATAGGCCTTTGATGAAGAAAAACCCTGTAAAGCCGTGTTGCTCTGGTGTTTGTGTGTGAGTGTGTGTGTGTGTGTGTGTTTCTCTACTGAAAACTGTAAATAGAGGAATTTTCATTACAAATGAAAATGTTTCTGTTCCATATTTATTTCCTGTCTAATGTACTTTGCTCTTCTTGGATCTAGTAAGGATCTCAGCTTATCTTATTTATACCTGCAAAAAATTATGTCAATGCTTCATTTTTCATGTCAATTACTGACATATTTTCAAGTCTTCACAAGTTATTTCTGAAGATTTTGGTGCATCAAGGAGAGACTGTCATTGTAGTTAAAGAAGTTTTTAAATAGGTTATATTCAATAAAATTTCAGAGCTTGTTTCTCTGGAAAGCATAGACATAGTGGTGTTATGGGTAGTTAAACATAAAATAGCTCCACAAAGTGTTGTGTATATAAAAGTGTTCATGTCCTGGAAAATTCTAATTTACTGCTCAGTACTGTCTCCTGGAGAGGAAAATAGGTAAGATAGGCTGCCGAGCCTATGATAATAACTCATAATATGAGGTGAAAGCATAGAGACAAAATGAGAGATGATAGATACTCAAACTGATGTGAGTGAAGAACAGCTGTGAAACAGTGTCTATGGGAAAGAGGAGGCCATGGGGCTGCTTTTGTGAAGAAGGAATTTGTACACATTAGTCAAGTGTCTGACACATTTAACATTTTAATAAAGCAAAACCTTATCTTCACGTGTGTCAGAATGGGATTGTACAGATGTCACAATACAGTGTTGGTGAAATAATGAAGAAATGAATGTGGAGGTCAAAGAATCAAGTCCACCAATATGGATATTAGATTTATGAACGAAAAAGAGTGTATGTCAAATTGGGCAGGTGTAAACAAAGAAAGCAGCTAGCTAGGTAATTTGGAGGTTTCTGATGAGGAGACTTGTGGGAAGTCACTTAATGGAAAGCAGAAGTTGGAAGGATGAGGGTGACCCACAGGGTCTCATTTCTCCTCCCTAGAAGTTTTGCACATCAATGATACATGCTTCGTTCATATCAGTTAGCATATTGGGATACAGCTTAATCTAGAAAAAGTGTTTTTTTTTGAAAGCTGTGTTTGCTGAGGTAGTTACTTCGTAAAAGAACCTGAGAGACCCCTATGGTATATTATATGAAACTAGATTTAGAAAAAAGGAATCAAAGAATGCATTTTTAGAGTACTAAACGGATAACTGCCAATAATCACGACAATCATGACATATATATATATGCATTATGTCATATTGGTTGGTTATTTATAAGAAAAGAAGTCTCTAGTGATTTAGAAAATTAGTTTATTTTCATAGGAATCTGATTACACATTATTTCATTGATGTGTATGTTTTTGCAAAAGTGGACGAAGAGACAGTGAGAAGGCCGAACTGCTGAATCCAGGAAATGTAAAAACATCAGGAGTCTTCATGAGTATAACGAAAATGATTTTTTAAATTATGACTCTAAGATTAAGTGAACTCACTTCAGATGCATTTAGAAGATTTGCATAAAGGATGATTTGATTTTTGGCTGCTCCAGGAACTACTGGAAGCAGGAAAGAGTGATAGAATTGGGATAAACCACAGTGACTCATTACTCCTCTTTGTTACTATTGGGCACCAGAGGTATATGTTTTGTTGATATTAGTTATTCAAATGAGATAAACGTGAATATGCATACATTGGCTTTGTTTTTCAAGGAGCTAACTATTGGATAAAATAGCAATTTAATAAAAATTCTCTAGAGAATAACATGATACTTCAACCAGACTATTTTAGAAGTGAAAATAATGTTGAATTCTTTGCTTGACTCCCAAATGGTTATTTTCAATGAATATTGTAGTGATTTCCAGATGTAAAAACTTATTCGTATCTAATGCTTGTAGCAACTTTATGTTGTATAAGTATGTCAAATTTGGTAGTTTATTATACTTTTGGATGAAGTTTATATATTATACCTTGTTGCCATGGGTGGATGAAGAAACTTTCAGAAGGCTAAACTAGAAGATACAAGAGATGTAGGCACATTATTACACCATATGGGTGTGAGAAATAATGAATATTACACACTAGAATTCACCAAACATATATCCAAGCTGATTAAGTTAGGACACTTCCACTGAAGAGATGTGAAGTGTACATTCAACTAAAGTGTCATTATATTTGTGTACCTTCTGACTGATCGATCAAGTTGAAGAACATGATGAATGTTTGCAGTAAAATGTTCCAAATCATTCTGATATCTTGCATGAAAGACATGCGGGTGCATGTATCACCCGCTTTGACATTGATTCCAAGGTGTATGAGTTGGACTCTGATTTTAGATCACATTTGTCCTCATCACTCAGCATATCCACATTGATATTGACATGGTTTTATTTTAGTTTTAGACGTATGGAGCAAGTCATAGCACATTTGATATTGTCAGTGTATATTTCTTGAAGCCTGTATTGCTATTTTCTTCAGTGTATTTCCTTCATGTTTAGTCCTAAGAAACAAAGTATAAAATATCAAAGCCTACAGTAATACAGGCAGGAGGATATAACTTGATGCTAACATGATATCCATGCATTAATGTATGGATAACATTATCATACGTACATATGAGTGATTATGTATCCCTTTTGCTATTCAGTGTCTTCTCAGAAACAACCAGCTGAGGAGGTAATTAAAGTCTCATTTATATGTTGAACTATTAACTGTATAGTCTATGAAACCTACTTCATGTATTGATTATTTTGTTTCAAATCCCATTCAGACTACGAGTGATGAGAAAGATTCTGTGAGGAATATAGTCACAGAAATAAAGGATGGACAACAATCTGGGACAGGTAATTTTGCAAAACACATTTAATGTCATGTTCAGTCCAGATAGAAAAGAACTTCTCTTCCCCGAATAAATCAGCGGGGGGCTCATCGAAGCTGCACATTCTGATTTGGCAGGCCTGAGATTCTTCGTTTGTAATAAGTTCTCGGGTGACACTGATGCTGCTGGCCTTCGACATGATCTTTGCAGTAAGATTATAGACTTCCCAACATTGAAATTGGGAAGTAGAAAGGTTGGAGAGCCATTAAAGACATAAGGAGTCCGGGGACAGCATAATTTTGCTTTAATTCTACAGCCTGTTTTCACCAAGGGTGGAAGGAGAAAGAGATGAGGTATAGATTTTACAGACGTCACATTGTATTGCTAAAAACAGATGGAGAAATGATTGTAATAACCCATAAACGCTGTAGAACAAGAACTAAGGAGACCACTGGTGTAGCAATGACTTTCCTCAAGGAAGAGGATTGTCAGGCAGGAAGGAGGGAAAATAAGAAGTTATTTATGTAATTTTGGGGTTTCTTCTTAGGAAACTGAGTTCAGTTGCATATTAGAACATTTTCCTAAAAGAAGCTTTGATTTTGGCTGCTATAGGAACCAGTGGAAGCAGGAAGGAGTCCTAGAATTGGGATAAACGACAGTGACTCATTACTCCTCTTTGTTACTGTTGGGGCATCAGAGATACACGTTTTGTTGTTATTAGTTATTCAAATGAGATAAACATGAATATGCATATATTGGCTTTGCTTTTCAATTAGCTAACTTTTGGATAGAAATAGCAATTTAATGAAAATGCTTTAGAGAATAACATGATATTTTAAACCAGACTATTTTAGAAAGAAAAATAATGGTGAATTCATTAATTGACTTTTAAAATTCTTATTTTCAATGAATATTGGAGTGATTTCCAAATGTAAAAGGTTATTCATATCTAATGCTTGTAGCAACTTTATTTTGTATAAGTATGTCAAATTTGATCATTTATTATACTTTTTGATAAGGTTTATGTATTATACTTTGTTGCTGCGAGTGGATGAAGAACCTTTCTGTAGCCTAAACTAGAGGACACAACAAATGTAGGCACATTATTACACCACATGGGTTTGAGAAATAAAGAATATTATATACAGGATTATCCAAACCTATATCCAAGCTGATGAAGCTGGGACACTTCCACTGAGGACTTGTGAAGTGTACGTTCTATTAAGTGTCTTTGTCATTGTGTATCTGCTCAATTACCAGGCAAGTTAAAGAGCATGATGAATACTTGCAGTATAATGGTATAAATCCTTCTGATGTCTTGCATGAAAAACATGCAGTAGCATTTAGTACCTTCTTTGACATTGATTCCTGGGTGTATGAGTTGCTCCTCTGATTTTAGATCACATTTCTTTTCATCATTTGGCATATCCACATTGATATTGACACTCTTTATTTCAGTAATACACACATGACGCATAATACCTCTTTGTAATTTCTGACTGTATATTTTCTGGAAGCGTGTATTCCTATTTTCTTCAGTGTATTTCCTCATGTTCTTGTCCCAAAGACACAAACTATAAAACATCAAATCCTACACTAGTACAGGCAGGAGGATACAGCTTGATGCTAACACTGCGTGAATGTATGGAGAACTTTATCATATTTACATATGATGGATTATATATTTCTTTTACTTTTCAGTGTCTCCTCAGAAACAATCGGCCTGGAAGGTAGTTACTCTTTCATTTATATTTTGAATTATTTATTGCATAGCCTATGAAATATATATTATGTATTGACTGTTTTGTTTCTCTTTCCATTCAGGTTACATTTAAAAAGAAAGTTTCTTTTTTGAATATTGCCACAAGAATAATGGGTGGTAGGAAATCTAGAACAGGTAATTTGGCAATACACATTTAATGTCATGTGCACTCAAGACAGAAGACAACGTCCCACCCCTGAATAGATCAGCGGGGTGTCACTGAAAATGCACTTTCTGATTCAGCAGGCCTGAGATTGTGCATTTTTAGTAAGTTCTCAGGTGATGCTGATGCTGTTGGTCCTTGGCCATGATCTTAGTAACAAGCTTACAGAGTTCCCTACATTGAATTTGGATACAAGAACCATTGGAAAACAGTTCAAGACATAAGAGGATCGGGGGACAGCATAATTTTGCTCTTATTTGAGAGCACGTTTCTATGGAGAGGAGAAGGAGAAAGAGAAGGAGTAATAGAAATTATAGATGTCAGATGGTACTGCTAAAACCAGAGGGAGGAAGTTGTCATAATAACCCATAAACACTGGAGAATGAGGAGCAAGGTGACCACTGATGTAGTAATTATTTTCATCAAGAAAGAGGGACTGCAAGGCAAGAAAGAGGGGAAGGAAGAAGTTATTTCAGTAATTTTGGGGTTTCTGCTGAGGAAACCTGAGTGAACTCACTTCAGATGCATTTAGAATGTTTGCATACCAGAAGATTTGATTTCTGACTGCTCCGATGACTACTGGAATCAGGAAGGAGTGCTAGAGTTGGGATAAACCACAGTGCCTCATTCCTGTTTATTAGTATCAGACATCAGACATATATTTTTTATTAGTTATTCAAATGAGTTAAAATTTAATATGAATATATTAGCTTTTTTCCAAAGTGCTGGCTTTTTCATTAAAATAGCTATTTAGTGAAAATTCTTTATAATACAGTGATATTCCAGAGCAGACTAGTTTTGCAGACAAAAATAGTGTTGAATGCATGAATTGAATCCTAAAATGGTTATTTTCAATGAATATTGGACCGATATCCAAATGTAAAAGCTTATTAATATCTAATGCCAGGAGCCATTGCATTTTGTACAAATATGTATAATTTATTTTACTTTTTGATGAGGTTTATATATTACATAACCTTCTTGCCATTAGTGGATGAAGGAACTTTCTGAAGGCTAAACTAGAGGATACAAGAAATGTAGGCAGATTATTACACCACATGGGTATGGTAAATAATGAATACTATCTACAAGGATTCACCAACCATATATCCAAGCTGATCAATTTAGGATACTTCCACTGAAGACAGGTGAAGTGTACATTCAACTGAAGTGTCATTATAATTGTGTACCTTCTCAGTTATCAGGCGAATTAAAGAGCATGATGAATGTTTGTAGTACACTAGTGTAAATCGTTTTGATACCTTGCATGAAAGACATGCAGGATCATGTACAATCTGCTTTGACATTGATTCTCAGGTGTATGAGTTGCTTCTCTGATTTTAGATCACATTTGTCCTCATCACTCGACATATCCACATTGATATTGACATGGTTTTACTTTAGATTTCGACATATGACAAATCACACCATGTTTGAAATTGTAAGGGTATATTTCATGGAGCCTGTATTCCTTTTTTTCAGTGTATTTCTGTCATGTTCTAGTCGCCAGACACAAAGTAGAAGCCATCAAAGCCTACACTAATACAGGCAGGAGGACAGAGGTTGATGCTAACACTGCGTGAATGTATGGATAACTTTATCATATTTACATATGAGTGATTATGTATCCCTTTTGCTTTTCAGTGTCTCCTCAGAAACAACCAGCTGAGGAGGTAATTAAAGTCTCATTTATATGTTGAACTATTAACTGTATAGTCTATGAAACCTACTTCATGTATTGATTATTTTGTTTCAAATCCCATTCAGACTACGAGTGACGAGAAAGATTCTGTGAGGAATATAGTCACAGAAATAAAGGATGGACAACAATCTGGGACAGGTAATTTTGCAAAACACATTTAATGTCATGTTCAGTCCAGATAGAAAAGAACTTCTCTTCCCCGAATAAATCAGCAGGGGGCTCATCGAAGCTGCACATTCTGATTCAGCAGGCCTGAGATTCTTCATTTGTAGTAAGTTCTCGGGTGACACTGATGCTGCTGGTCTTCGACATGATCTTTGCAGTAAGATTATAGACTTCCCCACATTGAAATTGGGAAGTAGAAAGGTTGGAGAGCCATTAAAGACATAAGGAGTCCGGGGACAGCATAATTTTGCTTTAATTCTACAGCCTGTTTTCACCAAGGGTGGAAGGAGAAAGAGATGAGGTATAGATTTTACAGACGTCACATTGTATTGCTAAAAACAGATGGAGAAATGATTGTAATAACCCATAAACGCTGTAGAACGAGAGCTAAGGAGACCACTGATGTAGCAATGACTTTCCTCAAGGAAGAGGATTGTCAGGCAGGAAGGAGGGAAAATAAGAAGTTATTTATGTAATTTTGTTGTTTCTTCTGAGGAAACGTGAGTTCAGATGCATATTCAAATATTTTCCTAAAAGAAGCTTTGACTTTGGCTGCTTTAGGAACCAGTGGAAGCAGGAAGGAGTCCTAGAATTGGGATAAACCACAGTGACTCATTATTCCTCTTTGTTACTATTGGGCGTCAGAGATATATGTTTTGTTGTTATTAGTTATTCAAATGAGATAAACATGAATATGCATATATTGGCTTTGCTTTTCAATTAGCTAACTTTGGATAAAGTAGCAGTTTAATGAAAATGCTTTAGAGAATAACATGATACTTCAAACCAGACTATTTTAGAAACAAAATTAATGTTGAATTCATTAATTGACTTTTAAAATTGTTATTTTCAGTGAATATTGGAGTGATTTCCAAATGTAGAAGGTTATTCATATCTAATGCTTGTAGCAACTTTATTTTGTATAAGTATGTCAAATTTGATCATTTATTATACTTTTTGATAAGGTTTATATATTATACTTCGTTGCCGTGAGTGGATGAAGAACCTCTCTGTAGCCTAAACTAGAGGACACAACAAATGTAGGCACATTATTACACCACATGGGTTTTAGAAATAAAGAATATTATATACAGGATTATCCAAACCTACATCCAAGCTGATGAACCTGGGATACTTCCACTGAGGACTTGTGAAGTGTACATTCTACTAAAGTGTCATTGTCATTGTGTACCTGCTCAATTACCAGGCAAGTTAAAGAGCATGATGAATACTGCAGTACAGCGGTATAAATCCTTCTGATGTCTTGCATGAAAAACATGCAGTAGCATTTAGTACCTTCTTTGACATTGATTCCTGGGTGTTTGAGGTGCTCCTCTGATTTTAGATCACATTTCCTTTCATCATTCGGCATATCCACATTGATATTGACACTCTTTATTTCAGTAATACACACATGACGCATAATACCTCTTTGTAATTTCTGACTGTATATTTTCTGGAAGCATGTATTCCTATTTTCTTCAGTGTATTTCCTCATGTTCTTGTCCCAAAGACACAAACTATAAAACATCAAATCCTACACTAGTACAGGCAGGAGGATACAGCTTGATGCTAACACTGCATGAATGTATGGGAGAACTTTATCATATTTACATATGATGGATTATATATTTCTTTTACTTTTCAGTGTCTCCTCAGAAACAATCGGCCTGGAAGGTAGTTACTCTTTCATTTATATTTTGAATTATTTATTGCATAGCCTATGAAATATATATTATGTATTGACTGTTTTGTTTCTCTTTCCATTCAGGTTACATTTAAAAAGAAAGTTTCTTTTTTGAATATTGCCACAAGAATAATGGGTGGTAGGAAATCTAGAACAGGTAATTTGGCAATACACATTTAATGTCATGTGCACTCAAGACAGAAGACAACGTCCCACCCCTGAATAGATCAGCGGAGGTCTCATTGAAAATGCACTTTCTGATTCAGCAGGCCTGAGATTGTGCATTTCTAGTGAGTTCTCAGGTGTTGCTGATGCTATCGGTCCTTGGCCATGATCTTAGTTAACAAGCTTATAGAGTTCCCTACATTGAAATTGTGTAGAAGAACTGTTGGAAAGCAGTTCAAGACATAAGAGATAAGAGGATCAGGAGACAGCATAATTTTGCTCTTATTTCAGAGCATGTTTCTATGGAAAGGGGAAGGAGAAAGAGAAAAAAGTAATCGAAATTATAGATGTCAGATGGTACTGCTAAAACCAGAGGGAGGAAGTTGTTATAATAACCCATAAACACTGGAGAATGAGGAGCAAGGTGACCACTGATGTAGTAATTATTTTCATCAAGAAAGAGGGACTGCAAGGCAAGAAAGAGGGGAAGGAAGAAGTTATTTAGGTAATTTTGTGGTTTCTGCTGAGGAAACCTGAGTGAACTCACTTCAGATGCATTTAGAATATTTGCATACCAGAAGATCTGATTTCTGGCTGCTCCAATGACTACTGGAATCAGTAAGGAGTGCTAGAATTGGGACAAACCACAGTGCCTCATTATTCATGCTTACTACTATCAGACATCAGACATATATATATATATTTTTTTTTTGAGACAGAGTCTTGCTCTGTCACCCAGGCTGGAGTGCAGTGGCGCAATCTCAGCTCACTGCAAGCTCCCCCTCCCGGGTTCACGCCATTCTCCTGCCTCAGCCTCTCTGAGTAGCTGGGACTACAGGCGCCCGCCACCACGCCCGGCTAATTTTTTTGTATTTTTAGTAGAGACGGGGTTTCACCGTGGTCTCGATCTCCTGACCTCGTGATCCGCCCGCCTCGGCCTCCCAAAGTGCTGGGATTACAAGCGTGAGCCACCGTGCCCGGTCCAGACATATTTTTTATTAGTTATTCAAATGAGTTGAAATTTAATATGAATATATTAGCTTTTTTCTAAAGTGCTGGCTATTTTGTTAAAATAGGTATTTAATGAAAATTCTTTATAGTAAAGTGATATTCCAGAGCAGACTAATTTTACAGACAAAAATAATGTTGAATGCATTAATTGAATCCTGAAATGGTTATTTTCAATGAATATTGGACTGATTTCCAAATGTATAAGTTTATTAATATCTAATGCCTGGAGCAATTCCATTTTGTATAAGTATGTATAATTTATTATACTTTTTGATGGGGTTTTTATATTATACCTTCTTGCCATTAGTGGATGAAGAAACTTTCTGAAGGCTAAACTAGAGGATATAAGAAACATAGGCAGATTATTACACCACATGGCCATGATAAATAATGAATATTAACTACTAGGATTCACCAAACATATATCCAAGCAGATCAATTCAGGACACTTACACTGAAGAGACGTGAAGTGCACGTTCAACTGAAGTGTCGTTGTAATTGTGTACCTTCTCAGTTACCGAACAAGTTAAAGAGCATGATGAATATTTGTGTTACGATGGTATAAATCCTTCTGATGTCTTGCATGAAAGTCATGCGGTCGCAGTTAGCACCAGCTTTTACACTTATTTCTAGGGTTATGATTTGCTCCTCTGATTTTAGATCACATTTCTCCTTGTTAATCAGCATATCCACATTGATATTAACACTTTTTTTTTAGCAATAGATGTGGTGCATAATCTCACTTTTTAACTTGTAACTGTATGTTTTTTGAAGCTGTATTCCTATTTTCTTCATTGCATTTCTATCATGTTACTGTCCCAAAGAAACAAACTAGAAAAACATGAAACCCTACACTAATACAGGCAAGAGTATTCAGTTTGATGCTAACACTCCATGAATGTATGGTTGGCCTTACCATATTTACATATGATTGATTATATATTTCTCTTGCTTGTTAGAGTATCCTGAGAATCTGCCCAACTTGAAGGTAATTACTCTTACATTTATATTTTTAATTATTAACTGCATATACCAATATACATCATGTGCTGATCATTTTGTTTTAAAACCCATTCAGGCCACAATTGAAAATAAAGATGCTGTTCTGAATACAGCCACCAAAATGAAGGATGTACAAACGTCCACACCAGGTAAACTTTGCAATGCAGATTTAACTCTGGAAAGAAGTACATTAATCTATTTCTAATGCTCATAGTCTTTCTATTCTCAATTATTTCACTTTTTATATTTTATTTCAGGATTACATCTAAATAATGCAGCTGTTATCATTTTTATTTATGTTTTCAAAAATGAGATTTACATGCATAAGGAAAATATATTTTTAAAACATAAGGTTTGTTTTTTTTATTTGGAGACAGAGCTTTGCTCTTGTTGTCCAGGCTGGAGTGCAATGGCTCAATTGTAGCTCACCGCAACCTCCGCCTTCCTGGTTCAAGCAATTCTCCTGCCTCAGCCAACCAAGTAGTTGCGATTACAGGCATGCACCACCATGCCCGGCTAATTTTGTATTTTTAGTAGAGACAGGGTTTCTCCATGTTGGTCAGGCTGGTCTTGAACTCCCGACCTCAGGTGATCCTCCCGCCTCGCCATCCCAAAGTGCTGGGATTACAGGCATGAACTACTGTGCCTGGCCTAAAAATATAAGGTTTTATTCAGATGTTTCTCCTTTTACATTTTGATACTCTGAAGTTTCCGATTTGGAATTTCAATAGTTTTTAGCGATTTAAAGAGGTCAATTTTGATACTGTAAAATATTTGTTTTGCTTTAAAAGTCAGTTCAAATTATGGCTTTTAGCTAATGAAATGTTTTATTTGGTAACATATTTGTTTTGTTTTAACTTTTATTGGTTCTAGTCAATTTTGTTATGCTTATTATATTAAGCCAATCCGATGTTCTGATTAGCACACTGTGTGTCTGTGTGTGTGTTACTTTATTTTTTTGTTTTTAATTTTAATGAGTAAATTGTAGGTGTTTATGTTTATGGAGTAAACGAGATATTTTGATACAGGCATACAATGTGTAATAATGACATCATGGTTAATGGGTTATCCATCACCTCACGCATTAACCATTTCTTTGTGCTGTCTTTTAATTTGTACTTCCTCAGTAATGCTAAATAGTACAACAAGTTATTGCTCACTGTAGTCATGTTTTTGTGCCATAAAATACTACATTTTATTCATTGTTTCTAACTATAGTTTGTACTTATTAAGCATCCTCATTTCCTACCACCCCCACTCCCTTCCTAGACCGTGGTAATGGTGATTTTTCTCTTCATCTCCATGAGCTCTATTTTTTAAATTTCTCACACCTACAAAGGACTGACAACGTGTGAATCCTTCCTTTCTTTGCCTGGATTATTTTACTTGACATGATGTCCTCTTGTTCCATCCATGTCATCGCGAATGGGAGGATCTTATTCTTTCATATGGCTGAGCAGTATATGTATCACATTTTTAGAACCCATTTGTCTGTTGATGTACATTTAGGTTGATTCCAAATTATGGCTATTGTGAAAAGTGCTGCAATAAACATGTTAGGGCAGATTTCTCTTTTATAATACTGATTTTCTTGCTGTCAAGTAGTTACCTAGCAATGGGATTGCTGGATCATGTGGGTAGTTGTATTTTTAATTTTTTGAGGACTCTATACTGTTCTCCATAGTGACTGTACTAATTCACAATGCCACCAATGGTGTACGAAGGTTCCACTTTCTCCACATCCTCACCAGCATTTCTTAATGCCTGCCATTTGGATAAAAGCCATTTTAACTGAGGTGAGAAGATACCTCATTGTAGCTTTGGTTTGCATTTCTGTGACGATCAGTGATGTTGAGCACCTTTCCATACACCTGTTTGCCATCTGATAGCAGTTTGAAACATAACAGTGTCATTTTGCTACTATTTCTGAGCATGTTTCTAGCCAGAGGGAAAGGAACACAAGTTTAGGAAATAGAAATTATACATGTAAGATACTACTGCTAAATTAAGAGGCTTTCCTCTTTATTTGTGGTGGGAATAATTTATGAGAGCTATATAGAAGTGTTGATATTAGTTAATCAAATGAAATTTATTTGAACTAAGAAACTTCGACTGATTTTACTAAGAAACCTATTTTTTTAATAGGATCACAGTTCCATGAAAGTGCCTTAGAGATTAGCATGGTATATCAAATCAAACTAATTTTAGAAACAAAAAGTTACAGCGTTCATTCTTTGAATAACAAAACCAAAATAATCAGTGAACATTGCACTGATTTTGAATTATAAAATGTTATTAATAAGTCTGTGGAAATTTAATTTTTTCATTTTTGACAATTATTTACACATTGAAAGCTTATTTTACACTTTTTTTTTTTTTTGAGACGAAGTCTCGCTCTGTCTCCCAGCCTGGAGTGCAATAGCACAATCTCGGCTCACTGCAACATCCACCTCCCAGGTTAAAGCGATTCCCCTGCCTCAGCCTCCTGAGTAGCTGGAATTACAGGCACATGACACCATGCCCGGCTAATTTTTGTATTTTCAGTAGAGATGGGGTTTCACCATGTTAGTCCGGCTGGTCTCGAACTCCTGACCTCGTGATCCACCTGCCTCGGCCTCCCAAAGTGCTGGGATTACAGGCGTGAGCCACCACGCGTGGCTGACCATGGCTTTTATCTAACTGTTCTGTGTAGCTCATTTTAACTAAATATATAATCTTTTTAGCAGAACAAGACTTAGAAATGGCATCAGAGGGAGAGCAAAAGAGGCTTGAAGAATATGAAAATAACCAGCCACAGGTATGTAAAAATTTAAAATCAAATTTCTGGTTTAATCTTGTTTTCCTTGCATTGGTAATACAGCATATTTGAAATGAATTTACCTTTGGATTAGCCTTTTAGTATCGGTTGATTATAATTTAATATTTAATTTTAAAAACATTTAACTAGTTATAAAACTTAAAATAGTGTTGGAATCTATAGCAACTTATATCTAATCTTTACCCTTGGAATTGAGTTAAAAAGTTCCTGATATTGTTTGCACTTCTATTTTTATAACTTCCTATTATAATAAGGTAACATCAAATATTGAATTACAATTTTAAGCAATAGAAATTATGAACAATTTAACAGTGATGACCACCGTATTGGATTCAGATTAAAGGAGTAATTATTACTAGTGGTTCAAACTTTGCAGTTTTTTTAATTGCCAGTCACTAATACCAAGGTTAAGAATTTATCTTCCCTTTTGATCTCTGACTTCAGTTTCTATGTTCAGGGAGAGAATGGGTCATAAAATCAACCCAACTGGCTATCAAGAGAATTATACCTTGCAGATTGGCACCTTTGGTATTAGCGTACAAACAATAACTGCCTAATGTATTTCAATATAGAAAATCTGTAAATATTGTTAAATTTATTAAATCCACTGTCATTAGTAGACCTTAGAACTTAAGCCTATAATCAATATAAATATATAACACTGTCAATCATATTACAATATGTAATTTGCATTAAAATGTAAGAATTTGCTTTTCTTACTGACTGGTGTTGATTTTGGCTCCTAATAATTTAAAGTTTGCCTAATCATTAGTGAGTAATCTTTGCAAAAAGCACTCAAGTGTACACTGTACGTATAGTAATAAAATCTTTTAAAGTGACAGTGCCTTTATAGTACCACAAGTCATCTTCTAATTCATTTTTGGGAAATTTAACACATAATGAATTAGTCAAGTTTAGTCCAAACAAACAGTGACAAATTAAAGTTTCATGGTTTATGTTTTTCACTTATTTTAGGCTAATGCAAATTATTTTTCACTTCTTAGTTACAATCCAGTGATTTGGGAGTAGGTAAACATAGATTAAGAAGTTTAATATTAAACTTTAATTATTTTTTAATTTTTCTCTTTTTACACTTCATTATTTAAAGATAAAGTTATTTTTAAAACGTGTACTCTGACAGAAAAGACATCTGAGAAACAAAACTAGCAAATTTATCTTCTACTTTTGCATGTGCAAAAATGTCTCAACAACTAGTAGTGAAAAAATGTTGTGATAGAAAGGACCTCTTTATATATGCAGGACTTACTTGTGCACAAAAATATGAGAGAATGTGGATCAAACAAGACAAATTAGGGTAAAAAAAACTTTAAAATTCATCACAAAAAAGTTAAAGCAGTTTTGGTGAAATTTGTGAAAATTACAAAACTGCTTGTATTAAGGAAGAGCAACTACATAATAATTCTACAGGAAGAACAAACTTAAGTAAATACCCTCTAATTTGGCAAATGATTCACCTGATTGTCAGGAAAGTGATGCATCTGGCATATCTGTCTCTGTAGTAGTCCAGATATTTCCTGAACAAAAATAACCCAGTCTCAAAAATGCCTTTCTATCTCATTCATACTCTGGGTCCCCAGAATATGCTTGCCAGTCACCTTCGGAGCTTTATTTAAATAGAAATAAAGTAGACTATGAAAATGACAACAAACCAGATACTGAACATGTTTTTAACCCAGACAAGGAAAATTTTTATAATGATACAGAAAGTACGAAAGCAAGAAACCCAGAAGTAGTTATGGTTGAAATAAAAGAAGACAAATAGGTTGTTAGGCAAATGACAAAAAACCAAAACACCACTAATTGGAAATTAAACATCAGACATATGCCTCAATTTAGTGATTCAAAAAGCCTTTTAGATATGTGGCTTACCTGCTCCAAAGAAATGAAGCATGTGATTAAAAAAAAAAAAATTATGGTGTTTCTGTTGTTAAAACACCACAGTACAAAACCAATACAGAATGTGTTCCAGAAGCTGTTATATGACAACTGTAGTGCAAATAAGTATGAAAGCATAAAACTTGAATTAGAAAATGTGCATTATTCTCCACCACATGATGACAGAACATCAGCAGTATGTCTAGAAGTGGAATTAAGTGATATATGCAAAGATTTAAGAATGAGGTTAGCATATTACAAGTAAAGTAGAGTTCCTGGCTTTGGAGAAAGTTCAACTTCAAAAAGACTTAGAGGGTCACTTGCTGCTACTCTGATTTTTCTCTTCACCAATTATTTGATCCATTTGAATTTTTTACTTATGAAAATCTCTTGTGTAAAATGGGGTTATCTAAATACATAATTGTATGTATAAATAGATTGTTTTTGCAATTAAAATAATTCAGTTTTTTTTTTTTTTTTTAATTTTTTTTTTTTTTTTGTTTTTTTTTTTTTTTTTTTTTTTTTTCATTTATGTTATATAATTGATTTTTACAATTAGAAAAAATCATCAAGGCTATAGGAAGACATTCTCTTAATCTTTGTTCCTTAACTAACCCAAGTCTCTCTGTCAGTGTTCTAAATGGCATAGGAACTGGGAAACTAATTTATCCCTAGACCATGTGGTCTTCTTAACTAGAGTCAAAATAAAGGAAATTGCTTAAAAAAAAGTACAGAACAAGTAACTGTGTTTGTGCTCATATAAACAGATGGGCAATTCCCACTTCTGTACATTTAGTATATGCTATAAATATTTTGGGGACATTTTGAAACAGTGTTATTTATTTTGTAGGCGAAAAACCAAATACATTCCAGGGATGACCTTGATGACATAATTCAGTCATGTCAAATAGCCTCAGAGGATGATGATTCGCTTTGCTCTAATTGTAAGAAAGTCATATTACTCATTGATCAACATGAAATGAAGTGTAAAGGTAGGACCAATGCATAAATATAAGGCGTTTTAAAAATCCTATAGCAATGTATGCACACATTGCTTAGCACTGTACCATAGAGTACTGATATGTTACAAGAATGTTCATCTCAGAAATATGCCTTACGTTAAAATGGGATGAAAACAACTGTATCTTGTACCTTCTCAGCCAAAGAGCTATGATCATTTCACTGTACTTTTCTCAGTGTGAATGGCACACCCAATGTGTTTGTTTACTCTGCTTCTCTTCTATGCCATTACCCATTTACTCATGGTCAGGTTACCATTTCCTCCCACCTGAAATACTGTGATAACCTTCTAACTGTCTTTCCTACTATTCCGCCTTCCAAAACCACGGCCTGTTCTGCAATCATAACTATATAGTTGTAAAAAATCACACCTGATCATGTTACATGCTTGCTGAAAACCCAGCTGCCATTTATTGCTATAAGGTATGGATCTCAGTCCTTGAGTTTTATTGCCTACCCTTCTCTGTGCCACAGCCAGTGCCTTAGGTGTTTGCTCCTACAATCAGTAGCTTTAGTGTGGTGTAATTGATATGCGATAAAGTGCACACATGTAAAAGTTACCATTTGATAAGTTTTAACAGATGTATACACATGTGAAACTATTACCATCATCGAGATAGTCAACATATATCCATCACCCACTAACGTCTCCTCATGGCCCTTTATATTCCTGTTTTTAAAAGCTGCTAAATGGTTTTCCAAAATATTTGTACTATTTTCTATTCTCATCAGCAGTAAATGACCATTCCAGTTGCTATGTTGTCACACTACTGCCGTGTTTATTTTTTTAATTTTAGTCATTCTGATGGGTGTATTATGTATATTATTGTGGGTTTAATGTACACGATCCTAATGACTAAAATGTTGAGCATCTTTCCATGTGTTTATCTGCCGTCTGTACATCTTCTTTGTTGAACTGTCTTTTCAAATCTTTTGCCATTTAAAAAAGTAGGTTGATATTTTCTTACTTGTTGAGTTTTATTAATTCTGTATGTATTTGGATACTATTACTTTTTAGCTACTTTTTTACAAGGGTATTTTTGCCAGTTTTTGGGTTGACTTTTCACTTGCTTTGTAGTATCTTTTGAAGAGCAGAAGATTTTAATCGTAATGAAGTCCAATTTAATTGTTGAATTACAGATTTTGCATTTTGTGTCATATGTAAAAAATGTTTGCCTAGCACAAGGTCACAAAGATTTTTCCTATGCTTTGTTCTAGAAATTTTATAGATTTGGATCTTACATTTAAATCTGTGCTCCATTTTGAGTTTCCTTTTGTATGTGGAGTGAGGTGAGGTATGGATTCAAGTTCACTTTTTGGATGTGGACAGCCAATTGTTCCAACACCACATGTTGAAAAGGCTATCCTTTCTCCACTGCATTGCCATCCTGCCTTTGTCAGTCATAAGCTGGTTGCATATGTGTTATTTATTTCTGCACTGTCTATTGAATTTTATTAATTTGCAGATGCTCCCCAAATTGTGGGAAACCCAGTGTTTGAGTCAAAAGCAATTTAATATTTCAGTAAACCCACTATAAAGTCAATAAGTCAAACCACCTTAAATTGGGGATTGTCTGTATTTGACTTTCTTTATACAGGTTGAGCATTGCTCATTTAAATATCCCAAATCTGAAATACTCTAAAACCCCAAACTTTTTGATTGCCAACGTAGACACCACAGTGGAAAAATTCTACATCCGACCTCATGTATACAAACATTGTTTCATGCCCCAAATTATTAAAAGTATTGTTTAAAATTACCTTCAGTCTTTGTGTATAAGGTAAATATGAAAAATAAATGTATTTTGTGTTTAGACTTGGGTCCTATCCCCAAGATATCTCATCATGTGTATGCAAATATTCCAAATCCAAAATCTGAAAAACTTCTAGTCTGAAGCATTTTGAATAAGGGATACTCAGCCTGTACCTATGGCACACTGTTTTGGTTACTATTGATTTATAGTAATTCTTGAAATGAATCCTCCAATTTTGTTCTTTGTTCTGTTTTGACTATGCTAGATCCTTTGCATTTTCACATAAACTTTAGAATCAGCTTATCAATAATATAAAGACTGCTTGCTTGTTGGAAATTAAGTTGGGATTGTGTCATATTTATAGATTAATTTGGGGAGAATTGACATCTTAACAATACTGAATCTACTCAATAAAGTGTATGTCTGCTTTTATAGAGGTAATATTTAATTTTCTCAGTAGTATTTTGTAGTTTGTAGTTTATCGGTGTTTTCATATGTTATCAGATTTATCTGTATTTCATTTTTGATGAAGTTGTAAATGATAGTTTAGTTAGTGTAGATGTATTTGACTTTCTTTATACAGGTTGAGCATTGCTAATCCAAATATACATTTTTATAAAACTATAGAAAATGATAGTTTTAAAATTTTCATTTGATTGTTTATTGCTAGCATATAGAAATACAGTTAATTTTTCTATATTGAATTTGTATCCTTCAGTCTTGTTAAACTCACATATTAGTTCTGGCACATTGTTGGTAGATTTGATCAGATTTTCTTCATAGACCAAAGGTTGTTAAACCTTTCTTTCTCAAACTACCCTCTTACTAAGGATAGTGAATATTTTAGACTTGTGGCAAAAGGGTCTCTTTTGCAGCTGATAAACTCTGCCATTTTAGTGTGAGAGCAGCTATAGATCATCCATAAGTTAATGAACACAGCTGTGTTCCAATAAAAGCTTATCAGACAAGAAGCTGGCCCACAGGTTGGGGTTTACCCATACCTATTGTATGGTAATGGTTGTGTATAAAGACAATTTTATTTCTTTTTTTAAACTTGGATGCCTCTTATTTCTTTTTCTTGCCTGACTGCATTAACTAGAATCTTCAGAACAATGCAACAAACAAGTAGTGAAAGCAGACATTCCCATGTTCTTCCTCATCTTATAGGAAATGCCTTCAGTTTTTCACTATGATGCACGTTAGCTGTAGATTCATCATAGATGTTGTTTATCATGCTGAAGAACTTCCCTTGGATTCTTATGTTGCTAAGAGTGTTTCTCTTTGAAACATCAGGAGTAAATTTTATCAGATGCCTGTATCTGTTGGGATGATCCTATGGGTCTTCTCTTTTAGTTCATTTTATGGTAAATAATGATGATGTTTCAATGGTAAGCCAACCTTCCATTTCTGGAATAAACCCCATTTGTTTATGATGTATTACCTTTTTATTATACTGTTGGATACAATTTACTAAAGTCTCATTTAGAATTTATTATAAAGACTTTTATTTTTTAGACCAGTTTTATGTTCCTGTCAAAATTGAGAGGGAGGTTCAGATATTTTTTGTATACCCCCAACCCAATACATGTTTAGCCTCCTTCATGACCAGTATCCTTCACCATAGTGGTAGTTGCTATGATAGATGAGCCTAAATTGACACATCACAATCAACCAAAGCCCATAATTTGCATTGGGGTTCACTCTTGGTACTGTACGTGTATGGATTTGGACAAATGTACAATGACATGTATCCACATTATATAAATTATTTTGACTTCCCTAAGAATCCTCTGTGCTCTGCCTATGTATCTTTTCCTGCCGTCTCTTACCCTTTGGCACCCTTTTACTTTATCCATAGTTTTGCCTTTTCCTGATCATATAGTTGGAATCATACAGTAAGTAGTCTTTTCAGATTAGCTTATGTCACTTGGTAATATGCATTTAAGGTTCCTTCACATATTTTCATGAATTGATTGCTCATTTCTTTATGTGTAGAGTGATATTCCACTGTATGGCTGTGTAACCACAGTTTATTCACTCCGCTATCGGAGGATACCTTCGTTGCATCACAAATTGGTTGAATTTTTACATTCGTGCTCATGAGGGAATTTTCTTATTGATAATATTTTCTGGTTTTGGTTCAGGGTAAAGCTAACATTACAGACTGAGTTGAGATATACTCCTTCTTTCTGTTTCTTTTGGGAGAGTTTATGTATAATTGTATTATTTTCTTCCAGAAATGTTTTGTAGAATTCACCAGCATAGCTAGCTGGGTCTGGAGTTTTCTTTTAGGAAGGTTTTTAACTATAACTTAACTATCTTTTATAGATATAGGGCAATTCACATTATCTATTGCTTCTTGATCGAGATTTGCTAATTTTCATTTTTAAAGGAATTTGTTAATTTTATCTAAGTTGTCATGTTTACTTACATAGAAATTATAATATCTTGTTATATTTTTAGTATCTGTAGAATCTATAATAATGTCACATTGTTTATTTCTGAAATTAGTAATTTGTATTGTTTCTTTTTTTCTGAGCAGCCTGGCTAAATGGATCTTTTTCACATTTATTGATCTCCTCAAGGTGTTTTGTGTTGTTGATTTTTTTCTATTGTTTCTTCTGGAACCAACAGTATAACAAAATACCATAGACTGGTTCAAACAATGGAAGTTGATTTCTCGCAGTTGTGGGGTCAGCAAAGTCCAAGATCCAGATGCTGTCGTGTTTGGTGTATGGTTAGGGAACATGTCCTTGTTCATGAATGAATTCTTTTTCTCTGCGCCCTCACTTGGCAGAAGGGGCGAAGGAGATCTGGGGTCTGTTGTATAAGAGCACTAAGCACTAATCCCATTCATGAGGGCTTGGCTATCATGACCAACTACCTGTAAAAATCCCCCCTCCTGAACATCACACACTGGGGACTGTTGTGGGGTGGGGGGAAGGGGGAGGGACAGCATTAGGAGATATACCTAATGCTAAATGATGAGTTAATGGGTGCAGCACACCAACATGGCACATGGATACATATGTAACAAACCTGCACATTGTGCACATGTACCCTAAAACTTAAAGTATAATAATAATAAAAAAAAAATCCCCCCTCCTAATACCGTCACATCTGTGATTGGCTTTCAGCATATAAATTTTGGGGAAGACAAACATTCAGACCACAGCAGATGTTTATTATTTCCTTTCCTCTGCTTGCTTTGGGTTTAATTCACTCTTCTTTTGTCTAGTTGCTTAAGGTAGAAGTCAAGGTCATTGATTTAAGACTCTTCTAATATAGACATTTGGCAGTGCTAAAAATTTGTATTCAAGTACAGCTGTAGCTGCATTCCACAAATTCTGGTTGACAAATTTTTATTCAGTTCAGAATACTTTCTAATTTCTATTTCTGTTTTCATTACCTGTTTGACCCAGGGTTATTTAGATGTGTGCTACTTAGTTTCCAAATATTTGAGTATTTCCCAGAGTTATTTTTGTTATTGGTCTTTAATCTGATTGATTTGTGGTCAGGGCACATACTTTGTATGACTTAAATCCTTCTGACTCAATCCTTTAATTGAGAGTTGTTGTATGCCCTAAAATGTGGTCTATTTTGGTAAGTGTTCCTTGGGTACTTGAAAAGCATAGTGTTGTTCAAGTCTATTCTCGCTGATTTTCTGCCTTCTTGTTCTATCACTTATTGAGTAAAGGGTATTGAAACCTCAGATTACTTAGAAATTGTCTGTTTCTTTTTGTAGTTCTATCCACTTTGGTCTCATATATTGTGAGGCTAGTTTTTTATTAGGGGCGTAAAGACTTAGGATTGTTATGTTTTGTTGATTAACTGAACCTTTTACTATTGTGACATGACCTTTTGTTATTTATTGCTGGATTTATTTTTTGCGATGAAATCTACTTTGGTATTAATACAGCCACTCCTGCTCAGCTGCCTTTGGCAACTGTTAGCATGTATCTTTTTCCATCCTTACAACCAATTTGTGTCTTTACATTTCAAGTGCATTTCTTATAGGCAGCCTGTAGTTGGGTCTTGCTTTCTTGCTGAGCCTGACAGTCTGTATTATAGTTGAGGTTCTTAGACAAGTGTCATTTATAATGTGATTACTGATATAGTTATGTTTGTCTAGTAGCTGTTTGATTGCTATTAGTCCCAACTGTTCTTTGTTCCCCTTCTTTTCCTGCTTTCTTTTAGATTAGTCAACTGTTTTTTATGATTCAATTTTATATATATTTTTGGGTTTATTAGAAATAACTGTTTTGCTATCTTAGTGTTTAGGATTTTTAGTATATAATTTTAACTTATCACAGTTCACCTTCAGTAATATTATACATCATAGATGGTATAAAAAATGACAATGATACATTTTCATTTTTTTCTGTCCCAGACACTTCCTTCCTGAATCTGTGGGATTATGGTTTGTATTAAGGTTAGAATATTTTTGGCCATATTTTCTTGAATTTTTTTTCTGTCTCTTCTTTTTTATTTGGGGAGTTACCTATTAGCTGCTTGAAAGTTTCTTGCAGTTTATCGTGTCAAATTTAGGAATTTTTCCTTTGTTATCTCTAATTTGTGTTTATTTCCATCCACTATAGTTTTTACTTCCGACAATGTAATTTGCATCTCTACAAGTTTTTTGTTTTTTTTTTTAAAAACCTTCCCTGCCTCCACTTATTGTCTTGAGTTTTATTTGGAGTACAGAGATTTACTTATAATCTTTCCATTCTTGCTTTTAGATTTGGGGTAATTCCTCACTCCTGAGGCAAGACCTTTCTGAATATTGATTGTCCTGTGAAGTATGTGGTATTTTGGCCTGGCTCATGGGAATGGACCCTCTTCCAGTCATTGTGTGAACCCTAGACATAGTTTCTGCTAATTTTCTTTAACTGTTTTTTATTTTATTTTATTTTCTGTTGTTCTTAGGAAGTTTCCTAGCACACAAGCACTTTTCACTACTCCACTAAATACCCAAGAGGGAATCTCTGTACATCTCCAGGATTTGTTTCCTGTACTGCTTTTTTCTCTCCAGTTTTCTGTCCTGTGATCTCTATCTGCTTGGGTTTTACTAGCCTCTCAGCTTCATCACCCCAGCTCTATGTCAGATTTTCTCCCTTTGTCATGGCCTTGAACCTCTGTCAAAACTCTGTCAAAAGAGCTGGGACATTTGTAAGGCATGCTATATTTGTTTTCTGTCTTTCAGTGATCACCTACCATCTTCATTGCCTGAAGTCCACTGTGTTGAAAATCATTGCTTAATATATTTTGTCTGTTTTGTTTTTTATTCATTCAGATAAGACAAAAAATCAGTATCTGTTACTCCATCAGAGCTAGTAACAGATTGCAGCAGAGCTTCAGCACAGCACATGCTGCAAACTGGCCAGAGTGCTTTGCTTTCCTCTTTGCTTAACTGCTTCTTTCTCATCCTTCATTTCTCAGTGTAGCATCTCTTCCTCAGGGAAATCTTCCCTGGGTGAAGTATAGATCAAATTATCTTATGCAATCATATAACTATGGTTTTTTTTTTTTACAGGACCTATCTGAGTTTATAACTGTCACCTTTTTATCTTGGTTCTTCACTATACTTTAAGCTAAAACAATAGCAGAGGTGTTGTCTTATCTGCAGAGCTTACTATAGTATCTTCCACCTTGTAGGCACTCAATATGTACATACTTGTTCAATGTATGAATGAATACATGTTAAAAATGCACGGTCCTTTATATCCAAAAATCTACTCATGTATTTTATCTCTACTTTGTTTTTTCCTGGTTACAGATTGTGTTCGCCTATTGAAAATTAAAAATACATTTTGTTTATGTAAAAGATCAATAGAACTTAAAGATAACCACTGTGAGCAACTTAGAGTAAAAATTCAAAAAATGTAAAATAAGGCTCGTGTACTACAAAAGCGACTATCTGAAAAAGAAGAAATAAAATTGCAGTTAGAGCATGAAGGAATTGAATTGGAAAAAGAACTCTGTAGTTTCAGGTATGACCTAGTTTTAAATAAATGTTTGAACTATTTGTTTTATATTAAAGACATATAAGGAGGAGTTTTGTAATTGCGAACTTTCCTTCTAGGATTTAACAGGGAAGAAAGCTTCTTAATCTTATGGAGTGTGAAATTATTGGATATAATATCACAAGTTCTTAATTGTGAATATTTCTCTAATAATTAAATGCGTATTCTTTTAAATCATAGTTTTAATGGCTGTACAGAATTTTACCCTTTGGAAATCTCATTATTTAATTGATGAATTGAATTTTAGGTTTTAAAAAGTTTTTGTAATAATGCTACAAGGAACATCTTTTATATACACATAGTTTTCTACATTTCTAATTATTTACTTTGGATAAATTCTTCTGGTTAAAGTATAGAAACTTTTTTAGATCTGTTTTAGATCTTTGATCAATATTTCTAAATTGTTCTTAAGAATGTTTATATTAATTTATAATTCAACCAACAGAGTATGAAACAGATATTTTTCTTTACCCAGAATAATTATTTAAAAAATTATCAGCCGGGTGCAGTGGCTCACGCCTGTAATCCCAGCACTTTGGTAGGCCGAGGTGGGCAGATCACGAGGTCAGGAGTTCAAGACCAGTCTGCCCAACATAGTGAAATGCTATCTCTACTAAAAATACAAAAAATTAGCCAGGTGTGGTGGTTGCACCTGTAATCCCAGCTACTCAGGAGGCTGAGGCAGGAGAATCACGTGAACCTGGGAGGCAGAGGTTGCAGTGAGCTGAGATTGCACCATTGCACTCCAGCCCAGCGATAGTATGAGACTCCCTCTCAAAAAAAAAAAAAAAATTATCCAGTTTTATTCTTAATATGCAGGGAATAAAAAGTAAAATGGAAAGTGATTACTGATTAGCTTATTCAACATCTCTGTCTCTGCTACGTAGATAAAATTAATTCAGTTTTATGCTGAAGACATATATTATTCTTTATTGTTTAATTAAATATTAGATCTTGTGTTGTTCCAAAACAGATTTTAAAATTGGTTATAAAATACATACTAATCAACAGGATAGACTGAAAGTGTTACCCAAAAAACAATCTTAAAAAGTGTAGGGTAACATATTACATTCTTAACCTAGTCTTGGATTACAGTAATCTGCTGATAAATGTTTCATGAAGACATCGAAAATGCTATCTTACAATGTAAATTATGTTTAGGGATACTTGAAATGAATATTTCATGAAGATGAAAATGTATTTCTAGTGAATTTATCAACTTGTTTATAAAAAGTAACTTTATGTTAATTAACTCTAAATGATTCATCCTAATTGAGGAGTAATTACTGTGTGAAGAAAAGATAATTTTTATCTTGTAACTTTACTGAATAATTTTCAACATCCTTTTTCATAATATTTGCTAGAGTTACTAGTAACAGAAACTTATGCAGGATGTTCTTTCATCAATACATTTCAACTTATGCATGTCCTTTGGATGAGATTGAGGTGAGAAATTAAAAACATGAGAACTAGAAAGAAAAATAGTATTTAAGAACATAGAAACTTTATTAGGATAATAAACCAACGTATGAATGTTTTATTTTCTAATATCAACAAAGAGAGTCAAACTCTGTAACATATTTGAAGAGATTTATTCTGAGCCAAATATGAGTGACCGTGGCCCCCGACACAGCCCTCAGGAGGTCCTGAGAACATGTGCCCAAGGTGGTCCGGGCGCAGCTTGGTCTTATTCATTTTAGAGAGGCATGAGACATCAATCAAATACATTTAAGAAATACATTGGTTTGGTTCAGAAAGTCAGGCCAACTCAAAGCTGGGGCTTCCAGGCTATAGGTAAATTTGAACATTTTCTGGTTGACAATTGGTTGAGTTTATTTGAAGAGCTGGGATTAATGGAAAGAAATGTTCAGGTTAAGATAAATGATTGTGGGGACCAAGTTTCATTGTGCAGAGGAATCTCTCAGCAGACTTCAGAGAGAGCAGGTTGTAAAATGTTTCTTGTCGGACCCAAAAGGGTGCCTGGCTCTTAGCTGATTATCCCCTGGATCTGCATAGAAAGGAAGGAAAACAAAGGGGAAAGGGGGTTCTCTATAGAATGTGGATTTTTCCCACAAGAGACTTTGCAGTCCAGTTTCAAGTCATGGCAAGGAAATATATTTTGGATTAAATATTTTCTTCCTTGTCTCATAATGTTATGCCAGAGTCAGATTGAAACGCAAGTCACAATATACAGGGTCAAATAAAACCCTTCTGATGAGAATCCATGGTTTGTAGGGCATGACTCCCTGGATCCCTTAGGTAGGAATTTGGGCAAGATAAAAAATTAGAGCTTAGTCCTCACTGATAAGATAAATTCTAAGATAAGTATATTTACAGATTTGCCATACAGCAAGAAAAAAAGAAAAGAAGAAATGTTGAAGAGTTGCACCAAAAAGTTAGGGAAAAGTTAAGAATAACAGAAGAGCAATATAGGATAGAAGCTGATGTGACAAAACAAATGAAACTGGCTATCAAATCAGCGGAGGTGGAATTGAAGACAGGAGGAAATAATTCAAATCAGGTAAATTAATGTTTGGTAAAACTTCATATTTCTACTCTTATTAATATTACTTATGATATCTCTTTCATTTAATGTATATTATTTAGGCCTAAACAATCCCCAAATTTTATTTCATCTTAAAAATGAATCATGGCATTTATAGCTACAATTATTTGTAATAAATCTTGAAATACTTTATTTTAGTTCAAAGGCCTTTTGAAAACAATGCTATTCTATAATATATACTTAATGATATTGTAACTATTTTGTTCCTAGTGACATAGTTCAGCATATTTTCCTTATTTCCTGTTAATTACATTTCAAATGTTATGGAAAAGAAATAAATGTTATCACAATAGCAAATAATCTCATGATTTTCTAAGAAGAGCTTTATAAATTTAATTTTCTTGACTTTTGGTGTCTTGAAATAAAAGATTATTTTTGTATGTATATATCTACCTCACAGAAGTTACAGATTTGGTGGAAGAGCACTAGGAGTAGAGTCAGAAAAGCTGGGAAAAATCCTGCAGCTTGCTTATATTTTTAACCTTTTGCTATAGAATTATAACTAAATGAGTTCATTGATTTGTGCATGTAAAAGTGCTAAGTACAATGCCTAGACTTATCATTTATCAATAAATGTCATTCTTAAAACTGACCATAACAATATTAGAAAAGTAGAATATCTATACAATATTTTAGAAAAAGGGAACTTAAAGAATTTGGAAAATGTCATTCATCTGTCCAAATATCTGCCAAGCTAATGCTCTCACTATAGGGAGAGGTATAGTTTAGATGTTAGAGTGTAAACCCAATTTTTTAATGTGGTCATAGTTATTAATTCTTTATGCCTTGCAATTTGTTTTAATTCATTAAAAGCTTTTTTTAATCCTGAATTTTAAAAAAATTATCTAATGGTTTCTTTTTTGCTTTCATGGATTCACTGTCTTCAAATAAACTTTTGAACTTTGGGGAATTTATGCTGTATGAGGTTTGAGGTTTTGACTCAACTTCTTTTTTCCCAGTTAGATATCCAGTTATGGCAACCTCTCATTGTATAAATGTACAGGTTATTATTTAATTTCAGAAGCAATCACAATATGTTATCCTGTTGGATACTAGTTACAAGTTTTCTTTGTTTTACTTAGATTTCTGAAACTGATGAAAAAGAAGAAGACCTGCTGCATGAAAACCGCTTGATTCAAGATGAAATTGCCAGGCTCAGGCTGGATATAGACACAATAAAAAACCAAAACCTGGAAAAGAAATACTTAAAAGACTTTGAAATTGTGAAAAGAAAGCATGAAAACCTTCAAAAGGCTGTAAAACGGAGTGAGGAAACATTAGCAAAAACAATAGGCTGTTATAGTGGACAGCTTGCTGCTCTGACAGATGAAAACACAACACTCCGTTCCAATCTGGAGAAGCAAAGAGAGAGCAGGCAAAGACTGGAAACAGAAATGCAATCATACCGTTGTAGACCAAATGCTGCCCTATGTGATCGTGATCAAAGTCACTCACCAAAAAGAGACCAAGAGCTTGCTTTCCAGGGCACAGTAGATAAATGGTGTCATTCACTGGACAATTTTAATTCTTGCGTTCTGATTCTTTCTCAGCAAATTTCTAAAGCTGAGAGTAAGTCCAGAGTCCTCAAAACTGAGCTCCATTACACAAGAGAGGCTCTGAAAGAAAAGGCTTTGGTTTTTGAACACGTGCAAAGTGAGCTAAGGCAAAAACAGAGTCTAATGAAGGACATTGAAAAAATGTACAAAAGTGGATACGATACAATGGAAAAATGCAGAGAAAAGCAGGAAAGATTTTGTCAACTAAACAAACAAAATATGTTGCTTCAACAGCAACTGGATGATGCTCGCAACAAAGCTGACAATCGAGAAAAAGCAATACTTAATATTCAAGCCAGAGGTGATGCTAGAGTACAAAACCTTCAAGCTGAGTGCAGAAAGCGCCGTCTTTTACTAGAAGAAGACAATAAAATGTTGGTCAATGAATTGAATCATTTGAAAGAACAAGAATGCCAATATGAAAAAGAGAAAGCAGAAAGAGAAGTAAGTATCAAGAAAAATAAGTATTTTTCAAACTTCCTGAAGTAAAATTTAAAGTAATATTTGGTTACAGCTGAATGTTGGATCTAGTTGAATATAAAAAAGGATACATATGATAAATATATCTGCTATATCAGCTTAGAAACATTCCTTGTTTCCAGCAAGTCAAAGTTAGAACTGAGAGATGCTTTCCTCTGATTAAAGTCAATGTGTCACTTATAAAATTTTAAGTTATAAAATGTTAATATAGACTAATATTAATAATGTAGTCTTATACTGCTGAAATAATAATTTTAATGTATTTATGTTGCAACATTTTAAGACCATGATAAATCAGATATATGGAAATGCTCATACCTAAAATGGTATTTTGAAATTGATTCAATTAAGTGGGGTACTTTGACAGTTAATTCCAGATTTCCTAGATGAACTGAAGTGTATTCCCTATTTCATAATTACTTTTCTCCAGTAGCTTTAAATGTATCTTAGTTGGTAAAATTTTGTTTTTCCTCATGTCAGTTTGACTTAAATCTGAAACTATTTCAATCTCAAATTATGTATAGATATGATCATTCTATTCTTTAAAGGCATCTAATTTTACTTATAATATGGGGAAAATGCAGCAAATTTTAGCCAAATCATCTTTGATTTAATCTTCCCACTGGCATCTATAATTTACTTTCAGTTTTTAAATAAAAAATTTGCTCATAATTTTTATTTCAAGGCTCAATTACTATCATTTGGATATAACTTTGTCCAGGACAAAGAGAGGCATAGCTATCTGTGATTTATTAGTTTGACACTGGATCCCCATTTTCAGACTAAGGAGGATTTCAGACTAACGAGGAGTGGCAGGATTCACGTAGAGTAGGAATGGAGTGAGTAGGGAGGAGAAATATAGCAGCTGAGTCAGGGCAGGAGGTGGAGGGCAGGTTACTTAGAGCATCTAAGGCCACTGGAATTTTACTTTTCTTCTGAGATAGACATCTATTGGAAGGATTTAAGCAGATGATTTAATGTGAGGAACTCTGAGGTTGATTTGAGTTTCTAATAAAAAAAAAGAGGGAAATCATTCCACAATGTGTAATTTCCTACCATCAGTCTCACCCACATACTCATTTCTTTTTGAGACTTCAGAAGGTTTTTAAGCATTGCAGATTGATCGGGGAGGAATGACTAGTGGGCTGAATATGTTGTGTGAATAACAATACCAGTTTGGCAGGAAGATAACACCTTCTGTATCCTTAACTGGATTCAGTAATACACAGGGATGTGTACACATGAGGAAAAGAAGGTGAATCAGTCTGTGTGGTGATATTTTTCAAAGTGTATGCTTTAGAGTTAAATATTATTAATGGTTTAATAATAAGGTGATTTGTAAAATCAGTAACAAAAATAACATCTTATCAGATAGCTGTGAGACAGCTTCAACAAAAACGAGATGATATCTTAAACAAACAATCAGCAACAGAAGCTTTGCTGGATGCTTCATCGCATCACTGCATCTATTTAGAAAATGAGATGCAGGATTCAAGGAAGAAATTAGGCCAGATGAGAACTCAAGTATGTATGATGTATGAAACTTTGCACGCCAACAACTGTTAATCTGTAGCTAGTTAACTAGTATAAAGTGTTTTGGGGTACTAATTTTAGTGGATGGCTTTCTTTTGTATTTTTATTATAATTTTATTAAAATTTTATAGTGGATGGCTTTCTTTTGTATTTTCCTTATTAATTTTATTAAAATTTTATTATAACACACCTATATCTTAATCTCTGGCTTTCATTCTGCCATTTTTTATACATATATTTTTTTCTTAAATATTTAACCTTAGGAAAGTTGACAGTTATGCATCCTTTCTCACAGAAGTTGAGAGAGTTTTTTTTTCCTGTTAAACAGTCTATTTTTAATGATTTCTCTATTGGCATGGTGAGGCAAGCCAGATTAATTCAGAGGATAATGTCTAATGGAATGTTTCAGAAAATTATCTTATTTTTAGTCTCTACTTTTCTGAATGTATAAAGAATCTGTAGGATGGTCTCAAACTCCTGACCTCGTGATCCGCCCACCTCGGCCTCCCAAAGTGCTAGGATTACAGGCTTCAGCCACCGCGCCCAGCCTTTTTTTTTTTTTTTTTTTTTTTAAAGAAAACAAACACCAAAACAATTCCTCCTTCCTTCCTTCCTTCCTTCCTTCCTTCCTTCCTTTCCTTCCTTTCCTTCCTTCCTTCCTTCCTTCCTTCCTTCCTTTCTTTCTTTCTTTCTTTCTTTCTTTCTTTCTTTCCTTTCTTTCCTTTCTTTCCTTTCTTTCCTTTCTTTCTTTCCTCTGTCGCCCAGGCTGCAATCTACTCGGCCGCGGACTGCCTGGGACTGCCGGCGCGCGCCACCGCTGCCTGCTTTTTCTCGTTTGGCTGCAGGCGCGCGGTCGCCATGTTGGCCACGCTGCTCACCGGCTCCTGACGCCGAGTGCTCTGCCCGCCTCAGCCTCCCGAGGTGCTGGGACTGCAGACGGAGTCTCGCTCACCCGGTGCTCGGTGTTGCCCGGGCTGGAGTGCGGTGGCGTGGTCTGGGCTCGCGGCAGCCTCCGCCTCCCAGCCGCCTGCCTTGGCCTACCAGGGTGCTGGGATTGCAGCCCCTGCCTGGCCGCCGCCTCGTCTGGGAGGTGGGGAGCGTCTCTGCCCGGCCACCCATCGTCTGGGAGGTGAGGAGCGCCTCTGCCCGGCCACCCATCGTCTGGGAGGTGAGGAGCGCCTCTGCCCGGCCACCCATCGTCTGGGAGGTGAGGAGCGCCTCTGCCCGGCCACCCATCGTCTGGGAGGTGAGGAGCGCCTCTGCCCGGCCACCCATCGTCTGGGAGGTGAGGAGCGCTCTGTCCGGCCACCCATCGTCTGGGAAGTGAGGAGCGCCTCTGCCCGGCCGCCCCGTCTGGGAAGTGAGGAGCGCCTCTGCCTGGCCGCCCCGTCTGGGAAGAAGTGAGGAGCGCCTCTGCCCGGCCGCCCCGTCCGGGAAGAAGTGAGGAGCACCTCTGCCCTGCCGCCCCGTCCGGGAAGAAGGGAGGAGCCCCTCTGCCCGGCCGCCCCGTCCGGGAAGAAGTGAGGGGCCCCTCTGCCCGGCCGCCCCGTCTGGGAAGTGAGGAGCGCCTCTGCCCAGGCACCCATCGTCTGGGAAGTGAGGAGCGCCTCTGCCCGGCCGCCCCGTCTGGGAAGTGAGGAGCGCCTCTGCCCCCCGGGGGGGCGCCCGCCCCGTCTGGGAAGTGAGGAGCGCCTCTGCCCGGCGCCCCGTCGGGAAGTGAGGAGCGCCTCTGCCCGGCCGCCCCGTCTGGGAAGTGAGGAGCACCTCTGCCCGGCCACCCATCGTCTGGGAAGTGAGGAGCGCCTCTGCCCGGCCGCCCTGCCTGGGAAGTGAGGAGCGCCTCTGCCCGGCCACCCATCGTCTGGGAAGTGAGGAGCGCCTCTGCCCGGCCGCCCCGTCTGGGAAGTGAGGAGCGCCTCAGCCCGGCCGCCCCGTCTGGGAAGTGAGGAGCGCCTCTGCCCGGCCACCCATCGTCTGGGAAGTGAGGAGCGCCTCTGCCCGGCCGCCCCGTCTGGGAAGTGAGGAGAGCCTCTGCCCGGCCACCCATCGTCTGGGAAGTGAGGCGCGCCTCTGCCCGGCCACCCATCGTCTGGGAAGTGAGGCGGCCTCTGCCCGGCCACCCATCGTCTGGGAAGTGAGGAGCGCCTCTGCCCGGCCGCCCCGTCTGGGAAGTGAGGAGCGCCTCTGCCCGGCCACCTATCGTCTGGGAGGTGAGGAGCGCCTCTGCCCGGCCGCCCCGTCCGGGAAGTGAGGAGCGCCTCTGCCCGGCCGCCCCGTCCGGGAAGAAGTGAGGAGCGCCTCTGCCCGGCCGCCCCGTCGGGAAGAAGTGAGGAGCGCCTCTGCCCGGCCGCCCCGTCCGGGAAGAAGTGAGGAGCGCCTCTGCCCGGCCGCCCCGTCTGGGAAGTGAGGAGCGCCTCTGCCCGGCTGCCCCGTCCGGGAAGAAGTGAGGAGCACCTCTGCCCGGCCGCCCCATCTGGGAAATGAGGAGAGCCTCTGCCCAGCCACCCATCATCTGGGAAGTGAGGAGCGCCTCGGCCCGGCTGCCCGTCTGGGAAGTGAGGAGCACCTCTGCCCGCCCCCTCTGGGAAGAGGAGCCTCTGCCCCCCCTCTGGAAGTGAGGAGCGCCTCGCCCGGCCGCCCCGTGTCTGGGAAGAAGTGAGGAGCCCTCTGCCCGGCCGCTCCGTCTGGGAGGTCTACCATGGAGGCCAGAAGCAATGTGGGGGCTGGACGTGGTGGCTCACGCCTGTGGTCCCGGCACTCTGGGGGGCGAGGCGGGTTGATCACTTCGGGCTAGGAGTTCGAGACCAGTCTGGCCAACTTGGCGAAACATGAAAAATACAACAGACAAACCAACCAACCAACTCAGTGACAACAAAACAGGTCTACCCTGGAGTCATACTCTAATTTTTTCTATTTTCCTCCCTTTCTGATCCTTTGTCCCACTTTCTTTTTCTTCCTCTTCCTTCTCCCTCTTCTGTGTCAAATAGATGATTGAGTTATTATCACTGATCCACATAAAGTCCCTCTCTACCTTATTTTAACTCCCACCCCCCATTTCTATTCCCCGACTTCCCGTGTGTAACCTTCCTAATATGTTTGATACGCATCTTTTTGTTTGTATGTATTTTTAGAAAATGTTTATTGTTTTTGTGTGCAAAAAAAAAATTAATAAAAAAAAAAAAGAAAAAGAAAACAAACACCAAAACAATAAAGAGTGAAGTAGGTAGGACTCATGTCGCAAAAAAAAAAAAAAAAAAAAAAAAAAAAAAAAATCTGTGTATACTTATTTCATAGATTTCAGGTTAACTTGTTCAGAAAGGCCGTTTTACTGAATAAATTTTTATTTCGATGACAATCCTTACTCTCTTTGTATTGGGCTCAGAGAGCACACTCTGTCTCTATATGAATATGGACAGTTAGCATTTGCCACCATGTATCTATTTTCTCTTATTTATAGAAAAAGCTAAACTAAAAAGGGGGTTATACAGTGAGATACCATCTCACACCAGTTATAATGGCCATCATTAAAAAATCAGCAAACAACAGGTGCTGGAGAGGATGTGGAGAAATAGGAACACTTTTACACTGTTGGTGGGACTGTAAAAATCTCACCACCGCACTCCAGCCTAAGGGACAGAATGAGACCCCTCTCAAAAAGGAAAAAAAATTCTGGAACTAGAGAGTGTTAAGAATGTCCTAAATGTCAGTGAATGATACACTTTAAAGTGCTTAATCTTACGTAAATTTTTCCTCAACTTAGAAACTTTTTCAAATTCTTGAAAAAAAAACTATGTAACATATTTAAATATATACATAAACATAAATATATACTATAAACATTTATAGCATACATATGTAATCTCTCTGCCATTTTGGGCTACCTTACAAATAAGGCAGAAGCAAACACATAAAAATTAAATATACATATATATACATATACACACACATAAATATGCATATTTATAAATTTAGAAATATAGGACATAGGTGACTATTCAAGGAAATATATATTTATGAGCATATAAATATATAGGTAACATACATAAATATATTTAATATGGAAATTTACACATATGTATGTAGCACTCTGCCACTCTGGCATACTTCGCTCATACAGGGTAGAAGCAAACATATATACTCACATACATGTGTATGCACACACATAGGTGTGTTTTTATATACGTGCCTACAACTACTTATATTTATTAATATATATAGAAATACATAAAAAGAGTAAATATATACCCAAGACTATATGTCTTAGACAATGAAAACAGCTGAGCCTTCAGCCAATCAGAGGCTGAAAGCTGCCAAAACATGACTATATAAGGTAAATGCCAACAGCAGCCAATCAGGCTGTTTCTGTGCACTTCTTTTTCTCTAGCTGTAAATATAACCCGCACATACGGTGGCATGGAGTGTTCTGAGCCATTTTTGGTGCAAACTGCTGCCTGATTCCTAAACGGTTTCTTTGCTCAAATAAACTCTGCTAAATTTAACGTATGTAAACGTTTTTTTTTAACAGATTAGTGTAGGAAATGCAATCTGAAGTAGAACTTCCATCAAACTCCAGAAGCATGGAGTGCCCAAGCACAGCGACCCACCAGGTCCATTGTGCACGCAGATCTCTCACAGCAGCAGGGGTCCTGGGCAAGTTCTCTCTCAAATTTTGAAGCTCCAAGGATTTGTGTTTTGAGCTATGCATTTGTTTACCTTTGTAAGGGTTTTTTTTTTTTTTTTTTTTTTTGATTTTTTTATCCAGACTGGGTTTCGAAGTTGATTCTGAAATAATAAATAAAAGCTAAGTTTTGGTCGGGCGCGGTGGCTCACGCCTGTAATCCCAGCACTTTGGGAGGCCGAGGCGGGCGGATCACGAGGTCAGGAGATCGAGACCATCCTGGTTAACACGGTGAAACCCCGTCTCTACTAAAAATACAAAAAATTAGCTGGGCGCAGTGGCGGGCGCCTGTAGTCCCAGCTACTCGGGGGGCTGAGGCAGGAGAATGGCGTGAACCCAGGAGGCGGAGCTTGCAGTGAGCCGAGATTGCGCCACTGCACTCCGGGCTGGGAGAAAGCGCGAGACCCCGTCTCAAAAAAAAAAAAAAAAAAAAGAAAAAAAAGCTAAGTTTTATTTATTTATTTAGTTTAAAGTAAATTTGTTGTCATTTTGTCTTTTGAGAGTTCTGGCACGCTGGATGGGATCCACCTCCCAAGACCACTTGAGGAATGCAGGAAAGACACTGCTGGCCCCTTTGCCCTCCTTCTGAGGTTGTACATTCCTCTTAGGCCAGACTCTGTTCTTTTTGCATTGAACCTTGATCCTTTTGGGTTTTGAATCCAGGGTTTTGTGCTATGAGAGAGCAAATAACCTTGGGGTGGGTGCCAGTGGCCAGTTTGTGCTATGAGATGACATATGGCCTTTTGAGGTTTGGGTAGCTGATGAGTCATTGGTAAAAACTTGACTGAGTCCAGCATCAAATTGGATTTGATGGTGAACTGTATTGGATCGAGAGAAGAGGCCACTCAGTCTGATGATCAGATGGAAACTGGACTGGGTTCAGTAGATAGATAAGTTTGGCCTCCCTAAAGATAACCTAGAGTTACAGTGGTGACAGTGGGGAAACCCTTACAAAGGTAAACAGGTGCATGTCTTCCCAGTTACAACAACTGCAACAACTGCAGGGATTGAGAGTACTTCTACTTGTGCATGCAAACTAAAGACCCCTGTGCCCTAAGATGTCTGCCTTTTTTGCAAATAGCCAGGCCACTGGAAAAAGAATTGTCCACTTTTACAGCAGCCATCTCATGGGTCATCCTTTTGGCCTGGACTGTTTTCCCCCTAAGGAAAGCCCCCAAAGGCATCGCTCTTGGGACAACTATGAACTAATCTAATTAGCCCTCCCTGTTTTTTTTCTCTCTCTCTCTTTGATCCTGCTTCTCCCAGGGGAACCCCTCAGTTGACTGAAACCACTCTTTTCAAACCCTTTCTGCCACTTCTTTCTTATTGTCATGAACTTTGCTATGTCCCCAAAGCCTTACTTAGTGAAAATAAGCCTTTCTGACTTGATTTCCTTGTTGAGAAGAGAAGGGTGGCCGGTAGCCAGGCTAGTGATAGAATTAATTAAATACGCCACCGAATTGATTAATTCCTACAGTGTTAAAAGAGAAGCACTAACAATGCCAGTGACCATGTAACATGGATTTAAGCTACAAGTCATAGAACTGTGATGAGAAGCCTCAGCGCTGTAAAACAGACGGTGGAGGAAAGTTTTCCTCTCTCAAATGAGCTTTGCCAGGTATACTTCTTGAAGAATAGGAAGTTGAAGTGTTCAGGACTTTTATGTCTATTCTACTTTGGCTTAGTTTACATGATTCTTAGTTTATTAGCCTAGAAATGGTCAAGAAAACTTAAGGCTCAATAATTAGTTATAAATATGAAATATCCCCAATTTTTAAGATAAAAACAACTTGTAAATGTATTTGTCTGTAAAAATTGTGTATATTTTTACAGAACATCTATTTCTTTATTTTTTATTTTTTTATATATAAATTTTTTATTATACTTCAAGTTCTAGGGTACACATGCACAATGTGCAGGTTTGTTGCATATGTATACATGTGCCATGTTGGTGTGCTGCACCCATTAACTCGTCATTCACATTAGGTATATCTCCTAATGCTATCCCTCCCCCCTCCCCCCACCCCACAACAGGCCCCAGTGTGTGATGTTCCCCTTCCTGTGTCCAAGCGTTCTCATTGTTCAATTCCCACCTATGAGTAAGAACACGCAGTGTTTGGTTTTTTGTCCTTGTGATAGTTTGCTGAGAATGATGGTTTCCAGCTTCATCCATGTGCCTACAAAGGACATGAACTCATCATTTTTTATGGATGCATAGTATTCCATGGTGTATATGTGCCACATTTTCTTAATCCAGGCTATCATTTTTGGACATTTGGGTTGGTTCCAAGTCTTTGCTATTGTGAATAGTGCCGCAATAAACATACGTGTGCATGTGTCTTTATAGCAGCATGATTTATAATCCTTTGGGTATATATCCAGTAATGGGATGGCTGAGTCAAATGGTATTCCTAGTTCTAGATCCCTGAGGAATTGCCACACTGACTTCCACAATGGTTGAACTAGTTTACAGTCCCACCAACAGTGTGAAAGTGTTCCTATTTCTCCACATCCTCTCCAGCACCTGTTGTTTCCTGACTTTTTAATGATCACCATTCTAACTGGTGTGAGATCACCATTCTAATGGTATCTCATTGTGGTTTTGATTTGCATTTCTCTGATGGGTCTATTTCTTTAAAACAAAGGGAGAGGAGTCTCTCATTTACATTAGTTTTTTTCATATCCTTTTGAACTTTGCAATTTCTATGTTTCGGAACCTATTTCTTACAGTTTTTCTGTGCTAAACTCTGTCCTGGTCAGTTCTAGAGTGTATGAAGAACCAAATGATGTAATTGTATGCGACCTGGCTGCAGTGGAACAAATTTGACTCTTAAGTATGCAGGCTCTAATTTTCCTGTCTGGTTTTGGTAAGTATTCCTTACATAGGTTTTCTCTTTGAAAATCTGGGATTGAGAGGTTGATGAATGAAAATTAATCCTTTCACTTTGTTGTATATAGGTTTGCAATAATTAGGTCAGAGTGGAGTTTTAAGGTCATGGAGGGGGCTGATGACTCACAAATAATGGGCTCTGATTGGGCAACTACTCTTCTGCGTTCCTTCCATTTGACCTAATTAAGCTTGTGAAATTTACACTAAGCCATGAGCTCATCTTTAAAAAGTTTTATTAAAAGATTTTCAGCTGTTCCAAATGGGACTTATTAGTGGAATGTGTTTTAAAGGATCATATCAGATGAATGAAAGGTATTTGATCCTTTGTTTCCTTAATAATAAAATAATGGTTTGGAAAAATAGGCTAGAGTCTAACCACAGTGCTATTATTAGGCTTTCTTGTTAAACATAGGTCTAAGCCTGTCAATACAACAAATACTGTTTCATTTCTAGTAATAAAAAAAAAGTCCTTCTGGCATAAGGATGATTTTCATCTGGTTATTTTGAAACATTTTTGTAAAATAAATTTACATCTATAAAGAACATTTTTATTTGTAAGGAGGGGTATGTCTCTGTGCACTGGAAGAGAGGGAGGACTAAATCACTGGGAAGTCTTATGATAAAGAAGCCATTGGCTTAAATCAGCAAAGCAAGCCATCCCTTGGTTTAAGGTGTTTTTCCTGGCCATCCTGTCTTGACTAGAACTTTACCTACACCATCCTTTTTGGTTTAGGCAAATTATAGTATCTAAACCTGAAGTCTCAGCTCTGTGCCTTTGAGATACAAATGTTCTACCATGTCTTCTCTGGAACCTGATAGCTATCTATCTCTTTAAAATGCAAGTCTAGGGAGATGACTCATCAGAAAAAGAAGAAAAAAGAGGTATTTGGAAATTGTGCAAATTAAAGCAGCCCGTGATGCCAAAGTCTACACATTCCTGAGTGAGTCAGTTCTGGCCAGTTCTAGCTGGATCAAGAGAGCTCTGCTGGGCAGGCCTGAAGAGCACCTGGATGGCAGACACCTGAGGAGCCAGGTGCCTGAAACTTCCTCCACCTGTGTGAGGCACGCCAAAGCCCAGGTGCTGGCTGGACAACCCCTTCTGGCTGCCTAAGCAGGTGGCAGAGGAAGGAAACAAGGTCAGAGGCAGAGTGTTGAACCCTGCCTCCCAGGTGGGTGGAAGATGCCTGTCACCAAACTAGGGCCCAGCTTGCCGGGTGAGGTGGGTGAACTGGTGATCCCCTGAGAGAGTGGACGTCAGAATTACATGGTCCCGGACTTCACCTCGGCCAGCGACGGAGAGAGAAGGTTAAGGTTAACTGCACGAGGCCCACTCTAGCCTTAAATTCTGTAATGCAAACCCTTCCCTTGGAGACAAAACAAACATGACAAGGAATTCTGAGGTCAGGAGACAAGAACTACAAGTTCCCTAGTGGGAGACTGAGGAGGCAGTGTCCTTCCTGCCCTTGGTCTACTGGCTAAGAACCTTCCTCAGCCTGACCTTTCCACATTGCACTTTCAGCTCTGCTTGCAGTTTTCCTCCTTTAGTGCTGAGGGAATCCCAGTGTTCGATCCTGAAATCTATAGGTTCCTAATGGGTGGTTTAAAAAAACCTCAGCGAGAGAAGCAGAAAATGTTTCCTTTTCCTGAAAAACTGTAGAAAGGCAGGCACCATTCTGGGTGAGGACATGGTCCTTGCGAATGTCTTTTTTCTGTCTTTTTTTTTTTTTTATTTTGAGATGAAGTTTTGCTCTTGTTGCCCAGACTGGAGTGCAGTGGTGCGATCTCTGCTCACTGCAACCTCCGCCTCCTGGGTTCAAGCAATTCTCCGACCTCAGCCTCCCGAGTAGCTGGAATTACAGGCACCTGCCACTACACCTGGCTAATTTTTTGTATTTTTAGTAGAGATGGGGTTTTGCCATGTTGGCCATGTTGGTCTCGAACTCCTGACCTCAACTGAGCCACCCGCTTCTGCCTCCCAAAGTGCTAGGATTACAGGAGTGAGCCACTGCATCCAGCCTGCAAACATCTTTAAAGACAGCGTGTTTCAGAGGCTGTGACGGTACCCTGTGAACGTGCCAAATCTTGCAGTCCCGGGAGCTCTGAGGGGCAGGCCCAGCTCCTTGCCAGGCTGATGGTACTGAAACCCTGCTCTCCAAGACATAACCTGATGGCCGTGCAAGATTTCTTAATCGACTGCGGACCGTGAGAGTCTGCATCTCATTTTAATTAAGACGGGAAAAGAAAGAACAAAAAAGCAACTCCCAGGTTATAGAGAAACTGGATTTTAGTATAATATTCAAGTGTAGCATTGCTAATAATAACAAACCTTTCCCCTCCCAAACAGTAAACACTTGCACTGCCTATTATACAAAAATTCAACCACCTTCTCTGTTCCCCCGATATCTCCTCCCCAGCGACCCCCCTCTCATGTGGCCTCATGAGCCTGGCCAGTGGTGAATGGCACTTTCAGGGGCATGAGACTCCACGTGAGTGGGACTCAGCTGGGACCTCTCTCCACGTGGTAGCTGGAGAAGCCGCCCTAGTACCAGCTCAAAGTGTCCGTGATATCCCTGCTGCTGAGGTAGGGGCCGCCTCTGAGCTGGTCTCGGGGTGTGAGCTGCTGCTGGTAGTGGGCTCTGCCCTGAGGGCCTGGTGGCTGGTCGGAAGGGCAGGCACACATGGATGCCTCCCCAGGGACTCAGGCCACCTCCCCACCACAGCCCTGCACTGTGTGCTCCAGGCATGTGCTGAGTGCCTGGTCAATCACCAGTGCCCTATTGATCCCAGTCTCCAGAGAGATCATTTAGCGTCACTCCACAGAGGGGGAAACTGAGGCCCAGAGAAGTAAGATGACTCTCCCCAGTCACAGGGCTGGTCAGCAGTAGGATGGGAGGCTAGTACCTTGCTGTCTGACTCCCTGAGCCCACCCATAGCCCAAGGCAGCCAACCTCTGCCCGCCCTGGTTCAGGCCCCTACTGGCCCCTGTGGTGGGTGAAGTCTATCTTCCTGGCCTTTGTGCTCCCAGCCAACTGGGATGGAGCCTCCAGCTCGCATGACAGGTTGTACTACGGACAGAAGAGTGGCTGTGAGGCTGCCAGGAATCTCACCAGGGCCCCCTCCCAGGGCCTGTCCAGAATGAGGTCTGGGTACCCCAGGCATTGCCAGACCACAGGATCTGATGTTGACTAAGAGGCCATGGCCGCAGGCTTTCTGAGGCTGGCCCCCAGGGAGAGTTCAATCCTACTGTCCCAATTCCTGCCCTGGCCTTACCTCTCAGTCTCACCGAGCCGCTTCATGGTCCCAAACCAGGACCCAAAGTGCTGCTTGGGCTCAAGGTTGTAATTATTTGCAGCCAACTGGAGCAGCGGACCTCCTTGCTTACTTTGAATTCCTGGGTCCAGAGGGAAAAACTGGGTGGTGACAGGGACTGGACAGGGATGCCACAGAGGCCCTGTGGGGGTGTTAGATGGGGTGGTGGCCAGTCTCTGCTCACAGGGGACCCCCTCCTCCTCTCCAGTCCTGTCCCCACCTGTTCTCAAAGCTGGCTCAAACAGCAGCTCCTCCAGGAAGGTGTCCTTGGTTTCAACCTGGTACTCCCCACCTGCAGGTCTTCCTGGAGTGTCTCCTCTTTCTCTCTGTATCCCCATAAATCTAAGATGAGGGGGATGGATTTGCCCACCGCTACTCACCTTATGACTCTTGTGAGGTTGATCAGTCTCCCCTGGAAGGCCAACAGCTGAAGTCCATCAGAAAGGGTCCTCTGGCCCAGAGCCAGCCCCTGCCCACCCCTGTCGTGCTGCACCCAGGGTGCAAGACCCAGATCAGGTCTGGGTGACAGGAGGGGGATAGAGGGGCTGAGGCTCAGGGGCCTTCTAGCCTAACTTGTCTGGAGACAGTTGGGGAAACTGAGACCCCAAGCAGGGAGGTATGGCTCCGAGAGATTATTCTCATTAACCTGGAACATTTTTGCAAGCTGTTAGGTATAGGAAGTCTGTCACAGGTAAGAGAAATGCTTTTTGAGAGCATGAGAGACAGCAGGGTTGTGACAATATTGAAGCACCACTGTGCAGATTCACCAATTGCCACCGCCGGGAGCCCCCTGAGAGCCATTGCAGATGCACAGCCCTCCCCTGCAACCCCTGGACCTCCCCATGGTCTGGCACCTAAAGGGTTATGTCTCATGGCAGGAATCAGGGCCCTCAGGATGCCCTGCCCACTCCAAGGTCTGCCTCTGCTCTGATTGGTCACTGACATTCAGATTGTCACCCAAATATAAGGACGTTAGCAGAAAGACTCATTCAATACAAGTGGACTCAGACATAGATAGGAATTGAGTTGCAAAAAGCCCCTTTTGTTTCTTTTATTTTATTTTGGAAAAAAATTTTATTGTGAAAATTCACATATATATATAGAAAAAAATTCAATCAATGCAAAAGGATAGACAATGAACAAATGAATTCCCCTTCCACTCCAGATCCCCACCCCAGATCCAGACCTCCTGAGCCCACTTCCCCCATCTCATCACAGATCCAGACCTCCTGAGCCCACTTCCCCCATCTCATCACAGATCCAGACCTCCTGAGCCCACTTCCCCATCTCATCACAGATCCAGACCTCCTGAGCCCACTTCCCCATCTCATCACAGATCCAGACCTCCTGAGCCCACTTCCCCCAACTCATCACAGATCCAGACCTCCTGAGCCCACTTCCCCCAACTCATCACAGATCCAGACCTCCTGAGCCCACTTCCCCCAACTCATCACAGATCCAGACCTCCTGAGCCCACTTCCCCCATCTCATCACAGATCCAGACCTCCTGATCCCACTTTCCTGATCTCATCACCAGTGATTTCTTGGGCTCTGCATTAGTTTTCTATTGCTGCTGCAACAAACACCTACAGACTCAGTGGCTTCCATTTCTGTCTTACAGTTCTGGTTGCCAAAAGTCCTAAGAGGATCTCACCGGGCTAAAGTCAAGGTGCTGGCGGGGCTATGTCCCTTCTGGAGGCTCAAGGGAAGAATCGGGTCCCTGCCTTTTCTAGCTTCTAGGGGCTCCAGCTTCTAGGTTTGTGGCCTCCTTCCTCCATCCTCAAAGCCAGCAACAGCAGGTGAAGTCCTCGCCCATCGTGCATCACTCACCCTTCTGCCTCCTTCAACTTTTTTTTTTTTATTTAGGGGGAACGAGTACAGGATTCTTACATAGTCAAAAAGCTCCTTATAGAGAAGCTTGGAACTTTCAATACAGCTTTGCCTTTTTTGCCATTTTAATTTTCCATTTAATTTAAATGTATTCTCTCATTTGACCTTCATACTCTTTGGAGAAATATTTCTATTTTGGCTTGTATTGACAAGCTGTTTTCATACAGCCCCCACATCACCCAACCACCCAGCAGAGATCCTCATTCCCATGAAATAGATAAAGAAACTGAGGCCCAGGGAGGCTAAGAGTCCTGCCAGGATCATTCACCTTCCAAGGTAAGGGGCCAGTTCCAGACCTGGGTTTGTGCAGCTCCAAGCTCCCCTGTCTTTCTACAATGCTAGATTTAGACTACAGCAATCTAGCAAGTGTGGCCACACAATGGTCAGGTTGGATTTAGATGATGTTCTCTATAAATCCATTCTCCTCTCCCGTGTAAGCAAGGCAAAGTACTCCAGGCCATGGGGAGTCCCTGAAGACTCGATGAACTGCAATGGCCACATCAGGAGGTTGCAGGTTGACCAGAACTCACCAACACAGCAGGAGAGCAGCTTGGAGCCTGCAACCCAGCCAAGACCCAGCGCCTTGGATTGGGGGAGAAAACATGCAGCCATTCCTCTCTCTCTGCTGGCTAGAGGGGATTCTGGCTTTTCCTGCCAGAGCCACCCCTTTCCCTCTTCCTAAAGTTGATGGTGGTTCTTTAAGGAAAGGGAGACGTGCACGGTGTGATAGGGCAGGAAGAGAAGAAAACGGAGGAGAAGAGGGGACTTTCCCATAAGCAGGCAGAAGAAAAGGCAGCTGTGTTGTGTGATGGACATGGATGCAGCTGTGTCCAATGTGGGGTCAGCCCTAGAGGAGAGACAGAGAGACAGAAAAGTGAGAGAATCCTGACCCTTACGATTAACATGGGATCTGCCTGCAAATGCCGTTTAGGGCCATCGCCTCTTCCTGTACTGCTGTTTTTGAGAGTGATGCTCCTGAGCCCCATGACCTAGTCAAATTTGATGTCCCCTTGAGCCAGATTCAGTGCTGGGAGTCCAGTGTGATCTGCCTGGATCTTGCTGCATTGAGAATAGGGCAGATCTTGATCCCAATACAGGGGCTGGATATGAACAGGCAATAGCTGGGTTTCTGAGTCAGAAAGACTTGGTTAATTGCTAGTTGCTAATTGCTTAGGCGAGTAATTTAATTTTGTTGAGTCAGGTTCCTCAGCTATAAAATGCAGATGACAATACTTATTCCTCCAGGTTGTGGGGAAAATGGAGATTCTAAGCACGATGTCCATTTCACAGAAAGATACCAATTTGGTGGTTTATTTTCCTTTCTACCTTCAGAAGTGGCTATCCCTGCCACCCAAACAGACCCTTGACTCTCAAGTGGATGGGGTCCCATTTGCACAGGGGTAGACCTCACAGCCTACGTGGAGTCTCTACTTACCACTTAGTGAGCATTGTATCCGCTCAGGGGCCTCTGTGGGCATCCGTCTCCTCTGCAGCATCTTTCCTCCCCACCGCTGGGTCTGCACATGACCCCCTCCTTGGGTTAGGTCTCTGATCAGTGATGACCTTGGTATGGTGGTGATGGTCAGTCTTGGCATCAAATGAGCCAGTTTATATCATCAGCTATTCAATAAAACACTAATCTAGGTGTCACCGTGGAAGTATTTTGTGACATTGTTATGTACATGTTGTTACAAATGTGCATGATGCATTTACACAGTATAGAATTTTGCCTGGGTGCCAGCCTGAAGTCTGTCCAACAGATCATAGCCATGTTAGTCCAACAGTCACAGGGGCCAATTGATTAAATTATTTTATCTCCCTTGAGAACTAAAAATAAAATCCGAAGCCCCCCGCCTGATTTAACAGACCCCCTGTTGGCCAACAGAACCTCAAATAAATCTTAAAATTCAATTCTTTGCCATGACAGGACAGGAGGTCAGACATACCTCCCTGTACCTCCTTCCCTCTTATGGTTTAGACCCAACAACTGAACAGCATTAATGTTGAAATAGAGATCATGAGACTGACAGAACAGACTCTTTGTGGCAATAAGACCCCAAATTATAAACAGGACCAAGGGCCATGCCAGGCAAGGGTTAAGTCTTGTACCCTACTCTTAAAGAATAAACTAGATTCTAACTACCACATGGTTTTTATTTTTCTCTAGCAGCCAAGCAAGCACTGGCTGTGAGAGAAGCAAGATTAAAACAATTACAACTCACCCAGTTCACAGACGCTGAGTAACTTATCTCCTGCCCCACCAACCTTAAGGACAGCTTTCACCGGACAAGGGACTGATTTCAGTAACTTTCTCCTGATAAGAGACCATCCTCCATGGACTGGTTCTGGCCAGTTTTGGAGGCTGTGCCTTTACAGAGGCTGAGTACCTTCATGTCCCTGCTTCACTTTTTGATGTGTAGGTCCTAATTAGAATACATTTAAGTGTCAAGTCTCCACCCCAGAATGAACATGCATGTTTATTGAATATGCATGTGTTAGGACCTCTTTTATGAGTATTCTCATAAAATGATATAGCTCCTCTGATATCCTATTGAGTATGTATATGTAGCCAAATTATTTGGCTCAAATTCCTGTCCTCTCCTTCCCTCCCTGGAAGTGCCTGCCTCTGGCCTTGGCTGTAGGCCACACTTCCCAGCCTGTCATAATGGCCACCTTGTAGGCTGCAAACCCTTATAAGAAATAAAGCTCTCTTTTCTAAATTTATAAAATTGTGTGATTTTTCAGTTGATGCTCTCTTTCTACACACACACACACACACACACACACAATTTATACAGAAAGAAATCTGGAGAATATATGTGGGAATGGATATTAAGTGTGTGGCACCATGGTGGAAGTAACATAAAGTTGGATTAGGCTAAATTTATTAATGTTGGCCCACTAAACAGAGATTCTGGATTCAGGGTTGTAGGTCAAAGCTTTAGAAAGGGCTCCAATGGTTGGTTTGGTCAGTTACTTGGTTGCTTGCTTGCTTGGTTGTTTGGTTGGTTTGTTGCTTGATTTCTTGTTGATTGGTTGGCTGTTTGCTTATTTGTTTGGTTACTTGGTTGGTTGGCTGAAACAGAATCAGAGTTTACCTAAGGTACATAAAGTTGAGATGCCACAACTTCCTTGGTTTATGTGTACAGGAAGGTATGCAAAAACTCAGGGAGACTGGATTTATTATGTCAGAGCTGCTCACTCACACTGGAGGGTCTACAGAACATACCTCTCACAACGATCATGAGAAAGAATATTGTGAGAGGAGCCCAATATGCTGGAAGAGCTTTGAGCTTGTGCTCTCAGTAGGCAAAATGTTACAGCAGGAACTGCAGCCGCTGGACTGGGATCTTTAAATAAAATGAGGATAATTGAATCCTGGGGTGGCAGGGAACATGGGCTGTCCTTATCACCAAAGATGAGGTGGGTGTGGTCACCACAGTGGAAAGCAATGTCAAGGCAGCAGTCGGAATGGTCTGACTCACGGAAACCCACGGCATTGTGTAGTCCATCATCCACAGGGAGAGCTAATGGGCTGTACCAAAGTCTTAGTTGTTCTTTAAAAAATGAAGAATTCTAGGTCAACTGAATAAAAGACTAACTCAGATTAATGAAACACAGATCTAAAACCCTCAATCAATTCCCAGACTTGAGCCAGTTCACAGGCCCACAACCCCTTAAGTGAAGGGGAGGCTGGGTGATCTTGGGGAAGTACGCTGCTACATTGCCAAAAATTTACATTGTTAATCTTTTTCCCAGTCTTCCCCAAAGGGACCTACAGCCTTCCACCAGGATGACTGTGACTTAGAGAAAAGAAAATTCTCAGATATTTGGGGAATTACTGGACACTGACTCTGATTTGACAGGAATTCCCAGAGACCAAAATCATCACTGTGGTCCACCAGAGTAGGGACTTATGGAGGTTAGCTGGTGGATGGAGTGTGAGCTCATGTCTGTATCACAGTGGATCCAATGTGTCCCTGAACCCACCCTGCGGTTGGAATAGACACATACACAGCAACTTTCAGCACCCCTACGTTTGTTGTTTCACCTACGGACTGAGGACAAGTATGATAGGAAAACCCAATTATGAGCCACTAGGACTGGTTTCACCTAGTAAAAGAGTAAACCAAAAGCAAGAGTGCATTGAGTGCTACATAAATGCTCTCCAAAGGGTGGCCTTGGTAGAGAAGGATTTCAATAATCAAGCAGATAGGATGACCTGTTCTGTGGACACCACTCAGCCTCTTTCCCCAGCCACCCCTGTCATTGCTCAATGGGCTCATGCATACAGTGGCCATGGTGGCAGGGTCAGAGGTGATGCCTGGGCTCTGCAGCATGGACTTCCGCTCCTAAGGTAACCTGGCTGTGGCTCTGAACCACCTCCATCATAGAAGAGGCAGTGTCTTGTTCTCACTGAAACAGACACTATATATGAGAATTTCCCCTCCTACCCTCAATGTTCCTGTCACCACTGATAAATTGTACTTCATAAAAATCACACTACTGTCTAGACATACAGAGTGCTTTATCCACCCTCATGGTCTCCCACACGAGTTGGTTCTCATCATCACTATTACCCCTAGTGACACACCAGCAAAATTTTCATTTCCTGTCCCTCAATCTTATGCTCTGCTGGTCTAGAAGTCTTGGTCCCAAAAGGAGGAATGCATCCCCCACAATACAAAGAAATGATTCTACTGAACTGGAAGTTAAGATAGTCCCTGTCCACTGAGCTCCTCATGCCTCTGAATAGACAGGCAAAGAAGGGAGCTACCGTGCTGGCAGAGGTGGTTGATCTTGACTACCAAGGGTTAATTGCTTCTACTCCACAGAAGTAAGAAATAATACTTCTGGAATACATGGGATCTCCTAGGGTGTCTTCAGTGCTACCTACTACCATGCCCTGTGATTAATTTAATGGAAAACTACAACAACCCAATTCAGGCACAGCTGCCAATGGCCCAATTCCTTCAGGAAGGAAAGTTTGGGTTATTGCCCCATATGAAGAATCAAGACCAACTGAGTTGCTTGCTGAAAGCTAAGGGAATACAGAATGGGTAGTAGAAGAAGGTAGTTATAGTTACTAACTAGGAACATGTGACCAGATACAAAAATGAGGGCAGTAATTGTTGTGACTTTGACAAGGGAGACAAGGCAATTCAATGGGGAGTGAATAGTCTTTTCAAAAATGTCCTGGGACAGATTGATGTTCACATGTACAGACTGAAGTTAGTCCCCTCCCTCACACCATTTATACAAGTTAACCCTAAATGGATCAAAGACCTAAATATAAGAGCCAAAAGTTTAGTACACGTAGGAGAAAATATGGGACTGAGGCTTTGTGACCTTGGGTTAGGCAATGATTTTATAGATATCATACCAAAACCACAAGTATAATAGAAAATATAGATAAGCTGTACTTTATAAAATTCACAAACATTCATGTATCAAAGTAGACTTTCAAGAAAACGAAAAAATAATTACAATGTGAGATAAAATGTCTGCAAACCCTATATCTAAGAAGAGAATTGTATAAGAATATGTTTGGGCCGGGCACGGTGGCTCACGCCTGTAATCCCAGCACTTTGGGAGAACACGGTGGGTGGATTAGAGGTCAGGAGATTGAGACCATCCTGGCCAACACGGTGAAACCCCGTTTCTACTAAAAATACAAAAATCAGCCGGGTGTGGTGGTGCACGCCTGTAGTCCCAGCTACTCAGGAGGCTGAGGCAGGAGAATCACTTGAACCCACGACGAAGAGGTTGCAGTGAGCCAAGATCGTGCCACCGCACTCCAGCCTGGCAACAGAGCAAGACCCCATCTCAAAATATATATATATATTTTTTTCACAAATATATATATATTTTACTATTGACATTCACAAGTCAACAGTAAAAAATAAAATAACACACTTTTAACATGGGGAGACAATCTGAATAGACATTTCTCCAAAGAAGATATACAAGCGGCCAATAAACACGAAACCATGCTCAGTCTTATAACTCATTTAAACAATGCAAATCAAAACCAGTGAGAAAGCACTCCACATCCATCAGGAAGGCAATAACTAGAGAGACAGATAACAATAAGTGTTTGCGAGAATGTGTGGAAACTGGACCCCTCGACACTGCTGGCAGGAATATAAAATGATGCTGTCCTTTGAAAAGCAGTCTGGCACTTTGTCAAAAAGTGAAACACGGAGTTGCCATGTAATATAGCAATTGCACTCCTAGATCTGGAGAAATGAAGTCATGTGAAAAGCTTGTATGTGAATGCTCAGAGCAGCATTATTTAGAACAGCCAAAACGTGGAAACAACCTAAATCCCATAAACTGCAGAAGAGATAGATAAAATATGGTGTAGGTAAGTAACAGAATAGAAGTCAAACATAAAAAGTAACAAGCTACTGATACATACCATGAACATAAATGAACCTTGCAAACTTTGATCGAAGCCAGTCACATAAGACCCAGTGTTGTGTGACTTCATTTATATGAATGTTCTAGAATAGGCAAATCCATAGACTGAAAGTGATTACGGATTTCCTAGGGCGGGGCAGATCAGGGAAATGGGCAGTGGCTGCTGATGGGTACGTGGTTTCTTCTGGGGTGATGAATGTTCTAAAACGATGGTGATGGATACACAACTCTGTGAATATACACAAACTCCTTGCATGGTACACTTGAAATAGATGGGCTGGATAGCATGTAAATTATATCTCAATAAAACTGTATAAAAGTAAAGAGAAGCGCCCGGAAGTGCTGCCTTGGGGTGAGAAGGCGGCCACGGCCGGGACTGGTGCCTGAAGAGGAGCCGGAGTCGGCGGCTGCAGAGGCTGTGCGCCACATACACCTGCAGAACTTCCCACGCTCTCTGCTTGAGACCCTTAATGGGCAGAAGCTGGGTGGGCACTTCTGCGACGTGACTGTGTGCATTCCTGAAGCTTCGCTGCGTGCGCACCGCTGCGTGCTGGCAATCGGCTCGCCCTCCTTCCAAGACAAGCTGCTGCTCGGCCACTCTGAGATCCGTGTGCCTTCGGTGGTGCCCGTGCAGATGGTGCGACAGCTAGTCGAGTTCCTGTACAGCGGTTCGCTCGTTGTGGCACAGAGTGAAGTCCTGCAGGTACTCATGGCTGCGTCGGTGCTTCGCATAGACAGTTATCGACGAATGCACGCAGATTATTGCACGCGCTCGAGCCCCGAGCACCTCTGCACCCGCGCCCCTGCCCACCCCTGTGCCCCCGCCCCTCGCACCTGAGCAGCTGCGTCACCGCCTGCGCCACCTGCTGGCTGCGCACCCCCGGGGCACCCCGGTGCCGCGCACAGCGGTAAGCAGCGCCAGCCCGCGCGTTTGCAGCTGCCTGCGCCCCCGACACCTGCCAAAGCCGAGGGGCTTGGTGCCTACCCCTCACTGTCCGCGGCCCCTGACGACCGAGGTGACAACGATGACGAGGAAACTGACGATGAGACCGATGGCGAGGACGGCGAAGGTGGTGGCCCGGGAGAGAGCCAAGCACCTCCTTCCTTCCCAGACTCTGCTGCCGGCTTCCTCACTGCTGCTGCTGACAGCGCGTGCGAGGAGTTCCCTGCACCCACTGGCCTCTCTGACTACAGTGGTGTGGGAGGGATTTTCTTCCGGGATCTGGGGCAGCTGAGGACGTATTTCCAGACAGCTATGTAACCGCTTGGCACGACAAGGATGGCGCTGTCCCCGAAGGCTGTCCCACTGAGACCCCTGTCCAGGCCGACTGCATACTGGCTGGACCCCGCCCGCCTGGCGTGAAGACCCCAGGGCCGCCCGTCGCACTCTTCCCCTTTCACTTGGGTGCTCCCGAACCACCCGCACCACCCCCTTCAGCACCATCCGGGCCAGCCCCTGCTCCCCCACCCGCCTTCTACCCCACACTCCAGCCCGAGGCAGCCCCCGGCACTCAGCTGTGGGAGGCCCCGGCTCCCTCTGCTGCTCCCACCACGGCCCCCTCAGGCACCTCTGCTCGCACTCCAGGTGCCGAGCCACTTGCCTATGAGTGCGGCCACTGTCGCAAGACGTTCAGCTCAAAGAAAAGCTACACCAAGCACATGTTCATCCACTCGGGGGAGAGGCCGCACCAGTGCGCCGTGTGCTGGCGATCCTTCTCGCTGCGCGACTGCCTGCTCAAGCACACGGTCACGCACACCTGCGTGCACGCCTTCCAGTGCGCGGTCTGCGCCGAGCCCTTCACGCAGAAGAGTTCGCTCAATATGCACATGCGCACTCACCGGCCTGAGGGCGCGCCCTTCCCCCATCTACTGCAAGGTCTTCTCTCACCACGCGCTGCTGGAGCACCACCTGGCCGCGCACTCCGCGCCCTGATGGGGCTGGGGCCTGGTCTCGCCCGCTGTGGATCCGCAACCTCCCGCACAGGCGGCCACGCCCGCTTTCCCGCCAGTAGGCCACGATCCCTCCTGAGCGCAAGTCCTATTTCTCCCTTCACCCCTTTCTCCATATGCCCAAGTCCGCCTTACTCCTCTCCTCCATGTACTTGAACCTTTCAGGTGGTGCTGGGCTGGGGCTGGGACTGGTTAGGGATCAGACCACCTCTGAGAACTAGACCATTTCCAGCCTAAACCGGGCGCTCAGGCCCTTGGACCCGGCCCAAGATTTGACTCCGGTTCTCGCGCCGCCCTCTCCTGGGGTTGAGGTGGGGACTGAGGCCGCTCTCCTGCTCCAGTGTCGGGCTGGGCAAGGGCCCTGGCTCCCTACCCAAGCCATCACTCCCTCATGGGGCACCTAAGGAGGCTCAAGTGGACCCATCATATATGGGGGCTGATCCTCGGGACCCTCACTCTAATAAAGGACTGTAGGCCATGGTACCTAAACAATCAATAAATAAGTAAATAAATAGAAGCTGTAGTTCACAGCCCCCATGGGGCCTAAACAAACAAACAAACAAATAAATAAATAAATAAATGCTCTAGTTCATAGTCCCCTTGTGTTAGGTGTAGTCCTATGACCAGCTTTTGCCAAAGGGAGACAATGGACTAACGTGAGCCACTTCCAGAGCTGGCCTACAAAAGCCTCCAATGCCTTTCTCACACTCTCCCCTTCTACCCATAGATGCAGGTGGGAGGAGGTCCCAGAGATGACGGAGGCACCTGATGGAAAGATTCTGGGTTCCTGCATGGCCACGCAGAGGGGAGCAGCCTCTACCCTGAACGCCCAGCCAGCAACCTCTGCTGGGCCCAAAATATAATGTGAAGTCAATGAAATCTGGGGGAGTCATCTGATACTTCAGGACACGTAACTAATGTATCTGCTTAAAAACTTGGCCGGGGCCGGGCGCGGTGGCTCACGCCTGTAATTGCAGCAATTTGAGAGGCCAAGGCAGGGGCATCCTTGAGGTCAGGAGTTCAAGACCAGCTTGGCCAACATGGTGAAACTCCATTTCTACTAAAAATACAAAAAATTAGCCAAGTGTGGTGGTGGGCGCCCATAATCCAAGCTACTCGGGAGGCTGAGGCAGGAGAATTGCTTAAGCTCAGGAGGCGGAGGTTGCAGTGAGCCTCGATCGTGCCACTGCACTCCAGCCTGGGCAACAGAGCGAGACTCTATCTCAAAAGAAAAAACAAAGAAAAAAAGAAAAAAAACTTGACCGGGGCAGTGGCCCACGCCTGTAATTCTAGCACTTCGGGAGGCTGAGAATGGTGGATCACCTGAGGTCAGGAGTTCGAGGCCAGCCTGGTCAACATGGCGAAACCCCATCTCTACTGAAAATACAAAAATTAGCTGGGTGTGGTGGCAAGCGCCTCTAATCCCAGCTACTCAGGAGGCTGAGACAGGAAAATCACTTGAACCTTGGAGGTGGAGGTTGCAGTGAGCTGAGATTGCACCACTGCACTCCAGCCTGGGCAACAAGAGTGAAACTCCATCTCAAAAATAAATAAAATAAGTAAAAATGTAACCACACTGTTAGCTAAGTATTTTTCTAGACATTTAAACCCAGCCATTTTGTCTCAGAAAACTTTGTTCTTACACAATGTTTGATTCTGTGCTAAATAAAACATTTAAATCAGAATTATACCAATCTTTAAATCTTTTTGCTAACACAGTATTTTCCAGGGCATTTTTTTTTTTTTGTATTTTTCTTTTTAAAGCAGCTGACAGGCACTTGTTTATTTCCCCAGAAGGAGGCAGAATGGGGTCCTTGGGGAGTCTCTGTACTAGCCTGGTGCCCTGGACAGGCAGATCTCACTTCCAGAAGAGCACATTCCAGAAAAGCAGCCAGCAAGGGTAGAGGCCCAGGGACAGCAGTGGGAAGAGCAGGGTGCCTTAGGTGTGGTGCTCCAGCACACCCTGGGCCAGCGCTGCCAGGAAGAGCTGCCAGCCCTCGGCCAGTGACAGTGGTGCCTCCTGCAGCTCCCGCCACAGGAATGGGCTGCCAAGGAGCATGGCTGCCGGGCTTGTCAACACCAGCAGGGCAGCATAGAGGGTCCAGGGCCCAAAGGCTCGGCGAGCACAGCGGCAGCACCATAGCGGCGGCCAGCAGGAAGTCCAGTCAGAAGTTGGTGAGGGCCATGCAGCCCAGCTGCAGTACTAGGTAGATCAGGGCTACCAGCTTCAGAGCCATCCAGCCCCTGTCTGGGACCTGTGTGCTTACCACCCTGTGCTGGGGGAGGGGGGACACTAGGGCCAGGGGCCCCCCTGAGCTTCTCAAGGCCCACTCCGGCCTCATGCAGCTGCATCCACAGTTGCAGAGCCTTGAAACCAAGGACCAGGAGCAAGAAGCTGGTGGCAGGCATGTAGAGGCCGATGGAGGCGAAGCGGGACAGGGTGGGGAGCAGGTAGAGGAAGAACGGCTGGTACGGGTGCTCCAGGAGGTGGCTGAGCTTGCAGAACATGCCCTCCAAAGCCTTGCCCACTGCCACCAGGTCATACTTGTACTGGCGGAAGCTATTGATGTGTCGCAGGGTTAGGGCCTCCACATGGCAGCACAGGAAGAGGCCATGAGGGCAGGTGCTGTCGTTCGGCGGTCTGTGATTCTAAGACCTAAGACCAGGATTGCTTTTGAGACTGGAGTGAAACAGCAAAAACAGAAGACAAGAGTGACTCTGAGGCCTTTACTTGGCTTCCACACTAAAATGCATTAGCCCCAGGAGTCAGCTTCTCTTTTCTTCCTCTTCATATTTAGATGGTGAGAGAGGTAGCGTTTAAGACATACATTAGGGCCCCAGATGAGGGCCAGGAACAGGCTGGACCAAGACTCAGACAGCCCAGCTCCATGGCAACCCGATGGCCCCTGTGGGAGTGGACAGGTATCCTGCTCATTCCCTCTCAGGGCGACTTCAGCTCTTGGAGGGGAGGGTTCTGGTTAAGTCTCAGGTGGGATAGTTATGGTGAGTGACAGTTGCTAGAAGAACACGGTGACAATATCTGTTATTTTCAATTGATCCAGTCTCTTGTCCACCACACAGACTCCTTGATGGAAAGCCCTTCAGGAATAAGAAAGGGTTCAGGTTCTCAGGGTAAAACAAGCTTTGCAATTCTCTAATTTGCTAATTGTCAACTTCTGAAGACTGTGTTTCCTCATGGTAGTAGGAGCTAGTATGAGTAATTTACCAGCGTGAAACGCAAGATTCCATGCACCTGTGGAAATACAGCCTGCGTTCCAGCACCTTCTTTCGTGAATTCTTGGATTTCTTCCTCAGCTCCTAAGTCAGTTCGTCTCTGACTTAACCCGCAACGGGCATTGAAGGGAATTATTCCAGGAAGTGTCCTCCCCATCACTCTTTACTGGTTTTTTGTTTCCTTTTTGAAGTTTTTGTTTTTGTTTTGACACAGCACACAGCGAAACTGCTGCAGGAGGCAGAAGGATGTGTGTGACATATCATCACCTTCCATTTTGCATTAATAAACATCACCCAAAATTTGCCTATCCGCTGCTAAAATAAAGATTCAACAGAATAGAAACTCAACAGGAAAACTCACTGTCACTAAGGCCAACAAAAGACAAACTGGAGAAATATTAGTCATAAATACAGAAAATAAAGGATGGGTGAACAAATTGAGATCCGGCTTGCTGAGCGTCACGTGGAGACCGTGTGCAGGAAGAGCCAGGACACCAGAGCTGGGGGGCTTCTGCAATCCCGGCCGCTCCTGCATCCTGGGCTCACGGTTGGGGCCTGTCTGCCTCCAGCTGGTGGCTCCATCCTCTCTGTGCCCTACCAAGCTCACCAGTAAACTGCAGCTACAGGACACATAGCATGGAAGAGGGTGACTCTGGGCAAGGCCTCTCCGGCTGGGGTGGGCCCAAGGGAGACCTCCCTGAATGGAGGTGGCAGGTGGGGAACCCGCAGGACGTCACTGTCACAGACGCCCCATTGCAATGGGCCCACCTGCTGCCCCTGCCCTCGCATGCAGACCCCTGTGGCCCCCTGGACACCTGCGAGGTCCTGAAGCCTAGCGAGGCAGCTGCCCTGAGGCCTGAGCCTCTGCAGGGACCAAGGAGCATGCCATGTACGTGACAAAACCTTTCCCTAAAGAAAGTGTCCCATCCGCCCCTTGAGGTTCCGGAAAACATTTCTTAAGACCCATTGAATGGCAGGACAAGATAAAAGGAATTAAATTTAAAACAGAGAATGAAATACTGGAGCTTGATTTCACTGCAGAGGAAAAACTGAGCCCCAGAGAATGAAGTTGTTCCCATCTGTGCGTCTTCACCTGGCTAACATGAAGAGCTGGGCCTGCGCCCAAGGACGGGCCTCCACGTGGTCCTGAGGAATCAAAGTGTGGGTAAAATGTCCTCCCCAGAATGCCCCCAAAGAGATCCACGTGTGATGGGATCCCTTCCTAGGGAAAAGTAGCCATGCTCACGCTGGTAAGCCAGCTAAGCTTCTCCGCAAATGCTCCCCATGGCTGACAGCCAGAGGAAGCCCATGGTCCCCTGGCCCCAGGGACCTCCTGCCATTTCCCATTCCCCTATTCAACATCCTCCTCACAAACCACTAGCAAGCCCAGATCTCCTTGCATCTCTACCTTCACCTTTCCAGAAGGGCATCTAAATAGAACAGTGCAGCCTCTTCTCTCCACCACTCTCACTTGGTGATATACATTGAAGGCTCACTCCTGCCTTTGAGCGACTTGACAGCTCATTCCTTTTCATCGATGAGTAGTATTCCATTGTGTGAATGTGCTTCAGCTTGTTTTTTATTCACCTATTGAAGGACATCCTGATTTAAAGTGTCTGGAAACTTAAAGTATCTGAATAGAGGGTGCTGTACGTAACTGCATGTTTTTTTGTTTGGACATAAGTTTTCAAAGCAGTTGACGACCCAGGAGCACAGCTGCTTTCTTAGACCATATGGTGAGACTATGTTTAGCTTTGAGACAAAACTACCATTGGGACTGCCAGTGGCTGTACCATTATGCCTTCCACCCGCAGTGATAAGCTCCTGTTGTTCCTAATCCTCCATAGCAATTGCTATTGTCTTTGTTTTTATATTTGAGTTGTTCTAAGAGAACCAATAGGAATTTTATATTTATATACATATATATCTACATATATATACACACATATCTCTATATAGAGAGAGATATTTATGCTCAGTGCAGTGGCCCACGCCTGTAATCCCAACGCTTTGAGAGGCAGAGATGGGTGGATCGCTCAGGAGTTCGAGACCAGCCTGGACAACATGGTGAAACAGCATCTCTACAAAAAATTAGCCAGCGTGGTGGTGCACACTTGTGGTCCTAGCTCCTCGGGGAGGTGAGGTGGGAAGATTGCTTAAGCCCAGGAAGTCAAGGCTACAATGAGCCGAGAGGGCGCTGCTAAACAACAGCCTGGGCAACAGAGACAGACCCTGTCTCAAAAAAAAAAAAAGAGAGAGAGAGAGATTTATTATGGGAATTGACGCCCATGATTATAGAGGCCAAGAAGTCCCACAGTCTACTGCCTGCAAGCTGGAGAACCAGGAACACCAGTGGTATAACACACAAGCCTGAAGACCTGATAGTCAAGTGGGGAGCCACTGGTGCAGTCTCAGAGTCCAAAGGCTTGAGAACCAGGAAGGACAGAAGATGAAAGTTGCAACTCAAGAAGAGAGAGACTACATTGTTCTATTTGGGCCCCCAGTGGATCAGATGGCACTCACCCACACTGGTGAGCATGGCCCATCCTCGTTCTACCCATTCAGTGCTTATCTCTTCCAGAAACACCCTCACAGCCACACAGCTACCTCACTGTTGTTGTAACTTGCAATCCCCTGATGACATATGCTATTGAGCTGCTTTTGGTAATACTTATTTGCCATCTTTATGTATTCTCTGGTGAGGTGTCTGTTCAGATCATCACCCATTTTTATTGGATGGCTTGTTTTCTTCTGGTTGAGTTTTACTTTCTTGGTATACTTTGAATAATAGTCCTTTTTTTAGATAGCTGTTTTCCAAATACTTTCTCCCAGTATGTGCCTTGCCTTTTCATTCTCCTAGTGGGGTCTTTTATGGAGTACACATTTTCAGTTTTAATAAGGTCTACATTATCATGTTTTCCTTTCATGGATTGGCTTTTGGTGTTGTGTATAAAACCTCATCACCAAATGCAAGGTCAGGTAGATTTTCTTCTATGTTCTATCCTAGAATTTTTACAGTTTTCTACTTTAAATTCTAAGTCTATGAATAATTTTGTACGTATTTTTGTGTACGTTGTAAAATTTGTTTGTACATTTGTTTTATCCCACAAGGTCATCTGGCTGTTTCATCACCATTTGTGGAAAAGACTCTTTTCTCCACCGAGCAGCTTTTGCTCTTTCACAGAATCAGTTGGCTATATTTATGTTGGTCTATTTAGGGGCTCTCTATATTGTTCCATTTGTCTGTGTGACCATTTCTTCCCCAATGTTACACTCTCTTCATAGATTTATAAGTCTTGGAATCTGGATGTGTGAATTCTTCAACTTTGTTCCTCATCAGTCTTATATTGTCTATTTTAGGTTTAGAAACATTTTATTGGTGTCTTTGCTGGGATTTTGATTGGAATTGCACTGGGTCTATAGATGAAGTTTGGAGGAATTATTTATTTAGCTTTTGTCTAATTTTTTTCCAACTGTGTTTCAAAGTTTTCTGAATGCACATTTGTACATATTTTGTTAGGTTTATACAAGGACTCAATTTTGGGGGTGCCACGTAAATGATTTTTATTTCATTTCGAATCAACTTCCAATTGTTCTTTACTGACATGTAGGAAATCAATTAACTTATATTATTGCCCTTTTACTTTGATTCTTACATCCATCCATTCCGATCAAGATACGGAATAGCAGGCTCCACTTCAGTTTGAATTTCCAAAATTACCGCGTGGCATAATCTGTACACTGAATTTCATGATGCCAATGCATGCGATGCATGCAACTCACTCCAGAATAGCGGGCTCAGGTAGTCCTGCACTGTGTGCTGACCACCGGCAGGGCGCGCCCGATCCCGCTACTTTCCACCCGCGCGCCGTGCATGCGTGCTCGGTGTGCAGCCGGGGCACCGCGTGCGCGGGGAGAACCGAGCTCTCTTCTCAGGAGTTCAGTCGTGCGGAGCGCGGAGGGGAGCGGCCCGGACCGAGGAGGGAGCTTTGCCGCGGATTTCCCAACCGTTCCCTTTTTTTTTTTGAGACAGAGTCTCTGTCTTCCCGGCTGGAGTGCAGTGGCGCGATCTCGGCTTACTGCAACCTCCGCCTCCAGAGTTCAAGCGATTCTGGTGCCTCAGCCTCCCGAGTAGTTGGGATTACAGGCGCGCGCCACCATGCCTGGCTAATTTTTTTTTTTTTTTTTCCATTTTTTGGTAGAGATGGAGTTTCATCATGTTGGCCAGGCTGGTCTCGAACCTCATCTCAAATGATCCACCCGCCTCGGCCTCCCAAAGTGCTGGGATTACAGGCAGGAGCCACCGCGCCCGGCCCTCCAACCGCTCTTAAAAACTGCGCACGGAAGCGGTCACTTTTCTGGGATTTTCCCACGTGGTTCTTTACTTTGTCAGAGAACATTTTTAAAACACTTACTTTTTAGAAGTTTCGCCTCCTCGAGGCTTTGCCGCTCCTGGTCATCGCCTATCGCGGTATATTTGCAGATTCTGACTTGTTTCTGGGACGGTCCCGATGCTGAGACGCTGGGGCCGGCAGGGTGGGCGCCCCGGTTGCCAAGGTTTTGCTGGTCTGTTTTCCCACAGCGCCAAAGCCCTGCACAAGCTGGAAAACAGCTGCGCAGAATCCACTACATTACATTTAAATATATTGTTTATAACAAAATCAGATCTCACTACAGTCTTCTTTTCCTGGCTATAATGGAAGTAAATGCATCAACAATACTTATCGTTCCTTTGTTAAGAAAGTCACAGTTTAATTGGCAGCAGATTTGTAGGGGTGCATAGGTGATGCATGGTTTTAGTCATCGGAGTCGTGGATTAGAGGAAATGTTAGCTGTATCAAGTATTCATATTAAAACACAAGATGAATTCAGGAGAATCTCTTTTTTTTTGGTTTGTTTTTCTAGGTCTTGACCATTTGCAATACGGAATTAGCTGAAGGTCAGTTAACCTTTAGCTGTGAACCCATATGGTCGTGGGGTCATATGACAGCTCTTCATGCAAATTGCAGTTTTTGTTTTCCTTATTTCAGGGTCCATTTTAGCAATTTACATTTTTCTATGAAATCACCCATTTCCTCTAGGTTTCCAGTTTGTTCGGTTAAAAGACTTGATTTATCGTCTATTTGTAGTTGTATACAGAATTCTTTATTGTTATTATTATTATTAGAGTCAGGGTCTCACTAATGTTACCCAGGCTGGTCTCCAGCTCCTGGACTCAAGCAATCCACTGGCCTCAGGCTTCAAAAGTGCTGAGATTACAGATGTGAGCCACGACATCCAGCCCGGGATTCTTAATTTTATCTACTTTTTTATTCTATTTTTTTCCATCAGCAAAACTATATTCTTAAAGTATACTTCTTACAGTATTTTGTTTTCAAGTGACATAATTGCTATGTTTGACAATTTCTTATGACCCAGTAACGTATTATGTGTGCATATATATATATATAGTTACTGGTACGGTACCAGTACTGTAGCAATTACAATGCAGAACAATACCAGTAACTGATAAGGTATATTTATTAGTTCATTAAGTACGCACAGCTAATAGAACATAGTTTGTGATATGATACATTTGGTCATGATTGGCTACTCCTGTTATGCAGATTGAAAGGTCAGAAGAGTATTTTACCTCTGGTGTTCTCAATTATATCTCAAGTTTAAAGTGACTTCCTAGAAGCATTAAAAATTCCTTTTGAACTTTATTATACAAATAAGGCACAGATCCCTTTTTATCATTAGCTACATGACTAGCTATATGGACATCATAACGTAATTGTATGTTCAGCTAAAATTGAAAACATTCCAGTGTTTGGGTTTCCAATAATTCCTTCCAATAATAGCTCTATGAAGTAATTTTCTTTTTTACAAAACATAACAACACCTAAAATCACTCATACGGTGTCCCATAATTTTTGTTTCTCTGATTTTATCACTTTCTGCAAAGCATCTAGAAAATTATGAGATTGAATATTCTTTTAAACACTTCTAAAAAAATACATAAACACTTCTGTTTTAGAAAACATCACAATGAAACATCAAATCATCATCATAAATTCTGTTAACATTCTTCCAATCCTTGAATATTGTTTTTCCAGTGGCGAGTGTTTGTATCACTGCTAAAAGATGCTCATGAAACAGAACTAAGAGAAGTTTCTTTGGAATAAGAGAGCCACTCACAAGGAAAGAACTCACCACTGGAGCATCATTTTATAAAGCTACTCTTTTGAAAATGTTGACCATGAATTGAAATAGATTCTTTAAAGTCTGTATCTTACCCTGGTGAAAGGTAATCAGCTTTTTACAGAGTGAACCGTTGGCCAGGCATAGTGGCTCATGCCTGTAATCCCAGCACTTTGGGATGCCAGGGCATGAGGCTCATGTGAGCCCAGGAGTTGAAGACAAGCCTGGGCAATGTACAGAGACCCATCTCTACAAAAAATTAATTTAAAAATTAGCCTGGCATGATGGTGCACACCTATAGTCCTAGCTACTCCAGAGACTGAGGGAGAGGATCGCTTGAGCCCGGGAGGTCAAGGCTACAGTGAGCTATGATCACACCACTGCACTCCAGCCTAGGTGACAGAATGAGACCTTGTCTCAAAAAAAAAAAAAAAAAAAAAAAAGAGAATGAGCTCAGGACATAGCAACACAACAACAAAAAGTAATACTATAACATAATAAATAATTATATGTATTATAAAAATATGTTAAAGTGACATTTGGAATTATATGTTAGTCTGTATCATTTACTTTTCATTATAATAAATGTTTTTAATGCTCCTAGTAAAACAGTAGGCACCAGGTGCAGTGGCTCACTGCTATAATCCCAGCACTTCAGGAGGCCCAGGTGGGAGGATTGGCTTGAACCCAGAAGTTCAAGACGAGCCTGGACAACACAGTGAGACCCTGTCTCTACAAAAAATTTAAAAATTCGCCAGGTGTGGTGGCACGCACCTGTAGTCCCAGTTACTTGGCAGGCTGAGGCTGTGACCACACCACTGTACTCCAGCCTGGGCAACAGAGTGAGACTCTGTCTCAAAAAAAATAAGTAAATAATAAAAATAAAAAACAGCGAGGCATGGTGGTACACTCCTGAGTCAAAGGCGGGAGGATCGCTTGAGCCCAGCAGTTTCAGGTTGCAGTGAGCTCTGATGGTGCCACTGCACTCTAGTCTGGGCAACAGAGGGAAACCCTGTTTCAAAAAAAAAGTACAGCCAGTTATCACTGTCAATTACTTGTGATTAATAGTACAACTAATTAAACAGGTGTTTGAAAAAATAACGTTTTTAATAATAACATTTATTATAATGAAAAGTAAATGATACAGACTAGCATATAATTCCAAATGTCACTTTAACATATTTTTATAATACATATCATTATTTATTATGTGTTATATTATTGTTACTAAATTTTTATTTTTGAATAGTTCAGATTTACATAAAATTTGGGAAGATAGCACAAAGATTTTTCATGTTGTGCAGACCCATCCATATGTTTCCTCTCTTGCTAATATCTTACATCAGTATATACTGTTATCACAATGAATGAACCAATATTGTTATTACTACAAACTAAAGTCAATACTTTATTCAGATTTTCTTAGTTTTCCTGATATAGTTTGGCTGTGTCCCCACCCAAATCTCATCTTGAATTGTAATCCCCATAATCCTCACGTGTGTCATGGGAGGGACCGAGTGGGAGGTAGTTTAATCATGGGGGAGTCTCCCCTATGCTGTTCTCCTGATAGTGAGTGAGTTATCAGGAGATCTGATGGTTTTCTAAGTGTCCGGCATGTCCCCTGCTGGCACTCATTCTGTCTCCTGCAGTCCTGTGAAAAAGTGCCTTCTGCCATGATTATAACTTTCCTGAGGCCTCCCCAGCCATGGGGAACTGTGAGTCAGTTAAAGCTCTTTGCTTCATAAATTAAACTTCTCTGCTTCATAAAGTCTTGGGCAGTTCTTTATAGCAGCGTGAGAACGGACTGATACATTTTCCTTGTCTGTTTGAGTTCCATTAAGGATACCGCTTAGTAGTGATGTCTCCTTTGGCTTCTCTTGGCTGTGGCAGTTCGTCAGACTTTCTTTGTTTTTGATAACCTTGAAGATACTGAGGAGTGCTGGTCAGGTGTATTGTAGAATGTCCTCCAGTTTAAATGATGTTTTTCTCATTGTTAGATTGGGGTTCTTGGTTCTGAGAAAGATGATCTGAGGTAAAGTGCCATTTTTCTTTTGTGATGGAGTCTCGCTCTGTCGCCAGGCTGGAGCGCAGTGGTACTATCCTGGCTCACTGCAACCTCCGCCTCTCGGGTTCAAGCAATTCTCCTGCCTCAGCCTCCCAAGTAGCTGGTACTACAGGCAAGTGCCACCATGCCCAGCTAAGTTTTGTACTTTTAGTAGAGATGGGGTTTCACCATGTTGGCCAGAATGGTCTCGATCTCTTGACCTCGTGATCCGCCTGCCTCGGCCTCACAAAGTACTGGGATTACAGGCATGAGCCACCACGCCCGGCCAAAGTGCCATTCTTCTTACATCATAGCAAGGGCACATGCTCCCAAGACCCTGTTCACGTTAATGCTGATCACCCGGCTGAGGTTATGTTTATCAGCTTTCTTCACTGGGAAGTAACTTTTCCCCAGTCTATACTGCATGTGTTCTTTGGAATGAAATCACTATGCAAAGCCCTCACTTAAGAAGTGGGGAGTTTGTGCTGCCTCCTTGTTGACTGATTATCTGCATTAATCATTAGGAGTTCTTCTGCATAAGGGATTTCTATTCACTCATTTATTCATTTAATCATTAATATATACCATCATGGACACCTGGATAATTATTTTAAGCTTTCGATTATAATTTAATACTACATTATTTATTTTGATGCTCAAATTTTTCGTGCTTTGGCGACTGGGAGAGCTTTCCAAAAGCTCCTTCTTTTGTTTGACAACATTCGATTTTTGCGGGGTTTGTTTAGTTTTGTTTTTTGAGCACTTCCTTATTTCAGCACTATCCAATCTTGTATTTTTGCTGCCCCAGTCCAATTATTATCAATTTCTCCAAGAAGCTCTGGTTTCTTTTATTGGAAGATCGTATTAAAAACTTGCATCTGGAATTCTTCTAGATCCGTAAGAGAAGTGAAGTCACAGGACAAGCCTCAGCCCCTCAGGGTGGAGAGACCAACAGTCAAATACAAAGAACTACAACTGGCTGGGCTCAGTGGCTCACACCTGTAATCCCAGCACTTTGGGAGGCTGAGGCGGGCAGATCACAAGATCAGGAGTTCAAGACCAGCCTGACCAACATGGTGAAACCCCATCTCTACTAAAAATACAAAAAATAGCCGGGGGTGGTGGTGTGCACCTGTAATCCCAGCTACTCAGGAGGCTGAGGCAAGAGAATCACTTGAACCCGGGAGGCGGAGGTTGTAGTGAGCCCAGATTGCATCACTGCACTCCAGCCTGGGCAACAGAGTGAGACTCCATTTCAAAAAAAAAAAAAAAAAAAAAAAAAAGAACCACAACTACTGCAGTAGAACCAGAGTGCCAGGCAGGAAGGGAGCCTGCAAAGCTGGTGGCGCTGGGCTCAGTGAGGATGAGTCTGATAGCTGCAGGGGAAGCCAGTCATGGGGGCACATTTGTGAGCCTTACCTCCTGGAGCTCCACCAGATTCTCACAGTGAATCCTGGAGAAAAATCTCAGAGGGCTTCAGGCAGGTGGAGGAGAACAGGCACCATTTTGAAATATGCCAGAGCATTCTCCTCTTAATAAGATCTGTCCTTGGGAGAAACTTTTATTCCAGCTTCATTGAGGTATAATTGAGAAATGAAAATTGTATATATTTAAGGTGTGCAAGGTGATGATTTGATATACATATACATTGTGAAATGATTGCCACAATCAAGCTAATTAGCACATCCACTGCATCACGTGTGCACATGGGGTTAGAACACTTACTATCTACTCTCTTAGCAAAATGCTGTGACACATTATTAACTAGAGTCACCATGTGTGCGTTAGATCCCCAGAACTTGTTTGTTTTATAACTGGAAGTTTGTATTCTTCAGCCAGCACCTCCCCATTTCCCTACCTCCTACACCCCCAGCTCCTGGCAACCACCAATCTACTGTCTGCTTCTATGAGTTTGACTTTCTCAGATTCCACATACATATGAGATCACACAGTATTTGTCTTTCTATGTCTGGCTTATTTCACTTAGTATAAGGTCCTCGAGGCTTACCCATGTTGTTGCTGCCAATGGCAAAATTTCCTGCTTTTTAATGCTGAATAACATTCTGCCTTATATTCTATATATACCTCACATTTGCTTTATCCACTTACCTGTTGACAGACAGTTGGTTGTTCCCATATTTTGGCTCTTGTGACTAATGCTGCACTAAACATGGAGTGCAGATATTCCTTCACGATACTGATTTCATTTCCTTTGGGTATCTTCTGAGAAGTGGGATTGCTGGATCATATGGTAGTTCTATTTTTACTTGTTTGAGAAACATTACATTCCCAAGAGCAGTGTACAAGGGTTCACTTTTCTCCACATTCTGACCAACCATTGTTATCTCCTGTCCTTTTGATAATAGCCATCTTAACAAGGGAAGCCTTGCTTCTCAGTGCTCTCTGCTCACAGTACAAGGAAACGTGCATATTCTCACGTGGATACAGACTCCTGGAACATGTGTCTAAATTAAGGTAAGCATGAGTCACACTGATGTCTTCAGCTCTAACCCATTAGCGTATGGATCATTCCAGCTTCTCTTCTCATCTGTGACTTCTTACTCCAGCAGTGAAAAACCAGGCTCACACCCATCTGCCACGTATTTAATTCATTGTGCAATTCCGCACTAGAGGTAGAGTGGCTTTAGAACTGTTAACTGTTACCCTTGTGGGAACTTTCTAAAAGAGACAGCATTATTTAGGGACAGTTTCCTTTGCCTTTAGCTTTCTGGATCTCCGTCATTTCCAAAGTCACTTTGGTCAGCACCTTTCCCCCACCGTTGGAGGTACGTTTGTTTCATACATTTGTGACACGGTTAGGTTCTTTGTCACATTCTGCATTCCATCCTGACATCCGCTAACCTCCTCAGTGATTTATGTTAATTTGCATACCTTACTACATATTCTTTGGGTTGTAACCTTCTATGGGTTTTGATGAATGCATAATAGCAGGTGTCCACCATTAAAGCATCATAAAGAATGTTCCTCTTCAAGCTCCCTGCCCCCAAAACCCCTGGCAACCACTGATCTCTTTACCCTCTCCGCAGTTTTGCCTTTTCCAGAACGTCATGTAAATAGGATCATACAGTACATAGCCTCATCAAACCGACTCATTTACTTAGCAATATAGAGTTGAGTTCATCCACATCTTTGCATGGGTTGATAACTGGTTTTTTTCTATTGCTTCACTGCATGGATGTAGCCTGGTTTGCTTATCCATTCATCTATTGAAGTGCATCCTGATTTATTCCAGTTTTTGACCATTGTGAAGAGAGCTGCTGTACATATTTATGTGCTGCTTTTTGTGTGCACATAAGCTTTTTAAAAGTTGGCTGAATAAGCAGGAGTGTGATTTGCTGGATCATAGAATGAGATTATATTTAGCTTTAGGGGGGAAACTGTCAGAATGTCTTCCACAGTGTCTGTACCGCTACGCATTCCCACCAGCAATGAATGAGAGTTTATTTTCTTCCACATCTTTGATGACTATTGGTATTGTCTTTTTTTTTTTTTTAAGATTTTAGCCTTTCTAATTGGTGTTTAGGACTATCTCATATTGTCTTAATTTTCCTTCCCCTAATGAAAACTGATGTTGTGTGTGTTTCCTGTTTATTTCTTATGCTTACCTGTATATCTTCTTTGTTGAGGTGTTTAGATCTTTACCCGTTTTTAATTGGGTTGTTTGTCTTCCTGTTGTTAATTTTTACAAAGTATTTTAGATACAAGTCCCTTTTTAGCTATGTCTTTTTCAAAGGTTTTCTCCCAGTCTGTGTCCCGTCTTCTCATTCTCTTAACAAGGTCTTCCACACTTCTGAAAATTTTAACTTTAATAAAGTTCATTTTATCGGCCCGGTGTAGTGACTCACGCCTGTAATCCCAGCACTTTGGGAGGCTGAGATGGGTGAATCACCTGAGGTAAGGAGCTCGAGACCAGCCTGGCCAACATGGTGAAACCCCGTGTCTACTAAAAATACAAATATCAGCCAGGCGTGGTCGCGGGCACCTGTAATCTCAGCTACTTGGGAGGCTGAGTAATGAGAATCACTTGAACCGGGAGGTGGAGTTTGCAGTGAGCCAAGATTGAGCCACTGCACTTCTGCCTGGGTGACAAGAGCGAGACTCCATCTCAAAAAAAAAAAAAAAGTTCATTTTATCACTTTTTGTATTTTATGCATCATGCTTTTGGAGTTGTATATAAACACTCATGCAAAACCCAAGACCACACAGATTTCTCCTAAGGTTTCTTCTAAAAGTTTTTGGTTTAGTTTTATATTTTACATTTAAGTCTATGCACTATTCTTAGTAAATTTTTTTATGTTGTAAAGTTTATGTCTATATTCATTTTTCCCCATATGGTCACCAAATTGTTCCTTTACTATTTGTTAAGAAGACTATATGTAAAAAGACTCCTTTTTCTCTGTGACAAAGATCAGTTGACTGCATTTACATGGGTCTAATTTTGGTCTCCCTCTTCTATTCCAATTATCCACATGTCCAGAGTGACTAGAATAGTTTGATAATAGACAGAAATTGGAGCTGTCAGAGGATACTAGGAAAAATAAAGTTCCCAGAAAGAGGTTATGTTCCAATTCCACTTTAGTTCCAACCCAAAGGCTGAGAAACACTCCATGGAATTTAATTACAGGGAGATAACTGTGATCTTACCAAGATTTATGAACAGGAAGATCCTTGGTGATTGTAGTCAGTCAAAGGGTGGCTTTGACATAGCACCTATCTGTTAGGGCAAATACAGCCAGGGAAAAGGTGACATTTAGAATCATCTGGGATTGGACTCTTGATCAATAGATGCGAAATGTCAGATGGACATGAGAACTGTTGGTCTTTGGTACGTATGTGTTGCAATGAGTAAGGATGAGTAATGTGAAGGAAAGATAGAATCTTGGGACCCCAAACTCACTATGCCAAAGGGAAAGTTAAGCGTGGGAGACTGAGTCAGGCAAAAACTGCCTTCCTTTTGTTCCCAAATAGACGGCTGTAATTTCACATGCTTGCGTTATGTGACATGTGGATTCATTGAGCGCTAATCAGTGCCCCACAAGAATGAAAGCACTTGCCTTGCTGCCTACCTTCCCTCCTCTTTTTTCTTCCCGTCCTGCTTGCTCTTTTCCCTTTAAATAATGAAGTTCCCAAAACCCTCTTTGGAAAAAGCATAGGTCACAGATCCTATTATAACTTGCATTTCTTTTTCCTGGGTACATTCTCAACCTGGGCAAAATAAACCTCTAATCAATGAAGATCTGTCTCAGGCACTTTTTGGTTTAGAGTAAAAATAAGGAGACGTGGGAGCATAGAGTAGAACCTGGGCTTAGGGTAGGGTAGTGACTGTGTGTACAGACTGAAAAGACAAGGCTCTGATAACAAGGAAAAGCCTCTCCTCGCTGGTCAGACAGGAGGCATATCCCAGTAAAACCTGACTCTGGTGTCCACCTCTCTCAAGACAAACACATGTAGAAATTTGAGGCAGAGATAGGCAGAGCTTGGTTTAAATTCTAGCTCTGTCATTTTGTAGCATGAGACTTGGTCACATTCATAAAGCTTTTAGAACTTACTTCACATCACTTGTTATATGGACAGCTGATCCACAAATAGCACACTTATTGTGAGGATTTTTTTTTTTTTTTGAGATGGAATCCTGCTCTGTCACCCAGAGTGCAGTGGCACGATTTCGGCTCATTGCAACCTCCACCTCCTGGGTTCAAGCCATCCTCCTGCCTCAGTCTTCCCAGTAGCTGGGATTACAGGCATGCACCACCACGCCCAGCTAGTTTTTGTATTTTTAGTAGAGACAGGGTTTCACCATGTTGGCCAGGCTGGTCTCAAACTCCTGACCTCATGATCTACCCTTGGCCTCCAAAAGTGAGTCACCTGACCCAGAGGATTAAACAAGGTGGATTAAATAAGCAATCTCAAGTAACCGACTCACAGAGTCTCAGTTAATGCTATGGGGATTTTTTTCTCTTTTGGGGACTTCACTCAAGGAGTTGTCTTCCCTCCCTGTTCATGACTCATTATCACTATCCGTCCATGCAATACATCCAATTATTAACGTTGTTCTGGAAAGTAGTCTACTGTTGGCAAATGCTTCAAAAACATAAATTATGAAATGCCGAGATGTTCCTGCCAATGATAATTACTAAGGCAGAACTCCAGCTACCATTTCACTAAGATTTCCAAAGGAGTCAAATGTCCCCCAAAACTAAGCTACTTCCTTCTGTATTCTATGAGCTCCACTGCTGTAGGGTGACTGTGAGACACAGCAGTAGCATTAGAAAGGGCTCACTCCCGCTTCTTTTTGGTAAAAGGGGTTTTGTTGCTAAACTAGAATAGTGAACCACTGAACCCTCCAACAGGGGATGAGGCTTTGAATTGTTATGTCCACTGTTAAACAGATTCCAAATGTGCTTGGCTGCACATTCAGGCCCTGCGGCATGGAGCTGGGATTGAGGCTCTGGTGCTGCCTGAACCCACATGCTGGGGAGTCAAGATGATTGAAGGCAAGTGCATTGGAGGGTGGGGGCGGGGGCAGCGTGGGGGTGGGGGGCAGGGCAGGATGGAGAGGAAGGGGGTAGGGTGGGACAGGACAGGGAGGTTGAGGGCAGGGCACAGCAGGGAGAGTGTTGCTCTGCAGGGCTGGATGAGTGTTAGGGAAAGAATGCTAATGCACCTAACCAAGAAGTATTAAGTCACAAAGTTTTGTTGTTGGTTGTGCAAACAAGAATCACCATGTGACATGAGTCAGGTCCTCCTAGGATTTGCCATCAGGGAGAGAATTACATGATATCGCTGAATACCAGGTCTAAGCAAAGCAAAAAACACTATAATTGTCCTCTTATTTTTCTATAAAATGAGGATTTTCATATGTTCCTTATGAGCCGCTGTAGCCAAAGCCTTCTTCCTTGTGACCTGGGAAAAAAGGGTTCCTCCTGTTTGTCTTAGATCACCCTGCAGGTGCATGTGGGTTGGACCTGGTGGCACTCACTCCCAGATGAAGGCTTGGAGGTCCATGATGGGGTGAATAAGATCGGGGCCTCATGGTTTATTTATCCTTTTTCAGCTTTATCTGCTTAGTTTTCAGACTAGCCTGAAGGAGAATGTGGAGGAAGACAGGTGGCAGCTGAGTTGGAACCCACGGGTGCGTGGGAACTTGCTCTTTCTCCTGAGTTGATTACCCTTTGCCAGCAGATGAGCACATTTCTCCTCTCAGCCTGGATCTTCTATTAGTAAGTGTGTCCGGGAAGTATTCATGCAAATTCTGTTTCTCCAGAACTCTGGAATGCTCATGGCAGGTCAAGAACTGATCATGAGATCATGTCCTTCCCAACATGTACATTAAGTTTTTCGTTCTCCATTGAGGATGTCCTTTCAGGGAACATAAGTGAAGGGCTGTCTTTTTCTCATCCATTCAATGCTGTGTTAGGGAAATGACTCACTCAGTTAACCATGTCAGTGGCTGCAGGGGTCTTAGGTGTGTGGTGACCACAGGTGACAGGGATGTGTGACAGCAGGTGCTGAAGGTCGGGTATGGAGGTAGGGTTTCATCAGGTGCTCAGCCCGTCAGGCCAGGTAGCTTCCACATACGCCACTTTGTCTCTTTCCTCATCTGTTTTCTTTCACCACACTTACAACGGCCTGAACATTGTTTACTTCAATCTAGTTTATCAACCACTAGAACACGTCTTCCTGACCACAGTTTTGTGTCTTTATTACTACTCCATCTCCAACATTGAGAACAGTGCTGGGAACTCAATGACTATTTTTTTAATAAATAAATGGATTAAATTTTTACTAAGTGACAATACTGTTTCAGGCACTAAGCTAGGGTTTGAGGCCACAGTAATAAAAATAACAGGTATTTTTTTTTCTAAATAGAATCTAGATTGTTCCAATGGATCTTAATTTTGTTGGATTAATTATGAGAATAAATTCCACAACCCACTGTGGAAACATTTAAATCTTCAGTGCTTCTGAGACTGTCAGGGGCTTGGTGTCAGGGGTTTTCCTTCCTGCTCCAGGGAAGGGCCCTCAATGTCCTTGGTGTTCAAGGTGCTCTTCCCCGGGTGCCTTTCCATGCTCGCCTTGTCTTGTTGGGAGTCTGCCTTAGATCTGAAGATCACGCACAGTTCTCACACAGAATTCAAAATCCATGCAACTTTGCCCAGAGAGCGTCAGCTCTGCAAATCATTCATGATTTCCCAGTTGAATCAAGGAGCAGTGCTGTGGAGAGAAGGAAGGATTTCTCCAGAGCCCAAATCCAGGTGAGCTTCAAAAACCCTTGGAATTTTCTGAGTGATAGGAGTGTCTTAGAGATGCTAGTGAGGTGACTGTGGTGAGCCCCTAGATAGCTTCAGGATGGGGACAGGTCACCAGAAAGATCAACTGTGCAATTATAGGGTTGATACTTTGACCCAGCCCAACCTGGGGGTGGGAGGAGCAGGAGATTGAGTTTGATTATGTGGTCAATGATTTAATCAACCAAGCCTACATAAAGAAACCTCAGAAAGCTCTCTAGACACTGAGGCTCAGGGGAGCTTCTAGGCTGGTGAACACTTTGCTGACCAGGAGGATAACCAGCAGTGACTCCGTGGGGAGAGGGCACACAGCTCTACATTCCCTCTAGACCTCGCCCTATACATCCCTTCATTTAATTGTTACCAAGTTGTATATTTTATAACAAACCTGTAATCATAATTATTGCTTACTCTTGAGCTCTGTGAGTTATTTCAGTGAATTATTGAATCTGAGGGGAAATGAAAACCTCTGATTGTATAGCCAGTTGTGTAGAAGTACAAGTGGCTTGGGGCCCCCGCAAGGTGTGCCTAGCATCTGAAATCTTAAGAACAGCTTTGTGGGAATGAGCCTTTAAATATGTGAAGTCTGATGCTAACTCTTGATAGTTAGTGTCAGAATTGGATTTCCATATACCTCTGGTGTGGTTAAAATGGAATAGGGGAACATAAGATAATGTATACTGGAGAAGGAAGTGAAATAAACATAAGAAACCCTTTACTCTCAGAGCAACTCTTGTAGGACACACAAGGATTCACATAGTACAGAACAATTTCAGTGTAACCAATGAGGGACAGGGCCCAGTGATCACTCATTCCTCAGTTGGTATTACAGTTCTCAGAGCGGGGCAATACTAATCCTAAAGTCAAAGTAGAAAAACTATCTGCTGGAATTCATCAGAAAACTCAAACCAGGAAAAAACTCTATCAAGAACCATTTAGGAAGTCCTAGCTACAGCAATCAGATGAGAGAAAGAAATAAAGGGCATCCAAATTGGAAAGGAAGAAGTCAAATTATTCTTATATTTGACATGATCTTAAATTTGGAAAAACCTAAAGACTCCACCAAAAAACTATTAGAACTGATAAATTCAGTAAAATTGCAGAATACAAAATCAACCTACAAAAATCAGTAGCATTTCTATATGCCAACAGTAAACAATCTGAAAAAGAAATCAAGGAAATAATCCCATCTACAATAGCTACAAATAAAATAAAATGTCTAGAAATAAACTTAACCAAAGAAATGAATGATGTCTACAATGAAAACTGTGAAACACTGATGAAAGAATTGAAGAGGACACAAAGAAATGGAAAGATATTCCATGTTCATGGATTGGAAGAATCAATATTGTTAAAACATCCATACTACTCAAAGCAATCTACAGGTTCAATGCAATCCCTATCAAAATACCAAAGACATTATTCACAGACATAGAAAAAAAATCCTAAAATTTACATGGAACCACAGAAGACCCAGAATAGCCAAATCTATCCTGAACAAAAGTAACAAAACTGGAAGAATCACATCGCCTGACTTCAAATTATACTACAGAGCTATAGTAATCAAAACAGCATTGTACTGGCATAAAAACAGACACATAGACCAATAGAACAGAACAGAGGACCCTAAAACAAATCCATACATCTGCAGTGAACTCAATTTTAACAAAGTGCCAAGAACAGACATTGGGGAAAGGATAAATTGTACTGGGAAAACTGGATATGCAAATGCAGAAGAATGAAACTAGATCCCTGTCTCTTCCCATATACAAAAATCAAATCAAAATGGATTAAAGACTTATATCTAAGTCCTCAAGCTATGAAACTACTCCAAGAAAATACTGGGAAACCCTCCAGGACATTGGCCTATATTAAGATTTTTTGAGTAATACCCCACAAGCATGGGAAACCAAAGCAAAAATGGACAAATGGGTCACTTGTTAAAAAGCTTATACACAGCAAAGGAAACAATCAATAAAGTAAAGCATCAACCCACAGAATGGGAGAAAAGAGAACCCATATGCACTGTTGGTGGGAATGTAAATTAGTTCAACCACTATGGAAAACAGTTTGGAGGGTTTCTCAAAACATGAAAAATAGAACTACCAGATGATCCAGCAACCCCACTGCTAGGTATATACCTAAAAGAAAGAAAATCAGTATATCAAAAGGATATCTGCACTCCCATGTTTACTGCAGCACTATTCACAATAGCCAATATTTGGAAGCAACCCAAGTGTCCATCAACAGACAAATGCATCAAGAAAATGTGGTGCATATACCCAACGGAGTACTATTCAGCTGTAAAAAAAGAATGGGATCCTGTCATTTGCAACAACATGGATGGAACTCGAGGTCATAGTGTTAAGTGAAATAAACCAGGCACAGAAAAACAAATTTCCCATATTCTCACTTATTTGTGGGAGCTAAAAATCAAAATAATTGAATTCATGGAGATAGAGAGCAGAAGGATGGTGACCAGAGGCTGGAAAGGGAAGTGGAGGGTGAGGGGAAATAGGGGTGATTAACGGGTTCAAAAATATAGTTAGGTGGAATGAATAATATCTAGTATTTGATAGCACAACAGAGTGACTACGGTCAACAATGATGTATTGTACATTTTAAAATAACTAAAAAAGTATAATTGGGTTGTTTGTAATGCAAAGAAAGTATAAATGCTGGAGGGGATGTTTAGCCTGATGTGATTATTATGCACTGCATGCCTGAATCAAAACATCTCACATACTCCATGAATATGTACCTACTACATACCCACAAAAATAAAAATAAAAAATTTCTAAAAAGAACACTTTAGCCCACAATTCATTTAAGAACTCAGAATTTTCCCATGTGACTCAATTTTTTAAAGTAAGATAAAAATAGGATTGTGATATTATTTGGGTTATCGAATGCAAAATTTTGTGACAAGTAATAAGTGATGAGGTTAAAGGTTAAATACTTTTCAATAGATTAATACTTTTCAATACACATGCAGCCAAAGTTGCTGAAAAATACCATATGTTGGTCAGTTTCTAGCTTTTTATGCAGCTCTAAACATAATTTTATTAGTAGAAATTTGGATCCATCAGAAAATAATTGAAAATGAACTGAGAAACATAGGACACAAAATTATGCATCTTAACCATTATATTAGTATTATGTGTTCATACACATGGCAAATATTTATATAAACATGGATAAATAATGCATAATTTATGAAGTCTGATGTTAATATAATTCCTCCTTTAAAATGTCAAACCTGTCCATATTTTCCCACCTACACTGCCATGGTTATTCCTCACCTTGACAAGCAGGAGAGGGCAGGGAGAGGAGGCTAGGAGGGAGGAAACAGGCAGAAGGAGACGCCGCAAGAGCATGCAGTATGCGGGTGACTGTCCCCAGCCATACTGGGGCAAGGATGGACTGGTGGCAGGGGATGAAGGGCAGTAGGAGCAGAAAGAAGGAAGAAGGTTGGACGGGCAAGGCACTGATGGGGCAAATGAGGCAGTGAGGTTTAGTATCGAGAGCATCACAGCCAAAAAGGAGAGGAAATGCAATGAAGATGTGGGTGTGTTGTCCTGGGAAGCTCACACCTCCTCATGAGCGTGCTACCAGTTCTTGTGAGAATCAGATCAGCTGAAGCACACAGAGCACTCTCTCTGCTGAACAGCGGGTGCTCAATTCCTGTTGTTTCACTCTCTCATCTCTCCCAGTTCTTTCTGATAAACCTTGAGCTGCTCCTCCTTGTAAATTAGAACCTCCCACTTTCTAAGTTGGAAGGGGACTGAAAGGCTATTTTGGTAGACACAATTCTAAGACAGCCCCCCAGATTCTGTCCCCTGGAGTCCACTCCTGTACAATCTCCTCCCATTGAGGGGGGCCTGGACTTCTGAATATATTGGAATGTCATTTCCCTAATTAGATAACCTTACATGGCAATGCTGGAGGTGATGGGGGGGCGGTGGTTGCAGATATATTTAAGGTCCATAGTATTCTGACTGTGACATAATCAAGAGGTATATTTTGTCTAATTAGAAGAGTCCTTTTGAAGAGAGTCTATGGGTCAGAAATGAAGGAAGTCTGAGAGACATTCCTAACATTCAACGTAAATCAATTGGTAATTTGAGGTTTCTGGTAATTTGTTTGACATAAATAGAACTAACAGAGGTATCCAGACTCCTCTCCCCTGCTCCCTGGATCCTAGTCCTAGTTTTAACCAGTTACTAAATCCTTATCAACAAAGGATCATCCAGCCTGTTCCTAAACAATCCTAGTGTAGGGACCCGACTGACACCTAAGGTAGATTAATTTGGTTTTATAAATAGGGTTAATAATTATAGTAGAGGGGCCAGGTGCGGTGGCTCACGCCTGTAATCCCAGCACTTTGGGAGGCCGAGGCGGGCAGATCACGAGTCAGGAGTCCGAGACAAGCCTGGCTAACATGGTGAAACCCCGTCTCTACTAAAAGTACCAGAATTAGTCGGGCATAGTGATGCACGCCTGTAATCCCAGCTACTCAGTAGGCTGAGGCAGGAGAATCACTTGAATCCGGGAGGCGGAGGTTGCAGTGAGACGAGATCACGCCAGTGCACTCCAGTGTGGGTGACAGAACAAGACTCTGACTCGAAAAAAAATAATAATAATAATTATTATTATAGTAGTGATTCTTTTTACCTGTTCAGCACTAAGTAGATGCCAGCTACCATGCGAAGTCCTTGATCTTATCAAATTTTTACAATAGCCTCGTGAGGACAAGAGAGAAGGGCAGTGTAGCTAGGTGAGATTCAACCAGTCATTTAGTTCAACCTCATTCAGTTGTGAGGAATCTCAGGCCCAGATATGTTAAGCTTAGGGGTTACAAAGCCCCCTGCTGCTGTTTTCAACCATTAGCATAACCCAGAACACCTAGATGGTTCCTCTATTTTCTATGAACTCAGCAAAAGTATCATTTACCCACACAGTCTCCCATGGTTGTGCTTCTATGCACTACTCTTGTGCTATGACCAGAATTCAGTTCACAGCAGCCTTTCATGTTGTCACAATGTTAACTTAGCACATCTTCAACTCTACCAGCCTGTGATGTACTTTAGAGAATTGTATATTTCTGGCTATATATGATTTAAACATACTCAAACATCTATCATACTGAAAATTCAAAATTCATAAACAAATCTATAAAATGCTTTAGAGGCTCAGAAAAGAAGTGAGCTGGCATTGAGAAATCTCTTCATATATTTGAGTTTGTCATTTTAATTAAGTTTTGAATGACTGTAATACTCATTATTATCCAAACAGGTTTTAAAGGGACTCTTGTATGACATCACAGTTTTTTCTGGAGATAAGCTAACAAATGGTGTGACATGCTATGAAACAGGTTTTGTTGTTAAGGGAAGAAATATATATTCAACAAAGCATATGTATTGTCCATAAAACATACCACATTATGTGACCTTGTCAGTAGTTAAAAATCAAGTTCCAGCCAACCCTAACATTCATTAGGCTAAATTTCTTAAAAACAATTGTATCATATTAAATAATAATTGTAATTATTTCTCAAATTTCTAATCTTGCACCTATTAGAAGTGTTTTTTGTTTTCCTTTTTTTTAGATGGAGTCTCACTCTGTCACCCAGGCTGGAGTGCGGTGGCATGATCTCAGCTCACTGTAACCTCTGCCTTCTGGCTTCAAGCAATTCTCCTGCCTCAGCCTTTCAAGTAGCTGGGATTACAGGTGCCTGCCACCACACCCAACTAATTTTTTGTATTTGTAGTAGAGACAGTGTTTTGCCATGTTTCACCATGCCTGACAAGGCCAGACTGGTCTCAAACTCCTGACCTCAGGTGATCCACCCACCTCAGCCTCCCAAAGTGCTGGGATTACAGGCGTGAGCCACTGCACCCACCTCAGAACTGTTCTTAAAGGATGCCTCTACTCATCTATTTGTCTATGGGTTTATTACCTTATATTAAAGCATCTTAGAGACTTTTCAGGACAATACAGATGCCTTTTACCATCACCGGAAAGTATTTCTTGCAAATGCTTGATAACTTTAACAAAGTGATCTTCCCTGTTTCAGCTGACACTAAAGACACACCCATCCTCTGATGAAGCCGCACACATCAGCTGGAAGAGTATCAGTGTTTCCACCGTGGAGGTTCGATTCATTTGCTTTGAACGCTGGTCATACCAAATATACCTCTCTCTGCTCTCCACTGAAAGAAACTCAGCTGAGTGTTCATTCCAAAGTTAGGCTTCTATACTTCTTTGGAACAAATCATCTGAGTTGTGTAGTAAAGAGAAGTCATAATGCAATTCATAGACATATGAATAAAATGCTAAAGGTTTCACAAATGCTAAATTGTGGGGATATTTCAGGCAGTATATGGTTTCTTCTCTAATTTGTTACTAAGGGTAAATTCATTTTTATACATGTTTATTTTAAGCTAGTATTTATTTATTTATTTATTTATTTATTTATTTATTGAGATGGAGTCTCTCTCTGTCACCTAGGCCAGAGTGCAGTGGCACAATCTTAGCTCACTGCAACCTCCACCTCCTGGGTTCAAGCGATTGTCCTGCCTCAGTCTCCCGAGTAGCTGGGATTATAGGCATATGTCACCACGCCCAGCTAATTTTTGTGTTTTTCGTAGAGACAAGGTTTCGCCATGTTGGCCAGGCTGGTTTTGAACTCCTGACCTCAGATGATCCTCCCACCTCGGCCTCCCAAAGTGCTGGGATTACAGGTGTGAGCCACTGCGCCCAGCCTAAGCCAGTTTTTTAAATGGGGAATATAGAATTCGAATTGTGGGCTGGGCGCGGCGGATCACGAGGTCAGGAAATCGAGACCATGGTGAAACCCCATCTCTACTAAAAATATAAAAAATTAGCCGGGCGTGGTGGCGGGCGCCTGTAATCCCAGCTACTCAGAAAGGCTGAGGCAGGAGAATGGTGTGAACCCAGGAGGAGGAGCCTGGAGTGAGCTGAGATCGCGCCACTGCACTCCAGCACTCCAGCCTGGCTGACAGAGCGAGACTCCGTCTCAAAAAAAAAAAAAAAAAAAAAAAAAAGAATTCGAATTGTGTTTCATTCTCTGTTGTATAGAAAATTGAAGAGTTATGCAATAGTACTGGGAGTTACAATATAAATACTCCTTTAAAGGTAATGCAGGCTAAGCAATTTTTACACCTAGAAAATGAAAAACCAAAATGTTTTATTTTCCATGGAAAAGTAACTTGTAATTAGTCGTTTGAAAGTATATTGGTTAGTGTTGTTTATTTGGCTTAGACTTAGAGGATAAGAATTTGTGAGACAGATCCTCTTAAAGAGGTATAAATGTTAGGCCAGGTGCGGTGGCTCATGCCTGTAATCCCAACACTTCGGGAGTCTGAGGTGGGTGGATCACCTGGCCAACATGGTGAAACCTCATCTCTATTAAAAATAGAAAAATTAGCTGGGTGTGATGGCATGCGCCTGTAGTCCCAGCTACGCAAGAGGCTGAGGCAGGAGAATTGCTTGAACCTGAGAGGTGGAGGTTGCAGTGAGCCGAGATCACACCACTGCACTCCATCCTGGAGACAGAGCAAGACTCCGTCTCAAAAAAAAAAAAGGTATAAATGTTAAAAAATTTAAAATTCCTTTAGCCTAATATTTTTTTCTGACAATCGCCTTCAGCTTAAGTTTAATGGAAATTTGGGACCCTGTAAGAAGCAGTTTGATGGAAATGCAAGACCATGTGTTCTAACAGGCAATGAGATTAAATCAGTAATAAATAAAAGTCTCCCAAAAAGAAAAACTCAGGACCAGATAGTTTCACTGCTGAGTTCTACCAAACTTTTGAAGAACTCACTCCAATTCTTCTTAAACTCTCCCAAAAAATGGAAAGAAATGGAATTCCAAATTCATTTCACAAAGCCAGTGTAAACCTAAAAAGTGTCTGAGACAGGCCTCAGTCAATTTAGAAGTTTATTTTGCCAAGGTCGAGGATATACCCGGGAAAAGGAGACACAAGTCACAGTAGAATTTGGGGCCTAGATTTTTCCAAAGTGGGTTTTGAGGGCTTCAATATTTAAAGTGGAAAATGTGGGCAGGAGGAGAAAGATGAAAGAAAAAGAAGAGGGAGGATATGCAGTGAAGTAAGTGGTCACATTCTTATGAGGCTTTGATTAGCACTCACTGAATCCACATGTTGCACATAAAAGGAGGGAGTAAAGGGACAATCAATTATGTATTTGTCTTGTGCGCAGTAAATCTTCATTTTACGTAAGATAAAGTAAACGTAGAGAAAGAGGCCAATTATGCATTTATCTCAGAGTAGGTAGGGGGATGATTTCTAACCTTGCCTTATCCTATACTCATAAAGATAAGCTGTTAATTTACATTATCAGGGTGAGGGAGGCCACCTGAGGAGATGCATGCCCATCTATCTTGCAGCTGTCGCTTTAAGAACAAGAAGAAAGGCAGTTTTTTGCTTGACTCAGTTTCCAAGCTTCACTTTTCCCTTTGGCATAGTGAGTTTGAGGTCTCAAGATTTTATTTTCTTTTCACACCAGCATTACCCTGACACCAAAACCAGAAAAAGACACAGCAAAAAAGAAAAGTACAGGCCAATATCCCTGATAAACATAGATAGAAAAACCTTCAACAAAATACTAGCATATCAAATCCAACAGAACATCAAAAAGATTATATGCTATGGCCTAGAGGGATTTACTCCAAGGATGCAAAAATAGTTCAAGACACACCACTCAATAAATGTGACACATCACATCAATAGAAACCATAACAAAAACGATAACTCAGCTGGGCACGGTGGCTCATGCCTGTAATCCCAGCACTTTGGGAGGCCAAGGCAGGTGGATTGTTTGAGCTCAAGAGTTGGAGACCAGCCTGGGCAATGTGGTAAAAGCCGTTTCTACAAAAAATACAATAATTGGCTAGGTGTGGTGGCGAGTGCCTGTGGTCCCAGCTATTCGGGAGGCTAAGGTGGGAGGATCGCTTAAGCCTGGAGGCAGAGGTTGCAGTGAGCTGAGATGGCACCACTGCACTCCAGCCTGGATGACAGAGCCAGACCCTGACGCAAAAATAAATAAATAAATAATATTCAATATATACAGAAAAAGCATGTGATAAAATTCAATATCCCTTCATGATAAAACCCCTCAACAAATTAGGTATAGAAGGAATATACTTCAACATAATAAAAGCCATAGATGGCATACCCACAGCCAATGTCATACAGAGCAGGAAAATGCTAAAAACCTCTCCTCTAAGAACTGGAGCAAGACAAGGATGCCCACTTTTACACTCTTACTCAGATAGCACCGTAAGTCTTAGCCAGAGCACTTAGACAAGAGAAAGAAATCAATGAATCCAAGTTGGAAAAGAGGAAGTCAAATTGTCCCTGTTTGGTTTTCATCCACAGTTTCTGGATCATAATTCCCATAGCCCTTGATACAGACTTTTGTTATAATGTTGGGAGCATTAAGTCTCAGGGACATGCCTCTGACATTCTCCTGCCCTCCTTTCACTTTAATGTTCCCCCGCCTTTCTGATTGTGAGTCTTGAGAGGCTCTCACCCTATACCTCTGTGGGAGGAATGCTGCTGCCATGAAACTTCCATAAAAATCCAAGAAGACAGGGTTCAGTGAGCTTCCTGATAGCTGAACACATGGAGGCCGACAGGAAGGTGAAGAAAAACTCGCCCACATGCTGGGAGGGTGGCGCACTCCAACTCCACAGGATCAGAAGCTCCTGCGTTTGGGACCCTTGCAGACCTCATCCTATATATCTCTTCATCTGGTTGTTTATCTGTATCCTTTAAAATATACTTCATAGTATACCAGTAAATATAAGTGTTTCCCTGAGTTCTGGGAGCCACTCTAACAAATTAATTAAATCCAAAGAGGGTGTTGTGGGAACTTCAACTTGAAGGCAATCAGTCGCAAGTTCCAAAGACCTGGACTTGGGACCGGTGGTTGAGGGGAAGGAGAGAAGAGGCCTGGGGACTGAGTCCTTAACCTGTGGGATCTGGCACTATCTCCATGTAAATAGTGTTAGAACAGAATTGAAGAACATTCAGCTGGTGTCTGCTGCTTGGTTGCGGGGAAAGATCCCCATACATCTAGTCATAGAAGTTTTCTTCTGTGTAGATGATTGTTGAGATGGGAGAGTAGAGGAAAACATGGTTTGAGGAGAGAATTTTCCCCATGCATATGAAGAAAAACTTTCACTGCTGAATTCCACCAAACTTTTAAAGAACTCACTCTGATTCTTCTCAAACTCCTCCAAAAAATTGAAAGGGAGGGAATTCTAAATTCATTTCACAAAGCAAGCATACACCAGAAAAGTGTCTGAGACAGGTCTCAATCAATTTAGAAGTTTATTTTGCTGGCCAGTTGTGGTGGCTCACGCCTGTAATCCCAGCACTTTAGGAGGTCGAGGCGGGCGGATCATGAGGTCAGGAGATCGAGACCATCCTGGCTAACACGGTGAAACCCCGTCTCTACTAAAAAATACAAAAAATTAGCCAGGCGTGGTGGTGAGTGTCTGTAGTCCCAGCTACTCGGGAGGCTGAGGCAGAAGAGTGGTGTGAACCCAGGAGGCGGAGCTTGCAGTGATCCGAGATCCCGCCACTGTACTCCAGCCTGGGCAACAGAGCAAGAGTCCGTCTCAAGAATAAAAAAATAAAAAAGTTTATTTGCCAAGGTCTAAGACTACCAAAAAGTCTTAGAACTGATAAATAGATTCAGTAAAGTTGAGAATATAAAATCAACATACAAAAATCAGTAGCATTTCTATACACCAATAACAAACTTTCTGAATAAAACATCAAGAAAGCAATCTTATTTTAAAAGACTACCAAAAAATGCCTAGGAATAAATTTAACCAAGGAAGTGAAAGACATCTACACTGAAAACAATAAAAGACTGATGAAAAAAATTAAAGAGGACCTAAAAGTGGAAAGACACTCCATGTTCATGGGTTGGGAGAATTAATATTGTTAAAATGACCACACTATTCCAAGTGATCTACAGATTAAGTGCAATCCCTATCAAAATATCAATTATATTCTTTGCAAAAAAATTTTTAAAAATCCTAAAATTCATATGGAACCACAAAAGACTCTGACTAGCCAAAGCAAACCTGAGAAAAATAACAAAGCAGGAGGCATCACACTACCTGACCTCAAAATATACTATAAAATAGTAACCAGAAAAGCATAGTACTGACATAAAAGCAGATATATAGACTACTGAAACAGAATAGAGAAACCAGAAATAAATACAAGTATCTACAGCCAACTGATTTTCAACAAAGAATATACATTGACAAAAGAATACACATTGGCAAAAGGACAGCCTCTTCACTAAATGGTACTGAGAAGGCCGGGCATGGTGGCTCACGCCTGAATCCCAGCACTTTGGGAGGCCGAGGCAGGTGGATCACCTGAGGTCGGGAGTTTGAGACCAGCCTGACAAACATGGAGAGATCCTGTCTCTACTAAAAATACAAAATTAGCTGGGCATGGTGGTTCATGCCTGTAGTCCCAGCTACTCGGGAGGCTGAGGCAGGAGAATCGCTTGAAACCGGGAGGCAGAGGTTGTGGTGAGCTGAGATTGCGCCGTCGCACTCCAGCCTGGGCAACAGGAGTGAAACTCTGTCTCAAAATAAATAAATAAACAATAAATAAGTAGTACTGAGAAAACTGCATGTCCATATGCAGAAGAATAAAACTAGACCCCTATCTCTCACCATATACAAAAATAAACTCAAAATGGATTACAGACTTAAATGCAAGACCCAAAACTACAAAACTACTGGAAGAAAACATGAGGAAAATGCTTAGGTCATCGAGCTGGGCAAAGATTTTATAGATGAGACCACAAAAGCACAGGCAACAAAACAAAAATAGACAAATGGGATTATATCAAACTAAAAAGCCTCTGCACAGAAAAGCAATCAAAGAGTAAAGAGTCAACTTGCAGAATGGGAAAAACTATTTACAAACTACTCATTTGACAAGGGATTAATATCCAGAATAAACCAAGAACTCAAATAACAGCAAATAAAACGCAACAACAAATAACCCAATGTTTTTAAATGGGCAAATGATCTAAGTAGACATTTCTCAAAAGATCTACAAATGGCCAACAAGCATAAGAAAAAATGCTTAATATCACTAACCATCAGGGAAATGCAAATCTAAACTGCAATGAGACTTCATTTCACCCCAGTTAAAATAGCTGTTACCAAAAAGACAAAAAAAATAACAAATACTGGAGAGGATGCAGATTAAAGGGAATTCTTTTACACTGTTAGTGGATATGTAAATTAGTACAGCCATTGTGGAAAACAGTATGGAGGCTCCTCAAAAAACTAAAAATTAAACTACCATATGATCCAGCAATCCCACCACTGGACATACATCCAAAGGAAAGAAAATCAGTATGTTAGAGAGATATCTGGCTTTCTGCCTCCGCTGCTGCCACGGTGCCCGTGAGAAAGCTTGTGGTGAAGGGGGGCAAAAAAAGCAGGTTCTGAAGTTCACTCTTGGTTGCACCCACCCCGTAGAAGATGGAATCGTGGATGCTGCCAATTTTGAGCAGTTTTTGCAAGAAAGGATCAAAGTGAACGGAAAAGCTGGGAACCTTGGTGGAGGGGTGGTGACCGTCGAAAGGAGCAAGAGCAAGATCACCGTGACATCCAAGGTGCCGTTTTCCAAAAGGTATTTGAAATATCTCACCAAAAAATATTTGAAGAAGAATAATCTTCGTGATTGGTTGTGCATAGTTGCTAACAGCAAAGAGAGTTACAAATTACGTTCCTTCCAAATTAACCAGGACGAAGAAGAAGAGGAAGACGAGGATTAAATTTCATTTATCTGGAATATTTTGTGTGAGTTCTTGAATAAAACTTGGGAACCAAAATGGTGGTTTATCCTTGTATCTCTGCAGTATTGATTGAAGAGAAAATTGGAAATCATAGTCAAAGGGCTTCCTTTGGACCTCCACTCACTTATTTGTGACATGACTTCTTTTTTTTTTTCTGCTTGAAAATGTCAGTTCTTGTGGTAATACTAGAGTAGAAGGAGAGGGTGACTTGACGGAACTGACAGCCATTGGGCAGGCAGATGAGGGTGTGGAGGTGTGGGCTGAAGGGAGTGACCATTTTATTTTTAAAAATTTAACTGTCAATCATTTCTGTGGCTTTTCCCAAAGAATGATTCAGGGATACAAGTGGGCTCCTCTCATTCATTAAAAGAAAATGTGACATCTTTCTAAGATTTTCTGGAAAAATGACAGTGTTAATAAAACGCAGGTTTCTGGGCCATTCGTCTTACTTTGATTTTTTTAATACAAATTTCTCTTGATGCACACAGTTATGTCTACTAATCCTCTTCCTCGTAGAGAGAGAAACTGTGCTCCTTCAGCATTGCTGCACAGTCCGTCACTCTCCATAAAGGGGTTTGGGGAATCAATTGTAAAAGTCCCAGGTTCTAAATTAACTAAATGTGTACGAAAATGAATACGTAAGTAATCTGTTTCTACAAGTCTTTGCAACAATCTGTCACTTTGGTCTCCAGCAGAGGGAGCTGGATGAATAGTGCTTCCAGATGTGGCCTCCTGTGTGGGGCCTGAAGAAGTAAGTGGCTGAGAAGCCTCCCATGCCAAAGAGATGGGAGGTGCCTGGGAAATAGCTGCCTCATGCGACTTAGGCCATGACTGGATTTAATGTCAGAAGTCATTCTACAAACAGTGGTGTGCTGCAGTTCGTGCAGAGGCTAGAGAACCGCGGAAGGGGGCTACCAAGGCTGGGAAAAAAGATGCAATTGTTGCCGTGAGTGACTTTGAAAGACCCTGATGCCTTGTGGTGCCCTTCTGAAATTTGAACAATAATGCAGAAGGGTGTGTTTTAGAATTTACGGTGTATGAAATTCATGTTTTTAAAAGAACTTGCTTACAGATGGTTTCCACACCTGAAATTGTGCTCTGCGAGTTGCATAGCTGGAAATTCAATGTTTAATCCTACCTTGGCTCCAATTTAACATTTGGTGCTCTGTGGATTGAGCTGAACATGTTGAGGCTTTGCAATTTCACTTGTGTTAAAGGTTCTAGCATTTTCCATTTCTATGCAAATTTCTTTGAAGCAGAATTGCTTGCATACTTCTTCTCTGCCTTCACAGAAGGCAGAGTTTCTTTCAAACTTCACTGAGGCATCAGTTGCTCTTTGGCAATGTCCCTTACCTTGATTATTAACTATAAGTTTGTGGCTTGAGTTTACAAATTTTACTTATTTGTTGCATTAATTTTCCCATGTAGTAAGTAATTTTTAGTTTGATTGTGAAAAAACCCTGGGCTGAAGTTAGCACTTAAGTTAAAAAAAAATTTTTTTTAAACTAGTCCCAGATTTAAAAACTTGTAATAAAATTGAAACTCACTGGTTTTTCTCTTTTTGAACTCTTGTAATCAAGTTTTGATCACATTTTCTGTTAAAGTGGCTAACACATGGCTACTAAAAAAGAAAAAGAGAGAGAGAGAGATCTGCATTACTGTGTTTATTGCCACACTATGCATAATGGCCAAGATATGATATCAACCTGCTCACCAACAAATTAATGGATAAATAAAATGTGGTCTATAACCACAATAGAATACTATTCAGCCATAAAAAATAAAATTCTCTCATTTACAACATGAATGAAACTAGAGGATTTCATGTTAACTGAAATAAGCCAGGCACAGAAAGGTAAATACCACATGTTCTCACTTATATGTGGAAGATTAAAAAGTTGAGCTCATAGAAGTAAAGAGTACAATAGTGGTTATTAAAGGCTAGGAAAGGCAGGGAGGTGGGAAGAATAGTGGGAGGTTAGTTAATGGACAAAAAATTATAGCTGGATAAGAGGAAAATGTTCTAATGCTCTATAACATTGTAGTGTGACTATAGTTAACAATAATTTATTGTATATTTTTAATAGCTAGAACAGAAGATTTTTAGTGTTCCTACCACAAAGAAATTGTAAATGTTTGAGGTGATGGATATGATAATTACCCTGATTTGAGCATCAAACTTTGTATACATGTATCAAAAGATCACACTGTACCCCATAATTATTGTGCAATTATTATGTGTGCAATTAAAATTGCACATGTACAATTATACATGTGCAATTATTACGTGTCAATTAAAAATAAAAAAGAAAGAATCCATTGACCATATATATGAGACTTTTTCTGAGTCTCTATACTATTTCATTGGATATGTCTGTCCTTATGCCAATGCTATTCTGTTTTAATTACTGTAGCTTTGTAGTAAGTTTTCAAATCAGAAAGTATGAGTCTTCCAACTCTATTCTTCCTTATAAAGATTGTTTTGGAGATTCAGGGTCACTTTCAATTCTATGTAAATTTGAGGATCAGCTTCCCTATTTGTGGGAAAAAAATAGGCTGTGGAATTTTAGAAGAGATTGTATTGAATTTGCTGATCACTTTCAGTAGTTTTGACATCTTAACAACGGTAAGTCTTCCTATCCACGAACACAGAATGTATTTTCAATTACTTTGATCTTTTTAATTTTTTTGTAGTTTTTATCTTTTATAGTTTTCAGTGTGTCAATCTTTCACCTCTTCAGTTAGATTTATTTCTAAGTAATTTTTTAGATGCTATTGTAAATGGAATTTCTTTCTTAATTTCCTTCTGGTATATAGAAAACAATTTGTTTTTGTGTGTTGATTTTGTACACTGCAACTTTGCTGAATTCATTTATTAGCTCTGAGCTTTCTTGTGGATTCTCTGGGGTTTTGTATACAAAGGATTATGTCATCTATAAATAGAAATAGTTTCACCTATTCCTTTAGATTTGGATGACTTTTTTTTTTTTTTTTGAGATGGAGTCTTTCTCTGTCACCCTGGCTGGAGTGCAATGGCATGATCTCAGCTTACTGGAACCTCCACCTCTCAGATTCAAGCAATTCTCCCACCTCAGCCTCCCGAGTAGCTGGGATTACAGGCACCCGACATCATGCCAGACTAATTTTTGCATTTTTTGTACTGACAGGGTTTCGCCATATTGGCTAGGCTAGTCTTGAACTCCTGACCTCAGGTGATCCGCCCGCGGCCTGCGTCGGCCTCCCAAAGTGCTGGGATTACAGGCATGAGACACTGCGCCCAGCCGACTTTTTTTTTTTTTTTTTTTTTTTTAATCAGGATCTGGCTCTGTTGTCCAGGCTGGAGTGCGGTGGTGCAATCTTGGCTCACTGCAACCTCAGTCTCTCAGGTTCAAGCAATCCTCCCACCTCAGCCTCCTGGGTAACTGGGACTACAGGTTTGTGCCACCATGCTCAGTTTTGTTTTTTATTTTTTGTTTTTTTGTGTGTATTTTTTGTAGAGACAAGGTGTCACTATGTTGCTCAGGCTGGTCTCAAACTCCTGAGTTCAAAGGATCCGCCCACCTTGGCCTCACAAAGTGCTGGGATTACAGGCACGAGCCACCATGCCTTTTCTTGTCTGGCTAGAACTTTCAATTCGGTGTCAAATAGCAGTGGGAATCTTTTTCTTGTCCCTTGTCTTAAGGGGAACTCATTCAGTTTTTTACCATTGAATATAATGTTAGCTGTAAGTTTTCCAGAAACACACTCTATCATGTTGAGAAATTTTCCCTCTGTTCCTAATTTGCTGAGAGTATTTATTATGAAAGGGTGTTATTTCCTCAAATGCTTTTTCCATGTCAATTGAGATGATAATGTGATTTTTTTTCTTTTGTTCAAATAATGTGATGTACTACATTGATTGATTTTCTTCTGTTGAAACATCTTTGCATTCCATGGTAAAATTCCATTTGATTGTGAATAATCCTTATAGTAGCTGATGGAGTCAGCTTTTTTTTTTTTTCATTTGACCTAGATGGGCTACGAAACCTAGAGAAGGATCACATGGCTTGTAATTTCACTCCCAAGACAGCGATCTCTCTCTTCTCCTAACTCTAGAAAGGGAACTGCTCCGGCTGCAAGAGAAGTTTCTCCTTCTTGGAGATCTGCGACGAGGTGGAGGACTCCTCCTACAATAATCATCTTAAGGACGATGACCCCAAGAGGGAGGTGGGCCACGATTTCTACTTCTTTTTTCACCGTTCGACAGTTCCACTCCCACACAGCGGCCACGTAGTGTTCTTCCATCTAGTTCTCAGACCACATCAGCTGCATCTCAGGGATCTTCATATTCAACAAAAGCAAAGCCAGGAGGGTTTCTAGCAACCCACACACTTCAGAGTGGTCCATAGTAGCCAAAAGTCCGTTCCAATTCAGTCTTGTTGCCATTGTTTCCAAGGTTGCCTGCATAAACCTACATAAACCAAGTCAGGCGGATCACGAGGCCAGGAGTTCGAGACCAGCCTGGCCAACATGACGAAACCCAGTTCTCTATTAAAAACATAAAAATTAGCCAGGTGCGGTGGCACATGCCTATAGTCCCAGCTACTCGAGAGGCTGAAGCAGGAGTCACTTGAACCCGGGAGGCAGAGGTTGCAGTAAGCCGAGACCACGCCATTGCACTCCAGCCCGGGGGACAGAGCAAGACTCTGTCTCAAAAAAAAAAAAAAAAAAAGATGAAGATGTATGTGGTTTGTGTTGACAGACGGAAGTCCCTGCCTTGGTTTCCCATGAGTCTTTTATATTCTCCTTGTGATGGAGACTCCAGGCTTGTGCGCATTCCCAGGGCAGGAACAGTGCCACAGACCAAGGGCTTCACAGTAAACAAAGCAGGTGACCAGTTCCCAACATACATTATTCCACACTGAATTTGATACATTTTCAAGGAAACAGTGTTGTGAGAAGGCGGCCTAGGTCTGTCCAGGATCTAGGTCTGCAATTAATTAATACTTTACTCACAGCATTCAAAAGAGAATAAACAATAATATATACACTTATGGCCAGGCATGCTGGTTCATGCCTTTAATCCCAACGCTTTGGGAGGCTGAGGCGGGTGAACCTCTTGAGCCCAGGAGTTTGAGACCAGCCTGGGCAACATGGCAAAACCCTGTCTCTACAAAAAATAAATACATAAATAAAATTAGCTGGGCATGGTAGTGTCAGCCTGTAGTCCCAGCTACTTGGGAAGCCAAGGTGGGAGGATCACCTGAGCCCTGAGAGGTGGAGGCTGTGGTGAGTCATGATGGTGCCACTGCACTTCAGTCTGGGTGACAGAGTGAGACCCTGCCTTCCCCGCCAAAAAAAAAGAAAAAGAAAAAGAGAAAGAAGAAAAATACTTAAGTATCAAACCCTCCAGCTTAAGAAATGAAACAGGCCAGACGTGGTGGCTCCTGCCTGTAATCCCAGCACTTTGGGAGGCCGAGGCTGAGGGATCACCTGAGGTCAGGAGTTCAAGATCAGCCTGGTGGCCGCACGCAGTGGCTCACAACTATAATCCCAGCACTTTGGGAGGCCAAAGGGGGCGGATCACAAGGTCAGGAGTTCGAGATCAGCCTGGCCAATGTGGTGAAACCCCGTCTCTACTAAAAATACAAGAATTAGCTGGGCATGGTGGTGCACACCTATAGTCCCAGCTACTCAGGAGGCTGAGGCAGGAGAATTGCTTGAACCTGGGAGGCGGAGATGTGGTGAGCTGAGATCATGCCACTGCACTCCAGCCTGGGCAACAGAGAAAGACCATCTCAAAAAAATATATATAAAAAATTGAGCTATTTGAATTGGACACATGGAATCCATTGGAGGATGTTTCAAATATTGGGTCATCTTCCAATATTTACTCCAACTAATTCTCCTACTATTGGACCAACCCCCGATACACAAAATTTAAAATTTTACACTTATTTTTAATTTCTCCTTTGGTTGCCGCAAATAAAGTGAGTGTGTCCCCAAAAACTCATATGTTGAAATCCTAAACCCCAGGTGAAGATATTAGAAGGTGGGGCATTTAGGGAGGTAATAAAGTGGTAAGGATTAGTGCCCTTATAAAAGAGGCCCCTTGGCCGGGCGAGGTGGCTCATACCTGTAATCCCAGCAATTTGGGAGCCCAAGGTGGACAGATCACCTGAGGTCGGGAGTTGGAGAGCAGCCTGACCAACGTGGAGAAACCCTGTCTCTACTAAAAATACAAAATTAGCCAGGCGTGGTGGTGCGTGCCTGTAATCCCAGCTACTTGGGAGGGTGAGGCAGGAGAATCGCTTGAACCTGGGAGGCAGAGGTTGTGGTGAGCCAAGATTGCGCCATTGCACTCCAGCCTGGGCAACAAGAGTGAAACTCTGTCTCAAACAAACAACAAAAAAAGAGGCCCCTGGCCAGGCATGGTGGCTCACGCCTGTAATCTCAGCACTTTGGGAGGCCGAGGGGCAGATCACAAGGTCATGAGTTCAAGACCAGCCTGACATACATGGTGAAACCCCTGTCTCTACTAAAAATACAAAAATTAGCCAGGCGTGGTGGCACATGCCTGTAGTCTCAGCTACTCAGGAGGCTGAGGCAGGAGAATCACTGGAATCCACGAGGCGGAGGTTGTAGTGAGCTGAGATCGCACCACTGCACTCCAGCCTGGCAACAGAGTGAGACTCTGTCTCAAAAAAGAAAAAGAGAGAGACCCCAGAGAGATCCCTCAACTTTTCCACTATGTGAGGACACACGAAGTCAGCTGTCTGCAACCCAGAAGAGGACTATCACCAGAACTAGACCATGCTGGCACCTTGATCTCAGACTTCTAGCCTCTAGAAATGTGAGAGATATATGTTGTTCATGAGCCACCAAATCTGTGGTACTTTGTTATCGCAGCCTGAACTAAGGCAGTCCCCAGACTGACTACCTCATGAATGCATTTTACTTCTCTCTATCTCTGCTTCACCTCTATTAACTTTTACAAGTCATCCAGTTGTCCATCTTACACATCCCTTCCTCTGTGGTCATGCAGACACTGGAGGAAGGTCTGAAGCTAGTCATTCTTCTTTCTGAAGTAGCCTCAAAGGGGACCAAGTCAACTGGATGCTCTCTGGAGTAAACTCACTTTTTATTCTTACATCTTTCAAGGAACACCTCTTAGAAAACACAAGCAGATCAGCAAGAGGTTTATTCAACCCATTCAAAGAAACAGCTTTTCAAAGCCCATGTGATGGACAACAAGGTGTCTCTTTCTCTGAACCTTTCCTCAAAATGATATAACGTGTTCCTGGCCAGGGCTTAGGTGTCAACCTCACAATCTACCTGATATGGTTTGGCTCTGTGTCCCCACCCAAATCTCTTCTCAAATTGTAATCCCCATGTGTTGAGGGAGGGACCTGTAATCCCCACGTGTTGAGGGAGAAAGGTGATTGGATCATGGGGGCAGTTCCCCCATGCCATTCTCCTGATACTGAGAGAGTTCTGACAAGATCTGATGGTTTTATACGTGTTTGACAGTTCCTCCTTCACATGCTCTCTCCTGCCACCTTGTGAAGAAGGTGCCTGCTTCCCCTTCCGCCATGATTGTCAGTTTCCTGAGGCATCCCCAGCCATGTGGAACTATGAGTCAATTAAACCTCTTTCCTTTATAAATTACCCAGTCTCAGGGAAGTTCTTTATAGCAGTGTGAAAACAGATTAATATACCACCGCACTGCACTTCCCTCCTTCCTTCAGCCAGGACACCTGGGAGTTTTCCTTTCTGGTCTTCAGTTACCTTTACCACATCTCCAATAGTGTTTTGTTTTTGTTTTTGTTTTTAATTGAGACAGAGTCTCGCTCTGTCACCCAGTATGGAGTGTAGTAGCGTGATTTCGGCTCACTGCAACCTCTACTTCCCAGGTTCAAGCGATTTTTCTGCCTCAACTTCCCGTGTAGCTGGGATTACAGCTGGGATTAGTGACCACACCCAGCTAATTTTTGTATTTTCAGTAGAGATGGGGTTTCGCCATGTTGGCCAGGCTGGGCTCAAATTCCTGACCTCAAGTTATCTGCCCACCTCAGCCTCCCAAAGTGCTGGGGTTACAGGCATGAACCACTGCACCCAGCCAGCTTTGTATTTTTTAAATAAGAAAAATACAAATAGAATTAGAGAAATTGTTTTGTCATGAAAACATGTTTGGGTGTGTGCCATTTGGAACCAGAAGTAAATATCTTTTATATTGATGTTTTCAACCCGTCTACAAAATAGAGTTCATTTCTCCTACGTGAAGGAACGTCTGCTGGTCAGAGATGAAAAAATAAGTTGGAAAGTCATGGCCTTCCAGCACTGGCTTTGCTGGACTGGGAGTCCCAGGGCAGTGTGCTCCTCCCTCTTGCAAAGTCAGCAGCCGTCTTCACATGGCAGAGCTGTTAAATCTGTGCTCTGTCCAAAAAGGCCAGTAACAGCTGAATGCTCTCCAGCCATTTGGGGATTTTGTCTGCCCTGCATTTTTTAATCCTTTTACTACACATACAGTGGTGTGCTTGAGCCAGATAGTACCAAATGTTCAATTTTCAGGAATTTAGCAAGCTGACTGTTAAACCACTGAAAGCTTGAAATCAGCTATGGTGGGAGCATTTACACCACAGAAATCAGTAATTGGGGCTTTTTTCCTTTTCAATCTAGAGAACCAAACCTTTACTAGCACACCACTGTATATATATACTGTATTTTAATACAGTATTGCTGGGCACAGTGGCTCATGCCTGTAATCCCAGCACTTTGGGAGGCCGAGGCAGGTGGAGCATGAGGTCAGGAGTTCAAGATTAGCCTGGCCAAGATGGTGAAACCCCCTCTCTACTAAAAATACAAAAATTAGCCAGGCACGGTGGCAGGCACCTGTAATCCCTGCTACTCGGGAGGCTAAGGCAGGAGAATTGTTTGAACCCAGGAGGCGGAGGTTACTGTGAGCCGAGATCATGCCATTGCATTCTAGCCTGGGCAACAGAGTGAGACTCCATCTCAAAAAATAAAAAAAAATAATAAATTTTTTAAAAATAGTATTATTTTTGTATTATTTACTGTTTTTAGTAGTATCCGTATCAGTTACCTGTTGCTGATTAACAAGTTACCCCACAACATACTAACTTAGAATGACAACGATCATCTATTTTGCTAATGAATCTTCAGTTTGGACAAGGCTTAGTGAGGACAGCTCATCTCTACCACCTGCTGTGTCATCTGGGGGAACTTGACTGGGGCTAAAGGAGCCACTTTAGAGATGGCTTACATACATAGCTAACAAGTTGCTGCTGGCTTCTGAGGCAAGACAGAGGTTGTGGGACAAGGGCCTTATTTCTTCTCCATGTGAGCCTCTCTACAGGCTGTTGAGCTTCCTCACAGCGTGGTGGCTGGGTTCCAAAAGCAAGCATCCCTAAAGAGTAAGACATAAGTGCATGGTAGGTTCATAGCTTGGCCTTGGAAGTCAGTGTCAGTTCCTCAGTAACCTCTTGGTCTATAAAGCACAGAGGTTTGCCCTCTTTCAAGGGGAAGGAGCATAGACTTTACCTCTTGATAAGGGAGTGGCAAGGTTCTAGGGAGCATGTGGGCTGGGACATACTGTTGTAGACATTGTAGACATCTTTGGAAGTTAGTATTTCTCATAATAACATACTTTAGGTTTTTTTGTTGTTGTTGTTGAGACGGAGTCTCGCTCTGTCACACGGGCCGGAGTGCAGTGGCATGATCTCAGCTCACTGCAAGCTCCACCTCCCGGGTTCACGCCATTCTCCTGCCTCAGCCTCCCCAGCAGCTGGGACTACAGGCACACGCTGCCACGCCCAGCTAATTTTTGTATTTTTAGTAGAGACAAGGTTTCACTATGTTAGCCATGGTGGTCTCGATCTCCTGACCTTGTGATCCACCCGCCTCAGCCTCCCAAAGTGCTGGGATTACAGGCATGAGCCACCACACCCAGCTGAACTGTAGGTATTTTTAAGAGGTCATGCTTAGTGCCATGGCCAAGGGGAAGCCCTGGGTAAGCAGGCATCTGGATTAATTATTCTGCCTTGAAGAGTCCAGAGATGTTAAAAACTAAGTCCTTGGCCGGGCGCGGTGGCTCACGCCTGTAATCCCAGCACTTTGGGAGGCCAAGGCGGGCGGATCACAAGGTCAGGAGATCAAGACCATCCTGGATAACACCATGAAATCCCGTCTCTACTAAAAAAATACAAAAAATTAGCCGGGCGTGGTGGCAGGCTCCTGTGGTCCCAGCTACATGGGAGGCTGAGGCAGGAGAATGGCGTGAACCCGGGAGGCGGAGCTTGCAGTGAGCGGAGATGCAGCACTGCACTCCAGCCTGGGATACAGAGCGAGACTCCGTCTCAAAAAAAAAGACAAAAACAAAAAACAAAAAAACAACTAAGTCCTCAGTCAACATGAGGCCACTCTGAGCATTGGACGCCCTCTGTGCCCCAGGGCATCATCAGATGTGCTCTCTGTGGAGGGGTGGCCATCACTGACTCGCTGGACCTGAGCCTCCGGTTGTGTTGGGAGTTTGTGAGAGGGCAAATCAGTCATCCCACCCCAAGTGCAGGTGTGTTATGTGAAATAGGGTTTCAGGAATAAAGGATCCATTGAGCAGGTGCACGTAGTGAAAAGGACACAGACTTCCAGGATACAGACTTGGCTTGCAGTCCCAGCTCCATCCACTACTAGCTAGGTGACCTTAAGTAAGACCTCAAATCTTGATCTTCATTTTCCCATCTGAAAAATGGGAAAGATAAAACCGATCTCAAGGGACTGTGGTGAGCATCCCTTCAAAAAGTTCATTGTTTCCCACAGGTTATTTGTATCTCTGGTGTTTATCAAGTAAGATATGGGGCAGACTACCCCATAGATAAACAGTTTGTTGTTGTTTTAATACTTAAGTGTTTTCTTAATGTATTAGAACATTGCTTGTTTTCTTTTCATAGTAAAAGATGTGAGTTGATTTCAAGGGAGGTATTAGAAACTACCAGTTTCGGTATCAGAGCAGAAACCATGAAGGTGGTGCACAGTGCTTGTGGTTTAGGAAGCACCAGGGCAGTACATGGTGCCTGACCCCACGCGCCCCCAACTGTAGCCCCCTGAAGTTAGGGCTTCCATCTAGCTGGTTCTCATTCAGTCCCAGCATGCAGCCCTGAGGTTGGCAGGAGCCAAGCACCATCTCCTAAGGTAATTGATTGACAGGGCATGTCATGTAGTGGCACGCAGCCAGTGTGAGAGCACCTCCCTGCCTCTGTCCACTGGGATCTACTGGGAGGCCCCAAAGGTTCTCCAAGCCTGTCCTCGACCACATTCCCTCTCAGTGGTGGATTCCCTGCGGTGGGCCAGAGGGTGTGGCTCCCCACTCTCCAGAGCACTTGCACATTTAGCCCTGTTTCAGCCCCTTCCTAGCCACAGGCCTTTGGGAAAATGTAAAACACAAAAACTAAAAAAAACTTGAAGACTCCTTGGTTAGCAGGACTGGTGAGGTTAGGAAGCTGACCAGGATCATGCAGCTTGTTAGCAGCCTAGTAGCGAAAGTGGTTAATAATCACACAGCATCCTTGGAAATGGTCTCCTCTGTGACATGGACCCTGCCTGTATAATCTTCACCCTTCACAAAGGGATCCTGGAGGGGGCATCATCACCTCCAGTTTTGTTTTGTTTTTGTTTGTTTGTTCATTTGTTTTTTGTTTTTTGGGGGTTTTTATTGAGATAGGGTCTGGCTCTGTCACCAGGCTGGAGTGCAGTGGCGCGATCCCGGCTCACTGCAACCTCCGCCTCCAGAGTTCAAGCGATTCTCTTGCCTCAGCTTCCCAAGTAGCTGGGACTACTGGCATGCAAGCCACCACGCCCCGCTACTCTTGTATTTTTAGTAGAGACACGATTTTGCTATGTTGGCCGGGCTGGTCTCGAATTTCTGACCTCAAGTGATCCGCCTGCGTCAGCCTCCCAAAGTGCTGGGATTACAGGCATAAGCCACTGCACCTGGCCACCTCCGTTCTGCAGGTGGGAAACACACACACACACACACACACACAGACACACACACCCCAAAAGCAAAAACAAAAACCAGCCTCAGCTGGGAGCAGTGGCTCACACCCGTAATCCCAGCACTCTGGAAGGCCAAGGCAGGTGGATCACCTGTGGTCAGGAGTTTGAGACCAGCCTGACCAATGTGGTGAAACTCTGTCTCTACTAAAAATACAAAAATTAGCCAGGTGTGGTGGCACATGCCTGGAATCCTAGCTACTCAGGAGGCTGAGGCAAGAGAGTCGCTTGAACCTGGGAGGCGGAGGTTGCAGTGAGCCAAGATCACACCACTGCACTCCAGCCTGGGTGACAGAGCAAGACTCCATCTCAAAAAAGAAAAAAAAAAAAAAGATACAACCTCAGTTTTGTAACTTGCAGTGTAAAAATATGAAACTCAAAGCAGCGTTCAGAAAAAGTACCATTTCCGGCACCGTAAACACTGACTTTTCTCCCGAGAGTCCTCAGCAAGAAGACTGACAGAATGAGGTGACAGAGGTCCTGAACATGGTCCCAGTTAAAAATACCACTGCTTCCCACAGAGCCCCAGGATGGCATGACAGCAGCAAGAAATGCCAGCCCACAGGGAGGGAGTTCATCTCCCCACTAATGAAAGTTCATGGCACCATGCTGAAGTGCAATTTAGATAAGGTGGTTGTTGATACCCAAGCACCATGGGTTTCTCCCCTGTCTAGGCCATCGTGACCAGGCACTAGCTCCTTCTCTTCCACCCCCTCCACTTTCTGGCATCGAGACCCTCACCCTGTGGAGTGGATGTGGAGCTCACAGGCATCCAGGAGTACACTTGGGCCCCAAGAGGTATCTGGGCGCAGGTGGGAAGACCTCCTCCTGCAAGTGAGGAACAACCAAGAGGGAGGGGAGGGCTAAGTCACCCCTGTGTTCACTGTCGTCCTCCCACCTGGGATGTGCTCTGAGGGGAGCAGGGGCTTTGGTCTGTTCTGTCACTGCAGAATCCCCAGTATCTACAGCAGCCTGGCACACGGTGGCCACTCAGCAAGTAGTTACAGAAGGAGCCCATGAGTGAGTAAGCACTGCCACCAAGGTGCCAGCAGCCTCTGATCACCCTGTTCTCCCACCTTGCTTGACTCAGGTTTGCCTCACCTCCCCCAAGGGGAGGCCTAACACTGCTTTCACTTACCCTAGTCCAAGAACCCCTTTGGGGGTGGGGTGCCCAGACCCAACTGCCTCTGGCCTGGCATACCTCCGTGCCCTCCCTACTTTTGGAGTCTCAGAAGTAAAGACCATACATTCCCTCTTCTGTTATCTTTGTAGTCCTGCCACAAAGTCCTGACTTCCCTGGAGGCAGGCTGGCTTCCTGAAGCTTCTGGGAGGAGGGGTGCAAAAGCTGGTGAGAAAACCGGCAATTTGAGTTTCAAGGTTTTATCTCACTGCAGGTGCCTTGCCAGCTCACTGCAGGACCCAGGTTAAGCTCAGTGGTGGGGTACAAGGTGCACCCTTGGGGTTTGGCTTTTAAAACTCACCTAAGACCCACCCAAATCCAACAGTGTTCTGAGGGGTGTGCCCGCCACCTGTCCCCCTTCCATGTTGAGAATAACTGTGTCCAATAAGGGAAGGATTGATGGAAGTGAAGGACCTCTTCAAGAACCACTGCTCAAGGAAATCAGAGAGGACACAAACAAATGGAAAAACATTTCATGCTCATGGGTAGGAAAAATCAATATCGTGAAAATGGCCACACTGCCCAAAGTAATTTATAGGTGCAATGCTATTCCCATTAAACTACCATTGACATTCTTCACAGAATTAGAAAAATATATTTTAAGATTCATATGGAACCAAAAAGGAGCCTGAAAAGCCAAGACAATCCTAAGCAAAAAGAACAAAGCTGGAGGCATCACACTACCTGACTTCAAATGATACTACAAGGCTATAGTAACCAAAACGGTATGGTGCTGGTACAAAAACAGACACATAGACCAATGGAACAAAATAGAGAACTCAGAAATAAGACTGCAGACCTACAACCATCTGATCTTTGACAAACCTGACAAAAACAAGCAATGGGGGAAGGATTCCCTAGTTAATAAATGGTGCTGGGAAAACCAGCTAGCCATATGCAGAAAATTGAAACTGGGCCCCTTTGTTACACCTTACACAAAAATTAACACAAGATGGATTAAAGACTTAAATGTAAAACCCAAAACTATAAAAACGCTAGAAGAAAATCTAGGCAATACCATTCAGGGCATAGGCATGGGCAAAGATTTCATGATGAAAATGCCAAAAGCAATTGCAGCAAAATCAAAAATTGACAAATGGGATCTAATTAAACTAAAGAGCTTCTGTACAGTAAAAGAAACTATCAGCAGAGTGAATAGACAACCTATACAGAATGGGAGAAAAGTTTTGCAGTCTATCCATCTGACAAAAGTCTCATGTCCAGAGTCTACAGGGAACTTAAACAAATTTACAGGAAAAAAACCCCATTAAAAAGTAGGCAAAGGACATAAACAGATACTTCTCAAAAGAAGACATTCATGCAGCCAACAAATATATGAAAAAAAGCTCAACATCACTGATCATTATAGAAATGTAAATTGAAACCACAATGAGATACCATCTTATTCCAGTCAGAATGGCGATTATTGGCCAGGTGTGGTAGCTCATACCTGTAATCCCAGCACTTTGGGGGGCCAAAGCTGGTGGATCACTTGAGGTCAGGAGTTTGAGACCAGCCTGGCCAACATGGGGTGAAACGTCTCTACTAAAAATACAAAAATTAGCCAGGCGTGTGGCACACACCTGTAGTCCCAGCCACTCAGGAGGCTGAGGCAGTAGAACAGCTTGAACCTGAGAGGCAGAGATTGCAATGAGCCTAGATCATACCACTGCACTCCAGCCTGGGTGACAGAATGAGATTCTGTCTCAAAATTAGAAAAAAAAAAAAAAAAAAGAACGGCAATAATAACAACAGATGCTGGTGAGGTTGTGGAGAAAAAGAACACTTTTAAACTGTTAGTGAGAGTGTAAATTAGTTCAAACATTGGAGAAGACAGTGTGGTGATTCCTCAAAGATCTAGAAGCAGAAATACCATATGAACCAGCAATCCCATTACTGGGTATAGACGCGATGGAATATAAATCATTCCATTATAAAGATACATGACTGTATGTTCACTGCAGCACTATTCACAATAGCAAAGACATGGGATCAACCCAAATGCCCATCAATGATAGAAAATGTGGTACATATACACCATGGAGTACCATGCAGCCATAAAAAGGAACACGATCATGTCCTTTGCAGGGACATAGATGGAGTTGGAAGCCATTATCTTCAGCAAACTAATGCAGGAACAGAAAACCAAACACATGTTCTCACTTATAAGTGGGAGCTGAACAATGAGAACACAAGGACACATGGCGGCGAACAACACACACTGAGGCCTGTCGTGGGGAGGGTGAGGGAAGGGACAGCATTGGAAGAATAGCTAATGGATGCTGGGCTTAACACCTAGGTGATGGGTTGATCTGTGCAGCAAACCACCATGGCACACGTTTATCTATGTAACAAACCTGCACATCCTGCACATGTAACCTGGATCTTAAAATAAAAATTGAAAAAAAAAAGAGAAGGACCAATGGGGAATGTGCTGTCCTTGAGAACAGTACAGAGATGGGAGAGAGTTTTACAAACACTAGAGAGCTGTGGGCTGTGAACCCTCCTTTCCAGCTATGAGCATGTTCACACTGAGCCGGAGCAGTCCCAGGCTCTGCCTTTTTCCGTGTCTGGCCTGTGGCCAGCAGGTCTTAGTGTAGATTAACTCCTCTATGAAAGGGGAGGTGTCCTGCAAGCAGAATCAAGATGCTCTTCAACAAGTTCTCTGGGCTATGCTCCAGGATGCCGACAAACAAGTCCGCAGGGCCCCAGGACCTGGTGCTGGCAGGGTGGCTGCAACCTTCTCAGCTCAGCCAACTCTAAAATCAGTTTTAACCTGGATGGCCTCTTAGCCTGCCATCCTCCTCTTCACCCCACTCCACACACACACACACTCCTCACTAAAGCACTGTAGACCATTTGACTTTGAGCAATAGGACTTCCTTGTGTTCCCACTGAAGCAAACGTGTTGCCTAAATCCCTAAATGAGCCAATTGGCTGCAAAGGATTCTTGAGGCCAAGTGGGCTCCGTGGAGACCACCTAGAGCCCACCTAGAGAGGAGTGGCCCAGGGGCAGGCTGGTGGGAATCGGGGCAAGGTGGCTGCTCACTCAGGAGACCCCTAGTTGTAGGGCCACCTTGCCAGCTGCACCCATGCGGCCATGGTGTTCCCTCTGACTGGCAGACACTAGCGGGCATCCAGCACCTAGGGCTGAGGGTGACATATTCATATATAAAATAAAATACTGAAAGAAATGGAAAAGTTAAAAACCGGTGGATTGATATTTGTGAGGAAAACACTGAATTGGAAGACCAAAACAGCCACCACCCTTTTTGATGGCCTCATCCTGCTTCTGCCTCTAGCCGTGCGGCCTTGGAGATCAATGCTGTTTTTTATCTCTGGGCCTTAAATGGACCAGTAAAAGGCACCCTCTGAGCAAATTCCAGCACAGCAATTCTGATTCCATCTCTGCTCTGATACTTGCCTGCTGAGGCATCCCTGATCTCATTATTTTTTATGCATGCCCAGCGTGTTTCTGCACAGGCTTAGCTTTTATGAGTCTGCCACTTTGGAAACAAATCACACGTCCCGTGTTCCATCAGCCTGTGGCACAGTGTGGAATTTCTGGTATAACAGCATTTAGCTGCTGAGTACACATGTCTGGTTTTGCTTCCTTGGGAGAGGGTGCAAAGGAAGAAAGCCGCAGCATGTACAAAAAAGAAAGTTCGTGTTTCCAAGGGAGGTTTTTAATGTCCTTGTAAATACTAACAAGTGTCTACTCAGAAGTCTTCAAGAAGGAACTTGTAGTAATGATATGAATTAATATTTCTGGCAGTTCCAGAAATGCCGTTGCCCCATCTTGTTTTGGGGCAGCTCACATCCTGATCACAGCGGCACATTCTGTGTGATCTTAGTGATGCTGCGCTAGCCCTCTTGGTGGCGTCTGTGACTTGATAGGCATTCATCTCAGGTGAGCAAGGCTGCTGAGCTGGGTGAAGACAGGCCTAGCTAGAAAGGTGCCCACATCTGGCATTGTGCTAGAAGGGCCGCCCTCCCTTGGAGCTGCGCCAGTGACAATCAGGAGACAGAGGGCTTTTGCCAGAAAGCAGTGCCCTGCCACGAGGTCCCAGCCTGAAGGGGCTCCCAGATCTTCTGGGGACAAGAGCAAATCAGGTAACCTTGGCAACTCACATCTTTGGAGTTATTTACACATGTGAAAACTAAGGAGATTGGATGAAATGACGGATTAGGTCCCATCAGAACTGTAAACAATGATGGCATTATTTAGTGCCTGGATCCCTGCCTTGAGAATTTACATTTGGCACGCCAAGTTCTTATAGGCCTGCACTTCAGTAGGGGAACTGCATTACCTCACTGCCTGCCTAGTGATTCTCAGCCCCGCATGGTGCATAAGAATCACCTCTAGGGCTTTTAAAAGACTCGAATACTCAGGTCTTACCTGTGAAAGAGATTTGGTTTCAATTTGTCTGGGATGGAGCCCACATGTTGCCATTTTTTTTTAAAGCTCCTCAGGTGATTCTAAGATGTAGCCAGAATTAAGAACCACTGATAGGTTGCAAGTGCTGCTATAGTGGCTGTCACAGTGATGCTGTGTCACTGAAGGGACTATATATATATGTGTGCGAGTGTATGTGTGCGTGTATAAAGATTGATATATGTGTGTGTATATATATAATGATCAGAATGTCACACAAGGGCTTGGAGGCGTGTGGGAGGAGGTTCAGTATTTCATACTGGTCTCCCCATCGCATGTTCTATTGGCAAAAGTTTCTGAAGTCAGTAGAAATGTCAAATGAAATTTATGTCAACCACAAAGAGCAGCTGACTTTAGCTGGCCGAAGCTGGCTGGTAAGGGCACTGATGGTCCAGAATCCAGCCAGGTGCAGCCAATCACGAGTCCTCGGTAGAACAGCAGTTTCCAGAGGCTCACTTCCTCCTGTTACTCCCAGCTTGAGGCTTGACATCAAATTTTGATCTACATAAATGTTGGTCAAGGAAGAGAAATAAATGAATTTTTGCTTAAAGAATAATCATCACTGTGGCCAAGCCTTGAAATTCATGATGCCCAGTGGAATCGCCTTGGTCAATGCTTCTGAAAAGGTCTTCTAAGCAGACCCCTTGTTGATCTGAGGTATCTATGGACTCCCCCCAGTCCTTCCAATTTTTTTAACAGCTTTATTAAGATATAATTCATGGGCCAGGTGTGGTGGCTCGAGCCTGTAATCCCAGTACTTTGGGAGGCCGAGGCTGGCAGATCATGAGGTCAAGAGATCAAGACCATCCTGGCCAACACGGTGAAACCCCATCTGTACTAAAAATACAAAAATAAGCTGAGCGTAGTGGTGCGCACCTGTAATCCCAGTTGCTTGGAAGGCTTGAGCAGGAGAATTGCTTGAACCCAGGAGCCAGAGGTTGCAGTGAGCAGAGATCACACCATTGCACTCCACCCTGGTGACAGAGCAAGAGTCCATCTCAAAAAAAAAAAAAAAAAAAAGATAATTCACAGCTGGGTGAGGTGGCTCACACCTGTAATCCCAGCACTTTGGGAGGCCGAGGTAGGAGGATCATCTTAGGTCGGGAGTTTGAGAACAGCCCGATCAACATGGAGAAACCCCATCTCTAGTAAAAATACAAAAAAAATTAGCCGGGTGTGGTGGCACATGCCTGTGATCCCAGCTACTCAGGAAGCTGAGGCAGGAAAATCGCTTGAACCTGGGAGGCAGAGGTTGCGGTGAGCCCAGATCATGCCATTGCACTCCAGCCTGGGCAACAATAGGAAAACTCCATCTCAAAAAAGAAAAAAAAAGATATAATTCACATACAACACAATTTACCCACTCAGGCATGTAATTAAATTGCTTTTTGTTTTTGTTTCTGGTTTTTTCTTTTTTAGGTGGAGTCTCACTCTGTTGCCAGGCTGGAGTGCAGTGGCATGATCTCAGCTCACTGCAACCTCTGACTCCCTGGTTCAAGCAATTCTACTGCCTCAGCCTCACGAGTAGCTGAGATTACAGGCATGTGCCACCACGCCAAGCTAATTTTTGTGCTTTTAGTAGAGGTGGGGTTTCACCATGTTGGCCAGGATGGTCTTGATCTCCTTACCATGTTGGCCAGGATGGTCTTGATCTCCTCACCATGTTGGCCAGGATGGTCTTGATCTCCTCACCTTGTTGGCCAGGATGGTCTTGATCTCCTCACCTTGTTGGCTAGGATGGTCTTGAGCTCCTGACCTCATGATCTGCCTGCCTCGGCCTCCCAAAGTGCTGAGATTACAGGCATGAGCCACTGTGCCTGGCTGTAATTAAATTGTTTTTAAGTCACGGGGTTGATGTGGCAACAATCACCACAGTCAATGTTGGAATCGTTTCACCATCTCAAAAGGAAACCTGGTACTTGTTAGCTGTCACCCTCCTGTACCTTGATCCCTCTCTCTACCTCCCATCCCCAACCCTGAGCAACTAGGAATCTACTCTATAGATTTGCCTATTCTGCACTTTTGTATAAATGTAGTCCTATAATATACGGTCTTTTGTGACTGGCTTCTTTCACTTTACATAATGTTTCTAAGTTCATCCATGTTGTAGCATGTATTAGTACTTCATTTTCATGGCTAAGTAATATGCCATTGTATGGATATACCACATTTTCTTTATCCATTCATCAGTTGATGGACATTTAGGTTATTTCCACTTATTGGTTATTATGAAAAATGCTACTATAAAACATTTGTGTACAAATTTTTACGTGGTCATATGCTTTTATGTCTCTTGGGTTCGTACCTTCAGAGTAGCAGTGCTGGGCCAGATGGTAACTCTGTTTAATTATTTGAGGAACCACCAGACTGTCTTCCAAAGTGGCTGCATCATTTTACATTTCCACCAGCAATATGTGAGGATTCTAGTTTCTCTGCATTCCTGCCAATGCCTATTATTTTCCACTGTTTAAAATTACAGCCATCCTAGCAGATACACTAGTAGTGTGTCATTGTGGTTTTGATTTGCATTTTTCCAATGACTAATGATGTCAATAATCTTTGTATGTTTTTCTTGGCCATTTGTATATCTTGGAAAAATGTCAATTCAAATCCTTTACTCATTTTTAGTTAGATTATTTGTCTTTTGATGGTTGGTTTGAAGAAAGGTTTTGTTTGTTTGTTTGTTTTTTGTTTGTTTTTTGTTTTTTTGAGACAGAGTCTCGCTCTGTCACCAGGCTGGAGTGCAGTGGTGCGATCTTGGCTCACTGCAATCTCTGCCTCCCGGGTTCAAATGATTCTTCCGCCTCAGCCTCCCAAGTAGCTGGGACTACAGGTGTGCACCACCAAGCCCAGGTAAATTTTTATATTTTAGTAGAGACGGGGTTTCACCATGTTGGCCAGGATGCTCTCCATCTCCTGACCTCATGATCCGCCCCCCTCGGCCTCCCAAAGTGCTGGTATTACAGGCATGAGCCACTGCACCCTGCCTAAAATTCTTTTATCAGATATATTATTTGACATATTTTCTCCCATTTTGTGGGTTGTCTTTTCACTTTCTTGATGGTATCGTTAGAAGCACAATTTTTTTTTAATTTTTAAGAAATTCAATTTGTCTATTTGGAGGGAGGAAGGGTAGTGCTTTTGGTATCATATCTAAGAATCTTTTGCCAAATCCAAGGTTGTAAAATCATACCTAAGGTTAGGTCATATCTAAGAGTTCTTTGCCAAATCCAGGATAATTTTTTTTTTAATTTTTATTTATTTTTTCATACAGGGTCTTACTGTCACCCAGGCTGGAGAGCAGTGGCGTGATCCTGGCTCACTGCAACCTCTGCTTCCAGAGCTCAAGAGATTTTCCAGCCTTAGCCTCCTGAGTAGCTGGAACTGCAGGCACAAGTCACCAAAAACGCCCAGCTAGTTTTTGGATTTTATGTAGAAACAAGGTTTTGCCATGTTGCCCAGGCTGGTCTTGAACTCCTGAGCTAAAAACCATCTGCCTGCCTCAGCCTCCCAAAGTGCTGAGATTTCAGTCGTGAACCACCATGCCCAGATCCAAGGTAATTTCTTTTAAGAGTTTTCTTGTTTCACTTCTAACATTTAGGTCTTTGATGCCTTTTGAATGGATTTTTGTTTCTGGTGTGAGCTAAGTGTCCAACTTCATTGCTGGAAAGACTATTCTTGTCTTACTGAATGGTCTCGGCACCCTTCTTGAAAATCAATTGATCACAGATGCATGGGTTTATTTCTAGACACTTGATTCTATTTCATGGGTTTATAAGTCTATTTTTGTGCAAGTACCACACTGTCTTGATTATCGTTGCTTTGTGGTGAATTTTGAAAGCAAGAAGTATGAGTCCTACAACATGGGTCTTCACTTTTAAGATTGGGTTTTCTAGGTCCCTTTAAATTCCATGTGAAATTTAGGATCAGCATGTCAGTTTCTACAAAGAAGCCAGCTGAGATTCTGACAAAGATTGCATTAAATCTGTAGAGAAATGTGGGAAATATGGCTATCTTAACAATGTTAAGTCTTCTGATCTATGAACATGAGATGTTTTTCCATTTCTTCTGATCTTTTAAAATTTCTTTCAGTTTTGCAGTTCTCAAAGTATAAGTTTTGCTTATTTTGTTAAATTTATGTTTAGGTAATTTATGCCTTTTAATGTTATCGTAAATGGAAATGGTTTTGTGTTTTTGTTTTTGTTTTCTTGAGACAGAGTTTTGCTCCGTTGCCCAGGCTGGAGTGCAATGGTGCGATCTCGGCTCACTGCAACCTCCGCCACCCGGGTTCAAGCGATTCTCCTGCCTCAGCCTCCTGAGAAGCTGGGACTACAGGCACCTGCTACCACACCCAGCTAATTTTTGTATTTTAAGTAGAGATGGGGTTTCACCATGTTGGCCAAGCTGGTCTTGAACTCCTGGCCTCAATTGATCTACCCACCTTGGACTCCCAAAATGCTGAGATTACAGGTGTGAGCCACCGTGCCTGGCCTAGGAACTGTTTTGTTGTTGTTGTTGTTTTGTTGTTTTTGTTTTTTGAGATGGAGTTTCGCTCTTGTCATCCAGGCTGGAATGCAATGGTGAGATCTTGGCTCACTGCCACCTCTGCCTCCCGGGTTCAAGCGATTCTCCTGCCTCAGCCTCCTGAGTAGCTGGGATTATAGGAGTCCACTGCCATGCCCAGCAAATTTTTGTATTTTTAGTAGAGATGGGGTTTCACAATATTGGCCAGGCTGGTCTCGAACTGCTGACCTCCAGTGATCCACCCACCTCGGCCTCCTAAAGTGCTGGGATTACAGGCGTGAGCCACCGCACCCAGTGGAACTGGTTTTTTTTGTTGTTTTTTTTTGTTTTTTTTTTTTGGTTTGTTTGTTTGTTTTTAATTTTCATTTTTGGATTGTTGTTTGCAAGCACATCGAAATACATTTGATTTTTATATATTGATCTTCTATCCTGCAGCCTTGCTGAACTCATTTATTTGTCCAAATAACTTTTTAGTGAACTTCTTAGGATTTTCCGTATATAAGATCATGTCATTTGTGAATACAGACAAATTTTATTTCTTACTTTTTCACTGGGATGCCTTTTACTTCTTTTTCTTGTCTAGTGTGAAAGGAAAATAAAATTTGGGACCTCGATTCACTCTGCCAAAAGAAAAAAATTAAGCTGAAAGCTGAGTCCTGCAAGAAGTTGCCTTTCCTTTTGTTCCTAAGCAGATAGCTGCAGATAAAAGGTTAAATATCTCTACAAGTAGCTACTCTATGTTCACCTTATCTTATGTAAAGTGCTGATTAGGCTGGGCACGGTGGCTCATGCCTGTAATTTCAACACTTTGGAAGGCAGAGGTGGGCAGATTGCTTGAGTCCAGGAGTTTGACATCAGCCTAGGCAACATAGCAAAACTCTGTCTCTACTAAAAGTGCAAAAAATTAGCCAGGCATGGTGGTGCGTGCCTGTAGTCCCAGCTACTCAGGAAGCTGAGGTAGGAGAATCACCTGAGCCGGGGAGGTGGAAGCTGCAGTAAGCAGAAATTGCACGACTGCACTTCAGCCTGGGCAACTAGAGTGAGACCTTGTCTCAAAAAATAAAATAAGGCCAGGTGGGTAGCTCACACCTGTAATCCCAGCACTTTGGGAGGCCAAGGTGGGTGGATCACGAGGTCAGGAGTTTGAGACCAGCCTGGCCAAGATGGTGAAACCCTGTCTCTACTAAAAATAGAAAAATTAGCCGGGTGCGATGGCAGGCACCTATAATTCCAGCTACTCAGGAGGCTAAGGCAGGAGAATTGCTTGAACCCGGGAGGCAGAGGTTGCAGTGAGCTGAGATTGCACCACTGCACTCTAGCCTGGGCAACAGAGCAAGATCCATCTCAAAAAATAAATAAATAAAATTTTTAAAAAATAAAATAAAATAATAATAAAATTAAAAGAAATGCTGATTTACTGAGTGCCAGACAAACACATAATTGGCTATTCCCCTACCTACTCCCTTTCTCTTGTAACATGTGGATTCAGTCATGAGACCCTCTCCTTCCTCCAGCCCACTTTTCCCCTTTAAATATTGAAGACCTCAAAATAATCGTTGGGGAAAGCTATACCTTTCTCTTGGGCACATCCTTAACTTTGGCAAAATGAACTTCTAAATTGATTGAGTCCTGTCTCAGACATATTTTGGTTACACTACTTGCCCTAGTTAGAAACTCCAGGACAATGTTGAATAGAAGTGGCAAGAAGGGATATGTTTATCTTGTTTGTGATTATGATATTGTGATTTGTAATTTGTAATAAATATATATATATTGTCTTCCTCCCTGTTTCCTGGCACATAGCTCAAATGGCTGGGGCCCCTGGGTAGCCTCAGGATGGGGGCTGGCTGCCAGGTGAACCAACCAGGTGATTAGAGGGTTGGAACTTTCATTTCTGAAACTGATCCTCCAGGGAAGGAGGAAGAGCTGAAGGTTGAGCTGACCCCCAATGGCCAGTGATCTGATCAATCATGCCTAGGTAATGAAGCCTACATAAAAACCCAAAAGAACAGAATTCAGAGCTTCTGAGTTGCTGAACACGTGGAGGTGCTGGGAGAGTGGCTCCTGGGAGAGTGGCTCCCAGGAGAGGGCAGGGAAGCTCCGTGCTCTTTCCTCATACCTTGCCTGGTGCACCTTTTCATGTGGCTGTTCTTGTATCCTTTGTAATGTCCTTTACAATAGCCTAAGTGAGCCTAAGTGTCTCCCTGAGTTCTGTGAGCCACTCTAGGAAATTAATCAAACCTGAAAAGGAGGCCAGGCATGGTGGGAGCACTTTGGGAGCTTGAGGCAGGCAGATTGCTTGAGGCCAGGAATTTGAGACCAGCCCGGGCAACATGATGAAATCCAGTCTCTAAAAAAATACAAAAAGTACTATGGGGCGGGCACGGTTGCTGATGCCTGTTATCCCAGCACTTTGGGAGGCTGAGGTGGGAGGATCACCTCAGGTTAGGAGTTCAAGACCAGCTTGACAAGCATGGTGAAACCCCGTCTCTACTAAAAATACAAAATTATCTGGATGTGGTAGCATATGTCTGTAATCCCAGCTACCTGGGAGGCTGAAGCGGGAGAATCGCCTGAACCCAAAAGCAGAGGTTGCAATGAGCCGAGATCACACTATTGCACCCCAGCCTGGGCAACAAGAGCGAAACTCCATACCCCGCCCCCCCAAAAAAAACCTACTATGGGATTTATAATGAAATTAAATTTTTAAAAATAGCACAAGCCTAGGCGTGGTGGCTCACACCTGTAATCCCAACACTTTGGGAGGCCAAGGCAGGTGGATGACCTGAGGTCAGGAGTTCGAGACCAGTCTGGTCAACATGGTGAAAACCTGTCTCTACTAAAACTACGATAATTAGCCGGGTGGTGGTGGCACACACCTCTAACTCCAGCTACTCAAAGGATGAGGCAGGAGACTCACTTGAACCTGGGAGGTAGAGGTTGCAATGAGCCAAGATGACACCACTGCACTCCAGCCTGGGCAATACAGAGAGACCCTGTCTCAAAAAAAAAATAAAATAAAGGCCGGGCACTGTGGCTCACGTCTGTAATTCCAGCACTTTGGGAGGCCAAGGCAGGCAGATCACCAGGTCAAGAGATCAAGATCATCCTGGCCAACATGGTGAAACCCCATCTCTACTAAAAATACAAAAATTAGCTAGGTGTGGTGGTGAGTGCCTGTAGTCCCAGCTACTCAGGAGGCTGAGGCAGGAGAATCACTAGAACCTGGGAGGCAGAGGTTGCAGTGAGCCGATATCATGCCACTGCACTCCAGCCTGGTGACAGAGCGAGACTGTGTCTCAGAAAAATAAAATAAAATAAAAACTTTTTAAAAAAGAGAAAAAGACACACACACACACACACACACACACACACACACACAAATTAGCCAGGTATAATGGCACGCGCCTATTGTTCCAGCTGTTCAAGAGGCTGAGGTGGGAGGATCACTTAAGCCCCAGAGGTAGAGGCTGCAGTTAGCTGAGATCACACCACCGTACTCTAGCCTGGGTGATAGAGAAAGACCCTATGGAAAAAAGAAAAAAGAACCTCCATGTAGTTGTGGGTAACCTACTACTTGTGATTGGCATCTGAAGTGGGGGCAGTCCTGTGGGCCTGAGCCATTAACCTGTGGGATCTGACTCCAACTCCAGGTAGACAGTGTCAGAACTGAGTTAAATTGTAGGATATCCAGCTGGTGTCCCCTGGAAAATTGTTGTATGGGGAAAACCCACACATCTGTTGTTGGAAGTATCATGTTGAGTGTGAGAGTAGCAAAAACAGAGTGATCTTAGGAGGAAAGCTTTCGATCATTCAATCAATCATTTGTTGAGAGCTTTCAATCATGATGTTAGCTGTGGGCTCTTTGCAGATGCCCTTTAATGGCCTGAGGAAGTTTTCTTTCATTCCTAGCTGTTGAGTGTTTTTATCCTGATCTCATGGACTCTCTGGGCACAAGGATCACGGACCCCTGCAGGCCAAGAACCCCAAGACCATGACCACTGCTGCAGAGCTAGTCCCTAACATTCTCCTCACAGCTTACCAAACACAAATTCATGGTCTCAATTGATTTCCAACCCAGTGAAGTGGGTGCTGTTATTCCCAATTTCCAGCTGAAGAAGCTGGAGCGCTGAGAGGCTGCGTGGGTTTCGTTGTCACTCAGCTCAGAGGCACATTCTGGAGCTGACACTCAGCCCTTGCTGGCCCCTCTGGCCCATCTGCTTCTGTTTAGCTTCTACCTCCTAATCAAGGCTGTCCTTTGTGGGTGATGAAGTGATGTTTGTATTTAGACTTCAGGGAGTTTTTCTCAAACTTCAGTGGCCCTAAGCCTTACCAGGAGGGCTTATTAATGATGCAGAACCCTGAACCTGTCCTGGAGATTTCTAACTGGGTGGGACTCAGAATTTGCAGTTCACCATCTCTCCTCCCCCAAGTGGGTCTGCACCGTGCTTCCAGAAACCCTGCTCTGGAGGAAAGGTGGTCTGAATGTGAAATGTCAGGTGGCCAGTTCAAGGGGAGGGAGGGTTTCAAGAGACCTAGGTGGAGGAAGGCTGCTGAAGTTTAAAGCAGGGCTGGGCTGGCCCTCCCCTGGTTGTACCCTCAAGTTGGATTTTTTTCACATTCCGTCAAACAGAAGTTTTCTCCTTGTCTCAGATACCATCCCCCCAATGCAGGGCCATGCAGAGGAGCGAAGCAGAGCCCACTCTCGCCCACTCTCGCTCTGGCACACAGCACAGGACCCATGAGACTCGTTTTAGGGGCCGTGAATATGACTTTGATTTTCATTTCTTTTAAAATCAGAAGAAAAATGAGTAGATATAATAATGAGTATATAATCATGAATCAGCCTAGATTATATTTGCCTTTATGCCAATATCATTGTAAAATATAATTTTTTAGGCCATGCTTGATGGCTTACACCTGTAATTCCAGCACTTTAAGAGGCCAAGGTGGGCAGATCACGAGGTCAGGAGTTCAAGATCATCCTGGCCAACATGGTGAAACCCCCGTCTCTACTAAAAATACAAAAAATTAGCAGGGCCTCCTGGCACGCGCCTGCAATTCCAGCTACTTGGGACGCAGAGGCAGGAGAATCGCTTGAACCCAGGAGGCAGAGGTTGCCGTGAGCGGAGATCGTGCCATTGTACTCCAGCCTAGGTGACAGAGCAAGACTCAGTCTCAAAAAAATAAAATAAAATAAATAATTTTTTATAGTGGAAAAGGCCCAGGAAGGCAAAAATGCCTAGGACCCATGAAAGTTCTACATAGCCCTGAGAGTGAGGGCACAGGACGCATAGGCCCTAGAGAGGGCAAGGCTCTGGTGTCAGCCTGAGAATGAGTGGCCAGAGTCAGGCAGGGCCGGCAGGATCCATCTGACCACTGACCCTGGTTTTCTCCATTCCAGGCCTGTCACTTGACACAGCCGGCCAGGGCAGCCCTGAGCCCACTGGGGAAAAGATTTCTAGGAGGCCTGTTTTAACAGCCTACCTGGACATGGAATCTTTCATTTGAGGAGGAAAGAAAAATCCAGCAGTCAACAGCAATTTGTTCAAAACCAAAATGGAGCGTGGTGTTGCGAATCACCCTCTTCCCGAGCTCTGGACCAGCTGGTTGCATCAGCCCTGATGACAAGGAAGGAGCCAGGCAGGATGCACCGCAGTGTAGACTCTGGCCCTGAGGCACATGGCCTAGTGGTGAGTGGGAAGGCAGGGAGAAGCGAGCAGCAGCCTAGACTGCAGGCAGCCATGAAGGGCTTGCACTGAAGTGGGCTTAACAGATGATAAACACAAAACAGACACTTTCAGGTGCTCAGTGCCACGCAGAAGAGAAAACAGACCGAAACAAAGGGGGCTGCTTCACTCTGAGTGTGGAAACGCCCCTCATAATTGTGTGATTTGAGCAAGGAGGAGGCAGGCCGAGGGGTCTCCAGGACAGCCCTTCAAGCAGAGGCCAGGACAGGCTGGTGCACGGCTTGTTGGAGGGCAGGCCAGGCCAGCGAGGCTTCCTCAGGCTTCTGCATAGCCAGTGGGCATCAGAGTGTAGAACGATGGGGCACAGAGATGATGGTAAGCTGGTCCTGCAAGCCTCAGAACCGTGCAGGCAAGGATTTGGGGGTTTATCAAGAGTGAAAGCCACTGGAGGCTTGTGAAACAAGAGAGTGGCTTATTTGACTTGGTAAGACTCTCCTGGCTGCTGTGCAGAGAAGCTATGGGGGCAAGGGCAGTGTGGGAGGCTAGTGAGGAGCCACTGCAGGGTCCCAGGGGAGGGACAGAGTGGTCTGCTGCGTCCCACGCCTGGCATTGGTAGGAATGGCTGGACATGAGGGGTTTGGAAATGGTGATGTTTACAGGGTGGGAGGAGAGGTGGGCTCAAGAAGGACAGAGAGAATGCCGGCCTAAGTTACTGGGCGTAGGGACAGTGCTGCTGAAGACAGTTGCAGGGGACTTGCCGGGGCAGTTGAAGTTCTCACTTGGCCGTGTCAAGGTTGTGCTGCCTTTCAGTTGTCACTGAGGAGATATCAGGTCCCCAGGGGCAGATAGGAAGCTGGAACTCAGAAGACCTATGCAAATGTGTCACCAGCTTACAGACAGCATTTGAAGCCCTGGGGCTGGATGTGGGCAGGCAGAGAGAGGGCATAGGGAGGAGATCTCAGCGCAGGGCACAGGCATCTCCACCCGAGAGAATGTCCCATAAACTAGCTACCTTGCCACCTTAGCAGAGCTGAATCCCCTTCCTATTACGAACACATCTTGCTGTCTTGGGAATCATCAACCATCCCACTTTCCATGCCAAGGCTGCTGCCTTGACACAGCTAAAGTGCCCAGGGGGTTCAGCCTATCCTTCCCCAGGTCTCCTCTCACCCCTCCCTCACTCCCTGCTTCCCATGCTCTGCTCACTTCTCCCTGACTCTGTGCTTTCTGCTGTTGGTAGTTGAAGGTAGAACTCACCAGATGCACCTGGAACGCTCTCCAAAGCCACGGCTGCCCACCAGGACCTCGCGGGCCAGGGCCTTGGTGGTGGGGTCTGGACACATGGCCACTGCTTCTGGCTTCCTTGAGGCTTTGGCACCTCGCAGAGGTGAGCCTTCAGCCCCACCTTGTGCCAACACCAGGCTTGGCCCAGGCATACTTTTGAGTGTCTCCAAATTTCATTTTAAAGCCACGGTTTCACACAAATTCCTGTTCGAAATAGGCAATGGGGGACGGAATCCACATATAACTGATAGAGCAAATCCCTTTCTTTTTTTTTGAGACAGAGTCTCGCTCTGTTGCCCAGGCTGGAGTACAATGGCATGATCTCAGCTCACTGCAACCTCCACCTCCTGGGTTGAAGCAATTCTCCCACCTCAGCCTCCCGAGTAGCTGGGACTACAGGCATGTGCCACCACCCCTGACTAATTTTTGTATTTTTAGTAGAGACAGGGTTTCACCACGTTGGCCAGACTGCCCTCAAACTCCTGACCTCAAGTGATCCACCCGTCTCGGCCTCCCAAAGTGCTGGGATTACAGGCATGAGCCACTGCGCCTGGCTTTTTTTTTTTTTTTTTTTTTTTTTGAGATGGAGTCTTGCTCTGTCACCCAGGCAGGAGTGCAGTGGCATGATCTCAGCTTACTGCAACCTCCATCTCCCAGGTTCAAGCAATTCTCCTGTCTCAGCCTCCTGAGTAGTTGGGATTACAGGCATGCACCACCACCCCTGGCTAATTTTGTATTTTTAATACAGATGGGCTTTCACCATGTAGGTCAGGCTGGACTCAAACTCTGGACCTCAGGTGATCTGCCCTCCTCAGCCTCCCAAAGTGCTGGGATTACAAGCGTGAGCCACCGTGCCCAGCGAGTAAATCACTTTTAAAATCATTTTGTTTCTCTAATTTGCCCACTTTTATTGTACAAGTATTTGTTTTAAATATTATCAAAGACCTTCCCGCCATATATAAATGATAATGTGCTAGAGCTGAGGGCTTTTTTTATGAGCCCTTCCCTTGTGCCAGGCACAGTGCCAAGGGCATTGCATGCATCATCTTGTTTCATCTTTACAACCCTAGAGGGTAGGTGCTGTGATGATTTCCACCTCTAGATAAGGAATTGCAGCGCAGCCAGGCTCAGTGCTCTGTCTAGGGTGACAGAGTGAGGGGCAGCAGGATTGCAAAGCCCTGGCACTGGCTCCCAGAGCGGGGCATCAGACTCCAAACCCCACACTGCACGGTGGCAGTAGCTGCTTGCTTCCCTGGCTGGCAGCAAATCTAAAGTTTTGTTTTGTTTTGTTATTTTTATTATTTTATTTTATTTTATTTTTGAGACAGAGTTTCGCTCTTGTTGCCTAGGCTGGAGTGCAATGGCGTGATCTCGGCCCACTGCAACCTCTGCCTTCCGGGTTCAAGCAATTCTCCTGCCTCAGCCTCCCGAGTAGCTGGAATTACAGGCATGCACCCCCATGCCTGGCTAATTTTTTTTGTATTTTTAGTAGAGATGGGGTTTCTCCATGTTGGTCAGGCTGGTCTTGAACTCCCTACCTCAGGTGATCCACCCACCTTGGCCTCCCAAAGTGTTGGGATTATAGGCGTGACCCACTGCACCTGGCCTCATTTTTATTTTTTATTATTTATTTACTTATTTATTTATTTACTTATTTTTGAGAGGGAGCCTTGCTCTGTTGCCCAGGCTGGTGTGCAATTGCACAATCTCAGCTCGCTGCAACCACTGCCTCCCGGGTTCAAGTGATTCTCCCTGCCTCAGCCTCCCGAGTAGCTGGGATTACAGGTGCCCACCACCACACCCAGCTTATTTTTGTATTTTTAGTAGAGACAGGGTTTCATCATGTTGGCCAGTCTGGTCTCGAACCCCTGACCTCAGATGATCCACCTGCCTCAGCCTCCCAAATTGCTGAGATCACAGGAGTGAACCACCGTGCCCAGCCTTGTTTTGTTATTTTTAAATTTAATTAATTTATTTATTTTGAGACAGGGTCTCACTCTGTTGCTTAGGATGGAGTACAGTGGCACAATCTTGGCTCACTGCAACCTTCAGTCTCCCAGGTAGCTGGGCCTACAGGCATGCACCACCACGCCAGCTAATTTTTTTACTTTTTGTAGAGATGGGGTTTTGCCATGTTGCCCGGGCTGCTCTTGAACTCCTGGACTCAAGCGATTCGCCCGCCTCTGCCTTCTAAAGTGCTGGGATTACATGTGTGAGCCACCACACTCGGCCTTATTTTGTTTTTTAGAGACAGGATCTTGCTCTGTTGCCCAGGTTGGAGTGCAGTGGTGTGATCATAGCTCACTGCAGCCTCAACCTCCCAGGCTCAAGTAGCTGGGACTACAGGTGTGTGCCACCATGCCCAGCTAAAATTTTCTAATTTTCTTCATCTAAAAGAAATTTTTAATTTTTTATAGAAATGGGGTTTTGCCATGTTGCCCAGGTTGGTCTCGAACTCCCTGGCTCAAGTGATGCTCCCATCTCAGCCTCCCTCCGTGTTTGGATTACAGGTGTGAGCTACTGAGCCTGGCCTGGGGTCTTGCTTTAGAGGTACAAAGGAAAACCTTCTCAGAACTGATGCCAAGTAGGTTTATCTAACCCCAGACCAATGTTCCCTCAGTACAGGATGGTACTTGCACTGCTGAGGTGCTGGCACCTGTGGTCTAGGCCACACCCTCTATGCCACTTTCCACAGGGCAGGCTTTGGGCTTTGCAATACAGCCAAGGAGAGCTTATCTGAGAGGTTCAAACAAGAAGTTCTGCATTTTTTTATTTACATCTAAACATTTAGGTACTTATTCAACACTTTAAAGTGGTGTGGTTGACAGAGAAAAAAGGTATGAGACTAAAGAGCTCTGAATATTAGAAGAAAAGGGGGGTTAAATGGGCAGAAGGCTATTCAAACTATTGAACAAGCAGCCCGTCATGGGCGCTAACCAGTCAGAACAGGCGGGTGCTGGCCTAAAAGCCATCCCTGCTGGGCCCTGTTCTCCCTTCAGTGGCTGGGTCATGGGAGGATAGGGAGGGCAGGGCAGGTGGTGGAGGAATCTGGAGAGCTTAGGAGCTGCAGCAGGGTACCTATGAATACAGAATTGTAGCGGTGTTTTATAATCCATTTGGCAACGTGGGTATTTACAACTGCATGTCAGCCTGGCTAAGGGTATAATCAGAGTAGATTGCTTTCCAATAAGCCCATAATCTTAGCACTGCTTCCCCTGGGTTTCTTTAGGATGAGTTGGGAGAAGGAATGGTGCTGTGTCAAATCTAAGTGGAAGCAGACGCCAGTCATAGGGGATAGAAGGCAAGAAAAGAACCAGTTGGGTTCTTTTTGTCAGCAGTTGTGCTACAGCCTCTAAAGGGTTTGAAATGTGAATTTCACCTTAAGAAAGCACTGCAAAACATGTCACTGGTTAGAGTAAACATCAATTTCCTGCAAGGGGGTTACTAGGCAGTAGATCTGAAGTTAAAATATGTTTATATAAATAAATTGTGAATTATTTTATCAAAAAAGTAATATTTGTTAAATGTTAAAATCCCAGCAATTCAGAATAAAATAGAGAAAGATGTAATATCTCCTTTTGTCCCTCCAGCCCTCTCTCTCCTGGCAGTTGTACTGTGAGCAGCTGGTGGGTCTTCCCTCTCCAACTCAATGTCTGTGACAGCACTATATGGCCCTGGTGGCACACCTCCCTCGGTGGAGCTGAAACTGGGCACCTCTAGGGGACTCGCATCAATGCAGGACCAGGCTTCCTGCTGTGGAAAGTGAGGGGCAGTCCCCTGGGCACCCCATCTTTGTGAAGAACCCCTGGGTGCTCCATCCTCGTATCTGAAGTAACCTGACAGCCATTGCTCATTCACTCATTCATTCATTCATTCACTCATCAGACAAATACTTACTGAGTGCCTACTGTGCACCAAGCATCATTTCTAGTGCTTAGAACCCCTCAGTGGACAAAAGAATGACCTTTGTCTTCATAAGTCAAAGAAGTGGGGGACAGACAATGCCCATAATAAATAACAGAATTATAAGGGCTATCAGAGGGAATTGGTGCCATGGGAGAGGGCAGAGCAGGTTTCAGGGGACTGGAGGCCTTGGGGAGGGCAGCGGTCAGGGCAGGCATCAGCAGGAAGACTTGAACAAAGTCTTAAAGGAGGTAAGGATGTAGCCACATAGACTTCTGAGCAAAGGGAATCTTGGGCAGAGGGAATGACCAGTGCAGAGGCCCTAGGGCAGGGCGGAGCCTGGCCTCTCCAAGGACTGGCAGGGCCAGTGGGCTGAAGTGGAAGTGACACTGGAGAAGTCATGTGGCCTTTCTTCACTTCTTTCCCAATAAGACTTTGGCTCCGCATCTGGGTGAAATGGGCAGCAATGCCGGTGTGAGCAGGGGGTGGCATGGCCTAATTGATACCACACAAGGAGCTCCTGGTCTGCTGCTCTGAGAATAAACTGGGGACAGGGGCAGAAGAACAGACAGGAGGCCCCGGCCCAGCCCAGATGAGAGGTGGTAGCAGCTCCCACCAGGTGTTGGTCATGAGAAGAGGCTGGATTTTGAATGCATTTGGAAGAATATTCTAATACGTGGGGCATGAATCTAAGAAAGAGGAACCCAGATGACACCAAGCTTCTGGTCACTGGTTTGTCTCTTGAGCAACTAGGGGTACCTTTACCTGCCCCATCTCTGGTAAAGGTGCAGGTGGAAACTGTTATTTTTTGTGGGGGGCTGAGATCAAGATTTCCACTTTAGAAGTTTGGATTTGAGATGTCCATTGGATAACCATTTCCTAAAACCTGGGTTGGCAGAACTGTGGAGGCGGTGGCTCCATTCTGTAAGAGTCCAAGAGCTCCTTGGGAACTGAGACCCGAACTCCCACCCCCAAGTTCATATTTGGGAGTCCACTGCACTGAACCAGAATGGCTCTGCCTGAGACCCAGGGATGGCTCTGCCTGAGTCCTGGCTCGGGAGTGGCTCCACACAACGCCCTGGGGCTCAGGCCCAGCCACAGAGCTTGAGCTGGATGGAACCTCATGGAACTATGACCTCACGGACGCACACAGGGACTGAGCCAGAGCAAGCTTCGACGCCACTCCAGAAGACGGCAAGAAAGCCACTAGGAAGCCCCACGCTATTTGGGTCTAACTAAGCATCTTCCTGCCTACCCACCCACCCTCGCTGCATATATTCTACTTCGGGATTTTTTTGGTTTGTTTTTTGTGACAGAGTTTTGCTCTTGTTGCCCAGGCTGGAGCGCAATGGCGCGATCTCGGCTCACCGCAATCTCCGCCTCCCAAGTTCAAGCAATTCTACTGCCTCAGCCTTCCCGGGTAGCTGGGATTACAGGCATGCACAACCACGCCCAGCTAATTTTTATATTTTTGGTAGAGACAGGGTTTCTCCATATTGGTCAGGCTAGTCTAGAACTCCCGATCCGCCCGCCTCAGCCTCCCAAAGTGGTGGGATTACAGGCGTGAGCCACTGTGCCTGGCCCCATTTTTATTTTTATTTATTTATTTATTTATTTATTTATTTATTTATTTATTTATTTTGAGATGGAGTCTTGCCCTGTTGCCCAGGCTGGAGTGCAATGGCCTCCAGTTTGTTTTTAATTTGCCAATATCATTGGCCAAAAAATGATTTCTCATTGCTTCATTTTGTAATTCCTAAAGGGGTTTGAGCATCCTGTATGATTCTGACTTAGACTGAATTGCTGCTGTTTCTCTTATTGAGTCTTTGATGCCCTTTATACATGTCTGCTTTAATTTCTTTTTGAGATGAAGTTTCGTTCCTGTCACCCAGGCTGGAGTGCAATGGCACAATCTCGGCCCACTGCAACCTCCGCCTCCCAGGTTCGAGTGATTCTTCTGCCTCGGCCTCCCGAGTAGCTGGGATTACAGGTGCCTGCCACCATGCCCAGCTAATTTTTGTATTTTTTAGTAGAGATGAGGTTTCCCCATGTTATTCAGGCTGTTCTCAAACTCCTGACCTCAGGTGATCCACCTGCCTTGGCCTCCCAAAGTGCTGGGATTACAGGCCTGAGCCACTGCGCCTGACTTACTTTAATTTTTTTATTTTTATTTGTTATTTTTTTGAGACCAGGTCTCTCTCTGTTGCCCAGGCTGGAGTGCAGTGGTGTGATCATAGCTCACTGCAGCCTCAAGCTCCCACCTCAGCCTTCCCAAGAAGCTGGGACCATAGGCGCGTGCCACCACACCCAGCTAAGGTTTTTAAATGTTTTGTAGAGATGGGGTTTTGCTGTGTTGCCCTGGCTGGTCTCAAACTCCTTGGCTCAAGTGATGCTTCCACCTCGGCCTCCCAGTGTTAGGATTACAGGCGCGAGCCACCATGCTTGGTCCATGCTTTATTTTTTCCTTTCTAGAGCAGTTCTCTGTGCTGTGAAAAGCTCAGCGGGGAACAGGGAGCAGGTAAAACTGCTGAGCCCCTCTGTTCAAGGCTCACTAAAAAGGGGTTTCTCAGCCCACTTCCAGATGTGGGGGAGGTATCATCTGACTGACTTGATAGTTTCAGGTTTCAACCCCAGGGCCAATAAAACTCTGGGCAGAGGGGTCATTTAATTTAACCCACCACCCTCAGCCTACGTAGTCTCTCCCTCGGTGGGAGAAGTGATTGGCAGTGGGAGAAGTGATTGGCAGCTCCAGTCCATTTTACAGCACTGCTATTCATGGTGTCCACCAGTTCTCCATGACAAGAGCCGATTTACGTGGCGTGGACCTCATCAACAGGTAATTGGCAACCTCCACTTTTGGGCAGAGGGAGGACGTTTGCAAGGTGGTGTTTTAGGAACATAATTCTGACAGTGTGTGTTAGATAAAACACACTGGAAAAACAGCTGGAAAAACAAACTACAAGGTGAAGTACAATTAAAATACAGAAAATAGGTTGGACGTGGTGGCTCACGCCTGTAATCCCAGTACTTTTGGAGGCTGAGGCGGGTGGATCACCTGAGGTCAGGAGTTTGAGACCAGCCTGGCCAACATGGTGAAACCTCATCTCTACTAAAAATACAAAAATTAGTTGGGCGTGGTGGCATGTGCCTGTAATCCCAGCTACTTAGAAGGATGAGGCAGGAGAACTGCTTGAACCCAGGAGGCAGAGGTTGCAGTGAGCCGAGATCGTGCCATTGAACTCCAGCCTGGGCGGCAGAGCGAGACTCCATCTGAAAAATAAATAAATAAAATACAGAAAATAAAAACGTTTTTAAATTTATGCAGTGTCTGAGTGAACGTGAACATACCATGTTAGGCAACAGACGTGGCTCCAAAGACACACTGCTGTTCGATTAGAGTTGCACAACACAGCTCAGTGGCAGAATTTGATATAAAATACTTACAACTCAAAGCTCAGTGATTAATAACAACAGCCAGCAAATCTCAGCGCTTGGTAAATGCCTGGGAGCTCAGCAGTTTCCCCTCTGGCCAATTATTTTAAACATTTGGACCTTAATTAGTGCTAATGTTGTTTGGTTAATATGTATTTATTTTTCCTATTACTTTAGCTCTCAAGTGGTTATTTTTTGTTAATTCGGAAACCCTGTAACTCAGAATGACAAATCTTTTTGAACATTCCTCTCCTAGCCCCCACCCCCAAATTTCATCGTCCTTGTTTGCTATTTTTGTGATATAATTATCATGCTATTATGAGGTTAGGATGTAGGGTGTGGGTTGGGATTCAGTGAGACATACTCATACCGGAGCTGAGGTCTGGGAATGAACAGGTCATCATCACCTAAGCAGCCCCACCTCTGTTTCCAGGAAAAAACAATATACCTATGACGTAGTTGCAATAAAAAAAAAAAAAAGAAAGACTGATTCAGAACCCAAAGAATGCGGCTGAGAGAAGGAAAGATGTGGGGAAATAAACTGGCTGTGACCCTCAGCCTAGCACTTTCAAAACTCCCAGCAATACAAACCCTCCGATGTTACAGAGGACAGGAAGTACAGAAAGCTAAGGTCAGAATAGAAGGAACGCTCCAAAATAAAATCTGAGTACAAGGGTATGTCTTACTGTGTGGCTGGTGGTTTGTTATCCCTTTGTGGAGTACAGAAGGTAGACAGGGTGGTGCCCAGACCACGTCTGCACAATCAGGCGACATGGAACATGCTCTGGCTTGCTGCTGGACGCCTTCGGACCAGAGTTCAGGTGGTGGGTAGCAGGTCAGCCGTGGAGCATAGGTTGCACAGAAGATGTACGAATGCAAAGCAGTGACTAAGCATGAGCCACTGATCCCAACCTGACACAAGGAATGGTATGGGCAGAGTTTGGTTGTGTAGTCTCTTCATCTCCTCTCTCTGATCGCCTGCTTTAATGCCCTCTACCACTGGGGTTTTTTAACCCTCCAAGTTTGTTCTCTCTACAGGGCTTTCCACAACCCAGGTTCCACTCTTTTCCCATTCCTCCATGGCCTGGTCTCTGTCACTGTCATGAGGACTGGAAGCTAACACACCAAGTCACACTCACGTGGGGCTGCAGGGTGGCCGGCTTGCCACGTCCCCTGCCGCTGCCTGGAGGCACCACACAGAGGGACTCCTGGCATTGAGGCAAACACATGGCAGCAGCATTTCAGAAGACCACTCTTCTGGGGATCCCTCCGGTCAAACCACGTAGGTAGGTGATTGTTTACTGTACCTCAGCGGAATTTAAAGGGATTCAAAGGTGTGTGGTGAAACGGCACACTAAGGAGACAAAAGAATCAGAAGCTCAGGGACTGACTGGCCTTTGTGGTTTCTAAAGGAGAAACTTTTACTCAAGTAAAGGTTGTGAAAGGAAAATAAATCTAAGGACCCCAAAGTCACTAAGCCAAGAGAAAAGTCAAGCTGGGAACTATGTCAGGCAAACCTGCCTCCGTTTTATTCCTAAATTAAGATAGCTACAAAGATACCTCCCTCACAATTTGCCCACAGGAAATTCCTTGCGGACAAAGGGCAGACAGAACTCTAGAAGTCATCCCTCTAAGGCTCACCCGAGACACATGCGTATTTGATTGCTTCTTCTGCCCTATTGTTTATGTAAAAATGCAGATTCACTGAGCCAGACTAAACTGCGTATTCAGTGGAAGGCTAATCAAGGACTCAAAGGAATGCAACCTTTTGTCTCTTATCTACTTCTGACCTGGAGGCCCCCCACTTCCCGCATTACTAGGCCAAACCACCCTACAGCTGACACATACTGATTGATGTCTTATGTCTCCCTAAAATGTATAAAAGCAAACTGTACCCCCAACCACCTTGGGCACATGTTGTCAGGACATCCTGAGGCCGTGTCACAGGCGTGTCCCCAACGCTGGCAAAATAAACTTTCTAAATTGACTGAGACCTGTCTCAGATATTCTGGGTTAACAAGGTTCGAAGGGAAAATCCCTATGAGAGAAAATAATGTGTTTTTTTCCGACTTGCCTTTTATGAAGAAACTGCCCCCAATTGCAGGAGGAGCAACTCATGGGGTCTGGGCTCGTGTGCTTGCATGCTGCCTCTGCACAAGGGGACCGATCTTCCCAGTCTCTCCATCTATAAAGCAAGCAGCAAGGCTGAGCCCAAAGCCCATCTCCTGTGAACGCGTCTCCTGCACCTTCAGCTCCACTGCTTTCCCTCCGTCACGAGAGAGGCCGTGAGGCTGAACCTCCCTCCTTTGTAGTTTCTAAAGTTTGTGTCATTCACAAACGCTCTTTTGCCCTTGCCTTTCCCTAAACCCCCGCTTTCCTCCCCAATCACCTTCCCACCTGTTGCTAGGCCATGTCCTTCGGGGGAGAAGTCACCACATCTGCCCTCTAATGACATTGACTCCTCAGATCTGTTGAGTCTTTCCTTATCTTCTCTGCTTGCCATGTCTTCATTAGAAGTTTTGTATTCGCATGGGCTCCACAAGGTTTACCAGCATCCCCCATAAGACTTGCAAGTATTCACATTTGTTTGCAAATGCGAATGAAAATATCTTGGACCCCCAAAATCACTAAGCTGAAAGGAAAATTCAAGCTGAGGACTGCTTAGGGCAAACCTGCCTCCCGTTCTATTCAAAGTTATCCCTCTGCTCACTGAGATAAACGCATATCTGATTGCCTCCTTTGGAAAGGCTAATCAGACACTCAAAAGAATGCAACCATTTGTCTGTGACCTGGAAGCCCCCTCCCCACTTCCATCCAGTCTTCCTGCCTTCGCTTGCAGTTGTCCACGTTTCCAGACCGAACCAATCTACTTCTTACATATATCGATGTCTCGCATCTCCCTAAAATGTATAAAATCAAGCTGTGCCCCAACCACCTTAGGTACGTCATCAGGACTTCCTGAGGCTGTATCACAGGCGCATGTTCTCAACCTTGGCAAAATAAAACTTTCTAAATTAACCGAGACCTGTCTCAGATTTTCTGGGTCCACACAAGTATGATCATTAATGTTTTTACTCTGACCTTGAATGTATTATAAAACATTCCAGATGCTACACACTACTTAACTATAAATGGACTTAAGATTTCTTTTTGGCAAGAACTTTTTAAATGGGGAAAACAATATAAAAGTAACCATTAAAAAATTATCCAGAACGTCAGCTTCCACCCATGGAAGATAATCTGCTACAGGAACTATCTTCCTGCCATAAAAACTTAAACAAACAAAATAAATGAGTGCTATTTTCAGAGACTGAGCAACAGGCAGTGCGAGGAAGCAAAGGAAGCAATTCCTGAGAGAAGAGAAACAAACCAGATAAGCCCTACGATTGCCTTGGCTTACTTCCTGGAGGCGAAGTCTGGGCTGCAGCACAGGGCGGAGAAGCTGAAAAGCCCTCCCCTCCGCTGGTCCCCCACCGAGGTCTCACTGAGCTGAGAAGCTGAGAGAAAATCACTACACAGCTAACAGTTGACCCCTGAACAATATGGGTTTGAGCTGTGCATGCCACATATACAAGGATTTTCTTCTGCCTCAGCCACCCTTGAGACAACGCAACCAACCCCTCCTCCTCCTCCTTCTCAGCCTATGCAACATGAAGATGATGAGGGTGAAGACCTTTATGATGATCCGCTTCCGCTTAATAAATAATATATTTTCTCTTCCTTATGATTTTCTTAGAAGATTCTTTTCTCTAGCTTACTCTATCGTGAGACTACAGTATAAAACACATATGACACACCAAATATGCATTAACTGATTGTTCTGGTCATTGGTAAGGCTTTTGGTCAACAATAGGCTATATTAGTTAAGTTTGGAGGAAATCAAAAGTTATATGTGGGTTTTTGACTGCACAGGGAGGCGGGTGGGGGTCAGTCCTCCTAGCCCCCTCATTGTTCACGAGTCAACTGTAGAATGAAGAGGCCAAGACAACTGGAATACACAGAGCAGTGTACTAAAGAAAACGCGCAAAGGAAGGGCGTTCGGAGCTCTGCAGAGGCATGCCCTTGATCCTTTGAGAACTGACTAGTGCACGCGTGGAATGACATTCCACGGTCACGAGAAAGAATCGCCAGAGAGCAGTAGGTGACAAGACTGCCAGAACCCACATAGGCAGGTAAGGAGGCTTCACAACCTGGGACACAGAGTCCTCAGAAGGGGCACACCTTACAACTGGGGTTAAAGTGGCTCTAGAACAAAGGCCGCCTTACACCCACTCAAACAAACCTTTCCAACCAACCCACAAAAATATCTGCAGGGAATTTAACTGCTTGCCAAACAAAGTACAATGCTTTTTTTTTTTTTTTTTTTTTGAGACGGATCTCACTGTGTTGCCCAGGCTGGCACAATCTTGGCTCACTGCAACCTCTGCCTCCCGGGTTCAAGAGATTCTCCAGCCTCAGCCTCCCAAGTAGCTGGGACTACAAGTGCGTGCCACCACGCCCAGCTAATTAATGCTCTTTAAAAGAATGCAAAAAAACTCCAGCATGTAACAATGTAAAATTCACAAATACAGCACCTAAATTTAAAAAAAAAAAAAGCTGTCATGCAAAGAAGGTAAAAATTGTGACCCACAACTAGAAGGAAAATCTCAATTAATACAAACACATCAAGAATTGACAGAGATGATAGAATGAGCATACAAGAACCTTAAAATGGGTAACTCTAAATATTATAAATATATTCAGGATCTATAGAAAAACATCATAAATAGAAAAATACAATTTTTATTTTTATTTATTTATTTATGTTGTTTTTTTTTTCTGAGATGGGGTCTCACTCTGTCGTCCAGGCTGGAGTGCAGTGGCGTGATCTCAGCCCACTGCAACCTCTACCTCCCAGGTTCAAGCGATTCTCCTGCCTCAGCCTCCTGAGTAGCTGGGACTACAGGCTTATGCCACCACACCTGGCTAAGAGAAATAAAATGTTTAAATTTAAAAGATGTAAGTGGACCATTTGATACAGGGTCTAAAATGAACAAATACACTAGGTGAGATTAACAGCAGATTAAACACTACAAAAAAAAAAAACTGGGTTAATTTATAGACACAGCAATAGATCCAAAGTGAAGTACAGGCTGGGTGCAGTGGCTCACGACTGTAATCCCAGCACAAGGAGGCTGAGGCGGGTGGATCACCTGAGGTCAGGAGTTTGAGACCAGCCTGGGCAACATGGCAAAACCCTGTCTCTACTAAAAATACAAAAATTAGCTGGGCATGGTGGCACATGCCTATAATCCCAGCTACTTGGGAGGCTGAGGCAGAAGAATCACTTGAACCCGGGAGGCGGAGGTTGCAGTGAGCCGAGATTGCGCCACTGCACTCCAGCCCGGATGACAGAGCGAGAGTCCATCTCAAAAAAAAAAACAAACAAAAAACAAAAAAAAAAACTTTAACATCACACTTAATAATGAAAGAATAAATGCTTTCCTCCTAAGATAATGAATAAGGGAAGGATGTTTTCTCTCACCACTTCTAATTAGCATTTTACTGGAGGTCCTACCTAGTATAATAAAGCAAAGCAAAGAAACAAAAGGTAAACAGATCAGAAAGAAGAAATAAATATCCTAATTTGCAGATGGCATGATTGTCTATATAAACCATTCCAAAGAAGTTACAAAAAAGATACTTAAACTTTTGAATTTTGCAAAATCACAGGATACAAAATATTTATACAAAAATCTATTGTAGTTCTAAATACTAGCAACTAACTTTTGGAATTTTAAATTCAGGGGAGGCAAGCCTTTTTTTTTTTTTTTTTTTTTTGAGACAGAGTTTTGCTCTTATTGCCCAGGCTGGAGTGCAATGGCACAATCTTGGCTCACCGCAACCTCCGCCTCCCAGGTTCAAGCAATTCTCTTGCCTCAGCCTCCCGAGTAGCTGGGATTACAGGCATGTGCCACCATGCCCAGCTAATTTTTGTATTTTTAGTAGAGACAGGGTTTCTCCATGTTGGTCAGGCTGGTCTCGAACTCCCAACCTCAGGTGATCTGCCCACCTCAGCCTCCCAAAGTGCTGGGATTACAGGCATGAGCTACTGCACCCAGCCAAAAAAAATGCCTTTTATGTTAGCATACACAAATATGAAATGCCTAGGGATAAATCAAACAAAAGAAGTGCAAACCTGTACATTGAAAACTTCAAGACATTGAGAGAAACTTTTCTTTAATTTACATAAATGGGCAAGTGTGGTGGCTCACACCTATAACCCCAGTACTTTGGAAGGCCAAGGCAGGAGGATTGCTTGAGTCCAGGACTTCTGGACCAGGCTGGACAACATAATAAGATCCTGTCTCTACAAAAAATTTAAAAATTAGCTGGGCATGGTGGTGTGCACCTGTGGTCTCAGCTACTCAGGAGACTGAGGTAGGAGGATCACTTGAGCCCAGGAGTTTGAGGCTGCAGTGAGCTGTGATCATGCCACTGTACTCCAGCCTGAGTGACAGAGTGAGACCCTGTCTCAAAAAAAAAGATTTATATAAATGGAGAGGTGTACCATGTTCATGAATTACAATACTCGCTATTGTTAATATGTCAATTCTCCCCAGTTGCTATATAGATTTAATACAGTTCCAATAAAATCTCAGCAGGTATTTTTAAACTTAAGCTTGTATGAAAATGTAAAATACCTAAAATAGCCAAAACAAGTTTGAAAAAGAACAATGGTTGGAGGAATTATACTAACCAATTTTAAGACCAAGAAGCTAAGGTTGTCAAGACTTTAGGAATGGCATAAGAGTAGGCATGTAAATCAATGGAACAGAACAGATTCCAGAAATGAACCCACGTATTTCATCTCTGACAATTATGCCAAGGTGACACAATAGGCAAAAGATAGTCTTTTCAACAAATGGTGATGAAATAATCAGATATCCATAAGGAAGCAAAATGAAACTCAACCCTTATTTCACATATATACAAAAAGTAATTTGAAATAGATCATAGACCTAAATATAAGATATAAAACTATATAACTTCTGAAGAAAATCAGGGAGAAAGTCTTTATGATCTTGGTTGGGCATGGTGGCTCATGCCTGTAATCCCAGGACAGTGGGAGGCTGAGGCAGGCAGATCACGAGGTCAGGAGTTTGAGACCAGCCAGGCCAAAATGGTGAAACCCTGTCTCTACTAACAATACAAAAAATTAGCCAGGCGTGGTGGCAGGCGCCTGTAATCGCAGCTACTTGGGAGGCTGAGGCAGGAGAATCACCTGAACGTGTGAGGTGGAGGTTGCAGTGAGCCGAGACCAGGCCACTACACTGCAGCCTGGGCAACAGAGTGAGACTCCATCTCAAAAAAAAAAAAAAAAGAAAAAGTGAGAGAGGAGGAGGGGAAGAGAGGGAAGAGAAAAGAAAAGGAGCTGAAGGAGAAGGAAGAGAAATTCCCCCCAAATCCTGTCCTCCCTAACTAAAGTGCTGAGAAAACTGGCCTAACAACCAAAAAACCTTTTTGGCAAATTCGACCACACTCCAGCTAAAAGTTAATGGAAAAACTGCCCCCAGCAGTTTTAGCAAAACTGAGTAAGAAGCTGGTCTTTCCCCCTATACCTCTGTCCCATGGAAGCAGGTGCCAGTGCTCCAATTTCCCCGTCTAGTGGTGTCAGCAGAGCTGAGCAAAGATTTGATAGCTGAAGCAAAAGTCATTAATTTCTATCTATCTCCTATCTGATAGAAGCAGGTGATACCCCGATTTTCCCACCAAGGTAGTATCAGTGGGGTCCAGCATCAATCAAGCTGAACCACCACCCCCACCGGTAGCACCTGCTGGTTCCATGTTTGCTGAGATGGTGTTGGCAGGACCCATGGGAAACAGAATTCACAATCATAAGCTTTCATGCTGCATCTCAGCAGGGGACTACTGGGTAAATACAAAGAGATTACAGAGGATCCAGAGTCTCAAAATTAGTATCCAAAATATCCAGGGTAGAGTTGAAAATTTTTCATCAAACCAAGAAGCAGGAAAATCACAACCTGAATGAGAAAAGTCAATAGACATTAACACCAAGATGAATCTCATGTTGGAATTATCTGGCAAGGGCTTTAAAGCAGCCAATATAGAAATGTTTCAACAAGCAATTAAGAAGTCCCTTAAGCAAAAAAAAAAAAAAAAAAAAAAAAGAAAAAAAAAATTCTTTGCAAAGAAAGAGAAGTTATAAAAAGGATTCAAATGGAAATGATGGAACAAGAAAATACAAGAAGTGAAATTTTAAAACTCACTGAGTGGGCTCAACAGTATAAGGAAATGAGAGGAGATAGAATCAGAGATCCTGATAACAAATCAGTAGAATTTACCCCATCTGAGCAATAGAGAAAACAGACTGGAGAAGAAGGGGACCAGGGACCCATATGACAATAACAAAAGAGCTAATATTGCTATTGGAGTCATAGAAGGAAACAGAGAGTGGGACTGAAAAGTCTTTGAAGAAATAATGGCCAAAAACTTCCCAAATCTGGAGATACACACACACACACACACACACACACACATCCCTATGGATATACACATACAGATTGAGTATCCCTAATTAGAAAATCTCAAATCCAAAATGCTCCAAAATCCAAAACTTTTTGAATGCCAACGTGATGCTGAAAGGAAATGCTCATTGGAGCTCTTCACATTTCGGATTTTCAGATTAGGGATGCTGAACTGGTAAGCATAATGCAAATATTCCAAAATCCAAAAATAACACTTGTGGTCTCAAGCTTTTCAAATAAGGGATAATAGGCTGTTCTCACATTGCTATAAAGAAGTACCTGAGACTGAGTAAATTATAAAGAAAAGAGGTTTCAGGCTGGGCACAGTGGCTCACGCTTGTAATCCCAGCACTTTGGGAGGCTGAGCCGGGCAGATCACAAGGTCAAGAGATTGAGACCATCCTGGCCAACATGGAGAAACATTGTCTGTACTAAAAATACAAAAATTAGCTGGGCGTGGGTGATGCGTGCCTGTAGTCCCAGCTACTCGGGAGGCTGAGGCAGGAGAATCGCCTGAACCTGGGAGGCAGAGGTTGCAGTGAGCCAAGATTGTGCCACTGCACTCCAGCCTGATGACAGAGTGAGACTCCATCTCAAAAAAAAAAAAAAAAAAAAAAAAAAAGACGTTTAGTTGGCTCACAGCTCTGCAGGCTGTAGAGGAACCATAGCAGGCTTCTGATTTTGGGGAGGCCTCAGGAAGCTTCCAGTCATGGCAGAAGGCAAAGAAGAAGCTTACCTGTCACATTGCCAGAGCAGGAGCAAAGAGAGTGAATAGGGGAGATGCCACACACTTTTAAACAAACATAGAGAGAACTCACTATCCTGAGGAAATTACCAAGGGGATGGTCCCAAGCCATTCATGAGAAATCCACCCCCATGATCCAATCTCCTCCCACCAGGCCCCACCTCCAACACTGGGGATTACAAGTCAACATGAGATTTGGTGGGGACACAGACCCAAACCACATTATAAGAGATACTCAATGTTTGTACACACACACCTGCGCACACACACAGGCATACCTCGTTTCGTTTTGCTTTGCTTTACTGCACTTTGCAGCTATTACATTTTTTACAAATTAAAGGTTTGTGGCAACCCTGCTGTGGACCCTGAATATCTGAGGCAGGTCTCAGTTATTTTGCCAAGGTTGAAGATGCGCACCCATGACACAGCCTCAGGAGGTCTTAAAGACATGTGCCCAAGGTGGTCAGAACACAGTTTGGTTTTATAAATTTTAGGGAGACATGAGACATCAATCAACATATTTAACATGAACATTGGTATATTAGTCTGTTTTCATGCTGCTGATAAAGACATACCTGACATGGGTAATTTGTGAATGAAAAGAGGTTTAACAGACTCACATTTCCACATGGCTGAGGAGGCCTCACAATCAGGGCAGAAGGGGAAAGCCACGTCTTACATGGTGGCAGGCAAGAGAGAGAAATAAGAGTCAAGTGAAAGGGCAAACCCCTTATAAAATCATCAGATGTTGTGAGACTTACTCACTACCACGAGAACAGTATGGGGGAAACCACCCCATGATTCAATTATCTCCCACCAGGGGTTGTGGGCTGGGCGTGGTGGCTCACACCTGTAATACCAGCACTTTGGGAGGCCGAAGCCGGTGGATCACTTGAGGCCAGCCTGGCCAACACAGCGAAACCCTGTCTCTACTAAAAATAGAAAAAACCAGCTGGGCATGGTGGCACACACTTGCAATCCCAGCTTACTCGGGAGGGTGAGGCCTAAGAATCACTTGAACCCAGGAGGTGGAGGTTGCAGTGAACTGAGATCGTGCCACTACACTTCAGCCTGGGCGATAGAGTGAGACTCCCTCTCAAAAAATAAAAAATAAAAATAAGGGGTTGTGGAGACCAAGGTTTTATCAAGCAGACAAAGCCTTCAGGTAGCAGGCTTCAGAGAGAACAGACTACAAATGTTTCTTATCAGACTTAAAGAGTCTGCTCTATCAGTCTTAAGGTCTCTGTGTTGATGTTAATGCTGGTAAGCTGTGCCTGAATTCCAAAAGGGCAGACAGTATAATGAGACATGTCTGACGCCGTGTTGGGCACCTGTAATCCCAGCTACTCAGGAGGCTGAGGCACGAGAATCGCTTGAACCCAGGAGGTGGAGGTTGCAGAGAGCTGAGATCGCGCCATTGCACTCCAGCCTGGGGGACAAGAGCAAGACTTCATCTCAAAAAAAAAAAAAAAAAAAAAGAAAGAAAGAAAAAAGAAATACAAGTTGAATGAGTGACAGTTAAAAGATGAGGAATGAGGCGCATGTGGGCCCTTCACTCTGCAATTTCAGAGGTGAATTTATGCAGGCAGCCATTTGGCTGCTTCTTGGGAAACCAAATGATTGACTTAGGGAAAGGAGAAATGGCACTGGGCCGCAGTGGGGAAGTGGGCCTCCCTCCCACAGGCTTCCTTGCTTTCTCCCTCACGGCCTCGGCCTCCAGCTGAGCCAAAACCAAACAAAAACCTAAGGACCTTCCTAACAAGGAGAGAAGCAGACGGCCTCTCAGCTTGGATTTTGTTTCTCTCAGTTCTGCTCTCACATTTGATTTTTATTGAGATATAATTTGCATACTATAAAAACCACCCCCTAAGGTAAACAACTCAGTGGTTTAGAGTCTGTTCTCAGAGTTGTGCATCTGCCGCCACCATAACCACTTTAGAACACTTTATTACCCCAAGATCTGCCACCCCTCTGCTGTAAACCCAGCACCCTCCCCACCGCCCCCAGCCTGAGGCAACCCCCTCTCTGCCTTCTGTTTTGTGTGTTTGCCTATCATGGACAGTTCCCCTAAATAGAATCATGTACCATGTGGCCTTTTGTGTCTAGCTTTTTTCTGCTGCCACATTTTATCCACTCCTGATTCAGAACACAAAAACCTAAAATGTGCAAGGGATGGATTTGGGTTTGATAGGCAGAAGTTGAAAACTGATCACGGGCCGGGCATGGTGGCTCACACCTGTAATCCCAGCACTTTAGGAGGCCGAGGTGGGTGGAACATGAGGTCAGGAGTTCAAGACCAGCCTGGCCAAGATGGTGAAACCTCGTCTCTACTAAAAAATACAAAAATTAGCTGGGCATGGTGGCGGGCGCCTGTAATCCCAGCCACTTGGGAGGCTGAGGCAGGAGAATTGCTTGAACCCGGGAGGTGGAGTTTGCAATGAGCCGAGATCGTGCCACTGCACTCTAGCCTGGGTGACAGAGCAAGACTCTGCCTCAAAAAAAAAAAAACCAAAAAAACTGGTAATGAACTTTCCAGGGGGCCTAAAGTTGGGGGTGGAAACAGGGCTGCATGTGTCCAGAGGCTCTGTTTTACTCTATAGATTTGTGTTCTGGTTGCTTGTCCCTCCCTATCCCCTCCTTACCCCTTCTGGGGGCAGAAGGAACCAGAGCTTGCAACCCAGGAGATCACCTGAGGTACCCCCAAGTCCCCTTTCTGGAGGCTGGCAGAACTCTCGGAAATTCATTCTAGACCTAGCCTGGCCCCTGAAGCTAAGCTGCCCTAGCCAAACGCAGGGTAGTCCTGGGAGTACCTGCTTGGATCCAGCTCAGAGCAGAGCCCTAGAAACAGGCCTGAGTGAGCTCAGAGACCAGCCCCACCAGGCCCCGGTCCAACCCAGCCTTATGCCTGGCAGCACTGATTGATCACCGACCTGTGGCTCTGGGTGGCTCTGTCCACATGTCCCCACGTTTGGATAGACTGAGACCACTATTGCTAATGTGGTATCCACTAAAAACCTGTCATCTAAGAGAAATTTCTCTCCCAACAATCCACAGCTGATGGGGCCCGGTTGTGTTACTTGAACATCAGTGCATTTTTCCATTTGTCTTTAAACACACTTGCTAGGCTTCTGGCAACGGCTATCGTAAACACTTCCCATCATTCCTAGGTATTTTTAGCCTCAAGTTCTGCAGCGCCAGGAGAGACCCAAGGTCTTTGCTCTGTCATTTGTAAAGAACCTGCCTTGCAGCAGGACAGAGCTGATTGCTCTGGTGTTTATGGTTGAACATTGTCAAACCTGCAGATCTGGCTGTCGCTGACCTAGGAGGTGCCCCATCAGTGACATGAGAAACAGAAAACAAAGCCAGGACTAGGCTGAGAAGAGATAATCACAAGGTCAATGTCCAGAACTCCCTGGTTACTGAGTGTACATGAAGGAAGAAGGTGGGGCAAAGGGAAAAAACAAAATCAGGAATGGGCAGGCCTAGGCTTAGCAGAATTCTACCCACCCCCCACCGCAACCCCAGCCCTGCCCCGCACTCCCCTTCCATACCCAAGGTGTTTCTCAGGAGCTTACTGATGGTGAGGAAGGCAGGCCTGGCTCAGTCCCTCACTGGCTGTGCTGCCTTAAGCAACTTGCTCATTCTCAAGGGACTCTGGGATTCCTCTGCCCCTGGGTGGCCTCCTTTGTCACACGTGCCAGGAGCATGCTAAGAACTTAATTAATAATGGTACCGTGAAAGGAAGATAAATCTTGAGGCCCCCAAATCACTAAGCTAAATGGGAAAGTCAAGCTAGGAACTGCTTAGGGCAAACCTGCCTTCCATTCTATTCAAAGTCATCCCTGTCTGCTCACTGAGATAAAGGCGTATCTGATTGCCTCCTTTGGAAAGGATAATCAGAAACTCAAAAGAATGCAACCATTTGTCTCTCATCTACCTATGACCTGGAAGTGCTCCCACCACTTCCGAGTTGTCCCACCTTTGCTTCGAGTTGTCCCGCTTTTCCAGACTGAACCAATGTTCATCTTACATACGTTCATTGATGTCTCCCGTCTCCCTAAAATGTATAAAACCAAGCTGTGCTCTGACCACTTTGGGCACATAGCAGGACCTTGTGAGGCTGTGTCACTGGCATGCATCCTTAACTTTGGCAAAATGAACTTCCTGAATTGACTGAGACCTGTCTCAGATACATTCAGGGTTCACAGTACCATGGTGGGTAGCTGTTTCCCTCATTGGACCAATAACTCCTAGAGAACAGGCACCAAAGAGCTTTGATCTTTGTGCCCTACGTGCATACCCCCAATAGGTACATAATCCAGCTCAGGAAATTTCATAAATGCTGGTTACATCGAATACAATTTAGGTAAGGAGACAGAGTGAACGCAGATACTAATTTTTGGAGTTCAGTTATCACTTTTTTTTGGAAAAACATTTTGTTGTTCAGAGACACTTGGCAATGGAATAACTCTTACAAAAGAGCAGCGTTTATGAGTTAAGTGTAGATAATCCAACTCATATGGATGAAATTTCCCTTTAAGTGCTTGACTATGCTTTTAGAAATTGAGCAGAGATGAGGGGGGAAGGAAGGAAGAGAGCATTTGGCAGAAGGAATTTTAGAGTTTGCTGAACCAGAATGTAGTGGGAAAAAAATCTCAGTTGAAGGCCTGGCTGGATTTTGTCACTGCTAATGAGAAGCAGGTATGAAAATATGCTACAGCTCCTTGCAAATCTCACCAGGAATTGTTGCCTGCTGACCTCTCTGCTCTTCTATGCCTGCTGACCCCAGATGCTAGCACAAGATAAAGGTGCCCAGTTTAAATGTAAGTTCAACCCTGTTATATGTCCTCAATGGATTTGAAAAAAGGTGTTAGAATTCAGGCTGCAAAGGTCCATCTAGGAGGCCTATGGAATGTCACATGTGCCCCAACCCATGTGCACCTATTTGGCAAGCTCTCTCTGCTGCCCAGGCATGCTGTTCTGGGTCTTTCGAAAAGCCTGTCTGCAGCTCCCAGGGCTGTTCCTAACTGCCTACCAGATTTTCAGGCAGAGGTAACACGTTCTTAGAAAATGTCATCCAGGCCGGGCGCGGTGGCTCACGCCTGTAATCTCAGCACTTTGGGAGGCCAAGGCGGGTGGATCACCTGAGGTCAGGAGTTCAAGATCAGCCTGGTCAATATGGTAAAACCCCGCCGCCTCTACTAAAAATACAAAAATTAGCTGGGCGTGGTCTCGGGTGCCTGTAATCCCACCTACTTGGGAGGCTGAGGCAGGAGAGTCACTTAAATCCAGAAGGCAGAGGTTGCAGTGAGCTGAGATCACGCCATTGCACTCCGCCTGGGTGACAAGAGTGAAACTCCGTCTCAAACAAGGAAGGAAGGAAGGAAGGAAGGAAGGAAAGAAAATAAATGTAGGCCAGGAAAGGAAGCTATAGACAGCACTGAGGAAGAGGAAACAATTTTACATCCATTCTTTTTTTTTTTTTTTTTTTTCGAGACGGAGTCTCGCTCTGTCACCCAGGCTGGAGTGCAGTGGCACAATCTCAGCTCACTGCAACCTCCGCCCACTGGGTTCAAGAGACTCTCCTGCCTCAGCCTCCCGAGTAGCTGGGACTACAGGTGTGCGCCACTACGCCCAGCTAATTTTTGTATTTTTAGTAGAGGTGAGGTTTCACCACGTTGGTTGGCCAGGATGGTCTTGATCTCTTGACCTCATGATCCACCCACCTCGGCCTCCCAAAGTGCTGGGATTACAGGCGTGAGCTGCCATGCCCGGCAATTTTACATTGATTCTAAAGGAAAAGTAGGGCTCCAACAGAGTCTCTTTTCAGCTCACAGGAGGCTGCCCCTGTCAGGGGACTGCAGGGGTCGCGCTCCTGAGAGTGTGCCCAGGAAGGACAAGTGTTCACTGGAGAGCCTTCACAGAGCCAAAGCCATCAGAGAGTGTCCTCTGAGGAACGAGGCCCGGTCTATACAGCAGCTTGTCCCAGGGAGGGGTTGCAAAGGCCTAGACCCCAAGATCTCATCCACAGGGCACCACAGGCCTCAGAAGGGCCTTTCCTGCTGTTGCCCCGAGAAATAGGCAGCTCTGTGACTCCTCGGGACTGAAAACCAAACAGAACGTACACTCCAACAAGACAGGTCGCAGCCACACATGCGGAGCAGTTTCCCAGCCAAGCATTGCTGGTCCCAAGACCCTGTGGTGTCATTTTCCTTCTGTCTTGCCACCCTCTCCCACCCAGGCTGTCCTTTCCTATCACTATTTTTCTGTTTTCTGGTTTGTTTGTGTCATCATTAAAATCTCCTGACCCAGCCTGAGCAACATGGTGAAAAGCCCATCTCTGTAAAAAATACAGAAAAATTAACTGGACATGGTGGCGCACATCTGTAGTCCCGGCTACCCAGGAGGCTGAGGTGGAAGGATCACCTGAGCCCAGGAGGTCTGAGGCTGCAGTGAGCCATGATCGCACCACTGCACTCCATCCTGAGCAACAGAGTCAGACCCTTTTTCAAAAAAAAAAAAAAAAAAATCCCCTGACCTAAAGAACTTTGGAAGGCAGTTCTGTGGCTGGATCCCATCAGGCCAGGACCATAAGAATGGCACACAGTTGCTACAGAGCAGGTGTGGATTTTCTCCTCACAGAGGCAGGTGTACACTCGGGTCGAAGACAGTAAATGTACTGTGGTTGAGGACAGCCAGGTTTCCCACAACTGGAGAAATAAGTTACAAATGAGGCTAGGTTGAACTTGTGGTGTGAGATCGGCCTCACAGGTGTGGATATGAATTCATGGAGGTTTAAATAGATATACATGGACCAGGTTCAGTGGCTCACACCTGTAATCTCAGCACTTTGGGAGGCCAAGGTGGGAGGACTGCTTGAGGCCAGGAGTTCAAAACCAGCCTGGGCAACATAGCAAGACCGTGTCTCTGTATTAATCTCAAAAAACAGACATACATACTTAGAAACGACAGAAGTGCACACAGATGTGTGAGCATGAGTCACTGTAGATACAGGCATTGCTAGGTCTGTTGACTGAGAAAATCTAGCAGTGACACCTTAGTAACACGAGCACGCCCTGCTCCCAGATATTGTTTCTAGAGCCCATTTCCAAGAAGAGAAACCAGGGCTCCTCAGAGAGGAGTTGGTTCTAGGGATGGGGCAGGGAAAATACAAGATGGGCCTGAACGTCTTATGGAGCCAAAATACAAGAAGTGCTCAAAAATCAAACGGGGACTCTCAAAAGGATACAGGGCTCAGCATGCAGGAGCTCATGATGCTCTGAATTATAACCCCCCAAATAAAGTCTTTGTTGATACAAATAAATAACTGAATGAGCCACTTAACTGAGTGCATTGAGCCCTATAAGTGGCCGGCAAGGCACACAGCCCCAGATGTGTCGGATCATGGCAGCTACACAAAGAAAATCCTCCCGAGTGAAAAAAAGTCAAATGTTCTCTATGTGGGAGAAGAGGCTGCATTTAAAGGACAAATATCTTTTATAAAACATTTATAGGACTGTGAGCATTATTTTATTTACATAGGCATATTTAAGAGGTAAGCTCTTTCCTGTTCAAGCCAGCAACTTTACGATTAGAAATGAAAACAACTTTATGTACATTTATCACATCTACAATGAGTTTAAATGAAAGTACTGAAACTGACCAGGCACAGTGGCTCATGCCTGTAATCCCAGCACTTTGGGAGGCAGATCGCTTGAGCTCAGGATTTCAAGACCAGCCTGGGCAACATGGTGAAACCCCATCTCTACAAAAAAATACAATAAGTTATCTGGGCATGGTGGCACACGCATCTGGTCCCAGCTACTCAGGAGGCTGAGACAGGAAGATTGCTCGAGCCCAGAAGGTAGAGGTTACTGTGAGCTGAGATCATGTCACTGCACTCCAACCTGGATAATACAATGAGACTCAGTCTTAAAAAAAATAGTAAGAAGCTGGACGCAGTGGCTTACGCCTGTAATCCCCGCACATTGGGAGGCCAAGGCGGGCAAATCACAAGGTCAGGAGTTCAAGATCAGCCTGACCAACATGGTGAAACCCCGTCTCTACTAAAAATACAAAAATTAGCCGGGCATGGTGGCGGGCGCCTGTAATCCCAGCTACTCGAAAGGCTGAGGCAGGAGAATGGCGTGAACCTGGGAGGCGGAGGTTGCAGTGAGCTGAGATCTTGCTAGTGCACTCCAGCCTGGGCAACAGAGTAAGGCTTCATCTCAAAGAAAAAAAAAAGTACTAAAACCAATTGACTCAAACATGATTTGAGCTTGATGCTCCAGTTTCACCTAAGAAGTGTCCAGCCTCCCATAGAACTTCCAGTGGCCACTGGCTCAGGGCTTAACTTGCTTCATCACAAACCCAGGGCCTTCCCCCGCTTCTCCCAGCTCCCCACAACACTGCCAGTGCTCCCCAAGATACCGATGTGATTGAGCAAAGTGGCAAAACCACCTAAAAACTAAAAATAAAAAGGTATTGAGATATGAAAGCCAGTGTCTGGGAGACAAGGAAATTCTAAAATTTATGAAATTAACTACAAGCCCCTTTAAAAATAACTGTTCTGTGAAATTTTCCAGGCGTTTTTAAACACCCATATATCTTCCCTGATGGTTTAGATTTTGTTTTTTGGGGGGGGGTTTACCCAAAACTCTCTCTCCTTATGTTCCATGCTCTTCCCGACTCTCCAGCAGCTGACGACTCCAGAAACCATTCATCCTCACTCCGTCCCTGTCCCTCCCTTGCCGTCTGAATCTGAACCATTTCCTCCTTTGTTTTGTGACCTTCGTATAACCCTTCCCACAAACTGACAGCCATTTAAAATAAACCAGAACCACAGCAAACCAACATCCCCAATCCACATGCCCTCTGTGAACCTCACTGACTTGAACATTGCGGCTGATCTCATGGGGCTGCTCTGCCCAGCAGGGGAGGTCCACCAGGCTGTGCAGGGGGCAAGGGCTGCTCCTATCACAGGCTTCCACATGCTTGCAGCGCCCAGCAGAATGCTGTGCACAGGATGAGTGTTCAGCAAACAGCTTTTGCCTCAAGATCAAAACACATGCTAGGTTTCTGAGGGTGTGAGAAACATGACACTTCATATGTTGCTTGTCAGTACGTAAATTGGTACAACCTCTACAAAGGCAATTTGATAATATTGGCCAAGATTTGAAATATACATATGTACCCTTAGATCCAGGGATTCTATTCTTCAGTAATTATCCTAGATATACTGGTGTAAGTGCGAACCTATGTACTCATGAGCGTATTCATTGTGACACTGTTTGTTCCACATGTTCGTCAATGGTGGCCTGGCTAAATGATCATGTACACATCTGCACAATGGAACAGTATGCAGCTATTAAAAAAGAAAGAGGGCTGGGCATGGTGGCTCATGCCTGCAATCCCAGCACTTTGGGAGGCTGAGGCAAGAGGATCATCTGAGGTCAGGAGTTCAAGACCAGCCTGGCCAACATGGTAAAACCCTGTCTCTACAAAAATACAAAAATTATCCAGGCATGATGGTGGGTGCCTGTAATCCTAGCTACTCAGGAGGCTGAGGCTGGAGAATTGCTGGAACTCGGGAGGTGGAGACTGCAGTGAGCCGAGATTGCACCACTGCACTCCAGCCTGGGTGACAGAGACTCCATCTCAAAAAATTAATTAATTAATTAATTAATTAAATTAAATATTGAAAATATGTAAGGCCAGCTGGGCACAGTGGCTCTGCGTGTAATCCCAGCACTTAGGGAGGCCGAGGCGGGCGGATCACCTGAGGTCAGGAGTTCAAGTCCAGCCTGGCCAACATGGTGAAACACTGTCTCTACTAAAAAATACAAAAATTAGCCAGGTGTGGTAGTGTGTGCCTGTAATCTCAGCTACTCAGGAGGCTGAGGCAGGAGAATTGCTGGAACCTGGGAGACAGAGGCTGCAGTGAGCCAAGATCGTGCCACTGCGCTCCATCCTGGACGACAGAGCAAGAGTCCATCTCAAAAAAAAAAAAAAAAAAAGGCCAGGTGCAGTGGCTCACGCCTGTAATCCCAGCACTTTGGGAGACGGAGGCAGGTGGATTACGAGGTCAGGAGTTCAAGACCAGCCTGGACAAGATGGTGAAACCTCATCTCTACTAAAAATACAAAAATTAGCCAGGTGTGGTGGCACATGCCTGTAATCCCAGCTACTTGGGAGGCTGAGGCAGAAAATGGCTTAAACCTGGGAGGCAGAGGTTGCAGTGAGTTGAGATCATGCCACTGCACTACAGCCTGGGCGACAGAGGGAGATGCTGCCTCAAAAAAAAAAAAAAAAAGTAAGACCGGGTGTGGTGGCTTACGCCTGTAATCCCAGTACTTTGGGAGGCTAAGGCGGGTGGATCATTTGTGATCAGGAGTTGGCAACTAGCCTGGCCAACATGGTGAAACCCCATTTCTACTAAAAATACAAAAATTAGCCAGGCATGATGGTGCGTGGCTGTAATCTCAGCTAGTGTGGAGGCTGAGGCAGGAGAATCGCTTGAGCCTGGGAGGTGGAGGTTGCAGTGAGCCGAGATCTTGCCAGTGCACTCCAGCCTGGGTGAGAGAGCAAGACTCTATCAAAAAAAAAAAAAAAAAAAAAAAATAGGGTTTTGCTTCTAATAATATATGGGGGAAACTAAAAGCATTATTAAACTTTAAACCAGATGAAAGAAAAATATGAGTGAAAATGATGAATAACTGTTGGCACACAATACCAGTAAAGACACAGTGAATTGTCAAAAAGGGACCCCCAAGCAACAGTGCCCTGAGAAGTCACAAAAGGTCAGGTGGAGAATGCCGGGCCTGGGCAGGAGGTTCCTGGAAGTGATTTGGGCAAAGGGTCCTGCAAGGCCAGCCAGACAGGGAGTGTGCTTAGTGGAGACTACGAGTTCAGCGCTCGGTGGAGCAGTACAGCCGGCCAGGCGCATGGTCACTGACCAGAGGAGCCCAGGCCCCCAGCCAACATGAACACGGGAAGTGACTGGCCCATGTATTGGAAGTCATATTTACTCTGTGTCTGGCCTCCTGAGAGTCTACCTAAGACCCCCTGCCCATGGCCATTTCAGCTGGGAGGCTTCCTCTTCACCCCCAGAAGGTTCACTGAAAAATCAACTCACAAAAAGGCAGATTAATAAGAGAAAAGGCATGCAAATATATCATCACCGTGCACACCGGAGAATCACAGTGACAGCCTGACATCCTAGTGGGTACAGATTCTTATATACCCTACTTCTAGGCTGGGCACAGTGGCTCATTCTTATAATCCCAGCACTTTGAGCGGCCGAGGCAGGCGGACCACCTGAGGTCAGGAGTTCGAGACCAGCCTGGCCAATATGGTGAAACCCTGTCTCCACTAAAAGTACAAAAATTAGCTGGGCCTGGTGGCAGGCACCTGTAATCCTAGCTACTCGGGAGGGTGAGGCAGGAGAATTGCTTGAACTCAGGAGGCAGAGGTTGCAGTGAGCCGACATCACGCCACTGCACTCCAGCCTGGGCGACAGAGCAAGACTCCATCTCCAAAAAAAAAGAAAAGTATACACCTTTCTTCTTAGGGAAAAGGGAGATGGGGAAGTGTGGATGATTTCAGGGTCGGGAGGTGGTAAATGATTTTTAAGGGAATTCAGTGGGCTTGAAGAACACGCAAAGGTCTGTGACAAAGTCAGGGCCGGGGAGCGGACAGTGCTTTGTGACAAAATGTCCAGGCTTGTTAACAGTCTTCAGTCTTCCTTCCTTCCTTTGATGCATATACGTAAATAATAGAGATGGGACCTGCCATGTTGCCCGGGTTGGTCTGGAAATCCTGGCCTCAAGCAGTCTTCCTGCCTCGACCTCCCAGACAGTTAAGATTACAGATGTGAGCCATCACGCCTTGCTATGAGTTCAGTTAATGAAAACAAAGGGATGGGGCCAGAGGTACTTGAGGAACAATTTTTCTCCTTGGCAGGTCTGTCCCGTCTTCATGTAGGTAGGGAAAAAGTGTCTTCTACCGTCTGCTGATCCCTAAGGGCATTTAATTCAAAATACCATACCAGGGAGCCATATTTTGGATGAAGTTCCCTGTGCCCCGCCACCACTCACAGACAGCTGGAGCAAGTTTCCAAAGCCTTTTCCACCCTTCCTGGAGAGGCAGCCCCATCTAGCAAATACAAATACAGAGTATCCAGCTACGTCTGAATTTCAGACAAACAAGAAATTTAGTGTAAGTACATCTGGTGCAATATTTAGGAGATACTTAAATGAAAACATTATTCATTGTGTATCTGAGATTCATATTTAACTGGGCATCCTGTGTTTCTATCCAGCAACGTTACTGCCAGGCTCACTGTCAGGGTCCCTCCCCCTTTTCCGTTTTCCCAACAGGAAATTATATTTTGACAATATCTTGGATTATTTTCAAAACATTATCTCACCATTTACAGTAATGTGTTTATTCTTTTTAAAAGAGCATCCCCTTGCATGAGAGCACTGTTTCTTCAACTAGTCTGGTTGAAAGAAGAGCCTGGGGTCCTGGACCCCACCTCAGACCAACCAGATCAGAACCTCCACGTAATGGGCTTGGGAACCCATGTTTATGGCAAGTGCCTCAGTGATGCCATCACACAGGCAAGTCTGGGAAATGCTGGAAGAGAGGCCACCTCTCTGCCCCAGAGAACACAGTAGATCAGTCCCACAGGGAGTTTGGTGTCCACTGAGCGGGAAGAGCCTCTTGGCTCATGGTAAGTGCTCCATGAAGCTCTGTGGGCTGAATGCTGGGCAAGAGCACACACACAGCTCAGGCTGTGGGGACATGTTGGGGCCAGTTGCCCTCCAACTGGATGCCAGGACCCCACAAATGACCTCTATTGGCCTCACTGCTGTCTCCTGAGACCACCCAGGGCTCTGCCTCCCCCTTATGCTTCTCCAGTCTCGGTGCTGTGGGACTCCTTGCCACTTTTCTTTGAATTCTTGGGTTTCTGTGCTTAGCCTTTTAAAAATCATTAAAGATAAAATGTTCTTTTAAACTCCTCTAAAAGTTTCCTCCTCTATTTTTCAATGCTAGTTCATTACTCTCCATCTTAAACATCTATCCCCACCTCCAACCAAAGACATCTTCATAATCCTGCCTTTCTTTTTTAATGTGAACTTTTACTGAAATATAATGTAAATTTAGCAAAGTGCTTGAATACATGTACAAATAAAAAGAATTTTCACAAGGTACAGGCATGCGTATAAGCAGCACATTGCTGAGCACAACCCGGAAACCCTCAGTACCCCCTTTGTAGTCTCGAGCGCCCCTTCTGAGAGACCCTCCTCTGGAGTCCTAACTTCATACATTAGTAGTTTTATCTCTTTTTGAACTTCACATAAATTGAACCACCCAGTATGCATTCTTTAGTGTCTGTCTCCTCCCACCTAACCTTGTGTTCATGGGATTCCTCTGCATTGAGAAGACTGCAGTTACTGCGTGCTAGCTGCTTACTGTCCCCCATTGCTGTTGATGGACATTTAGTTTGGTTCTAGTTTTTTATTCTTACAAATCGTATTCTTGTACATGTCTTTCAGGGACTGTATCTATGAATTTAGGAGAATTGCTGGGTCACAGTGTGTGTGAATGTTTAACTTTCATAGATAATGTCAAAAAGTTTGACAAAGTGAAATTTATATTTCCAGCAGCAAAGCCCCCACTTGCTCTGCATCCTTGCCAACACTGGGTGCTGTCATTTTTATAGTAGCCATCCAGCTGGGTGCACCATCCTACTTCTCTATTAAATACAATTTTTTGCAAAGTAATCACTTGAAAAAGAAACATCCAGACTGAAACAGGGAAGGTCTGAAAAAAGGTGAGATTCTGGTGGCTGAGAAAGTGAGAATGAGGAAAGAGCATGCCCCTGGGGTCAGCTCAGGTCCAGGGGGAAACAGGTGATGGTGATAATAATATGTGGTTGTTAACTGTTCCCACATAGGACGTGCTGCTCAACACACATTTTTAACATTTTTGACAATCTTAAGAGGTAACTACTATTACTTTCACTTTACATATGAGACACAGGGATGTTACCTAGCCTTTCCTGAGTGTCCAGCTTAATTATTTTTTTCCTCTCATTAAGCACACACAATTCTTTTATTTTATTTTATTTTTTTATCTTTTTAAAAATTTTTTTAGTTTTTTTAAATTTTTTTTGAGACAGTCTCACTCTGTCGCCTAGGCTGGAGTGCAGTGGTGTGATCTCGGCTGACTGCAAGCTCTGCCTCCCGGGTTCACACCATTCTCCTGCCTCAGCCTCCCGAGTAGCTGGGACTACAGGCGTCCGCCACCATGCCCAGCTAATTTTTTTTTTTTTTTTTTTTGTATTTTTAGTAGAGATGATTTCACTGTGTTAGCCAGGATGGTCTCAATCTCCTGACCTCGTGATCCGCCTGCCTCAGCCTCCCAAAGTGCTGGGATTACAGGTATGAGCCACCACACCAGGCCCTCTTTTATTTTATTTGTATTTTTATTTTTTCTCTCTAGGTTACCCAGCTTTAAATGAAACTGCCTGCCATCTTTCACGAAGCATACAACACTTTTGACTGATTTCATCTGCTCACAAGAGGGGCAGGGTGGTCCACACTGGCGATTTGCCTCTTGTCTCAGGGTCAAACAGTGTCAGCCACTGAATCTCTCAGTGATTCTCAAACTTGAATTGTGAGCTTTGTAAACTGTGTCAAGTACACATTCACATTCCAAGGCTCCAGCCTTTCCTCCCTTGGATTCTGTTTGAGTAGGTCAGGAATGGAGTTAGGACCCATTTGTAACAAGGTCCCCTGGGAATTGCTATATAAGCAAGGATGGTCTGATTGAGGCAATGTGGGGTTTGGAAATTTCTACTCTAAGGAGTCTTGAAGCCAAGTAACCAGAGATTGCTGCAGGCAGCTGGAAAAGGCAGCACTGAGGAGAGCCTTAGGGTCATGCCTCCTCATCTATCCTGCAGCCGGTGGGTGTAAATGCATTTAAGTTTTACTTTTTAAATACACACATATGCACAGAAATGTATGTGTGTACATGTTCAAGTTTCATAGACAATGCCATATATGTATGCACATACATACATAATATAGTGATCCACATTAGTCATGGATTCCACATTTGCAAATTCACCTACTCTCTAAAACGCATCTGTAACCCCAAAACCGAGTACTCGTGGTTCCTCTGTGGTCATTTGCAGACGTGCAAAGCCGTGAAAAATGTGAGTTACCTGACACGCAGTTCCCTGCCATGGTCAAACAAGGCAAAGCTCTGCCTCTTGTTCTCTACACACAGGGTCTTTTCTTGGTCTATTTAGTGCCACATTTTTTGCATTTTGTGCTTTTGGGTGGTGATTTTGCTGTTTAACGTGGTCCCCAGGCATAGTGCTGAAGTGTTGTCTAATTGTTCCTAAGTGCAGGAAGGCTGTGATGTGCCTTCCAGAGGAAACACACTTGTTAGAGAACCTTCATTCAAGCGTGAGCTACAGTGTTGTCCAGTGTTCGAGATGCCTTTATAGGACACAGCTACTGCCGGCTTCCCAGCCAGACTGAGAGCTCAGGGTGTGGGCAGCGCCTCCTTCCTGCATTCATAGCTCCAGGGCTGTTCAACTTCAGCGGAACCTGGTGAGCACCACTCTCGGCAGGCTGAGCTTCCAAGGGCTCTACGGCCACATATGGCCTTCTCTGTACCCACAGAGACTAGCAGGGAGCTCTTCTTCAGCCACTCGTGCAGCCTGGACACCCCACCCCTGTGAACCCTCTCCCGTGTGGAAGCTAGTAGGAACTAGAAGGGAAGGAAAAACAGTCACGGAGCGTACACTGTGCATTCTCAGGCACAATTCAGGGAAATCGGGCCCATTTATGACTCTTAAATTCGTATGTGCCTTTTTCAGTGCAAATATCTCAAGGAACTTAAGTTCATACGAAGGTTTTCTGCGTTACAGATGGGCAAGGAATCCAAACGTTCTTTCTGGGCTAAGCTGGTTAGAGAAATGTCAGCCACATCGAGAGAGCACCTCTGTCCTTGGTGACCAGCTGGGCTTTGCGATCCCTGGTAGGGCCAAGCCAGCATGCAGGAGGGGTGTGGGAAGCACCCCAGGCCCAGTGGATAGCCGGCTACAGCTAAGTGAAGGGTCCCTGCAGGAAGGCTTCCCAGCGTCCCCAGAAGGCAGGCTGTGAACTCTTGGCAATCCTCCTAATGTCCCCTGATGCACAGGTTAACCCGCTAACAACAGAGTAGTTCTTGGGTGTGAATATTGGGGATCCTCCACATTTTTTACTCTTGTGATCCTTTAAAAAATTATGTAATCTGAGCCGAGACAGAAAGATCTTTCCTGCTTTTAGCTGAAATAGGTCAAAAAACTCTTGCTGTAAGAATTGTTTGGTGCTGTCCATTCTGAGTGATGGAACAGTGGGGAGGTGTTGCTAAGCAACACCGCACATCCTTCCGAAGCCCATCATCTCCTAGCAACAGGCGGTGGGGTGCGACCCCCATGCTGCGGGAGCCACCGCGGGTACACTGCCTGATGCCCATTTCACTCCCCTCTGGTCACAGGCATTCACTCTTGCGACAGCTGGACTTCTTGAGCGCCTACAAATCCCCTTACCAGGAACCGGGGATACAGAAATCCAGAGTTGAGGTCTCTGCCTTCAGCGGGAGTCCAGCCTGGTTTAGAGTGAGACACAGAAACAAACAAAAAACTGTATCATCTCAACAGTTGACCACAGAGTTCTTCATCAGGAGGGCACTGGCTTTATTTAGGAAAGATCTTGATAAACTTCTGGAGCACGACAATTTGGTTCACGAGGGCATAGATGTTGTCAGAGACAGGAATTGGTGGTTGGAGTTCCTGAAAGAGAGGGGAAGAGAAAGCAGGACGTACACAGGTGGCCCAGCTGTGAGAAAGTCTGGCTGGAGGACCGCTTTGAAGAGTGATATGGATTTTTAAGTGCTTTGCTTTTAAAAGTACCTCTGGTGACCCATACAGCTTCAGTAAACATTCTGTGGCTCCCAGCAGAGTTCTGTTCACTGTTACCGCAGAAGCAGTGATCAAAGAGAAGGGGCTCTGTTGGGTTCATGCCAGGGCAGAGGTCAAGGAAAAGCCACCGATAGAGACAAAGAACAGCTTGACCAAGGCTGAAAACTGGCACAAAGGTGACCTTGAGAACACAAACCCCCTGCCCCCAAAATTCAGAGAAACATCTGGCAGGGCACTGATTCCAGTCTGAGAAGCTGAGTAGTGGGATCTGAATGGGTCCTATCCAGATCTGAAGGGTGGGGAGCCCCCACTGACTCCTGGCTTTCTGGTGACAAAAGTGAGGGAAGGAGCTTCCAGTTCTACCTGGGAGGCAGGGAAAGGTGCCCAGAGGAGGTGATGCCAAGCAAACTCCTGCAGGAGGAGACAGGAGGAGGTGCTGATGAGAGGGCTCCAGCCAAGCAAAGGGAGCAAGGGCCCATCTGCCCGTTGGGTGTCAAACCTCTGAACATGAAGAAGTTGTTATTTAGTGAGGTGTGGGGCAAAGGTGGAAAACCTCAGACATGACATCCCAGCTTCGGGAAAAAAATACATTTTTTTCTCAAATTCAAATCTTACACCAGATGGCCTTGTCTACTTCAAAAGTGGTGCCGTCTCCAGAAATAGATGACGGCTGGATGGATAAACAGATACCAAAGAGAAACCCGTTACCCTCTCGCAAGAAGATTGTCTAAGAGTGTGTTCTCAGAGCAGCCTCTGATGCTGGGCATGGCAGAGCTCACAGAAGGACTGAACTTTTCAGAATTCACACTGTGCTATCTGGCCTGCTGAGTCAGTTTGCAAAGCACTTGTGTTGATAGTATCTGGCTTGCCTCCTTATTTCAGGGAGACAAAAACCTACTTCTTGTCCCTGGCAATGCACAACCCCTCCTTCAAGTTTCCCGGCCTGTGATGGCTGCCCCGAGGTGGTCTGCCAGCTTCCCTGTGTCTGCTCTGCCTCAGTGTCATCTCAGGGTGCAGGCAAAGCCGGCCCTTCTACCTGGCAGTGCTGAACTAGGAAAAAGTTTGCTCAATAACACTGAGCAGCCCGCCCCGCGGATGGGTGCGTTGAATGTGTCTGCACTTGTCAGGTACATCTGGCTTCTGCGTTCAGGACAATTACAGGGCACTCTGCGAAATTACTTACTGAGTTGGAGGGCCTGAGAGTACTTTCGTTGTGACAGTGGAGGCAGGCACTGGGAAAGGCTGCCCTTTAAAGGGTGATGGAGGTGCTAACGGAGAGCCCGGCTCCCAGGCTCACCCACACCTTCCAGGGCATGTGGGTGGACATGGTAGTCAGCAAAAAGCAAGGGCTTCTCTCAGCACATGGGCTTGGGGCTGGAAGAGGGAAGGGCATGGGGGCCCTCTGGCTCTGGTCCTACCAGCTGGTTGGGAAAGGCTTCTTATGAGCACTTCACACACAAAGCAAGACTGATGGATGTTCTGAGGAGCCACCTTGCATGCCGGTGTCTGTTGAAGGAATGAAAGTGTGGACAGCGCGGGTGCATAGATCCAGGCTTCCTCACTGGCTATGGTGATCTCACTGATCCACATGCTCCCTCTGTTCTTACAGGAACCAAACAGTCCATTTTGAGGTGGAACCTCACAACAGCTCTCTGGGCCCTCCCAGACACACCCTGGGGTGAGGACGGGAGTGTGCTTTAGGGCGGGGGCCGCCTAAGGTCGTTCGGCTCCACAGTTGTCAAACAGACCCACCCTCAGCAGAGAGGCAGGGCGAGAAAGGCAAAGGAAGGAAGGAGGCCTGGGCTACAACTGAGGTTGCCACGGTTTCTTTTTTTCATTTTCTGTTTTCTTTTTTTTGGGGATGGAGTTTTGCTCTTATTGCCCAGGCTGGAGTGCAATGGTGCGATCTCAGCTCACTGCAACCTCCGCCTCCTGGGTTCAAGAGATTCTCCTGCCTCAGCCTCCCAAGTAGCTGGGATTACAGGTACCTGCTACCACACCCAGCTATTTTTGTACTTTTAGTAGAGATGCGGTTTCACTATGTTGGCCAGGGTGGTCTCCAACTCCTGACCTCAGACAATCCACTTGCCTCAGCCTCCCAAAGTGCTGGGATTACAGGCATGAGCCACTGCACCTGGCCAGTTGCCACAGTTTCCATCTCTGCTAAGGGTTTGGCCTCTGCCTCTGCGGATTCAATTCAGAAAGTGGTGCTGTTAGTATACCAGGAAGACCTTGCCTGTGAGCCTGGTCCGAGAACTTTGCACTTTGCCAAGCTGTCCTTTGAGTATAACTGTGATAGACAAACATTCTCCAAGATCAGGCAGAGGGAGACAGCACCCAGGGCCCTTTAAAAATGTAGTTGAAAATAGTGAGATCCTGTCTCTACAAAAAGTAAAAATACAAAATTAGCTGGGCATGGTGGCACATGCTTGTGGTCGAGCTTACTGGGAGGCTGAGGTGGGAGGATCCTTGAGTCCAGGAGTTCAAAGCTGCAGTGAGCAATGATTGCACCATTGCACTGTAGCCTCGGTGACAGAGAGAAACCCTGTCTCTAAAAGAAAAAAAGTAGCTGAAAATGAAGTCTGGCCAACTAAGAGATGAAGCAAAATGAGAAATGAAGTGAGGGAGAAGCCATGGGGAAAAGACTGGTAAGAGAGATGACTCCATGTAAGCAAATAGTTAAAGCTAGACTATGGAAGAAATTGTGGTTTCAGAATAAAATGTAAATCTTGACGGGAGAAAGCTAGCAAACTCAGGGGGCCGAGGAGAGGAGGGAAGAGGCAATGTAAGAATGTCAATTTCCTTATTCATAACAAGGAGTTAGTAGATACCATCTGTAATTAAAACACATAAAATAATTACTACTTATTAATATTTTTCATAAACTCCTTAATTTTAGCAGGTTATTTTTAGAAACTAGTATTTTTTCTTTTTTCTTGTTTTTGTTGTTTTGACACGGGGTCTCATTCTGTCACCAAGGCTGGAGCGCAGCAGTGCAATCATAGCTCACTGCAGCCTCACAACCTTCTGGGCTCAAGCAGTCCCGCCTCAGCCTCCCAAGTAGCTGGGACTACAGGTACGTGCCATCATGCTTGGTTAATTATTTTTATTTTTATTTTTTTTTAGACACAAGGTCTTGCCATGTTGCCCAGGCCAGTCCTGAACTACTGAGCTCAAGCGATCTTCATGCCTCACCCTCCCAAGTACCTGGGACCACTAGTATATTTTGTGATGAGGAAATATTTCTCTGAAATTCAGCAGTTTCTATCATTTTACTTCATTTTGGGGGGGTTGTTAAATTCAAGCAGAATTATCCTCAACATTTATTGTTTAAAATAGGATGTAGGCACTAAGCATAAAATAAGAAGCTGTCATCAAGAAACAGTTGTCATCAAGAAACAACATTAAAGGAGTTCGGGGGAGGCCAATAGGATGTGAAAGGTATTTGCAACATAATACTAACAAACCAATGAGAAAAAGGTAAACCTACCCAGTAGAAATAAATTGGGTAAAAGACTTGAACAGGCACTTCACAAAACAGATAGTATCTCAACTGGCCGATAAATACATGGAAAGGTGCTCAACCTCATTAGTCTTCAGAAAAATGCAAATTAAAACCACTAGAAGCTATGGCATCACACTCAGAATAGCCAAAATGAAGGGGGAAAAACCTGACAATATTAAATATAGACAATGGAGATCCCTGGAGCTCTCATGCATTGTTGATAACAGGGTAAATGGGTATAGCCCTGTCCCCTTGTGATCCCCCTGACTCCATGCCCAGAGATCCCAGGCTGTCTCTGCAACACAGAGGAAGAGGGCACAAACCCTGGACCCACAGCAGATGTGGGGGCCCTGCCATGCTCAGGATTCCTATGGAAATGCTATGCACCCCACTGGCTTCGAGCAGCAGCAGCAGGAGGAGGTCAGCCTCTAGAGTTTGGAGTCTGGGGAGAGGAGAACAGCCCCTGCCTTGGAGGCCACTGCTGTCACTGCTGCCTCTGCCACCCACCACTGGCGATGCAGTCCCTGATAGCGCCCTTAATCCTCGTAGCCCCCAATAGCACCCCCAGCCCAACATCTGCCTCAGGCAATTATGCCCAAGTTATTGCACCCAATCCACTCCCTGATGAGCTGCCGTGGGTAGTGCAACCCCAGATAGTATCCTCAACCAGCCCCCTGCCAGGGGCAGTCTGGCCCCCAATAGCACCCTCAACCAACCCCCACCCCCACCCCCACCCTGCCACAGGCAGTATAGCCCCCAGTAGCATCCCTAACCTGTCCCCCACCATGGGGCATAGGCCTAGAGGTTTTTGTCTCACCCAATCAGAACATGTAGTCCAGGAACCTCATTTGCATATTTTCAGAATGTGAAGGATGCTAAGGGGGCGTCCCACCATTCCAGGCTCTTCTACAGGTGTAGCCCAGCTACTCTGTGCCTGGCTTAGAGGAGGAAGAGGAGGAACCATCTGCCACACCCTAGAGGCTGTAGCCTGCGGCATCACGGCTCACCTCACTGCAGTTGCTGGCTGCGACAGAGACTGCAGCATGGCCAGGGTGGTAGAAAGGTGGTGGGGTAGGTGCGCTATCAGAGGCTGCAGTGCCTGTGGTGGGGGGTGGCTTGGGGGCACCTAATGCCTGCAGCATGGAGTGGGTTGGGGGTGCTATCCAGGGCACGGGGGGTGGGGCAACTGGTTAGGGGTGCTATCTGTGGATGCGCTGCCCATGGTGGGGAGCAGGTTGGGTGCACTATCAAGAGTTTCACCTCCTGTGGTCCTGAGGGAGGGGTCCAGGCCTAGGCTGCTGGCCAGGGAGCCAGTAAGAGAGCCAGAGGCGGTGAGGATTGTCAGAACCTTGGAGGTTATCTTGAGGCCTTCTCTGGTTTAGATGTATTTTCTCATTCATGAATGTAGGAACATTGCCTAAGAGGTGTTCATAGTGGCCATTCTGAATTCTAGTTCTAGCAGGGGCTGAGAGAGTTCCATTAGTTCCATGTGTCAAAAAATGTTTATTCAGATCTTCTGTTCATTTTTAAATCAGATTCTTTTTGGTTTTCTGGAGGTTTTTTGGTATTGAGTTGTTTGAGCTTATTACATATTCTGGTTATGAATCCCTTCAGGGGTGGGGAGTTTGAAAATATTATTTCCCCTTCTGTGTGTTGTCTCCTTTCTTTGTTGTTTCTTTTGCTGTGCTGAAAGCTTTTTAGGATGACAGAATTTCATTTGTTTATTTTTGCTTTGGTCACCTGTGATTTTGAAGTCTTAAACCAAAAACTTTTGCCTAGACCAGCGTCCTGGAGTGTTTCCACAATGTTTTTATTCTAGTAGTTTCATGGTTTCTGGTCTTCAGCATAAGTGTTTAATCCATTTGATTTTATTTTCATGTATGACGAGAGATAGGGGTCTAGTCTTATTCTTGTGCCTGACGTTTCCCCATTGTATGTATTTTCTTGGTGTCTTTGTCAAAGATGAGTTAGCTGTGAATCTGTGCATGTATATCTGGGTCCTCTATTCCCTTTCATTGATCTATTTGTCTGTTTTCAGGACATGGCCATGCAGATTTGGTTACTGCAGCTTCCTAGTACATTTTGAAGTCAGGTAGTATGATAACTCCAGCTTTATCCTTCCCATTCATGAATGCAAGAACATTGGCTAAGAAGTGTTTATAATGGCCCTTTCTGATTTCTAGTCCTAGCAGTGGGCTAGGAGGGTTCCAATTGTTCCGTGAGCCTGCTCTCATTTTGTATCTCCCAGTGTCAAATATCTATTTGGTTTCATTTGCTTTGACATTTATTTTCAATATTGTTTGTAACGTTGACAGGCAAAACTGGCCTATAGTCATCAAATTATCTTTAAATTGGATCATTTCCTTCATTTTGCTTTCTGTATGTACATGGTTGCTTTCTTCTCTTTTCTTAGATTTCATTAGAACGTGACACATCCATTCCATCTTCATTTCTCATATGGGCACACTGAAGGCACAGCCTAGAGTCCCACTTTCTCTGGTAGTCCTTCAGCAGCATTGCGTAAGTGTTGCCTGTGGGATTTTCATTGTTGTTTCTTTATACAGTTATCATGCCTTCTGTGATGTATTGACTTGAGAATACTTTGTAGTTTTCAATTTCCCAGGTATATATGCTTTGAGGTAATGATTTTATTGCATTTTTCTAGGATAAACAATTATCCACAATCCACTGTCAGGCATTGACCCCTAATGAAACCCACTAAGCCAAAACTAACAGGAAAATATTTTAATTGTATTTTTATAGTACAAAATAATTAAACTGAGGCAGGCAGAAAAAAGTAAGAGAATCCACATAACCAGAGTTTACATCACTTTAAATCTTGACAGCTCCAGATGCTAAAAATGAACCCGGGTCCTGCAACTGCAAGCTTCATTTCTCCTCTCAAAGGCACAGTCTGTATGATGTGTTCAACAAGAACATCTCTTAGGCTCTCACCCCCTGACTTGTTATTCACAAGCACCGTGGTGTTTGAAATCATCCATTTCTGCAGATCTATGGCCAGCCCTCCCATTCCAAAGGCTCACTGCAATTGCTCCTCAGCCCTCTTCAGGCTGGATTTCTGGCTTCTTCTTTCCCTCTGACCCTGAAATCAGAAGAGCTTCTTCTGAGGTCCTCTCGCTGCTTCAGCTTCTCCTCCTTCTGCTTGAGGAGTGCTTTAAAGTGCTCTTTATTTTGCAGGTGCTGCTGCTTCTTGGCCTTCTTCACCCTCTGACTGCGCACTGTACTCAGAGCATCCAGCAGTGCAAGGATCTGACAGGGACAAAACCTGGTGAGCATCAGAATACTCTCACAGACACCGCACACTCCCATCCAGGCACATCAGCTGATGGAATCCAAGATAGAGGCAACCCAGGATCCAAATGAATGTTAACGCCTTGAAAATGCATCCCCAGGTAGGAAATCATTGTTGGCATGGAGATACAGGTGTGAGCACATTTACCTTTACCACAAAACCACCTCTGTTCATCACTCTATGGGCTCTGTGTGCCACTAACCAGGATGAAGGGTTCCCCAGCCATGCCTGTGACTCCACATTAAAATGCACAGGGCAGAACAGGGCCAAGCAAAGGACTGGAAATAGACTCCAGCCCTGCCTCTAACCTATAGTTCTAGTGCTGTGAATAACTCTGGCCTCATTCCCTCCTGATCAAAACTGCGTTACAGTAGAAACGCAAAGTATGCTGCCAGGAGTGTTATTTTCCTATCTAAATGGCAGTCAATTGGCCACAGGACCTTCCTTTCATGAGGCTTGTGTATGATGGTTGGTCTCTGCCTGTCCTTCAGCACCTTGCCTGCCTTTGCTTGGGTCTTGGGCTTGTACTTAAATGGCAAGGCTTTTGGAATGTGCATTGAATTAAAATGTTCCTTATGCCTCAGGATTGACTGAAAAGTAAAATAAAACAAAAACTGGGACATATTTAGATTATGATCTATGTGTATTTGAAACCCACAAAACCTTCTCACTGGATTGACTTTTCCATAAGATCAGTAACAGTAGAGTCAGCTGACTCTCAGAAATCAGGACTCAGTCATCCATCAAATATGGACTGCCTCAGTGGACACCCACAATTCTAGGCAGACAGAGGAACAAATACAAGTAGCTTATACTTGCAACTCTTCCAGAAAACCAACCGTGCCCATTTCTATGGTATAAAACTATGAGGTCTCAACACAGCAGATGCATAGATCCAGTTTCCTCTCATGTTAAATTCAGACCTTGTCTTTGGGCCACTGAGGTGAGTATTTTTTTCAGCCTAATGAGTATAATAATCTAGCTTTTCATCTTGACTGTCAACCTCTCTGGATTTAAGGACATAGTTTTTCCTCCAATTAGCAGCCAACATGTCTTCATCTCTGGTTCTAATTAAGAGCTTTAACTTTATTCTGTTTCTGATGGGAGTCTGGCTTTAAAAAGTGAGCTTTGAACAACAGACAAGTGCAAACACTGTACGTTGAATTTTCAGGTTAATTTAAGTTTTATGTTTCATGAATTAAGATAATCAAAATTCTTAACTGCCTCAGAAACATTGTTAGTAAGTTGAAAGTTGTGCCCTGGTCTTTTTACCAACGTCAACTATGCAGGTAATATTTCTCCTATGCCCTTAAGGACATCATTCACAATAATATTCCATATTATCTGTTTAGGAACGCATATTGCTTCAGAATTAAAGAATGCAGAGAAATCTCCTTCTCACAAAAAAAGTGGCACCACAAGCTGGACAATGGGCACCACATCCTAAGTATGTTTTAATACAAATTCATGTAAGGTGCTCTAAAATTTCATTAACTATTTTATAGAAAGAGCAATGCCCGTGAGACTTCTGTTTCTAGCAGAAATAGATGTATTTATTTTGCAGTAATTTTTTTTTTTAGTGTTTTGTTTTGTTTTGTGACAGAATCTGTCTCTTTTGCCAGGCCGGAGTGCAATGGCATGATCTTGGCTTACTGCAACCTCCGCTTCCCAGGTTCAAGCGATTCTCCTGCCTCAGCCTCCTGAGTAGCTGGGATTATAGGCACCCACCACCACACCCAGCTAATTTTGTATTTTTAGTAGAGACAGGGTTTCTCTATGTTGGCCAGGCTGGTCTCGAACTCTTGACTTCAGGTGATCTGCCTTCCTCGGCCTTCCAAAGTGCTGGGATAGCAGGCATGAGCCACCGCATCCGGCCGTTCTTAGGTTTTTACTATTTATTTATGACAAATATTTGACATCCATGATTCTCTCCAGTCAAAAGTTCTTTAATACAATCTGTTGGCATTGGCCAACTGGAAAATGGAGTCATGTGACTTACCCATCCTGTGAATGGCCCTGCAGGTAGCATACATTTTAAACTGGCTGTTAAACCTTCCTGCAATCAGGCCAGGCGCAGTGGCTCATGCCTGCTATCCTAGCACTTTGGAAGGCTGAGGCAGCCGGATCACCTGAGGTCAGGAGTTCGAGACAAGCCTGACCAACATGGAGAAACCCTGTCTCTACTAAAAATACAAAATTAGCTGGGCGTGGTGGCGTGTGCCTGTAATCCCAGCTACTTGGGAGGTTGAGGCAGGAGAATCACTTGAACCCAGAGGCGGAGGTTGAGGTGAGCCAAGATCCCACCATTGCCCTCCAGCCTGGGCAACGAGAGCAAAACTGTTTCCAAAAAAAAAAAAACCTGCTTGTGACCTTGTCAACCTTGGTCCCATTCTTCTGGATGGATTCGTGGTCCTTGGCATCAATGATGCAGTTGCTATCGGACCATTGCCATGGCCCGTACAGGTCCAGGAACTCACCAGCGTCATTCTGCATCTCAAAGCCTCACCTGCTGCCACCACATCGCACACGAGCAAAGAAAGACATTTTCTGATAATTATTGCATTTGTAATTTCAATTTGTTCCCAAGCTGGTAGTATGTATGTATGCTGTACTTCCATAAAGGTTTTTTGATAATAAGGTAAAAATTAAAATTTAAAAGTAGAATTGTGATCTCTCATTTTGGTATAATTATTTTTTTCTATGTGTAGGTATGCATTGAGTTTTTTTGTTGTTGTTATTTTGCTTTTGATTTTGGTTTTGGTTTTTTTTTTAGACGGAATTTTGCTCTTGTTGCCCAGTCTGGAGTGGAATAGCGTGATCTTGCCTTACTAAAACCTCTACCTCCCAGGTTCAAGCAGTTCTCCTGCCTCAGCCTCCCAAGTAGTTGAGATTATAGGTGTCTGCCACCACACTCAGCTAATTTTTGTGTTTTTAGTAGAGGTAGGGTTTCACCACGTTAGCCAGGCTGGTCTTGAATTCCTGACCTAAGGTGATCCGCCTGCCTTGGCCTTCCAAAGTGCTGGGACTACAGGTGTGAGCCACTGCGCCCGGCCCACACTGAGAGATTTTTATTTTTATTTATTTATTTATTTATTTTAATAATAATTAAAATTCTGTCACCCAGGGTGGAATGCAATGGTGTGGTCTGTGTTCCCTGCAACCTCCTCCTCCCAGATTCAAGCGATTCTCCCACCTCAGCCTCCTGAGTAGCTGGGATTACAGGCACCCGCCACCATGCCAGACTAATTTTATTTTTAGTAGAGATGGGGTTTCACTATGTTGGCCAGGCTGGTCTCGAACTCCTGACCTCATGATCCATCCGCCTCGGCTTCCCAAAATGCTGGGATTACAGGTGTGAGTCACCGTGCCTGGCCGAAAGATTTTTGTAAGAATCTTTGCTAAATATTCATAAAGGTTATTTCTGGATGGTAACATTTAAGGTGAGTTTAAATTCATATTGTTGTTTGAATTTCTATAATGTATGCATCTTTTCTACGGAAGTTGAGTGACGGCATTTTGCTGCAAAGTAAAAAGACCTTTTTCAATGGGAAGGATGGGTGAAAACCAAGAGGTAGTAGAAGAGGAGTAAATGTAATTAGGGCTGCTGAGCAACAGAACAGAGCAGTCTGCTTTACAAAGGAGTGATCCGCTGGCTTTGGAAGTATCCCAGCAGAAGGGTATGAAGGGCTGCCTCTGCAGAGATTTCACCCTGTGCCTCAAGCCCTGAGTCCACGTGTCTGAAGCCATGACTGTGCTGCAGTTGGCTACTGTCCAGCAACATTTGGGAGGCACTGGTCTCATTAGAGCTTTTCACTCAAAGCCAACTGGAGGAGGGGTTATTTCGGGAAATGATTCCTAGACACGTCTGTTCTCTTTGCTGACGTGTGGATTCTTGTTAGCCTCAAACACGGAGGCTGTTCCCTTTAATTTAGGTGTTCTATCAACCTTCCCACCTTTTGCCTCAAGTGTTCCTGGCATTAATTTAAACTAAATTCACTTCTGTTTATATGGTTCTTCTGCAATTTCTGCAGACATTCCAGCTATAATTCCATTTTATCTTCCTAATATAGTTGTGAGTTTCAGCATTGCCAAGAGCTCTGTATATGATCAGTAGGGGGATTTAAAATGATGATCTCCTTTTCAGTTATTTAGCAAACTGTGAGACACTTGCTCTATGCAAGAGCACGACTCAACATTGGGTATACACTAGAAAGAAGCCAATAGGAGTAGGAATTTTTATCTGTTTTATTGATCTACTTCCAGCACCCAGGACAAGAAGCTGGTGCCCACCAGGGCACAGTAGGTGCTCCACAGTGGATTGCTGAAATGAACGCATGAATGAATGAAACACCTTCCTTGCCTTCAAATATCCCCAGCTAATGGAGGAAATAGACGTGCTCTTAAATAGAGATATACAAGGTACAGAGTATGTGCAAAGTGCTGTGAGAGCCCACAAAAGGGAGGAAAAAGGTCTTTGAGGATTAAGGAGGTTTTAAGCTGAGCTCTAATGAATGAATATGAATAGGATTTTGATAGAATGAGAAATCAATGGCAGCATTTCAGGTAGAGGGAGTAGCACAAAATACCTTCGGGGAAAGCTAGTTGTCCAGGGAAGGACACTAGGTGGAGTCAAGGCCAAGGAGAGATTGTGAAGGTTAAATTGAATGATGTTTCGAGCAACTTAGGTGGGGGCCCACAGATGGCAGGTGGGAGCAATGGAAGTCTTTTGATCAGCTGAGTGTTAATATCTACTTTGGAAGTGGAGCACTGTGGCAGTACAGATGCTCTGCTTGAGAAGAACCAGATTGGAGGCCAGGGGATCATTAGGGAGCCATGGCAATCGCACAAGGGAGAACGCAGTGGGAATAGAAAAGAAGACAACTTTGAAAACTGCTTTAGTTCACATCCTCTGAGAAGCAGATACCAATGAGGAGTTAGGTTTATTTGCAAGAGATTCACTGAGGGAAACACCTATGAAATATAGAGGGTGAGGCCGGGCATGGTGGCTCACACCTATAATCCCAGCACTTTGGGCGACTGAGGTAGGTGGATCACCTGAGGTCAGGAGTTCAAGACCAGCATAGCCAACATGATGAAACCCTAAAAATACAAAAATTAGCCAGGCATGGTGGCTAAAAATACAAAAATACAAAATTTAGCCAGGCATGGTGTCTAAAAATACAAAATACAAAATTTACTATTAAATATACAGAATTGTAAAATACAAAAATTCCTAAAAATACAAAAATTAGCCAGGTATGGTGGCGGATGCCTGTAGTCCCAGCTACTTGGGAGGCTGAGGCGGGAGAATCCCTTGAACCTGGGAGGCAGAGGTTGTAGTGAGCCAAGATCACGCCATTGCACTCCAGCCTGGGTGACAAGAATGAAACTCTGTTTAAAAAAAAAAGAAAAAGAAAGAAAGAAAGAAAGAAAGAAAGAAAGAAAGAAAGAAAGAAAGAAAGAAAGATAGATACAGGGTGAACCAGAGAAGGTGGGAAGATCTTTCAGACTGCAATGCAGGTCTGACTTTGGTGAAGGAGAGAAAAGGAGGGAAGACAAAGGAAAGGCTCAGACTCAATACAGACCTAAGAAAGTTCTGCCAGGCGATGGGGAGCCCTTGAGCCAAAGTCTCCTTCGGAAAGAGTCCTGCATGTGGCAGAAATGGGTGTTTGTGCTCAGTCATGATCCAGAAAGGGTGGTCTGCAAGCAGATACAGAGACGGACCCTGAAGGGCAGTAGCTGGGGCCTTCAACCAGTTATGATCCCTGCAGTAAGAGGCATGAAATGTGCATCTTTATGGCCACCACCAAAAACTTACTGGAAGGTGGATCTAGGGAAGAGGGAGAAGTCAGGCTTACTCAAAGGTTTGTAGCTGGGCATCTGGGTGGGTGATAATACTATTACTAGAGGAAGAAATAGAGTAGGAGGAGCAGGCTTTACTGGGGACGTTAATGAGTTAGACTTTGAACAGGTTTAGTTTGAGGTACCTGTAGGGCATCCAAGGGATATATCCTGAAGACAGCTGAAAGTCAAGGATAAATGCAGCAGACTTCCAGCTACTCACTGTGCCCCATGTCTTGCACTTTCTAGGCTCACCCCTGTCTACCTTTTCCAGTATTCCTTACAGGTAGGTGTGGTCATATGACTGATCTCCAGAGTGGAATATAAGCAAAAGTGTGTGACACTCCCATTCCTGGCCCGTAAAACCTACTTGGCCAGGCACGGTGGCTCATGCCTATAATCCCAGCACTTTGGGAGGTCAAGGCAAGCAGATCATGAGGTCAGGAGTTCGAGAGCAGCCTGGCCAACATGGTGAAACCCTGTCTCCACTAAAGATGCAAAAAATTAGCCAGGCATGGTGGCAAGCGCCTGTAATCCCAGCTACTCAGGAAGCTGAGGCAGGAGAATCGCTTGAACCCAGGAGGCGGAGGTTGCAGTGAGCTGAGATTGTGCCATTGCACTCCAGCCTGAGCAACAGGGTGAAACTCCGTCTCAGAAAAAAAAAAAAAAAAGCCCTTCTACTAATGCTCCCTCATGCCCCTTCACCTTCCATTAGTCTGCATTGACAGGGCAAACAGGAAGCTTCATGTTGAAGGTGGCAGAGCTTCCATAAACCTGGGTCCCTGAGTGACTGCATGGAAGAGAGTCCCTCTGCCCATAGCCTTTGGCTTTTTAGCTGAGCAGGAAATACATTGCCTTTGTGTTCAGGCCATTATCTATTTTATCATATATCTGTTTTAGCAGATAAGCCAACCCTAACTAACCTAAGGATGCCTAATTAGTACATTGAGTTCTGAAACAGGGGTCAAGCTAGAGCTGTGACTATAGGAGTAGAGATAATTCAGGAGAAAGCACAAAATGAGAGAAGAGTGCTTAAGACAGATACTCAGCTAGCACCTTCTGAAGTGAAGTACAAAGGCTGAAGTGAAGTACAAAGTTACACATGAAGACTTGGCCCAACTAGTCTGATTGGTTGCAGGAAGGGAACAGTCAGAGGAACGTTCCATTTTTCATCTGTGACACAGTACAAAGGGAGTAGCTTCTGATCCTTTCCCTACTTGGGTGTGGGGAAGTGGGGTTTTCCTTTTGATTCATTTCTAGGAAATCAGCACAAATTGGCCTTAGTTCTCTGCCTCCAGGCCCTATTCTCCTGCCTCACTGGGACCGATCCCAGCCTGAGACAACAGCTCAGCACCTGCTGCTCAGCGTGGGCCCCTATCTTGTGCCCCAACTTTGCTACCTGGGCATTTGCTTGTGCCTGAGACTGAGCCATAGCTGGTGCCCAACTCTCATACCTGGCCGGGGCCTGGCTGCCTGGACCATCAGCCCTCCCAGACTGGAGATTTGCTTTGCTGCTCTTCCCATTCTAGGAATCGTAGGCTGGGGGCCTAGAGACAGCACTCTCATTCAGGGCTTCTGGCCCCACGGCCCCCTCAGAGTCCATACCTCATCTGGAGCCCCCTGCTGATTTGTTTTCTTTTCTAACCTAGGAATTGTTTTTGCTCTGGCCCTGGGCTTTCAGATTTTCCTTCCAGACAAAGCCTTCCTTCTGCTCAGCAGCTGCTGCAGGGGCTGTCCAGCCCCCAGCCTAGCCCACCATCTGTCCCACCCACAGCTGCTCTCACCGTCCATGTGAACCGCTGACCACCTGCATTGCAGCCCTGGATAAATCACAGTACATCCCCCACAGGAAGACAGGGCTCCAATTGAGATGGAAAGGAGCCTGGGGCCACGGGGGTGCTATTATTTGAATTTTGTTTTTTTTTGTTTTTTGGGGGGGTTTTTTTTTGGGATGAAATCTCTCTGTCACCCAGGCTGGAGTGCAATGGCGTGATCTTGGCTCACTGCAACCTCTGCCTCCCAGGTTCAAGCAATTCTCCTGCCTCAGCCTCCCGAGTAGCTGGGACTACAGGCACGCACCACCACGCCCAGCTAGTTTTTGTACTTTTAGTAGAGATGGGGTTTCACCGTGTTGGCCATGCTGGTCTCAAACTCCTGACCTCATGTAATTCAACCAACTTGACCTCCCAAAGTGCTGGGCTTACAGGCGTAAGCCACCGCGCTTGGCTGTGAGCTTATTTGATTTATTTATTTTTTTTTGGGTGACGGAGTCTCGCCCTATCACCCAGGCTGGAGTGCAGTGGCGCGATCTTGGCTTACTGCAACCTCCGCCTCCCGAGTTCAAGCCATTCTCATGCCTCAGACTCCCAAGCAGCTGGGATTACAGGTACTCACCACCACGCCCAGCTAGTTTTTGTGTTTTTAGCAGCGACAGGGTTTCACCATGTTGGCCAGGCTAGTCTCGAACACCTGACCTCGTGATCCACTCATCTCAGCCTCCCAAAGTGCTGGGATTACAGGTGTGAGCCACTGTGCCTGGCCAATTTTTTGTTTCTTTAGTAGAAACGGGGTTTCCCAATGTTGGCCAGGCTGTTCTGTTCTCAAACTCCTGACCTCGTGATCTGGCCCCCCTCAGTCTCTCAAAGTGCTGGGATTACAGGCATGAGCTACTGCACCCGGCCAGAGATCCTTTCCCACGGGTCAACCTTGTTCTGAAAGGATCTTATCTCTAGATATCGTGCTGTCTGTTTAAATAAAAAGAGAATACTGTGGTTCTGATTTATATCTTTTTTTTTTTTTTGAGATGGAGTCTTGCTCATCGCCAAGGCTGGAGTGCCGTGGCATGATCTCGGCTCACTACAACCTCTGCCTCCCGAGTTCAAGCAATTCTCTGCCTCAGCCTCTCGAGTAGCTGGGATTACAGGCGCCTGCCACCATGCCCAGCTAATTTTTTGTATTTTTTAGTAGAGACAGGGTTTCACCATGTTGGCCAGGCTGCTCTCAAACTCCTGACCTCGTGATCCACCCACCTTGGCCTCCCAAAGTGCTGGGATTACAGGCGTGAGCCACCGCCCCGGCTGATTTATACCTATTAAGAATGAAATCATTATATTGAGGAAAAAAGTGAGAATCAGCTTCTATACGTGAACTCTGATGTAGGCTAATTTCAAAGTTATGAAGTTGGGGTGAGACCTCCACATCAAATAACTATTATAATAACAAACTCAGGCACGGTGGCTCACACCTGTAATCCCAGTACTTTGTGATGCTGAGGAGGCGGATCACTTGAAGTCAGAAGTTCGAGACCAGCCTGGCCGATATCTTTAAACCCCTTCTCCACTAAAAATAAACAAAAATTAACCAGGCCTGGTGGTGCGTGCCTGTAATACCAGCTAGTGAGAAGGCTGAGGCATGAGAATCACTTGAGTCCAGGAGGAGGAGGTTGTAGTGAGCCAAGATTGTGCCATCACACTCCAGCCTGGGCAACAAAGTGAGACTCCATCTCAAAAAAATAAAAAAACTCAGCTAATTCATGCTTTTGGAGCTTTCCATCAATTCAGTTTCCTCTGGGAATGTATTGCCTCCTCCCCCTTAAAAGATATCAATCTTATTCCAGTTAAATGCAACTGAGGAATTTATAGCCAATTTAAACTTCACTCCAACTTAAAATAAATATTACACTTTTATAATTTTCTGTCTATGAGAATATAGAAAACATGTTTGGGAGCATCCTAATTCTGCTTCACAAACAGCTGTCTGCCATGTTTTTGCTTTTGTTTGTTTTTTTGAGACAGAGTCTCATTCCGTTGCCCAGGCTGGAGTTTAGTGGCACAATCACGGTTCACTGCAGCCTCAACCTCCTGGGCTCAGGTGATCCTCCCACCTCAGCCTCCTGGGTACCTGGGACCACAGGCACGCATCACCACACCTGGCTAGTTTTTTGTATTTTTTTGTAGAAACCAGGTTTCTCCATGTTGCCTGGGATGGTCTCAAACTCCTGAGCTCAAGCAGTCTGCCTGCCTTAGCCTCCCAAAGTGTGTCTGGCATGTTGAAATGCAAGGATCTTGGCCTGTCCCCAACAGAGCAGAGTCACTAACCGTTGGGCACTCAGGTGATACCTAGGGTTGGGCCATTCATGAAATTAGGGAATCCAGAGGTTGTTTCTAATTGACTGCAATGACTTCATATTTCCAATCATATCATGGATTTTCTTGGCCCAATTGTTGAAATAATGGGCCAGAATATTGTCCCCATTCTATAGTTAATTTTTGCCATCTGCATTTTTCCCGTCTCCATTGGGGGCTGTTGATTTCTTCTATGAACCGCCCTACTTTTTCTAAATTACTTTCATCATCTTAGCAGAATCACAGTAAACTGTGCTTCATCTACTCTCCATTTATCTCTTTCCATTCTCAAGACCTTATTCTGCATTCACTAATGTTTTAGTTGAAGAAAACTCAGAATACTCACATGACATTCGTTAACGCCAAAGGGCAAATTAATTTTATAATTGCTATCATGTGAGATACATTTCAGACATAATCGTATATGATAAGCACCTGAGCAAATCAGTCTGCGCTTCCTTTAGAATATTTAAGAAAAAGGCCAGGTGCAGTGGCTCATGCCTATAATCCCAGCACTTTGGGAGGCTGAGGAGGGTGGATCACCTGAGGTTGGAAGTTCGAGACCAGCCTGGCCAACATGGTGAAACCTTGTCTCTACTAAAACTACAAAAAAATTAGCTGGACATGGTGGAACATGCCTGTGATCCCAGCTACTCTAGAGGCTGAAGCAGGAGAATTGCTTGAACCTGGGAGGCAGAGGCTGCAGTGAGCCAAGATAGTGCCACTTCACTCCAGCCTAGGTGACCAAGCAAGACCGTGTCTCAAAAAACCAAACAAAAAAACAATAAAAAAACAGAATTTTAAGGAGTTGCAAATTAAAAGGAAAGACAGAATGTGGTTCCAATGGATGGTATACACTTTACTCATTCAAGAAACATTTATCCAGCACCTCATCTCAGAGAGGCTCTCTGCCATGCCTGATTGGGATAAGGGGGATTGGCATGGCCCCTGCTGTGGCTCATGGTGCAGTAGCAAAGATACTGCAGATGTGTAAATTAGTGTTCTGTGGGCAGAACAGGATCATCCTGCTGAGGCAGAGAAGAGAGGGGACTCCCCTAGGGACTTAGGATTTGTGGAGATGTCACTTGAACTAGACTTAGAAGAATGGTTAGCAGTTTACAAATCAAAACTGACAGGTCTAGAAGGGCTTCCAAATAGAATTATCTTCATTTTACCATTGAGGAAACTGAGGCAAAGGGAGGTGAAGCTGCCCAAGGCCAGGTTGATAATAAGTGGTAGACCAAGAATTTGAACCCTAAGATGTCTGACTCTGAAAACAAGTTGCTTATTTTGTTTCAGTACGCTTGGGCTTTCCCACAAGCTTCCTCATTTAATACAATGATGTAGGAGCCATGTTCTTTTTGTTCCCAGGCCAGAATCTTTTGGCTTTAAGGAAGAGAGACCACACAAACAGTTCAAGTGGAAGGGAGGGTTTTTTGTTGTTATTGTTTCTGCTTTTGTTTGTTTGTTTCTGCTTTAAAATAAAGATGCAGGGTCCTCTCAGGGACCCAAGTGAAAGAACAGGGCAGAACTGAATGCACACTGGGTGGGTGCTGACCCTCGATGGAGGCCTCACTGTCTCCGCAGCCTCCCCAGTCTCTGCCCCTCCAAGTTTGCTCGCCTCCCATCCTTTTCCTGTGCATGAGTCACCTCTGTTTCTTCATCAGCTCATCCATGGCTCCAAAACTTTCCCAAACCCAAGGAGCTTCCAGGCCTTGCCCATTTTAATTCTTGAGTGAGAGACTTCATTGGACCAGTTTTTCTATCTGGACAGAGTCCTTCAAGGCCAGTCACCTATCCACTGTGTTCTGACATCCTCCCGGTTCCAAAGAACTGTGGTTGAAAGCAGTGGGAACGGAGACACATAGTGCATGGCCACCTGGCAGGACATATCTGATAAGACAGAGAAATAAGATCACCAGCCGGGTGCAGTGACTCATGTCTGTAATCCCAGCACTTTGGGAGGCTGAGGCAGGTGGATCAAGAGGTCAGGAATTCGATATCAGCCTGGCCAAGATGGTGAAACCCCGTCTCTACTAAAAATACAAAAATTAGCCGGGCGTGGTGGTGGGCGCCTGTAATCCCAGCTACTCGGGAGGCTGAGGCAGGAGAATCGCTTGAAACCAGGAAGCAGAGGTTGCAATGAGCCGAGATCACACCACTGCGCTCTAGACTGGGTGACTGAGCAAGACTCCATCTCAAAAAAGAAAAGAAAAGAAAAGAAATAAGATCACCTCCCTTCACAAATTAGAGCACTCTGAGAGGTCACGCCACATTCCAAGGATTACCCAGCTGGTAAGCCGTCAAGTGCAAACTGTGTGCCCCATTACTATGCCAGATGTGTCTGTTCAGCCTCAGGTGTATTCCCTGCCCTGATTGGTTAATAACTGGCGTAAGTCATGATCCCAGAAGCAGTCCAAGGAATTCTGGGATTGCTTATGTATTTGAGCTTGAAAGCAGTGATGAGCTCTATCAATTCTATGATATCACAATGACTTAAGTTGTCATCTTTGCTTTCAGTGAAGGGCTAGTGAAAAGCAAGGCTTTGGGACATAAGCAGCTGCTGCACTAGATGGGTGTGGTAGTAATGAGGTGTATGGTAGCAATGATGGATATGGTAGTAATGAAGAAGGGCTGGTTTCTTCATGTACTAGAGAGCTCATAATGAAAAGGGAAAAAAATGCTAAGCTCAGGGCCTTAAACTCTTAGCTCAAGTGAAGGCATGACCAAAGAAATTGAGAATTTCTGTGTGACCCTAACAACGTTTTTTATTTCTATATCACAAGCAGAGGACTAGACCCCAAACCTAGTTTTGTAGACTTCCAAATTACAAGATGAGTTCAGCCTTCAGCCTTGTTAGGTCTCTCATTTAAGGTTAGGTAAGGGGAGTAGAACCTTGTTAGTGGGGATAGTAGGACCTGGAGATTGAGATGGGGACATTTGGATGGATTTATATGAATCTGAGAACCTTGAACTCCAAATCCACCCAGGCTTCCTAACCAGCAGAAATAACCCCTCCCACACTGTCTAAGGACACCATTTGTTGCTCAGGGACCTCACCTGGAGTAATTGCCTTGCAAGGAAATTCCTGTTTTCCTAAAGACTTATTCATCACCTCTGCTCATTACTTTCAGACCCATAGAGTCAGATCCATGCCTCCCGGGTCTGTTCCTGGAGAACACAGCTTACTGCCAAAGCAACTGCAAGACTTTGCTATTGGACTGGACTACATTTACCAATAAGATTCTGGAGATGAGCGCTACCTGAAGAGCTAGAAAAGGCCCTAGCGGTTTGTTTGATTGATTGAAACCTAGGCCCAACAGTGGACTGCATTAAACAAAAGAGGGAGGCCGGGACTTCCCTGGCATATTGTCAAGGAAGGAATTCAAAGATTCAGGAATATGAGAAAATTGAAAGGAAATTATTTTGTGTGACCTGCTTACCCACCACCTATGTCATACCCAGGAGGACTCAGAGACACCCTTTACAAAGGCTTTGAGAAATGCTTTGGTGAGGGGAGGGCCAGCAGCCTCGGCCAGCCCTGCAAGACTGACAGTGGGAGATTCCTATAAAATGGGCTTTCTGATCCAGTGGGAAGGATGAGAAGCTACAGCAGCAGCTAGCAGCCAGCAGCACTGCCAGCAAACAAGGGGCTGCAGTGCCTGTCATGCATGACAGGGGTGAATGACAGAGATCACAGTCACTTTTTTTTTTTTTTTGAGACGAAATCTAGTTCTGTCACCCAGGCTGGAGTAGGGTGCCGTGATCTCGGCTCACTCCAAACTCCACCTCCCAGGTTCAAGTGATTCTCCTGCCTCAGCCTCCCAAGTAGTTGGGATTACAGGTGCCCACCACCACGGCCAGCTAATTTTTGTATTTTTAGTAGAGACGGGGTTTCACTGTGTTGGCCAGGCTGGTCTCGAACTCCTGACCTCATGATCCACCCGCCTCAGCCTCCCAAAGTCCTGGGATTACAAGTGTGAGCCACAACACCCAGCCACAGTCACCTTTGAAATGGAACAAATTGGCACCTTCCTAAAGCATTACTTCATTTATAGAAGCAGAGAAATTCTAGGCTGATCAGCAGAAGCTGCCCTAGTAAACACAAAAGGCAATTATTTCTCCTTCAATTCCCAGGCCTTTGCTAGCTCCCAGGGGTACTGATGTCTTATTGAAGAGGAGCCCAGGAGCCTTACCAGGTTGACTGTGCATCTGGGAAAGGGAAACACTAAGACGTTGGGGACTTATTGAACACTAAATATATTTTGATGCTAATCTCTAGAACGCGAAACATCTCTGTGTTCTACCAGTCAGAGCAAATCCATAGCTTCTACAGGGAACTATAATTTATGCTTTTGAGAAACCTCTCTGGCTTCCTCCTAGCCTCTGGTAGAGACTGAAGGCTTGGCCATGGGATACCGGATTGGTAAGTAACTCAAGTTACCTCCATGAACTGGGTGCTATCTGACCCACCCAGCCACATGGCTGTGCACGTGCAGGAGGAATCCATCATCGTGTGAAACGTGCCTTCCTTCTTTTGTTTTGTAGGGGTCCCTTGGTCAGCGTGAGGTTTCTCGGGATACAGTGATGAGACACAAAACCTTTTTTAACCTGTAATCCCAGCACTTTGGGAGGCCGAGGCGGGCAGATCACAAGGTCAGGAGATCAAGACCATCCTGGCTAACACGGTGAAACGCCGTCTCTACTAAAAAAAATACAAAAAATTAGCTGGGCGTGGTGGCAGGAGACTGTAGTCCCAGCTACTCGGGAGGCTGAGGCAGGAGAATGGCATGAACGTGGGAGGCGGAGCTTGCAGTGAGCCGAGATGGTGCCACTGCGCTCCAGCCTGCGTGACAGAGCGAGACTCCATCTCAAAAAACAAACAGACAACAAAAAACCTTTTTTAAGTCCATGGATAGTGGCACTAGCAGAAGCATAGCAGGCAAGAGAAGCAAACCCACAGATAGCATGTTGTCTAATGTAGTAAGGACAAATGCTGCCAATGATGGAAGGGTCTCATGTAAGCAACACACTACCGTGCAGCTGCCACACACCACCTGCTCTCAGGAATGGTACTGTGCTGGGGAGGAAGCATTGGCCCCTGTCACTGCAGGTTGGGCTGTCAGCAGGGGTAATAGCTGGGTCAGCCCTGGTGAGAGTGGGGCTGCACTGCTGAGCACATGTGCAACCTTCATCTGATTGCTAGGGCCATTTTGTACACAGACCATGAAGCAAGCTGGGGCAGGGAGTAGTAGGAATCATCATCACCATCATCTTGTTCACCTGACTTCTGAAAGCCTCTGCGGTGGATGCCGTTGGGAAACAGTCATGCAGGACACAAATATCATCATACTCTACCCATTCTGAAAGTTCTGACTTCTTCCCAGGCCTCCTTGTCATAAATTTTCCAACTTTGTTCTAAGTCCCCAGCCAACTGCTCAAATCATTAGCCAAGGCGTATGAGTCAGCACAGATCCTCACCTCTGGTGACTGCTCCTTTTAGGGAAAGGGCTCAAAGTTTTGTCCATTGGGAATATTTTTCTTCACCACTGTCCTTCAGGGCCACCCTTGAGAGGTGCTTGGTGCAACAGCAGTCTATTTCTTGTTGGTGCCAATATATTGTGTAGACCGAATTGTAAACCAGACCCAAGCTTTCATTCTCCTCTTGTATGGTCATAAAGAGCTTCCATTTGTTTGGGAGAGCAATGCAGCAGGAGTAGGTGTCATGGAATACTGGGCCACCTGCTCAACACTTGTACCTTCTGAACTTGCTTGAGCCCAGTCTTATGTATATTCAGTTATGGAACCATCTGGGAGCCAAGCCCTACAGGATGCCATGAGCCAGGGAGTAATATGTGGTACTGTTTCTTCCACAGAAGACATTCGCAGGCCCAGGAATCAAGGGGTGGAAATGGTAGTGAACCCTCTCTCATTTTGAGATGGGTACAGGGGTTGCTGGGACTTTGCCTCTCCCTTTGTGGGGAGAGGATGTATGAAGGAGAAGTTGGTGTGTGAAGGAGAAGTTGGTCCTGGCAGGAGTTAAATATGGGTAGAACCACAAGAATGGAAACTGGGCAGCAACGGCATGCTTGTGCCAGCCATTTACCTCCACTCTCTGCCCTGCACCACTGGGGACTGTCCCTCAAGACTGCATTTCCCAGACTCCCCCACCAGCTTCCTGCTAGGTTGTCGTATTAGTCCGTTTTCATGCTGCTGATAAAGACATACCCAAGACTGGGTAATTTATAAAGAAAAAGAGGTTTAATGGACTCACAGGTCCACGTGGCTGGGGAGGCCTCACAATCATAGCAGAAAGCAAAAGGCACGTTTAACATGGTGGCAGAAGAGAGAGAATAAGAGCCAAGAGAAAGAGGAAACCCCTTATAAAATCATCAGATTTCATGAGACTTGTTCACTACCATGAGAACAGTACGGGGGAAGCTCTGCCCATGATTCAGTGATCTCCCACTAGGTCCCTCCCACAACACACAGGGATTATGGGAGCTACAATTCAAGATGAGATTTGGGTGGGGACACAGCCGCACCACATCAGTGGTCCTGTGGGAGGCACTGGTGAAAGATTGGCAAGGAGGGAAGTGGGACCCCTGCCCGGTCTCCCCACTCAGATAGCATCTCCAGCTGTCTCTCCTCAGTGCTTCAGCTCTGCCCGGGCAGGCCCTCCCCCATAGTCCTGGCTCACGTAGGTGGTCCTGGCTTTTGGACACCTGGCTTCACCTCTGCTTTTTGTCTTTCTGCCTTGGGAGACTAGTGGCTTCCTGCAATGACTAATCTCTGGGATGCCTTACCTTCCATTGTTTGCTCTGTCAACTGCTGATAATTCCCCAGATTAAATTCCTATCTGTGTGGCATAGGCTCGATTCTGCAAACCCGATTCATGCTGTGTGTGCTGTAGCCTCACCAGAATGTATGATGATGAGCCTTATGAATTTCCATCATCTCAGCGACTTTTGTTTCCCACAAAATACAAAGGAACACAAATATCTGTGAGTCAATTGAGAAAAAAAGTCACCCATATTACTGTCCCATGAGGAATATCCAAAACTGAGACTGTTCTGAGAAACTTTAGAATCATCGCAGCCTTGCCCTCAGATAAGGTCACAATTGTTTTGCAACAAGTGGTTGCAGCCTAGAATTATCATTTCATTATGTCTAGTAAAACGTGCCAGTAAGGGTGGGGCCGTGGCCTCCAATGGGCTTATTGTTGCAATGGCTTTCCAAGATTCATTTTTGCAGAAGTAGCCAATGTTTTTCTTTAAACACATCAGAGGGAATTTTTCTTAAAGAAAATTTGTGTTCTAGAAATCAGGTCTTAAGAAATGAGATAGCAAAACCTTGAAACTTTCTCAAGAGATAATCAAGGAAGCAGTCACATGCTTTACAAAAAATCATCACTTTAGGAAGGTATAAAATTCAAAATACTGGCTGGGCATGGTGGCACATGTCTGTAATCCCAGTACTTTGGGAGGCTGAGACAGGTGGATCACCTGAGGTCAGGAGTTTGAGACCAGTCTGGCTAACATGGTGAAACCCCATCTCTACTAAAAATACAAAAATTAGCCGGGTGTGGTGGTGCGCCTGTAATTCCAGCTACTTGGGAGGCTGAGGCAGGAGAATCGCTTGAACTTGGGAGGTGGAGGTTGCAGTGACCCGATATCATGCCACCGCACTCCAGCCTGGGTGACAGAGTGAGATCCTGTTTCAAAAAAAAAAAAAAATGAAATTCATAATACCTTTAAATATTAAATCCCTACAATAGATTTAAAGTACCATTTTCAGGAACACATACCTCACATTAGAAAGCTTCAACTTAAGCTTCATTCATTTAGTCTCCAGGACTTTAGTCATGGAGCCAATCAAACTACTATAGTTTTGCAATCAATTTTTCAGTTTTGCTGTTACCAGCTTTGATGAATCTTACTTTTTCTCATTCTTTAAATGGTTTGGTAATCAGTGTTTATTTCCTAGTTCGCAATAAATACTGACAATTATAACTGTTAGTGAGCATTATTTATTACCGTTTTGTCTTTTTGGGGTGAAAGTAGTTACCAAGCACCAGGCCGTCAACTCATCCAGGTCGCCATTGTTATGACTGCAGCCACCTACCTGGTTGTCCTACCTTTACATCCAGCCCTCTCACCGGCAACCAGTCCATCCTCCACACAGCAGACACTCCCAGCACTCCACACTCCCAGCACTTTGGGAGGCCAAGATGGGTGGATCACAACGCCTGGAGTTCAAGACCAGTCTGGCCAAGATGCTGAAACCCCATCTCTACTAAAAATACAAAAATGAGCCCAGTGTGGTGGCACGTGCCTGTAATCCCAGCTACTTGGGAGGCTGAGGCAGGAGAATGGCTTGAACCCAGGTGGCAGAGGTTGAAGTGACCCAAGATCACGCCACTGCACTCCAGCCTGGGCAAAAGAGCAAGACTCCGTCTCAAAAAAAAAAAAAAAAAAAAAAAAAAAAATACAAAATTAGCCAGGCATCATGACATATGCCTGTAATCCCAGCTACTTGGGAGGCTGAGGCAGGAGAACTGCTGGAACCTGGGAGGCGGAGGTTGCAGTGAGCCGAGACTGCATCATGCATTCCAGCCTGGGCAACAAGAGCGAGACCCTGTCTCAAAAAAAAGTGTAAATCAGAGGGTGTCTTTCTGCTGCTTAAAATCTTCCAGGGACTCCCACTGCACAGAGAATGTTGTCCACAGATCCCTGCCAGGCTGCAGCCAGCCAAGCCTCCTTCCTGCCTTTGAGTCCTCTGCTGTTGGTTCAGTGGTTCAGTGTTCACGTTCTTCTCCCTTCAGCTCCCAGCCCACGCCAAGCATTCCTGCCCCAAGACCCAAGCGGTCACTGTCCCTTCTGTGGGGCTGTGCATCTCATGCTCTCAGTGAAGCCAGCCTTGGCCACTTGGTTCTTGCACCCTCTCTGTTTCCATCCTGTAACCCCTCCTAATGTGTGATTACTGCTAATTGGCCCACTTGTTTATTTTCTGCCTCCTCCAACATACTTAAGCAGCTCAAAGAAGGGTTAGGGTGTGTGACACATCACCCCAGGGCCAGGCCTCAGTGGGCGCTGAGTGAGGCAGCTAATGAGCATTTGTGGAATGATGCTTGTTCTCAAATTCTTGGTCAGACCAGATTGCCAAAGGCTTTCAAGAAGGAGGGACATACAAGCAAGCCTAGTTTTGCTTCTCTGGCTCTAATGTTGTGGATCTGGGGAGTAGCGAATGTCCTCTTCTCTATGCAAGTGGCTTCAATTTACATGGCTACACCCGCTCCACGGGACAGGGCATGGGAAGCCTCTTCTGGTCTCCCTACTGGAATTTATCAGGCGCTCCATTCACAATAAGGTGCGAACGATGATTGACACTGGACCTTAATGATTTCTGTTTCAGCATTCATGCATTCAATTCATCCAGTTAGACAGGTGATGTAGGCCAGGTATGGTGGCTCATGCCTGTAATCCCAGCACTTTGGGAGGCTGAGGTGGGTGGATCATTTGAGGTCAAGAGTTCGAGACCAGCCTGGCAAACATGGTGAAACCCCATCTCTACTAAAAATGCAAAAATTAGCCTGGCATGGTGGTGGGCACCTGTAGTTCCAGCTACTCAGGAGGCTGAGACAGGAGAATCACTTGAACCTGGGAGGCGGAGTTTGCAGTGAGCCGAGATTGCGCCACTGCATTCCAACCTGGGCAATGGAGCGCGACTCCATCTCAAAAAAAAAAAAAAAAAAAAAAGAGAGGTGATGTAGTCTCTGAAGCCAGAGGAGCTGATCCAAACCCCAGCCCTGCTCGGCTCTCCGGTAGAGCTGTTGTAAGGATTAAAATGTTAACTTTGTAAGTGCTTTTAATAGTACTGGCACAGAAAAAGTACTACCTAAGCACTAGCTGTTTCTATTCAATCTAACAACAAATATTTATTTGTAATAAATGGGACTCTCTTGTAACATGGATTTGTAACTTATAGGATTGCTTTGGGGGTCATGATATTACAGTAAGATACTGTCTTACCCAGAGTATTTGTTAACTTATATTAGTAAACTAGTATTTGTTAAGCACCTGACATGCCCCCTCTCCCCACTGTCCAGGTCCTGAGGATGGTAAAATTACGAGCAAACAGACACAGGCACCCACCCTCGGGGAGCTTCCATTCTAGCAGAGAAGACAGAAAGTAAAACATTCTTACACCTTAAAAGCAAAAAACAACAACAACAACAAAAAAACGGAGTCTCACTCTGTCACCCAGGCTGGAGTGCAATGGCACAATCTTGGCTCACTGCAACCTCTGCCTCCTGGGTTCAAGTGATTCTCCTGCCTCAGCCTCCCAAGTACCTGGGATTACAGGTGCATGCCACCACACCTGGCTAAATTTTTGTATTTTTGGTAAAGATGGTGTTTCACCATGTTGGCCAGGCTGGTCTCGAACTCCTGACCTCAGATGATCCATTCCCTTTGGCCTCTCAATGTGGATTACATGCAGGAGCCATCCCTCCCGGCCTTATAGATATTTAATTAACTAATTTTGTGGGAACTCACTTCTGTCTGGGGATCAAGGAAGGATCCCCTGAAGAAGTAGTGTTTAAATTGCAACCTGAGGGTTAGTCCATCAGGCTTTTTGCAGTTGCTTGGAATGGCCACCCCAATACAGCCCGGCATTACTTTACACCTGCGAATCAGTCCATTAGCATCTTCCTTCTCTGACCTTTTGCATACATTGTCTAGATTCATGTAGAATCTGGTCATTGTCAATGACAGGCCTGCAAGTTGTAGCCCTGTTATTAGGCCATGACTATCCTATTTGACTCATCAAATTTGCCTCAGGATTTTTTACTCTAAGTAATAGCCAGTGTAAGAAATCTACTCATGCCAGCTGTGTAGCCACCTAGTGAGAAAACAAACAGGACATAGGAAGTTGTTTCCAGGTTCTGCTCCCGATCCCATGGCCTCATCTCCATTCTCCTCTGCACATCTACCCCTGTTGTCCTTAAGACTGTTCACACAAGTGGTTACAGCCATGCCCTTGCTTCCAAGCCAACATGTCTCCAGTATGGACTGGCTTCTCTGGTCCCAGTTCCCAATTCTCAGGTGAGATCTACTCTGCTTGGAACACCCAGGGTTAGAGGTTCAGTCAGATGTCCTCAGTAGGGTTACATCTGCAGATGGGACCTCCAGGGCCATGCTGGGATGAAGGAAGGGTGTTTAAGTGAGGAGAGCCGAGCCGCGCATGATGGCTCATGCCTGTAATCCCAGTACTTTGGGAGGCTGAGGCGGGTGGATCGCCTGAGGTCAGAAGTTCGAGATCAACCTGGCCAACATAGTGAACCCCATCTCTACCAAATATACAAAAAATTAGCTGGGCATGGTGGCAGGCACCTGTAATCCCAGCTACTAGGGAGGCTGGGGCAGGAGAATCGCTTGAACCCGGGAGGTGGAGATTGCAATGAGCCGAGATTGTGCCATTGCACTCCAGCCTGGGTGACAGAGCGAGACTCCATCTCAAAAAAATAAAAAAATAAAAAAAGTGAGGAGAGGGCCAGGTGTGGTGGCTCACACCTGTAATCCCAGCACTTTGGGAGGCTGAGGTGGGCGGATCACGAGGTTAAGATATCGAGACCATCCTGGCCAACATGGTGAAACCCCGTCTCTACTAAAAATACAAAAATTATCTGTGCATGGTGGCGCGCGCCTGTAGTCCCAGATATTTAGGAGGCTGAGGCGGGAGAATCACTTGAACCCAGGAGGTGGAGGTTGCAGTGAGCCGAGATCATGCCACTGCATTCCAGCCTGACAACAGAGCGACATTCCGTCTCAAAAAAAAAAAAAAAAAAGTGAGGAGAGCCATTGACTGGCTGACACTTCCCAAAAGGATCACGCACAGGAAGGTCTGGGCTGGGAAGCAGAGCCCAGCACCCTGCCCTGTGGATCAGGCAAAGGGAAAAACTGCATCTCATCTACAGATGTTTTATGTATTTCTTCCACGATTTTGAAAACTTCCACAGAACGTTGAGGTAGTGAAAAAATACTGAAAATTTGAAAAGCAAGTTTATTAAAACTCCTAGTATTGTTTTCAATGTAAACATTTTGCTTACACCCAGAATACAATTACCATTTTACTTTCCTGACTTCGATGGAAGCAAACCCTTCACCACAATATTTTCTTAAAATTATTAGCCATTTATGGCCAGGAGCAGTGGCTCACACTTGTAATCCCAGCACTTTGGGAGGCCAAGGTGGGTGGCTCACTTGAGGTCGGGAGTTCAAGACCAGCCTGGCCAACATGGTGAAACCCTATCTCTACAAAAAATAACAAAAAAAAATCAGCCAGTCATGGTGGCAGGCACCTGTAATTCCAGCTATTCAGGAGGCTGACGCAGGAGAATCACTTGAACCCAGAAGGCGGAGGTTGCAGTGAGCCGCGATTGTGCCATTGCACTCCAGTCTCGGCGACAGAGCAAGACTCCGTCTCAAAAAAAAAAAAAAAATTATTAGCCGTTTACAAATACATGCAAACATGTACAGGGGAGAGCATTCATTACTCCTTTTGCCTCAGGCTCCAGTGTGGTTGGGCATGGTGCAGTCAGAGCCTGTCTGCATTTAATATAGTAATATTTTATTTGTGATTTTAAAAATTCATTTAATTTTTAAAAATATTGCACCAAAATATCATTTATCTGGATGACTTTTTGCCTCTTGCTCCCTTACATTTTGCACCCGAGGTGAGCGTCTCACACACCTGACCCTGGTCCTGGTCTGAAGCCAGAACCACTTTCTGGGTGAAGTAGGTCAGCTCTCGCCTTACGGATAAGGGCCAGTCACCTGGGAGAAGACCAGAAATAAAACGAACTAACAGAACATAGCCTAGTGCGAGAGCATGGTAGGTTGCCTCAGAAGGACCAAATGCCGGAGGAGGGAAGGTTGGGGACAGAGTTCCAGCCCCAGCTGGTAGAGCTCAGCTGGTGTCAGGCTTCACGTTTCCTTTGACTTTAGCTCCCTTGAGTTCTCCCTGGTGTCTGTGAAGTTTTCATGAGCATTTCAGCCATTTTTGGCTATGTTGAGAGTTTTGTCCACACTCTGAGCATAGAGTTTGAAATGGAAATGGCGCACCCCTGAGAGCCAGTATGTGGGTGACAGCCATAATCGAATAATTACAGTGAACACTCATGCTGGACTTACTGGGTATAGACACAGGTCTAGGAGCTTCATCTATGTTCACAAATTCTAACCTCCAAGCAGCTCTAGGAGGTAGGCACTAGTAATAAGTATTTTTGACTGATGAGGAAATTGAGGCAGAAAGAGGTTTGTCCGCATATTTAAGTGATGGGTCGGGAATTCCAATCTAGACAGGCTGACTCTTGAGTCCAGGCAGGGGAACCTGAGCCTGTCGCACCTCTCAGGAATCCAAGCTTCAGACCATGTGGCAGCCTGAGCTTGCAGGTACAGCCAGGCTTAGTTTAGCACACCTTCCCATCGTGGAAAGCCTTCTTTCAGATGCAAACTTAAGAGGACCCGCATTTACTTTTATAAGGCGTAGTTTCCCTTGCTAATGACAGCAACAATTGGCTTTACACAGAGAACAAAATCTCAGGCTGAAAGGGTGAATTTCAGGCATTTCTCATCAGGGATTTGGCCAGAAGGGGCTGGGTGCCCACTCTGTGCCAATTCTAAGACTCCTTGCTGTTCTAGACTAAGGTTGCTGAATTTATGTACTAAATGCAGGGGTATTTGCAACCTCCCTTCACTCTGTAAGCTAATTTACATTTAAACCTTGGTTGCCACTCGCTGGCAACTAAGGCTCCACAACAGTCATCAAGGAATTAAGTTCCGGGGCCCATGAAGGCGTGCCTGAGAAATGAAAGTGCTGTGGGAGAATTTTGTCAACAGGCTGAAGAGCAACCTTGCTGCCATGCACACATACACTTAGGATCCCGCTGGCTTGTGAATCCTGGCATAGTTGCTGGGGGCCACACAGTCGGGAGGCAAACAAAGCTGCTCAGTTTAGCACTGCAGTGCTTTTCCTGGGAGTGGGAACTCGCAGGAGCAAACCAACTAGGGAAAGGTCCCGAAAGTAGACAGCTTCACCAGAGTAGTTACTGTTGACTTCCTCTTCTGTTTGTTCAAAGTGACGGGCCTTGGGGCTTAGGATCTTGTGATCTAGAAAGCAAATATTGACAAGCAGCCGGGGGAGGCAGGGCAGAAAACAAGGTCCAGGTTTAGATGACAGCTCCGCTAAGAAAAGCGGAGGGCAGGCCACAGACTGAAATTCCAGTCCCAGCGGCCTCATCCAGGCAGCCTTGCTGTGACTGCCCGGGAAAACAGTGTTTCACATGCCCTTGGGGATAAAGAGAACACAGGAGCCAGTTCACAGTTCTGAATGTGGTTACTACAAACGCCCACTTTCTTTTCTTTTCTTTTCTTTTCTTTTCTTTTTTTTTTTTTGCCTTGGAGCTATTTTGCAGACGGTTTTTAAGCAATTTTTCTTTAGATTCTGAAAAACCCCAACTCTAACACAAACTACTTTTCTTTAACCATATTCTCTACCTTAGTGATCTGATAAGAGGCCATGGTTTTCAATACCATTGGAACCGCCCAAGGCATTCACCTCGCCAGCTGCCTAGATAGAGTAGATTCATCAACACAGGGAAATTGCAATAGTGAGAGAAATTCATGCAGAGTCAGCTGTGCAGGAGACTGGAGTTCTATTGTTTTTTTTTTTTTTTTGAGACGGAGTCTCACTCTGTTGCCCATGCTAGAGTGCAGTGGCGTGATCTCAGCTCACTGCAACCTCCGCCTCCCGGGTTCAAGAGATTCTCCTGCCTCAGCCTCCAGAGTAGCTGGGACTACAAGTGTGCGCTACCACGCCTGGCTAAGTTTTTAGTATTTTTTTTTTTTTTGAGACTGTGTCTCGCTCTGTTGCCCAGGCTGGAGTGCAGTGGTTCGATCTCAGCTCACTGCAACCTCCGCCTCCTGGGTTCAAGCGATTCTCCTGCCTCGGCCTCCCGAGTAGCTGGGATTATAGGCGCCTGCCACCACGCCCAGCTAATTTTTGTATTTTTAGTAGAAACAGGGTTTCACTATGTTGGTCAGGCTGGTCTTGATCTCTTGACCTCGTGATCTGCCTGCCTAGGCCTCCCAAAGGGCTGGGATTATAGGTGTGAGCCACTGAGCCCAGCCCAAAGTTCTATTATTACTCAACTCAGTCTCCCCAAGCATTCAGGAAGCAGAGTTTTTGTTTGTTTGTTATTTTTGAGAGGGAGTCTCTCTCTGTGGCCCAGGCTGGAGTGCAGAGGTGTGATCTCAGCTCACTGCAACCTCCACATCCTGAGTTCAAGTGATTCTCCTGCCTCAGCCTCCGGAGTAGCTGGGACCAAAGGCACGTGCCACCACACCTGGCTAACTTTTTTTTGTATTTTTAGAAGAGATGGGGTTTCACCACGTTGGCCAGGCTGGTCTGAAACTCCTGATCTCAGGTGATCTGCCAGCCTTGGCCTCCCAAAGTGCTGGGATTACAGGCGTGAGCCACCGCGCCCAGCCTTTGGCGGGCTTCTTTACTGCAACCTGCTTTATCAGCAAGGTCTTTAAGACCTGTATCCGACCTCCTATGTCATCCTGTGACTTATAATGCTTAACTGTCTGGGAATACAGCCCAGTAGGTTTCAGCCTCATTTTACTCAACCCCTATTCAAGATGGAGTTGCTGTGGTTCAAACACCTCTGACAATTTGAACTGGAGTTTATGTTATGTTTATGGAACATTTATGTACTAGTACATGCTTTTCTAGCCAAGTTGGGAGACGATCTTTTTTTTTTTTTCTTTTGAAAAAGAGTTTCGCTCTATCACCCAGGATGGAATGCTAGAATGCGGTGGCACGGTCACGGCTCACTGCAGCCTCAAATTCCTGAGCTCAAGCAATCCTCCCACCTCAGTCTCCTGAGTAGCTGAGACTATAGATGTGAGCCATCACACCCAGCTAATTTTAAAAAAAAAATTTTAGTAGAGACAGGGTCTCACTGTGTTGCCCAGGCTGATCTCAAACTCCTGAGCTCAAGCAATTCACCTGCCTCAGCCTTCTGGAATGTTGGGATTACAGGCGTGAGCCACCACACCCGGCCAAGACTATTCTTTATCTTCCAATATGAGATACAGATTCCAGACTTTGAGTGCATACATCACACTGTCCTATGCTGAAACCAAGTGTTCAGTCATCACATGATTTAGCCTAAGTCTCATCTCTTCTAATGCTTCCAATCTTAAAAAATTTTCCCTTCTGTGATCATCAATAACACACAAGTGTGTATATCTCACCTTCAGCACTGATATTGTTAGTTACCTTTTTTTTTTTTAATTTGAGATGGAGTCTCGCTCTGTCGCCTACAGGTGCCTGCCACCACGCCTGGCTAATTTTTTGTATTTTTAGTAGAGACGGGGTTTCACCATGTTAGCCAGGATGGTCTCGATCTCCTGACCTCATGATCCACCCGCCTCAGCCTCCCAAAAGTGCTGGGATTACAGGCGTGAGTCACCGCTCCCAGCCTTGTTAGTTACCTTTCTATGTGCACATGACTTTTGAGATGGAGTCTTGCTCTGTTGCCCTGCCCAGGCTGGCGTGTAGTGGCACGATCTTGGCTCACTGCAACCTCCGCCTAGGAGGTTATAAATTACTGAGACCAAGTTATAAATTATTGAGACCAAGAACTTTGGCACTTTTTGGCACACATAGCACTACAGTCCAGAGTAAGTGGTAAATGAATCCGGTTTAGTTAAGTGGCAATAATCAGTTAAATGCTAGTAGTAGAACTTTGAAAGCTTGGGAGGAAAAAGATGATGATACCTGAAAGTAAAGTTAGGAAAAATAAAGCTGAAAGCAGCCAGGTGCAGTGGCTCACACTTATAATCCCAGCACTTTGGGAGGCCAAGGCAGGTGGATCACACGGTCAGGAGTTCGAGACCAGCCTGGCCAACATGATGAAACCCTGTCTCTATTAAAATACAAAAAAAATTGGCTCACGCCTGCAATCTCAGCACTTTGGGAGGCCGAGGCAGGCAGATCACGAGGTCAGGAGTTCAAGACCAGCCTGGTTAACATGGTGAAACCCCATCTCTACTAAAAATACAAAAATTAGCCAGACTTGGTCACAGGCACTTGTAATCCCAGCTACTCGGGAGGCTGAGGCAGGAGAATCCCTTGAACTCGGGAGGTGGAGGTTGCAGTGAGCTGAGATCACACCACTGCACTCCAGCCTGGGCGACAGAGCGAGACTCTGTCTCAAAAAAAAGAAAAAGAAAAAAAAGAAAAAAAAAACTTAGCCAGGTGTGGTGGTGCATGCCTGTAGTCCCAGCTACTCTGGAGGCTGAGGCAGGGGAATCTCTTAAAACCAGGAGGTGGAGGTTGCAGTGAGCCAAGATCATGCCACTACACGCCAGCCTGGGCGGGGCAACAGAGCAAGACTCCATCTCAAAAAAACAAACACACACAAACAATTAGCTGGGTGTGGTGGTGCACACCTGTAGTCCCAGCTACTCGGGAGGCTAAGGCAGGGGAATCACTTGAACCTGGGAGGCAGAAGCCGAGATTGAGCCACTGCACTCCAGCCTCACGACAGAGCCAGACTCCGTCTCAACAACAACAACAACAACAAAAAAAAAAAAGAAGGGAAGATTCTGCCTTATAACCCTAAGGCATCTGCTGAAATACCTGAACTGCTCCACTCAGCAGCTATTACTTAGTTTTCTTTTTTTTAATTTTAGTTTAATTAATCCTAATTCCTGTAATGCATTTCGAATAGCCAAAGGGGAAAAGGGGACGATTATTTGAGAAACGAGAAGCCTATCTCTGCCATTTACATGATTGGCTAGAATACTGTCCCTTTATTCTCCAACTCACATGGCTTTTTCCAAATGTGATAAAGTATATTTAGCATAACATTTACCCATTTTAACCATTTTTTTCTTTTCATTCTTTTTTTTCGAGATGGAGTCTCGCTCTGTCGCCAGGCTGACGTGATCTCGGCTCACTGCAACCTCCAACTCCCGGTTCAAGTGATTCTGCTGCCTCAGCCTCCCGAGTACCTGGGATTACAGGCATGGGCCACCACACCCAGCTAATTTTTGTATTTTTAGTAGAGACGGGGTTTCACCATGTTGGCCAGGATGGTCTAGATCTCTTGACCTTATAATCTGCCTGCCTCTGCCTTCCAAAGTGTAGAGATTACAGTCGTCAGCCACCATGCCCGGCTCTTCTTTTTTTGTTTTGTTTTGTTTTTTGAGACGGAGTTTTACTCCACCAAGCTGGTGTGTATTGGCATGATTTTGGCTCACTGCAACCTCTGCTTCCCAGATTCAAGTGATTCTCCTGCCTCAGCCTCCTGAGTAGCTGGGATTACAGGCACCTGCTAGCACGCCTGGCAAATTTTTTTGTATTTTAGTAGAGATGGGGTTTTACCATCTATGTCAGGCTGGTCTAGAACTCCTGACCTCAGGTGATCCACCCGCCTCAGCCTCCCAAAGTGCTGGGATTACAGGCATGACCCACCACACCCAGCCCTCAAGTGCACAGTTCAGTGACATAAAATACATTCATGGCCAGGCACAGTGGCTCACGCCTGTAATCCCAGCACTCTGGGAGGCCGAGGAGGGTGGATCACCTGAGGTCAGGAGTTCGAGACCAGCCTGGCCAACATGGTGAAACCCCATCTCTACAAAAAACCCAAAAATTAGCCAGGCGTGGTGGCGGGCACCTGTAATCCCAACTACTGGGGAGGCTGAGGCAGGAGAACGGCTTGAACCCGGCAGGCATAGGTTGCAGTGAATGGAGATTGCGCCATTGTACTCCAGCCTGGGCAACAAGAGTGAAACTTCATCCCAAAATAAAATAAAATAAAATAAAATAAAATAAAATACATTCACATTGTGCAACTGTCACAGTGCAATGCAAGGTATTAAAAAAAGATGGTGATGGGTGGAGCAAGAACTATAAATTAAAAGTGATTTAAGAGATACATCAGCCAGATGCAGTGTATGAACCTAATTTGGATTCATGCATCTAGAGAACTTTTCCATCCTTCCAAACTGAAACTCTTCACTCATTAAAAATAACTCCTTTTTGCCCCTTCCTCCCAGCCCCTGGCAACCATCATTGTACTTTCTGTCTCTATGAATTTGACTACTCTAGGCTCCTCATGTAAGTGTAATCAAGCAGTGCTTGCCTTTTTGTGACTGACTTATTCACTCAGCATCACATCTTCAAGGGTCACCCGTGTTGTGGCATGTGACAAGATTTCCTTCTTTTTTAGGCTGAATAACATTCTGTTGTGTGTATGGACCACATTTTGCTTATCCATTCATCCATCCATTTGGGTTGTTTCCATCTTTTAGTTACTGTGAATAATGCTGCTATGAAAGGGCATGCTGGTGCATGCCTGTAATCCCAGCTACTTGAGAGGCTGAGACAGGAGAATCGTTTGAACCCGGGAGGCAGAGGTTGCAGTGAGCCAAGATCGCACCACTGTACTCCTGCCTGGACAAACAAACAAACAAATAAATAAATAAATAAATAAATAAAATCATTCCTTTTGTTTTCAAAACCCAAGTCTCTGCTTTCAATTATTTTGGTAGATACTCAGCCCAGTCTATGTTTGGAGGCCATTATTTGTAGTTATGTACTTTTTAGACATCCCAAATATCTCTCTTTTTCCCCACTTTAATTCTCGAAGATCTATCCTCCATTTCTATCCTTTTGTAAGCCCCACCTAAAAGCCACAGCCTCCAAGTGTCAGGAGGTTTTAAGAGTCGATTTGGAAGGAAGGGCTGGGGTTGTGGACAGGCACCCAGTCATAGGATTCAGTCCTTCCTGCTACACCTGGGCCTGACTGAGAACAGCAGATGCTCAGTCTCCAGGCTTAGGGACTTGGTATGACTGTTGAGTAAACAGCGGTCAGACAGGAGAAAGACAGATCCCAAGAATCTGAGCCTTCTACTTTATGATTGAGTGTGTCTGGGACTCCTAAGAGCAGTTGGAAGGCACTGTCTGGAGCTGACAACAGTGGACCCTGCTGCCGTGCTGCAGTCCCGCGAGGCCCTCGGAGAATAAGCTTCTCCGCCAGGCTTAAGTCTGTTCAGAAAAGGGATCCTGAAACACATGCTTACTGGTAAAAGTGGTTGTGTGGAAAGACTAAATATTAAAGGAGACTTGGGTTTTGAAAACAAAAGGAATGGTTTTATTTATTTATTTATTTAAGATGGAGTATCACTCTGTTGCCCAGGCTGGAGTGCAGTGGCGTGATCTTGGCTCACTGCAACCTCTGCCTCCCAGGTTCAAGTGATTCTCCTGTCTCAGCCTCCTAAGTAGCTGGGATTACAGGCATGCACCAGCATGCCTGTCTACTTTTTGTATTTTTAGTAGAGACGGGGTTTTGCCATGTTGGCCCGACTGGTCTCAAACTCTTGACCTCAGGTGATCTGCCCGCCTTGGCCTCCCACAGTGCTGGGATTACAGGCGTGAGCCACCATGCTGGTCTGGAATCATATCATTTCTAAGCATTTGTGGGACTCCTCCATTCTACTTAGTGCATGCTTTCAGAAAAAAACAAAAAATAGAAGGCAGAAGGAAAGAGATATTCACAGCTTTGCGGAGAAGGAAGTTACTTGGATTCTTTTCTGACCTTAATCTAGTATTGTGACCGGGCACGGTGGCTCATGCCTGTAATTGCAGCACTTTGGGAGGCCAAGGTGGGTGGATCACCTGAGGTCAGGAGTTTGAGACCAGCCTGACCAATATGGTGAAACCCCATCTCTACTAAAATTACAAAAATTAACCAGGCGAGGTGGCATGCGCCTGTAATCCCAGCTACTCAGGATGGTGAGGCAGGAGACTCTTTTGAACCCAGGAGGTGGAGGTTGCCATGAGCCGAGATCACCACTGCACTCCAGCCTGGGTGACAGAATGAGACTCTGTCTCAAAAAAAAAAAAAAAATCTAGTATTCTTAGAAAACATAAATGACCTGTTAACAGCCTTTTATAAAAAGCCTTGAGATTACAGCCAATTTTTTGTTTTTATTTGAAATGGAGTCTCACTCTGTTGCCAGGCTGGAGTACAATGGCACAATCTCGGCTCACTGCAACCAACGCCTCCTGGGTTCAAGCGATTCTCCTGCCTCAGCCTCCCGAGTATCTGGGATTACAGGCGTGTGTCACCACACCCAGCTGATTTTTGTATTTTTAGTAGAGATGGGGTTTCACCATGTTGGCCAGGATGGTCTAGATCTCGATCTGCCCGCCTTGGCCTCCCAAAATGCTGGGATTACAGGCGTGAGCCACCACGCCCGGCTGAGCCAATATTTCTTATATGATTTCTGGGGTCCAATAAACACTTATTAAAGCCTGCAGAAGATTTTAGAGGAATTCTGTTTTCCACAATATCTACCAAGGTAGAGAAACACCTGCTTATTTGCTTAGTGTAGATTTGGCCTAATGCTAAATCCATCACTGATTACTATCAATTTCTCAATTCAGAAGGAAAAATGTGAGTATCTGCAAATGAGGAGGTGCTAGAGATCAAACTACCTTGACATGTGAAAGGAATATACAATGACAAAAATCATTCTAAGCATTAGTCAACTAGCCGCTTCTGTCAAAGAATATTGGGTAGAAAGTCCAGGCGACGTCTCAGCAGCAACATCTGCTGGGTGCAGGCTTTGTTTTGGAGCAAGGCCAGACCTCTACTGGAGGTAGGAAAAAAGTCTCCAGTCTCTATTTATGCCAAGAAGCATCATCTCAGGGGGTTGGCAAAAGAACCAGAGAGTGTTACAAGAGAATCACTTCAGCAATGCAATTTCCTAGGCATTTAGAACTGTGGGGTTGTTTCTTTTTTTCAGTCTTTGCAGCTGAGATCAAGCCCCCGTGAATGAACCGTTAAAAGAATCTAAAAGAGAATTGAAAAACAGGCTCCCTATTACTGAGACTCCATTCAAAAACAATTTTTGTTTTTTGTACTACTGTACAAACCTACTCTTTAGAAATATATTACCTGGAAAATCTGGAATTTATTTTATTGACACATGCTTGAAAGCTAAATCTAACTGATTTTTAAGCTAGTCAATGGGAAGAGGTCATGCAGGAGACCAGGAATTAGATCACTGCTCTCTTTTTGTAGATGGCTCAGCTCCACTTTGGAGCTCACCTTTAGGAAAAACAAAGCAACCCCACACCAGTCCAAACACATAACATGCACACCTGGTGGGGAATTTGGAACTTGAGCTTGCTTTGATGGAACATGAAAATGAAAGTTTCAGGGAGGAGTTATGCCTCATTTGAAACTATTTTCAGAGAGCAAACAAAGTGTTTACCCCTTTCTTTAAATGAACCTCATTTTGCTTCTAGTGAGTGCTAGGAATCCTTGAAAAGCCTAACTCTTAACTCTTTTACCTGTTTAAATATAAGTTGTAATAAGAGCACAAAGACCTCCCGTGTTATCTTTCATCTTGCTTCCAAACGTTAACATTTTGCCAAGTTTACTTTATCCTCCTCTATCTCCTGCTTGTATTTTGAAAGTACAGTCATGTACAGTCATGATGCTCTTTAGCCCAGATAACTAGCATGCATTTCCTAGCAGCAAGGATATCCTCTTACACAATCACATAACAATGATCAGAATAAGGAAACTAGCATCTTCGCAACACTATTTTTTCTTTGTTTTTGTTGGTTTTTGAGATGGAGTCTTGCTCTGCCACCCAGACTAGAGTGCAGTGGTGCAATCTCAGCTCACTGCAACCTCCGCCTCCTGGGTTCAAGCGATTCTCCTGCCTCAGCCTCTTGAGTAGCTGGGATTATAGGTGCCCATCAACATGCCCGGCTAATTTTTATATTTTTGGTAGAGACGGGGTTTTGTCATGTTGGCCAAGCTGGTCTTGAACTTCTGACCTCTGGTGATCTGCCCGCCTCAGCCTCCCAAAGTGCTGGGATTACAGGTGTGAGCCACCGTGCCTGGCCAACACTATTTTAATCTTCAGATCTTATTCAGATATTGCCATTATCTTAATAATGTCCTTCATAACAGAAGTCTGAGTCACATGTTGCATTCTGTTGTCGTATTTCTTGGGTCTCCTTTAATCTGGAAGAGCTCCACAGTCTCTCTGTCCTTTACAATATTGGCATGTTGAAGACCACATGCCAGGATTAGAAAAGTCCCTCCATCTGGGTTTGTCAAGTGTTCCTCATTGTCTCCTTTGGGTTATGCACTTTTGGCAAAGGTTTCATAGAAGTAATGTGTTCTTCTTTTCATAGAAGTAATGTGTATTCTATCAGAACGTATATTATTTTTAATAGAAAAAATATATCTTGGTATGCTCTTCTCAGTGAAAAAAACCATGAGAGTTCTAAACCATCATCAGATTCTTAATGTCCTAGTCTATTTGGGCTGCTAGAACAAATTGTCACAAACTTGGTGGCTTATAGACAACAGACACTTATTTCTCACAGTTTTGGAGGCTGGAAGTCCAAGATCAAGGTGCCAGCAGGTTCAGTGTCTGGTAAGGGCTCACTTCCTGGTTCACAGATGGTGCCTTCTCTCTGTGTCCTCACGTGGAGGAATGGGAGAGGTAGCTCTCGGGGCCTCTTCTGTAGGGGCACTAATTCTAGTCATGAGGGCTCCACTGTGACCTGATCACCTCCCAAAGCCCCCACCTCCTAACACCATCACTTTGGGGTGAAGATTTCAACATAGGAATTCTGGGGGTACACCAACATTCATGCCATAGCACTTAATAACCATAATACAATTCTGTGTTTACTTACCACTTTCCAGTAGTGGGAAAAGTTAGACAGCATATCTTATTCATGTTTACAACTTGGGACCCAGCAACGTGCATGGCATGTAATTGGTATCCAATAATATTTTTCGAGTGAATTCTTTTTGAGGGAGAGAGTACTCTCACTTCATCTGCACAATCCAGCTTTCTGACTTCTGCTCTGTGTCCCCCACCGACCACCTGAGACGAAGTAGGGTCAGACAACCCAGTTAGGGCTCAGCTCCCTTTTTGGATGTAGCATCTGGCTCTCCTCATGAACTAGGAAAACGCTCTCACAGCGAGGATCTGCCATTCACTCCAGTGCTTGATGGGTGTTGGATTATTGAACAAATGCCTGCTTAAAATACAATATGCTAGCTGGGCGCAGTGGCTGACACCTGTAATCCCAGCACTTTGGGAGGCCTAGGGGGGCAGATTACCTGAGGTCAGGAGTTCGAGGCCAGCCTGGCCAATATTGTGACACCCCATCTCTACTAAAAATACAATAATTAGTTGGGCGTTGTGGCATGCACCTGTAATCCCAGCTACTCAGGAGGCTGAGGCAGGAGAATTACTTGAACCTGGGAGGCAGAGGTCGCAGTGAGCCAAGATGGCACCACTGCACTCCAGCCCAGGCAACACAGTGAGACTCCATCTCAAAATAAATAAATAAATAAATAAATACAAAAAGACAAAATAATACATGCCAAGGAGCTCTTTCACTTCTGCTGAACACTGGAGTTTCTTTTTTTTGTTTTAACACTGGAGCTTTATACAGCAGATTAAACACCTAGGTCAGTGACAAAACATTGTTTTTGCAATTTACAGAAAATGTGAGAGCATTATTAGTTTCAAGTTTCTCCATGAATGCGTGTTATCACTTAGGCTTTTGCCACAGCCTATTTGTGAATGATTGCTGGTAGATGACAAAATAGGTAAACATGCCAGCAAAGGAATATTTAACCATAAAGGGACAATCATAATTGTTTACTCGTCCTTTTATTTCTTCATGAATATGCATTCATGGTTGTGACTTTGTATTATTATGTGCAAATAATTAGTGTTATAGTAAATATTGGTCATAATCTTTATGCTAAACTAAGCCTCCTTCCCATGTTAGTTCTCTCTTACTTTTTAACATCATGAGTTGTTGTTATTATCATATTATGCAGTCAATATTCTTTTGATTTTTCCACATATATGCACCAATACGCACATCACCATTTGAATCTCAGGATTTCCATCTGGGATTACTTTAGTTCAGCCCCAGTATAGTTCTTTAATGAGTAACTGTATTGGAGGCAAACTCTCTCCATTTTTATCTGTTTGAAAGATATCTTTATTTTGCCCTCCATCTAGAAAGTCCTGGAAGCTCCACCTTCTGCGACAGCTGAGAGCTACTTCTGTGCGTGCTCTGAAGCTCTCATTCCGCAGCCTCCTGGACCTCAGTGATGTGATTCAGATACTAATTCAGCCCGATCACCCTTTTTTGGAGATAATCTTTTTCTTTATGGCTTTTTAAAATGTCTTCTCTTTGTAAATGGCATTCTAATATTTTATTATGATGTGTGCAGGTGTGGGTTTCTATTGGTTTCTGTTTATTTATTCTGCTGGCAATTTGTTGGACTTCCTGATCAGTGATTGGTGTTTTTCATCAACTGGGAAAGATTCCTGTCTATTATATCTTTGAATACATTCAATCAAAGCTATTGTATTTTTTTTTTTGAGACAGAGTCTCACTCTGTCGCCCAGGCTGGAGCGCAGTGGCGCGATCTCGGCTCACTGCAACCTCTGCTTCCTTGGTTCAAGTGATTCTCCTGCCTCAGCCTCCTGAGTAGCTGGGACTACAGGTGCCCGCCACCACACCCAGTTAATTTTTGTATGTTTAGTAGAGATGGGGTTTCACCATATAGGCCAGGCTGGTCTCGAACTCATAACCTTGTGATCCACCTGCCTTGGCCTCCTAAAGTGCTGGGATTACAGACGTGAGCCACTGTGCCAGGCTGACTTTTTGAACATCAACCCATCTGTGACAGTCCTGGAATCTAGCAGTCTCTTACAATGACCTATGCTCATTTCAACGCTAAATCATTCATTTCCCCCAGCTTCATCCTTTACCTGGGAGGTGAGTCATCTGGGTTTCTGTTTTATCTTGGCTTTATTTTGGGAGAGGAGAGAAGAGAGAGGTTGGGGTTGTCCCTTCCCACTTGGCGGTGGCTCTGCAGGGCTGTGTCCTTCTGCAATGGCAGGTCCTGCTGGATGGCCCCTTCTTGAGGTCCTCTGCCACCCAGGCACTGACGATACCTCAGGCTTGAGAGTGGTAGCTTCTTCCCTGGGCACCTCAGCATCATTTCCTGCCTGTTCCCTTCATTCTGTCTGTTTTTTTGTCTTGTTTTGTTTTTTGTTTTGTTTCATTTTGTTTTTTGAGACGGAGTCTCATTCTGTCACCCAAGCTGGAGGGCAGTAGCAGGATCTCAGCTCACTGCAACTTCCACCTCCTGGGTTCAAGTGATTCTCCTGCCTCAGCCTCCCGAGTAGCTGGGACTACAGGCGAGCGCCACCACGTCAGCTAATCTGTGTATTTTTAGTAGAGACGAGGTTTTGCCATGTTGGCAGGCTGATCTTGAACTCCTGACCTCAGGTGATTCCACCCGCCATGGCCTCCCAAAGTTCTGGGATTACAGGTGTGAGCCACCACGACCGTCCCTGTCTGTTCTTTTTAAAATCATGTCTTCATTCAAAACTTAAAAAAAAAAATTCCAGTGGGTGTGCCTTCTATTTCCCGCCAAAACCCTGCCTAATGTAGTTCCCCTTCTCCAAGCCATGCTGTTCTCCACAGAGCATGAGTACAATACAAAGAAGGTATCACATTTGTGGTAACTGGCGAGAGTTGGGAACTGAAAGAATTTGAAGGGAAAGAAATCTAAAATGATTCTTGTGTGTTTTATCTTGGACATCAAGTTTTTTTGTTTGTTTGTTTGGTTTTTGAGACAGAGTCTCGCTCTGTTGCCCAGGCTGGAGTGAAGTGGTGTGATCTCGGGTCACTGCAACCTCCACCTCCCGGGTTCAAGCAATTCTCCTGCCTCAGCCTCCTGAGTATTCGGACTACAGGCGCCTGCCACCGCACCTAGATAATTTTGGTATTTTTAGTAGAAACAGGGTTTCACCATATTGGCCAGGCTGGCCTCGAACTTCTGACCTTGTGATCTGCCTGCCTTGGCCTCCCAAAGTCCTGGGATTATAGGCATGAGCCACTGCACCCAGCTGGACATCAAGTTTTAAATGGATAATATGACATTCTGTTTCCACCCAAACTGACCTGACCAGCTGGGTGTACAGCAATTCAATTCCGACACTAAATTCCTGGAGCTGGTGCAGATGCCACAGATTGAGGGCAAAGTTCACCACAGACCCCTAGTCCCCTTCAGACACCAGCCACAAGTCTCAGAGGGTCCTCAGGGCAATTGTACTCTGACTCCAAATTTGGGAGTTCCCATGACCCCCTTAGGTTTGATCATTTGCTAGTACAACTGGCAGACTCAGGAAAGCACAATGCTTATGATTAGTTTCATTGTAAAACATACAAATATGGGAGGGTCCCAAATGCAGAGCTTCAGTGGCCTTTCCTCGTGGAATCAGGGCACATCACGTCCTGGCACATCAACATGTTCACCAACCAGGAGGCCCTGGAAGCCTCCGGTTCCAGAGCTTTTACTGGGGTTTTATTTTGTAGGCACAAGTGATTAAACCACCAAACCTGTGATTAATCTCAACCTCCAGACCCCCTCCTCTCTTCAAGGTCAGGTGACTCAAATTCCCCAACCCTCTAATCACCAGGCTGGGCTGGTCTTTTGGTAACCAGCCCCCATCTTGAGGCTGTCTAGGGGTCCACCATTACCTTAGTAGCATAAAAAAGCCCTACCACTCAGAAAACCCCAAGGGTTTTTAGAGTCTCCATACCAGGAATTCAGGACAAAGACTAGACAAATTCTTTGTTATACAACAGAGATAATGAGATGTCTTTCTTTCTTTCTTTTTTTTTTAGACTGAGTTTCGCTCTTGTCACCCAGGCTGGAGTGCAATGGCACAATCTCGGTTCACTGCAAACTCTGCCTCCCAGGTTCAAGCGATTCTCCTGCCTCAGCCTCCTGAGTAGCTGGGATTACAGGTGCCCGCCATCACGCCCTACTAATTTTTGTATTTTTGGTAGAGACAGGGTTTCACCATGTTGGCCAGGTTGGTCTCGAACTCCTGACCTCAGGTGATCTGCCCGCCTTGGCCTCCCAAAATGCTAGGATTACAGGTGGAAGCCACTGTGCCTGGCCAGAATTTGACAAACTATTATAGATGTCATCATTCAACCTATTAATTGATATCTATATACTTAATTCACTTTCCAAAAAGACTTGGGATTACAAATAAGACTTCTTTTCAAAATATTCCATATGACAAGAAAGTATAATTTGTCCAATTCATAGGAAATAGTCTACATGGAGGCAGGAGTGTAGGGCCAAGCATCCGCAGTTGTAGGTCCAAGTCCTGGCTCTGCCACAAGGTGACTTATCCCTTATCTCAGAGCTGAATGAGATGACATCTGCAATCCTGTGACTGCCACAGTCAGCTTCCAGGTCACATAACAATGATATCATGTCTGTTTAATCATCAACAGCTAGCCCTTTTTCCTTTTCAAGTTATAAATCTTGGATACTTTCTGTTTTTTGTTTTCTGTTTGTTTGTTTATTGTTTTTGGTTTTTGAGACAGAGTCTCGCTCAGGCTGGAGTGCAGTGCCGTGGCCTCGGCTTACTGCAAGCTCCGCCTCCTGGGTTCGAGTGGTTCTCCTGCTTCAGCCTCCCGAGTAGCTGGGATTACAGGTGCCTGCCACCATGCCCAGTTAATTTTTGTATTTTTAGTAGAGATGGGTTTTTGCCATGTTGGCCAGGCTGGTCTCCAACTCCTGACATCAGGTGATCCACCTGTCTTGGCCTACCAAACTAATGGTATTACAGGCATGAGCCACCGTGCCCAGCCTCAATCTTGAAAACTTTCTATACTCATACTATACATCCCTCAACATTACCTCCACAAAGTCTTTCCTGATCCTTGTTTTGTACTCTTTTAGGAAATCATCAGTCAGGTGTGGCTATGAGGGGCAACAAAGGAGAGACTGGGGAGAGCAAAGTGCATTATGCTCATTGGTCCTAGAGAAAGGAGGCATGCCGCGCTACACAGGCCACACAGCAGACACCAGGGTGGCCAGGAGGCGGAAGACAGGAGTCAGGGAAGGGTCAGGCCATGGCCTTTATGGTGGTTTCCACAGGAATGGCAAGGCAGGGCAGAGTGGACAGTATAGGATTGGCTAGAGCAGATAATTCTGGTGGGCTCTAGACTCTAGGGATGGTCCCTGGTTGCCCAGGGTACTACCTGGCCTTGGGATGATTGAGGTAGAGGAGCTGCCTGCTAAGGTTTGCAGGCCAGATAGAGGAGTGCTGGCTCTGGTTGGTTTGTTTGCCTGTCAAAGGCATGCTCTAACCTGAGCCTGTTATTTCTTATCTCCAAGAATTGGCTGCCCTAGGGAGGGTTTTTTTTTTTTTAAAGATGTCAAAACATCATAATATGCATAAATATATATATATATGCGCACATATATGTATTCCAGCTATAGGATTATAATTATACACACATGTACACACATAATATATGCAATCCTCCAGCTGGAATTTCTCCTGCCTCCTAAACCTCAGTGTCACTTTGTCTGTCTAGCCCACATGGATTTTCTTTTCATTCTTTCTTGCACTGTAGTTATGTGTGGGCGTGTTGTGTTTTACTTCTGACTGTGAGTCCCTTCAGGGCAGAGCTTGGGACATCTAGCTCACTGTGTTCTCCATGGGGGAGGCACTGCTGCTCCCAGTATGAGCTCTAGAATTGCTTTTTAATGAATAAATATTAGCAGGGTACATAACGTATATGTGTATTTACCAAACCATACTCATACACATATTTTCTTTTCTTTTTTTTTGAAACGGAGTCTTGCTCTATTGCCCAGGCTGGAGTGCAGTGGTGTGATCACAGCTGACTGCAACCTCTCCCTCCTGGGTTCAAGTGATTCTTCTTCCTCAGCCTCCCGAGTAGCTGGGACTACAGGCATGCGCCACCATGCCTGGCTAATTTTTGTATTTTTAGTAGAGATGGGGTTTCACCATATTAGCCAGGCTGGTCTCAAACTCCTGACCTAGTGATCCACCTGCCTCGGCCTCCCAAAGTGCTAGGTTTACAGGTGTGAGCCACTGCACCTGGCCTCATACACACATTTTCATACTTACTATTCAAATTCATACAGCATGGTGGTGAGATTTAAAAATCAATTCTCAACTTAGTAAATACTTGTAAGTTAATTGTTATATTAAGGTGAAGATTTACAATTTTTCAAGCTTGTGAAAATGAGGCCCAGGAAAATGAAAAAAAAAAAAGATATATATATATCTTTAGGCCAAGTGACATTTGTACTTGCTGGCAGCTGTTCGGTATTTAAATGTTAGTTAAACATTTTATTTATTTATTTATTTATTTATTTATTTTTGAGACGGAGTCTTGCTCTGTCACCCAGGCTGGAGTGCAGTGGCAGGATCTCAGCTCACTGCAACCTCCGTCTCCCGGGTTCAAGTGATTCTCCTGCCTCAGCTTACCGAGTAGCTGGGATTACAGGCATTCACCACTAGGCCCAGCAAATTTTGTAATTTTAGTAGAGACGAGGTTTCACCAGGTTGGTCAGCTGGTCTCAAACTCCTGACCTCAGGTGATCCACCCACTTCAGCCTCCCAAAATGCTGGGATTACAGGCGTGAGCCACTGCACCCAGCCTAGTTAGACATTTTAAATGATTGCCAACCTGCCTGCCAAGAACACGAACTCCCTCAAAAGGGAAGAGAAAAGTAACTCTCACTCAAGTATTTTTTGGTAAGGTTAAAAAAAATCTACTGTATAAAAGTAGCTAAACACGCTACCTGGGATGTACTTTGAAAAAGTACCATGTCATCTTATTGGCGAAGTGCCTTAAAGCACAATGTGGATAGGTTGGAATATATATATATATATGCAAGCAGAGAGCTTTGAGAAAAAGAGGAGGAGGTTAGCAGAAAAAATGTATCCACCTGAGAAAGCATTAGAATATAAATGAGGATATAAATGATGGAGGCTTAAATTAGTATAAACTAAATGTGGCCATACTGGGAATAGTGGGAATCTATCTATCTGTTTATTTATTTATTATTATTTTTTGACACAGAGTCTCACTTTGTCATCCAAGCTGGGGTGCAGTGGCACAATCTCTGCTCACTACAACCTCCGCCACCTGGGTTCAAGCGATTCTCATGCCTCAACCTCCAGAGTAGCTAGGATTACAGGTGCAAGCCACCACACCCAGTTGATTTTTGTATTTTTAGTAGAGATGAGGTTTTGCTATGTTGGCCAGGCTGGTTTGGAACTCCTGACATCAAGTGATCCACCCACTTTAAGCCTCCCAAAGTGCTGGCATTACAGGCGTGGGCCACCGCACCCAGCTGGAATTTATCTTTTTAAATGTGATTTTCTGCAGTGGTTTAGTAGCCTGGAGCATCTCTGCATGATGGAGGGTGGCTGCAGGCCCAGCTCTCAGTATCGTCCCAGAAGATGTCCATGAGATGGGCCCCAGGAGCAGCCACCACTGTTACCATCCAGAAGACAAAGAATCAAGAAGTCACTGCCCCATGTCCATCAAAGATACACATACGCACCCTCTCAAGCCCAGCAATGCACAAATTGTACATATGTTCACCACAAATCTTTCATTGGAATGTTCACAGTGACACCCCCAAATGATAGCCCTCCTCAATTGATTATCAACTGTTGAAGGGATAAATTGTATTATAGTCATACAACTATATAGCAATGAGAATAGACTATTTACAACTATAAGCAACAATATGGATAAATCTTACAAACATTGCTGAGTAAAGTCAGACATATAATATGTACTTCATAATTCCATTTGTGTGGATATACAGAAAGTGTGGAAGATCACCTAAGGTGTTAGAAGTCAGGATGGTGTCACCCTTGTGAAGAAGATCATGCCTTGCAGGGACACAAGAGGGGCTTCTGGGGAGCTGATGTTTCCTGTCTTGTTCTGGGTGCTGGTTACACAGATGTGTTTAGTTTATGAAAAATCATCATTATATATACAGAATGTATGTGCTTTCCTCAGGCCTTTTATATTCTTCCATTAAAAATTGGTTTTTGCAGGGCATGGTGTCTCACGCCTGTAATCCCAGCACTTCGGGAGGCCAAGGTGAGTGGATTATCTGAGGTCAGAGGTTCAAAACCATCCTGGCCAACATGGTGAAACCCCACTCTACTAAAAATACAAAAATCAGCCAGGTGTGGTGGCACATGCCTGTAATCCCAGCTACTTGGGAGGCTGAGGCAGGAGAATCACTTGAACCCGGGAGGCAGAGGTTGCAGTGAGCTGAGATAGCGCCACTGCACTCTACCCTGGGTGACAGAGCAAGACCCCATCTCAAAATAAATAAATACCCAAATAATTGTTTGGTTTTTGTTTTTGTAATCTGAAGTCTTGCTATATTGCCCAGGCTGGAGTGCAGTGGGTATTCACAGATGTGTGAACACTGCACACTACAGCTTGGAACTCCTGGACTCCTGGGCTCAGCCTCCCAAGTAGCTTGGATTACAGGTGTGTGCCACTACACCCAGCCCTGTTCATTTGTTTTTAAGTCACAACTACTCCTTGACTACTGCCTCCACCATGAGTCTGAGCACACACCAACCAGCCACAGCCCACTCCAGCAGACTGGACACCTGCACACCGTTCTGGACACCCACAAAGCTAAAGACCCAAAAAGGGCTCCCCTGCCCAGGAAAGGCCCTATTGCCAGCTTGCCGGCAGGAGTGACAAGGGCAGAAAATCAGCCTGCACTTTACTTTTACCTTCCTCATCTGCAAGTCAGCTTGGCAGAAGCCAGTCTACTGAAAATCCTCAGAAGTGCAGGTCTGAGCAGCATCCTTTTGAGCCTAAGAAATGTACCAGCTTCTGGAAGGGGGCCCTGGGCAAGGGCTGGAATAGAGTCAAGTGGCCAGTCTGCACAGCAGCCTTACCTCCCCATTAACTCACCTCCCTGTCGACTGGCTGATGTTGCTGATGTCCACCTCTTCAGTTCAGTTCTGTCTGGTGTGTTAAGAATGGAAAGACAGCCTTCTCAGGGGCATTTGTTTGTTTGTTTGTTTTGGTTTTCATTTTGAGATGGAGTCTCACTCTTTTGCCCAGGCTGCAGTGCAGTGGCACAATCTCAGCTCACTGTAACCTCCACCTCCTGGGTTTAAGTGATTCTCCTGCCTCATCCTCCCAAGTAGCTGGGACTACAGGCACATGGCTAATTTTTTGTATTTTTAGTAGAGATGGGTTTCACCATATTGGTCAGGCTGGTCTCAAACTCCAGACCTCAAATGATCCACCCACCTCGGCCTCTCAAAGTGCAGGGATTATAGGTGTGAGCCACCACGCCTGGCCCTTCTCAGGGGCATTTGGATGTTATCATCTAGATGTTATTGTCAATGAGTTCAAGAAACAACAAAATAAGGAAGAACAGGAAGGTTATAGCAAGGGAGACCAAGGTCCGCCTGTCATTTTAATTCTTTTTTCCCCTTATACCATATTTCTAACACGGAAAAATGTGGTAAACAAATATATATCCTAGCTTTATCATATTTAAACATCTTGCTATGTTTCATTCTAATTTTTTTCTTAAAGAAAGGGAACACCACAGATCTAGTTCAGTTTCTCCGCTTCACTCCCCTTCTCCCGGAGGTAACCATGTCTTTAATTTGGTCTTTATGGTCAATACTCTGACTAAGCATGCTTGTATCCCCAAATGAAACAGAATATTGTTTTGTTTTTACATTTTGTATACAGTGTATCCTACTCTACACTTCAGTCTGCAATTTGCTTTTCTTTCCCTTCATGTTATGATTTTGGATGCAACCCATACTGGCATATATGGCTCTACTTCATTTATTTTTATTTTATTTTATTTTATTTGAGACGGAGTCTTGCTCTGTCACCAAGGCTGGAGTGCAGTGGAGTGATCTCAGCTCACTGCAACCTCCACCTCCCGAGTTCAAGCGATTCTCCTTCCTCAGCCTTCCGAGTAGCTGGGACTACAGGCACCTGCCACCATGCCCAGCTACTTTTTTTTTTTTTTTTTTTTAGTAGAGACGGGGTTTCACCATCTTAGCCAGGGTGGTCTCGATCTCCTGACCTTGTGATCCGCCTGCCTCGGCCTCCCAAAGTGCTGGGATTACAGGCGTGAGCCATTGCACCTGGCCTACTTCATTTATTTCTAACTGCTTTATACATGTCATTGTATGACAGCATCACAATTTATCTGTTCTCCATATGTTGGCTATTCGGGTTGTTCCCTTTTCTGCTGTTATTACAAACAGTGCTGCAACAAATACCTATGCACATATGTTTGAGATCTCCAGGCCAGTGCTGGGAGCTCCCAGGGGCTAAAATGCAGATTCCAATTTAGCAGGACTGGGAGGGGCCTGAGATTCTGCATTTCTTTTTCTTTTCTTTCTTTCTTTTTTTTTTTTTTGTTGAGATGTGTCACCAGGGTTGGAGCGCAGTGGTCCCATCTCCACTCACTAAAAGCTCCACCTCCTGGGTTCAAGCAATTCTCCAGCCTCAGCCTCCCAAGTAGCTGGGATTACAGGCACCCACCACCACTCCAGGCTAATTTTTGTATTTTTAGTAGAGACGGGGTTTTGCCATGTTGGCCAGGCTGGTCTTGAACTCCTGACCTCAGGTGATCTGCCCGCCTTGGCTTCGAAAGTGCTGGGATTACAGGCGTGAGCCACTGTGCCCAGCTAGATTCTGCATTTCTAAGAAGAGGATGCTGCTGGTTCCAAGGCCACCATTGGTGCAGCATATGTGATGAGAAGTGAAATAGTTGAGTTAAAGGGTATATGTGTCTTCAACTGTGTTTCCAAGTAGTTTTTCCACATTACTCTCCAGGGTGGCACTAATTACACCCTTTCTGCGTATGAGAGTTCTCTTTGCACCACATCTTTAGCAGCACTTCGTATGATCAGATCACAATCTCAGATACCTAGACTATTCATTACCTCCCTACAAAGGAAGAAAAAGAGGAGCAGGCCTCAAGCAAGATTCACCAGACAACTCACAGATGGCTGTAGATGGAAACCTGAAGAACAGTCTAGGAGTGAAATCATGTTTGTGAGATGGGCAAGTTCAGTTGAAAGCATGTGTCATGGTTCAGAATAATGGTCAGAATAGTAAAAGCGGTTGATTCTTCCAGATTAATTTCTTAAAATATAATATGCATCATGTTACCTTCCTGCTCAAAAAGCTTCCCAGAACTTCTTTCTGAAGAATTTCTCAGGCTAGCTTTCAAAGCGTTCTGCCAGATGGCCTCTACCCGCTCCGCTGTGCTTGCCTCCTGCTACCCCTCCCTGGAGCACCACCTGAGTGAAGGTTATCTCAAAACAATTTTGTAAGATGGGCTGAACTTTGGTGTTTATTTTTGTCTTAGCCTCAGGCCACCCTCCTTGCTCCCTTGGCTGCTTTTGAAGAAGTGAGCTTGCGAAGCTCTGAGTCAACAGCAGACCCAGCTCCTTCCCAAGCTGTGCAGTGCAAGAAGGCACCTATCACGTTGTTGTAAAATTAAATGGCACAAAGATGACATAGAAGAAGACCCCTGTGTTTTGCCAAAGACTCTCTTGAGCACCTCTTGGCTGTCCAGACCCCATCCTGGGCTCTCCTGGGTCCTCTCCCTTCTCCTTTCCTCTCCCCACCCCAAACTTACCAACCTTGTTTTTGGAGTTCTTTTAGGAGACTGATTTTGGCTTCCATGGTGGTATCCACCTTCTTGATAAAGGCATCATGGTTTTCTAGAGGTTGATTATGGACCAAAGCATTCTCTTTCCTGGACAGAATTCTCTCACAGCACCCACCTGGGTGCACACCTTAAGACATGAGCCATTTCTTTCTTTTTTTTTTTTTTGGAGACGGAGTCTTGCTCTGTCACCCAGGCTGGAGTGCAGTGGCGCGATCTTGGCTCACTGCAAGCTCCGCCTCCCGGGTTCACGCCATTCTCCTGCCTCAGCCTCTCCGAGTAGCTGGGACTACAGGCGCCCGCCACCACGCCCGGCTAATTTTTTTTTGTATTTTTAGTAGCGACGGGGTTTCACCGTGGTCTCGATCTCCTGACCTCGTGATCCGCCCGCCTCGGCCTCCCAAAGTGCTGGGATTACAAGCGTGAGCCACCGCCATTTCAAGGTCAGACATTGGGAAGAATAATCAGAGTGGGATAGCTTTCAGGCAAATTCCATCTGACCACACAGAAACTGGAGTCGCCTGCCAAAAGCTATCCATCAGAGTCACTCCGGCTTTTAGTTAGGGGAAGCTCCAGATAGGTCACCCTCTTAGAGATCCAAGAATTGTGGGGCAGAGTCCGGACCGCAGGAGGCCAGCTGGCAAGAAGAGCCGTTCATTCTGTTAACCCATAAACAGCCCCTGGGTACAAGCCTGCTCAGGACAGCTGTGTGGCTGAGACATCCACTCTGGAGAGCAGTTGGACAGTGGGCAAGAAAACTGGTGGTGCACCAGAGAGGCACATGCAGGGGCGCAGAGGAGGACACTGACAAGTGGCTGGGGGTGGGTATGGGCTCAAGGAAGAGGCCACTAGGGATTTGCAGGCAGGGAAAATAGCACCCTTTGTAATAGATTCCGATAGAACAAACATAACACTCTTGCCTATGCCAAAATGAACTATCTTTTTGTTGTTTTTGTTGTTGTTGTTTTATTTTTTGAGACAGAGTTTCACTCTGTTGCCCAGGCTGGAGTGCAATGGCACAATCTCGGCTCACTGCAAGCTCTGCCTCCCGGGTTCAAGTGATTCCCTGCCTCAGCCTCCTGAGTAGCTGGGATTACAGGCATGTGCCACCACACTCGGCTAATTTTTGTGGTTTTAGTAGAGACAGGGTTTCACCATGTTGGCCAGCTGGTCTTGAACTGCTGACCTCAGGTGATCCACCTGCCTCAGCCTCCCAAAGTGCCAGGATTACAGGCATGAGCCACTGTGCCTGGCCTCAAAATGAACTATCAAAATTCTTTTACTGGGTTGCAAATTTATAAATGTATAGTATGAAAACCAGATGCCGTGTTGCTAGTTTTCTTCTACGCTGGCCTTTAATCTCATGATTATGTGCAAGTGGGCTAAGCCCTTCCGTTAATGCTTAAGTGCTCAGACAAGTGAAGGGGGACTGGACAGAGGGGAGGTGAGCCTAAACAAAGAAATATAACTACACCTCAAATATTTTAGCAGCTCCACCATTCTGAGCTAAAGAAATACTCTTTCCTGACCCAGATTAATTTGATCCTAGGTGACACTGGAAAATGCAAACCCCTAAAAATCCAGTTCTAACCCTACTGCTGTGCAGTAACAACAGAGTGTTAAAGTCATTATCTGTCTCAATCATTAATGCTTGTTTTTGGTTCTCAGTTTGCTCTCTTCTGCAATAGTATGAATTTCCTGTATCATTTGTACTTCATTAGGTGCTAGCCCCATAAACTTCAGGCCAGTTGACTGTCTCTTATGTTCCCAAAGAAGTGGTATTTCCTGTACCACTAGTGCTTGCCACAAACCTTAGAGCCAATCTGCCTAAGCACAAAGCTGAACTGCTAAGAACTAGCTTTGTGACCTTGGGCAAGTAGGAGCTACTTGGGTTTTTGTGGTTCAGTTCTCCATCAATAGAAGTGAGGTACTAGAATCAGGGAAAGGGTATTATGAGAGTTAAACAGCTTGCTTTTTACAAAGTACTTGAAACCTCATCGGGGATATATAGTAAGCTTCCTGAAAGTCTTAGCTGTCTTAGTCTTAACCTTAGTCTTGCTGCCACGTCAGCACCTAGGTGATTCTAAACCTGGCTAAGCCAAAGATGATTCTTTGCTCAATAGTACTGAACTGACCACAACCAAATAATTCCCTCTTTATTTATTTATTTATTTATTTATTTATTTGAGACGGAGTCTCACTCTGTCGACCGGGCTGGAGTACAGTGGCGCGATCTCAGCTCACTGCAACCTCTGCCTCCTGGGTTCAAGCGATTATCCTGCCTCCGTCTCCCAAGCAGCCGGGATTACATGTGCCCACCACTATGCCTAGCTAATATGTTGTATTTTTAGCAGAGATGGGGTTCATCATGTTGGCCAGGCTGGTCTCGAACTCCTAACCTCATGATTCGCCTGCCTTGGCCTCCCAAAGTGCTGGGATTACAGGTGTGGGCCACCGCACCCGTCCATAATTGCCTCTTAAATGCAAATTCAAAGATCCAACATCAATATCAGAAATTTCTGGACAAATCTCAAGAATGCTCAATTATATTTCTAAACTATTATATTCAAAGTTTCTTAGAGACCCAGACTATTCTAATGGAGGGCTCCCAGGTTCTTTGATCAGAATAGCATAAAGTTGGGTTAAAAAAAAAAGTGGCTCACACATGTAATCCCAGCACTTTTAGGAAGCCGAGGCGGGCGGATCACGAGGTCAAGAGATCGAGACCATCCTGGCCAACATGGTGAAACCCCCTCTCTATTAAAATACAAAAAATTATCTGGGCGTAGTGGCGCATGACTGTAGTCCCAGCTACTCGGGAGGCTGAGGCAGGGGAATCACTTGAACTGGGGAGACAGAGGTTGCAGTGAGCCAAGATCACGCCACTGCACTCCAGCCTGGCCACAGAGCAAGACTCCATCTCAAAAAGAAAACAACAACAACAAACCAACAACTTACATGATTCTACTTTATACCACTGGCAAAGGACTGGTTAACTTTATCCTAAGTCAGGCTGCTTTTGGCCAAAGCTTTAGTCAGAATGAATATGGTTTAGAGCAGTGTTTCTTGAGACAGAACTGGTCACAAGTGTGCTTTAAAATGATCTGTTTTAAATTTCCAGGTGCTCATGCAATCTCTGACACATTATTTCTAAAGGCTGAATGTTCTATCTCACCAGGCAGTCCATGGTATGTTTAAAATGATTATTAGAAAGTTCTCTATGCTAAACTAAACTTCATTTCCCTATTCATTTGCTCTTTGGAATTTCACAGAATAAGTAGTCATTTGTACACCTGACAGTACTTAGACTATTTAAGGCCAGTTAGAATAATTTCTCCTACAGGTCTTGGACTTGAGTCATCTTGTAAGGAAACTTTCTTTTTTTTTTTTTTTTTTTGAGACAGAGTCGCTGTGATGCCCAGGCTGGAGTGCAGTGGCACAATCTCAGCTCACTGCAACCTCCGCCTCCCAGGTTCAAGTGATTCTCCTGCCTTAGCCTCCCAAGTAGCTGGGATTACAGGCATGCACCACCATGCTCAGCTAATTTGTGTATTTTTTGTAGAAACGGGGTTTCACTATGTTGGCCAGGCTGGTCTTGAACTCCTGACCTCAGGCAATACTCCCGCCTCGGCCTCCCAAAGTGCTGGGATTACATGCGTGAGCCACCACGCCCAGCAAAACTTTCTTATAATCAAATTTACTCTTGAAAATCTCTTAAATCGCTCACGAAGTACAGTTCTAATAAAGCTGATTTTATTTTCAAGATTGGAATAACTTGCTGTTCTCTTGGCTGAGCTGCAGATGAACTAGTAGGCTGGCATTTAAGAGCCATGTTATATAAAAATTAACTTTATTCACATAGCATGAATACATGTTATTGAATTATCCATATTATGTAACATTATAAAATATTTAATGTTTTCCATTAAAAGACCCTTACTGAGTACCTTCAACATGCCAGGCACTGTGCAAGGGTAGAACATTTGTCATATATTCCTTACCAATGCATCGATGTGGAAAAATAGGCTATTAGTTAACAGAATAGGAAAGCTACTTACTGAGATGAAACTGACATTTAAAGAGAAGATTGAGAAAAAAAGTATAGTGTTCTTCAGGGAAAAAGCAGGTAGTTATGTGAACCACATGACTTCTGCATCTTGAGAAACAAGTTCCTGTAGAGTCACCTTCCAACCCTCTAATATTCAGTGATTTACGAAGACTTGGGTCATCATTGAAGAAATACTCATTTACAGCAAATTCCAAGTATTTAATCCTGGAATTACTAATGTAAGAAACTCCAAATAATGCTATTTACTTAGCAAAATAAAAATAATCTTTACTAGGAAAATTTCAAAAATATCTTTAAGTGAACTGGTTAATAAATCCTTTTAAGACGTGTACTTCTAAGGAAAGAAGTTATTCTAGAAAAAGAAACTACTTATCTAGTCTTTCAGTTATCCTGAAAAATATTTTATGGGTTGTCATAAAACAACAAAAACCCCAGCAGCCATCACAGTGGGATCTCCCAGAGAGAGCAATAGTGGGCGATTACACCAAGGACTACCACATCCTTTTGCCATTCAACAGAGTTGAATTTTGCTAAAAATACAGATCATAGGCAGCCTTGATGAAGAAATTAACTCTCAATGCTTGACAGAGGTTGGAAAATGAAAAACGGTATTCCTACACCTGTCTTGAAGTCAGCCCTGGGTAGGGCGGGTTTATAGCAGATGGTGTGTGCAAAACCCATACAGCTTTTTTTAGGTAGTGGTGAGGTATTACCTTCTCTCCAAGTTGATTCCTCCATCACTGGTGCCAAACTACAGCAGTTTTGCTAAAAATGTGGCAATTCAATGTGCAGAAAAGATAACGTTGTGGGAAAGCACTGACTCTTAAGATCTTACTAACAGCTTTTTACTGCGTGACCCTGAACGACCATTAACCTCTATTTTCTTATCTGTAAGTCAAGAATATATGGCCCATAATCTTAAGGGATAGGAAAAGGGTCAAATAAACTGAAACTTCAAAAAGCATTTTGTGAACTGTAAAACACAGTATATGTAAAAAGTCTAAAGGACGACAGAAACTTAGACAATTCAGAGAAAAATTCTATTGTGAACACTTTATTTTGACAAAACAAACTTTACAGATTTTACAATCTCCCAAATTTCACTTATTTAAAAATAGGAGAGACAAGGCAACCTAGACTCCAAGATTTCAGGCGTGAAAAAACTAGTACCAGATATTCAAGTTATATACGCGAGCTGCATTTTACATACCATGAAAGTGAAGTGTGACCAACACTCACTAGTTTTAAGTGTACCTTATAAGAAACACATGGACATACCTGGGGTTTTAACCACATAGTCTCATATCAATAAACATCTAAGTATCTGACATATATTTTTCCATTAAAGGTATGCACAACTCTATGAATATCAAATTATATCAATCATTTGCTTTTTACAATCTTGACTGGAAACTGAAAAATAAGAGGAATGTAGAGTTAAGTAGCCGAAAATGTTACTTACTGCACACAAGCAAATCATGAAAAGGAATGCTAGTAGTTCTCCTCAGGAATGGGTTTTTTGAAAATTTAAAATATTATTTTATCAGAAAAGTTAAAGCCTTTAGTGGGAAAACCATGGTAAATGACATACTGACTCAATCTCTAAAGCCCTAGCAAATTATAGATTTTGTGCAATTAGTGAACAACGTATACATTTAAGAGATAATACTGACTGTTGACCTTCTGATGGTTCTGAAGCATCTACTCTTTAGAGTTACTTCAGCTTTACATGTCTATGAAATTTAAGATTCCTCAGTGGTATGTTATACCTTATTCTGCACTAGATACAGGTAATATGTGTAGATTTAGAACAAATGACTACTTTTCACCTTCCAGGAGCCTGTTTTTATTTATACAAAATTAGATTGGTTTTTCACCCAAGTGTATGCATAAGTGCTTCTCAAATTTACACCGTTGGTATCTAAAATCCCACAACAAATGCAAACAAATGGATAATAGTTTATATATTTCATATTTTCATTCATCTTTTTTTTTTGAGACAGAGTCTCCGTTGCCCAGGCTGGAGTGCATTGTCGTGATCTTGGCTTACTGCAACCTCCGCCTTTCAGGTTTAAGTGATTCTCATGCCTCAGCCTCCTAAGTAGCTGGGACTACAGGCATGCACCACCACGCCCGGCTAATTTTTGTATTTTTAGTAGAGACAGGTTTTCACCATGTTGGCCAGGCTGGTTTCAAACTCCTGGCCTCAAGTGATCCACCTGCCTCAGCCTCCCAAAGTGCTGGGATTACAGGCGTGAGCCACCATGCCTGGCCTTTCACCCATCTTTAAACAAATTCAATGACCATCTGGAGACAGATGTGACAAAAGTGTTCCAAATTTCTCTGCATTTTCTATGAATTGCTCTGTGCAGTTCACACATGGGTTCATTCACCCTGCAGGCTGTGAACTTCCTTATCCTGTAGGCTGCAGGTACTTAGGTTTCAGCAACTACGCGACCCAAAAGACTAAAGGAGGACTTGTTTAAATTAGTCCCTCTCAAAAATTGTTTCCAATCTTATAACAAACAGATTTAATATGCTTGTGGGTTAAATTTTAAAGTAATTATGAAGCCATTTACTCTAATATAAATGAATGGAATGTAATTAAGAACCACACTTAAGTCCTTAATTTTAATGAATGGTATTTTTCATTTATATACAAAGGAATAGCCAGCAGCATTTAAATATAGAAATAGTCCCATCTCTTCTCTATTCCCTTTTATAAAGTGCCATTTTAACTGGGTAGATTTACTACCCAGATTTTCAGTAACTACAGGATAGTTATTTGTCAAGAAAGGGTTGGAAAATTAAGTTTAGCATTTTAAACATTTTTAAAACACTGCTACAAGTCATAGAGACTACCAATGTATTAAAATAAAAAGTGTACCTTACGTGAGAATCATTAAGTTGGTTTAATAATTACTTCACAGAAACATGGGCTCACGAATACTTAGGCCAATTTGTGCTAATTATTTAAACCAGAAACAGTTTCTGTTGGTAATTCAGCTCTAAGCACCACTAAATAGGGTTATGCCAAATAGAACAATGGTTAAATGATCCTCAGAATAAACACCCCAGCAAATTCAAACTTTTAGAATAGTAACAAAAGTTAGTGAGAATCCCAACGAGAGGCAACATTTTATTTAAAACTCATAGGCTGCTAAGTGCTCTCTTTAAATAAAATTTTGTATAGTTATTAATGTACCTTAGCACTGGTGTACCTTAATAGTGGTGTTAGAGATAGGTGGAAACCATACTACAGAAGTGAATGTTGTCTGTTTCTTTTGTTCAGTGATTAAAACTGAAATTGCTTTTAAAAAAATAATTTAACTGCTACTTATAATACACATAAAATACCAAGAGGATTTTCATTTTATTCACATTATTCTCTAATTAGTATTTTTGCATTTCAACTTTGATCTGACCTTCAGTAGTACCTTAAAATGCAAATGCAATGAGTAAAAACGGGGCAGCCTGTCGTTTTCACACTTAGAAATACAATGTAGTTTCATTACAATTTGCATTTTTTTGTTGCTCTTGAAAGAGTAACCCCTTATAAAATCAGATACATAAAAAGTGCACTATTCCTTACTTTGCAGGCATCCAGGAATGGTTAAAGCAAAGGAACTCTCATTCATTCATTCATTCTGTTACCCCAATTTAGATACATTTCTAGTCTCCAGAAACGGACTCCAGGGCAGGGAAGTGGAGGGCAGAGAAGAGGCACAGGTCAAGGTATGATGAATCTCTTAAAAAGAAATCCACTTTCCCCAGAAGGCTAGCCTGAAGAGAACTCCGCCCCATCCATTCCAATCCCTTAAGAAAGAATGCATAATTTAGCTTGTCTTTCTGGTCTCATTTCCTTACAACACCTAGTATTCAATTTATTAAGACAAATAAACCTTTGCATTTTCTAAAAGAAACATTTTTTACCCAAATACATTGGACTTTGGTCTCAATTTGAAGGACGAGTGGCCTTTAACAGACCGTTCCTCCTCCACTTCCTCCTCCCCCCCATCCTCCAGTGGCTGTTCTGGGTCCCTGAAAGAGGGTGTAGTGTGGACAATCTGGGTTCTGAATCGGATTTTGTTGAGTCTGGGTTTTATACGTCCACTAGAGCTGCCCGAGGCTTTGCGCCCTGGATCCTTGGCTTTGCCTCCGACCCACCCCTCAGCCGAGTGGTGATGGTGGTGATGGTGATGGTCTCCTCCATCTTCTAGGGCGTGTGAGAGTTTGTGGGTGATGAGATGCGAGGCAAGCACCTTTGAAAGCCTCCAGCGCCCACCGCCGCTACCCGCGGCGCTTTCCCCGTCACCCTCGTCCAGGGCTCCCACCAGGTTCTTGATCTCCTCGGCGATGCTCTGACTCAGATACTGGGAGGCCTTTTTCCCACTGTAGTCCCTGATGTCCACATCGGCGTCGTAGGCCCCAACCAGCAGCTTCACCACCTCCACGTGCCCGTGCATGGCTGCCAAGTGCAGGGCGGTGTAACCCCCGCTCGTCCTGGCGTTGATATTCACCGGCAGCTGGTGTTTGTTGGCGAAGTTGACTAGCATGGCCAGAAGCTCCTGCCTGCCGTGCTTGGCGGCCCAATGGAGGCAAGTGAAGCCGGTAATGAAGTCCCGCTTGACCAGCAGGCCGGGCTCGCAGGTGAGCAAACCCTCCAGGCTGTCCCACTTGCCATCGGAGGCAGAGAGCATCCACGCGTGCTCCAGGGGGTCCAGCGTCACGGAGCCTCCGCCGCTGCTCTCCTCCTCCGCGGACGACGAGGCCACCGATGCGCTGTCTGAGTCGCCCCCGCCTCTACCGCGTCCTCCCCCGGAGGAGCTGCCCGGGCTGCTGCCCCCGGGACACACGCTCCTCTTCAGCTGCGGGGAGCTGCCCATCACCAGGTCACGGAAGTTCTGGCGCGCCGGCCTCTGTGCGGTAGCCCCCACAAGGGAGCTGCCCCTGTCCGCCTCCTCGCAGCCATGTGGCGGGAGCTCCAGGTCCTCGCTGGGTCCCGGGGCTGGAGTCCGGGGTAGGGGCTGCACGTCGCGTCGCGAGTTTTTCCTGCGAGTCCCGGCGCTCAGGGGCGGCCCGTGCGCGGCGGCGGGGGGCTCTCCCTCGCCCAGCTCGCGGCCCTGTCCAGGGAGCGACTCCGGGGCCGCTGCGCCGGAGAGCCGATCGCGCGCCTCGGGCCCAACAGGGCCGTCGGGGGCCTCGGGCTCGGCGGTCACCTGGATTCGCGGCGGGTCCCTGGAGGGCTCGGACGGCCCTTCACAGAACCTCTTCTTGAGGTGCACGTACTTGCCGCCGTCGGCGGGATCGACGCGCACCGTGGCCACGGCGTTCACCAGCTCCTTGAAGTGCGCGCGGGCGCGGGCGCGCTGCTCGGGTTCGCCGCCCAGGGCGCCCCTGAAGTGCTGCACCAGCTCGGCGTGCAGGGCCCGGCCCCCGCGCTCTGCCAGGAAGCGCAGCACCGCCTCGGGGCCCAGCGCCGCCTCGGGGCCCCACTCTGCCGGCCCCTCCATCCTCGACCGCGCTGCTCCCCCGCCAGCGGGCGGCTCAGCGCGGTCCCATCGCGGCAGGCTCCCAGCGGCCGGCTCCAGACGGCGGCGGAATCTGGCGGCTCAGCGGGCTGCCAGCCTAGGCGTCTGAGGCCGGAGGACTCGGCCACCGCCTCACTGGGCCGCGCCCGGACGGACACGCCCCCCGCACCCCCGCCCCGTGCCCACAACACCAGGCCACGCCCACTTCCGCTCCCCGCTGTCTCGGCCACACCTACCTAGGGCGGCCTCGCCTCAGGGCCCGTCCACTTCCGGCCTCGCGTGGGCCGCAATCACTGCTCAGCAGTTCCCGCCTGCATTCCTCGCGCCCTCTTCCTGGAGTCCCAGTTCTCCTTCAGCCCGCCCCAACGCTGACGCTCAGTCCTCAGGCGTCGAGGGCAGCTCCAGTGAGGGGCTCTCTTGGCGCACGCAAAACGCTCAGCTCGCACCGCAAGGCGTCCGCCCCCCCGTCCCCCGCCCCTGGAGGCCTCTAGCTCGGCCCCGCCCCTGTCCCTTCCCCGTCGCGGAGGCAGCCTAGCCTTGCGCCCCGCCCGTTGCTGCAGCCCTCCCGCCTTCCCGCCGCCGTCGCCGGGACCAGCCATTCGGGGCCAGGCTGATACAGCCGCTTCACCGTGCCCCCGCCCGCGACCATGGCCTCCTCCGAGGTAGCGCGGCACCTGGTGAGTCCCGCCGACGCCAGCGCCCCAGTCCCTCGCTCTCCGGCCCCCGCGGGACTTCCCCGCCCTGGACCCACCGGCCCCCTGGTCCGGCCCGGGATTGTGACCCGCGCCCCCTCGGGCCCCGCCTGCCCAGTCCTCCCCGGCTTCCGCGGCGGCCGGGCGCCTGGGGCGGGAGAGGAGCCTCTACGGAGCCTGGGCGCGGCCGGCCCCCGGTTCGCGGGTTGCGGCGCCAGCGTCGGGACGGTGGTGGGAGAGTTCTTGAACGACTTCCCGGTCTTTACCAAAAGTTATATCCACAACGGTGATGTGAGTCTCTCATGGCTATAACGGTGTTGAAGGCGCAGTGCGGACTGATTGAATAGCGGTCATCTTTTACAGCAGTGAGCACTTTCCAGCCTCCCTGCCCCCGGGAGAAAGCCCGGCTTCCCTGGCTTTCCAAAAGCTCTCCCGTTTTGTCCAATGGTGTGGTCGTCCAAGTTTTCCTCCATTGGGATTTCGAACCGTTTTTTTTCCCGCCTTGACTCTTTTGTACTCTAGAAGAACGCGTTTGTTCACTGTTTTGAACCTTTCCAGTTACTTTTGTATATTTGTCTCGCTTGCTAGTAAGCCAGCGGTTTTCAAAGCGTGGTTACAACTATTTTCGTTAATAGTACCAAGGTCGTGTACATCGAGTTTTCCAAAGGCTACATGATATGGAATGATCTCACCGCCGTTTGGAGGGCCGATGTCTGTGTATTCTTAAAACAAATTCTCCCTTTTAATTTTTGATAGTAAACATTAGTGGTTTTAATCTACATAAACAAAAGCCCTTTGGAGGCTGGAGACCAAAAAGTTTGAGAACTACTCTACTAAGCAACCTCCTACATGAGAAGTTTAAATTGTAGAAACAGTTCAGATTGTAGGCTGAGAGATTAGAGGATCCGTCCAAAGTGACACCGTTGGTTTGTTTTATAGAACCTGGAGAAAGATTTTTCTCCCTAATTCAGCCCAGGTCTCTCTTCATTCTATCGCGTATTTTAAAAAATCTCAAATTTTCTGTCTGGACCCCCTTGTCTCAGTTGCTGTGTTTGTGTGCATGTGTGAGTGAGGGAAAATTGAGGGCTCCTGGTGAGGAAAATGTGTTTTATAAACTCTTTGATCCATAGAGTACGTATCCAAACAAGCTTGAGCAGAAGAGAACACTTCATTTAGCTGATGTTAGATTTCTTTTTAATTGTACTTAATTTGTTTTGAGGCTAACTTTACTTATTTTCGAATTAAACTGTATTTTGCGTTAATTGTAGATTAATATGCAGTTGGAAGAAATAATACAGTATAGTGAGAACCCTGTACCCTTTATCCAGCTTTCCACAATAATATCTGGCAAACCCATAGTACGATATCACAACCAGGATGTTGTCATTGATACAGTGAAGATAAAGCATGTTTCCAGGACCAGGAGGATCCCTTAATGCCTTTTTATAACCACACACACTTCTTTCCTGTCCTGCCTCCTTCTTAACTCGAGACAATCAGTGATTCGTTTTTATTCCTATAATTTTGTCATTCCAAGACTTATATAATGGAATCACCCAGTTAGTAACCTTTTGAGATTGGATTTTTTTTTTTTTTTTTTTAAACTCAGCAACGTTCTGGAGATTCATCCAGGTTGTTGCATATATCTGCAGTTTGCTGAGATAGCATTCCATGGTATGATTGTGCCACAGTTTGAAGGACATCTAGGTTGTTTTCAGTTTTTGGCTATTGACAATAAAGCTGCTATAAACATTCATGTACAGTAACTCATAATGTAAGCATAAGTCTTCAGTTCTCTGGGATAGATGCCCAGGAATACAATTGTTGGGTCATATGGTAGTTGCATGCTTAGTTTTATAAGAAACTGCCAGACTTTCTCAGAATGTCTATTGTTTTCCATCCCTACCAGAAAAGTATGAGAGGTCCAGTTTCTCACATCCTCACCAGCATTTGGTGTTGTCCCTATTTTTAATTTAGCCATTCTTATGGGTGTATAGTGACACCTCATGGTGATTTTAACTTGCATTTCTCATATTGTCACCCAGGCCAGAGTGCAGTGGTGCCAAGATGGCTCACTTCAACCTCAGCCTCAACCTCCTGTGCTCAAGCGATCCTCCTGCCTCAGCCACCCCAAGTAGCTAGGACTATAGGTGTGCACCACCACAGCCGCCTAATTTTTGTATTTTTTGTAGAGGCAGGGGTGTGACCATGTTGCCCAGGCTGGTCTCAAACTCCTGGGCTCAAGCGATCCTCCTGTCTCAGCCTCCCAACATGTTGCCTATTTTCTAGTTAGATCTTTTTTTTTTCTGTTGGGTTTAAAGTTTTTTAGGTATACTAGATTCCAGTCCTTTCTCAAATATGTGATTTGAAAATGTTTTCTTTCAGTCTGTAGTTTATCTTTTCATCTTCTAATAGGGTCTTTTGCAAAGCAAAAGTTTTAAATTTTGTTGAAATTTATTATTTTTTCCTTTTATGGATTGTGCTTTTGGTGTCAAGTTTAAGAACTCTTTGCCTAACCTTAGATCCCAAAGATTTTCTGTTATTTTTTTCCAAAAGTTTTATAGTTTATGTTTTACATTTATGTTATGACCCATTTTGAGTTAATTTTTCTGTTAGGTGTCAGACTTAAGTTGAGGGCCATTTTTTGACCTATGGATGTCCAGTTGCTCCAGCACCATTTGTTGAATAGGCTCCCTTTCCATTATTGAATTGTTGATGCACTTTTATCAAAAGTCAGTTGAGCATATTTGTGTGGGTCTGTTTCAGTCTATTTCTGGGTTCTCCATTAGCACACAGTCTTGATTCCTGTAGCTGTGTAAGTCTGAAATAAGGTAGACTGATTTCTCCCCCTTTATTCTCCTCTCCCCCAGATTTTTAGCTATTCTAGTTCTGTGCCTTTCTGTATAAATTTTAGAATCGTCTTATCTATATTTACAAGTAATTTTGCTGGGATTTTGAGAGGAATTACATTAAATGTTTATATCGATTTAGGGAGAATTGATAGCTTTACTATGTTGAATCTTCTAACTCATGTACATAGTATTTCTCTTCATTTCTCTTTTTTTTTTTTTTGGAGACGGAATGTCACTCTGTCACCCAGGCTGGAGTTCAATAGCGTGATCTCAGCTCACCGCAACCTCCACCTCCCTGGTTCAAGCGATTCTCCTACCCCAGCCTCCCGAGTAGCTGGGATTACAGGCATGCGCCACCACGCCCGGCTAATTTTTTGTGTTTTTAGTAGACACAGGGTTTCTCCATGTTGGTCAAGCTGGTCTTGAACTCCCAACCTCAGGTGATCCACCCATCTCAGTCTCCTGAAGTGTTGGGATTACAGGCGCAAGCCACCATGCCCGGCCCAGACCTTTTTTTAATAGAAGAGGATATTAAAACTCAGGGAAGTGGCTGGGCGCAGTATCTCACGCCTGTAATCCTAGCACTTTGGGAGGCCCAGACAGATGGATCACGAGGTCAAGAGATGGAGACCGTCCTGGCCAACATGGTAAAACCCCATCTCTACTAAAAATACAAAAAATTAGCTGGGCGTGGTGGCGTGTGCCTGTAGTCCCAACTACTTGGGAGGCTGAGGCAGGAGGATCACTTGAACCTGGGAGGTGGAGATTGCAATAAGCCGAGATCGCACCACTGCACTCCAGCCTGGCGACAGAGTGAGACTCCGTCTAAAAAAATAAAAAACCTCAGGGAAGTTTAGTGTCTCACTTAAGGAATCACAGCTAGTGATTGTGAGATCTGCTCTGTGTCATATTGTCCCTGCCATTATCTCCGCCGTGCCCCTTATTAGGAATTGTATCATTTTATGATTCAGGAGATCCTGGCTGTATAATTAGTTATTGCTGACTGAGATAGTGGATCTTGAAATAGTGTTGAGTACAGTCCACTGACTGCCTTTTCATCTCCCGAGAAACACAGCCATAATTTTCCACTTCTTCAGTTATCCTTACCTTTTAAGTGGTGTCTAAGTCTTTGCAATTCCTGTCCGCATTTGTCGTTTCCTGTTTTAGCTACAATGCTTCTGAACTTTTTTTCTCATACCTTCTCAGTTATTCTTCAGTGAGGATAATTTTTGTATCTAAAAGTCTTCTCATTTGTTTTACTTTCTGTCTCGAAGTTGTGATTCTTAATTCTTTCTTGATCTTTTTTTTTTTTTGAGGCGGAGTCTTGCTCTGTCACCCAGGCTAGAGTGCAGTGGCGCGATCTCGGCTCACTGCCAGCTCCGCCTCCTGGGTTCGTGCCATTCTCTCCTGCCTTAGCCTCCCGAGTAACTGGGACTACAGGTGCCGGCCACCACATCTGGCTAATTTTTTGTGTTTTTAGTAGAGACAGGGTTTCACCGTGTTAGCCAGGATAGTCTCAATCTCCTGACCTCGTGATCTGCCCGCCTCGGTCTCCCAAAGTGCTGGGATTAGAGGCGTGAGCCACCGCGCCCGGCCTGTTCTTTTCTTTCACGTCCTGGTAATTACCACCTCCGCGCCTTCGGATATTCCCATCTCTTCATCTGGAGATCCTATAATCATTGTAGTATAATGAAAGACTCAGTTCCCATGCCACTTCCTCTGAAGCTTTCCCAGAGAACCCCAGCCCCCGGCAGCCAGGCTACTTCTCATTTGGCATTTGGTCATATGCTACCTTGCAATACCTCCTAATTTATGTTTTTGTATTGTTAATCTTTTGCATCAAGTAAGCTCTGCATTTTTTTGTCCTTAATTAAATGATCTGTTTTTGGGAAGAGCAACCTGTGTTATTCTTTGTATCCTCCATAGCCATACTCATATATCTTTGAGGACAGGTGTTGATTATTTTTTTGTATGGAAAATATGTTATCTTGGACAATTTTATTCTTGCTGAATGTTAAATGAATAAATTGTAAATGCTTGCAGGCAGCCAGGAGCTGTTTGTTCATCTACATGTATGTTCTAACGAAGCCCCACTTTCCCTTGGCTGAAACACTAATAGTGGCATACTTTTCAGATATTCCCAGACCGATTTTCATTATAACATAGTCTCAGACTATGTTTGGATTAATTGATTGATTGATTGATATATTTTGGTGTGTGGGAAAGGAGAAGGATGCTCTTAAATTTTTATAATCTACTGCACGATAGATTCCCTCTCTTCAAGAATACATAATAGGACCCTTGTTTTCAACCATATTAATGTAATTTATCTCTGCTTTAGATTTTGAGCATTCCTAGTATAAAAATGCCTGATGCGCAAAGCTTTTGTAATGAGAACTTTAATTCTTACACTTTCTTCTGATAATATCTGGAGGGTTGATTTAGATAATGCTTTATTTAGAAAATTTAATATTTTTTAGGATTTGTATCTACTACTGATTTAAGGCTTTTAGAGGAGGAATCATATATCTCATAGTCATAATGACGAAAGTAAAATATTTCAAATTCTAATGTTAAATACCTTAAAACAAATATGATTTAATAGCTTGGGATATAGCACTTATACTTTGTTGGTATTACTTTTAGTAAATAGGCCACCTGGTCTGTGCCAGGTAGGATGGGCTCCCCAGCCCCTCCACACTAGTTTCAGCCTAAGATCGTATGACCAAGGAGCTTACCAAAGATAAGGTAGAAATGTGGCTATTCTCTGATTTTCTTTACCTTCCTTCCTTAAGAATCAGATCACGTTTATCCTGCCCTCTGTGTGGTCTGTACTTACGGGGATAGCAAGAAAGTCCTATTGTCTTAGAGTGCGTGTTACATAGAAAGAGTTCACAAATTGTGAAATATTAGGTAGGGAGTATATTGATGGATACCTTGAATGTTTTGTGAGTGTCCATGAGAAAAACTGGAATACAGTTTTCTCATGGACAAATAGAAGCTGTGCATGGTGACATTTTTCCTTAGCTGCATATATACTATTTGGCAGGAACATTGCCTTGAGCTCTAAACTAGGCCAGAATTACTCAAATTATTTTTGAAAATTAAAATAAAAAGCTGCTTTTGTTATAAAAGACCTTTAAGAGGAATAGTTGACTAAGGTAATTCTATGTGTATAGATGAGAAATGTTCTCATTGACAAATTAGTAGCTAGTCTGCTCAATCTGAATGAGTCATGGCTTCAGAAACAGACATTGAACTTTTCCCCATCTCCAGCGTAATCTTCAGCTTTTTTTCCCATTTGCACTGCATGAAATCTACTTTATAGAAAGTCCTTTTGTCGTCTTATAAAAATATAGATACCTCCAGGCAGGTTAGTCAGTGGGTGACTTTCCTAACGCCTAGGGAGATCCTGGGAATCAAGGAAGTCAGAGTTTCCCTAGGGGTGAACACAGGTAGGTAGTTTTGATTTAGGGCAGGTTGGGTGAGAAGTCAGGGGAGGGGAGGGCTGCAAAAAGGGAGGTGGGGAAAGACTAAACTTTGCCTTTTTCAAGGTTTATCTAGAACAGTGTTTCTCAACATTTTGTTCATTATTGCCCCCTCAGGAGAAAAGTTACATTTAAATAAAATGTAATTAATTAATAACAGATTTAATTTTTATTAAATCAGCCCAGGTAATTAAAGTTCTCCCTAATGGGAGGAATCCAGTACTAAAGAATATACATTTTTCAGATAAGGTTGAGCTTTGGTGAGGGCCACAGACCATTTATTTATTTATTTATTTTTATCCTCCCAAGAACCGATTTCTGCTCTCTTTAGGGGGAGAGATAATACAGGTACTGTCCCCATTGAGAATGCATGATCTATAGTTAACCATCCTAGCAATAGGGCAACATATGTTTTTTCTTCTTAGTCTGCTACTAGATTTGAAAACAGTCTAAGACTAAATTCTCTGTACATTATAAGTTAAATGAGGCATTCAAGAACCTACTCAGGACCTTAGCTGTTTGTAATATTGTTTCTATGGAGACTGTATTCTTACTCCAAGCAGCTTACTAATATGAATTTTTGGAAAATACAAATTATTTGTGTGATTATGATTTATACTACCTTTAAGTAGAATGAAAGCTTTTTACAAAAAGCTCAATATTGAGCTAAATAGTGAAGGAAGAGATGGGCACGGATCAGTGGAGAAGAACAGGCTAGACATTTTAGACAGGAAGAATATTCACTGTCTGACACTGTTTATATGCTCAAACTTAAAATAACATGAGAAACCTTTCAATTCTTCACCATTCATGAAAGAAATAGCTTTATTGGGCATGGTGGCTCATGCCTGTAATCCCAGCACTTTGGGAGGCTGAGGTGGGTGGATCACCTTCGATCAGGAGTTCGAGACCAGCCTGGTCAACATGGTGAAACCCTGTGCTTGGTGGTGTGTGCCTGTAGTCCCAGCTACTCGGGAGGCTAAGGCAGGAGAATTGCTTGAACCTGCGAGACGGAGGTTGCAGTGAGCCGACATCGTGCCACTCCAGCCTGGGTGACAGAGTGAGATTCCATCTCAAAAAAAAAAAAAAAAAGAGGCCGGGCGCGGTGGCTTACGCCTGTAATCCCAGCACTTTGGGAAGCCAAGGTGGGTGGATCACGAGGTCAGGAGATTGAGACCATCCTGGCTAACACAGTGAAACCCCGTCTCTACTAAAAAATACAAAAAAAATTAGCCGGGCACAGTGGCGGGCGCCTGTAGTCCTAGCTACTAGGGAGGCTGAGGCAGGAGAATGGCATGAACTTGGGAGGCGGAGCTTGCAGTGAGCTGAGATCCCGCCACTGCACTCCAGCCTGGGCAAAAGAGCGAGACTCTGTCTCAAAAAAAAAAAAAAAAAAAAAACAGCTTTAAAATTTTTAGTGCAATTTTTTTTTAATAAAAGGGAACTTTCTAGCTATTATTTTCAACTTTTAGTGACCTAGTAATCTCTGAAGATCTTTGCAGGTAATAAAGTAGTCAAGATACATTTTTCTGTGGACTTGTCCTTTGTGGCTATAACTATGTCCACTATGGTAACTGAATGCTACCAGATGCTGAAGTGCATTTACCATGGCAAGTACTTCCCTTATATTATCACATTTTATTTTTTATTTTTTGTTTTTTGTTTTTTTGAGACAGAGTCTTGCTTTGTCACCAGACTGGAATGCAGTGGTGCAATGTTGGCTCACTGCAACCTCTGCCTCCCAGGTTCAAACGATTCTCCTGCCTCAGCCTCCCGAGTAGCTGGGATTACAGGCATGTGCCACCAAGCCCAGCTGATTTTTGTAGTTCCTGTAGAGACAGGGTTTCACCATGTTGGCCAGGATGGTCTCAATCTCTTGACTTCGTAATCCTCCCTCCCTGGTCTCCCAAAGTGCTGGGATTACAGGCGTGAGCCATTGCACCCAGCCTATGTTATCACATTTTATTCTCCCAGCCCATGAGCTGAGTACTGTTATCTCCAGTTTTTTGGATGAGATGCAACTTTCACACATCCTTGCACAAAATGTCTCTTGTTTCCTCCATGTTGTCTTTGTACCTCCTTGCCCCAGACCTCATTCCAGGCTTTGGCAGTTCTTAATGATGCAGCATTTTGCATCTGTTGCTACTATAAACAGTTAATTCTAACAGCCTTCTTAACATACATTTATACTGATGTCATGTTAACTCTTCTTCTTTGTGACATGGATCATTGAGAGAATTTCTAGGGGCTCTCTGTTTTGGTAGAAGATAGGCTGCTTGTCACATAGTAACAGAAATTCTGTTGTATAGAAAAGAATTATAATTTACAGTTTCCATGTAACTCTGAGGACTAAAGAACCTAATACAGCATTATAATTTGAACAGTTAGAGAAAATATTTTAATTTTGTTTTGTATTTGCATATTTTGCTATATATTTCCTTTTGTTGATTGCAAAAATTATACAGATATTATTTAGTTTATCCTCAGATATTCTGATTAGCTTTTTTAGCTACACTTCCCATTTACCTACCTTTTAGTCAGAAAATTATGTTATATTTTTATGAATTAACTGTGTTATTCAAGTACAACTTATTTATTTATTATTTTTTGAGATGGAGTTTCACTCTTGTCACTCAGATTAGAGTGCAGTGGTGCTATCTCGGCTCACTGCAACCTCCGTTTCACGGGTTCAAGCGATTCTCTTGCCTCAGCCTCCTGAGTAGCTGGGATTACAGGCACCTGCCACCACGCCCGGCTAGTTTTTGTATTTTAGTAGAGACAGAGTTTCACCATGTTAGGCAGGCTGGTCTCAAACTCCTGACCTCAGGTGATCCGCCTGTCTTGGCCTCCCAGAGTACTGGGATTATAGGCATGAGCCACTGCACCTGGCCTCAAGTACAATGTATATACAGTAAATTTACCCTTTTTAGTATAAGGTTCAATGAGTTTTGGTGAAGGCATACAGTTGTGTAACCACCAGCTATGTAGGCTAGTTCCATAACCCCCAAAAATGCCCTTGTGCTGTTTGTAGTCAACCTCTTGTCCCACCCTCCTGACAACCACTGACCTGTTTTCTGCCCCTATTGTTTTGCCTTCCGCAGAGTGTCAGTTGTATGGAATTATCATAGCCTTTGCGCTGGCTGCTTTCACTCAATGCCGTGCCTTTGAGATTAATCCATGTTTTATCACTGAGTCATATTCCACTGTACCGATGTGCCACAGTTTAGTTTATTCAACCTTTCTCCATTTAAAGAGCATATGGGCTGTTTCCAGTTTTTGGCAATTATGAATGAGGATACTGTATACCTTCACTTACAGGTTTTTGTGTGAGTGTAAGTTTTTTGTTTTTTTGAGATGGAGTCTCACTCTGTCGCCCAGGCTGGAGTGCAGTGGCATGATTTCGGCTCACTGCAACCTCCACCTCCTGGGTTCAAGTGATTCTTCTGCCTCAGCCTCCCGAATAGCTGGGACTACAGGCGCCCGCCACCACGCCTGGCTAATTTTTTGTATTTTTAGTAGAGACGGTGTTTCACCGTGGTCTCGATCTTCTGACCTCGTGATCCGCCCGCCTCGGCCTCCCAAAGTGCTGGGATTACAAGCGTGAGCCACTGTGCCCGGCCTTATTTGTTTCTGATAATGTAAAATTTACCGTAATTATATGCTTGACTAAAGATTTGGGTGATTACATTAAAGTTCTTTGGGGGATCCAAGGTGCTCATAGGAACCTTAAACTCAGTAGTTCCAAAATTGCATCAAACCTCTGCTGATTCCTCTCCTATTCTCTTTCCTGCTTCACAGTGACGTCTCTCCAGTGACCTTGGTTTGAGTCACTTGGACTCAGAATCATGAAGTCAGCCTCTTGCAGCCTCACTTTTTCTGCTGTCCTTGCATTTACATGTAAGCCTCCTTGGGCTTCAGTGATAAGCTCACTGTGATTTTCCAACCATACCAGTTATATTTGTACCCTTGGCACACGCTGATTACTCTACTGTCCTGTCCCTCCCCTCCCCTCCCCAGAGTCTTGCTCTGTCACCCAGGCTGGAGTGGCACAATCTTCGCTCACTGTAAGCTTCGCCTCCTGGGTTCATGCCATTCTCCTGCCTCAGCCTCTTGAGTACCTGGGACTACAGGCGCCCACCACCATGCCTGGCTAATTTTTTGCCTTTTTACTGGAGACGGGGTTTCACCATGTTAGCCAGGATGGTCTTGATCTGACCTCGTGATCCACCCACCTCGGCCTCCCAAAGTGCTGGGATTATAGGCCTGAGCCACCACGCCCGGCCTCTTCTCTTCTCCTTTCCTTTTCTTTTCTTCTCTTTTCCTTTTCTCTTCTTCCTTTTCTTTTCTTTTCTTTCTTTCTTTTTTCTTTCCCTTCCCTTCCCTCCCCTCCCCTCCCCTCCCCTCCCCTTTTCTCTTTTCTTTTCTTTTCTTTCTCTCTCTCTCTCTCTCTTTCTCTCTCTCTTTCTTTCTTTCTCTCTCTCTTTCTTTCTTTCTTTCTTTTTTTCTTTCTTTTCTTTTCTTTCTTTCTTTCTATGGGGTCCTGCTCTGTCACCCAGGCTGAAGTGCAGTGGCGCAATCTCAACCACTGCAACCTCCGCCTCCTGGGTTCAAGCAATTCTCCTGTCTCAGCCTCCCAAGTTGCTGGGATTACAGGCACACACCCCCACACCTGGCTAATTTTTTTTTAATTTCTTTTTTTTTTTTTTGAGGCAGAGTCTCACTCTGTCGCCCAGGCTGGAGTGCAGTGGCATGATCTCGGCTCGCTGCAAGCTCCACCTCCCAGGTTCACATCATTCTCCTGCCTCAGCCTCCGGAGTAGCTGAGACTACAGGCATCTGCCACTACACCCGGCTAATTTTTTTGTATTTTTAGTAGAGATGGGGTTTCACCGTGTTAGCCAGGATGGTCTCGATCTCCTGACCTCGTGATCCGCCCGCCTTGGCCTCCCAAAGTGCTGGGATTACAGGCGTGAGCCACCATGCCCAGCTTAAAATTTTTAGTAGAGACAGGGTTTCACCATACTGGCCAGGCTGGTATCGAACTGCTGACCTCAGGACCCATCGCGCCCAGGCTGTCTTGTCTTTATGTGCTAGGAAATTTCCTGTTTCTTCATCAAGTCTCTGCTCAAGCCTTTTCTTGCCAGTGCCTTCTCTGACTATGCAGATTTCATTATACCCTGAGTGTCTTTTCCAGATTTTTAGTTGTATGTCTGTCTCCCAATTGTACCAAGATTTAAATTGCAAGGATATTGATTTATGCAGCTTTGATCCACAGTGCCTGGGGTCTCTTATTCTGTCCTTAAAATGTAAGGCTTTAAAATTAATATTGTGAGGCCGAGCGTGGTGGCGCACGCCTTTAATCCCAGCACTTTGGGAGGCCAAGGCCGGCGGATCACGAGGTCAGGAGACTGAGACCATCCTGGCTAACACGGTGAAACCCCGTCTCTACTAAAAATACACACAAAAAATTAGCCAGGCGTGGTGGTGTGTGCCTGTAGTCCCAGCTGCTGGGGAGGCTGAGGCAGGAGAATGGCGTGAACCTGGGAGGTGGGGCTTGCAGTGAGCCAAGATTGCACCACTGCACTCCAGCCTGGGTGACAGAGTGAGACTCTTGTCTCAAAAAAAAAAAACAAAAAAACATGATAATAACATTATGTACATTTGTGGAGTAAGTGAAAAACAATAAGCATTGATAGACTTCACACTGATTCCTAAGTATTCTTTTTTTCCTCAGATGTTCCTGTCAACTTTAGGTCCTTTTAATGCTGTTTTGTTTTGTTTTGTTTTGTTTTTGAGACAGGGCCTTGCTCTGTTGCCCAGGCTGGAGTACAGTGGCACAGTCACAGCTTACTGCAGCCTTGACCTTCCAGGCTCAGATGTTCCTCCTGCCTCAGCCTTCCAAGTATCTGTTTCCACAGGTACGCACCACTGTGCCTGGCTAATTTTTTTTTTTTTTTTTTTGAGACAGGGTCTGCCTATGTTGTTCAGGCTTTAAGTCCTTTTAATGGGTGTCTCTTTCTCTTCCTTCTCCTTTTCTTCAGCTCCTCTCTCATTTGCTTTTCCTGGGCTACATAAATGACTTCTCAAATTTCATTGGCTTTTCTGTCACCTAGCCTGCATGGAACATGCTCTCTTTTGAAGGAATTCAAGCCATCTAGTAACCCTTTTTTTTTTTTTTTTTAATTTGAGACGGAGTTTTGCATTTGTTGCCCAGGCTGGAGTGCAATGGTGCAATCTCGGCTCACTGCAACCTCTGCCTCCCAGGTTCAAGCGATTCTCCTGCCTCACCCTCCCGAGTAGCTGGGATTATAGGCATGCGCCACCACACTCAGCTAATTTTGTACTTTCAGTAGAAACGGGGTTTCACCATTTTGGTCAGGCTAGTGTCAAACTCCTGACCTCAGGTGGTCCACCCGCCTTGGCCTACCAAGGTGCTGGCATTACAGGCTTGAGCCACTGTGCCCAGCCTACTTTTTGTTTAAATAAGCCTTGAGATTTAGTTCCACAGGGTCTTTTCACATCAATAAGATGCAATTTTATTGTCTTAATTTTATTGTCCTTAATCTTCCTTTCTGTTCATGCAGTTTCTGTAAGTTGTTTTCATTCTTCACATCACATGCTTTCTCTCATTGTTTGTTCCAAGTTATAGTCATAAAATCTGAGTTGAAAGGGATCTTAGAAAATTGTTACCTTTGTTACCCACTTAGTGCAGAAATCAGCTCTGTAGTATTGATAGGGGTTACTGTGCCACTGTTGGAACCCTTCCAGGGCCTGAGCTCAGTGCTTCCTAGGCAGCTCATTTCTCTGTTAGACAACTTGAGTCCTTCAGTCATTTCCCTTCCTTGTGTCAAAATCTGCCTCACTAGTCTATTCAAGGGTCCTGGTTTTTCCCTCGGGAAGCTTATTTCCATATGACAGACCGAATATACTTTGCTGTCCCTTAATCCTCTTATGCTGCAATAGGCTAACAATATTGGGAAAAAGTCATATTTCCTTGACTCACACAGTACTAGAAAGTAACTTGTAGAGTATTAGAAAACTTAATCTGTAAGACATCATAAAAGAAGATTTAGTTACTTTTTTTTTGTTTGTTTTTAACTTCGGGGTGTAGAAAGATATTTTGAGCTTTATATTTAAGGAAGAAGCCATAAAGGAAAAGATTTATAGTTTAGACTTTATGAAAACTGGAAAGATCAGTAATAAATCAGGAAAAGATATTTATGATACACATGACAAGCAAAGAGTTATACTCAGCAGCTCTTACTAATAAGAGAAACAAAGAAGGAGTACCCTGATAGGCAAGTGGGAAAACATGAATTGGTGATTTATGGAAATACAGGAGAAATGTCTAGTAAGCTGTAAAATTTTTAAAATACCAGAAGTCAAATTAAGATGTCAGTTTTGCTTGTCAAATTGACAGAAATTTAAAAATTGTTAATACCCTGTACTGATGAATATATAATGAAATGGACCCTTTTATACACTTGTGATTATTGTGAAATACGTATTTGGTCTTTGACCCCTGACATAAAACTCCTGAAATCCTTAAAACTTCCAAAGTGATGTCTTTTGTATTCTAATGAGGTGACTGGTGGCTGGCAGCCCCTAGGTAGCTTAAGGATGGGGCTGGTCACCAGAAAGAACAAGGCAAGATTAGAGGGTTGGGACTTTCAGTTTCATCCCCCAGTCTCTAGGAAAGGGAGAGGGGCTGAAAGTTAATTGATACCAGTGACCAGTGGTTAATCAACCATGCCTGTATAATGGAGGCTCCTTAAGAACAAAGAGGGACTGGGTTCAGAGAGCTTGCAGATAGCCAAACACGTGGAGGCTTACACACATCCATGTGTTGGGAGGGTGGCATACCCCCCTCCATGGGGACAGAAGTCCCTGGGCTTGGGACTCTTCCAGATCTTGAGCTTTGTATCTCTTTATCTGGCTGTTTATTTGTATCCTTTAAAATATTCTTTTTAATAAACTGGTAAATGGAGCAAATGAGCAAATTAATTGAACCCGAGATGGGGGTTGTGGGGACCCTGATTTCTGCCATTTGTTAGAAGCATTGGAAAATAACCTGGGGCTGGCGATGAGCAGAAGTGGAGTGGGAATGGGGCAGAGTCTTGGGGACTAGCCCTCAGTCTGTGGGATCTGACTCTATTCCCAAGTAGATAGTGTCAGAATTAAATTAGAGGGCACCCAGCTATTGTCCACTACAAAATTGATTGCTTGCTTGGTAGGTGGGAAAAAACTTCCCACATTTGGTCACAAAATTATCCTGTGTTGTGTGAGAGCAGAGGAAAAACAGTTTGTGTGTGTTTTTTTTTTTTTCCAACTCATTGCTAGTATTAGAAATATAAGCAGGTCCAGTCTTTTGAGGGGCAGTTTGGCAGTATGCTTGGAACAGGAATTATATTCTAGGAATTTATCACAAAGATATTGTCAGATGCACAGAATAATTGATGGTTATACAGGTGAGTTGGGTGGAATTCTGGAAGCAGACATGTAGGAGGAGCTAGCAGTGTAGGAAATTTCTTGGAGATGAGTGGCAGGGGTAGTATTGCCTGTGAAAGTTGAAGAGGGAAGAAAGCAGGACATGTGGGTGTTGGGGAGAAAGCCTTCAGGCCCTGATCCAGATCTTAATAGCCATGCAAGGAAAGAAGGGAGGAAGCCCAATTGAGCAGTGAGAGCCGCAGAACAATGTGGATCTGACAAAGTCTGGGCCAGGCAGCCCTGACATCCCTACTGTGCCCAGTCTTCACCTACCAGCTGCCTAGGGAGAAAGTGGTCTTGGGTCTATACTGCAGCAGATTCCAAAGGCTCTACAGGTGGAGACGGTCAGCGAGCTGCAATCTTTGTAGGCACAGGACTAGGTATTGCTTGAAGGGAGAATCAGAATGGCGTACCTCTTTGGCTGCCATGCGAGGAAGTTCGTTGTAGTGTTATTTAGTAAAATAGCACAAATTGGAACATTCATTGCAGTGTTACTAAAACAGCACAAATTAGAAATGATTTTTTTTTATACTAAATAATTTTCTAATTAGGAGTAATTTTAAAATAAGATTGCATTTGTATTTTAAACTGTCATTGTTACAGTGCAAGCTTTTGTTAAGCTTGAGACTCTTAACTCTTTTATATGAACTATCAAGAATTTCCCCATCTTGATGATCTTTTGAGACTAAAAAGTAGAATTTGCAGTTATCCTTTAACTTTTGATGTATTTGTTGGAGTTTGATGGTATAATGGAGGTGCTATTTTGCTGGGATTGGACAACCCTAAGCCTTGCTGTACTGACACCCTCCCGAGGATATGCAAACAGGCCATGCACACTGGAGGCCAACTTGCCGCTGCCTTATCTTGCTCATTCTTGGTAATTTCACTTGAGTTCTTTTTTGTTTTTTTGGAGACTGAGTCTTGCTCTGTTGCCCAGGCTGGGGTGCAGTGGCGCTCTCTCGGCTCACTGCAACCTCTGCCTCCTGGGTTCAAGCAGTTCTCCTGCCTCAGCCTCCCAAGTAACTGGGATTACAGGCACACACCACCACGCCTGGCTACTTTTTGTATTTTTAGTAGAGAGAGGGTTTCACCATGTTGGCCAGGCTGGTCTCAAACTCCTGACCTCAAGTGATCCACTGGTCTTGGCCTCCCAGAGTGCTGGGATTAACAGGTGTGAGCCACCGTGCCCGGCCTCCACTTGAGTTCTTTTTTTTCTGGGTTGTAATTAGCATCCACTTCTAGCAGTATGGTCTGCATTAACTTGAATAACTTAATGTTACTACTTGTTTTAGGAAAATTTTAGATCATTGTTAACCTGTAACTTTATTTTAACTTGAATTTTCCGTTAACCTGAAGATGTTATAAAATGATTTTAAATAATGAGTCTGTGGAATCCTTCAAAGTATTGTTTCAAGCCAAATACCCCACCCTCCTGAAACTCATGAAATAGGCCCAGGTAATAATTATTTTTTTATTTTTTTTATTTTTGAGACCGAGTCTCACTCTGTCGCCCAGCCTGGAGTGCAGTAGTATGATCTGGGCTCACTGCAACCTCCGCCTCCCAGGTTCAAGCAATTCTCTTGCCTCCTGGTGAATGGAGCAAATGAGCAAATTAATTGAACCCAGCCTCCTGAGTAGTTGGGATTACAGGCATGCGCTGCCATGCCTGGCTAATTTTTGTATTTTTCGTAGAGATAGGGTTTCACCATGTTGGCCAGGCTGGTCTTGAACTCCTGACCTCAAGTGATCTACCTGCCTCAGCTTCCCAAAGTGCTGAGATTACAGGTGTGAGCCACCACGCCCGGCCTCCAGATGATAATTATTTAGGCCACTTTTTGCTTTTTGTTCTCTCTCTCGCTGTCGCTCATATTATCCTAAAGAATGCCAAGAAACACCACATAGAATCCCAAGGGACAGTTTAAAAACTTTGGTTCTATATTTTGGACTAACTTTATAATAATAAAAATTTTTGAAAAGTGAAGTTAAAGTCAAGTGATTATAGGGCCGGGCGCGGTGGTTTACGCCTATAATCCCAGCACTTTGGGAGACTGAGGTGGGCGGACCGGAGGTTGGGAGTTCAAGACTAGCCTAACCAACGTGGAGAAACCCTGTCTCTAGTAAAAATACAAAAATTAGCCGGGTGTGCTGGTGCATGCCTGTAATCCCAGCTACTCTACTTGGGAGGCTGAGGCAGACAAATCGCTTGAACCGGGGAGGCAGAGGTTGCAGTGAGCTGAGATCATGCCATTGCACTCCAGCCTGGGCAACAAGAGCGAGACTCCGTCTCAAGAAAACAAAACAAAACAAAAGAAAACAAAACAAAAAAACATAAAGCTAAGTCAGGATTCTGTTGCCTGAGGCTCATTGTTCTGCTTAAGTGGTGGCTGTAAGGTATTTTCAGAAATATCTCCCAGCAGGGTAAGGAAAATTGTTATCTAGGGGCCTGTTGGGAAAGAACCATCAGAAGTTTATCTGTAATTGGCAGATAGGAAAAGGCCATGTTTCCCAAGGGCCCCAGGATGAACTTTGTGTCTGTCACATTGCCTGTATCCCACAAACTGAGATTTTAAAGAAGGTGCAGCACCTGACCTTCCTCCAGCTATCCCACGTCTGGCACTTCTTTCTAGAACTCATAGATAATACAACTTTTAAAAAAGTATATGGTAGCACTTGCTAGGAGTTAAGTTACTGTATGGGATTTTTCCTTTTGGAAAGTAGGTGTATAGATTTATATATGGTTTTGTGTGTGTGTGTGTGTGATATATATGTATCTTTAAAATAGAAGCTACAGGAAAAACAAATTGACTGTGTAGTCAAAGGTGGTTTGAGATGGTTAGTCTCCTTACCCCCTTGTGCGTTGAAACGAGATTGTGGTCATCTATTGTGCATTCATGTTTCTCTGAGACACAGTCACAAGGTCAAGGACCATATCTTAACTACTGTTGAGACTGCAGAGCCTAGCTGAGTGGTTTACACATACTAAGTGGGTGGTCAACAATAGAGCAGGCCAGGATTCTTGCAGATTTTTAATTTTTTTCTAATTTAGTGTTCCTTAGCCCTACACAGAGCTCTGTTTGTCATTAGAGGGATTCAGTCAACTCTTGTCCTATTATTACTTTTCCTGCTAATTTATTAAAAACCTTTTCCAGCCAGGCATGGTGGCTCATGCCTATAATCCTAGCACTTTTTGGGAAGCTGAGGCAGACAAGTTGCTTCAGCTCAGGAGTTCGAGACCAGCCTGGGCAACAGAGTGAGATGTCATCTCTACAAAAAAATTAGCCAAGTGTGCTGGGATGTGCTGGTGGTCCCGTCTACTCAGGAGGCTGAGGCAGGAGGATAGCTTGAGCCTGGGAGGTGGAGGATCTCGGCAGTGAGTCGAGATCATGCCACTGCACTCCAGCTTGGGTGACAGAGCCAGAACCTATTTTAAAAATAACTAAAGTAATAAATTTTAAAAAAATTCAGAAAACCTTTTCCAGTATTAAACTTGTTTTGGAAATTTAACTGACCAAGTAGTACTAGTGGAAAATATTTGAAATAATTATTCATATTACTTTAGTGTGACTTATGTAAACTTACTGATCAAAACATTTATCCACTGAGATTTTAAGTAGGCTTTTTGGCCGATGTTCAAAAACACAGTAAATGAATAAACAAAAGCAGATATTTGACATGAACTTACATAAATGACAGAAATTTAACCTGTATTTTATTTAAGTTTAATGGCAAATGAGTATAAAGCCTCTAATTTTTTTCTTTTTTTTTTTTGAGTTGGAGTCTCGCTGTCTGCCAGGCTGGAGTGCAGCGGCCCGATCTCGGCTCACTGCAAGCTCTGCCTCCTGGGTTCACGCCATTCTCCTGCCTCAGCCTCCTGAGTAGCTGGGACTACAGGTGCCCGCCAGCACGCCCGGCTAATTTTTTGTATTTTTAGTAGAGACGGGGTTTCACCGTGTTAGCCAGGATGGTCCTGATCTCCTGACCTCATGATTCACCCACCTCGGCCTCCCAAAGTGCTGGAATTACAGGCATGAGCCACCATGCCTGGCCTAAAGCCTCTAATTTTTTTCTAAGTAAATTTTACTTGTCAACGCTAAGCAGCATTTCACCAAAACTCATCATATGCTGTCATTATATTAAAAACGAAAAACCACTTTTTTACCAGTAATTTTTAAAGTTTGATTTTCAGCCGGCTGTGGTGGTGCATGCCTGTAGGCCCAGCTGTTTGGGAGACTGAGGTGGGAGGATCACCTGAGCCGAGGAGGTTGAGGCTGCAGCGAGCTGTGATCGCACCACTGCACTCCAGCTTAAGCAATAGAGGGAGATCTTTTCTCTAAAATAAAATAAAAATTAAACTTTTCCTTAAAGTTCTATACTTGACAAGTCAAAATAATATAGCCTCAGTGAATTATATGTGTGGTGCATCCCTTATAGTAGACACAGATGCTGAGAGGCAAGCAGGTAGTGTGTTAGGTCCGGAATTAACGATGAGCATGGAATGTTCTACCCTCCTCCTCATTGTGTCTAATGCAGGGCTCTGAACAGGGGCCCTAGCCAGATACTATCTGTGGCACTTAGCGTTTAGCAGAAAGTCAGACTCTAAATGGACATTTCTGGGTTACTCAGTCTGCCACTCAGGTATTATCCCTGATGTGTTCGTTTTTTCCATCAAATTCTTACACTTGCTGTACTTTCTCCAAGTACGAAATTCTGCCTTCTGGTGTTTAGGGATTTTTTTTTCTACCTTAAATTTCTCATCTAGATTTATAACTCCTTTCTGACTCACTTCAAAGTCATTTTCTTCTTTGACTCCTGCCTTCAGTGATCTCTAATTTCTCCAAATTTCTGTAACCACCACTGTTTGTTTCCAGGGGCTCTCACTTTGTTTCTGTCCTACAGACTAGAGGGACGTGATACTGCTTAGGTACCACATGATTACTGGGACTGGGGGGCCTTTCAAAATGGCAGGGTGTAAGTATATGTGTGGTTAAAAGCTAAAGCCTGAAGCCAGGTGTTAAAATCAGGGTAGTCTCTGATGTGCTTTGTATCATTACATATTTTTCGCTTTTTAGATTGTGAAAACACAACTAGGACCGTTGTGTCCCTCACTGAGCTTTTGCATGCTTTTAAATAGGAGCATCTTCCAACTGACAAGCATCATTTTGTGTTGGAAAAACTTAGGATTTGAAAACACTGTTGGCTGGGTGCGGGGGCTCAGGCCTGTAATCCCAACACTTTGGGAGGCCAAGGCGGTAGGATCACTTGAGGTCAGGAGTTTGAGACCACCCTGGCCAACGTGGCAAAACCCCGTCTCTACTAAAAATACAAACATAAGCCAGGCGTGGTGGTGCTTGCCAGTAATCCCAGCTGCTCGGGAGGCTGAGGCAGGAGGATCGCTTGAACCTGGGAGGCAGAGGTTGCAATAGCCGAGATTGTGCCCCTGCACTCCAGCCTGGGTGACGGAGCAAGACTCTGTCTCAAAAAAAACACACCGTTATTCAGAGTGTTCAGTCACAAGGTCAGCCTATTTTATCAAAATGTACCAGCAAAAGATTGTTGTTAGCATATATGAAATTCAGTCACGATGTACACTATTTTGTCTGTGTAGGATTCATTCACTTCATTCACTCTGTGTGTGTGTGTGCGCGCGCGGGCACAGAGGATCAGGGTGAGGTGGTGGGAGCACCCAAGTTCTCTCTTTCATTGCAATGCCATTTGTTGCAGCATGGTTTGTTGTAATTACAGAGGAGAGGACAGTCTCAATGAAGAGCGTCGATATATATACCACGCTGTAGTATACAGAGGAGAACACTATGCTGTAGAAAGAATAAGGTAGATCTAAATAGTACTGCAAAACAGTCTCCAGGAGAGATTCAGCAAAAAAACCCACAGCGCAGAGCATTAGACGGCTACCATTTATATAAACAAAGGAGGCCTGCTTAGACATGCACAGCCTCTCTCTGGAAGGATGCGTAAGGGTCTGGTGCCTCTCGGGAAGAGCGCTGAGCTACTAGAGAATCAGGAGTGGGAAGGGAGTAATTGTGCACTGTATTCTCATTGACACCATTTGCAGTTTTTTTTACCACATTCATATTAATACTGCTTTTTAAATAATGTGACGTTTCCTCAGTATCTTGTGCTGTATTCAGAAGTAGGATAGCAGTACCTTGGAATTAGTACAGTTTTTCTTGTACCTCTCTTCCCTCATTCTCTACTGTTGCGAACAGTGAATATCCATTTGGTTACAACTTGAGGCAGTAGAAGGAACACCAGTTTGGCAGTCAAATCAGACAGACCTGTGTCTATACCCTACTGGCTTGTATGATTTTGGGTAAATTACACAACCTTTCAGAATCCAAATTTTTTCATCTAGGCTGTGGGAATGTTAATATGTATAGCTCAGAGGTATTGTAAGGATTAAATAAGAAAATGAACTTAATGAGCTAGCATAGTGATATAGATGTGTAATATGAGTTCTATAAATGATTATTTTAGTGACTAAGGTACTTGTTCAAATTATAAAATCCCTGCTTTCCCCACCGCACTGCAATTGTAGCATTCTTGACATTTGTATTTCCTCTGACACCCTGCAGTGGAACATACCTAATTTTGAGGGACTTCTTGGCTCTTAGAGTATCTTTAAAAATGAAAAGGCTGGGCATGGTGGCTCACACCTGTAATCCTAGCACTTTAGGAGGCCGAGGCAGGCCGATCACGAGGTCAGAAGTTTGAGACCAGCCTGACCAACATGGTGAAACCCCGTCTCTACTAAAAATACAAAAATTAGCCAGGCATGGTGGCGCGCACATGTAATCCCTGCTACTCAGAGCTGAGACAGAGCTGAGGCAGGAGAATCACTTAAACCCGGGAGACGGAGGTTGCAGTGAGCCGAGATCATGCCACTGCACTCCAGTCTGGGTGACAGAGCAAGATGCCGTCTCAAAAAAAAAAAAAAAAAAGTTCTTTCTCTCTCTACTTGTAAATGGAAGTTTACTAATTTCTTAAAATTTTTTTGTGTATATTACTATATATGTTGAATATTATACGTAATTTACTTATGTAGATACCTATCCAGCAAGAAAGCCACAATTTCAAACACGATTCAGTAATGTAGACTACATGTCAAAACTTGGTGATAACAACATTATTATAACACCTTATTCATGTAAATATATTATTTAGATAATGGGTTTTGGGGCCGGGCGCGGTGGCTCACGCCTGTAATCCCAGCACTTTGGGAGGCAGAGGCAGGCGAATCACGAGGTCAGGAGATCGAGACCATCCTGGCTAACACAGTGAAACCCTGTCTCTACTAAAAATACAAAAAATTAGTCGGGCATAGTGGCGAGCGAGCGCCTGTAGTCCCAGCTACTCCAGAGGCTGAGGCAGGAGAATGGCATGAACCCGGGAGGCGGAGCTTGCAGTGAGCCGAGATTGCGCCACTGCACTCCAGCCTGGGCGACAGTGCCACACTCCGTCTCAAAAAAAAAAAAGATAATGGGTTTTGGGGAGTAATGTTTCTGTTTCCTTTTAAGCCTTTGTATTCCCTTTTTAGCTCTTTCAGTCTCACATGGCAACGAAAACAACTTGTATGTCTTCACAAGGATCAGATGATGAACAGAGAGTGAGTATGTCTTTTAAATAGATACCATATTGTACTCTAAATGCTTCTATGATTTTAAAATAACTACTTGGAGTGCTCATAGACTCTTGTGATAGAGACTTCCGTTTGTACTTACCTCCAATGTGAATTTTTCTGTTGATTCAAGTGAAAAGTCGATGATGGATTGAATAATTAACTATCCACAATATTCTTAATTGAGTATCCACAATATTCTGAGATTAAGGAAATTTTTTTTTTCTGTTTCTTTTTTCATTTCCTTTTTTTTTTTAGACAGTGTCTTGCTCTGTCGCCCAGGCTGGAGGGGAGTGGCATGATCTTGGCTCACTGCAACCTCTGCCTCCTGGGTTCAAGCGATTCTCCTGTCTCAGCCTCCCGAGTAGCTGGGATCACAGGTGACCACCACCACGTCCGGCTAATTTTTTTGTATTTTAGTAGAGGTGGGGTTTCACCATGTTGGTAGGCTAGTTTTGAACTCCTGACCTCAAGTGATCCGCCCACCTCAGCCTCCCAAAGTGCTAGGATTACAGGCATGAGCCACCACGCCTGGCCGTTATTTGTTTTTTGAGCACACTGCAGAATGTGGTGGGTGCATAGAACTCCTGTGAATGGCAGAGTTTAGGGAGCCCTTGGGTGGTCCTGCCAGATGCCTCCCTGATGCAAGATTAGACCTGATGCTTCTAAGGGTCTGTGGGGAGGGGTTTGGTAATTCATATTGAAATTTGTATTTAAAAATAGGAAGTAAATTTAATTTGGTGAAAGCGGTGAGTAACTAGAAAGAAAATTACAAATACAAACATGGGTAATTCAGCAAGTTGTTTTTTATTTTGTATGTTTTTGAGACAGTGTCTCACTCTGTTGCCCAGGCTGGAGTGCAGTGGTGCAATCTCGGCTCACTCAACCTCCACCTCCCAGGTTCAAGCAGTTCTCATGCCTCAGCCCCCCAAATAGCTATGATTATAGGCATGTGCCACCACACTCGGCCAATTTTTGTATTGTTATTAGAGATGGGGTTTCGCTCATGTTGGCCAGGCTGGTCTTGAACTCCTGGCCTCAAGTGATCCATCTGCCTCTGCCTCCCAAAGCGCTTGGATTACAGACATGAGCCACCACACCTGGCCAGTAATTCAGTAAGATTAAATAATTTCCTTTAGTTCTGTGCTCCAATAACTGTAGTCTCTTCTTGTTTTTCCGTCTTTCTCCATATATCAATGGTACTAACAGTCTATTCCATCTTCCTCACAGACTTTTTGAATGATGTTTAATCCTCCAGAGATTACTGTCAGAGTCACTAGTAATCTTTAGTGACTAGTCCATCCAGTGGCTGTTGCTTAGTTTCTTTTTCCCTGGTCCCTCTTCTGTGTTACATCATGGGGACCACACCCTCATTTTTGAAATGCTTCTTTTTTCCAGTGACATTAAAATCCTGTCATTGTAGAACTAGAAGGGATCCTAGAGGCCATTTAGTTCAACTTTTATGTAATAAGCATATGCCTATCAGATAACAACTTTAACAAGTTATGAAGTTCTTACCATCTTGAACACTTTCACGAGGAAGAAGCCTAGTGCTTCTTCAGTGCTCTTTAAAAAAATATGAAGATAACATGCTTACATGACTAAAAATGATTCAGATGGCACAAAAGAGAATATAGTATACTAGTTTTCTGTTGCTGCATAACAAATCTTCACAAATTTAGCTGCTTTTAAAACAGCATCTGTTTGTTAGCTCTCAGTTCTATAGGTCAAAGGCCAGACGTGGCTCATCTGCCTTCTCTGCTCTGGGTTTCATACTCAAGGGGTCAGCTGCTGGATTCTTATCTGGAGGCTTTCCTTCCATACTCTTTCCGGTTGTTGGCAGAATTCAGTTCCCTGCTGGCTGGGAGTTGTTGTCAGCTCCTAGAGACCACTCCATTCTGAAAGCTAGCAAGAGAGAACTGGCAGGTGGAGTTCTCTTCATGCTTCACGTCTTTGGCCAGGAAGTGCCCAGGCCCTGTTAAGGATTTACCTCATGGCCGGGCACAGTGGCTCACGCCTGTAATCCTAGCACTTTGGGATGCCCAGGCAAGTGGATCACCTGAGGTCAAGAGTTTGAGACCAGCCTGACCAACATGGTGAAACCTTGTCTCTACGAAAAATACAAAAATTAGCCAGGCAGGCTGGCAAGCACCTATAATCCTAGCTGCTCAAGAGGCTGAGGCAGGAGAATCGTTTGAACTCAGGAGGCAGAGGTTGCAGTGAGCTGAGACCACATCATTGCACTCTAGCCTGGGCAACAGAGCAAAAACTCTGTCTCAAAAGAAAAAAGGAAAAAAAAAAAGGATTTACCTCATTAGGTCAGGCCCACCCAGGATAGTCTCCCTTTCGAAGGCTGACTGGTTTGGGACCTTAATCACTCTGTAAAATCTCTTCTCAGTGACACCTAGGTTAGCGTTTGATTTAATAACTGGGAGAAAGTTTGTGTGCACCAGGGGCATCAGTGTTAGTGACCATCTCAGAATTCTGCCCACCATATACAATAAAAAGCGATTTCTTCTCACGCCAACCTGTAAGTCTACTGCTGACTGGTAACCACTCCCAATAGTCTGTCATTACCCTTCGAGACATTTACATCTGTATTTTTATATATATATATATATATATGTAATTATGTGAAAAATGCACATAATGCATATTTTTAAAAACTCTGACCTCAGTAAATAAATCACTATCGGGATACCTAGCTAGTCATCCATGTTGTGACATATATCAGTAGTTTAGTATACTACAAGTTGTTTATCTATTCACCACTTGTTTGATATTTGGGGATCTTTCCAGTTTTTGACCATTGGGAATAAAACTGCTGTGAACATTGATGCATAAGTTCTTGTGTGGACATATGTTTTCATTGTTTTGGATACCTCCAAGCGGGTTTTTTTTGGCTATATAATAATATGTGTTTAACTTCATAAGAAACTGCCAAGCTAGTTTCCAAAGCAACTGTACCATTTTGCATTCAGACTAGCAAATTTATCAGCATTCCAGTTCTTCATTATCTCCAACACTTGACATGTTCAGCCTTTTTATTTTAGCTGTTTTATTGGATATTCAATGTTACTTTTTATTTATTTTTATTTTTATTAATTTTTTTGAGACAGAGTCTTGCTCTGTCTCCCAGGCTGGAGCACAGTGGCAGGATCTTGGCTCACTGCAACTTCCGCCTCAGGTTCAAGCGGTTCTCATGCTGTAACCTCCTGAGTAGCTGGGACTACAGGCATGCTCCACCATGCCCAGCTAATTTTTGTATTTTTGGTAGAGATGGGGTTTTGTCATGCTGGCCAGGTTGGTCTCAAACTCCTGGCCTCAAGTAACCTGCCTGCCTTGGCCTCCCAAAGTGCTGAGATTATAGGCATGAGCCACTGCACCTGACCTGACCACTTGAACCTGGGAGGTGGAGGTTGCAGTGAGCCAAGATCACACACCACTGCACTCCAGCCTGGGTGACAGAGTGAGACTCCATCTCAAAAAAGAAAAACAAAAAACAAAACAAACCAACAACAACAAACAAACAAAAAACCACGAAAATTACCCAGGCGTGGTGGCACCTATAATCCCAACTACTCCAGAGGCTGAGGTGGCAGGATCACTTAAACTCGGGAGATGGACATTTTACATTTTCTTGATAACTAATTTTCTATATGTGCCGTTGTCCTTTCGTTTTCTTCTTTGCTACCTTCTTTTGGATTAATAGAGAATTTTTGTGACTCAATTTCATTTCTGCTTTTGGCTTATTAGCTGTACCTCTTTGGCTTTTTATTTTTTTTTGATAGTAATTGACCTAGGCTTTAACTTACTACACCCAACCTTCAAATAATATAACATTTTAGCCCGGCACGGTGGCTCACTCCTGTAATCCTAGCACTTTGAGAAGCTGAGGCGAGTGGATCACCTGAGGTCAGGAGTTTGAGACCAGCCTGGCCAACACGGTGAAACCCCATCTCTATTAAAAATACAAAAGTTAGCCAGGCGTGGTGGGCACCTATTATCCCAGCTACTCAGGAGGCTGAGGCAGGATAATCCCTTGAACCTGGGGGGCGGAGGTTGCAGTGAGCCAAGATCACACCACTTCACTCCAGCCTGGGTGAAAGAGCAAAACTCCATCTCAAAAAAAAAAAAAAAAAAAAAAATATATATATATATATATATATATATATATATAACACTTTGTGTATACTGTAGAAACCTTATAACAATATTCCTTCAGTCCTTCTCCTGTATTTTGTGTTTCTTATACATTTTACTTGTGCATGTAACCTGTAACACATTGTTTTTGTTACTGCTTTAAACATTTCTATTTTCAAGAAGTTGAAAAAATCCTCTCCTATATTTACCCACATATTTACCTTTCTGATGATCTTCATTCCTTTTCGTAGATCTGTTGTCATTTTCCTTTCTCTTGAAGAACTTTTATCATTTCTTATACTGTGGGCCAACTGGCAGTGGATTTTCTCAGATTTTGTTTATCTGAAGTTGTCTTCATTTTGCCTTCATTTTTGAAGGATGTTTTTATTGGCTGTAGAATTCTACGTTGTCTTTTTTTTTTGGGGGGGAGGGCATTTTATAGGGGTCATTGTTTTGTCTTCTGGTTTGCATTGTTTCTTAAGCAACATCTGTAGCTCACTGCAATGTCCGCCTCCTGAGTTTAAGTGATCCTCCCACCTCAGCCTCCCGAGTAGCTGGGATTATAGGTGCCACCACGCCCGGGTAATTTTTGTGTGTGTGTGTTTTTTTTTTTTGAGATGGAGTCTTGCTCTGTCACCCAGGCTGGAGTGCAGTGGTGCGATCTCGGCTCACTGCAACCTCCACCTCCCAGGTTCAAGCGATTCTCCTGCCTCAGCCCCCTGAGTAGCTGGGACTACAGGTGTGTGCCACCACACCCAGCTAATTTTTTGTATTTTTAGTAGAGACAGGGTTTCACCGTGTTAGCCAGGATGGTCTCAATCTCCTGACCTTGTGATCCACCCGCCTTGGCCTCCCAAAGTGCTGGGATTACAGGCGTGAGCCACCACGCCAGGCCTAAAGTTTTCATTATCATTGTTTTTTAGCAGTTTGCTGTGATGTCCCTAGATGTGAGTTCCTTTGGATATTTCCTGTTTGTAGTTTGCTTAAATTCTTGTATCTCTGAGTTCAAGTTTAGAAAATTAGAAAGTTTTCAGTCACTATTACTTAGATATTTTTTTCCCTCCCTCCTACCCCCCACTTTCACCTTCTCTCTTTCTCTAACTTTTCTCCTTGTATTCCAGTTACTGGTATGTTAGATCATTTGATACTCTCACACAAGTTTTTAAGACTGTCATAGTTTTATCTTTTTTCTTCCTGTGAGATTTTTAGCTTGGATAATAACTATTGAACATATCTCTCTTCCATTATTTGATCTGCTGTTAGCACTAAATATATTTTTTACTTCAGATGTTGCATTTTTACATTCTAGAAATTCTGTCTGCTGCTTTTTGTTGTTGCGAGCTCTTTCATATCCTTCTGTAATTCCCCGTCATGCCACCCATTATATCCATCTTTTTCTTGTAGATTCTTTAGCATGTTTGTTACCATTATTTAAAGTTCTTACCTGCTAATTAAACATCTGATTCATTGTGGATCTCTTTCTGTTGACTTTCTTTCTTGACTGTGAATCACATTTTTCTGTTTTTTTCCTGTCATAATTTTTTTATTGTATAGTAGATACTATAGAGATGCTAGATTCTGTTTTCTTCTTCTGCAGAGTGTTGAACTTTGTTCTAACAGGCAATTAAATTGCTGACTGATCACATTGATCATGTTGAGCCTTGTTACAGGCTTTGTTAAGGCAGGTCTGCTTCAGCTGTGCTTTCTGATTGCTGAGTTATGGACCTTACTCCTAAAATGTGGCCCATCTAGGGTTTCATTAGAAGGCCTAGGGTGTTTACAGGAGACCCTTTAACTTACAGGCTTAAAATTTAAGCTCTGTCCATCTCCCCAAGATGGCACTTGAAAACTGCATAGCCCCTCCCAATTTTCATTTTCCCCCTTCTGGGATCTTTGTATTCCCTCTATATGTGTGCAGTTTGGCCATCAGTCATGGATTTGAGTGGAGTGTGTTTGTAGATTTTGGACTCCCTTCTTTCTGGAATTTTCTCCCTGAATTCCCAACCAATCTGTGTGCCCCAATCTCCAATGGACATCTTAACCCATTAAGACTATAACTTCCCTCCTGAGCTCTATCTTCCTTTTGCCATAATGACTAGGGAGTGCCTTCGGGGAAAAAGCTAGATAAACTCATCTCACCTGGTAAGTTTCCTTTCCTCAAGTCTTACTCTGTCCAGTGTCTATCTGCCTTTGGTTGCACTCTAGTGACTTAAAAGGGTTGCTTGTAATTGTTACCAGTAGGCAGGTAAGTTTGACCTAAGTTACTCTGCCATTACCGGGAGCTGAACCTGTATCTGTACTTTTGTTTTGTGCTTTTTTTTCACTTGACATTTTAATACAAGAATTTTCTAAGTTTTTATCATAAACAAATGGACTTTAACTTTTTATTTTATAAGTGAATATGCCATAGTTGGATATTTTCCTATTTTGGAAATCGAATGTTTTAATGTTATATGTAGTGCTAGACTCTCGTTGTATGAAGGGGATAAGAAATGTGTGTTTTGGGGATCTGGACACAGGTTTCTTTTTCCGAAAATTTACTTAATCACTTGTATCTTAGGTGAGGTATAATGATTATAAAAATTTTCATTTATTTGATATATTTGTCCTTTCAAGTGTGCCTACATCCTATTTAAGTCAAAGTTTTTTTTTTTTTAATTGCTGTTGTTTTTGTTTTTATTTTCCTTCAGAAAAGAGAAAACATTCGTTCGTTGACTATGTCTGGCCATGTTGGTTTTGAGAGTTTGCCTGATCAGCTGGTGAACAGATCCATTCAGCAAGGTTTCTGCTTTAATATTCTCTGTGTGGGTATGTGCCACCTACTCTTCCTCTAAGTTGTTCCTTCATATTCCTTGTGCTTACTTCATTCTTGTCATGGACAGAACAATGCTTATGTTATCAATTTGAAATCATGATCCCAGGGATTCTCTTTAGTTGTTTAGATTCTGTTAGTTTTGTTTTTCTTAGCTTTAAGCTTTTGGCTTGTTCTATAAACATCTCAGTGTTGTTGTCAGAGTCCTGAGTAGCTTAGCACACTTACTCTATGCTCTGCTAATGACTTGGGGGACCAGCCGTAGTGTGTATTTCTTTCATGCACACCCTGGCCTTTGAAATATTTGGGATCTTTGAAACCACTCTAGGCATTTACAGTTGTATTTCTTTTCAGCCATTCATGCAACCATAAAGACGTACCTTTGTGTGTTTCAGGGGAAACTGGAATTGGAAAATCAACACTGATTGACACATTGTTTAATACTAATTTTGAAGACTATGAATCCTCACATTTTTGCCCAAATGTTAAACTTAAAGCTCAGACATATGAACTCCAGGAAAGTAATGTTCAATTGAAATTGACCATTGTGAATACAGTGGGATTTGGTGACCAAATAAATAAAGAAGAGAGGTACGTGTTTTCTTCTTGTAATAAAACAAGTTTTTCTTATTTCAAGACATTGGCCTTATAGCCCCATGAACTGTGATTTGATTTTCTCCTATGGTAATCCATACCTTTCCTTCCACACATTAATTTTTAAAAATAAAATAATTAAGCAATATTTTGTTCTTATTAGCACATTGACATTTTTCTATCCATTTGTCTGATTTCTTTAGAATAATTTGAATCACCTTATTAAAATGTGCATTTCAGCAAAAGTAGCTTTAATTATTTCCTGACATGCAAATTCAGTGTATATTAATTATACTAATTTTCAGGCAGGTTTTATCTCCTTGAAGAAAAAAAATACAAGACATATAAGAACAATATATACAATGGCCAAATACATGATGTGTGAATTTTTTGTAAAATTATAATCAAATTAGCCAGTTACATTATTAATCATTGCAGGAAAGTTTTGATAGTGAAATTTTAATTTATATTTTACCTTATGTCTCTATTTGTTTTAATATTTCTCCTAAGGTCATATAAAGATTGAGTAGAGATTCTATATCAAATTTAAACTATGAAAGGGGGAAAAGGATTAGTAAAACAATAACTTTTTGTTCATTTTCCTTTTTGAAATGTATTTCAATTTTTTTTTTTTTTTTGAGGAGTCTCGCTCTGTCACCCAGTCTAGAGTGCAGTGGCTTGATTTCGACTCACCGTAACCTCCACCTCCCCAGTTCAAGCGGTTATCCTGCCTCAGCCTCCCAAGTAGCTAGGATTACAGGCACCTGCCACCACATCTAATTTTTTGTGTGTTTTTATTAGAGATGGGGTTTCACCATGTTGGCCAGGCTGGTCTTGACCTCCTGACCTCAGGTGATCCATCCACCTCGGCCTCCCAAAGTACTAGGATTACAGGCGTGAGCAACCGCACCTAGTCTTATTTCCATTTTTATAAGTAATTTTTTTCCTTTTAAAAAATAATTTCAACTTTTCGTTTAGATTTGGGTTACATTTGCAGGTTTATTACATGGGTATATTGTGTGATGCTGAGGTTTGGGGTACAAGTGATCCAATTACCCAGGCAGTGAGCATAGTACCAATAGTTAGTTTTTCAGCCTTTACCCTGTATCTCCCTTCCCACTCTAGTAGTCCCCAGTGTCTATTGTTGCCATGTTTATATCCATGTGTACCCAATGTTTAGATCCCACTTACTTATAAGTGAGAACATACGGTATTTGGTTTTTTGTTCCTGAGTTAATTTGCTTAGGATAACGGCCTCCAGCTTCATCCGTGTTGGTACAAAAGACTTGATTTTGTTCTTTTTTATGGCTGTGTAGTAGTCCGTGGTATGTATGTACCACACTTGTTTTATCCAGTCCACGTTGATGGGCAGCTAGGTTGATTCCATGTCTTTGCTATTGTGAATAGAGCTATGATGAACATGTGAGTACATGTGTCTTTTTGGTAGAATGATGTATTTTCTTTTGGATATATTCCAAGTTGGAATAGCTGGGTTGAATGGTAGTTCTGGTTTAAGTTCTTTGAGAAATCTCCAAAGTGCTTTCCACAGTGGCTGCATTAATTTACATTCCCACCAACAGGGTACAAGCATTTCCTTTTCTCTACAGCCTTGCCAGTATCTGTTGTGTTTTGACTTTGTAATAATAGCCATTCTGACTGTTGTGAGATGGTATCTCATGGTGGTTTTGATTTGCATTTCTCTAATGATGAGTTATGTTGAGCGTTTTTTCATGTTTGTTAGCTGCTTGTATGTCCATGTCTTTTGGCCACTTTTTAATGGGGTTGTTTTTTCTTTGTTTAGTTGTTAGTTTCTTACAGATTCTGGCTGCTAGGCTATTGTTGGATGTATAGTTTGTAAAAATTTTCTGCCATTCTGTAGGTTGTCTGTTTACTCTGATGATGGTTTGTTTTGCTCTGTAGAAGCTCTTTAGTTTAATTGGCAATTTTTGTTTTTGTTGCATTTGCTTTTGAGAACTTAATCGTAAATTCTTTTCCAAGACCAATGTGCAGCGTGGTGTTTTCTAGGTTTTCTTCCAGCATTCTTATTGTTTGAGGTCTTACATTTCAGTCTTTAATCCATCTTGAGTTAATTTTTTTTTATGGTAAAACGTAGGGGTCCCGTTTCATTTTTCTGCATACGGCTAGCCAGTTATCCTAGCATGATTTACTGAATAGAGAGTCCTTTCCCCATTGCTTATTTTTGTCAGCTTTGTTGAAGATCAGATGCCTGTAGGTGTGCGGCTTTATTTCTAGGTTCTCTGTTCTATTCCATTGGTCTATTTGTCTGTTTTTGTACCACAACCATGCTGTTTTGGTTATTGTAGCCTTATAGTATAGTTTGAAGTCAGGTAATGTGATTCCTCAGGCTTTCTTCTTTTGCTTAGTATTGCTTTGGCTATTCAGTCTCTTTTTTGTTTCTTTATGAATTTTAGAATAGTTTTTTCTAATTCTGTGAAAAATGACATTGGTAGTTTGATAGAAATAGCATTGAGGCCAGTTGTGGTGCCTTATGCCTGTAATCCTAGCACTTGGGAAGTTAAGGAGAGAGGATCGCTTGCCCAGGAGTCTTGAGACTAGCCTGGGCAACATGGTGGGACCTCGTCTCTATAAAAAATTAAAAAAAATGAACCAGTCATGTTGGTGGGCACCTATACTGCCAATACTCGGGAGGCTTCTGAAGTGGGACTGTCACTTCAGCCTGGGAATCATGCCACTGCCCTTGCAGCCTGGGTGGACAGAGTGATACCTGTCTCAAAAACAAAACAAAAAAACAGCAATAGCGTTGAGTCTGTAGATTGCTTTGGGCAGTATGGCCATTTTAACTATATTGATTCTTCCAACTATATTGATTCCATGAGCATTTTTTCAGTTTGTCGGTGTCATCTGTGATTTCTTTCAGCAGTGTTTTGTAGTTCTCTTTGCAGATATCTTTCACCTCCTTGGTTAGATATATTCCTAGGTTTTTGCGTGAGTGAGTGAGTGTGTTTGTGTGTCTGTTGTACATGGCATTGTGTTCTTGATTTGGCTCTCAGCTTGACCATTATTGATATACAGAAATGCTGCTGATTTTTGTATGTTGATTTTGCATCTTGAAACTTCACTGAAGTTGTTTATCAGTTCAGGAGCCATTTGGCAGAGTCTTTAGAGTTTTCTAGGTATGAAATTATATTGTCTGCAGAGAGATAATTTGACTTTTTCTTTTCCTATTTGGATGCCTTTTATTTCTGTCTCTTGCCTGACTTCTCTGGCCAGGACTTTCAAGTACTGTGTGAAATAAGAATGGTGAGTGCAGGCATCCTTATCTTGTTTCAGTTCTCAAGGGGAATGCTTTCATCTGTTGCCTATTTTATAACTTGTTTTTTCTCATTAACTTATTTGCTGGATTGTTTGTATTCTATCAATTACCGAAGCAGTATATAAATACGATTCTGTGAAAATATCAAATGGTACAGATCAGTTGGAACGCACCTTAGCCATTCCCCTGTGTTCAGTCCCATTTCTTCCCCCAGAGGAGCCACTGCTCTGAAATAGGTTGGTTTTTTTTTTTTCCCAGACCTTTCTTTAGTTCTTTTAAAATAAGCTTTATTAACATATGCTTTACATAGAATAAACTTTACTGATTTTTTTTTTTTTTGAGACAGGGTCTCGCTCTGTCGCCTAGGCAGGAGTGCAGTGGCTCAATCTCGGTCGGCTCACTGCAACCTCCGCCTCCTGGGTTCAGGTGATTCTCATGCCCCAGCCTCCCGAACAGCTGGGATTACAGGTGCCTGCCATGACACCTGGCTAATTTTTGAAAAAGTAGAGATGGGGTTTCACCATGTTGGTCAGGCTGGTGTTGAACTCCTGACCTCAGGTGATCTGCCCACCTCAGCCTCCCAAAGTGCTGGGATTACAGGCGTGAGCCACCTCTCCTGGCCTAACTTTGCTGATTTTAAGTGTACATTCAAAATGAATTTTCAGAAGCATATAGCATGTTGTAACCACTAGCATAGCTCTAATATAGGAAATGGCCGTGGTCATGGGTATTTTGCTGTCCTGCATATGCATATCAATCTTTAGCCAGGGACTTGGGGGCCCTCTCCAGATGTGTAGTGCTTCCTGCCTGTGCAACTTTCTTCTCTTCTGTTCCAACCTACAGATGTTGCTTTTGCCTCCTTGAACTCCTGTCTGGGTTTCCTCAACTCAGTGAATGGCCAGGCTCTGTGCTCTCTTTGCGCTGTGCCCGGGACACATGTCCCCAGTCAGGAAGCTGGGACATGGTAGGGCTCATAAAAGAGGGCATTTATTTCCTTTTTCAGTGGTCACAGTTTTATACTGCCTGTTTCCCAGTGTTTTAAAACCTTTTTTTCATTTATTTTGTTCCGGTTTCTAGTTATTTAAGGTGAGAAGATAAATCCAGTCCCAGTTCCTCTATCGTGACTGAAGACAGGCTTTATTTTTCTTTCTTTCATTGTTAATGCTGGACTGTACTGGGTAGGACCTGCAGTATTTTGTTGGATAGTCAGTGATGGTAGTGGGCACTGTCCCCTCATCATCCTAATCCCAAAGAGAAAGCTTTATTTTTTACCATGTACCATGCTTGTTTTGTTGTGGTCTTTTTGTTTATTTGGTTGGTTTTGGGTTTTGTTTTAGATAAAATAAAGAAATTCCTTTATATTACTAGTAAAAGTTCTTTTTTTTTTTTTTAGAAATCATTAATATATACTTTCACCAGATTTTTTTTTTTGCATTTTATGGAGAAATTGTGACTTCTTTCATTTAATCTTTAGTAAGGTGAGTTAGAGTAACTGATTTTTTTTATTGGCAAATTAACCTTGTAATTTTAGATACCATTCTGAGATCATAATATAGTGTTCCTTTTATATTATGCTATATTTTTCTTTTAGTTTTTTTTTTTTGCATCTGTGTTCATCAGTGAGGTTTTTTTAGCCTGTATTCTTGTCTTACACTCTTTTTTTAAGATGGAGCTTCACTGTTGTTGCCCAGGCTGGAGCGCAGTGATGCGATCTAGGCTCATTGCAACCTCCATCTCTCGGGTTCATTCGATTCTCCTGCCTCAGGCTCCCGAGTAGCTGGGATTACAGGCACCTGCCACCACGCCCAGCTAATTTTTGTATTTTTAGTAGAGACAGGGTTTCCCCATGTAGGCCAGGCTGGTCTCGAAATCCTGACCTCAGGTGATCCACACGCCTTAGCTTCCCAAAGTGCTGGGATTACAGGCATGAGCCACTGCGCCTGGCCTTTTATTTATTTATTTATTTATTTATTTATTTTTTATTTTTTATTTATTTATTTATTTTTTTGAGACGGAGTCTCGCTCTGTCGCCCAGGCTGGAGTGCAGTGGCGCGATCTCGGCTCACTGCAAGCTCCGCCTCCCGGGTTCACGCCATTCTCCTGCCTCAGCCTCTCCAAGTAGCTGGGACTACAGGCGCCCGCCACCACGCCCTGCTAATTTTTTGTATTTTTAGTAGAGACAGGGTTTCACCGTGGTCTCGATCTCCTGACCTCGTGATCCGCCCGCCTCGGCCTCCCAAAGTGCTGGGATTACAAGCGTGAGCCACCGCGCCCGGCCTATTTATTTATTTTTTTAAAATCAAGATTATGTTAGTCTTCTAAAAGGAGTTTAAGGAGTTTTCATTCTCTATTTTCTGGAAAAATTTGCATAAGATTAGAGTTATTTTTCCCTGGAATGTTTGGTAGAACTAACCAATAAAAATCAGGGCCTGGCTGGGTGTGGTGCTCATGCCTGTAATCCCAGCACTTTGGGAGGCCGAGGTGGGTGGATCACCTGAGATCAGGAGTTTGAGACCAGCCTGACCAGCATGGTGAAACCCCATCTCTACTAAAATACAAAAATTAGCCAAACGTGGTGGCAGGCACCTATAATCCCAGCTACTTGGGAGGCTGAGGCAGGAGAATCACTTGAACCCAGGAGGCGGAGTTTGCAGTGAGCCAAGATTGGGCCATTGCACTCAAGTCTGGTCAACAAGAGCGAAACTCCAACTCAAAAAAAAAAAAAAAAAAAAATCAGGGCCTGCAGTTACAAGATCAGAATTATTTTTCCCTGGAATATTTGATGGAACTTAACCAATAAAAAAAATCAGTACCTGGGGTTTTCTTTCTAAGAAGATTTTGAGTTGAATTTTTAAAAAATGATTATAAGACAATTCAGAGTTGGTTTTATTTTGTTTAGAGACAGTTTTGTAAGTTATAATTTTCCAGGAATCTGTCCATTTCATCTAAAGTTTCAAATTATTGGCTTAAAAATATTGATAATACACTCCTAATATCTTTTTATTGTCTGCATCATCTGTAATGATATTCTGTCTTTCCTGATAATAGTTGTTTGTGCTGCTTTTCTTTTTCTACTTGATTAGTCTTGACAAAGTGTTGTCAATTTATTTGATATTTTCAAATACCAAATTTTGGCTGTATCGATCCTTTCAGTTTTATGCTTTTCTTTTTTCCTGTTTCATTACTTTCTGCTCTTACGTCTATACTTTTGGAGTTTTGCTCCAAATTCTCATTGATTTTCAGCCTTATGCATTTAGTATTATAAACTACCCTGTAAGTGTGGCTTTGGCTACATTGCACGAGTTTGATACATAGTATTTTCAATTTCAGTAAATTTCTTTTTTTTTTTTTTTTTTTTTTCTTTTTTGAGGTGGAGTCTCACTTTGTTGCCCAGGCTAGAGTGCAGTGGTGTGATCTCGGTTCACTGTAACCACCGCCTCCCGGGTTCAAGTGATTCTCCTGCCTCAGCCTCCCAAGTAGCTGGGATTACAGGTGCCCACCAGCACTCCCAGCTAATTTTTGTATTTTTAGTAGAGATGGGGTTTCACCATGTTGGCCAGGCTGGCCTCGAACTCCTGACCTCAGGTGATCCACCCTCCTCGGCCTCCCAAATTGCTGGGATTACAGGCATGAGCCTGCCATGCCCGGCCAACAATTTCAGTAGATTTCTAATCTCCATTTTTATTTTATCCTGAAGCATTGACACTTTTATTATTATGTAGTGACCTTTTTTATCTTGTAATGCTTCCATGTCAGTGTTGTCTGCAGCTTTCTTATGTATGTTTGGTGTAGTTTTTCAGTCCCTTTACTTTCAACCTTTCTATGCCCTTGTGCTTTAGACATGTTTCTTATTGAGCATATTGTTGTCCCTTTAAAACCCAATCTGACAATGGTTACCCTTTATTTGATCGTGTAGTTCCTTCACAATTAATGTAATTACCAATATATTTAGGTTTAAATCTACCATCTTTTTTGTGTTTCCTGTTTGTCCTGCCAGTTCTATATTTATTTTTCCTTTCTTGCCTGATTTCTATGCTTATAGTGGTTCTCTTACACATTATCACACATAATCTTTCACTTAAAGTTGAAAATGAGTGTTTATACTTATCCTTGATAATACAAATAGACAATGAAATGAAATTTAGAAGAGTTAAATTTTGTTAACCCCTTCTCCTGATTGCTATTATATATTAACTCTATCTTTTTTTTTTTTTTTTTTTGAGACAAAGTCTCACTCCGTCACCCAGGCTGAAGTGCAGTGGCGCAATCTTGGCTCACTGTAACCTCCCGCCTCCTGGGTTCAAGTGATTCTTAAGCCTCAGCCTCCTGGATAGCTGGGACTGCAGGCACATGCCACCCCACCTGGCTAATTTTTGTATTTTTAGTGGAGATGGGATTTTGCCATGTTGGCCAGGCTGATTTCAAACTCCTGGCCTCAAGCGATCTTCTTGCCTTGGCCTCCCAAAGTGCTGAGATTGCAGGCGTGAGCCACTACCCGACCGAGTTCTCTCTTTCTTTTTCTTTTTTAATTTTGAGGTGGAGTCTCACTCTGTCACCCAGGCTAGAATGCAATGGCACAATCTCGGCTCACTGCAACCTCCACCTCCTGCACTCCAGCAGTTCTCCTGCCTCAGCCTCCTGAGTACCTGGGATACAGGCACCTGTCATCATGCCCAGCTAATTTTTGTATTTTTGCAGAGACAGGGTTTCACAATGTTGGCCAGGCTGGTCTCGAACTCCTGACCTCAGGTGATCCTCCAGCCATGGCCTCCCAAAGTGCTGGAATTACAGTGAGCCACCACGCCTGGCCGAGTTCTCTATTTTTTAACTACACGAGGTATTATTATATGGCCAGTATATGTTTATTACCATCTGTTAACCAAAAATTTCTGTGTCTCTCACATACTTGAAATTTTAGTCGGATATACAATTCTGGATTGCCAGTTATTTTCTTTCTTCCATTGGAAATATCATTCCACTCTTTCCTGGCTTCTATCTTTGCTATTAAGAAGTCTCCCCTAAGGGTCCTTTCCTTTTTTTCCTCCAGTGCTTTTAAGATCTTTGTTTTTACTGTTCTCCAGTTTTGCTATGCTGTACCTGGGTTTTTATTATTTCTAATTTACCCTGCTTGTGATATGTTTGAGTTCTTGACTCTGAATAGTGTGTCTGTCAGTTCTTTTTAAAAAATCTCAGACATTTCTTCTGTAAATATTGCCTCTGCCCCCTTTTCTGTTTTTTTCCTTTGAAAACTTTGATGAAATATATGTTAGATCTTCTCATTATATCTTCTGTGTCTTTTAATCTCTCTGATTCATATTTTTTATCTTTTTGTCCAGATTATGAAAGAATGGCATATTATTTATTTAGCAGAAAATCTTTACGGTTTTCATTCTTGAATAGCATAAGACAAAACATTCAGATAGAGGTGCATTTATGGTTATTTATTTAGGTCATATAATAGGTCCTCTTACTGACCTATTTCAGGTCATTAATAAAAGCTTCTTTGGAATTTTTATGTGAAATATATACTTAACAGATTAATTTTTCCCATTTTATTTTTTTGGAAAGTGAATCCTATTGGGTCACATTTAGACCACTTTCCGAAGGATCACTTACTGTTGTTATAATAATCACTTTGATGATGAATTGAATTCTTTAATGTTCAAGGTTTTATGCTATTTCTTTTATTTATTTACTTATTAAAAAAAGATATCATTTTTTGAGGCTGGGTGTGGTGGCTCACACCTGTCATCCCAGCACTTTGGGAGGCCAAGGCAGGATGATTGCTTAAGGCCAGGAGTTCAAGACCAGCCCGGGCAACACAGTGAGACCCTGTCTATATATTTTTAAAAAAAATTCATTTAAAACAGAATCTTGCTTTGTCACCTAGGCTGGTGTGCAGTGGCACAATCACAGCTCACTGCAGCTTTGAATTTCTGGGCTTAAGGGATCTCCCTGCATTAGGCTCCCAAGTAGCTAGGACTATAGGCACCTCACAATGCCTGGCTGATTTATGAAATTTTTTAGTAGAGATGGGGGTCTCGCTGTGTTGTCGCCCAGGCTGTTCTTGAACTCCTGGCCTCAAGTGATCCTCCTGCCTTGGTCTCCCAAACCACTGGGATTACAGATGTGAGCCACTGAGCCTGGCCTATGCTAGTTCAAGTGGAAAACACAGATGTATAAGATACTGTCTCAGTCCTCACATTGTTTACCATTTGCATAGAGAGAACAATGTGTATTCTATAATTTTAAAAGAGGTGATGATCCTCAAGGACTAGAAGGTCAGGCAACTTTATAGAAGAATTTAATTTTGTACACATTTATTAAGTACCTCAGCTGCTCAAGGTACTGGTTCATTGTAGGGCTAGAAAGATAATTACAAAGGTTTCCAGGGAATTTGACATGGGAACTGTTTGCTGTTATTTTCACTTGGAAACCCAGATTTGGTTACTGAGAATAGTTAAGAGTAGAAAAGTAAATTGCCAAGGCAGTGGTTTGGCATATCAGAACTGAATGGAATGCTCACACACCATTGTTGGAACAGCATTAGCACACTGCTCTGCACATGCACTGTGATTTGATTTGCATCTTGAAGGCTGAATAACCTGAGACAGCCAGAAGGAAGACCGCATTTCCAGGGAGGAGTTATCTGAGCAGAGGATGTAATTGGCCTTTCCTTTATTTATAATTAAATAAAAATAAAAACGTGCCAGCATTACTAGTTAGATACTTTCAGCTGATGTATGCGTTTCTTCCTTACTTAGGCTTTTTGTGCCTTATAAATCTAAGAGGCAAGGAGTCATGGACTTTGACTTAAATGTCTTTTGAGTTATTGATACCTGCGCATTTTCTCAGTTAGTTAAATAATAAGTCAGGTACCAGTCTGATTACAAATTAGACTGCTGCCAGCCTCTTTGAGCAGTCTGGCAAGTGTGGGAAGCTTTGTCAGAAAGGGATCCAGCATGTGAATGACTATGAGAATGAATCAATGTAAATTCAATACCATTTCAAGCACAGATTGCCCTGACGGTTTCGGAAGTACAAATGATACTGAATTTAGGATAGTTTGACTTACGATTTCTCAACTTTATGATAGGTTTATTGGGATATGAAATGTATTTCTAATATTTTCAACTTATGTGATGGATTTATCAGGATATAACCCCATTGTAAGTTGAGAAGCATTTGTATAGCTTTTGCGCATGTTCTGCACATTTTTTATCACTAAAGTTATCTGTTCAGCATAGATATTAACTGTTTATTAATTAGTGAAAATATAGACCTCAAATTTCTAAGAGTTGCACAGATATCTTAAGGTAGCACAAATAATGTTGTATTAAACATTTGAACAATTTTTTAGCTACCAACCGATAGTTGACTACATAGATGCTCAGTTTGAGGCCTATCTCCAAGAAGAACTGAAGATTAAGCGTTCTCTCTTTACCTACCACGATTCTCGCATCCATGTGTGCCTCTACTTCATTTCACCGACAGGCCACTCTCTGAAGACACTTGATCTCTTAACCATGAAGAACCTTGACAGCAAGGTGGGTTGAGGAAAGGAATCAACTTACCATACTTTAATATTTATTTTTAACTGTTAAAATACTTTTACAATATGGATATGTATTGTCACTTTTATCCTGTGCATCTTTTTTTAATTTTTTTTTTTTTTTTTTAGAGATAGAGTCACTCTGTCACCCAGGCTGGAGGTAGTTGTGAGATCATGGCTTACTGCAGCCTCAAACCCGTGGGCTCAAACGATCCTCCTGCCTCAGCCTCCCAGGTAGCTGGGACTGTAGGCATGTATTACCACACCCAGCTAACTTTTTAATTTTTTTTTTTTGTAGAGTTGGGTGTCTTGCTGTGTTGCCCAGCTGGTCTCAAACTCCTGGACTTAAGTGATTTTCCTTCCTCGGTCTCCTCAAGTGCTAGAACTACAGGCATAAGCCACCATGCCCAGCGCCTGGAAATCTTTAAAACATTTTATATTTCCATCTAGCTTATTTTTTCAGAGAAATTCAATTTGGAAGATGAGATGCAAAGAAGGAATATTGCAATAAAATTTTAGTTTCCTTTTTAGTGATTAAATTGCATGCCAGAACATGGCTATGTCAGAACATGGGTATTCTCTGCATTTTTTAATGCAGAATTTAGTTGATACTAACTTTACTTTATGACACTATTAAGTGAGAAGAACTTCCTTAACAAGAATTAAGGTCTAATGTTTTATTTGATATTGTCGTAAAATACATTTTAATTTGGACCATACTGAGAAAACCTATTTTTGAATTTCCGAGCCAAGGAGCTATATCTAAATTTAGGGAGCTTTAGAAAAATTCATAACCTAACTCACTTCAGATTTTTCTATTTGTTTAAAAGATGGCTAAAGACAGTAATCTTACATTAAAGAAACATTAGAATTTTCCGTAATCTCAAATGGTATGCGAAGTGAAGCTTTCATGATCCTGGTTACTAACTGTATAAGTTGAATTCAAAATCCAAAGTTGTTCTGGATGCTGCTGCTTTCTCTGCAGAAACCTGTATGGAAAGCCTGAAGGCCTGCCTAGTGAAGCTTTGGCACATCGGTCGATTTACTTTTGACTAGTTGCTTGGTCCCCTGGTTTTAGCAAAAATTGATGTAGCTTATATGACAGTCTGTTCACCTGATCACATGTGATCAGATGTTCTAACCATTTAGCCAGTTGTTTTCATAGTTGAGTTTGATTATATGGAAATTCATATTTGTTAAAGGAACATAAAAACAAGAGTGTGCAGTTTTGTCTTAACTAGAGTGGAGCAACATGAGGTAATTTGTATAAAGATTTGTAGAAGCTGGTGTCAGTGGAGGATGGCTCTAAATATTGGCCCTGTCATTTATTAGCTGTCTGATCTTGCAAGTTTCTTTAGCCCTCTGAGCCTCAGTGGACTTAAGTGATTTTCAGTGTCCTCCACTTTTAAATAAAAACTAGGGAGAAGAACTACCTCAAGAGGCAGATATGAAAATTAATTAAATTGATCCATGTAAATAGAGGGTTTAGCAAATAGGCATACCCTGTAAGAGCCTATCTGCCATAGAAGTTTGCTTTAGTATACTGTGTAAGTATATATTATCTAATCTTTTCCAACTTTGGTGATTTAAATATATTCTTTATTTTTTATGATAAAAGTATAAACTACCCTGTAAAAATACCTGCCTCTTATTTTACATAAGAAGGTTGTTGGGCTGGACATGGTGGCTCATGCCTGTAATCCCAGCACTTTGGGAGGCCAAGGCGGGCGGATCACAAGGTCAGGAGTTCGAGACCAGCCTGGCCAACATAGTGAAACCTTGTCTCTACTGAAAATACAAAAATTAGCCGGGCATGATGTCACATGCCTGTAGCCCCAGCTACTCAAGAGGCTGAGGCAGGAGAATTGCTTGAACCCAGGAGGCGGAGGTTGTGGTAAGCCGAGATTGCGCCACTGCACTCCAGCCTGGGCGACAGAGCAAGACGCCGTCTCAAAAAAAAAAAAAAAAAAAAAGTTTGTCTTATTAAAAGTTAGCTGAAGTCTACCCGTCCGGGTATAAAACAAGCAGTCAAGGGGGGTTAGGACATGGCCGTCATGCTGAACTGCCTGGATTCTTCTTCAGCCCCGCCACTTAGCAGCTATGTGGCCCTGGACAAACTTGGATTCAATTTTTCATATATAAAATAGGGCTAGAGGCCGGGCACGGTGGCTTATGCCTGTAATCCCAGCAGTTTGGGAGGCCGAGGCGGGCAAATCACGAGGTCAGGAGATCGAGACCATCCTGGCTAACATGGTGAAACCCCATCTCTACTAAAAATACAAAAAAAAAAATCAGCCGGGCGTCGTGGCGTGCGCCAGTAGTCCCAGCTACTCAGGAGGCTGAGGCAGGAGAATGGCATGAACCCGGGAGGCAGAGCTTGCAGTGAGCCAAGATCACGCCACTGCACTCCAGCCTAGGCGACAGAGCGAGACTCCATCTCAAAAAAAAAAAAAAAAAAAAAAAAAAAAGGGCTAGAGAGAGCTCACTCTAAGACTTTTGGGAAGATTAGCTGAGATGAATATTACAAAGCATTTAGTATAATGCCTGGCATATATGAAGCAGCTCTGTTACTGTTTTGTTATTTAAAACTTATTTAAAAATTAACAGGCACAGTTTATTGATGATATTTACATGTTGGTATTCGAGGTAACTGGCCAACCCAACCACCTTTGACTCATCAAAAGTCTTTAAGAAGTGTTAGCCAGGAGCAATTTATATTGATGTATTCCCTTAGTGGATTTTCAGGAATAAATGGAAGAGCTAATGAGCACTTGTTCAGAGGCAGTCCACCTTGAACCAGCAGTTCAACCTGCAAACTCTTGTAACAACTAGTTCTAGATGCTTCCTAGTCATCCCTCAGTATCCAAGGGGGATTGGTTTCAATACCCTGAGGATGCTGAAATTCCTTATATAAAATAGTGTAGGACAGTCTTGCAGTGCAAAACTATATTTTAGTCAGCAAGGGACCAAATATAGAATGGTGGTCCCATAAGATTATACCTTATTTTTACTGTACTGTATTATATGTTTCTGTGTTTAGATTTGTTTAGATATACACATACTTACCATTGCATTATACTTGCCTACATATACACACACTTACCATTGTATTATAGTTGTCTGCAGTATCCAGTGTAGTTATATGCTGTACAGGCTTATAGTCTAGAAACAATGAGCCATACCATACAGCCTAGGTGTGTCATAGGCTATAACATCCAGGTTTGTGTGAGTATACTCTGTGATGTTCACGCAACATCAAAATCACCTAAGATCTTATTTCTGTCGCATTTCTATCACCATGTTTATTAGTCCGTTCTCACATTGCTATAAAGAACTATCTGAGACTGAGTAATTTGTGAAGAAAAGAGGTTTAATTGACTTACATTTCCTTAGGCTGTACAAGAAGCCTGGCTGGGGAGGCTTCAGGAAACTTAAAACCATGGCGGAAGGCGAAGGGGAAGCAGGCATGTCTTATATGACCTGAGAAGGAGGAAGAGTGTGCAGGGGGAGGTGCTACACACATTTAAACAACCAGATCTCGTGAGAACTCACTACCACAAGAACAGCAAGGGACAACTCTGTCCCCATGATCCAGTCACCTCTGACCAGACCCCTCCAACACTGGGGATTGCAATTTTACATGAGATTTGGGTGAAGACACAAATCCAAACCATGTCACCATGGTTAAGCCGCATATGACTGTATATAACCTACTTGTATCCTTGCATATACTTCAAATAATCTCTAGATTACTCATTATAATACCTAATACAGGCCGGGTGTGGTGGCCCATGCTTGTAATCCCAGCACTTTCAGAGGCTGAGGTGGGAGACCAGCCTGGCCAACACAGTGAAACCCTGTCTCTACTAAAAATACAAAAAAATTAGCTGGGCATGGTGGCAGGCATCTGTAATCCCAGCTACTCGGGAAGCTGAGGCAGGAGAATTGCTTGAACTGGGAGGTGGAGGTTGCAATGAGCCGAGATCACGCCACTGCTCTCCAGCCTGGGCGACAGAGCTAGACTCCATCTTGGGAAAAAAAAGACCTAATACAATGTAAATGCTATGTCAATAGTTGTTATATTGTATTTTAAAATTTGTATTATTTCTATTGTTGTATTGTCATTAAAAAATTTTTTTCCCCTAATATTTTTGATCCTCGGTTGAATCTGTGGATGCAGAACCCACAGATGATGAGGGGGGCAGCTGTAAAGATATTAGTGAGCATTACAGTATTACCTTTTGACCAATATCTTATTTCATTCAAACCAAAATGAAATATTTTATGGTAACAGTAGAGGTCATGGGTATCATGCACTCATTTAAAGATTGTCACTACTCACTACTGCCTTATTCAGTTGATGAGAGATGAATTCTAAAATTGGGACTACCTTATCAAAATCTTGCCTTTAGCTTTCTATTGTACAAACTAGACAGGAAGTTAACACCTAAGTTTTGTTATAAGTTTAAAGGAAAAACTAGGATATGCTGAAATTACTTGATTTGGCCCATTTTAAATAGCAATACACAGGTTTTTTTTTGTCGGGGCAGTTGGCAGGTATAGGGAAATTCTAACTTACACAAGGGTACTACATAAAGATGAGAGGTGTCGTTGCTGACCTCGTCTTGCCACTCCCCCGGCCACCTCCAGATAGTTGTCTTCTGTTCCTAAAAAGCGGAACACTCAACTGCTTGACATGGAAAGTTATCTTCTCTTACGCCATTGGTGACAAGCGACCCTCTTTGGGCAGTATCTGTTACTTTCCCTCCCTCTAATAGTCATGTAAACATTGATGTTTAATATTCAGTCTACTGCAGTTTATTGTGCAAGCAGTTATAAGTTATTAACTTGGCATAATTTCTTGAATACCTAAGTATATAATATTGAAACTAAGGCACCAAAATGTTTATGTACTTTGACTAATTTAACAGGAAAGTTGTTTACTTAGGATTGCTGGAAAGTTTTCTGCCATTAATTTCACAGATAGATAGAAAAAATTTCTCTCCTTTGGAGCATATGGAAGACTGATAAATTCAGATATATACTTGGCATCAATGTGAAATTTGAGAAGAGAAAAAAATTAAGAATAGAATAGGAATTATAATTTTTTCCTTTTTTTTTTTTTTTTTTTTTACAAGAGTTTTACAAGAGTTTTGCTCTTGTTGCCCAGGCTGAAGTGTGGAATACAATGATGCGATCTCGGCTCACTGCAACCTCTGCCTCCTGGGTTCAAGCGATTCTCCTGCCGCAGCCTACCAAGTAGCTGGGATTACAGGCATGTGCCACCATGCCCACCTAATTTTTTTGTATTTTTAGTGGAGATGGGGTTTCTTCATTTTGGTCAGGCTGGTCTCAAACTCCCGACCTCAGGTGATCCACCTGCCTCAGCCTCCCAAAGTGCTGGGATTACAGGCATGAGCCACCGCGCCTGGTCGGTTTTTTACTTTTAATCTGAAAATTACATTGAGGTTTTACTGTCTTGATACATATGACTGATCAGCCTGAGGTTTTTGATGAAAAACAAACTAAAAAACTTAAGAACCACCAGTCACAAATTTGGGGAGCTATCAGTCTTTTGTGGGGATATTAATCTTACAGAACTAGATTTACAAGTTATTCGGTCTTCACAACCCCAAATCTCTTGCCCTCTGTCAGTGATAGGAATTTAAATAATACTGAGAAAGTTATTCCTTTGTGTCATGAGTGCTTTTAATTGATAGTAGTACATACAGTTTCCTTCCTCTGCTTTCTAAGTAAGTCTGTGACAGTGGGGCACAGGTAGGCATGGAGTCAGTCCTGAAACAAGAGGCAGAAAGAGAAGCTTCACCTGTCTTTTAGTTTTGCTGAGGGATCAATCACCCTGGTTACTTAGTGCTTAGATTATTAAAAAATAAAAATTCTTAGTGAATTGAGGAGGCAATTCAGTTTACCTTTTATCACATTTTACTTTTTAAGTGTATGATGAAATTGCAAGATTTTGAGAGAAAAGAAAATGTGAGATTTCTAAACCTAAATTCAAATGAAAGATTAATCTTACAAGAGTTCTGGTTTCTGAAAGCATTGATTGAGGTGCCTGTAATCCCAGCTACTTGGGAGGTTGAGGGAAGAGAATCGCTTGAACCCGGAAGGCAGTGGTTGCAGTGAGTTGAGATTGCACCACTGCACTCCATCCTGGGTTAGAGCGAGACTCCATCTCAAAAAAAAAAAAAAAAAAAAAAAAAGATTGTGTGGCCAGCATCTGTAGAAATGAGTGTGTAAGGGGTGTATATATACAGGAGAATGGCCATCTAGGTAGGTCGGGGTTGGCATGCCTTTTCTGCAGAGGGCCAGGCTGAGAATACACCGGGCTTCACAGGCCCTGTGGTTTATGGCGGCAGCAACTCATCTCTGCTGTTGTAGTGTGAACGCAACTGTAGACAGTACACAAGCAAATGGGCATGGCAGTGTTCCTGTAAATCTTTATGTATCAAGATCAACAGCAAGATGGACCGTAGTTTGCCAGCCCCCGATCTAGGTTTAGGGAAATTCATAGTCAGAATGAACGGTTTTGAGTGAAAAAACAGCTGTAGGATTAAAAAAAAAAATCCTCAATAAGATTTTGTTTTTCTTTATTCTTAATAGGTAAACATTATACCAGTGATTGCCAAAGCAGATACAGTTTCTAAAACTGAATTACAGAAGTTTAAGATCAAGCTCATGAGTGAATTGGTCAGCAATGGCGTCCAGATATACCAGTTCCCAACGGATGATGACACTATTGCTAAGGTCAACGCTGCAATGAATGTGAGCTGATTGAATGTTAATTCTGTTTTCCATGTGAAAATAAAACTGTAATTTGTGAGTAATATTGCTACTAATATACTTTCACTTGTGTCTTCCAAAAAGACTTCAAACAAGGTGAATTTTCAAAAAGTCCAGTATGAGAAAATGTTTAGTTTTTTAAGTTGGAAAAAGTGTAAGGAGAATTTATTTTTAAGCATATTTTTCTTTCACTCTGCTTTCACCAAAATAAAGTGATACATTTGTGAGACTGGGATATACCTTTTGTGGAGCCATATGTAATTGTCTTAGAAAGATGACACCTTCCTACCCTGTCTTTATAAACATGAGAAGACTTTACAGCCTTCCTTTGCATGCTGTAGAATCTTAAAATCTTTAAGGAGGTCTCTTAAAACTAGTATTTACACTCCTTCTCTCTTATAGTGTCAAGTTACATTCATATAACTTTTAGTTTAATACAGTGGAAGGTGACTAAGTTCTTTATTTTACTTTCTTGAAGCTAACACATTTTTAAAACACCTGGTTATGTTTTGTAGGATCATGGGTTTTGAAATCCGACAGGCTTGGTTGGCCATATGTTCATTGGAGTTACTAACCTCCCTGAGACTTAACATATCTACAAAGTTAGGTTAATAGTGCCCATCTTAAGGGATGTTGTGAGGGATAAATTATGTCACCTTTGTTAATCGCCTAACAGTGACTTTCAATAATTGTTCATTCCATTTCTTCTATTTTCCTTTTCTGATTTTTCATACCACTTTTATATTAGTGTACCTAAACTAAATCTGTAAAAAAACTGACTAATGTAAATGAGGTGATCTTAATTCCTATATGTTAAATTGTCTTTACATCTAATTTTATTTCTTGTGCTCAACTAGAATATTCAGAAAGCCACCATTAAGAAACTAAATATGTCAATTTAAAAATATTAAACATAGTAATTAATAATTTTTACATTAGACTTTTCCCTGTATTAATCCTCAACTTCAGACAGACCAGTCTACTCGCTGCCCCTGAACCTAGCTATTGCATTTTGTTCAGAATCTTTTCCTTTTCTAAGCCATTTCTTCCCACTTTGCTTATCCATTTAAGTCTTGTTCTTGATCTGGCTTAGCTTGTGTCTTCCTGCTCTTAGTGATCTCTGACTCCTCTCAATTTCTAGGACATTTACTATATTGATATTAATTTGGGACTTTGTATACTACTTTATATTAGTAACGTACACACACACACTGTACACACACACACAATAGGAATGCACTATTGTGTAGTTACATACACATTTTGTATACTGTGTGTGTGTGTATGTGTAATTTCCTCAACATTATTTTTGTCTTTTAGGGGAAAGTTCTTTTTCGGCCAGGTGCAGTGGCTCACACCTATAATCCCAGCACTTTGGGATTATAGGGCTCACACCTATAATCCCAAGACAGGCAGATCACCTGAGGTCAGGAGTTCGAGACAAGCCTGGCCAACATGGTGAAACGCTGTCTCTACTAAAAATGCAAAAATTAGCTGGGTGTTGTGGCGGGCAACTGTAATCCCAGCTACTCGGGAGGCTGAGGCAGGAGAATCACTGGAACCCAGGAGGCGGAGGCTGCAGTGAGCTGAGATCGTGTCACTGCACTTCAGCTTGGGCGACAGAGCAAGACTGTGTCTTAAAAAAATAAAAATAAAAATAAATAAAATTTTTTGTTTGTGTGTATTCCCAATAGCATAATGCCTTACATGTAAATACTTTTCTTTATGGGGGCCCAAAGATGACTCTTATAGAACAGTTAGCACATATTCACTGGCAAGTTTTAAAATCTGAGGCATAGCTGACCATTCGATTTTAATAGGTTTCTTATTTAATTATTCTCTTCTCTCTTACATAAAATTTCTTTTATCTAGTCAGTTATCACAGTGGTATGAGAAGATGTGCTCGATATTCTTTTTCAGGGACAGTTGCCGTTTGCTGTTGTGGGAAGTATGGATGAGGTAAAAGTCGGAAACAAGATGGTCAAAGCTCGCCAGTACCCTTGGGGTGTTGTACAAGGTAAATGAGACAAAGGATGACTAGAAATATGTATCTATCTAGTAATCTCAAAGCTGCCTTTCATGCCTTCTTTGGGGTGATGCTTAGTTTGGATGTGATTGGTTGTCAGAGGAGTTGGCTGTGTACTATTTTAGCCAAAGTCTGGAGGCCATATAGAGCCTCCCCCTTCTCATTATGCCACACACACATTATGCCCCCTGCCCCCGCTGTACCCTGTCAGTAGGTGGGAAACACCAGTGGGGCACTCTGACCAAAATGTGAATGTAGAAAGTAGTATTCAGATATAAAACATCACTAATTACCACTTAACTATAAGAACAGTCAACCATCTTATAAATTTATATATTTTTACTGATCAAAGTATTGCCAGCTATTTCCAGAATAAGCCAGTCAGCCAACTTAAAAAGTTAAATCCACTTGACATTTAGATTATTTATTTGACATTATAATGAGTAAGTAAATAGTATTGTATGGTTCATTTACTTATAGTGCTAATTAATGGTGAATAGATTACCCTTACTAGTATAGATTTCCAAACGCTGATTTTTTTCTTAATTGATAAATTTTGTAATTAATGGAAAATATTGAGAAAATGTAACGTTTTTAATTTTATAAAAAATACAAAAGTAATAATTATACTATAGAGTATTGGTCACAATCAAATATATTTATTTGTACTATTCTGGTCACCATAAACATAGAAGAAGGATCATGTAAGTGTGTTCACTAATTTTGAATAGTGTCTAACACAGGACCATAAATGTGTTGTATAAAAAGAATTTGAGAATTATAGCAGAGATGGATAGTATTCTTGAGTTTGTAGAATTTACTACTTTGAAGTTTTAGTGAACTAATATTACATACTCTTTTTTTTTTTTTTTTTTTTTTTTTGAGATGGAGTCTCGCTCTGTCGCCCAGGCTGGAGTACAGTGGCGCAATCTCGGCTCACTGCAAGCTCCACCTCCCAGGTTCATGCCATTCTCCTGCCTCAGCCTCCCAAGTAGCTGGGACTACAGGCGCCTGCCACTATGCCCGGCTAATTTTTCATATTTTTAGTAGAGATGGGGTTTCACCATGTTAGCCAGGATGGTCTCGATCTCCTGACCTCGTGGTCCGCCCGCCTCGGCCTCCCACAGTGCTGAGATTACAGGCGTGAGCCACCGCGCCCAGCCTACATACTCTTTTTAAACATTGTGAAATGTCTTCAGGATAGTTTGTAAACTGCTAACAAAATATTAGTGTGAAGTAACTAGAACACTTGGTTAACAATAAGTTGTGTCTTTTTTGCTATTTCCTGGTGATCCATTGGCTACTAAATTTAAAGTAAATCTCCTGGTCTGTTAATTCACATTGCCTATGGTACAGTGTTTATACTGCAAGAGTTTCTTCCTTGGTTACTTGTATAAAATAATCATAGCTATTAATCAAACTGATCATTTTGCTATTTGTTGTTTCACAGGTTTTCATTTATTTGTTCATTCAGCAAACACTTAATTGTGTGCCAGGAATTAAAATCCAGTGTTGCTCTTTTCTTATTTTTTTTTGGCTAGTGGAAAATGAAAACCACTGTGACTTTGTAAAGCTGCGGGAAATGCTCATTTGTACAAATATGGAGGACCTGCGAGAGCAGACCCATACCAGGCACTATGAGCTTTATAGGCGCTGCAAACTGGAGGAAATGGGCTTTACAGATGTGGGCCCAGAAAACAAGCCGGTCAGGTAGGGTGGGGTTCTTGGGAAGCCAACCAAAGAGGAAGTTAGAGAGGATTGCATATTTTTATATATCCAGGATGATGGGGCATGTGTTTTTTGGAATCTCCCAAAACCATGACATAGAATCATTTGGTAATGACTGATTATTGTGCTTCTTGAATCACTTGACTCCTTCTTGCTTTTGAAGAGTCTTGCTTTTTAAGTCCTTGTCTGACTCAAAAAGAGTTAAATATGATGAAGAATGTATGGCAGAGCCCTCCTGTTTCAGTTCATGCTGACATGAGTAACTGAAGGAAAATACCCTCATTATTTGATTTCTTTTTGTATTTATCTGAGACGATGATATATTTAACTGTTGTCATAAAGGTAAGTTGGAACACAAATCATTTTCTTATTTTTATTTATTTATTTTTTGTAGAGACAGGGTCTTACTATGTTGCCCTGGCTGGTCTCAAACTCCTGGCCTCAAGTGATCCTCCTACCTCAGCCTCCCAAAGCTTTGGGATTACAAATATGAGCCTCCATACCAGTCCTCAGGAATCATTTAAAATAAACTAAAACATTTTTTGTTGGTTTTTCTTCTGTAAAGGTTTTGGAATGAGTGAAGCTTAGCAAAACATAAAGGAAGAATGAGAGTGCTTGTAGGGAGTCAGAGATTAGATTGTTTCTTGCCATATTACAGTGTAGTTATAAGAATTTTAGAACCTGAACCCTTCTTGCTCAGTAATATAAAGCATTAAAAGTTGTAGAAACTTCCTTGGTAATTTTATATGGTGCTCTATCCCAGACTTTATGCAACTCGAATCCTTAGTGTACTGAATCAGATCAATTTGATGTAGCATTCCAGAACAGTGTTTGCATGCAGGAAAGCATGAGATCCTTGGGACAAGTGCTATTTTAAACTCTCTTATGAGACTGAGGATTCCTTTTCCATTGCATTGTTTGCATTTGTTATTTTCCTGGTTCTTAGCACCTGCACCAGAGTAAACAAAAGAAAGGGGGAGGAGTGCATCAAGTCAGTGCTGCTGTTGCATATAAGCTTTTGGAAGACTTAATCTTAAATGAAGTTAAATTTTTAAATTTCTTCAGTCTATGGAGTTAATTAGCGTTTTCACTTCTGGTAGCCTAATGAATTAAGAATTGTATATACTTAGGGCCGGATGTAGTGGTTCATGCCTGTAATCCCAGCACTTGGGGAGGCCAAGGCCGGCAGACCACTTGAGGTCAGGAGTTCAAGACCAGCCTGGCCAACATGGCGAAACCCCGTCTCTACTAAAATTACACAAATTAGCTGGGTATGGTGGCACAGTCCTGTAAAACCAGCTACTCAGGAGGCTGAGGTGGGAGAATCACTTGAACCTGGGAGGCAGAGTTTACAGTGAGCTGAGATCGTGCCACTGCACTTCAACTTGGGCGACAGAGAGAGACTCCATCTCAAAGAAAAAAAAAAGCATTGTGTGTACTTAACCCACCCTTACCAAATTCAGGCATAGGATGCTTCTGGTTGTGGGCCAGTCATTCTCGTAAATGACAATTTTCTCATGGTATTGTCTTCACTAAAGATTAATCATCTCGAGTTAGCTTCCCTAATGTTTCTCAGAGGAGACTCACTTTTCATTTCTTCCAAGTCTCAGGGTCACTTCAGAGGCCTCTGTGCACTGAGGTGGAAGGGGTCCTGAGCAAGAGCGGGCAGGGACAGCTTTGAAGTCCTCTCTGAGGAGACTGGCCTGGGTGTCTGGTGGAGTCATCCTCAATCACCTGTGGATGATTAAGAAATGCAGGGTCAGAATTTCCAGAGATGAAGCCTAGAAATCTGAAGTCAGAATTCTTAGTCATTCAGCAAATAGTTTGTCTGCTGTCTGCTCAGCCAAATGCTAGTCATTGGGTGTATGTGCACTGTTGGATCAAACAGAGACCCTGCCTGTGTAGAGTCTCTGTTGAGGGGTGGGAGGAGGACCCCTATGTGAAGAAGAGAGTTGAGGGGGCAGGCGGAAGTGGGGAGACCAAGTTAGGTTGCCATGGTGGTCCAGGCATGAGAAGATGGAGGCGTGAAAGAGAGGGGTAGTGACAGAGGGGTGAGAAGCATGCTTAGGACACGTTTTTTTTTTTTTAATTTAATTTTATTATTATTATTATTTTTGAGATGGAGTCTCACCGTGTTGCCCAGGCTGGAGTTCAGTGGCATGGTCTCTGCTTACTGCAACCTCCGCCTCCCGGGTTCAAGCGATTCTCATGCCTCAGCCTCCTGAGTAGCTGGGACTATAGGCGTGCACCACCACCTCCAGCTAATTTTTGTGTTTTTAGTAGAGACAGGGTTTCACCATGTTGGCCAGGCTGGTCTTGAATTCCTGACCTCAGGTTATCTGCCTGCCTTGGGCTCCTGAAGTGATGGGATTACAGTGATGGATCACACCTGGCTGAGGATATGTAATTTGAAGTTAAAGTCCGTGGGACCCACTGATAAATTATTTTTGCATATGGGATTTGAAGGAAAGGGAGGGATCAAGGATAACTCAGTCACCATTTTGACCTAGAAAATGGGGTGACTGGTGGTGATCGTTATTGACCTGAGTAGGATGGGAATCAGATTTTAGGGGTGTAGTTGGTAATCCAGAGGTTTTAGAAATGTTACATTAAGCTGCTTATTAAATAGTCAGGTGAAGCGTTTGAGTAGGTTATTAGAAACATGAATCTGGAGCTAGGGAGAAGTTAGGGCTGCCATAGTAATTTGGGAGTCAACAGTGAATAATACTGGGTAAAATATTAAGTATTTTTTTAAAAGGCTCTGCTAAATGCTAGAGATTACTATTATTTCTCATGGAGTTTATGTTCTTGTAGGGGAGTTCAAAAATTAAACACCTAATTGCACAGTACATTGTAGCTGTGATATAAGCACTAAAGGAGAGGCAGACAGTGTAAAATGGGTGGTGTGGGTGGGGGGGTTTCCAAATTTAAGCTGGAAAATTCGGGAAGACTTTCTTGAGGCAGTGACTATTTTGAGCTGTAATAACTTGGGGAAAACAGAGCAAGACATACACAAAGGGCTGAAGATGGAGAGAGAATGGCATCTGTAAGACTCCGGAAGAAGATCAGTGCACTGCAGTACAGCAGGACAGATGAGGCAGGCCTGGGCTCACGTGAGATGAGAGAAGAGAACAGGCAGGCAGCAGCTGTGGAGGCCCTGGGGAGGATTTTGATCTTTGTCCTAAGGGGAAGGCAACGCTATTTTAGGAATAATATTTGCATTTTAAAAATTATTCTTTGCTCTAATGTGAAGGAGGTATTGAAGGGGTGTGCAGAGATGCTTAGGAGAGGCCAGTTAGGAGAGCATTTCTTCGACTAAAGTGAGATCAATGAAAATAAAGAGCTGGACATATTTGAGACATGACTAGAAGGTAAAATTGGAAGAACTTAGTGGTTGTTTGGATATAATAAAGTGAGAAAGCAGGAGGCTAGAAGGAGATTCCTAGTCTCCTGAATTTGTGGTTTCATGGTTAGGTGGATGGTTACTGCATTCATCTAGATAGGTATGGCTGAAGGAGGACTAGCTTTTTTGTGTGTGTGAGGCAGCAGTGGTAGGCACAATGGAGGTCACAGTTTGGGACCTGTTGTGAGTTTCTTCTGAAACAGCAAAGTGACAATTACAAGTAAGCACTTTGGGGTATCTTTCTGGAGGTCAGAGAAGGGCCGGGCCAAAGAAATACACTTAAGAGTCATGGGTATTTAAATGATTAATTCTAAGTGTGACCAGGGATAAGACTGCCTGTAGAGAGAAGTACATCTAGAAAGAAAGGTGACTCGGAAACAGCCTTGAGTCACTTTAGTATTTGTCAGCTGGAGGAGCAGATAGGAGAGCTTGAGAAGGGAGGGGGAGGAAAACCAGCAGTGTCACATCTTGGAAGTTAACAGAGGGGATCAAGAAAGAGGGAGTCTGCTGCTGTGTCAAAGTTGAGGGCCAGGTTTATGCTGCACAAGTACAGAGGTGCTTCCTTGACAATTCTTGGAGAATAATGAAGACCACTTTGTGTTCAGTTAAAAAAGGCAGTGGTTGGGGCCAGACGCGGTGTCACGCCTGTAATCCCAGCCCTTTGGGAGGCCAAGGCAGGCGGATCACGAGGTCAGGAGATCAAGACTATCCTGGCTAACACGGTGAAACCCCATCTCTACTAAAATTACAAAAAATTAGCCAGGCATGGTGGCGGGTGCCTGTAGTCCCAGCTACTCGGAAGGCTGAGGCAGGAGAATGGCGTGAACTTAGGAGGCAGAGCTTGCAGTGAGCCAAGATCATGCCACTGCACTCCAGCCTGGGTTGACAGAGCGGAGTCCATCTCAAAAGACAAAAAAAAAAAAAAAAAAAGGCAGTGGTTGGAAGGCTACATAGGTCTGGACTTGCAGATTTGAAGGGAAGGCCTGCAACAGGTGGAAACCACTTTCATTCTAGCTCTGGAAGTGGAATGAATGAACTGAAAACCATTGCCAGCCAGCCTTGTTCACTGCTCACAATTCATAGTCCAGGGAAAGAATGTACAGTAGGCCCGATGTAGGTCATTTTCCCATCTCTTGTTTAGGAGTGAGTGCGAACCTGATTAATTGTCCCACAAGACTGTATCCCATGGGGGAGAGATAGCCCCCAAAAAGGTAATGAGAATAATGGATACTGGTACCAAGAGGAAAGGACTCCATGATAGGTAGTCAGGAATCATAGATTGCCCATCACATCCATTTACTGAGCATTTCTTCAGGTTGGAAGCATCTGCTCACTGATCACACAAAGAAGGGGAAATTAGAAAGGGAGATTCTTCAGCTTAGGTCAGGCTACGGACTGGGTGGGAGCAGTGGCTGCAAGAAACTCAGTAAGTTTAGGTCAGGCTACAGAGCAAGTGGGAGCAGTGGCTCAGTATTGTCTTCCTAAGAGAGACCTTTCTACTGTATTTCTGGATCACTTGGGTAAAGTTGAAGCAAAATGTCTCTTCTGGTGCTTTGTCATATGTGATTAAATGATTTGATAAGGCTTTTGTAGCTCATTATAGTCTGATGTATTAGGAAGCTTTTATTTTTTATAGTTTCAAGAAGTTATATCTGGCCAGGTGCGGTGGCTTATGCCTGTAATCTCAGTACTTTGGGAGGCCAAGGCAGGTGGATCACCTGAGGTCAGGAGTTCAAGACCAGCCTGGCCAACATGGTGAAACCCTGTCTGTAGTAAAAATATAAAAATTAGCCGGGTGTGGTGGTGGGCACCTATAAGCCCAGCTACGTGGGAGGCTGAGGCAGGAGAATTGCTTGAACCTGGGAGGTGGGGGCTGCAGTGAGCTGAGATGGCACCACTGCACTCCAGCCTGGGCAACAGAGCAAGACTTCATCTCAAAAAAAAAAAAAAGAATTTTTATCTGTTTTCTCGGGAGTCTTTTCCCATTTAATTTGGTAGTTGTTGTAATTTGGTTGGCATGTAAAATCTGTCCCTCAGTATTACATCTATCTAGCAGTAAAGACAAGTTACGTGAACCTGTTGGGTGACCTTTATGTCACTGTACTTCCTGGCCTTCTCTGTTGCCAGAACTTCCGTTTGTTTTTCCACTTACGTTTTATTGAATGGGTATGCTGAGTCATAGTGGGTATCCTAATCTACCAGCACCAATCGTAGGCTTGTCACGAGGCCCACGTAAATAGCATTACAGTCATAGTTTAATTAACTGATCTTAACATTTTATATTATTTCAACCATTGGAAACATGCCTTTATAAAACTCTTTAAATCCCCAAGTTCAATACTTAAAGATTAACCTAACTAATCTCTTTCCCACAGTTAATCACCTTTAACTTTTTAGCACAAAATCACTGTCATTGAAGTATTGTAGCTTTGAAAGGAAGATTTATGCATAGTAGTTTAGAGTTGTTTAAGTATTTGACGTAATTTTAGTAAAACTTCATGTCCTTGGAACTCTCAAGAACTAAATAGTTCTTCAGGTAGTTCATAGTAGACTTGGGAAAAGTTCACTAGGCTTATTGGAACTGTACTTGAAACACAAACATGTCCCAGTTGAAGGAAAGGACTTTTCTTGATGACATGAGCAACTGAGATTTTTTTCTTTCTTTCTCTTTGGTTTTCAACTTTAAATCAGTGAGATTTGCAACAATAGTAGTATGTTGGCATTAAATATTCATGTCAGGCCAGATGCAGTGGTTCATGCCTGTAATCCCAACACTTCGGGAGGCCAGACAGGTGGATCACTGAAGCTTTGAAGTTTGAGACCAGCCTAGGTAACATGGCAAAACTCTGTCTCTACAAAGAATACAGAAATTAACCAGCTGTGGTGGCATGCTCATATACTCCCAGCTACTTGGGTGATAGAGGCAGGATGATCCAGCCTGGATTAGAGTGAGACCCCATCTCAAAAAAAAAAAAAAAGAAAATTATGACAGCAAGCTACTTTTATGCCAGAAAAGGAAATAGTATAGCAAGAAAGTGTTTTTATTTTTATTTAATAAATCTATGATAAGAAACAATGATTGCATTAGTTTTAGAATACTAACTTTATAGACCATTCTCTTTCAGATCTGACTTTCTTTACCACCTTCTGAAAAATAGTACAAGTTTCTTTACTTGAAATCGGCCTTGTAAATTTACATTGTCAGAAGTTGGAAAGCAGCACAATAAGATGCAAAATATGCAGAAGCAGTCTATCACTTTCTCCTGCTGAGACACCACATTGGGGCAATCTGATTTGTGGTAGTTGGGAATATGGACTTTGGAACAAGTCTAATCTGGTTCAAATCCCAGCTTTTTACTTTTCAGCTATGTTTCTTTGGGCAGATTACTCTCTGTGCTTTAGTTTTCTTATTTAGAATGTCAGGGCTTGTTCTTCAGAGTTGCTGTGGGAATTAAATAGTCAACATAAAGGAGTCCAGAAGAGTACCCCGCCAGTAGCAGACATTCAACAAATGTTAGGTCTCTTGTCTTCACCGGGTAGATGTATTTTCCTTGTGAACAACTCAAGTGCTTGTATAGATTAATGAAGGATTGTTTTAAAAAACTTAGGTTTGTTATGCATTCAAGATTTTTTTTAATAATTTTTCTTTTTTAAATTTTTTTATTATCTTTAAGTTCTAGGGTACATGTGCACAACATGCAGGTTTGTTACATATATATACATGTGCCATGTTGGTGTGTTGCACCCATTAACTCATCATTTACATTAGGTATATCTCCTAATGCTATCCCTCCCCCCTCTCCCCACCCCACAACAGGCCCCAGTGTGTGATGTTCCCCTTCCTGTGTCCAAGTTTTCTCATTGTTGAATTCCCACCTATGAGTGAGAACATGCCATGTTTGGTTTTTGTCCTTGCGATAGTTTGCTGAGAATGATGGTTTCCAGCTTTGTCCATGTCCCTACAAAGGACATGAACTCATCATTTTTATGGCGGCATAGTATTCCATGGTGTATATGTGCCACATTTTCTTAATCCAGTCTGAATTCAAGATATTTTTACATCAAGCTTGTCTTTAAAGACTATCAGTCATGTTGGACTAGTGAAATGTAGTGAGGTTTCTAAAGATGAAGAAAGTAGCTGATATAGGGGCTTCTTTAAAAAAAAAGATCACAACAGGAAAAAAAAAAAGCCTGGTACTAAGTAAAATGCCTCCTTGGGGTGTGAGACATGTGATGTCTAGGGTATTTTGCACATTTGTAGTCTCTGCTTTTAAAGAACATGTTTATGCAAGTGTTTGGGATCTGTTCCTTCTTGGAACCCCTCCTGTACATGCCTCACACTCACCTCTCAGCCATGGTAGCTGCTGTGTAGTATTTCTTACTCTGTTTCTTTGAACTTACAGAATTCTATACTTAAAAGCTTAATGTCTCCAGTTACAAAATTTAAGATTAATAAGATTTCTTAATTCATCATATTTTGAAATTGATTTATTTTTATAAGCAATAGAAATTTCTCACTAATGCAGCTGGAAGGTGAATTTGTGTTCTCTGTCAAACCTTTGGGATATTCTTACAGCAAGCCCAAATGGAAGGGCTCAGCGTTTCTGACATATAAGAAGGCTTATTATACCTCCAAAATGCTACACGTAGGAAAGGGCAGCTACTGGTAGAGTTCCAGGATAGTCCTTTCTCTGCTGGTTATGCTGGTTAAATCTGCCTCCTCTTCCCAGAAATTTGTCATTGAATGAACATTTATAAAGAAACTGAAATGTCTAGAGAGCTCTGCTGGATAGTCACAGAGATGAATAAGGATTCATTTTCTGTTCTCAAGATTTGTGACCTATGAGAAGGGAGAGATGGGCAGGATATAAATGCCATGGCAGTGCTTGGAAGGAACAGTTAATTCTAACTGGAGAGTGTGGCAGTCACTACAGGACTGAACGAAGGAGGACGAATGCAGAAATGAAAAACTGTTTTAAAGGAAGGGGCCAGGGGAAGAAGAAGAGAGTGCCCTGCTTCTAATGCGCAAAGGCAGCCGCCCTGAGCTTCTTAAGCCCTTCATATTTATTGGGTAGAAAGAACAGGGAGGAAGAGGTAACGATTGGTCAGCTGCTTAATTGATCATAGGTTCATATTATTGCTAACAGGCTTCAGATGTGCCCTGTAAATAATCACAAGAAACACTTGTGCCTGGGTCGTGACTGCCCTTAGCATTCCTTCTGGATGGCAGACGCAGTTTGTCAGTGCATTTATGAGAACAGTTTGCTCTTTACTAATATAGCCTCCAGTGGTATACTGAGTTGATCATGACCCTCATTCTTTTGGCCTGCAACAGGGGAGAGTGGGGAAGACTTTACAGAGGAAGTTGCATGTGAATTTGCCCTTGAGGGGCAGAGGATTATTAGCAGGGTAGCATGGGGGTAGAAAGTGGACAGTGGCCACAAACTGAAGCCTGAAATGCCAGGTTCATTCTAGGAACAATGAACAGGTTGGTGTGGCTGAAACCTGAAGGTATCAGAATTGTTTGGTGAAAAATCAATCTGGAAAGGTAGAATTAGGCCAGAGATTATAAAGTTTCTTGAGTGCAATTTAAAGGAGGTAGGACCTTATTCTATAGATAGCATAACTTTAATGTGGTGAGAAAAGATAATGACATCTGTGTTTTTGCTGGAAAATCTAGAGGGTGACAAGAACAAAGTGAAAGAAAGAGGAGCTAGAAGCTCAGAGATGAATTAGGAGATTGTTGCAGTAGTGAAGGCAGAAAATCAGAAAGATCAGGTTCGGCTGTAATCAGATACCTGTAGAAATGGAAAGAAGGTTATATTAAGAGACTTAGCTTCAGAAGCTGAACTAATGGACTTTGTTGATAAGATAGGGAGATAGGGTAAGGGAAGAGTGAAAGATGACTCAGGATTTCCAAGTTTCTACATACAGTGGTTCCAATGACTCTAGTACTCCATATCAGCACTAACACGGGTGGCTTCATATTTCATGCTGTAGGAAATTTCATGTTTTGGGTTACAATGTGTAAAAAAATATTGGTACCTGTTACATATATGAGGCTGAACATGAGATGTGTGGCAGGTTCTTGAATAACAATGTTTTGTTCAATGTCATTTTGTTATAACATTGATAAAAAAAAAATTGATTCCCGGTGATGGCCACTGTCTGTGTGGAGTTGGCACGTTCTCCCTGTATCTGCAGGTTTTCTCTGAGTTCTTCATCCCAAAGCTATAAGCGTTAAGTTCATGGTATGTCTAAATTGTCCCAGTCTGAGTTGGGTGGGGGTGGTGTGAGTGTGCCCTGCAATGGAATGGCGTGCTGTCCAGGCCTGATTCTCACTTAGCTTCCAGGATAGGCTCCAGCCACCCATGACCCTGAACTGGAGTAAGCAGGTTGGAGAATGAATGAATGAATACATATTATTGTAACATAAAAATTTATTAAGTATACAATACACAAATGTTGGACAATAAGCAATGCGGTGTGAAAGCGCTCAGTGAGCCTGCCATATTTGTTATTGTTTGTTTTTGAATTACATTGTGGTAGGAGGTGATCTTTACAATTTTCCCTTTGCAAACGTCTATTCCCTGATTTCACCTTCACCATGATGACTGCCATCACTCACTGATGCACCAAAAATTGGGTAATTAATTGTCCTTGTTTTTGTTAATTTTTCTTAAATGTGTATATAGCTAACATTTATTTCAATGTTTAATATTAGAAGGGTTTTGAGTCTTTACTTAGAAGTTTGGTAATGTTTTTGTGACCAGAAATATGCCATAGGAACTTAATTCTTGTTTACATCGATTACCCTACGGTTAAAATTGGTTTAATCATACATTGCTTCACTGAAAGTTACAGTTTTCAAGAACCTATTGATGGCATTAGGTGAGCACTTGTATTTTTGAAAGTTTATTGTATCACTTTTTTTTTGTTTGTTTGTTTGAGACAGAGTCTTGCTCTGTTGCCCAGGCTAGAATGCAGTGGCGCGATCTTGGCTCACTGCAACCTCCGCCTCCCAGGCTCAAGCAATTCTCCTGCCTCAGCCTCCCAGGTAGCTGGGACTACAGGCGCACGCCACCATGCCTGACTAATTTTTTGTATTTTTAGTAGAAACAGGGTCTCACCATGTTGGCCAGGCTGGTCTTGAACTCCTGACCTCAGGTGATCCGCCCGCCTCAGCCTTCCAAAGTGTTGGGATTACAGGCACGAGCCACCACACCCGACCTATATCACTTTTTAACAGGAGAGTAACACAAATAACTTTTTAGTCTTCAAGAGACCTATGAAGCCAAAAGACATGAGTTCCATGGTGAACGTCAGAGGAAGGAAGAAGAAATGAAGCAGATGTTTGTGCAGCGAGTAAAGGAGAAAGAAGCCATATTGAAAGAAGCTGAGAGAGAGGCAAGTATGCTGGTTTGATGCGATTTGCATTTATTTTTTAGATGTCCTATTAATTTGGAGGATTTATTCCAAGAATTTGCTTGAGACTCTTTTGTAGGCTACTTGTTCTTTAAAGAGTAGCTTTTCCAACACGTAGTATTTGAATATTGACTTAAAATCATAGCCTAAAATTAAATGAAAACTTTGGCCTTTTTTTTTTTAAGCAGTACATTTATGGAGTGACTAATCGTTGAAATTCTTACAATGAACTGGAAGCTGCAGCAGCTACCCTCTTGGGTGCAGACATTTTTCTTTCATGAAATCCGTGCCTTGAATCTACGGTATACAATTTTTAGGTGCCTCATTCAACCAGTCTCAGTGGTGGTTTGTCTATTAGTGCCAAGGCTAAAAGAAGAAACACCACTGGATGTTTTCTTGTGCCTGGCAGAGTAAGCCACATTTGCCACAGGCCAACTCCTGAAGGTGGTGGGCCTCACAGCCACAGTGGCAACACGATGTATGTGTCTTACTGCGATGCTTTCCAAACGATGACCTTCCCTTTGTCATCTCACTCCTTTGACTGAGACCAAAGAGAATTTTGGCCTTTTGAGCAAATATTCTTCCATTAGAAATGGTTTACCAAGGGCTCATAATGGACTAGGTTACTAAGAAGTATCTTAACCATGAACCATAAACGTTTTTACTATGGCTTAATCAAGCCTTTTTGAGTGTTGCTGGGATGGTTGTTTGCCGTGAAATGGTTATCTGTGAAGGCTGTGAAGTAGCTTTGCTTTCCATTTGAACTCAGTCTCTCAGGATGTATTAGATGGTCTAGATTAGCGGTCCCCAACCTTTTCGGCACCAGGGACCAGTTTCCTGGAAGACAATTTTTCCATGGACCAGGGGAGATGGTTTCAGGTTGAAACTGTTCCAGCTCAGATCATCAGGCACTAGATTCTCATAAGGAGCACGCAACCTAGATCCCTCACATGCACAGTTTGCAATAGGGTTTGCACTCCTGTGGGAATCTAATGCCACCACTGATCTGACAGTAGGCGGAGCTCAGGCAGTAATGCTTGTTTGCCCACCACTCACCTCATACTGTGCAGCCCAGTTCCTAACAGGCCGTGGGCCAGTACTGGTCCGCGGCCTGGGGATTGGACCCCTGGTCTAGATGACCTTGGGGTAGCCCTGGCACCAAAAAAATCACCACTGAACTTCTGTAGTTTTGTTTGCTTCTAGTTCTGAAGCAGCTAAAATTTAGGTTTTGAGTAAAGCTATTTTCTTGAAAACACGTGATTTCTTGAAGAGTTAATCTGTAATCCAATTGTGCTAGTTTATTATTTCAGATACACTTATAGTACTTGCTATGTAAATGAACTGTGCAGGAAATGTTTTGTAAAAGTAATAGTTTACTAATTTATTTTTAATTCAAATTTTGATGTTTTATTTGGAAACAGTTCACATAACAGAAAAGTTAAAGTATAGGATACCTGTGTCCTTCTCCTTACCTGAGAAAATAGGAATACCGTAATCTCACCCAATCTTCAGTCCTTATTCAGATTTCTCTAGTTACCCCAAGACTGGCTTTCAAAATCGTTCCTTTTTATTTGGTGATTTTTCTGTTTTCGTTTTTGAACCAGGATGCAATCACAGATCACATATTGTACATGGGTATTATGTTTGTTTAGTTTCTTTTATTCAAGAGTTTCTCTCTCATATAGCATGAATCTTAGTTTTACCAATTCACTAATAAAAAGATACCACTCAAAACATTATTTAATTCTATATTAAAGGACTGTTATTTAAATATGTCCTTGCCAATATTGTTGTGAAACAAATATCCCTTAATTTATCGTTTGTATAAATCCAGATTTTTATATGTAGCTTTGTAAAATGATGTTTGCTTAGATAATAGTGTGTGAACATTAGATGACTAGAATGGGGAGATGCACAGAACAAATGATGTCTCCAAATATCGTTGACGTTCTGTCTTCCCTATTCCTTTATTGACAAGATTCTAGAAGAACTCATGAGGCATGTTGTGTGTGACACACGGATTTCCCATATGCCCTCCCCACTTCAAGGAAAAGTACAGTTTATATTTATCCCTCAGGTTACATGACCGTCGTTATTATTACTACCCAATTTGATATGTCAGTCTGTATCTTGGGATGATTTTTTCATTTAACATTTATGCCCCTCGTATTTCCAAAAAGTATGCTCAGTAATTTACAATTTAAAAATGCAGCTACGTTACAACCATGAACATGAGGAGAACAAGAGCATTATAATACAGGGTATGAAGAAGGGGTTTGCACAGAGGGCAGCCGAGAGCCCTGGTCGAGGGAATTTTTAAGTGAACACAAAGACTGGGCTCTAACTTCTAGGCAGGCAGGGCAGAAGGGACCACACAGAATTTAGATGGAAGTCATCTGCTAGCTCAGCAGAGAGAAGTATTTTCCCTGGCATTTATTTCTAATTTCTAAAAATGGGGTTGGGCGTGGTAACTCACGCCTGTAATCCTAGCACTTCGGGAGGCCAAGGCGGGTGGATCACTTGAGATCAGGAGTTTGAGACCAGCCTGGTCAATATGGTGAAACCCCATCTATACTAAAAATACAAAAATTAGCCAGGCACGGTGGCACATGCCTGTAATTCCAGCTACTCAGGAGGCTGAGGCAGGAGAATTGCCTGAACACAAGAGGCAGAGGTTGCAGTGAGCCAAGATTATGCCACTGCACTCCAGCCTGGGCAACAGAGCGAGAATCTGTCTCAGAAAACAAAACAAAACAAAAGATACTTTTTTTTTTTTTTTTTTTTTTTTTTGAGACTGAGTCTTGCTCTTACTGCCCAGGCTGGAGTGCAATGGCTCAATCTCAGCTTACCGCAACCTTGGCCTCCCAGGTTCAAGCAATTCTCCTGCCTCAGCCTCCTGAGTAGCTGGGATTATAGGCATGTGCCACCATGCCCAGCTAATTTTGTATTTTTAGTAGAGACAGGGTTTCTCCATGTTGGTCAGGCTGGTCTCGAACTCCGGACCTCACGTTATCTGCCCGCCTCAGCCTCCCAAAGAAAAAAGATACTTTTAAAAGGATCTTTGAGTAACAGAATGTGTAGTATCCTTAAAAGCAGTGTTTACAAAAGATACAGCATTGTACAGAAGTCCCCCTTTATCCTTACTTAGTTTGGCTTTCTGAGGTTTCAGTTACCCATGGTCAACCACAGTCTGAAAATATTGCAATAAGATATTTTGAGAGAGAGAGAGAGAAAGAGACCACATTCACATAACTTTTATTACATATATTGTTATAATTGTTCTATTTTATTATTAATTGTTACTGTTAGTCTCTTACACTGTGCCTTAACTTTACCATAGGTGTCTATATATAGGAAAAATCATAGGGTATGGTACTACCTGTGGTTTCAGGCATCCTCCTGGAGTCTTGGAACATATCCCCCATGGAAAAGGCGGGACTGTCGTAACATATTGATGACTTAATCTTCGTAAGAGAATTGGTGACTATTGATACCACAAAAGATTCCTTGTTTTTAATTTTTTGTGAATTTGAAAATGTATTTGAATTAACTGCCTGTCGTAGTGAATAATGGAACCATGAATGCATGCTTCATGTACATGGATGGAATAGTTGTTGATAGCCAGAGCTGGAAATGCCACACAATGTGAATAATGGTCACATTCACACCTCCCCGCCCCCTTGTTTAATGTTTCCCTCTTTGTAGTTTTCCTGGAATTTTTTAGTCAGCCTCATGAATGATGTATGAAGTGCCCTGTGACCTTTCAAGATATTTTAATATGCCTATGAGGTATGCAACCTCCATTTGAGTAACCAGGGAGCTATCTCTAGTCACGTGATAGAAACCTGCCCTTGCTGCTTCCTTTCCAGAACTTTGCCCCACTCCTGCTCCTCTCCCACATCACCGGTGCACACATGTGCAGAGAACTGCCACTCTCTGTTTGTGCCACCGATTTGAATGACATCTGAGGAGCGTGCCCTTTAAACACACGCACATACCTAACATGTAACTTTTTTAAAAGCAGGAACCATTTAAATAAGCAAATACTAAGGAACTGATGCTTCTCTGAAAAGGCATCCTCTGGAATAAAAGCATCTTGTGTTAGAAGGGCCTTAATCGATTATCTGTTTTAACCTTGTTTCCCTTGGAATACTTCTCCTATCAGGTGCTCACTGGCTCACAGGACAACCTATTCCATATTTAGAACATAACAGTTTTATTAGACTGGAGTTTAGCTCTCTGGTTTCTTCCCTCAGTCTCTGATTTTCAGTAAAGTATTTCCTCAAATATTTTATATATATATATATATTTTTTTTTTTTTTTTTTTTAGATGAAGCCTCACTCTGTGGCCCAGGCCGGAGTGCAATGATGCTATCTTGGCTCACTGCAACCTCAGCCTCCCGGCTTTAGGCAATTCTCCTGTCTCAGCCTTCCGAGTAGCTGGAACTACGGGCGCACACTGCCACACCCGGCTAATTTTTTGTGTTTTAGTAGACGGGGTTTCACCGTGTTGCCCAGGCTGGTCTTGAACTCCTGAGCTCAGGCAATCCACCCGCCTTGGCCTCCCAAAGGTCTCCCCCTTTCTAGACAACTTGGTGTCTTAGAAAAAGATGACATAGCCGGGCACGGTGGCTCATGCCTGTAAACCTCCATGAGCCACCACGCCCGGCTATGTCGTCTTTTTTTAGACACCAAGTCCTGCTTTGTTTGCATGAATGCTAGGTTTCTACCCAGAACTAAAATGTTAATGTCAGATTTACCTAACCAGATCAGAGGACCAAAAATAAGGTTTTCTTTTAAAATGTAGATTCTAGACACTGTGGTTGTGTTGTCAGAGGGCACAGCACACAGCTGATTCATATGGAGCTGGCTTAAGACCCTAGATTTTTTTTTTTTGAGGTAAGCCACAATTAAACCAGGTCCACCTACATTCTTCCTTGGACCTTGTCTCTTTGAACTTGCATGCAGAAATTCCCATAACTTTCATCTGTATTTCCTCTCATTACTAGTTCTTCTACATCTTTTAGAATTCTTTTATGAGCAGTATTGTGTGCTGTTCTGGGGGTATAAAAATGAAAAAGACATAGCTCCTAAGTAATCCTCAGTTAGACGTTGCTCCTACAGTTACCCCAGCACATGTGTGCTAAGGGTTTTTCTTTTGCACCTATAACAGAGCACAGGACACAGAAAGAACTACCCAGGGTGGCAGTTGGAGCAAGTTGAGTTTCCTATTTTTTGTTATTAACAATGGCTAATATTTATTGAGTGCTTACTCAATGTCAGCCATCATGGTAAAAATGTTAGATAGATTTTTTCTTTTGGTATATCCCAGTTGTTTTAAAGCTTCCTTTTTATTTGTAAGTTTCCAGAGTTTTATGCCCTTCATAGCTTTGAGAAATATGCCTTCTGTAATCCATATAGGGCATTCCTTAAGTTGTGGAACAAAGTAAAAGACAGGCCTGCCCCTAAGTTGACATCTAAGGTGACATTGCTCCCTTTATATGGTTTATCAAGATGATTTTCAGCCCCAAGGAGATGAAAAACTACTGAATTGAATTCTTTAAATAATTTTTTCTTCTACTTTTTTCACTTAAGAGAAATCTCTTGCTGTAATGTTATAAACTTTTGTGAAATTCATTTAACAGTTGTATAGGGGAAGAATAACCCCTATAGGTTCTTAATTGGAATGACCCCTTATTCTCAGATTAACAAAAGAAAAACAAACAAGTTTATTAGCATGTATATTTCACATATACATGGGTGATAACAGTCAATGAGTAGTTCTCAAAGAGGCGACTGCATTCTACCTTCTGTAGCATCTTCAACAAAGAAGAGTTAATTTTTACAGAAATGACGACAAAGGAAAAGGACTTGGAGTCTCTAGGGGCAGCAACTTGGAGGAAGGCACATACCTGGCAGATGAAGGCTAGTCAGTAAAGCTAGTTAATGTAGAGCTGTCTGGTACCAGTCTCCAGGCCCAAAAGGGTCTGAAATTGTCTTTGGTGGTTAACCTTTGTTCTCCCTGGTTGGGGAAGGGGGCTGGATACCTTTTGTCTTTGTACATCTGTATCCTGCCTTTAGGCGCCTAAAGGGAGGTCAGAGAGCTTTCCTATATCTGCTGCTCCTTAGTTGCCCTCAGCTCAACAGTCCTGCACATTCTGCTCTCCTACGGCTGCATTAAATGTATTTAGCATTAATTTATTCTTTGACTTTATCTTCATTGGATACTTAGGCAATGTTTTTCCTATTATAGTATAAATTCTACTATGAAGAGTATTTTCATATGTAAAGCTTTTTGTGAATTTAGGATTTTTTTAAGCCTAGATCTCAGGACATTGAAAGACTATGGAAAAATAGAATATAGTTTTAACATTCTTGACGTAGTTGACAATTGACACTTGCTTTCCAGTGATGTTTACGAGTACAGTTTTCAATAACTGTTTACTACACATATTTTATTTGGAAAATAGTGTTTTTTTTTCCTTTCTGGTAATTTCTTTCTATACTTTGCATCTCTTATTGAGCATGGACTTGAGAGACTTTAAGAAGTTTTGTGGGGAAAATATACACCGAGAAAATAAAAACTCTAGGAAGAGGTCACAATGTTTTAAAAACAGTTTTGTTCATAAAGCTATGATTTTTATTATAGTTAGTTTAAGCATTTTTTTGCATGGGACCTCATTTAAAATTAAAGTTACCAAGAGAATTCCATATGTAAACTTTTCCTTGAACTATGAACTTCTGAGACTTCAGAAAGATTTTGACTGTGTAGGTTATTCTGTGTTGCGCTATGGGGTCCGCCTTTGTGTTGCTGAGCTGGAGAGTGTGCCTCTGCTGCCGCGCTGTGTCAGTAGTGGGGATTGCACTTTTGTTTCCAGCTACAGGCCAAATTTGAGCACCTTAAGAGACTTCACCAAGAAGAGAGGATGAAGCTTGAAGAAAAGAGAAGACTTTTGGAAGAAGAAATAATTGCTTTCTCTAAAAAGAAAGCTACCTCCGAGATATTTCACAGCCAGTCCTTTCTGGCAACAGGCAGCAACCTGAGGAAGGACAAGGACCGTAAGAAGTAAGAGGCCCAGCCACCCTCCCTGGCAGCCCTGCCCGCACTTGTCACATTGCCCTGTCGGATCTTCCTAGCGCTTCTTACTTCTGCTTCGTTATGCTTTGTCTTCCTCCTCCAACTAAATGTCAGCTCCTGGAGAGGAGAGACCTTGTCCCTCTTGTTCACTGCTGTTTCCCCAGCATCCAGAACAGCACCTGGCACATGTTATGTGTTCAGTATTTGCCAAAATGAATGAATGACAAAATAAAAATACATCACAGTGTAAAAAGGATCAGTTAGCTGAGGGGGAAATGGCTGCTCTTATTTAATAGCCCAGCCGTGGCCCTAGTACACAGCTAATGGCTGCTGACCTACCATGAGTTATTTTGAATTTTATGTCTAAATGAAGCTGTGCCCTTTGTTGGGGAATTATAGACATAAGATAGTATTTTATTAAACTAATCCTTAGGTTCAGTTTTTTAGAACAAATTCTACTGATGCTGATTTTGTGAGAATTTTTATTTTAATAAGGGAACCAGGCTGTCGATTCGAACTCCTGTGCATTGATGTCAGAGCTTGTGAAACCAATGGTGGATGTAAAGATGCAGAGAAAGGTAGAAAGGGCCACAGTGCAAGGGAGCGGCCATGAGTAACATGTGGATGATAATCGCAAGGCGTGTAGGTTTGGGGTATGTGTTAAAATCAGTTGCCCAAGTTTTAGGAAATAAGTTTATTTTTCCTTTTTGATAATTTCCTTCTGTACTTTGTGTCCCTTGTTTTATTTCTCCCACTTAAGTGTCCCTGTCGGTTTAACTATTTGGCTGTTGAGGAAGTTCATCATGCCTTGTTCTGTTCAGAATGCTCATTTGGGGGACTCTGCCTCAGTTTACTCTAGCTGCCTCTGTGCTAGCAGCATCGCATGCTCCCATGTTCCCCACAGAGCAACACATCTGGTTTAATGCTCTCACTGCATCTATTTCAGACCCATTTTCAGAATATTGCAACTCAACTTTAAAATAGGAAAACATGACCTTGGCCCATTGGTGGCTTTCAATTTTTTTAAATATGGAGAAGTAAACCACAGGACTTTGGCAGATTTTATTGGCTTATATATTTTACAGGTTTTTTTGTTTTTTTTGGTTTTTTGTTTTTTTTTGGAAAAGAAGAAGGAATTCTCATGTATGATCTTTCAGTGTAAGCTCTCCAAGGGCATGGATCTTTATCTTGTTCATTGATATAGCCATCCCCAGAGCCTAGAGCAGTTGTCTGGTACATAGTAGGCATGCAATTATTTTTGAAAGAATAAGTAGTATAAAAGCTGTATTTTATTCAAGCATTGAATTTCAAAAGATAAACTATAAATTTATTACTGCTTTTCAACATGCTTTGGATTTTAAAGCTAATGGATCTTTTATTAATACCTTTTTTCCTTTCATCTTAACCCAGTGTTACTAAAATTAGATTTCCCATTTTTTCCCCTATATGAAAGATAATTTACATTTACCTTGTAAAAATTATCACCCTGCTCCACTTGAGAACCCTGCTGTTGTTTGCAAAATCAGGGCCAAGCTTATATTTTTTGAGAGCTCTCTAGAAGAATGTATCTTCAAGAAAATATGGTTTAGTGTTTTTGGTTTTTTCTTTTCTTTTTCAAAGTCCCATAGCCAGACATCCTATAATATACTAGATGCATATTTGCTAACTTTTACTTCTTGAATGTTTTTTTTAAATTGTACCAATCAAAAGGTTCTTTTTCTTTCCAGCTCCAATTTTTTGTAAAACAGAAGTTCCAGAGCACAGAAGGTCATCATCACAAGCAAACTTTATTAAAAAAAAAAAAAACAAAACTAGAAGTGTTCTTTGATTTTGCTGTTTTTATTTGTTTTATCACTTCTATATTTGGTGAACGGCCACAGTTACTGATATTTATGGAAAAGTACTTTCAAGTACAAGGTCAATACATAAGCCAGAGTGAATGATACTACAAGTTGAGCATCTCTAATTCAAAATCTGAAATTCAGAAGCTTCAAAATCTGAATCTTTTTGAGCACTGACTTGACCCCACAAGTGGAAAATTCCCCATCTGACACCTTTGCTTTCTGATGGTTCAGTTTAAAAAAGATCTTGTTTCTTGCACAAAATTATTAAAAATGTTGTATAAATTACTTTCAGGCTATATGTATAAGGTGGATGTGAAACATGAATTATGTAATTAGAGTCGGGTCCCATTGTGTATACGCAGATATTCCAGAACCTGAAATCCAAAACACTTCTGGTCTCTAGCATTTTGGATAAGGGATACTCAGCTTGTACCTATATATTCATATATATTCACTGTTGTTAGAAATTTTTAAGTTGCTGTTTTGTGATGAATCTAAATCTTTTTTTCTCTTGCTACCAAGCTATTGTCACTGCAGTGCCGTTATACCAAAGAGCAAAGTGTCAGGTCAGTGCCATTGAAAATACAGAGCCCATTAATATCATGGGTTCTGATTACATTTATATTCCAAGATGAACCTTTTTTATATGTACTAAAAATTTTGGGGAATATGTTTTGGGATGTATTATAGAGCTAAAACTCTAACCTCTTAATAGTTTTATAGAACTTAAAAATTTTTGATATAGTTACCCAGTTGGTGATACGATCTTAAGCTTTTGTGTCAGATTATTTAATATGATGACTTCATGCTTTATTATGCCTTATTATGGCTGATGTATTACTGTGGTGAAACAAAATATCTTTAAAAGTTAAAACATCCAGATATATAAACTCTTTTTTCCTAAGGATAAAGTACCTTTGAGCATGAGTATATCACAGCTTTCATTAGGAAAATTTTTCATTACATACTTGTTTAAACTCTTCCAGGGGAAAAATAATATGGTTGAATCATTTTATTAGAAATACTTTTTAAGAAAATAACTGAACATCTGAATATTAAAGATATAAAAATGCACATAATTCGTATTTCAGGTAGTATTTGCATTCAGTGCCTTACTAGTATTCTCAGAACATTTTAATGATTTCTAACATTTCTTAACATTCATAGATACATAAATTTTCATTTTTTGTAATTGAATATTCTAAATAAAACTGAAATTTACTCTTGACAAATAAAACATATATTTACTAAAATGTGTTTAATTTTCCTTTTTGAAAACTCATTTTAAAACATTCATTTAATTATGTATTTGAATTATTTTGGAGATGAGGTATTTTATGAGTATTTTCAGACAATAAAACTTACTAGTCTGTGTCAGATTCTGAGCAATCATAAAGTCATCTAAGTTGTAAATAAAACCTTGCATAGCACAATTTGTCTGTACACTTTAAATTTTATTTTTGCATTTGAAATTCACAGATATCTCTCAGTCTTTTAAAACTTCAGTAAATTAAATTATACATGTCACAGAACAAGCTCAGAAGTTTCTTCGCAAGATCAGTGATACCCGGGTTCTGGTAGGCAGGGAGTCCTGGAGGGTAGGTGACCTGAGGTACAGAGCCAGGCCAGCGCCATGGCACTTAGTGCCAGCTGAGCAGACTGTTCACAGAGGGGCTCCATGACACTGCGGGAGTGTTTGTTACACATGTGGCTATATTTGACCACACTGTTTTTAAAGCAGCTCTCCTTAACTCTGAAGAACGTACTTTGAAGTGTGAGATGGGTTGTTGGAATGGTAAACAGTTATTCAAGTTTCTAGTTGAAAAGAACGTAATAAACCTGCCTAAGACTCTCTGGACTTAACAGCAGGGCGGTCGTTTTGTACTGCTGATGACTGCTGTGAGAAAGCCTCACTCCTGCTTCAGCCACAATGTGAATTTTTAATTTATTTCATATATTTGGGTTCCATGTAAGATTTTATTTTAAAAGAGTTGAACAACAAAGAAAAAACATTTTTAACAATGACTTCTTATTACAAAGCTGATTTATTATCAGGTACAAGATTAGAAAATGAATTATCCACTGATGCTTAATCTCCTGGGAATAAAATAAAGTTAGTCATATTTTGTTAAAAATTTTTCCCATTAAGCTTATGAAACAGTTGTCTCTAACTAACAGCCATTAATCCTGGTACGTACTCCTTCCGACTTTTGAAGCTCTGTCACATAGACTAGGATTTGAACTTCAAAGCAACACAAGGAAAAAGCATTAAAGGGATTATTATCACTATATTGTGGATGAACTCAGTGTAGGCCCCGTGTTCCTATTGTGCCGGGAAATGGGGACACACACATGATTCAGGTCATCCATGCATCACGGAGCAGCTGGAGCAGGCTGGACAACCAAGTAGGTTTGGAGCAGGGCACTCTCAAAAGGGTGTCTGCCTCTCCTCACAGATCACAAGGAGCCATCCAAAGAAGTGACTGGTTCTGAAGGACTGGAGCAGTTTGTCCAGAGTATGAAAGAAGAAGGCATTCCTAGTACAAGGCACAGCATACCATGTGCACTGGAAAGTAGCTGAGCACCATCAGAGTACCAGTGAGGAGTGGGGCTCCGGTAAGGGCCAGGTTTCAGAAGCAGGTAAGGAATGGGTTTATAAATCCCAGGAAAGAGTTTATAAATCCTGTCTGGCAGGCAGTGGGAGCCATTGAAAGGCTAGGCCTCACAAGGTTAGGTGTTCTCCAGGGTTTATGGGAAGGAGATACTGGCAGGCAGGGGGAGCTGGGCCAGGGCAGGCCAACCCTTTAGAGATACAATAGACTCACCTAAGGAGTGTTTAAACAATACTGATGTAGAAAGGAATGTATAGTAATGAAAATGGTAGCTGTATGGATAAATCCAAATGAATAGCCCATATAAAGCAATTACAACGTCTTACGGACTTGAAAATACATAGTGAATTAAAATACGAGACAATAGTGGCATGAAAGTTAGGAATGGCGTAAATTGAGGGATCTCAGGTTCTTGCATTAACTGGGAAGTGGTTAAGAGTCCCAGTCACACAGGTAAATCAGAATTGCTTTTCGCCATCTCTAGGGTAACCATGAAACATGGTGACGTGTGTAACTTCCAGGCTAATAGGAGGAAAACTGGTTTTAAAATGCTAATACAGAAAAAAGTAAGAAACTGCAGGAAATAGCAGAGATATGACAACCAGAACGCATGTAGTAATATGGTAGATTTAGACCCAAATGTATCAGTAAGTACTTGGATTACATGCTCAATTTTTTAAGATAAGTTTCCTAAAAAAGCAGCTGTATGTAGTTTACAAGAGAACAGTCTACAACTTTGTCTTTATAGACGAGAAAGGTTAAAAGAAGATGGGAAAAGGTACATCATGCAAATTTTAACTAAAAGCTAATGTGTAGCTTTTTTTTTTTTTTTTTTGACGGTCTTGCTTTATTGCTCAAGCTGTTGTGCAGTGGCACAGTTATAGCTCATTGCAGCCTCAAACTCCTGGTCTCCAGCAGTCCTCCTGCCTTAGGCACATCACGATGCCCAACTAATTTTTTTTTTTTTTCATTTTTTGGTAGAGACAGAATCTCACCCAGGCTGGTCTCAAACTCCTGGCCTCAAGTGATCCTCCCACCTCAGCCTCCCAAAATGTTAGAATTACAGGCATGAGCCATTGTGCCTGGCCATATTTTCAGTATATTAAGAGAACTTTAAGGCCAAAAGCATTGCTAGAGATGAAGAGAGACCTGAAAATAAATAGCAGTTCTCAACTATACATCCCTATGTACAAAATAATAGCTTCAGCATATTTAAAGCAAAGATTGATGGGAGTATAGGAAAATACAGATCCACACCTAGAGATTTAAACATACCACTTGTGTATGATAGGACAAGCAGACTGAAAATTATTGCAGATATGAGAGACTTGAAGAAAACATGCAACAGCCTTGGCCTTGTGAGCGTAGATAAAACAGTGCACCTGGGGAATGCCTCAAGCACACGTGGAACATAGAGTTGACTGTGTTTTACTATAAAGCAAGCCTTACTACCTTTTAAAGGAATGAAAGATTATGTTCTTGATCATAATACAGTTAAGGTAGAAATCAATAATAAAAAGCTGAAAAATTCCTGTCTCTAAGGGAACTTGTTTTGCTCAGCACCATACAACCCAGCAATCCCAGTCCTAGATATGTGCTCAAGAGGAATGAAGACACATGTCCCACCAGGACCTGTCTAAAAGTTTGTGGCAGCCTTCATCATCTGCCAAAACCCGAAACAACCCAAGTGTCCATCAACTGGTGAACACATAAGTTGTGGTTCATCCATACAATGAAAAGGAACAAGCTACTGGTGCGTGCAAAACCACAGATGAGTCCCAATCATATTATGCTCTCAAGCCAGATGCAGAAGGCTACATACAGCATGACTTCATTTATGTGACATTTTTTCCAAAGCAAAACTACAGGGACAAAACTGGTTGCGGCTGGGCGCGGTGGCTCATTCCTGTAATCCCAGCACTTTGGGAGGCAAGGTGGGTGGATCACCTGAGGTCGGGTGTTCAAGACCAGCCTGGCCAGCGTGATGAAACCCCGTCTCTAGTAAAGATACAAAAATTAGCCTGGCATGGTGGCACGTGCTTGTAGCCTCAGCTACCTGGGAGGCCGAGGCGGAAGAATGGCTTGAACCTGGGAGGCAAGGTGGCTGGATCACCTGAGGTCGGGTGTTCAAGACCAGCCTGGCCAGCGTGATGAAACCCCGTCTCTAGTAAAAATACAAAAATTAGCCTGGCATGGTGGCACGTGCTTGTAGCCTCAGCTACCTGGGAGGCTGAGGCGGAAGAATTGCTTGAACCTGGGAGGCAGAGGTTGCAGTGAGCCAAGATCGTGCCACTGCACCCCAGTCTGGGTGACAGTGAGAATCCACCTCAAAAAACAAAAAGCTGTGGTTGCCAGGCTTCACAGGTTGACTTCAAAGTGCACATGAAACCTTTTGGGATGGTAGAATGTTCCATTCCATGTCTTTATTGTGGTGGTCACATGGCTACATACATTTGTAAAGACTCATAGAACTGTGCAATTTTTTTTTTTTTTTTTTTTTTTTTTTTGAGACAGCCTCGCTCTGTCGCCCAGGCTGGAGTGGAGTGGCATAATCTCGGCTCACTGCAACCTCCGCCTACTAGGTTCAAGCGATTCTTCTGCCTCAGCCTCCCGAATAGTTGGGACTACTAGTGGGAACCACCACACCCAGCTAATTTTTGTATTTTTAGTAGAGATGGGGTTTCACCATATTGGGCAGGCTGGTCTTGAACTCCTGACCTCATGATCTGCCTGCCTCGGCCTCCCAAAGTGTTGGAACTACAGGCGTGAGCCACTGCTCCCAGCCAAAATATTGTTTATGATATGTAAATACCTCAGCAAACCTGTTTTTTTCTTCAAAAATAAAAATAAGAGGATGTCACTACAAATGTGGTAGACATTAAAACCTTGTCAATACATTTGAAAATAGAGGAAATGACAAATATGTGTAGAAAATTAATGTATTAATATAAGAATAGAAAATCTCACAACAAAGACAATGCAGGCCGGCTGTGGTGGCTCATGCTTGTAATCCCAGCACTTTGGGAGTCTGAGGGGGGTGGTTCACTTCACACCAGGAATTCAAGACCAGCCTGGCCAACATGGCGAAACCCTGTCTCTACTGAAAATATAAAAAATTAACCAGGTGTGTTGGTGCATGCCTGTAATCTCAGCTACTCAGAGGCTGAGGCGTGAGAATTGCTTGAACCTGGGAGGCAGAGGCCGCTGCGGTAAGCCAAGATCATGCCACTGCACTCTGGCCGGATGACAGAATGAGACCGTCTCAAAAATAAAAGACAAGGCATAATTAAAGTTTCATGAAGGTCAGGCCGAGATAACTTTATTTGCGAATCCTTTGAGACATTTAAAGAAAGCCCGTCTTTCACAGACTCTCCCTGTGGTCGGCAAATAATGGCCCTGAGAGACATCCACAGCCTTGTTCTTGGACCTGGGAATATGTTCCCCTTCCTGGCAAACAGGACTTCACAGATGTGGTTAAGGCTGCAGACCTTGAGATAGAAAAATGATCCTGGACTGTCTAGGTGTGGTTGGGTTCTTGAAAGCCGAAAGTCTTTTCTGGTTGTGAGCAGGAGGGAGATGTGACAGCTGAAGCCAGGTCAGAGAGTTATAATGCTGCTGGCTTGTAGGGTAGAGGAAGGGGCTCCTTCCACAAGCCAGGTAGTGGAGGTGGCCTCTGGAGCTGGGAGGACCAAAGAAAAGGATGTCCACCTAGAGCCTCCAGAAGGAACCCAGCCCTGCTGACAACTGGACTTTAGCCCAGTGAGGCATGAGTCAGATTTCTAAACTCCAAAACCATAAGATAAATTGTGTGTGTGTGTGTGTGTGTGTGTGTGTGTGTGTGTTGAAACAGGATCTTGCTCTTTTGCCTGAGCTAGAGTGCAGTGGCACAATCATGGCTCACTGCAACCTCTGCCTCCTGGGCTCAAGCAATCCTCTCACCTCAGCCTCCCAAGTAGCTGGAGTCCCAGGTGGAGATCCACACCTAACTGGCTAAGTTTTACATTTTTTGTAGAGACAGGGTTTCGCCACATTGCCCAGGCTTGTCTCGAACTTCTGAGTTCAAGCAATCCGCCCGCCCCAGCCTCCCAAACTGCTGAGATTACAGATGTGAGCCACTGCGCCCAGCTGTTCCTAAACATTTGTATTACTTTAAGCCAACAAATTTGTGGTAATTTGTTATGGCAGCAATAGAAAACTAATGCATCCCCAAGAACACGTTAAAAAAAAAATTCCAAACTCATAAGGCCAGTATGACTTCATTTCAAAGCCTGGTAAGGACATTTGAGAAAGGATATTTATAGTCTGGTCTCACTCATCGGAAATGCAAAAATCCTAAACAAAATGCTAACGAATGGAACCCAAGAATATATAAAAAGGATAGTACCTCATGTCCATGTTGGCTTATTCCAGAAATGCTAGGTGGTTTTAATATTAGGAAGTTAATGTAATTCATAGTACAAACATTAAGGGAAAATCATCGTCATCCCCATAGATATAGAAAATATTAATAAAAGCTAGCATCTTTTTAAGACTTACAAAATTGACAAGAAAAATCTCTTATAACGCTGGCTAGAAGGAGACTTTCTGATTTTGATAAAGGATATCTACCCCCAAACCCAATAGCAAGCATCATACTTAATGGTGAAATATTGAAAACTTTCTTTGGGAACAAGGCAAAGATGGCCAGAGTTATCCCCTTACATTCAGCATTTTACTGGAAGTTGTAGCCAGTGCAGGTGTATTAGTCTGTTTTCACGCTGCTGATAAAGACATACCCAAGACTGGGCAATTTACAAAAGAAAGAGGTTTGGCCCGGCGCAGTGGCTCACGCTTGTAATCCCAGCATTGTGGGAGGCCGAGGCAGGCAGATCATGAGGTCAGGAGATTGAGACCACGGTGAAACCCCGTCTCTACTAAAAATACAAAAAAAATTAGCCGGGCGTGGTGGCGGGTGCCTGTAGTCCCAGCTACTCGGAGAGGCTGAGGCAGGAGAATGGCGTGAACCCAGGAGGCGGAGCTTGCAGTGAGCCGAGATTGCGTCACTGCACTCCAGCCTGGGCGACAGAGCGAGACTCCGTCTCAAAAAAAAAAAAAAAAGAAAGAGGTTTAATTGGGCTTATAGTTCCATGTGGCTGGGGAAGCCTCACAATCATGGTGGAAGGCAAGGAAGAGCAAGTCACATCTTACGTGGATGGCAGCAGGCAAAGAGAGAGAGAGCTTGTGCAGGGGAACTCCTCTTTTTAAAACCATCAGATCTCATGACACTTATTTACTATCATGAGAACAGCACAGGAAAGACTTGTCCCCATGATTCAATTACCTCCCACTGTTTCCTCCCACAATACGTAGGAATTCAAGATGAGCTTCCAGTGGGGACACAGCCAAACCATATCATTCCACCCTTGGCCCCTCCCAAATCTCACATCCTCACATTTCAAAACCAATCATGCCTTCCCAACAGCCCCAAAGTCTTAACTCATTTCAGCATTAACTCAAAAGTCCACAGTCTGAAGTCTCATCTGAGACAAGGCAAGTCCCTTCCACTTATGAGCCTGTAAAATCAAAAGCAGATTACTTACTTCCTAGATATATGGGGGTACAGGCATTGGGTAAATACAGCCATTCCAAATGGGAGAAAATTGGCCAAAAGAAAGGGGCTACAGGCCTCCATGCAAGTCTAAAATCCAGTAGGGCAGTCAAATCTTAAAGCTCCAAAATGATCTCCTTTGACTTCATGTCTCACATCCAGGTCATGTGATGCAAGAGGTGGGTTCCTGTGGTCTTGGGCAGCTCTGCCCCTGTGGCTTTGCAAGGTATAGCCTCCCTCGTGGCTGCTTTCATGGGCTGGCATTGAGTGTCTGCAGCTTTTCCAGGCACGTGGTGCAAGCTGTTAGTGGATCTGCCATTCTGGGGTCTGGAGGATGGTGATCCTCTTCTCACAGCTCCACTAGGCAGTGCCCCAGTAGGGACTCTGTGTTTGGCTCCAACCCCACATTTCTCTTCCACACTGCTCTAGCAGAGGTTCTCCATGAGAGATTCACCACCCCTACCCACTGCAGCAACTTCTGCCTGGACATCCAGGCATTTCCATACATCTTCTGAAATCTAGGCAGAGGTTCCCAAACCTCAATTCTTGACTTCTGTGCACTTGCAAGTTCAACACCACATGGAAGCTGCCAGGTTTAAAAGCCCCAAATTCTGTTCTATTCCCAGTGCAAAGACTCTCTTCTCCCTAAATTGTGTCCTTGGCTCTTGGCTCCATTGCACCCACTGCCTTCTGCCTTGACAGCTGCACTGACATTTACTTGTGTGTACTCAGGCTCCTGCTGCCACATACCTATGCTAATTGTGGTTCAAGGTCAAGGTCCACTTTCAAGGTCCACTCTCTCTTGGGCTCATGCAAATGCCCTTGTGCCTTTGCTGAGGCCCAAGCAGCATCACATAAGGCCCAGACCTTTACATTCCTGGCTGGGCAGAAACACACCTGTGGACACAGCCACTACAAGTAGCATCACCCACAAAGTTAAAGCAGCTTGTGCCCTGAACCCTAAGTTTTCTAGCTCAAGTCCAGAAGTTGGAAGCCAACTACACAACTCAAAACAGCCCACTTGGCCTAGTACAATCACAGGACACCAAGCTGCAGCCCTATCCGTGTCAAATGTGTGAAGCCAGAAGTCTGAGGAATGTGCATTCCATGGGAGGCATAGTGACTGGGAGGGAGTTGGGAGGGCTCTGGGGGCTGGTGCATTTTTAAGTCTTGGTGTTGGTGATGGTTCTGTGAAGATTCATCAAGCTGGCCATGTACATGTACATTTTTCTGCCATGTTATACTTCAACAAAATGTTTAGAAATAAAGGAGGGATAAAGGGAGAAGAAAATGCCAGCATACTGAGGTCCACGCACTAGGTAGATCCTTTTGGTCTGCATCGTCCATTCTCTGCATTCTCTCTCCACGCTTCTGACCAGTGCCCTAAGTGGTAGAATTTTCCAGGGGCCTAATAGCCTCCATCTTTCCTCATCTGGGTTCTGAAAGAAATTAAACTGCACCTGGAGGTGAAGTGTCAGCTCGATCACTGATAGAGGCTGAGCGAGTTGAGAACCAGATGGGCTTGCTGAGTGAGTGCAGAGTCCTGCAGATGCCCTGCACTCACAAGCAGTGCTGGAGGGGAGGGGGCCTTCTCAGGGTTATGTCCACCACCACTCTCCCACATTACCCAGCTCGAGTCAGGTAAGAAACAAACCATTCAGTGATGTGATAGCAATACTTCAAAACAAAACAAAACTTTCATTCCCAAACTTTTTTTTTTTTTGAGATGGAGTCTCACTCTGTTGCCCAGGCTGGAGTACAGTGGCACAATCTTAGCTCACTGCAACCTCTGCCTCCCAGGTTCAAGCGATTCTCCCACCTCAGCCTCCTGAATAGCTGGGATTAAAGGCCAGTGCCATCACACCCAGCTAATTTTTGTGTTTTTAGTAGAGACGGGGTTTCTCAGTGTTGGCCAGGCTGGTCTCGAACTCGTAACCTCAAGTGATCCACTCACCTCGGCCTCCCAAAGTGCTGGGATTACAGGCGTGAGCCACCGTGTCCAGCCATTCCTAAACATTTCAATAGCATTGGCTGAAATATAAATATTGCTTATTCTGTTGTCCTCCCACCTCTTAGTTGCTTATAAAGAGTTTTGTAATTTTCAGATTGCTCTAATGCCTGTGATCCTACTAGAACCTCCGGATGCAGGTGGATGGGTTAGGGAACTGAGGCCGAGTGCCCTAAGGACTTGAGATGGCAGTGGCAGAGCTAGATGGGAATTGCACCTCACCTGTCTCCACACCAGGTTGAGAAAACCAGGCATTTCTAGGTCTTTCTGAGGAAACAGTGTAGGTGTTTATCCACATAGCTTGGCTCTGACTGTCTTACACACTGGCAGAGGCTCATCCACAGAAATGAGGTCTCCAGGCAGAAGTGAGCTGAGGGGAATGCCTTTTGGACGTCTGGAAGCAGCTAGTACTGTCCCTGAGGCTGGGCGACAGAAGGAGAGGGCGTGGGGCCGCTCACCCGCTTCTGGCACTGTGCGGCGCTGCCCTGGGCTCCTCCTGGCCCGGCCTCACTGACTCTGCCCATTCCCAGTTTCTCCTCCAGGCAGTGTTGAGTTTCAGTGCTAGGGTCCACTCCACACGGCGGGAGACAAGTAGCTTTACAAAGACAGGCTTAAAGAGTGAAAAATCTTCAAGACAAATAAATTTGAACTGTGGGAGTTCAGGAATATCAGGAGCTGGAGAAATCTTGAAAGTACTCCCCGGGACCTTTTCAATTATCTAACTCAATCATAGTAAAGGCTGCTTTTCTAACTGTTAGAAATTACGCTCGACATGGGTAAGTGGGTTCACAGTGCTGTCACTCTCATCCTTAGCTGTTTGTATTCACTAAGAGCTAATTTTTTCTTTTAAAGCTTTTAAGTTTATTCTGTTAAGAGTTGACATGACATTGAGTGGATAATATTGTTAGAATATTATGGGAATAACACCCGTGATATTGAACCTTTCTTTCCCCATCCGCAGCCTCCTCCTCAGGCCCATGGTTCTGTCAATATGGCCCGGGGCATTCCACACCAACATTTCTGCCAGAAGATAGATGTTCTTTTGTTCTTGACTAGCAGAGACAAATGAAACTTAACCATGTTTTCTAACAGAAACAAAACGTGTCTAGTACTTCTTTTAAAGATACACAGAGAGCACACTAACAAAAAAGATAAACAGATGTCCTGCTGTTCCTCATGGAATCCCCAGGTCAGCAGTGAGTGCAGCCTGTTCCTCCATCCAGCAGCAGGGCAAGTGCCCTCCACGGCCTGCGTTGGCAGTAGCTCATGTGTGGGCATACATTGGTATATGGATTTTTCAAATGCTTGCTTACCCTCCCTCCCTACCTCCCTCTTTCCTCCTTTCCTCCCTTCCTCCCTTCCTCCCTTCCTTTCTGTTTTAGAGCTCCTTTGTGCTATCCTGGCCTCCCTCTCAGGTCAGCTCTCTGTCCTGAGGCCTTTGGTCATCACCTGACGTGTCTATTTGTGTCTGTCAGGGTGGTCTCTAGAGTGTGAGCCCCAAGAGGGCAGGACCTCATCTGCCTTGTTCACTGCTGTATCCCAGGGCCAAGCATGCATCTGGCCAGTGAGTGTTTATTGAATGAATTAACAGAAACTAAACAGAAGGAAGCAGGAGATTTTAGACAGCTGGGGCCAAAGGTGGTGAGAGCTCCTGTGTGAGGTGTCCACTGCTCACAGGGTAGAGGAGGTGTCACGGGGCAGAATGACAGCAATTCTGCGCCATACATTTAAGTCTAAACTTCCTTACAAGATCTGTCAGGAGGTTATTAGAGCATCGTGGGCTCTCCCCAGGGCTTGGTAAGAGCTCCTTTGTGCTATCCTGGTCTCCCTGCCAGGTCGGCTCTCTCTCCCGAGGCCTTTGGGCGTCATCTGATGTGTCCCCATCATACATGGCAGCTTTAGATTATAGACACATTGAGTTCACCTGAGAGAAATAAGGAGCAAGCCCACACCGGCGTCAGGGCCCTTCTGTCACAGTGGCTTTCAGGCTGTGCTCCCCGTGAGATTTTAGGGAAGTCACAGGTGGGGGCACCCACGCACAGGGCTTCTAGGCCCCCACTGCCGTTTCAAGAAGAATAACTCCACTCTTATCTGGTTTATAAACCTTACCTGGCTTCTAGTTAAGATTTAATTTGAACAAAAAGTTCTAGGGCTTTGGAAATATAAAGGCTAAAACAGTTCTTTTGCAATTTACTTGGTTGATGCAATGTGAATGTTTTTATGGATGGATAATTCTGAAGTCTGGTAGTGACCAAGTCTGTAATTGAAGAGAGCCCTTCCTCCCTTGCAGGGGATGCTTCTGCCCACACCTCCCGGGAGGGCCCAGAAGCAATTCTAGCCCCTGAGTCCCAAGATCATGCTATGTCCTCCCAAGCCTTCTCCAGGATTCACGGCTCTGTGTCCTTTGGTGGCTCCCACATGCCCCCAAGATGTGCCAGCCACTTCATCTGGACTGTCTCTGGCTTGGTGCCATGAGGTCCCGTGTGTCCATCCATGTAGGCAACTGTGTATTCACTTTTGTCACAGGCACACCATCCTTCTGGAAGAACCTGTCACCCTGAAAATGATCTTTGGCCAAGTGCAATCAATTTCTATACATGAGGTTTTACAGTTATGTGGGTTGAGCCAGAGCTCACTGATGTTGGTGCATTAGTCCCTCTCCTTGAGGTGACCATGACCTCGATTCTGCCATCTGTTGTATCTACCTGTTCTTCTCAGCTTTGGGTAATCAGTAGATGCGATATTTATGCATTGATGTCTTTATCTAAATTCTAGAAGTATTTGACGTGACAGAGCCCTGTGGTATGCCACTGGAGACTTCCCTCCAGGCTGGCAATGATTTAACTTGGCCCCATAGAAGATTCTGAAGTCTTTGATTAAAACCTAAGGTCCTTTGATGAGTTATTGAAAAAATATAATCAATCATGATTCCAATGAGCAGCCAAAAAGTCATGTCCAGACTGATTTACATTGATTAGGGCCATGATGCAAATCCAAGAGACAGATGAAAGGGCTGAGTTCAGGGTGGAGGATTGGATTCGCCATGATTTCAGCAACTCAGGAGCCTTGTGGGTCAGCCCTGTCCTTCCCTTTGTAAGTGCACAGTGCCAGATGGCTGTCATCAGAGAAGAGAGAAGTGGCCAAGGGTGAGACTTTACAGCTGGCACCTCTGCAGTTGCACAGACCACGTCCTGACCCCTGCAAGGGCTGACATCAAATGCAGAGCCAGTCTGTAGAGTGGGATGTTTTCACATCAGAAACCAAGTGTCAGAATTGTGCCTTTGAACATCAAAAAAGAGAGATGCTCTGATATTCAGGGACAGGCTCTGAGACCAAATAGAGGGGCCCTTGTGCCAAATTCTCAAAGATCCTGGGTGAAGAGCTAGCCCGGCTCTGTGCTCTGCTCTCCTGCTCAGTCCACACCTCCCTGCTAGATGGGAGATGGGGTCCCACAAGGCCTGGGTGTGGGCTAGAGAGGTGCAGGAAGGACATCAAGCCCAGCATCCTCGGGAGGCTCTGATGCTCTTTCCCTCTTCCAGAGTCTCTATTTCATTTCCCGAGAAGCTCCTTGTCTTGAGGGTCGGCTCTCCCTTCCTTTTCTCCCTCTCCGTAGATGTGCAGTGGCCACTCCAGGAGCTGCCCAGGAACTTCCCTGGCCCGGCCCTTCCTCTTGAATGTCTGGGGTGGGGCAAGACAAATACTCAGTTTAGTGATCCTTAGTAAATACCAGGGAGAGAGAGAGAAAGAGCGAGCAGTCAGTGGTCAGCTTTGACTTCCAAAATAATTCAGTTTTCAGTGTGTAAGATATTAGATGGTTAGAAAATGAACAGCACACGGAAAGGTACACCCAGAGACAGTACATGCCCCCTCGGCTCTCTCAGCTGGTTTCTTCCTATCCCTTAGCCATTTTTATTAGAAACTTGCATATCATTCCAGTATTTCTCACGCAAAGCCAATACCAAGATAGATACATATAGACATGTTTTCTTATGCACTACTTTCTTACAAAAGAGAGCACACTATTTTACTGTTCTGCACTTTGCTTTCTTCATTTAGTAATCTACACAGTGAACTTTGCAAATCCGTCCTCACTTCTGTATTTGTTTGCAGCTGCTTGGACTCCATGGAGTGGAGGCACCACAGCCTGCTCACGTGGCCCCGATCAGTGGACACGTGGCTATCAGTTGCTTGATGTCACAGCAAATGTTGCTGTGACTGCCTGACCACATGCTGCTCCTTTATGCACAGGTGATCTGTGGCTCAGCTCCCCTCCCTGGGCCATGCTTTTGGTGTTCCCACCATGTTGCCACACCCACGAGTTCTGGCCACTCTGAGGGCAAACTCAGTGTCTGTTGTTGTGTGAATTGCATCTGCTGATGAGTGAAGCTGAGCATCTTCTATGCGAGAGAGGGCCATTCATATTTCTTTTTTAAGAACTGTCTGTTCATTAGACTCATCAGACCCAAAGCAGAAACATCCGTCTTAAAAGTCAGGCAAGAGCTGTTTATTTTTCTTTTTTTAAAAGAAAACAGTTGTTATGGTTGCTAAAAGGCTGATGGCCCAAGGGACCTAACACATGAGACTTATTCTAGAAACAGCAGTGTGGGGAGAATGTGGGATGATTTCAGACAAGTTTCCATGCCTCAAAGGGCAAGAAGGCTCAGCCCAGTGGGGAAGTGAGGGCTGGAGGCAGGGCCCTGGGAAGGGGCTCCACACCCCCCATCCCCCTCAGGTTGAGCCCCAGGGTTGTGACAGGTGAGGTGACCTCTTATGACCTTCAGGGTCTGTCCCTCCTTCTGAGATTCCCTTCCTGCCCAGCTGCCCCTCAACGCCTTCCACAGTTCCCCCTTCCTGGTGACCTGTAGACATGCACAGCTTTCCTTTGTCTTAAGCAAAGCAAAACAAATGAAACACAAACGCCACTGTTTTCTGCAGCTGTTACCACGTGTCCTTGGCTCCTCAGGACCTCCTCAGCACCCTATTGCTCTACTGTCCTGAAACACCTCCCTTTGTGGCCCAGGCCGTGCTATCTCCTTCCCCGTACAGGGGCTGGGCTCCCAGCTTCTCCCCTGCCCCCACCCGCCGGCCTCCCCGGCTCTCCCTTGAGGTCCCATCTGTTCCCGCAGCTTCCATCGCCCTTTCAGGACACCGCTGGTCACTCTACACTGTAGCCCTTCCTCCTCCTCCGCACTCCTGGCTGGCTGTCCACATTGGCCTGGCTGCCCCACGCTGTCTATGTTCAAACAAACCCACCCCATCCTTTCAGAGGCCAAGACCAGACTGGGCACCCCATGTGGCAGGCCCTGCAGGCACCTCTAGTCCCTGAGCCCATCCAGGACCCACCACCATCAAGGAAGTGGCAGGACTCACCTGCAGGGCCCAGCAGCCTGCAGCCACCGGGTGCCTGGATGGAGCCACAGCCATGGCCTCTGGGCTTGTTTCCTGTGGCTGCTGTGACAAATCTCCACCAACTCAGCGCCCGTGGCACAGGCTTATCCTATAGTGGAGGAAGTCGGAGGCCCAGAATGGGTCTGAACACTAAGGTCAAGGCATGGACAGGCCACAGCTGTCATCAGCTCAGCCCCTCCTTGGTGGAGTCCTCCTCAGGTCGTGTCGGCCTACACCAACCCTTCTGCACCCATGGTCACCTCCAAGGACCCTGTGACCACATCACCCACCCCCGATAATCCAGGGTGGTGTCTCCATCTCAAGATGGGCTGATTGGCAACCTTAACCCCCTTCGTCATGTGATGTGACCGCAGGGTCTGGGGAGGGAGTAGGACGCTTTGGGGACCGCGGTTCCATCTGCGGGATGCCTCTGCTCCGACCCCTCCTGCCCCACGGCCCTGCTGCTTTTCCTCCTGTTCTCTGGGCTCTGCCCACAGCTGCAGCACCACAGTCTCCTGGGCCTGATTCCTTCCCTTTCTTCTCCCACCTCCTCAGAGTTGCCAGAGTTACTGTTCTAAGTCGCAGACCCCTCCCATCCCTTCCGGCGGGGTCCAGGGACTGGCTGTGGTGGGCATCCTGGTCTTGCACCCGTTTGGCTTGATCCTTCCCAGGAGGAAGGGGAACAGAAGGATTGGGCTCTGATGACACTTTCCCATGGGCCATGTTGGCATAGCTTTAAAATGGCAAACCTTTAGACTTGGCACTCATGTTTATTGCGGGCAATTGGAAGAGCCGACCCCTTTGCTCTGCTGGGCCTTGTCCTGGGCTGGGGTCTGTGGGGTGGTCAGGATGGAGCGTGCACTCAGGGCAGGGCACGGGGGGGCACAGGGTATCCCTCCTGCATGCCACTTAGCTGAAACTTTACCTGGTGACATGGGGCATCAAATCTGTCCTGGCTGAAGCCCTGCTGGGCCCAGTCCTGCTCCCAGGTCACTATGACTCATCTGGGCCTCCAGCTGACCCTGATGACCTCCCTTCTGCTGCTGGGATGCCTCAGGTGCATTCCTGGAAGAGCCCACGCTCAGTTACTCTGGAAGCTGCTCATGGGCACAGCCCACAGACCATCCACCCGTCCTCCCGCCTGGCTGCAGGGGTCTCCACTCTGCAGATCCGCCTTGCCCTCCAGCCCTTGCCTGGCTTCTCCTGCTCTGCCCTCTCTGGCTCCTCAGTCGTTATTTCCACTCTGTTTCCTCCTGACAGTGGCTTCTTTCCCTGGTGACTCTGACGATGGCTTGAGGACCTTCAAAGGGAATCAGTTGCAAAGCAAACTTGCTGAGATTGGCGACCGGTCAGCCACATCTATTTATTTTAAAAAATCTTTTATTTTGAAATAATTTTAGACCTACAAAACAGTTGCAAAATTCGTACAGAAATCTCATATGCTTTCCCCCCACTCCCCCGACATTAACACCTGACGCGACTAAAACGATCTACCATAGAAAATTCATTCATTCATGATTCGATACTATAAACTCACCTATGGGATTCATCCGAATGTGGCTGTGGGTCCAGTGACATCCATTCTCATGCCCAGAGTCCCACAGGGCCTGCGTTATTCCTCTTGGGGGTCCTCCAGTCCATGCTGGCTCCCCAGTCTCTGGAGTTTAGGGTCTGTGAGACACATCTCAGGTGTGGGGAAATGCCTCCAGCCCATCTGTTTCTTTATCCTACTCAAACTCCTTTCCCACTGCAGGGGAAGGACACAAACACCATCCTTGTCCTAACATACCATGTTCTGCCTGTGTCAGTTCCTAGGCAAGCAACTGGTTTTCCAGAGATGGGCTGCCTGGGGCCCGGGCCTCTCTGCTTAGTCTCCAGGACCAGCACAGCGAAGGCGTGTGGCAGCTGATGGATGAACTTTGACGGAGCTGGGTTCAGGCACACACATCTGCTTCATGTGGGTTTGTGCGAGGTGTTGCACATGTAAACATTTGTAGGTATGTGTATTTGTGCACGTGTGTGTGTGTAGGGTCATCTGGTAGCTATTGTAAAAATCCATTATTTCTATAAGCTAAATTAAGACATTTAATTGTTCAAGCACAATTTGTCAAGTGTCAGCTTTGTGGCAAGCCCTATCCTGATTAGACACCACACCAAGTCCTGGTGCAGACACAGCCGCCACCCCAGGAAGGCTCGGGCCTCAGGCTGGAGCTGAACACGTGCTGGCTGAGGCAGACACCACATCTCTGAGAACACATATGTAGGCCATCAGAGAGGGCCCCCTACAGGAAGCAGCCCACCAGAGGGCTGAATAGGAATTCACCAGGCTGAGGTGGTCCCAGGCAAGTGTGGAGAGAGGGTGCATCTGAGGACCCAAGAGCCGGAGAGAATATCAATTGCAGCTGTCATCGGTGAGCCCCCTGTGCCAGAGTGCATGGCAGACACATCCATGCACTTCCTCCCACCCTTGGGCCTCCAGCAAGTCAGCTTTCTGATGTCATTCAAAGAGGAGGTGAGCTGGGCCTGGTGGCTCACACCTGTAATCCCAGCACTTTGGGAGACCAAGGCAGGTGGATCACCTGAGGTCAGGAGTGCGACACCAGCCTGGCCAACATGGCAAAACCCTGCCTCTACTAAAAATACAAAAATTAACAAGCCATGGTGGCACATGCCTGTAGTCCCAGCTAACTACTTGGAAGGCTGAGGCACGAGAATTGCTTGAACCCCGGAGGTGGAGGTTGCAGTGAGCCGAGATCAGACCACTGCACTCCAGCCTGGGCGACAGAATGAGACTCCATCTCAAAAAAATAAAAAATAAAGAGGAGGTGAGATTGGTTCAGAGAGGCTGGTGCCTTGCCCAGGGCCACAGGCCACAGCAGGCAGCCCTGGGCTTAAACCAAAGAAAGGAAGCCTGTGCCTCGAATTTGAGGTCTCAGAGGGTGGCAGATGAGCTTTCCTGAGAGACAAAAGAGGGAAATAGAATCTGTGAAAAGACATAAAGAACTTAGTCTGGTGCTTACTGTGCCCTGATTCCTGGTCACCTGTGGGCGTGTGTCAGGGGCCCTGATGGTGACTGGTTGTGGTGGCTCTGGTGCTCGGGATTGTGAGCAGCTCCAGAACCTGGGTGACACCACCTCCCCACTCACTGGGCCACAGTGGGCTGCAGAGACTGTTAACGCTGAGGCTTCTGAGCTGGGAGAATTAGCAATAGCAGCACAAAGAAAATTACCCTCCATCTGCTTCCAATGACAATGGTAGGACCAGAGAGATCCCAAAACCTGAACAGAGGAGGAAACTCGGAGCCACATCCAGGACAGGCCTCCAGCAGGTAGGAAGTGCAAGTAGGAAACGCATCAATGATTTAGAGAGGAGGCTGCTTTTGCTAGTAAGGACAGTGGCCAGAGGGCCACCGAGAGCCTCCTCTCTGGCATCTTACAACAAATGGGCACCGAGCAGGTTGTCCTGAGCTACCCTGATGGTGACCAAGGTGTTGTCCAGGAATGTTTCCATCCTGTCCTGAATGCCGGGTGCTGGACCTCCTCATGGCTGCAGCGCCCTGGGGTTCACGTCGCCAGCCCACCACTTTGTGGCTGGTGTCAGCTCGGGGAGTGCAGGCCTGTGGGGCTGCGGCTGGTGAGGGTGCAGGTAACTAGCACTTTCAGCCCTCAGGCATGGTGGCTTATGCCTGTAATCCCAGCACTTTGGGAGGCCAAGGTGGGCAGATCATTTGAGGGCAGGAGTTCGAGACCAGCCTGGCCAAGATGGTGAAACCCTGTCTCTATTTCTTGTAAAAATTCAAAAAAATTAGCTAGGTGTGGTGGCACATGCCTGTAGTCCCAGCTACTCAGGAGGCTGAGGCAGGAGAATCTCTTGAACCCGGGAGGCAGAGGTTGCAGTGAGCCAAGACTGCGTCACTGCACTCCAGCCTGGGTGACAGAGTGAGACTCCGTCTCAAGAACCAAACAAAAAACAAAAACAAAAACAAAAATGATGTCAAGGGATATTTGCTGAAGCCTCATCCATAACCACAAAAAAACAAAAACAACAACAAAAAAAAAACGGTAAGGAGCCTAAATGCCCACCATGGGGAAGTGTTTAACTAGTCTGTGATGTGGGGACACCAGGCAGCTACAGAAGCACTGAGTGAAGATGCAGAGGACAGGTGAATCCTGACCCTGCAGAGAGGGACACAACTGAAGATCTGTGCCGAGGAGGAACCTGGGGCTTGGGGATTCTATGTGCCATTTGTTTCCTTCTTCATTCTTTTCCCTTCTTTTCTACATATTCTATAATTAGGATTTTCTCATTTAGAAACCCTTAAAAAATTTAAAAATGGAAGCCCTTTTTAGATTTTATTTTAATTTTTATTTATTTATTTATGTATTTATTTACTTTTGAGATGGAGTCTTGCTCTGTCACCCAGGATGGAGTGCAGTGGTGCAATCTCAGCTCACTGCAACCTCTGCCTCCCGGGTTCAAGAGATTCTCCTGCCTCAGCTGGAGTTGCAGGCACACTCCACCACGCCCGGCTAATTTCTGTATTTTTAGTAGAGACAGGGTTTCACCATGTTGGCCAGGCTGGTCTCGAAATCCTAGCCTCAAGTAATCTGCCTACCTTGGCCTCCCAAAGCGCTGGGATTACAGGTGTGAGCCATCGCGCCCAGCCTTTTTTTTTTTTTTTTTCTTTTGAGACAGGGTCCCAGTCTGTCACCCTAAGATCCCTAGCAGGAGCTGATATTCACAGAGCATGTCATGGCTGCTTCACTCCGGCTTTCACACACATGATCTCATTCAAATCCCCACATCATGAGAAGGTGACAGTGGCAGCGTGTGACCACTGAGCCGTCCTTATGGTGGATGGAGGTCAGAGAACTGCCCTCTGAGCCCCAGGTCCTCCCTACCAGCTAGAGCCTTTGGACAAGCTGTGTGGCTTCTCTGAGCCTGAGTTTTTATTTGTGCAATGGAGGGAGTGTCCTGCTCTTGGGTCACCAGGCCCTGACCTTATGCATGATGTGAGGAACAGAGGCCCATGGAGTCCCAGTGAGGCTGGGGAGGTGAGACCAGGCAGGCGTGCATGGAACAGCCCCTGCTCCTGTCCCTCGGGGAAGGCAGGAGCTGGCCCAGGGCTCTGAAGCATGCAGGTGGGTGGCTGTGATGCAGACAGCTACATGGGGCAGGGCTGTGCACCACAGCTCCCTACAGACACTGGCTCGGTAGGAACCATGGCAGTCAGAGCAGACAAGCATGGCCCTGAGATGCAAATAGGAAAATCTGAGAGGGAGACTGTCGCAGACTGCATGGTGGCCCATGTCCCAGTCTCTGAGGCATTAGCCGCAATGGGTGTCAGGGATGCTCCCCAGCTTTGCTGAGACTGTACCCAGGCAGTTCAGGGAGATGGGGGGCGGGGGTGAGCTGGGGCTGGGGGTGGGCAGATAGGGCTTGGGTGTGAGGGCAGGGCGAGGTGCCAGCAGCTGCTTCTCAGCGGCTCATTTGTCCAGTGGGAATTCCCAGGTCTCCACCTCTCAGGTCCTTCTAAAGAGCTAATGAGTTATGGTTGAAAGGTGTGTGGCTGGAGCAGGGGCACCTACCCATTCTACACATAAGATCAATCAATGGAACAGCGTGTGTATCACGGCACATCTTGCGTGACCACCTGTGCACAGCCTGAGTCCCTGTGGGACCAGGGAAAGCAGGTGCAGCATCACCTAGTCACCTGGGTGACCCGGCTCTTCCGTGTAGACCCTGAGCATCCTCACCAAGTGAGGATGGCACAGCTTGGCCACTGGGGTCTTCCAGCCTGGACAGCTTTCCAAGGCCTTCCAGCAACCCATGAGTGGGTCACTTCCCCTAGGTGTGGGCCTCAGCCACTGGCAGCATCTGCAGCCTCTCCGCCACATGATATGCAAAAACTGTGACACAGTGGTCCTGGGAGAGGAGCAACCTACAGAGGTTCAACGGCACTGTGAGTCTTGAGGCCCTGCGGGAGGAGCCTGCCATCAGCCACATCTGCTCTGACTACCCCCAGGCAACCTCTCCAGGACCACAGAGGGCTGCCTGTCAATGGAGCAAGCAAAGACTCTGAGGGGTAGACCAATCACAGCAGGAAATGGAGTGACAGTGCCTGACACAGACTCACAGATTTGTGCCTTTTAGCACTTACTCTAAATGGGGCCATCTACAATTCATAAGTGGAATTTGAATCTGCACAGCTGTGTCTAAACACATGAGTATTTTGAAGCACTCTTCTCTCTCCTGGTCATCCTCACTAGTTAAGTCTGGCCGCCACGTGCTTCCACCCTGGGCAGGTTCTGCTGATTGCATGTTGCGTTTTCTTGAAATGAAGATAGCGATGGTTCCTAATTCCAGGAGCATATTAGTGTCACTGGGAAGCTTGTGGGAGATGCTGATGCCAGGGCCTGATCCTAGGCCTGATGCACTGAACCTTTGGGGTGGTACTGAACAGTTTGGGAGGCCGAGGCGGGAGGATTGCTTGAGCTCAGGAGTTTGAGACCAGCCTGGAAAACAAAAAAAGGCTGGGCACGGTGTCTCACGCCTATTATCCCAGCACTTAGCACTTTGGGAGGCCGAGGCAGGTGGATCACCTGAGGTCAGGAGTTCTAGACCAGCCTGGCCAACATGGTAAAACCCCGTCTCTACTAAAAATACAAAAATTAGCCGGGCGTGGTGGCAGGTGCCTGTAATCCCAGATACTCGGAGGGTGGGGCTGAGGCAGGAGAATCTCTTGAACCTGGGAGGCAGAGGTTGCAGTGAGCCATTGCACTCCAGCCTGGGGGACAAGAGAAAGACTTCGTCTCAAAAAAAAAAAAAAGGTTTTTTTTTTTTTAAAAAAGAAAGAAAGAAAAGAGAACCTTTGGGGTGGGGCAGGACACTGGTATTTTCTTCTCAGATGCTAACGTGCAGCTAGGATTGACACAGATCACTGGAGAAACAAAATACCCCACTCAAAGTCCAAAGTTTGGAACTTTGGACTGATCTCAACTGGTAGGAGGCTCAATTTGCATATGTTCATTCAGCAGGGTTTTTTTTAATCAAATTTTGAAAAACAGTTTAATCAAAACTTTAAACATTGCGAAGTAAAAGGCTGCCGTTGTGGAGTGACAGCTGTCTCATGTAAGCCGTGGCTGTCCTGGACCCTCGGGTAGGTCTGGGAGCCCGGCTAATCAGCGGACAGGGTGGCAGCTGCGACCCCTCCCTCCCTCCCCACCCCTGCAGAAAATTCATCTTCAAAGACTCAGCTTCAATTAACACCAACTATAGCAGGTCCTAATGAGAGGTACTTAGGTAATGAGCTGATTAAATCTGTAATTAAGGTGTCAAAAGCACAACCCCCAAGGAGATCAGCTGCTGCTAGGGTCTGCTCAGGGGACTCCACCCTGCTTTCTTGGATACACGCCGTCTTTCTGTTGGAAAGCAGGCTTCCAGGTGACACGTCCAGCCAGCAATTTCTTTTGATCATCAAAAACATCAAGTGTCAAATAAAAGGGGTGGAAATAAATAGAACAGTGTAGAATAGAATAGACTTCAGTGAAAAGAGTGAAATCTCGGGACAGCGAGCATGCACTGAGTGCCAGCTCCGTGTGATCATCTACTCCGGCACATGGCAGTCCTGGCTCCACTCAAACACTTGCAAGGGTGTGGGTTTCCTGACCTACAAGGCAGCCCATGCCCCAGCTCAATGGTGCTACTGAAGTGGTGAGGAAATTCTGGATTCCAGACCATGTCTCAGCACCCTGGGGAGCCTGATCATCACTTGGGTGCTCGGCCACCATGCCCTGCACAGCCTGGGACACTGCTGCCAGCCCTGCTGTCCCTGCCCCTCTTGGCTTCATCTGAAGGTCATTCTCCTCCACCTGTCTTCTCTTCAGCATTTTCAACATCATAATTCTTTTTTCTTTTTCTTTTTTTTTTTTGAGATGGCGTCTTGCTCTGTCACCTAGGCTAGAATGCAGTGGCACGATCTCGGCTCACTGTGACGTCTGCCTTCCAGGTTCAAGCGATTCTCCTACCTCAGCCTCCCTGAGTAACTGGGATTACAGGCACCCACCACCATGCCTGGCTAATTTTTGTGTTTTTATTAAAACAGGGTTTCACCATATTGGCCAGGCTGGTCTCGAACTCCTGACTTCAGGTGATCCACCCGCCTTGGCCTCCCAAAGTGCTGGGATTATAGGCATGAGCTGCTGTGCCCAGCCTTAACATCATAATTCTTTTTTTTTTTTTTTTTTTTTGAGATGGAGTCTTGCTCTGTCCACAGGCTGGAGTGCAGTGGCACCATCTTGGCTCACTGCAACCTCCGCTTCCCAGGTTCCAGTGATTATTCTGCCTCAACCTTCCGAGTAGCTGGGACTACAGGTACGCGCCACCACGCCTGGCTAATTTTTGTATTTTTAGTAAAGACAGGGTTTCACCATATTGGCCAGGATTGTCTCGATCTCCTGACCTCATGATCTGCCCGCCTCGGCCTCCCAAAGTGCTGGGATTACAGGCATGAGCCACTGTGCCCGGCCAACATCATAATTCTTAAGCAGAGCTCTTATTCCCACCCACCTTTATTATCTTTCTGCTCTGAATTCAGCTATAACTCCTCCTTCCCTTTTAAAAACTTAAATTTTGAGATAATTGTGGATTAACATGCAGTTTTAAGACATAAATTCAGAGATCCCACATATCCTTCACTAAGTTTTCCCCAATGGCAACATCTAGCAAAACTACACATAGTACCATATCACAGAAAATTAGCCTTGTACGATCCATTGGCCTTGCTCAGATATCATGTTAACAAGCATGTGTGTGCATGCACACCAGTATTTAGTTCCATGTAATTTCATCTCATGTAGAGATGCATGCAACCACCTCTTCAATCAGGGCAAAGAACAGCCCGTCCTCACACAGATGCCTCAGTCCACCCTTTTGCAGCCACAGCTATTATTTCACTCCCTTTCTTACCCCACCCCCAGCTCCTGGCAACCATTCATCTATTCTCCATCTCTATCATTTTGTAATTTCAGGGATGCTACATAAATGGAACAGCAACAAGAGCAGGCAATAGAAAGCAACGCCCTCACAGGCCCTTGACAAAAGCTTGCTGGATGTCCTGTGTCTTTCTTTTTACTCAGGGTCTGGGCACCTCAATGAAATGCTAACTAGCCAAGTGACATATGTGGTTATATTTATTTTTAATGCGTGTCTGTGTCTGCTCTTCTTTTAAAAGGGTGTAAACAGGATTTTCAAGTCACAACTGACCCTGTAGACCAGTGTGATCTCCCCAGCAACTGTAGGGACACAGTTGGTGCCTGGCCAGGGCTGAGCTCATGAGGCCTCTCTCTCGAGGTGCAGTTCTTTTAACAGTAGGATGACATATATAGGTCAATGTTCCTGGAAATACAAGTTTGGGCAAATCACACAGCAACAAATATGCATTAAACCTGATATGGTTTGGATCTGTGTCCCCACCCAAATCTCATGTGGAAATGTAATCCCCAATGCTGGAGGTGGGGCCTGGTGGGAGGTGATGGATCATGGGGGCAGTTTCTAACAGTTTAGCACCATCCCCCTAGTGCTGTTCTCGTGATAGAGTTCTCAGGAGAGATCTGGTTGTTTAAAAGTGTGTAGCACCAGGTTGGGTGCGGTGGCTCACGCCTGTAATCCCAGCACTTTGGGAGGCTGAGGTGGGCAGATCACCTGATGTCAGGAGTTCAAGACCAGCCTGACCAACATGGTGAAACCTGGTCTCTACTAAAAATACAAAAATTAGCCAGGCATGGTGGTGGACACCTGTAATCCCAGCTACTTGGGAGGCTGAGGCAGGAGAATCACTTGAACCTGGGAGGCAGAGGATGCAGTGAGCCGAGACTGTCCCACTGCACTCCAGACTGGATGACAGAACGAGACTCCCTCAAAAAAAAAAAGAAAAGTTATGTAGCACCTTCCCCATCTCTCTTCCTCCTGCTGGGGCTGTGTAAAATATGCCTGCTTCTGCCATGATCGTAAGTTTCCTGAGGCCTCCCCAGAAGTTGAGCAGTTGCTTCCTGTACAGCCTGTGGAACTGTGAGCCAAATAAACCCCTTTTCTTTATAAATTACCCGGTCTTGGGTATTTCTTTACAGCAGTGCAAGAATGGACTTATACAGAACCCAAAACACATTCTATGAGAATGCATTAAAAAAAATTACAGCAAAGTTCAGTTGGAAATTTTGATTCAGTATGCACATATTTGCTTTACTTACAATTTAGTGCTGCTAATGGTGGGTATGTCCATCAGAAGCAACAAGGCAATGGTTCTTAGAGCAGATGCCCCCTGTTGGAGTTACAGACTTGAAGCCGCGGGTATTTGTGGAGCTGGGCCATAGGCTGTGGGGTCTGCAGACACTGAGTTAAGCTACTAGCTGGCTGTAAGCCCTGGGGGAAGCTACCTAACCTCCCTGAACCCCTGCTCTCTCATTTGTAAAATGACCATGATGAGAGTCCTCATAGGGTGCTTGTAAAGTGAGATGATGGAGTAAAGGGCCCAGCACTGTGCTCAGTTAACACAGCTAATGGCCTAACCCTGCAGGGCCGGCCTGTGTAGAGGGAGAAACAAGAGATGTGTAGGAACAGCCCCTTTGGAAGGCTTAGAAACAGCTTCATGCTGAATAGAAGGAAACCGGAAAAGAAACAATTGCCCACACTTATTTATATTTTACCCTGTGAGTTGTTGTTGCAAGATGTGTGCAAGGATTCAAATGCCGCCAATTAGAGGAGCGGACTTTGTAGCTTGTGGCTTCATGGCTGCACACCAGGTAAGCGAGTTGCAGCTCGTATCTGCAGGGCCTCAGGCCCTGGGCTCAGCCCGCTTGTTTTCATCCACGTCTGCTCCTCTAAAGTTCTCAAATGAGACTCGAGCTCCCATCGGGGGCATACCTTCTGCAGCTGCACCTTCTGGGACCCTGCGGGCCACACGAAGCTGTAAAGACCTCGGGCGTCGTTATCTAGGCTTCCCAGTCACCTGGGGATGGCATTGTCCTTGTGGAACGCCAGGCCTCATGTTTGTGGGTGTGCTCCAGGCTCTCGACAGGATTGGGTGTCAGCCTGCGCTGCACAGCGGGCACTTGGGACACCCACCCAGCCCCGTGGGATCAGAACCTCCAGCCAGAATCCAGCCCAGGACGGAGTAGTAAAGAACTCAGGCAGAGGCAGACAGGCGTGGGGTCCGCAGGCGTGGAGCTCACACCTCTGCTGAGCTGCGGAGGGGCCATGGGAGGAGGGCCTGGGCAGGATCCCGGATGTCAGAGCGCAGCCATTGCTCTAATGCCCTTCCCTGCACAAGGCTGAAGCAAGCACGCAGCCAGGCGGGGTTCGCAGGTCCGAACCTGCGGTGTTTGGACTCTGTTCACTCACCCGGCCTTCTTTGCTGCGGTGGTTTGGCACCTTCCAAAAGATTCCAGCAGAGACTCCTGCAAGCCTCACGTTGACACATGAATGACCAATGAACCTGTCAGGCTTTATTGAGCATGGACCAAGTCCCAGGCACCGCACAGTCCGGGGATAAAGAGGGTGGCTGGTGTGGAGATAAAGGGGCACTGAAGTCGTGGGTGATGGTGTGGGAGGAGGTGGGTGATGCTGGCGACAGGGGAGGACAGCAGCTTCCGGAGGCTGGGCAGGGCCTCTGTGTCCCTTTGCACATTCCGGGTGACCCTTTCTAAGGCTCGGACAGGGACACCAGTACCCCAGAACTCGGTGTTTCTGGCCGGTTCTAGTCCTGTGGGGTGAGGGCTGCCTAGTGTTCCTGGAAGGCAGTTTGCAGGGGAGGAAAGCTCAGCCGCATGTTCCTAGTGGGTAGGGCTGCGATCACCCTTACCCGAACTGCACACTTGAGGACTGGGCTGGGGCTCATTTTGCTGAGGCCAGGAATTCCTGGGGGCCATGCTGCCCACCCTACCTCTGGCATCAAGATCCATTGAGACTGATGAGGAGCAGTGTTTAACCATTTTTTGCATTAAAAATATTGTGGGAAAGTAACTGATCTATCGGTTTTGGAAAATGCAGCCATTGTTTAGCAGATTTCATCTGAACGCAAGAGATAGGAAGTTGCCCTTCATTTGAATTGTTCTGTCGAGGGGATCCCGCTTGCACTGCAGTTACCTGCGCCTCACACGCCAGCTCTGCTTTGGGGCTGCGGGCTCCTGCGAGAGGCCAGACACGGGCTCACCTTCTTCCCACTTCTTCAGTAATGAAAGCCTCCCTTGCGTTGGGGTGGCTGGAGTGGGACAAGCACGCCCTCCAGTGGCGGCCCTCACAGCCGCCTTGCCTGTACCCTGCCTGAGGAAGGGCGGGCTCTCTGTGACCTGGTGGCCACAGCCTGGGAGACTGAGTGTCCACTTATCAGGACAGGCCTAAGTGCTCAGCCCCAGCTGTGGGCCTGTGCTGTCTGTGCCGGTGGAACCTCTCCTGCATCAGGCATTTACAAACCCTTAAGCCTCAGAACATGTCCGGTCATGGCCACATTTTCCAGATGAGGAGACTCTGGCCTAAGACAGCACCATCAGTGACGCCAGGGGAGAGGGCTGCCCCCCAGGCCCTGGGCACGGGGGGTGGGACTTAGGTCCTTCAGGCCCAGCATGGGCCACACATCACCTGCTCGGGCCCATGTGCTGTAGAGTGCCAGGAGTGGGCTCAGGAGCCCACTCAAGGGTGGCTGGGGGCTCCAGGACTCATAGGCTGCTCCCATGCCCCTTGGCCCAGGGAAGACCCTGAATCATAACCATTCCACTCAGCTAGAGATCTTGGAGCTGAGTGCTAAGCATTAAGCAGGTAGTTAGCACAAAGAATCCCTGCTGATATTGTTTGGATATTGATATTGATATTGTTTGGATGTTTGGTTGTTTGTCCCCTCCGAACCCCAGGTGGAAATGTGATCCTTAGTGCTGGAGATGGGGCCTGGCAGGCAGTGTTTCGGTCGTGGGGTGGATCCCTCAGGAATGACTTGGTGCACTCCCAGCAGCAATGAGTAAGCTCTTGATCTGTTAGTTCACACGAGATCTGATTGTTTGAAAGAGTCCGCCACGGCCCCTACCCCTTCTGCTCCACCTTCGCCTCCCGAGGCCTCACCAGATGCAAATGCTGGTGCCATGCTTCCTGTACAGCCTGCAGAACCGTGAGCCAAATAAACCTTTTTTCCTGATAAATTATCCAGCCTTAGGTATTCCTTTGTAGCAACTCAAAACAGACTAATACTCCTGTCCTGGGAAGAAGTGTCTCTGCAGCCATGGCTGAGTTTGGGGTGCTGGAGATCTGGCTGATGGGGTGAGGCACTCTCCTGAGGTCCTCAGTGGGGAGGTGGGTTTGAGATCTGGGGCCTAGGAAGGGCAGGAAGGGCCTGCACTGCCAATGGCTCTTGTCCTTCGCTCCACCAGGGCTTTGTCCTGGAGACTGGCCACCCACGAGATGAAGCAAGTTAGCAACAGGCAGGACATTCCACGTCCCCCATGGACCCTCCAGGAAGGGCATAGCCACTCTGCCCCCAGCCTGCAGGCCCCCTTCTCTCAGCCACTACCTGTAGGCCCTCCCTCCTCAACTTACATTGAATCATGTGGGGCACACTGTTTGGAGTCACAGGGCGTGCCAAGCTCGCCATCATGGGGTGCTGGGTGCCACCGAGTTTCCATTTAGTCTGTTCCCAATGCCTGGAGAACCCTCCTGGCCCTGGCTGCCACTGGTCATCCAGGCTGAGTGCAGACCTGGACCCACATCCAGCATGTGCGGCGAACCCTGTGCCCAGCAGGCAGAGGCCACAGGTGATTTCCAGGGCAAAGGTCATCCCTGGACTTGCATTCAGGCCCCAGGGCAGGGCTCTGGACATGAGAGTTGGCAGGTGTGGTTGGCTCCACGTCCCAGGCGTCTCTGGCTAATGGAAGTCAGGGGCTTGAGGAGAGGGGAGTGTGTGAGGGGCATGGGGGAAGATGAGAGGCAGGGAAGGTGGGAAGCACCACCAGACCAGGGGAAGGAGGAGGCAGTGAGAAAGTGACTGCCATGCCCAGGGCCTGGGGGGCAGCCCTCTCCCCTGGCACCCAAACCCCCAAGGGAGTCAAGCTGTGGACCTGAAAACACAGAATAAAGCTGCAAGAAGAGTCCAGAGACCAATCGGTCCCACAGCGACCGAAAGTGAAAAATGAGGGGAAAGAATACTCCACTCCAGGCTGTGGCCACACCCGAGGCCACTCTGGCAGAGCACTGCAGGCTCGAGGCCCCTGCGTGGGGGTCTGTACACAGGGGACGGCCCTGGTCCCACACCAGGGCTTCCCTGCAGCATCCCGCCTGGCCTGCACACAGGCTGGTTCCAACACACAGCCAAGTGCCCCACACTGAACTCGTACAGGGCCCTGTGAGTCTGCCTTTCATCCATGGAGGTCTGAGCTGTGCACAGTCGTAATTCACTAGCCCTGGGGGAGGTGGGCGGATGGGCCGCAGCTGTGGGCACTCGCACACCTGGGGCTGCGTTTTCCTAACAGCCCTGGTCTGTGTTTTATAACGTGGTTTTCTGAGTCCACAGCAGAAACTCCGTATTTACCAGCTCAGAGCCGTAACCAAGTTATGAATCATAAGATTCCAGAAACAGCCAGTCCAGCACATGGGAGTTTCCAGGGCGTTACATAAGCTCAGAATCTGGCCCGGCTAGCTTGATGCTGAGTTTAAGTTTCAACCAAACCTCAGAGCTGCAAGAGCACTTGATGGAGCAGCATAAACCAGGCTTACTGCCTTTCTAAGGACCATGGGAACATGCCCACATTAAGGCCCTCCTCCGTTCCAGCTTTGAGTGGTGAGGAGAACTCTGACATGGAGCCGCAGACTCGCTGGGGACCAGAAGGCCCCCAGGCCCAGGAGGCTGCCTGGGCTCCACCTGGCTGCTTGCTCTTCTAGGATTTGCTCATCGGCCACCATCACGGTGGTCCCCCTGGGGTGGCTGAAGTGCTTTGTTGGATGCTGAGGTTAGAATGTGGCTGTGGGTGAGGGCTTGGTTTGCTGGTGATACCCAATCCCCTACACCCCTGGCCACATCCTCCGTAACCACAGGCTGGCTCTGGGGAGGTGAGGCGGCACAGACTACAGCCTCCATAAGCACCCTCCTCCCTCCTTCCCTTGTGGCGCTCCTCCTGCAAAGCCTCATCTACGCAGGTGTCCTAGAACTGGGAGAAGGGTGTGTGTGCAAATGTGCAAGTGATATGTGTGCATGTGCATATAGTGTGTGCATGTGTGTTTGTGTGTGTTTGTGCATGCATGTGGCTTGTGTGGTGTGGGCATGCAGTGTGTGTATGTGCATATAGTGTGTGCATGTGTGTATGGTGTGTGTACATGTGGTGTGTGTATGTGTGGAGTGTCTATATGTGCACGTGTGTGATGTGTGTGGTGTACATATAGTGTGCATGCATGTGGAGTATGTGTATGCATGTGTACACGTGTGAGATGTGTGCATGAGGGATGTGTGTGCATGCATGCGTACACGTGTGAGGTGTGTGCATGTGGAGTATGTGTATGCATGTGTACATGTGTGGGGTGCGTGCATGTGGAGTATGTGTATGCATGTGTACATGTGTGAGATGTGTGCATGAGGGATGTGTGTGTATGCATGTGTACATGTGTGGGGTGCGTGCATGTGGAGTATGTGTATGCATGTGTACCTGTGTGAGATGTGTGCATGAGGGATGTGTGTGCATGCATGTGTACATGTGTGGGGTGTGTGCATGTGGGATGTGTGTGCATGCACATGAGGTGTGTGTGGTGTGTCAGATGTGAATCCATGGGGCCTGGGTGCTGAGACAGGTCTACTGTGCGGGTACTGTTTTGTTGGGAAGGGGCTGTGGGTACTTGGAACCCCTGGTCCCGGCTAGGAACAGAAATGAAGCCCTGGATGCCACCAGCCCTCTGGGCTGCAGAGGGTGAGGATGGAACCGAGGTTCCTTCAGTCTTGTAGTCACTGCACGAATGTGAGAAGAGCTCCTTCAGGGTTTCCCTCTAGGACATATGGAAGGCTTCCCCTCGGCCTCCACATTGGCCCAGATTGTCAGAGGACCCTCGGGGCTGTCTGCTCCCCCACATGCCCTCACCGCCCCCTTGGCAGAGACGCCTTGCCCTTTGCCTGGCCTCTGCCGTGCCACCTTCCCACATTCATATCAGCCATTCCTTGTGCCACCAACAGAGGGAGCTCCCGACACAGTTTGCATCTACACACCCCGTGAGAGACAAGAAACGCTGCCTCCTGCTTCTGGCCTGGAAGGCTCAGAGACCTATCCCTGGCCATTCTCACCTCAGCTCTCTCCTCCACACCTGCTCTGGGCTCCCTCAGTTTCTTGATCCTGCCAAGCTCTCCCCAGCCTCGGGTATGTGCACACACACCGTTCCCTCCAACCGAACATTCTTTCCCCTCTCCCAGCCTTGTGAATTTCTACGTAAGACTACATACAGTGTGGAGGTCCAGATAAGACCGGGACACCCTGTAAGTGGCCCTCCATGCCCCTCACCCCTCCAACCAGTTAAGAGTTTCTTGTGATTCCCTTAGTACTTTGCCCTATAGTATTTGCCTGGTAGCTACTGCCTAGTTATTTTGATTAATTTAACTATTGACTTCATTATGACCTGGTCTCCATGAGCACAGGCACTGTTATGGGCTGAATTATGTTCCCCGAAAATTCGTATGTTGAAGTCCTAGCCCCCAGTGCCTCAGCGTGCGTCTCTGCTTGGAGATGAAGTTAAAATGAGGACATTGGTGGGCCTAATCTGGCCTGACTGGTGTCTTTGTGAGAAGAGTGAGGGTAGAGGGAGTGGAGGAAGATGAGAAATTGCTTAAAGGGGACAATGTATGTTATTCGAGTGATGGATACACTAAAAGTCCTGACTTGACCACTATGGCATGTAACAAAATTGCACCCCATAAATTTACACAAATTCATTTTAAAAAGAAGAGGAACACTGGATACAGACACACAGAGATGAATCTGGGCAAGACGACCCGCTACAGCTGCTTGCCAGAGTGAGGAGACAGCGGTGTGCAAGCTGAGGAGAGAGGTCTCAGAGGAAACCAACCCTGCTGCAACTTCAACCTTGGACTTCCAGCCTCCAGCACTGTGACAGAATGTATTTCTGTTGTTTCAGTCACCCAGTGCATGGTATTTTGATATGGCAGCCCAAGTGACCGATACAGGCACGTGGGTTTGCACACTTCTTTCCATAGCACCAAATACAGCATAATCTGACAGGTGGCTGGGCCCCACCGGGCAGTCCTCCAGGAAGGCCTGAATACCTGGGGTGGGTCCTCTTGCCTGGATTCATCTCCGTGATGCTGGTGCTGGGCCCAGAGCAGAAGTAGCTGTTGAATGAATGAGTAGAGTGGGAAGGGGTGGAGAGAAGATGCCCAGACCCAGGCAAGTCCTGTGTGACCCTGACAGATGGGCACTTCCTTCCATTTCTCCTAGCAGGAATGGGTAAGCTGGTCGTGAGCTCCTTGCCTCATGTGCTGGTGTTGTGCATTCTTGCCGAGAATGTCCAGGCAGGAAGCACTCTGGGACCCATCATGGAGTGGACTGCATTCCCCTGTCTCGGGCTTGTAGCGCCTTTGCTCCTCAGGCACAGACCACCGAGGCCATGACTACCCACACGGCTTGCCTTCCTCTCCAGATGTAAACTCTGGCTGGGGTGGGCAGCTGTGTCTGTCCTTTCATGCTTTATCTGGGGTGCCCTGTCTGAGCACTTACATTCATCTGTGACTGCTCACTGATCTGATGAGTGGGTGAAGCCAGGCCATCGAGGGGTGCGGTGAGTGGGTGTCCCATGTGACACTTCCTGGCTGTCTCCAGGCTTTCATCTGGTTCCATTTTTTTTTTTTTAGAACATTACAGAACATGACTTCTTCCAAATAAAGAGTTCTTTCTTCACATTTGTAATGATGTCCACGTCTGTTGATGTTTCCTCTGGGACTTCTTTTAGATCCCGTTTTTGTATCTCATTTTCCTAAATATGGTATGGTGGCCCTCGGATACCATATGGACCCATGCTTTTGCACACTGCCGTGGGGTTCCAGGGCAACGTCCTGGAGGAGTGGCCCTGGGGAGTGTGCGTCTGCAGTTTTTATCTGCCCAGTCACGAGCTCCTTTTGTTTTTGCCAATAGCTCTACGTGTATCTTCTCACCCCCACTCCCAATCCATGAAGTTTGGGCAGGGCTGACACCTCAGGCGCTATCCATCAATACATACATGTCCCCTGTCCAAAATGGCTGAGTCAGGGAGGGCAGCACGGGCCAAATGGAGCCAGTGAGAATCAATGCCAGGATTTTGGCTGCGCCCATGGAGAAGGAGCAGGCCTATTTTTGCAGGGATGGGGAAGGTGTCAGATGGCATCCTGAACCCGCTGGTCCTCATTGTGCTATAAGGTGGGGAAATCTGCTGAGGAAGGAGCCACGTGGAGGGCAGCAGAGCCCAGCAATACCCACAAACGTCATGTGAGCACCTGGACCCAGCTATGCCTGAAGCAAACTCACCTAAACCAGTGTTTCTTAGTGAACCCACTCTTGGCATTTGGGACACGACACGCTTTGCCATGTGGGACTATTGTACACATTGCAAGATGTCTCACATTCCTAGGTCCAGCAGAATGCCAAGTGTCCTCATGGAACACCAGCCCCATTATTTGCATACGTCTGATTGACTGCCCTCGGCTTTTCAGTTGAGTCAAGAAGTCCTCTTTTGACTTATTCCAGTTGGTTTTTGGGGCATGTTCAAATGATGGGCCCCAGACAAACAGCTGCTGCCACTCTCTTGGGTGTCTGGGATTTAACCCTTACCATGTTAAACACCAGCTGACCCTGGTGTGGCTGTAGGGCTGAGCCCAGGATTTTCACTGAGGGAGGGGTCAAGGTCTGGAGCCACAGGGTGGGTAGCACAGGCTCCTATCACTGTGGGAAGATGGAGACCACTGCTTCTCGTGCTGGAGAAGAGCACAGAGAGGAGAGTCAGCAGAACACAGCCAGCCTCAGATGCTGGGGCCACAGGGGAACAGAAGCAGGGCTCCAACAGCTCATAGGCCCCAGATGTGTCCCCTGTGGTCAGCTGAATGTGATCTTTTTTGAGAAGTGAAGGGACCCCCCTGGAAGGGTGACATATAACAGAAGGGAGAAGAGAACTCCGACAGACTGCTCAACCCTAGAAGGTCCTGACCGATTCCAAGATGGTCACTGGTCTGTGAGGCCCCGCTAGGGGTGGAGCTGGCTCGGGCGGGGGTCACATCTCAAGCCTCAGCTGGCACCTTGGGCAGCACAGACATCGTGGTGGTGGGTGGGCGCTGTGCTCTGCCTTGGCATTTAGGGTCTCAGCACTGGCAGAGGCATTTAGACCTTCCTCCTTGCTCGCGTTTTGCCCAGGCCATTCTCCCCTAGGGAGAGCTCAGAGCCGATCACTCCTGGCCAGTCTCCACCTGCAGCCTCCAGCCCCCAAGACTGTGGGACTGGCATGGATCCCGCCCAGCTGTCAAGGCCTGCCTGGGCCCGTTTCTCTTCTCCCACTGCTCTTTGTGGGGTGGCTGAGCACTGGGGCTGAACCACAGCTTGATCTAGCCATGTGGCCTCATACCAAGCATTGGACGGTGGTGCCTCGGTTTCCCCATATTTGAAACAATATGATAGCAGTCCCACCTCATTAGGTAGTTAATGCTACCAGCAGCGCCCCCTGTCAGAACCATCATTTTAGTATTTCTGCTGCATTCAAGAAAAGCCAGAGATTGGAAGTCAGAAGTCCTGGCTCTGCCTCTGATTTAATTCAGAGCTAACAACAGAACTTCTTGGAATAAAATGGGGATGATACAAACCACACTTCGGGGGCTGTTGTAAGGATCCAGGGACATAACATATGTGACAACTCTATGCAGATAAAAGGCTGTGAATAGTCTCCCTTCCCTCCGAGAAGCCCCCACCCTGTCCTGCCCCACCCTCTGCAAGGCCCCAGGGGAGGCCTCTAGGAGCGTGGCACCCTCTCTCCAGGGTCTTCACAAGGTTGTTTAGGTGCCTAAGATCAAATGCCTCGTGCCATGGCCACCTGTGTGTTGTCTTCGCAGCTCTGCTGAGAGCTAGTGGTGCTCACCCTCCTGGCTCACCCTGCAGCTCCTGCCATAGGCCGGGCCATGGAGCCTTTCTCCCAAGAAAGAAGACTCGACGCCCCTCCGCAGTTCAGGCACACCCCCGTCAGTGTCAGTTAGAGGCAGGGATACCAACTCCCATCACAAAACCCACAGGGACTGAGGCCTCAACTGAAGGCCCAGCTCACTGGCGGCTAATGGGGAACATCTCAGCTACACAGGCCAAGTGGTAGACTACTGTTCAGGTAATGCCCTGACTCCCACTGTTCTCTCTGTGGTTGCTAAATCAGTAAAGGAAAATTACTTGTTTGCTTAGGAGCATGGATTTGGAACACAGGCAGTGGGGTCTGTGATTTTAATGTAAAATGGCACCAGGCCTTGATGGGTTGCTGTGCGATTTCTGTAGGCAGGATACCTCCACTCGGCAGGCTGGCTGGGATGGCCTGTGAGCCACCTCTCCAGACAGACTGTGATGGGCACTGCCTACATTTCCTCTGGCTCTCCTCTTCCTATACTCTTGTCCTTGAGATATCAATTCTATTAAGGAGTACAGATTTGGCACCCAGCTTTTTGAGTTCAGAGGGTAGACTTGACATTGGATAAGTAGACGAGTTGGAGTCATGGCTGTCCACTGAGCTATGTGACCTGGGGCAATTCATTTAACCTCTTACAATCTTGATTGCTCACATAGCAAATGGAGGCAAGAGTGGTGTCCACACAGCCTTGTCTGGAGGGTGAGTGAGCACACAGCAGGCCTCCTTACCACAGTGCCAGGCCTGCACCGACCTCCCCAGTGACTGTCCATGCTGTGTTAATCTTGTACAAGTTCACTTTTTTAAAAAAATTATTTTATTTGCTCATACAAGGGTCTCTGTATGTTGCCCAGGCTGCACTTGAACTCCTGGGCTCAAGCAATCCCCCTGCCTTAGCCTCCAGAGTAGCTAGGACTACAGGCATGCACCACTGCCTGGGAAGGTCACTTAATTTTTACAGTAGAGTAAAATGGCTCTTTGCTAAGTGTTCTTCCAGCTCAAATGCGTTTGTAGATGTGTCTCAGCTAAGAGAACAGTGAAAGCCTGTTTCAAGAAACATGTGGTTCCAGGCATGGATCAGGCTGTCGGGCCAGCCCTCTGCCAGGCGTCAGGCTGGCTGATTGGAGACAGACGCACCCTCCTGGAGATCAGTGAGCTCCTGGGCTCTTCTGTTGGTGGGATTCCCTGCACCCCCATCCTGTGCTCCAGGGAATGGCTGCCATGGCTCAGGCACCCCAAGGGCCAGAGAGACAAGGGTAAGACCAGGAAAGTGCTGGTCTCAGAGGTTAATACCAGGCACTTCTGGTTACAAGGGACTTGAATAATGACAAGAAAAGGAGGCGTCATCTACAGCAAGCCACCCTGCCCTTCCAGGCACACGAGCCCCTAGAGGGGAACTGGAGACCCTCCCCACCCAGCCCACTGCTGGTTTCCGTGGCTTGGCTCTTACTGCCCAGCTCCTGGGTCTCTGGCATGTGCTGGGTACAGACGTTTGATGTCACGACTCTCCCATCTCCTTGACTAATACCATCCTGATACAGACTTGGTGCCCCCCACACAAGAGCACTGAGGGGCAGGTGCATGAGCCAGCTGGGCTGTTGAGCAGGCAGGTGGGCCGTGCTTTCAGGTTCTGCTCCTACCTGGGTCCCTCTTGGCCTCTGCTGGACCCTGCTGCTCCCAACATGCAGACACAAGGCTTCTCCATGTTCATTTTTATTTAAAGACTCAGAAACACAGGCATCATGGTTCGTCATCACTGACAAGTCTTCCAAAATCACACGCTGACATTTGTGTCTAACATAAACACTTGGGGTAGGGTGTGTGTGTTTGTGTGTGTGAACTGTGCAAAGTACAAAGGATCTCCCAGTCGGCTGAGCTTGTTTGGAGGTGCCCGGCCTGGCATCACCCCATGAGGATGCCAGGAGAGCACCAGTGGCCGCCATCTTCTCTGCCTCCCTCTGGGCAGAGGCCCCTGGTGGCCTGCAGTCCCGTCCCTTTGGTGTCCACTGACTTCAGCCATGGCTGTGGACTCTACCATGCTCCTCAAAGGAAATCTCTGTGGCCCCCAAGGCCACTACATGGCTAAGATGTGTACATCATGGGGCCAGGATGAAACATAAGGGTTAGTTTAATCTTAACTGCCAAACATATGTGCCCTTTGAGGCAAGATGGCCTGAAGAAAGGGCTAATTCTGCTCCTGCTCTTCTCTGCAAGCTACATCATCATGAAGGCTGCAGGGCCTAAATGAGTTTAAAATACTCAGAAATGCACGTGGGCCATGCATTTCCTCTGCCCTCAGGCAGCCCGGCATTGGCTCCAGAGCTCTGGCCAGACCCACGCATCGCTCTCCTTCCTAAGGTGGCACCAACGCCCACCCTACTCTGCCCTGAAAGGGGCCAGCTGATATTCTCCAAAGACATGGAGATACTCGCCCCAGCTCTCTACCATGCTGCATGCAGTGGGCTGTGGCCTCGCCCCCCACCAGGAGGGTGAAGCATATTTCTACCTGAAGCACCATGTGGGCCATGCCTGGGAGAGGAAGAACGTTCAGGTTACTCTATTCTGTTGCTTGGTACCTGCGTGCCTTGAAAAAAAAGACTTAAAAAAAGTTACCTGGAGACTTGGCTTAGTCTGGTTTCCCCGGAGAACACCTGCGTCATCCAGGTTGTTGATCTGTGCACCTCTTTGGTGACAACATGAATTTAAACACGCACAGGATTTTGGTGCAGGATGGGCAACTGATGAAGTTTGGCAATAATGGTAAATAGATAGCTTTTGGTTGTCATTAACCTGGCACACAGAAGTTCCTATGTTTAAGCCAGACTTTTTCTTCTTTGATTCTGAACAACTTCTTCAAGCCTATTAAATCTATTATCATCTGGAGAGAGGGAAAGGCATGACCCTCGCCGTGTGGTAACCACCTGGAAGTAACAAGTAGCCAAGTCACATCCCCAAACAGGAACTCTGAAAATAAGCGTCCCGTGTTTCAAAGGCTTTATGCCAGGCAAGAGAATGTATTTCTGGAATTGGTTACATCCCTGAAAACCAGTGACACCCTATGTTATCAAAGGCTAGTTTCTTCAGCTTAATTTAAGTCTGAATGGTATTTGTAAAAATATAGGTGGAGAGAGGGGTGCTGGATCAAAATTTTGAGGTGATAAAAATGTGTTCCTAAGGTGCGAATCTTGAGAACAAAATTGTCTCCCGAAGGGCTCCTGATCAGTTTTCCTGGGAAGTGAGCCATGGTGCTAATGAATATACATTCATCAGCCCCACTCAGGGAGGTCCCAGCATCAAAGCTGCACCTCCTCCTCTCTCGCCCTCCCAGCTCCCCGATCTTGCAAGCCTGCAGCCATGCCACAACCCCCTGATCTCCTTGTACCTGTGGTCTCCAGCAGATGGCTTGCACTGCCTGAAATGGGAGCAGTTATTTATTTTTAAAAAAGAAGTAAAATGGTGGTGGTGATCTAAACTGTTGTAGAAACTGCACATTTTGATACCAAGAAATCATCTTCTGAGAATGCTAATTGCAGTTCTCTCTGAGGCAATAAAGGGAAGATTTTGCCTTCCCGGTTGGGGTTGACCTGCGTGCTCCTTCTACCGCCACACAAAAGGACAATTATAGTGTCCCTTCCTCGAAATGTTTCCAGGTCTTGAATAATAATCATCGCCGTCTAGACAGAATGCAGGGTTTTGGTAAGAGTTTAAAGAAACCGGCTGCTTCCAAGCTCCCTCCGACCCCCTCAATGGATCCACCCCGCCAGCCCCCAGAGTACTGGCCAGCACTGAGGTGCGGGATGGGGGCTTCTCGGCGCTGTCCCAAACCCATATGGGAAATATAAAAATTCTGCCCCTTTGATGTCGCCTCAGACATCTTTTCTTTCAAGCTCAACCAAGTCATTACTAGTTTTACAAAAAGGCAGCACCAGATGTATGAAAAATAGGCAATGTCTGACCTATTAGAAATATATAAAGTCTAACAGCTTTACGTTAAAAATATGCTGTAAGAAAGAAGTAATGCAAGGGACAGTGGTGGTGAACAGAAAGTGTTGCTTATACTACTGGCAGGACAAAAACCCACAGATTCTGCTCCGGTTCCCACAGGGGCGGTGGGGTGCCCTCTCCGGGGCACCCCCAGGGCCTCACAAACACCCCTGCTGAGCAGCCGGGCGGCAGGTGACTGAGGTATATAGAATGGTGACAGAGCAACCTGGGCCCCGCGGGAAGCCCAGGGCAGCCCAGAAAGATGATCTCCAGCGCTCTTGGCCTCCATGCCACCCACTTCACCTGCAGACCTCCTGCAACCTCCAACTCTGCTTAGGTGGTAAATGAGAACGCTGCCGTGGCTGCAAACCACAGCCACAGGCCTGCCTGCGCCGGCACCTGCCTCTCTTCCTCAAGGTGCTTTCTTTGCAGTTTCCACAGAGGGGGTGGGCATTTCCTTGAAGAACATCCCAGGCGTGCTCTCCATTGGGGGTTTTGGGAGAAGGCACGACCTCCACAGTCCCTGGCCCCCACCCTGGGCCAGGGCGTCCCCCGCCAGGTGACTTGGAGATGACCTGGAACCCTTGGGGCGCCGTGGCTCCCTCTCTGTGTGCCGTGGGGCTTCCCAGGCGACCTCCCCCTCTGCGAGCTGGGTGCAGGGAGCACCAGTCCTCAGAAGCTCTCGACGAAGCTGCCCGGGAAGAGGCCTGTGCGGCCATTCCGCTGCAGGGTCCCCTTGTACCAGCCGTCCTCGCGCTTCTTGTGCACAAAGACAATGTCGCCTTCCTTCAGCTCGATCTCCGCCTCACTCTGGGGTGGGTATGAGACCACCACGCGGTACCTGGGGAAACAGCACAGTAGGTGAACCCTGCACAGACTGTCTCCATCTGCTGGGTCGTGCTTTCTCTTTTTCTTCCCTCGGTGTAAATTATTGTTATTTGCTGCTATTTTCCCACTTTATACAATTTCTATTTATCTTTATTTTTAATTTTTTCAAAACTCTTTTGAATTTTTTCATTTTTTTTGTAAAAAAAATTTAAAAGACATTTCCCCCTGCTGTCCTTTTAGATGCTGATCTATGAAGAAGCTGGACTGTTTCACCCCCTTGAAGATTCTCTACCCAAGCACAGCCCCCCACCTCATATCCACGCTCCTGCCCTGGCCCACCCACCCAGACTGCGGCCTCCCAGGGGCAGGGGCGGGGGAGGGTCAGGACAAACTGTGTCCCTATTTGCCCCATCCTAACGTCAAGACCCTGGGCTTGTGTCCTCACCTCCCCCTCTGTAGGTTCCTCTGAAAAGCATAGCCCCTCAACTGCAGCACCACCTCACAGACTGGGGCCCAATGTGATGTGTGAAAGGTACTTGGAACATTGTTTTTGTAAATTGTCCTTATTTTTTTGAGACAGGGCCTTGCTCTTCCACCCAGGCTGGAGTGCCGTGGTATGATCCTAGCTCACTGAAGTCTTGAGCTCCCAGGCTCAAGTGAGCCTCCCACCTCAGCCTCCCGAATAGCTGGGACCAAGGCACATACCACCATGCCCAGCCAATTTCTAAATTTTTTTGTAGAGATGGGGTCTTGCTATGTTGCCCAGGCTGGTCTTGAACTCCTGAGTGCAAGTGATCCACTGGCCTCAGGCTCTCCAAGTGCTGGGATTATGAGCATGAGCTACCGTGCCCAACCTGTCCTTATTTTTAAATGTGCTCCAAAAATCGTAAAATTTTTTCCCAGTGCCTTAGCATTGGAACTGGCTGAGGCCGCATCACCAACATCAATAAGGCCCAACTTTCCCCACATCTCATTTCCACAAGACTTGGGCCCCCTGCAGCCTCTGAGGCCTCTCTGGAGTCCCTATTTTCAGAGCAATATGCCGTAATATGGAAGCAGAGACAGGAGCCTTCCCTGGGGCCTTCCCTGCATGGCCTCTGCCTGCAGGGGCCAGGGGCATGGGGCGTGCTGCGTGGCAGGTGCTGGAGCTCCGAGTGCACCCCAGGGGCTCTCTGGGCTGTGGCAGGTGCTCCTGACAACACTTAGCTGTGGCACTGACCAAGAGTTCTCTCCTCGACCACACTCCAGACTGGCTCCCCTGAGCCCTCTTCTTGGCTGGGCCTCACCTCTGCCTATAACAACTTGAACAACCACTAACATAACACAGCTCAAGGTGGCATCCGTAGGCTGACTCCAGCCCCCTTTAAAGTGCCTGCCTGAGAAACCTCACGGCAGCCAAAAGAATTGGCTGTGAGTTCCAGCCACACCTGAGGACAGGGCCTGTCTCCTGACTTCAGTGAGCACGTCAGCATGTCCAGATGTGTTCACACGGACCACCCGCTTCCACCATCTGTTAACTTTTCACTTCCCTCACTCTCCTGAGCCCCTACTCACTGCCTCCCTGCTCCCCCATTCTCTCTTGGAAACCCCCAGTCACTTGTGTGCCAATTGAACCTGAGCTCAGCTCAGCCTGGATCCTATTCCCCATTGCGAATGTCCATTATGTTGCCGATTAAAACCTGTCTGACCACCTTCACTAGTGTCCGGCTATGATTATGTTTGACAGGACACACACACATACACAAACACACCCCTGCTCTGCCATCCCACGCCCATCCTGCAAGCCACAGAGGAGGAGGAACAAGGCTGAAAAGCAGCTGTGGTGGCCCCAGGAGAGCCTTCCTCTAAAACGCTGCCAAGGACGAACCAGTTGGGCCTTGTGCCCTCAGCCCTCATGCTTGTGGTCTGACGGGCAGGGCCCCATCCCCACTCCCACTAGCTGGGCCTCCCTCTGCCCTGGGGAAACTCCACAGGGTCATGCTTGTCCGAAGCCTGGCTGGGACCCTGCACCCCCAGCCCTTGTGTGGGTGAGGACTGTGCAGCAAGGGCTGAGAGAAGATGCCCCCTGGGGCACCAGGATGTTGGACCTCCCATCTAAAGCCCAGATCCCACATGTGGTGGGTTTTGTGGCAGGCAGGGTGCAGCTATCCTCTCTGCCTAAAAACCCCTGGCTGATGGTTCCTCAGACACCCGCTTTGCTGAGCAGCACCGAGATGGGCCTGGCAGGACGAAGGCACTCAATAACCAGCACTGGACTGCCCGGGTACCCATCTCCACAGACGCCGAGGCTGTCTAGGAGACATGGCCCCCGTGGCTCTGGATGCCCTCCCTGGTGGCCTCCATGTGGGTCTCCTGTGGGTGGCTCCTGGTCCTGGCAGCTGCCTGCTCTGGGCCTCCTGCTGTCACCCTGCTTGGACTGAGTTGCCTCACAGCTGAGGCTCCTTTTGGACAGAGGCTCAGAGGGCTCCAGCAGTCCCCATCCCTCTCAGAGGAGGGGCCACAGTCTAAACGCCCCAGCATTCCCAGGCCCTCCACACCGCGCCCCTCCCACTCCGCCAGCTCTGCCCCACTGCGCCCTGGCGACCCCAGGTGCACCCACCTCAGGGCTCCTGCATATGCTGCTCCCTCTGCCCAGAACGCCCTTCCCTGTGTGGCCATGCCAGGCCTGCCCTTTCCCAGCTCTTACCATCTTCTACCACCCAGCCATTCACCTGTTTACCCAACTCATCCTGCCTCCTGCACCAGTCTGCAAGCTCCATCGCCACAGGGATTACTGCACACCTGCTCCAAGTGTGGCTCACATGCTTCAGGACCCCCCCCCCCCCCAGTTCCCTGGGCCCTTCCTGGACCTACTTGATACGACTTAGGGGGAATGGACTAGGGAATGTGGATTTTCAGCAACTCTGGGAGGGAATGCTTGCACATTGGTGTCTGAGAATCGAGCTGAGTGCATGCTTGGGGAGGAAGCCTTTGCCCTTCCGCAGCCCACCTGCTCACAGAGCCTGGGGTGCAGAAGCCATGGCATTGGGGCAGTTTGGCTTGGTGCTGGGCTCAGGAAAGATGTGCAGACAGGAGACCAAGGCCCAGTCCTATGGAGCGCACAGCCCATGGGCACACAGGCCCAGCTTGCATCAGGCTGGCAAGAGGAGGAGGCATGGAGGATGGGCTCCTGAGGCTGACTTGGGGGTGCAGTGTTCCTACTCCTGGGGAAGCAGAACAGGCCAGGTTCTGGGTCCCAGTCCCGAATACCAGCCAACTCTAAGTGTCTCAGAGCATCTACAGGTGCACGAGGGTTGGACTGGTTCCCATGGGCTGTCTGCCGGCGAACCAGACGCTGCTCTCAGGGACATGCAGGCGGGGAGGAAGGAGGGCAGGCAGAGGCACTTCCTTCCTCCCAGCCCAGCGTCTCTGTGAGGGCTTCCTGCTGGCCCTCCTTGAAGGACAGATGGCTGCCAGGATGCAGCCAGCGGTCTGTGAAATCAGACAGCATGCACACAAACCAAGGCTGCGAGGGCCTACAGGACCAACGCCATCCTACCTGTGGCCTTCTGCCATCCTCCACCTCTTCCAAACACCTGCTTCTCCTCTCTCTTCCCCAAGGAAAGAAAGGAAGGCAAAGGGCAAGATGATTTCTCAGACTCTGAATGCAAGTTTTGGCTTTTGCCTCAACTTCCAGATGTGAAATAAACAAGCAGCTTTAAAAATATAATTTGTTAGAAAGATGTAATTTGGTGCTTCTGAGCAATTCAATGATTTAATGAGCCCAGATGGATGTGGGCTGAATTTATATGAGACAAGCATTTAACGTTTCTGTCCAGATCATTCCAAGACTCTGAGCTGTTCTTCCTGCTACAGGAAAGTAATTGATACTCCCCGTTATAGACACAGAGGGCCGTTGTCGTGTCCGTGTGAGCAGCTGAGGATGACAGCTACTCCCAGGTCACAACTGTGCGTCATAAATCAGCGAGCAACTCTGCCCTGCTGAGTATAATTAAGGTTATGGCAACCACGGCTAATTTTCAGACACGGGGCTCAAGGAATCCAAATGGGCAAAATCAGAATGAATTCTCATTCCATTATTATTACCATTAGCTCTGTGTACGAGGTTTAGATGTTCTGCTTTCCTTGGGGGTCGTCTGTTTCCCTCCCTGACAACAGGGTCTGCAAAGTGGCCCTCCATGTGGTAGCCTTTTCAGAGCACTTGCTCCAGCACAGGAAAACGAATGAGCCCCTGAGTCCATGGAATGTGCTGGTAACAGTGTGGTGTCTGCTAGGAACATGGGGATAAGAATACTTCTATACCCTGGACACTAAACTGTAATATCAACACGCATATTAGTTGTTTATGACTGTAACAAATGACCATAAATGTAATGGCAGCACACTATACAAATTTATTACAGTTCCATCCGTCAGAACTCCAACACGGTCTCACTGGGCCAAAATCAAGGCGTCTGCAAGGCTGGTTCCTCCTGGAGGCTCTAGGGTAGAAGCTGTTTCCTTGCCTTTTCCAGTTGCTAGAAGCTGCCTTCATCCCTTCTCTGGAGGCTTCTTCCTCCATCTTCAAAGGGGAGTGCTCTCATCATGCCACTCTGACCTTCTCCTCTGCCTCTCTCTTCTACTCATAAGGACCCTTTGTGATTACACAGGGCCCACCTGGATAATCCCAGGTAATCTCTTTATTTTCAAGTCAGCTGGTTAGCAACTTTCATTCCATCTGCAACCTGACTTCCTCTTTGCCATGTACGGTAACACAGTCATGAGTTTTTTGGGTTTAGGGCATAGACATCTTTGGGGGCCATTATTCTGCTCACCACACACATAATGGATCAGAGCAAGGGAAGCTGAAATCCTAACAAAGCCAAATAACTCAAAGGCCATCAAGAGCTGAGGATAAGCTGATCCAATGTGAACTTCTGGGGAGAAGCCTGTGCAGGTCAAAGGGGTGGGGGTCGGCCAGGCTGTGCTGCAGGTGCCCTCACCATCACCATCTTACTATTATCTATCATAGATGTCACAGCATATATTACTATTAGAGAGGTCATAGTGAAAGGTGAAGCCAGCTGGACTTCGTGGGTCGAGTGGGGACTTGGAGAACTTTTCTTTCTTACAAGAGGACTGTAAAACGCACCAATCAGCACTCTGTAGCTAGGAATGTAAAATGCACCAATCAGCGCTCTGTAGCTAGCAAGAGGATTATCAAATGCACCAATCAGCGCTCTATAAAATGCACCAGTCAGCGCCCTGTAAAACACACCAATCAGCAGGATCCTAAAAGTAGTCAATAACAGGGAGGATTGAAAAAAGGGCATTCTGATAGGACAAAAACGGAACACGGGAGGGGACAAATAAGGGAATAAAAGCTGGCCACCCCAGGGCAACCCGCTGGGTCCCCTTCCATGCGGTGGAAGTTTTGTCCTTTCACTCTTCACCGTGAAGGTCCGTGGCTCCGTTCTTGAAGTCAGCGAGACCATGAACTCGCCAGGAAACAACTCTGGACACAAGAGCATATATTATTATTGTTGTGTTGTTTAGTGTGCACTCATACTTTTTCTGGTGTTAATCTAGGTGATTTACAAGTATTATACCCAGACATGTATTATTATCCCCATTTTATGTATGTGGAAACTAGGACTATAAAAATGAAGAAAGGATGCCAGGCACAGTGGCTCACGCCTCATGCCCAGCACTCTGGGAGGCCAAGGTGGGCGGATCACTTGTGGCCATGAGTTTGAGGCCAGCCTGGCTAACATGGCGAAACCCCGTCTCTACTAAAAATACAAAAATCAGCCAGGTGTGTCGGTGGATGCCTGTAATCCCAGCTACTTGGGAAGCTGAGGCACAAGAATCCTTGAATCTGGGAGGCAGAGGTTGCAGTGGGCCGAGACTGCACCACTGCACTCCAGGCTGGGTGACAGAGTGAGACTTTGTCTCAAAAAAAGAAAGAAAGAAATGAAAGATGTTCAGGATGAAATGGCTGGTAGGTGGCCGGCGTGTCTGTCTACTCAAAGCCTCTCTATGACACTTGATACTGCCAAGGTGCAGAAGAGCCAGTAGGCAGGCATCCAGTGGGCAGGAGGAGCTGGTTCCAGAACTCAGCTTGCCTGGCCCTGCACCAGAATAGACCAGGGTTGGTGTAGCTCTGCTGGGGAACCGGGGCATTAGACAGTTTTAACCTGATGCCATGTGCATTTTCTGCCTGCATTTCCTATGACCACAGCCGTATTATGAGTTCCACAAGCAACTTCTGGAAATTCAGCTCCCTCTCCATAGTCCGCAGGACAAGAATATGCCAGACACCTAAAGATGAGGTCCCCTTGGAAGGAATGGGGCATGGCCCTCTAGTTTACTTACACCCCAGGCTCGTGGGCTTGGCTCATAAGTCTACTTGTGAGGCTGGCCTGCTGCCTGCCAGCTGCTGGGGCAGGGCTGCTGAGCCTGCAGGCCTGGCTGACCCGGCCCCAGGGTGCTGCCCACAGTACACTCCCCTAGTCCTTTCTCAGAGGAGCTCCCTCTGCGGCACCTTCTACCTGAATGTCCTTCCTCTTGAGAGTGGAGAGGAGAGTAGCGCCCGCTTTCTTTCCAGCGTCTCAAGAGAGAGATGGTTGAGATCTGGAGGAGTCTGGACATAGGAGAGGCCCAAGAAATGCAGGCAGCAACACTGCCCATTCCTCCTTGGCATTTCGGGGTGGAAACCTTGACTCTGACAGCCCATACTGCCCTGCTGGCATTCCCACTTTCATGATCATAGGTGGGCCTTGCACACCTGAGGCCCTCCAGGAGTGCTTGGCAGCTGAGTGTTCTGGCCCCATTGCAGGGACTCTCACCTCTGCACAGGGCGCAGCCCAGCAGCTCCTCCTCCAAAGTAAGCCTGGAAGTAAGTTTTACTCACAAGTCTGCAGGGCCCAAGTCCAAGTGCTCTCTGGTGCTGTCCCAGCCCGAGGAGTCAGCATTTTCCCAGTCATGCCCTCAGCTCCGACCTGCCAGGGCTCCCCAGGATACCAGGCAGCCTGTGGCTACCACGTTGAGGGGAGGGGGCATTTCTGGGGCTCATGAGTGGTTTGGTTTCAGGCTGTATTTTGGAAACACTTCTCTTTAATCAGTGCTACAGAGCGTTTGGGAGCAAGGAGGCCACCAAGAGTCTCTGGGTACAATGACCCCTGATTAGATGGAACACTCAGAGAACGGGAGTGAGTCCCTGAATTTTCTAATTCATCAGAGACGCCCATCACTTTATAGAAACAGGGTCTTTCAAGACTTTTTATTGAGGTGTCTGAAAGTCATGTCTTTGAAGATAAAGTTGAGGGGTCTGGGGAAGAAGAATCCTAGGGGAGACATGAGAACAGCTTTGAACTATCCCAAAGTCTGTCATTCTCACGAGCCGGCAGACCAACTCTGTGACTCCAGACAAGGGCCAGGACCCATTTGGAAAACACAGGCAGCAGGTGTTGGTCCCATGGAGGGAGGTTCTGATGCGGAGGAAACTCCTTAGGAGAGGATGGGAGGTGGAGGAAGTGGAGGAGGAGGACAGAAGGAAAGAGAAGGTGGGTGTGTGTTGTGTGTCTGAATGTGTTTGTGTGTTTGTATTACGTGTTTGCTTGATGTACAATTTGTGTATAGTGTGTGTATCTGTGTGTTATGTGTTTTGTCTGGTGTGTGTGCAGTGCATGTTTGGTGTGCAGTGTGTGTGTCTGCACAATGTATATGGTGTGTGTTTATGGTGTGTATGTATGGTGTGTGGTGTGTGTATGGTGTGTGATGTGTTTGTACAGTATGTGTGTGTATGGTTTGCAGCATGTCGGGGTGTGTGTTTGCAGGGTGTGTGGGGTGAGTGCAGTGTGGCATGTGTGTATGGTGTATGTGGGGTGTGTGTTTGCAGTGCATGTGGTGTGTGTGTATTGTGTGTGGGGTGTGTGCAGTGTGTATGGTATATATGTGTATGGTGTGTGAAGGGTGTGGGTTTGCAATGGTGTGTGTGGAGTATGTGTTTGTATGGTGTATGTGGGGTATGTGTGTTTGTATGTATAGTGTATGCGAAGTGTGTTTGCACAGGTATGTGGTCTGTGTTTGCATGATGTATGTGTCGTGTGTGTGATGTCTGTAGCATGTGTGTTTGCAGTGTGTGGCATGTGTCTGTATGATGTATGTGGGGTGTGTTTGTATGGTGTATGTGTATTTGCATGGTGTGTATGGTGTATGTGTTTGTATGGTGTATGTGGGGTGTGTGTTTGCAGTGTGTGTGTTGTGTGTGTATATGCTGTATGTGTAATGTGTGAGTGTTTATATGTGTGGTCTGTCTGTTTGCATGGTGTATGTGTGGTGTGTGTGTTTGTATGATGTATGTGGGGTATATGTGTGTGTGTATGGTGTATGTGTGGTGTGTGTGTTTGTATGATGTATGTGGGGTGTGTGTGTTTATATGATGTTATCTGTGGGGTGTGTGTGTGTTTGTATGGTGTATGTGTGGTGCGTGTGTGTGTATGATGTGTGTGGGGTATGTGTGTGTTTGTATGGTGTATGTGTGGTGTGTGTGTTTGTATGATGTGTGTGGGGTATATGTGTGTGTATGGTGTATGTGTGGTGTGTGTGTTTGTATGATGTGTGTGGGGTATATGTGTGTGTATGGTGTATGTGTGGTGTGTGTGTTTGTATGATGTATGTGGGGTGTGTGTGTTTATATGATGTTATCTGTGGGGTGTGTGTGTGTTTGTATGGTGTATGTGTGGTGCGTGTGTGTGTATGATGTGTGTGGGGTATGTGTGTGTTTGTATGGTGTATGTGTGGTGCGTGTTTGTGTATGATGTGTGTGGGGTGTGTGTGTGTTTGTATGGTGTATGTGTGGTGTGTGGGGTGTGTGTGTGTTTGTATGGTGTATGTGTGGTGTGTGTGTTTGTATGGTGTATGTGTGGTGTGTGTATGTTTGCACAGTGTGGTGTGCAGTGTGAACCCAGTCCCCCAAGCGCCTGGGGCCTGGTGGAGGGGAAGGCACTTCTCCCTGTGGGTGTGGCTGTATGGGCTGGGACTGGCATGGCAGTGCTGATGGATCTGCAGAACCCAACAATGGTGCAGCCCCTGGCGGAGCTGTGACATGTCCCACAATGTCCGCAAGCTGAAAGTAGGCCTTGTGACTACACAGGACTGGGGGTGCTGCTGACCGTGCACCCTACAGTAAGGTAGCTCAGGGCGTGGGCTCTGAGGTCAGAAAGCCCTCAGCTGAATCTCTGGCTTGGCCACTAACTAGCTGTGTGATCTTGGGCCAGTTACCTAGCCTTTTACAAAACCTCGGTTTCCTCATCTGTAAAACAAGGATAACTGATTTCACAGGGTTCTTGGGAGGGTTCACTGAGACTATACACATGTAGCGCTTGAGGAAACATTGCAGGCAGGGCCTGGCTGTCCTGGGCATGCGTAGCCAGAATCCATGCCCGCTGCTGAGTGTTCTGAACGTCACCCCTGTGCAGAACACCCAGCTCTTGTGATGCTAACAGCAGGAGTACATGCGACTTCCATTCTAACTGGTTAGCAGAAGTCAGTAGCTGTGGGTCCTGCAGAGAGCCTTGTCCACTCTGGAGCCCCAGGCCTAGCCCCATAGGCTTGGCGCTAGGCGTCATCTCTGTCAGGGCTGGCAAACTGCGCCTGTGGCTAATTTGTCTAGTCTTAGAGCTATGAATATTGTTACATTTTGAAATGGTTGAAAAAGAAATCAGAAGACTATTTCATGACCTACGAAAATTGTATGAAATTTAAATTTCAGTGTCCACAAGTAGGGGTTTACTGGGACACCGGCCCATTCATCTACATATGGTGCGTGGCCACGCTTCCACCGTGAAGGCAGAGGAAGTGGTCACCACAGACACAGCAGGACTGCAACATCTGCAGTATTTACCATCTGGCCCTTAACGAAGAACTTGTGAAGCTAGAAAACTATACAGAAGAGTATGTGAGGATAGAAAACTAGACCTCTGATCTAGATAGGCCCTGTCTCATTCCCCACCTGGCACTGGGAATGGTGTCTGGGAGGGCAGCAGGTGTTCAGGGCAGAGGCTGCCTTCCCGGGTTGCAGGCACCCGAATAGCCAAGGGAGGAAGGGTTCTGGCAGAAACACCAGGACTGTCCTTTTTGGGAGGTTGTTTGTGTTTTATTATTTCAGCAATGTTACCATGTGTAGGCACTCAGTAAGGATCACATCTTCCTGCCATCCTAACCTGACAGCCATTGTATCTCTCCGTGATGCCTTCGGCTTTTATCTGAGAGCCCTTTTAGGATGGATAACTCACACAGGGGGATCCAAGCCAGGTACGCCTCTAGCCCCAGGTGAAACTCAAGCACCTGCAGCCCTACAGCCCACAGCCTTAGTGGGCCATGTTGCCTCAACCGGACTCAGTTTCCAGATCGGTAAAAACCTAGGCTGAACCATGTGAAGTTGCTAGTAAGCATCGAAACGAATGAATTTTGGCAATTTCAAAGGGTTCAATCTGATGGACTATATACCCTTGAAGCCATGATAATTCAAGGGATATAGACTTGAAGCCATCTTGAGTAACATCATAATTCTAAGACACCGAGTGGGTTGAGGCTTGCGACGGAAGAGCTGCTCTCTGAGTGGACACATAGGCCCACCAGGGACTCAGCCCAGGGGCCTGCTCCAGGATTCCCCAGGGTTGAGGGGGCACAGACCACTCACTGCCTAGTCTCCCACTATTTGCACTCAGAACCACTTGGTCCTGACACATTTCCTGATGGCTCCTTTGCAATCCCAAACTCAGGAACCAGACGGATGCAGAACGTGAAATAATACTCCAGTTCCCAGACTCGCTTCATCCAGCACTCACCCAAGCTCGGGACCATGTGGATCTGGGTGTTGAGGTACATCTGGTAAACCTAATCCCAGCAAGGCCACAGTGTCCCGGCTCCCTGAAGGTAGCTCTAGACCTCAGAGACCAAACCACAGCATGCCACAGAGCAGGCAAGCCCCTCCACTTACCTCTCTCTGGGCAACGGCTTAGGCTCGGGGCGGATGGCAGCCATGGACAGAGGTGCTTGCCGGGAAGGAGATGCGAAGTTTAGATCCAAGGAGCCTGCCTTCCTGTGCAGAGGCTCCATCCCCATGGCACCCTGCATCTCGCTCTCTATGGGGCAGGACCCTGCCCTACCATGGACAGACAGTGAGGACACTTCGGGGCCCACTGCGCCTTGGAGCAGGGCGTCCACAGCCACCTGGGGGTCATGGGTTGGAGACACAGATGGCGGGGAGCGTGACTTCTTCTTGGTGGATGCTCCAGCTAGAAGCTTCAGGAGCCCACTCTTCTTCTCTTTCTGGGGAGACACATAAGATGGAAACCAAACAGGTGAATGCTTCCCAATGCCCTTGCTGTCAGAGAGAGGGGAATGCATCTTTCTATGTGGAACTTTATTTTTAAATTTCTTATTTTTTTTAGAGACAAAAGACTTTACAACTCACAGTAACAGCAGTAGCCAGAGTACCAGCATTTTCTTGCACCAGTTCCCTGAACCCCAGTTCCCACAGGGTGGACCAGTGAGGGCCAGGTGACACTTGCAGGCACACCAGGCTGTGTTAAAGCAGAGGACCTGGAGCTTCGGGACACCAAATCCTCTCTACTGGACTGTGAGGATGCTGGCCCTCTGCTCCGGAGTCAGGCAGTAAGCATGCCAGCTCTTTGCTTTGAAGATTGACATTATTTGTACTTTCCAAGGCTGGTAACTACATAGACATCTTGAAAAGATAGGCCAGCAGATGGCATCTCAGTTGTAAGATGGGTAGAAGGGTGAGAGACCCATGGAGAACGGTTCCATCGGGAAACTTTAAAGATAACCTTGTAAAGTGGCTCAGAGGAGGAAAACAAAGCTAAGACCAAGAGCTCATCCAGGCTGGGCACGGTGGCTCACGCCTGTAATCTCAGCACTTTGGGAGGCCAAGGTGGGCAGATCACTTGAGGTCAGGAGTTCGAGACCAGCCTTGTCAACATGGTGAAACCCTGTCTCTACTAAAAATACAAATATTAGCTGAGCGTGGCGGCACTTGCCTGTAATCCCAGATACTCAGGAGCCTGAGGTGGGAGAATAGCTTGAACCCAGGAGGCGGAGGTTGCAGTGAGCTGAGATTGCTCCACTGCACTTCAGCCTGGGTGACAGAGCGATACTCTGTCTTCTCCCGCCCACCCCCCGCCAGAAAAAAGCTCGTCCAACACTTGTTTTCCTTTCTCTTCCAAAATCTAGCAGAAATGTCCAAAATAGGGCCCGAGGCCCCTAGGGCAGGCCGGTGATGCCATTCTCAGAGGAGGATGCTGCTGATGGGCCATCCCCGACAACACAGCCCTCTCTGTCACGGGACCCTGGCCAAGCCTGGCAACGTCATTGTCTGTGTAGAGGAACCAGCAGTCAATGTCATTTGCTTTCTCCTCCCCCAGCTCTTCTAAGTAGACTTTGTAGGACAGGTGACACGGTTCCTGATGGGACTTCCTGTGACGCCCAAGCCACGCTGGGGTCTGGTTGTGTAAAAGCACAACTGCTCCAGCCCCAGCCAAGTCCCCCCAGGCCTCATGCCTGGACTGTTGTTGCAGCGGTGCCAGGGTCTGGGGGCCTGTGGCTGTGGGATACTGCTTAGTGCCCAGTGAAGGGTCTCTACCGGGTAAGGTGTCTAAAGGGACCATCCCCATCACCCTTGGTGACCAGCATTTGTTCCGCTGTATTCATTAATCCCACTGCATTCAGAGCCTGTGCCCCCAGGCCACTGCTGCTTATGCAATGGAGAGGGAAGGAGATATAATGAGGGTGTGCCCTGGGCAAGTGTGGATTTCCTCTCACAGGTTTCAGAGTGAAAACCCAGCCCCCAACTCCACTGCCTGAGTCTCGGCCTTCGCTCCCCACTTTTCTCAATGTGTTTCCTCCAAGGCTGGACTCATTTTGGAGGTCAGTTGTTCCTACTTTCAGGCTCTGTACTGACGGTCCATGGGGAGTTCTGGGTGATTTCAGGAGGAAGAGGTGGCCCAGCTCTGAGCCATGCAGCATGGGGATCCAGATACCTGACTCCGCTACTGGGCTTGCAGCTCCCTGGCCTATCTCCCCTCTGCCTCACTCTCCCTCCAGTAACTTCCGGAAGGTCTTGTGCACCGTGCCAGGCCCTGGAGGTTGTGAGCAATAGGAAACAGCCTAGAGCAATCGGTTAGACATGGATTTCATTGCAGCCCTTCACGTGCTGGCAGCTCAAAGTGCGGTGTTTCCCAAATCTAGTTCTCAGAGAACCCTTGTTGGCGGCACAACTTGAGGGAGAGTGTTCCCAGGAACACACATTGGGAACTGCTTGGGTAGAAACTAGAAAGGAAAAGAAGAAACCGTGAGGGGTCAGGCGCAGAACCCTGGGATCTGAGTGGGGTGCCTGGGGGCAGGGAGTGAGGAGGCTTGTTCAGGCCACAATGTAGGCAGGGCATAAGGCTTGGGGATGGGAGACCCAGCAGCTGGGCCCGTCAGCCCCTCCGCAGGCCAGGAAGGCAAGAACTGCAGTAACTGGGGTGGGAACTGGCTCCCCAGGAGGCCTGAACCCACAGCTAGAGTTCTTGATGAGAGGGTGACCTTGCCCCCAGGGGACAGGTGGCAATGTCTGAAGACATCTGGGCTGTCACAACTCAGGGGTGCTGCTGGCATCTGGTGGGCAGATCCCAGGGATGTTGGTAAACATACTCCAAAGCAAGGGAAACCCCCATGGCAGGGTTATCCGGCCTCAAATGTCATCAGTGCTAAGGCTGGGATCCCTAGGTCACAAGGACAGCAGGCCAGGATGCAGGGATAGAAGCCAGGCCTGCCCCAGGTGTCCCGGCGGAGCCCACTCTGCAGGCTCTGGGGCTGCTGGCCACTCCTCCCCTTCTGGCAGGCAGGAGACCTGGGTGGCCTTGCGTTGCCCAAAGGAAAAGGAATTAGCCTTTCTCTGCCCACCTCTGTTTCCTCTTTCCCATGAAGGGGCCTGGTGGCTGTTCATCCCCGTCTAGGCTCCCCTCTAGAATCAAAGCTTTGGAAGTACAGGGGTCGTGTTTGTTTTATTCACTGCAGTATCCCCACCAGCGCCTAGCACGGTGCTGAGAACACAACAGGCATTCAACACTTGTTTGCTGAATGAACTGAGTCCAGCTGACGGCTCTCGGGCCCCTCGGGGAGAGCCCTTCTGGCCTCTGAGTAGAGAGGGACTCGGTGGACAGATCCTTGCTCCCAGGGCACCGTGGGCCCTGTGGGCCTGGACGTGGGGTATGGTGGAGCTGGAGAGGCTGAGGCCCTGCTGCCTCACTGCCCAGCTGCTGAGAGTATCTGCAGTCAGACCCAACCTTAGCTGTCTGCTTTAGAAAGGGTGGGGTGTGTAAATGTGATGGATAATTTTCCTGTCTCAATTCTCCAGGATTAAATAAACTGAACACTTAATTAACTTGGAAAAATGCTGATGTCATGGCTAGAAAACCCTCTCCAAAACGTCCGCCTTCCAGGACAGAATTCTGCTAATGCCTTAAGCATCAGTTATTACCAATCACTGTGGAATTCCCAGTACTAACAATCGTCATGCTCACGGAATCCATGGAATATGGAGGTAGACGGTCTAGGCACTTCCCTGGTGGTCGTCCCGTGTAAGGCAGGAAAGAACAGCCAATGGACAGTTTGCATGTGCTCGGGGGGAGGCTCATAGATTGATCTGGGGGCCAACACCATGGGAGGAGAAGAGGTTTTAAAGGACACAATTTAGGTCTGATCTGGGCTGAAAGATTACGTTAAGGAAAGATGGATTTTCTGGGTTTCTCCTGGGACTGGGAGTAAGTGAGCAATGTTCACGAGCCCAGTGGGATGTGGATTTGGCATCCCTGTTATGTTTTCCTGACTGCTTTCTTCTGCAAACGTTCCCCCTAGCACTCTGCTGTTTCCATCTGTGGCCTGCATTCCTCTCTGTTGCGGGGATCACTTTCCATTCCAATGACCCTTCTGGATGGCCAGGCTCCAATCAGTTCAGCCTCATAGGGAGAAAACCAAACAGCCAGATCTGTTAGGAACAAAACGTCTCGTTTGCTCTGAAACGTCCTGGCCTGGGCGGGAGACAGATCTGCTGAGAAAGGTGAACTGGTTCTTCCTCCATGGAAGTGATGGGCTGCTGTCACCCTGCTGGGATGTCCCTCTTCTGGAAGGCCCTCCCACCACCCAGTGCCCTCAGCCTGCCCAGCTTCCCCCTCCCCTTCCTCTAACACATCCTGCGCCAACCACACTGATGGGTGCAGGCTCTGCGGGTGTGGTGAAGGCCCGGCTCTGCATCCCCACCACCTGCGTTTTGTTTCTGCACCTTTGGAAGGGTACCATCTGCCTCGCTGAGCTGCTGAGATGACAGATATAGGAGCGCTTTTAAAGGACTAATGCATCTCATCAATATCTGGTGATTATGTTGCTGTTTTTATGATGTCTTTACTCATCTCTGAATATTAAATAGTTTACGAAATACCTAGGACCTAGTTAGTTCCCAATATATTTTTGTCAAATTAATAAAGTGAGATTCCTATCCAAGACCTCCACCTGCCTTGCCTTGGGAGAGCACCGGAACCACTGAGGGTCTCTCAGCTCTCCAACTCTCTATACAAAGAAACAATCAGGGAGTTCCACAAAACGTAAAATGTGGGCCCCACCCCTAAAGATTCTGCTTCTGTGGGTCTGAAACGAGGACCGAAAAATGATTCTGATACAGGACACAGGAAGTGATCAGTTAGAAGCCAATGGTCATCATGCAACTCGGTGAGTTCCAGACGACAAAGAGTAATGTCAAGACACAGAGAAAGGGTCAGCTCCTTGGGAAGGTGAAGAAAGGTTATTGAGGGTTACTAACACCTACTCAGTGCCCTAGCCAGGGACACACATGGGTTGAAAGCAAGGCCCTACAGTGCTGGACTTCTGGCTGGAGTGCACACACTGATTCTGTGGACCTGAGTTGTCTGGCTGGCTCCAGGTGAGACCCCACCTTCCCAGACGCAAGGTGAGAAGCCAGGTGCTGGTAGGTGTGTAGGAGATCAAGGGTCAGGGAGGGCCAGGGACTGGAGGCCTGTGATGAGGCTGTGCTGCAGCCCTGGCTCTCAAGATCTAGGTGTGAAAGCATCCCTGTGCCCAGGCATGGAACACTGTCACGTTGCAGAAGGGAGAGCTTATGAGTCATATCCAGAAAAAGCCATGTGTGTTTGTGTGCTCACACACTCACACTCACACACACAGCCTGAAGCCTGAAATCAAGTTGTACTCCACTTTAAAGAATCATCTAGAAATCTGATATTTAAAAAGGAGAATTTTGAAGGCATTTATTCATACTACACTCTATGCAGGAAAACTATAAAACATTATACAAATGGTAAAGTAATAGATTTTTTTGTTATGATTAAGATGGGGGCTCCTCTAGGGGCCTTAACTGTTTAATAGAACATTAGTATAAAAACTCGGCAAAAGCAATTGAAAGCTCAAATTAAGATTCAGTGCCAGTTAAAGGTCAATTAAAAGTTATGGAAAATTGTCTCTGAAATGTTAAGGAGCCAAAGGGAATACAATTTGATTTGCAAAAAGCAACATTAAACAGAGATACAAGTCATTTCATGAAAATGAAGTAAACCTGTACATGTGACCTGTAAGTGCACATTTATCCAGCTGCCTTCTTGAGTAAGCCATGTGGAGACAGGTGGCTGTCCCACCACTTCTTTCAAACAGATTTCCCAGCTTCGTTCTCTTTGCCTCAGGCAATATTTAAGATCCGTTTGCATTGGTTGGGCACACACCAAACGCTGGGTCAGGTACTATGGGAAGTAGGTAGAAAGGGACTCAATTTGCAAAGTTAGCCATGATAACCCATGAGAACCTCAATCTGCAGAACCCTACACATGTTGCGCTGCACACGCTGATGGGTTACATACTATTTTCAGCACCAGAAGGGGAGCTAAAAACTCACCAGCTTTGGGAATAAAGGATAGAACACAATCGCACACTTTAACTCCACCAGGTACACACAAAGATGTTTTTGTGAGCTGAGACTGGGGAGATAGTGGTCACTGGGTAGAGATGTTCAGACACAAGTGGATCCTCAGAGGCCTGGGAGCACCTGCAGACAGTCCCAGGAAAGCACAGAAATAAACAGGGCCTCGACTGTTGATACCAGGTCCCAGGGCAGGCAGGGTCAGAGGGAGACAGGGCAGTACTTCAGTTTTGTTATACCCTTTTCTGTTATTTGATTTATTGCATCACATGTGAGTTCATTTTTAATTTAAGAGGGGAAAAATAAAAAGGAGAAAGTTGCAATGTTGTTTTGAAACAATGGTACTAGATATGATGGACCAGGGAAGCTTTGCTGTTGATTAGCTGATAGGGCAGGAGGCAACTCCACAGGAGGGGGCGGGCCTCAAGAGCTGGGCTGATATAGGGATAATGAAAAGGCTTGGGGTGGTGAGTGATGTGGCCCAAGGGAGTGGTCAGAGGTGTGGAACAGGTAGATCTAGCAAAAAGCAGGTGCAGGCCAGAGTGTGGATGGGCCGAGGGTTGAGGTGCCTGGTGAGGTAAGAAAGGCCGTGGGATGATCAGGCATGGTGGCTCATGCCTGTAATCCCAGCACTTTGGGAGGCCAAGGTGGATGGATCACCTGAGGTCAGGAGTTCGAGACCAGCCTGGCCAACATGGTGAAACCCCATCTCTACCAAAAATATGAGAATTAGCTGGGCATGGTGGCAGGTGCCTGTAATCCCAGCTACTTGGGAGGCTGAGGCAGGAGAATCGCTTGAACCCAGAAAGCAGAGGTTGCAGTGACAAGATCATGCCACTTGCACTGCAGCCTAGGAGACAAGAGCGAGACTCGGTCTCAAAAAAAAGAAAAAGAAAAAAAAGAAAGGCCAGAGGATGGCACACCTTGGTGCCTCTAGGGCCAACTGAGGAGGCTGGGGTTGTCTGGTGGACGCTGGGAGCATCCAAGGAGCTGAGATAGAGGTGGAGGCACAGGGATGGCGGGGGTTGTGGGGGACTTGCCATGCAGTCAGCAGGATGTGGTCCTAGCTGCAGAGGTGCTTCTGAGGAGCCAAGCCAGCTAAGCAGGGGATGGTGGGGCTGCTGATGGGGACAGTCACAGGAGGAGTTTACAGGGAAGGCAACCCCAGCGCCTGCAGCCTGGGGAGGGGACAGGCATGGAGACAGCAGGTCGCAGTACTGTGACCTCATGTGGCACAGCTGGGTGACAGCCACAAGAATGTGCTCTGTGCCTGCATGGCCGGGGACTCCTTTGTGTGTCCAGCCTTGACTTTGTACCAAACTCTATGTGAATTCCCACCCTCTAGCAATCTGTCGAATAACAGTATTTTGGCCGACACAGCAGATAGGAAGTCAAAGGAAGCAAAGTGAGTTTTAAAAGACAGTCAAATAGTTCTCATATGCCACCTCAACCCATAGGCAGTCAGGAAAACAGGCGGAAGGTGCCAAGGTCCTGCAGGGAGGCCTGGCTCAGAGAAGGAGCAGCTTTTCTTGCTGGGCACCGACAGCATAAGCTCCAGTGGGACATCTAGCAAGCAGTGGGTGAGGCTGGAACCTGGCCGGAGGCCTGGGACATGTGAGAGGCACCGCTGGCGCTTGCGAGAAACTGTAGATATTCCGAAGAAAGAAACAGGGACTTATCTTTGTAGAGTCTGGCTCTCGGGTTGCAAGTTATACTTGGAAGCTTTTTGATTATTATTTTATGTTTGGAAATTTTCCTGTCGGAGATGGGGAAAAGGTAATTAAAAGCTGTGCTCTGTTAAAATTTTAGTGGGGAAAGGGCATCTCTCTGGTTATGCTGAAAACAGTTACTGGAAGAGCACAGGAGGGTTTATAACAATATAAATATGCAACGCGTTTTTAGAGAGGGCAGAGGAATAGAAGATCTACAATGAATAAAGAGGAAGAAGTGAACGAGATAATTAAAAGAAACAGAAAAATTGTGCACCAGCTATTGGGTATTTTAAACATTAACATGCATCTTCAAAATTGCTGCCCTTGCCAAAGACAGAAGATAAAGAAAATTGGTTCATGAAAATAGCAGGGAATGGGAGGCAGCAGCCAGTGAAGTGCTGAGCTATTGTGCTTCTCTAGCTTGTTTTTGGTGGAAGACGTGACCGCCGCATCGTGTTGCTCTCTTGCTGTTATCAGTGGTGAAGCAGTTGTTCCCTGCCCTTCCTCCTGCAGGACAGGAAGCAGCCGGGGGGGCTGGCAGGGACAGGGAGCTGAGGGCATCCTTGTTCTTGGAAGCTAAGCCCTGGGCATCAGGATTATTACCATTTACAGCACTCAAAACGATGGTGAAGAGCAAAATGAACACTGCTCTCCCCCTCTTAGGGGTCATGGCCCCGGGCTGGGCGTGGGAGTGGGTTTGGATGATCGGCCAAGTTCACCACGGTGTGAGGGAGTTCCTGAAACAAAAGAGACTGACTCCCTGAGGAACTTCAAGAAGATAAACAGCCACGGCGCGGTGTTCTGCGGGAAGTGCGTGATGCTGCGACAGCTCTGGCAACAGATGGAGCTGGGTGTCCCTGGTATTTATTAGTTGGCTGATCTTGAACAAGTTCCGGAACTGCTCTTAGCCCCACTTCCCTCATGTGTAAAACGGACTACATAATTATCTAAATATAACGATAATTATTACTATGCTGAGACCTATTTCTTGAGAGGTCACTATGAGCCAGGCACTGTCCTAAGTCTTGCCCATACATTCATTCACTAAATTCTCAAAGCAGCCCTGAAGAAAAAACAAGCTCTGAGATGCTAAACAAGAGACACAGGGTAATCAACTCAAAAGCTGCACAAGCTGCATTCGAACCCAGGACTTGCTGAGGCCAAATTTTAACTGTGGCTCTACTGCCTCATGGTGAAAATTAAGCAAGGTGATGCACATAACCCCAGTATACCATTCAGTAACTGGAAGGCCTCCCTAGAATGCACTGTTGAGGTCTCAGTCTGTTTCAGTCATTTTGTAGGTGAACACAGAGGCATTCACATACAATGACCATTACCAAACTCCAGCAGTGATTCCGTGATGATAAAACAGTGACTTGGCCAATTGCTCATCAACCTTGTGACCTGTGCAGGCACCTTGCTCCTCTGGGCTTCCTCAAGACCGGATTCTCACGGTAGCAGTCGTCTCGGTGCAGAGGGGAGGCCGAGGAGTGACATTTGCAGAGCACACAGCACGGCGTCTGCACTTAGTGGGATCCCTGTAAGTGGCAATCGTTTTGGAGGTGCTGCGAGGCAGAGCCCGCCATCCACGTGTCCAGCCCCTTGGCCGCTTTGGTTTCCTATTAGCACAGCCTGAGTGGAGGGATGAGCGCACGTTTAGCTATTTGCTCAAGAGGGAAGACGCAATGGGACTGGACAGCCAGCTACGCATCTACAGCCTCCTGGAAACTTCCTGAGCAATAACAGGCCGAGGAGGTTCTCCAAGTCCTGAAATAGCCCAGCCTTGACCAGTCACCGAGAACATATCAGAAGCTCCAAACTGGAAGAAATACACCAGTCTCTGGTCTGTGGGCAGGAACGCTGCCAGAAGCATAGCCGCAATAAACTTGTTTTTCCGTATTTTGCTCAAACTCAGTTTGCTGAGTGGAAAGCACAGGTGCACCCTCCAGCTGCCAGCAGACACAGCAACTGTGGTGACAGCATGGCAACTGGAGCTTGAGCACAGACAGACCTGTGTGGGCGGCCCCTCGCCACCCAACCTGACGTCTGCAGGGCCCCGGCCTCCCCCTCACCTCCCCATTGAGACGTTCCCCTCTCATGGATTTCTTGACACGTCTTAGGGTTTCTTCTCCTGCCTTTCTGAACAGCCATCAGATTCTTTTTGGCAGCAGCAGGTGAGAAATGCCCTCAGGCTGCCTGTCCCTCTGTTTCCCTATCAGTGTCCTCTTGCCTGAAGCAATGACACAGCTTGGCTCTTCAGTTCTCCCTTCCATGGCTGAAGTATCTCAAACCCAACTCTCCAGTGAGCTCCAGGTCTTTTATCTGCCGCTTCTTCTAGACATTCTTTTAAGACAGAAACCACACAAATCAAACCATCCACAGATGCCCCAAACTCCAAGCTAGAGAACAGCGAACCACCCTCCATGAGGCCCCAGCTAGAGAGAGCCGGAGGTCATAATGTCCTGGGTCCCTGTGCCCAGGCAAGCAGCCAGGTGAGCCCAGGGGATCCAGGAGCAGAGGAGGGGAATGAGGCCAAGACAGAGGCTAGGAGCCTGTGCCCAGTGTGCTCCACCCCTCTACATGCCAGTACAGCACTGTTCATCTCCTTCCTCCTCCTCCTCCTCCCACAGGGCAGCAGAGAGCACCCCATGGCTGCTCAGGATGACCTCTACCCTGCGAGACTTCCTGAGTGACAAGTGTTGGCTGCCCCCTGAGACGCTAATTCAGCCAGTCTGATGTCACCTCCCTATGACCTTGGCACCCTCAGGACTAACAGGGGCTGGCATCTGGACTCCTCTCCTTGTTACTATCTGTTTCTCAGCCGCATGGCCATCTTAGCTGGCTTCACTACTCACCAGCCATGCACCCTTGAACAAATGCCTTATGTCTTCTGTTCAGTTCTCCCATCTGTAAACTGGGGATAGCGACAGCACCTGCCATAGAGGGTGGCTGTGGGGATCAAACGTGGGGCTCAAGTGCTGGGCACCTGGGAGATGCCGCCTTGCCTGCTCTGGTCATCAACAAGGCTACAGTACAGATGTTTGGTGCCATGCAGATGTTGGGCACAACACCTTCTTTTCTGAAAGCAGATGTCTTAATGTGGGTGATAGGCAAGCATTGCTTTCTTACTGTGTTGGAAAAGAAAGTATCACCTCTCAGCTAAAGGAGAAGTGCCAGGATGGGGTCTTTTCCTCTAGACAATGGTCCTCAACCCACAGCAGGGTTGAAACCACCCCTTCCCTCAGGCTGTGACAATGCATGGCCTCAGGGGACATGTCACCTGCATACCACTGGGCTGCAGAGGGGCTGTCAGCAAAACGGGGCTGGGCTGGAGCAAGAGCTCCAGGGAGATCCTCATGCTGCAGGTGGGTTAGGTGCTGCCACATGAAGGCTCTGAGGGCAGTGAGTCCCGGGGTCTTCATCAGTGGTCTGTGGACGGTTTAGGGGGTCTGCGAAACCCGTAGAATTGCGAAGTTAAGGGCAGTGTGGACAATTGGCTTTTAGCAGGTTCACAAGGGGGTTCATTCCCTCCTTCCTAACATTAAGAAAATGATCATTTAATTCATTTTTAAAAAACGAGGAGACAAAAGTGCAGGGCTCTGCCTGTGGGAGTAGAAGCCTGAGCCCCGGCCTTGGGCTGCGGAGTCCTGTATGGGCACGCCTGGCCCTGCCCTGGCCGTTGCTTCCTCTGCCCATGAGGCCAGTGGGAGCTAGACATCCCGACTCCCCAGGGAGAACGGATACGGTGGAACTTATTTTCGCACTTAATTAAAAAGTACCAAACTGGAGGCAGCTGTGCCAGACAAGAAATGTCCCTACTCAACTCAAGGAAAGAATGATGGGTCACAGAGCTACAAGTGAATCTTAGATCATGTGGCAAATTGTATTTTCTAAATACGGTCCCAACACTGTGTCTCTACTCACTAGCCCCCCTCTACAAAAAGACTTTGGCACTCCCCTAAGTCACAGGACCGTGTCCCCACCCTGTGTGCTGGGCAGACCTCTTGTGACATCCTCCACAAGCAGGGCTCAGGGGAGATGCCACTGCGTGACCCTGAGGCAAGGTCAAGGGCAGGCCATGCACTCACTCTCGGAACCCAGTCGCCACATTGTGAGGAAGCTTATGCTGTCCACATTGAGAAGTGTGTGCTGGTGCTCTGACCTGCAGCCCGGCCAAGGTTCCAGCCAGCAGCCAACACCACCCGCCAGACACATAAGCCAGCCCACCTCCAGGAGGCTGCAGCTCCCGCCAGCAAATCTCGAAACCTGCAGGTCCTCTCAGCTAAGGCCTAAGCATGGTGGACAAGAGACAGCCTTCCTGTCATGCTCCACCCCAGTTCCCAACCCACAGCATCCCTGAGTTTCAAAAAGAAACTATTGTTTTAAGCCACTGAGTTCTGAGATGATTTGTTATGCAGCAAAAGTAACTGCAGTGGGTTTCATTCTGACCTGTCATGAGCTTCCCAGCTACCTGTGTGACAAGCCCGTCGCATGGCCTCTGAGCATGAAGATCTCACCTACGAGCTCAGACTCTCCCCTCTCTCCCTTCCCCACCACACTGTATTTTTGATAAACAAGTGTGGGATGGAAAAATGAAAGCACATTCCAACAGACTTCTTAGGAAAAGTTGACAGAAATATTGGAAGCATGTATAATTGTAGGGATACCAGACATCCAAATAATAGAGGAGAAGAATTCTGCAAGGAAAAATGCCAAGGACTGAACCTCAGTATATTTTCATGGAAAGCATGAAGACATCTAGATAACCGAATACAATCAAACCAAATCGCAGGGTCTTAAAAGCCAACAAGGTACCATCTCACACTGATGGGGTGTTTAGAAACTGGAAGGCCCATCTTGATTTAAAGGCATAACTGGGAATTGAGGGAGAAGGATTTTACTCAAAGGACACATTTTCAGACAGCCTGGGGAATCCAAACAGTGCAAGTTTGAATGTATCATAGAGACAGCTAGACGGCTTTATGGGAATTGAGAGAGAGAAGGAATGAAAAATACAGTGGGGGCCAGAGCTGAAGTGTGAAACTTAACAAGGCCGTTAGGTCATAAAACGCACTAGAATCACCTGCCCCAAAGGCTGCCTCCAATCATGCAGCCCCTCTCCGGCTGCAGAGCTCAAAGCCCTTGGCAGGGCCCCTTCTTCTCTGTGGTGGATGGGACACTCAGGGACCTCCTCCCCAGGGTCTCTCTCAGCTTTCTAATCATTCCAGTAATATTTCATGAACAGTGGGGAGAGGTGAGGAGGAGGCCCTTGCAGGAACCCTCCAGCAAAGGCAGGGCAGGCTCTTTCCTGCAGGTCCATGCCAAGGGTGTGGGGCTGCTGCACTTGAATGCACATGTTCCCCAAAGTCATGTCAACCCCAACTCCCAGTGTGATAGCCTTACGAGTTGGGGTCTTTGGGAGATGATTGGGTCGTGAGAGCTCCCTTGCCCTATTGACCATGTGAGGACATGGTGAGAAGGCACCGTCTATGAACTAGGAAGCCAGTCCTCACCAGACACCAAATCTGTGGTGTCTGGATCTCAGACTTTCAGCCCGCAAAACTGTAGGAAATCACTCCTGTTGCTGACACCCCTCACCAACACACACACACACACACACACACCCATCTGTGGCATTTTGTTACAGCAGCTCAAGGGACTACAACAGGCACTGTGACCCCAATCCCTTTAACTGTCCTTTTCCTGCTGGGAGAGGCTCTCCTGGTCTCACCTCAGCATGTGTCTGGCTGGAGGGGGCCCCTCAGCCCACAGCTGGGAGAACTCTATGCCCTTTTCAGGACTTTGAGGTTGGATTGGGGAGATAAGAATGAAGGAGCCTCCAAGGACAGTGGCTGCGGGGAATGAATGATTGTGGTGGGCCCATATACCTGTCACTTTTTTCATGGAGGGCAGAGAGTGGCATGGTCTTTGGGCATGAAGGCTGTGCCTGTGCAGGAACGGGGAGTGACTTCCCCCACTCTGGGCCAGTTCCTGACAGTCATCATGTGAGGGTATGCAACCTGTGGGGGTGCAGTAAGCTTCAAGGATTTCCAGTTCTCCTAGGCCAACGGTCATTTAGGCCAATTGTCAGAGGCGTTTGAACCATAGCAACTCCATCTTGAGTAGGGGCTAGGTAAAATGAGGCTGAGACCTACTGGGGTGCATTCCCAGACAGTTAAGGCATTCTAAGTCACAGAAGGTCAGCACAAGGTATAGGTCATAAAGACCCTGCTGATAAAACAGGTTGGAGTAAAGAAGCTAGCTAAATCCCACCAAAACCAAGGTGGTGATGAGGGTGACCTCTGGTCGTCCTCACTGCTACACTCCCATTAGCACCATGACAGTCTACAAATGCCATGGCAATGTCAGGAAGTTACCTGATATGGTTTAATAAGGGGAGGCGTGAATAATCCACCCCTTGTTTAGCTTATCATCAAGAAACAACCATAAAAATGGGCAACCAGCAGCCCTCAGGGCTGCTGTCTATGGAACAGCTATTCTTGTATTCCTTTACTTTCCTAACAAACTTGCTTTCACTTTACAGACTCGCCCTGAATTCTTTCTTGCGGGAGATCCAAGAACCCTCTCTTGGGATCTAGATCGGGACCCCCTTCCTGTAACACAATCACTTCATAACCATGTGTTTGAGGCTCATGGAGAGCCCGAGAGCTTTTAGAGGAAAGTCCAGTATCCTTTAGCCTTTGACATGGTAGACCCAGGCTTCACCTGAAGGTCCAAATATCTTGTGTTCTAGACCTCATTTTATGAACTGTCTGAAGAGTCTGATGGGATTTGAGTACTACTACCTCCCCTGGGGCTACCCAGTACCTCCCCTGGGGCTACCCAGTACCTCCCCTAGGGGCTACCCAGTACCTCACCCAGGGGCTACCCAGTACCTCACCCTGTGGTTAGGCATAGTTGTCAAAGGATTGACACATACGTGATCTCATTTGATCTTCACTTGACCCCCTTGGGGCACTGTGCTCACAACCCCACTGTGTCTGGAGAACTTTGTGCTGCAGGGTGCTAGCAGGCCTGGTGGGGTCAGGGCTGAGTGGAGGACTCAGGTAACAGCTTATCTCTTGTAGAGCCTTCTCCAGCCTTTGCTATGCTAATAAGCAAATTTTAAATAATTTCGTCTTAGTTTGGTAAGAACACTTAACCTGACATCTGCCCTCTTACAAGTTTCCAAGCACACCGTGCAGTATTGCTAACTCTGGGCACAGCCGATCTCCAGGACTTACTGATCGGCAAGCACACAGTTTCAGCTGAGCAAGAAGAGTCAGCTCCAATAAGCTAAATTTCACCGCAGGAAGTTTTTGGTTGGCCTAGGGCTCTTTTGTTGATGAAGGTGAAGCTTGCGAAGATGTGGAAAGAGAAATGAGTTGCTTAAGGTAATCAATATCAGCATAGCCCAGGGCAGAGCCAGACAGGCCCCAGAGTGCTGACACTCGGTCACTGTTTCAGAGGAATCAGGAATTCAGCCAGGGTGATTCTGCCCCCAAGGAGCCATTTGGCAACATTTGGAGATATTTTCAGCTGTCACAGATGGGGTGCAGCAGCGTGCTACTGGCATCCACAAGGTAGAAATTGGGGTGCTGCTCGACATCCTACAATGCAGAACACAGTCCTCAAAACAGAGGATTATCTGGCTCTGATAGTGCCAAGGTTGAGCAGCCCTGGCTACAGGGCAGGTGTCAGCCTCCATGGCATGTGTCTCTGTCTCCGCCCACAGCCAACTGTATGATGCAGAAGTATGTGGGTGGCTTCAGCACCCCAGGCTGCCTCTCAACCCATTCCTCTCCCAGCTTTTGCTTTAAGACCCAAGAAGCTGCAGGTACTAAATTCTGAACAGCTCCTGGAAAGCGGGGGGACTGGTAGCCACTTTGTGTGGGTTTGCTTTGGAGCATGAGGAGGTGGAAAAATAAAGAATCCATTTGGCAGACACAATGGTCCTGTAGCCCTCTGAGATTTAAGATAATTCTGAAGCCAGGCGTGGTGGCTCACGCCTGTAATCCTAGCACTTTGGGAGGCCGAGGCAGGTGGATCATGAGGTCAAGAGATCAAGACCATCTTAGCCAACATGGTGAAACCAAGTCTCTACTAAAAATACAAAAAATTAGCTGGGCGTGGTGGTGTGCACCTGTAGTCCCAGCTACTCAGGAGGCTGAGGCAGAAGGATCGCTCAAACCTGGGAGGTGGAGGTTGCAGTGAGCAGAGATCGCACCACTGCACTCCAGCCTGGTGACAGAGCCAGACTCCGTCTCAAAAAAAAACAAAAAAACAAAAAAACAAAACAAAACAAAAAACACCGAAAGGTGCTATTTTAATGTTTGTGATTCAGGGAGGGGTGCTGCCCTTCCCTGCTGGCTCTGGAGGGTTGCTGGACTATGAGTGAGTGTAGAGTTTGGTGCACACAGGGTGCTGGCCCTGGGCACTTGCTGTCAGTCCTGCTGTGCTTCCTGTCCCAGGGTGTGCAGGGCATCGGGTCCCTGGACCCATCCGGCCCTGCCCCACTGTTTCCTGTGACGGTGGTGAAGTATCTGTGATGCTTTGGAGAAAACTAACAGGCTGGTCCAATGCTGTCCAGGGCAGACCAGCAGGAAGCTTCCGGAATTTCACCTGCGTTCTCCTCCCCTGCCCAACCCCGGGTAAGCCTGAAGCAGGGACACTGTGGCCGTGGCTATAAGCCCCATGCAGTTCGGACTGTAATCCCAGCCTCAGGCCAACCGAGGGCCTTGCACTGCTGCTGCCTGTCCCCAGGGATCACGGCCTGCTCTGGACCGCCTAGGTTTCCATCAGTAGCGAGCTGCATCCACAGTGGAAACAGCCCCTCCCTCTCTGTTAGGGGGAGAGCTCTGTTAGATGCAGCTAGCTCACACTTACAGCCCAAATGGCTCACAGAAACCCACAGGGGTTTCTCCTCTCAAACAGCCTGACACATAACTGTCTGGCTCAAAACTTCAGCTCTTTCTCCCACTGCTAAAAGGACTGCCACAGACAAATGTGCCCACACCCACCTCCCTAGAGAGCCACTGCATGGCTTACACCTGCCCACACACTGGTGTGTGCTCTTGTGCAGGTGCAGCCGAGCTTCCCTGGCCACCTGCGTCTTCTGAACACCTGCCACCTCCCTCAGCCCGGCCCAGGCTGTGCATCAAATGGAAGCCATGAACCCCAAAACCAAAGGTGAGGAGGCCACACAGAGGCACAGAAAGTCTCCAGCACCAAAGCCCCTGTCATAACCTCACTGGCCTCCAGCACCTTCCAGGATAGAGTCTATAAAGACTTTCTGCCCCCGTGGGAGGGCAGCATTACCCTAGGGGTAACGACAGCACTGCTGATGATCGAGGGGCACAAGGAGAGTGGTTCAGGGACACCCCAAAAAAGAGCCTGTGGCTAAGGTGGTGGCTGTGCATGGGGGGCTCAGACGCCTCTCAGGCTCAGTGTTACGGGGGGGAGGTAGCCTGAGGCAAGCAGGAGCGAGTGGGGTGGGTGGGTGGCTGAGTGAGCTGGACACGGCAGCAGGACATGGCACGCTGCCTCCTCCCTCCACCTGGGACACATATCCTCCTCCCTCATCCCTCCCCCTTGAACCTTGTTTGTGCTTTAGATCTCATTCAGAAACCATCTTCTTTGAATCCCAGATGAGCAGTTAGGGAGGGTTTATTTCTCTCTCCTCTCTGTCGCTCTAACCCTGGCAGGGCTCTGTTGCTCAGGCCTTCTTTATCACCTATATCTGCTATTTTACCTCCCCCACAGCCTCGCCAAATACAATAGGGGCTCAGACCTCATTGTATTTGTCCCGATTTGGTGCCAAGTGCTGATGGGGGCCTCAGAGCACACCCTATTCTGAACGCGATGTCAACTTGTGCTTGGTAACCGGCCACAAGCCCGGGCACAGCTGCCCATGGCCAAGAGGCTCTGGCTCTGCAGGGCCCAACCCCAGGCTCCAGGCTCCCAGTGGTGCCCAGGCGTCGAATGGGGCCAGCCAAGACCTATGTGAGGGCGGTCGTATGTCCAGGCAGGAAGCCGCTTCCCTGGGAAAATCCATCACAGAGCTTTGCAAGAGTTAACTTGAGTTAATGCTGTTAAATGAGGGGTGATTAAATGCCAGGCTCTCCGTTCTCTTCAGATTCCTTAGGACTCAGCATCTAAAAGGCTGCAACACCATGTGACCCTGTCTCCTTGCCATCTCAGCCAACACATTATCTTTTCACTAAGGTAGGAAAGGCCCCACAAGTCAGGTAGAATTTATAGCACCACATTCATTCATTTAAAATTGCTTCAAAGGACATTAGGCCAAAGGTAGGACGGACAGAAATAAGAGGCTGGAGCAGCGCTGCCTGCCCTGGGATATGTCTGAGTGTGTCATGGCCCTGTCCATTAGGATAACTTTGCCATGTGTTGGATTTCCAACAGGCCTCTGGCTGGCTTTCTGTAGGACAAATACAACATAGCCATAAATTATTAGATCAAATGGAATGCACTCAGATGAAATCTCTGTAAAATCTGGCATCCTTCTGAAGGATGTCTGGAATGAAACAGGAAAAATTAAACACACTATTATTTCGTCAGGTATGGCAAGCTCACTTCCTGAACTTTTTTTTTAAATGAAACAGATGGATGGAAATCGCTTCATCCAACCAGAAGGCAGCCGCAGGTCGGTTCATCCATTGGATCGGGGTTTCTGAGGCAGCAGCCATAAATCAAAGCTCTTCTTTCCACAAGTCCTTCCTGCTGGCTGCTGGCTTGCCAAGCCCTGTCGGGAAGCCCCACAAGCTCTGCAGGATGGTTTGGATTTCCTCTTTCTGTGCTTCTTACGGAAGACTGCTTCCAGGACACCCTGCATGCACACCGGCCCGAGACCACCAAGAGTGCAGGTGAGGAGGGCCCGGGAGGCCCCTGGCCGGGTCCTCTCCTGCCGCCGTCTTGCTGGAGCAGCCCAGACCCTGGCCAGGTGGCACCTCTCTGAATAAGTGCCCTGATTTGGGCTTTTACCCGATCTGATTTTTAACTGAAGACTGCTCCTACATTTTTTTTTCTTTCTTTTTTTTTTGAGATGGAGTCTCGCTCTGTCACCCAGGCTGGAGTGCAGTGGCGCAATCTCGGTTCACTACAAGCTCCACCTCCCGGGTTCATGCCATTCTCCTGCCTCAGCCTCTCCGAGTAGCTGGGACTACAGCTGCCCGCCACCACACCCGGCTAATTTTTTGTATTTTTAGTAGAGACGGAGTTTCACCGTGGTCTCGATCTCCTGACCTCGGGATCCGCCCGCCTCGGCCTCTCAAAGTGCTGGGATTACAAGCGTAGCCACCGCGCCCGGCCGACTGCTCCTACATTTCTATAAGGAGCTGCTACCATGAGGTCACAGGTGGTTGTTAATCACATTAACAACTAATAATAATTAACAATCTAATTAATAATTAGAAAAGGATGGGAATTTGAAAGAAGCTGAGATGTCAGAATCCAGGTGCACACTCTGCTACAGGGCCACACAGTGCAGGGGGCCCAGGACTCTCCTTCTCCCTGAATTGCCAATATAACCATGGAGGAAAATGGCCTGCTTCAGACCAAGTTACACGAACTGCTGTCTGCATAGCCCCTGCCTTCTAGAGAACTGCCAGGCATCTGCTCTCCCTGTGTCTGCATAATCTCAGCAAATAGAGTGTGGAAAAAGTTTAACAAGACGTGCCCCATGCAAAAAGGCAGGACAAGCTATCCAGGGCTGTGCATTAGTCAATCTCCTATGGCTAAGCTCTTAGACCGTCTTATTGGGTGTGTGAGGCTGAGACAGCAAGGGGGTGAGTGGAAAAGAAAGAGACTTAGATTCCGCCCTAGCATGTGTCCTGGAGCAGGTGGCTTGGACAGCAACCTCCTCACCCATGGAATACAATAGTGTCTGGGCCTGCATGAGCTGTTCCAATGATGAATTTTGCCACTGACTGATATGGTTTGGCTCTGTGTCCCCACTCAAATCTCATCTAGAATTGTAATCCCCACGTGTCAAGGAGGGACCTGGAGGGAGCGGACTAGATCACGGGGGCAGTTTCTCTGATGCTGTTCTTGTGACAGTGAGTGGGTGCTCATGAGATCCAATGGTTTTATGAGGGGTTCTTCCCTCTTCACTTTCTCTTCTCTCTCCTGCCGCCTTATGAAGAAGGTGCTTGCTTCCCCTTTGCCTTCTGCCATGATTGTAAGTTTCCTGTGGCACCCCCAGCTGAAACTGAGAGTCAATCAAACCTCTTTCCTTTATACATTACCCAGTCTCAGGTATTTCTTTTTTTTTTTTTTTTTTTTTTTTTTTTTAGACAGAGTCTGTCCCCCAGGCTGGAGTGCAATGGCACAATCTTGGCTCACTGCAAACTCCACCCCCTGGGTTCAAGCGATTCTCCTGCCTCAGCCTCCCAAGTAGCTGGGATTAGAGGCACCCGCCACTACACCCAACTAATTTTTGTGTTTTTAGTGGAGATGGGGTTTCACCATGTTGGCTGGGCTGGTCTCGAACTCCTGACCTCAAGTGATCTGCCCTCTTCGGCCTCTAAAAGTGCTGGGATTACAGGCGTGAGCCACCACACCCAGCCTAGTCTCTGGTATTTCTTTACAGCAGTGTGAAAATTGACTAATACACTGACTCTGCCTCAGGCAACAGAAGAGATTTCTTATCATGGGGAAGAAGGAATGAAATGTCAGCACCCTTTGTTTGCTGTGAGCTGACTTTCCTGTAAAGGGTCTCTCTAAGCTGTGGCCTGTGGAACAGGGGTGGCTGAGCCGAGGCCTCTACTTCCTGCACATCTGCACCTCTGGCTCTGCTATTTCTGTGATGACCCATCCTCCACCAGCCCGGGCCACAGCTGTTTCCAGGCACCCCATGTGTGGCACTGTCAGAGCCAGTCCAGGGAACTTGGTGTAACCGCCTGTCCTCCAGACTGCCTTGTTCAGCTCTGGACCTAGAGCACTGAGCCAGGGCTTGTCCCAAAGTGGGTGCTCCACAAATATTTTGTTAAGTCAATAGATGAAAAATAAATGAATGACCAGAGGGCAACTACACTCAAGTGGGTGGTGTCTCCCCAGATGTGCAATAAGGAAGGGCAAATTCTGAGAACCAGATTGACAAGGTGCTTCCAGGGACTTGTTGAGATCCAGCAAAACTCTGGAAAAGACGATCTTACGGATGGCGCAGGAGTCTACCCAAAATGCAAGCATGGATTCACATGTGGCTAGAGCTGCAGGGTGCTGTGGGTCATGCTTCTAACTCCTATCACTTATTGATGAGGAAATAAATCATTCCAAAGTAATCTCATCTCTTTTTGTAGTGAGGTCCCCAGAGCCTTTGGCGAGGAGACAGGGCCCTGCCACCCCAGAAGGGACAAGGAATCCTTCTGGTTGAGAAGGTGGATTTGTCTTCATTAGCCAGAAGACGGCTCTGTGGTTGCCCAACACCAGAACGGGCTTAGCTAACCCACAAACAGGATGCACGAAGAGTGAAATGATCAACACAAAGTAACTCCAGCTTGCAGGATCAAGCAAATCTGCTCATGGGTTCATTTTACAGCTCGCATGTCCTGGAAAGTGCTCTGAGAACACTGCTGTCCAGGCTCAGACCCCCCACAGAAGAATGTCTGAGGTTGTGGTTGCAGTGGACAAACCCCTGGCCCCAAACTGCACACATAACCAATGGCTGGAAAAATTCGGATCTACCTTCTGAGGAAAAGCACGGTTTTCTGGCTTTTCTTCATGAGATCTGGGGGTTCTTTTGTTCAGCAAAAACATAATGGTTAAGCTTTTCAGCGTTCTGCCAGCCTTATTACTATTTGCTTGTTGGGTTTCTGGAGCTTGTGGATTTGTCCTTAATCAGAAGTACACAAGACCAGTGCTCAGTCACTCTGAGCCACTGGGGCCCAGCCAGCTCCCACTGCCAGCCCACCTAGGAGAAGTCACACACAGAGGACACATTAACTGTTATTTTCTAGGCAGCCTAAGTTTTGTGCTTTGATAAAATTAGGCCACAGAAGACCATCCCACTGCACACATTAGTGTGACCCCTGCACAACAGGCATCACTGTCAAACCTTTCCTCGACAGAGCAGCAGATGCGTGCATGGAAAACCAGCAGACCAGGCAGGCAGTTCTGGCGCCAAAGCAAAGCACTGGGGCTAGTAAAGGGCCACAGGGGCCCAGCCGTATGCCACACACCCCAGGATACAGAGTGGAGGACACAGTGAGGTGGTGTCTTTAGGGATTAGTTAGATCCAGGCCCTTCCCTCCTGATAAATTCTCACTCATCCAGGAATATTCTGGGATAACGCACAATGCACAGAAGAAATACGCTGTGTAAACACGTGCTGTGGAATGCTGCAGGAGCCCGGATTCTTAGGGTGGAGAAGAAAGGCATGGCGTGGGCTGCAAGGTGCAAAGCCACACCTCAGGCCCTGCACAGCCTGTGTTCTCAGCTTACACGCCTGGCCCTGCTCCCATAGCCTCCTGAGCCAAGACGGGTGGCTGGGGCCCTTTAAAAGACCTTGAGCTTGACATGCATCTGGTAGCCCCAGGAGACCACCACTAACTGGGAAGGCAGTTCCAGTATCAAAGCCTTAGAGGGTTAAAAACGTCACCGTGAGAAGCAGCTCTGAATTTAACTTTTTTTTTTTTTTTTTGAGACAGAGTCTTGCTTTGTTGCCCAGGCTGGAGTGCATTGCCGCGATCTTGGCTCACTACAAACTCCACCTCCCGGGCTCAAGAGATTAACCTGCCTCAGCCTCCTGAGTAGCTGGGATTACAGGTGCCCGCCACCATGCCTGGCTAATTTTTTTATTTTTAATAGACACAGGGTTTCACCATGTTGGCCAGGCTGGTCTCAAACTCCTGACCTCAAATGATCCACCTGCCTCGGCCTCCCAAAGTGCTGGGATTACAGGCCTGAGCCACCACACCGGGCCTAACTTCCTTCTTGTCCTGACTGGTCATCGTTTGTGCTTGCTTCTTGCCAGGCACATGGAAACATTTTGCTTCCTGCCCCCTCTGAGATCCAGTGGGACCATGCAGCATGATGTGTTACATAAGGACATTTTGGTCAACGACAGACCACAATGGGGTCTTATAAGACGATAATGAAACTGAAAAATTCCTGTTGCCTAGTGATGTCGCAGCTGTCATAACATCACAGTGCAACACATTCCCCTTCCTATGTTTAGCTATGTTTAGACACACGGTACTTGCTGCTGTGTTACAGTTTCCTATGGTGTTCAACACAGTCACATGCTGTGCAGGTTTTAGCCTAGGAGCCAGAGGCTACACCACACAGCCTAGGTGTGTCACAGGCTGTGCCATCTAGGTTTGTGTGAGTCCACTCTGTGAAGTTCACAAGACAAAATCACCAAACGACGCGTTTCTCAGAACGTATTCCCTTTAAGTGACGCATGACTGTATCTAGCTAGTTTTGATTAATGAGTTGTGGGAATCTTTGTGGGCATATGTGATGTGTGTCACTTCTGGGCTGAAATGTTTCCTGCTCTGAGGAGGTCCTCCAGGGTCTCTCTGCCTCTGACCCAGCAGCCTGCATGGAGGTGGAGCATGTTCACAGGACTGTGCCCTGGGGTGTTGGTGCGGCTGGCTATGGGCATGTGAGGTCTGTGAGGGATGTGAAAGAGGGCGGAGGGTGCTCAGCCTGGCTCTGTTCCTCTGCGTGTGCAGCCTGTCCTGACTGCTGCCAGGGGACTGCAGAACGGTTAGATCAGGCAAAAGGTGCCCAGTGGGATTAAATCAGAGAGGAGCTGCTTCAAATGCTCATTCTCAAATAGATATGGAAATCATGCTCATCCTCTCTTCTGGCTCTAAAATCTATATACTCACAAAAATACATTATGTTCTTTTTAAAAATAAAGTGCTGTCTTAGCTTTTAAAAATATATATTTGACAAGTTTTGACATAGCAGATCCCCCTGCAGCAGCCCCACCATCTGGGCGATGTGCATTGCCGCCGCCCTCACGGTGGGCCCAGGCCCCCCAATCCTGCCATCCTTCCAAGGCTTCTTCCAGTCCCCAGGAAACTCCCGAGCTGCTTTCTGTCACTAAACATGGGTGTGCATTTTCCAAAGTTTTATAGACATGGGACCCTCCAGTGGCTATTCTGCTTTCTGTCTGGCTCTTGACCGATTTTGTGCTTCCCTTCCATTGCTGTGTGTATCAGCAGCTGGCTTTTCTCGCTGGGTGGTGCCCCTTTGCAGGGTTGAGCCACTGTCTGTGCATGCATTCATCAGCTGATTGACATCTGGGCCATTTCCAGTCTGAGGCTGTCACAAATAAAGCTGCTATGGATCCCTCATGCAGGAGCCTTTGTGTAGGCCTGCGTGTCTGCTTCTCCTAGGAGTGGAATAGCTGAGTGATAGGTGGCATGTTTAACTTCTTAAAAAATTGCTGAACTATTTTCCCAAGCAGTTGTGCCATTTTACAATTCCACCAGCAGAGCAGGAGGGTTCTCGGCCTAACCCTTTAAATAGGCAGCCTCTTTCTCTTTCACAGAGTATGGAGACATACACACACGCACACAGATATACAGACACACACATACATGCATACATACATATATAGACACATCTACACACATAGATACACACATGCATACACATATACGCACATATACACACATGCACATGTATAGACATGCACACATATAGATACATACACATACACACATATAGACATACATACATATAGATACACACATGCACAAGTATAGACACGCACACACATATAGACACACACACACACACACACACACACTCAGAATGAATTGTGGACCTAAATGTAAAATGCAGAACTACAAAACTCCTAGAAGATAACATATGGGAAAATCTAGAGGACCTTAGGCTTAGTGCTGCCTTTTTAGATAAAACACCAAAGACACAATCATGAAATAGTTAATAAATTGGGCTCCATGAAAATTAACAACTTGCGCTCTGAAAAAGATACTGTCGAGAATGAGAAAACAAGTCACAGACTGAAAGAAAATATTTGCAAAAGACCACTGTGGTATATCTAAAATGTACAAAGAACTCTTAAAACTTAATAAGAAAACAAACAACCCCAATAAAAACTCAGCAAAGATCTAAATAGACATCTCATTAAAAAAGATGTACAGGATGGGCGCAGGATTCACGCCTATAATCCCAGCACTTTGGGAGGCCGAGGCGGGCGGATCACGAGGTCAGAAGATCAAGATCATCCTAGCTAACACGGTGAAACCCTGTCTCTACTAAAAATACAAAAAACTAGCTGGGCGTCGTGGCACGTGCCTGTAGTCCCAGCTACTTGGGAGGCTGAGGCAGGAGAATCGCTTGAACCTGGGAGGCGGAGGTTGCAGCAGTGAGCCGAGATCGTGCTGTTGCACTCCAGCCTGGGTGACAGAGCGAGACTCCATCTCAAAAAAAAAAAAGAAAAAGATGTACAGGTAGCAAATAAGCATATGAAAAGATGCTCAGCATTATATGTTGATATGGTTTGGATCTGTGTCCCCACCATATCTCATGCTGAATTGTAATCCCCAGTGTTGGAGGTGGGGTCTGGTGGGAGGTGATTGGATCATGGAAGTAGATTTCTCACAAATGATTTAGCACCATCCCCTTGGTGCTCTCCTCATGACGGTGAATGAGTTCTCATGAGATCTGATTGTTTAAAGGTGTATAGCACCTCCTCCCTCTCTCTCTTGCTCCTGCCATGTGAGACTCTTTGCTCCCTCTTTGTCTTCTGTCATGATTGGAAGCTTCCTGAGGTCTCCCCAGAGGTAGAAGCTGCTATGCTTCCTGTACAGCCTGCAGAACCACAACCAATTAAAACTCTTTTCTTTATAAACTACCCAGTCTCAGGTATTTCTTTATAGCAGTGCAAGAATGGCCTAATACAGATGTCATTAGGGAATTGCAAAGTATAATAACAATGAGAGACAACTACATAACTACTAGGATGGCAAAATCCAAAACACTGACAACACTGAATGCTGGTGAGGATATGAAGCAATGAGAACTCTCATTCATTGCTGGTAGGAAAGCAAAATGGTGCAGCCACCTTGGAAGACAGTTGGCAGTTTCTTACAAAACTAAATGTATGTTTACCAATCTCAGCACACACTCTTACATACTCTTAGCAATCTCCCTTCTTGGTATTTATCCAAATTTGTGTCCACACAAAAACCCACACAAGATGTTTATAGCAGCTGTATTCATAACTGCCAAAACTGGGAAGCAACTAAGATGTCCTGTGGTAGGTAAATTGATAAATAAACTATGGTACATCTGGACAATGGAATATTATTCAGTGCTAAAAAGAACTGAGCTACTAATCTATGAGAAGACACGGAGGAAACGTAAATGCGTATCACTAAACAAAATAAGCCAACGCAAAAAGGCTACAACATTGTGTATGATTCCAATTGTATAACAATCTAGAAAAGGCAAATCTATGAAGGCAGTAAAAAGGTCAGTGGTTGCCAGAAGTTAGATGGGAAAGAGTGATCAACAGGCAGAGCACAGAGGATTTTTAGGGCAGTCAAACTATCCTGTATGATACTATAATGGTGGACACATGTCATTATACATTTATCAAAATCCATAGATTGGATAACACCAAGAGCGAACCCTAATGTAAACTATGGACATTGGGTAATGATGTGTCAAGGTAGGTTCATCAGTCCTGACACATGTACCACTTTGGTGTAGGCCATTGATGGTAGAAGAGATTGTGCTTGTGTTGGAGCAGGGAGTATATGAGGACTTTCTGCATTTTCTGCTCAATTTTTCTGTGAACCTAAATTTGCTCTAAAAATAAAGTTTCTTTAAAAAAAGTCTTGGAAGGATGACTTCCAATATCAGAAGGGCTATTTTTAGAAGAGGAAATCGATTGTGAGGGAGCAGAGTTGGCAGAAGTGGATCAACTCTGCAGGATGTGTATGTATGCGAGGCTATGAATGTATGTATGTGTTTGTGTATGCATCTGTATATGTGTATACATGTTTACATGTGTGCACATGTATTTTATATGCACACGAATATCTGTGTACATGTAGTCATGTTAGCATATTTTTGTTGTGTATTCATGTAGATGTATATACATGAATATGCTCATTGCATGTGAATGTTATTTGTATGTGTTCACGTGTACATGTGTACGTATAAGTATGTACGTATGTGTGTATATTTGTGTGTGGATGTGTATCTATGTGTGTAGACTCTGTAGATTTTGCCTGACAAAAGGATGAATCTTTTAATAGGTCAATCCAGCCATAAAACAAGCCCCTTCATTCCATTGAGCTCTTGTCCCTGGAAGCATTTTAGAAGAACCTGAATGATCTCCTGTAAAAACGCTGCAGCCCAGCCTGCTGGCAGGGTGGGGGCTGGCAGGTCTACCAGCACAGATGCCATCTGTTCTCCCCTTTCTAGAGCTATGTTCTGTGAACTGGGGACCCTCCCGAGCAAGGGTCTACCCTTCCTCTCCTGGTGACCTCTTGCCAGGCACACTTTGTACGGGTGCCTCTTTCTAAGAGAAGACTCTAAATGTTCACCTCTGCCCTGTCTACACCACCTCTGGCAGTCAGAGTCCTGAAAGCCCAGCTGAGGGAATCAGTTGTGACAGGGAGAAAGGGGTCTCCATTGAGGGACAATTTCCTTGCATCCCTCCATGTCACAGAGGCATCCTTCTCCATGATTTTAGCATGTTCCTAATACAAACATTTGCAGCCAGGTCTCTCCAAGGTGTTAAAAACTTCAGGTAGCTTGACTGCAGTGGAAATAAACATGAACATCTCCTCTTCTGTGAGCCTCGGGGACTGATGGCTTCTCCCCCATTGCTTCCAGAGTCCCTGTTTGTTACCAAGTTGCACAATAATCAGAAATTGGAAGTAACTAACATTTCCTCCCACCCCAGGAGGGTCCAGAGGACATGCCTTTCACCATGACTATGAGAAACAGATGTGTGAGGGGAGTCCTCGCACCCTTGAAAAGCACTGGGGTCACACTTCTCTATAGGCCGGATCTTACAGTGGGAACTACGGCCATGGAATTGGGAAACCTGGAAGTGACTGGGCCCCAGAGGGAGGGGGGCAGGGCCCACATGGTGGCACATAATTACCAAAGACAAGGCCGACCAGGCGGTAATACCGTGAGACAAGTTACCAAAACAGACAGCACAGTCAAGGCAGTAATCAACTGGCAACTGGCAGTCCATTATTTTCCTGGAAGAGAAATAGATGGGCTGTCTACTAAATTCTTACTTGAGCTGTATAAACAGAGAGTTCTAGGTCTAGTGAACAGATGTGTAACTTGAATCACAAAACAGAGTCGCAGCCCTTCAATCAATTCCCAGACTTGAGCTACTTTACAGACCCAGAATCCCTTGAATTTACAGGTAGGTCTCCTTGAGGAAAGACCCCAGGGCCATACCAAAAACTTACACTGTTAATCTTTCTCCCAGACTTGGGCTACTTTACAGACCCAGAATCCCTTGAATTTACAGGTAGGTCTCCTTGAGGAAAGACCCCAGGGCCATACCAAAAACTTACACTGTTAATCTTTCTCCCAGGCTTCCCCAAAGGGATCTACCCTAACAGGGTGACTGCGCATTAGGGAAAAGAAAATAATCAGACTTTTCAGGGACAGCTGGACACTGGATCTGAACTGACCCTAAGTTGACGAGAGCCAAACGTCACTATGGTCTGCCAGTCAGGGACGGGCTTATGGAGCACAGGTGATCAGTGGAGTTTTATCTCATGTCCTTCTCACAACAGTTCAGGTATGGCCCTGAACCCATCCTGTGGGTGTTCTCCAGTTCTGAAATGCATCATTAGCCTAGACATACTCAGCAGCAGGCAGAATCCTCACATTGGTTTCCTGACCTGTGGAGCGAGGGCTGTTATGCAAGAAAGGCCAGTGGAAGCCGCTAACCTGCCTCTATTTCAGAAAATGGTAAAACAAAAGCAATATGCATTCCTAGAGGTACTGCAGAGATTAGTGCCACCATCAAAGACTTGAAGGATACAGGAGTGGTGATTCTCACCACATCCCTATTTAACTCTCCTGTTTGGCCTGTGCAGAAGACAGACGGATCATGGAGAATGACAGAGGATTATCATAAGCTTAACCAGGTGGTGACTCCAACTGCAGATGCCATCCCAGTATGGTTTCATTGTTTAAGCAAATTAACCCACCACACCTCTTGGGATCTGATATGCAGTGATTAATCCGGCAAATGCTTTTTTGTTAGTAAAGACTCAAGCAGTTTGCTTTCAGCAGGCAAGGCCAGCAACGCACCTCAGGGGTAGATCAATTCTCCAACTCTGTGTCACAAAATAGTTTGCAGGGATGGTGATCACCTTGGCCTTCCTCAAGATGTCATACAAGATGGCCCATGATATTGATGGCCTTGTGCTGACTGGACCTAGTGAGCAAGAAGTAGCAACTACTCTAGATTTGTTGGTAAGATACCTGCATGTCAGAGGATGGGAAATAAATCAAATTAAAATTCAAGGGCCTTCTACCTCAGTGAAATCTCTAGGGGTTTAGTGGTGTGGGGGCACACTGAGACATCCCTTGTAAGGTAGAGGAAAAGTGGTTGCATCTAGCCCCTCCTATCGCCAGAGTAAAAAAAGGTGAGTGGGGCTCTTCGAAGTTTTACAGAAAACATCCTCCTCAGATGGGTGTACTAATTTGGCCTATTTATTAAGTGACCCCCAAAATTGATAGTTTTGAGTGGGACCTAGAACAAAAAAAGGCTCTGCAACAGGTCCAGGCTGCTGTGCAAGATGCTCTACCCCTTAGGCCACATGACCCAGCAGATCCAATGGTGCCTGAGGCACTATTGTGGCAGACAGGGATGCTATGTGGGGCCTTTGGCAGGTGAATCACAGCGCAGGTCTTTAGGATTTTGGAGCAAGCCTTTGCTGTCTTCCAAGGACAACTACTCTCTTTCTGAGAGATAGTTCTTGGTCTGCCACTGGGCCTTGGTAGACTAAATGCTTGACCATGAGCCACCAATTACCATGCAACCAGAGCTGCCTACTGTGAACTGGTGTTATCTGACTCACCAAGCATAAAGCTGGGTGTGCACAGCAGCATTCCATGACCAAACGGAAGGGTGGATACATGGTCGGCTAGAGCAGGTCCTGAAGGCACCAGTAAGTTACGTGAGGAAGTGGCCTAAAATGCCCATGGTCCCCACTCCTGCTATGCTGCCTTCTCTCTCCCAGCCTGCACCTGTGGCCTCCTGGGCAGTTCCATAGGATCACATAGGAAGATAAGGCTTGAGCCTGGTTCACAGATGGTTCTGCACCATATGCAGGCACCACCTGAAAGTGGGCAGCTGCGGCACTGCAGCCCCTCTCTGGGACATGCCTGAGGGACAGCAGTGAAGGGAAAGCCTCTCAGTGGGCAGAACTTTGAGGAGTGCACCTGGTTGTGCACTTTGCTTGGAAGGAGAAGTGGCTAAAAGTGTGATTGTTTAATGATTCGTAGGCTGTGGCCGATGGTTTGGCTGGTTGGTCAGGGACTTGTGAGAAACATAATTGGAAAATTGGTAACAAGGAAATTGGAAAAGCGCATGTGAAAAGACCTCTTTGAATGGGAAAACATGTGGTGAAATTTGTGTCCCATTTAAATGCTCACCAAAGGGTGACCTCAGCAGAGGAGGACTCTGGTAATTCCACAGATGGGATTCTGTGGAGCGCAGTCAATGACTGAGCCTCTTTCCTCAGCCATTCCTGTCATTGCCCAGTGGACCCATGAACAGAGTGGCCACTGTGGATGGAGGTGATGCATGGGCTCAGCATCATGGATTTCCGCTCGCCATGGCCAACCTGGCTACGGCCACCGCTGTGTCCAATCCACCAGCAGCAGAGAACAACAGTGAGACCCCAGCATGTCACCACTCCCTGAGATGGTCAGCATCCACCTGGGGGCAAGGTGACTACCTTGGACCACCTCCATCAAGGAAGGGGCAATGGTGCTTTGTCCTTACTGGAATAGATACTATTCACTCTAGATATGGATTTGTCTTCCCTACACACAATGCTTCTGCCAAAGTGAATACCCATGGACTTCAGAATGCCGTAGCCACCATCACGGTATTCCACACAGCACTGCTTCTGACTGACGAGCTCACTCCATAGCAAATGAAGTGCAGCAATGGACTCGTGTGCATGGAACTCACTGGCTCTACCATGTTCCCCATCGTGCTGGCAGCTGGCCTGACAGAATGTAGAATAACCTTTTGAAGCCTCAGTTACAGCACCAGCTGGGTGACAGTCCTTTGCAGGGCTGGGACAATATTCTCCAGAAGGTTGGGTATGCTCTGAATCAGCATCAAATATATGGTGCTATTTTTCCTATAGCCAGGACTCATGGGCTCAGGAATCATGGGGCAGAAATGCGAGTAGCACCACTCACTATGACCCCTAGTAACCCACTAGCAAAACGTCTGCTTCTTGTTCTCACAACATTATGTTCTACTAGTCTAGAGGTCTTGGTTCCACGGGGAGGAATGTTGCCACCAGGAAACACAACAATGATTCCATTGAGCTGGAATTCAAGACTGCCACTCAGCCGCTTTGGGATCCTTGTGCCTTAGAATCAAAGACAAGAACGGAAACTACTGTGCTGGCTGGGGTGACTGATCCTGACCACTGTGGGAAACTGGACTGCACTCCATAGTGGACGTGGGCAAGAGCATGTCTGGGATACAGGAGATCCCTTGGGGTGTCTCCTAGCACGCTCTCAATCACAATGCCCCGTGACTGAGGTCAATGGAAAACTATAACCACCCAATCCAGACAGGACTAAAAATGGCCCAGTCCCTTCAGGAGTGAAGGTTTGGATCATCCCACCAGGTAAGGGTCCATGCCCAGCTGAGGCGCTTTCTGAAGGGAAGACGAATACAGATTGGATAGTAGACAAAGTAATTATAAATACCAGCCATGACCATGTGAACAGCTACAGAAATGAGGATTGTAATTGTTGTATTTCCTCCTATTTTGTTAAGAATATGTCCGTGTGAATGTGTATATTAAGCAGTACCTTCGTTTTCTTCTCTCTCTTATCTCACCATGTAATATAAGTTGCACTGACTTTTATATGATATGATTATTATATGATAGTATTTAAGTTACAGGATATCAAGGAGAAGAGGAAGCATCACTCAAAGACTCTGAATCCTCTTCTGGGAAGGGCGCGTGCACTCTTGGTGTACTCAGGCTTGTTGTATCATCATGTTAGGCAGAAGTATGACTTTGCTTTTGTCTTTATGTGGGAACTAAGTATAGTTTAGGGAGATGTCAAGCTGACAAAGGGTGGACAGTGATGGTGAGTTTTATGTCAGTGTGGCTAGGCAGGTACCCAGTTGTTTGAGCAAACACTAATCTAGATGTTGCTATGAAGGCATTTTGCAAATGTGTTAATATCTACAGCCAGTTTACCTTAAGTAAAGGAGATTACTGAAAGTACAAACCTTGATAATGTGGGTGGGCCTCGCCCAATCAGCTGAAGGCAAGAGCAATCAGAGGCATCCTGTGTACAATGATTTTCTGCCCCAAGACTGCACAGCAACTCTTGACTGAGAGTCCAGCCTGCTGGGCTGCCCCACAGATTTCAGACTTGCCAGCCTCCACAATCACATAATTCCTTAAAATAAATTCTCTCTCTCTCAATCTCTCTCTCTCTCTCTCTCTCTCTCCTGCTGGTTCTGTTTCTCTGGAGACCCCTGACTGATACAAATCAATAATTAATTTTCATAATATTTCCATGAGTAGAAAAAGACATATTCCCATTTTAACACTAAACAAACTGAAGTCTAGGGGAGTTGTAAGGTGACCTTAAAGTGAAGGAGAGAATAAATAACTTAGAAGGCAGGTGATGAAGCCGTAAATCTAGCCATTTTTGCTGGTCTTACAAAGAAATCCTATAGCAATAACATTTTCATGAAGTTGACCTATTGGTTCTATTTGAGATACAGACAGAGTGTGAATCCTCTGAAAAGATTAATGAGTTTCATTCTTATGCTGTATACAAATGTGTCCTGTAATGTATTAAGATGCAGCCTGGAAGGAATTACTAAGCAAGCACATAACTTATCAGGTGAATAAAAACCAAACTGTCCCAAGAGTGACTTCCCCTAGAGGAAGATGATGGTATGAAGCTGTTTTATTCCCTTGAGGTGACAGAGTGCCCTCCCCGGCTCCCCCACCACATGGCCTGAGTGCCTGAAAGAAACAAAATAAAACCACAACAAATAAAACCACGCACAAAAACCACGCATGGCCTGAGTGCCTGAAAAAAACAAAATAAAACCACAACAAATAAAACCACGCACAAAAAATGCCGAACCCAGCACTCTCTGTTCTTTCTCTGCATTGCCCTCAGTTACGGGACCAAAATGGAGAGCACTGGCAAGTGCTGTGGAATGTTCAGAGATGCCCTGCCATGTTGACTTTGTTGCCTTCTGGGAGGGACAGACGGCTGGGTCCGATGTGTGGGCATTACCTTCTGATGTAGTTTATGGGGCGTGTGCATATTCTTCTTCTGAACTGATGCCATCACTGAGTTTTTCTGGGCATGGACGGCTGGAAAAAAATCCCATGTCTTTGAAAGCACTGTGAGAATATATCAGTTGAAAAAGAAGGCAGTCACAGCAGTAGAATTTTGCAGAACAGAATCTAGACTTGACGTGGGAATCGAGTTGTGCCAGGGGCTCCTGGCCATGCAGTGTGTGCATCGCAGGCCCCAGCCACACTGTCACACGCATCGCTTGCTTGTCCAGCTCATGTGGCACTAGAGTGTAGGATTTCACAGTAATCCTGATTAGTTATTCGTTATTAGTCAGTGTCCTTTGGGGAGGGTGGCAGAACCCTCACAACTATTACACGTGACTCACAAATCCTTTTCATTTTCTAAAGTGTATTACTATTTTAAAAATGCATTTTGGTTTAATGCTTTGCAGTTGAAACTCTACTTCTGAATAACAGTTTTCTTCAGTTCCCTTCATTGTTCAGGCTATAGGTCAGGTGTAAAACTGAAATCTTAAACATCTTTTTTTTTTTTCCTTTTTTTTTTTGAGACTACTACAGGCGCCCGCCACCACGCCCGGCTAATTTTTTGTATTTTTAGTAGAGACGGGGTTTCACCGTGGTCTCGATCTGCTGACCTCGTGATCCGCCCGCCTCGGCCTCCCAAAGTGCTGGGATTACAAGCATGAGCCACCACACCCGGCCTTAAACATCTTTTTCTATTTGTGTTTCTTGGTGAACACAGGATAAGTGAACCAGGAAATGGATCCTCCAGGGGTTAAGGAGATAAATACCATTTCACACGTAGCTTGCACCAACCCATTAGGGCTCCCTTCTGAGTAGCCTACATCTCTCAAGTTGGTGATGGATAAGTATATATATATATAACAAAATTAAACCCCCCTTTGGTCTTTTAGAGAAGCCTCAGGGATATAAGTTTTACATCTGTATGGATCATTTAATTCTTCTAGGATCCAGACGTCAATTAACTATCAAATTCTTAATAATAATTTCTAATACTTTTGTCATAAATACTATGCTACGCGTTCATCAAACTAACTAAATTTACTCCTCCCAACAACTCAGGGTGGTAGGTGCTATCATCCTCATTTCACAGATGTGGAAACTGAGGCATGGAAAGTGGAGAAGCTTGCTTGAAGTCACACAGTTGGTAAACAGGAGATCGATTCACACTAGGCAGCCGACCCCAGGTCCACCCTCCATGCTGATTAATCCACTGTGTCTTCCTTCTCCAAATTCAAGCTGCACTCACTGTTGAGATGACTGTGGCTCTTGCTTCTTCCCTCGTCCCTGCCACTTCCTGAAGGCTCAGTGGCATGAGCCCTAGGCTATTCTCCCCAGAAGAGAAGCTGACTAGCAGTAGCAGAGAATGGGGAGTGGGCACTTGTGGGTACCACGGAGCCTCGTTTCATTCCCAGTGCCCTACTCGTTGTGTGGCCTTGGGCAGGTCACCTTGCCTCTCTGGACTTCATGTCCACATTTGTACCCTGAAAGGGTCACTGGCACTCACAACCACGCTGAGATCCAGAAGTCTCATCCCAATGCAGAGGCCACAGAGTTTCTACAGGAGAACTGGGGACAGCTAGCTTCACTTGCTGTCCTGGGAGGGTGCAGATAACAAGAGAAGCCTCCAGACCACCACTGACCTCTGCTCAGACCAGGCTGGGCCACTGCCCTGCCCCACTCAGGGCCTGTGCTCTGACGGGACATTCCTAACTTAGAGAAAGAGGTTGCCACTCCTGTCACCAGGAAAGTGATGCTTCAGCAGTTTATGTCTTCCAAAAAAGGCTGTCTGGAAAACTTTAGCATGTTTTTTGGCAGCTGGGATTCACGCTTTCAGGATGGGTTCATTTTCAGCCGCACACACCGGCTCCCCTTATCCCTCCGAAGGCAGTCTGACAATGGGGGAACAGGAAGAGGATCTGGAGTCGCCGGTGCTCCCAGCCACACGGGGCTGACTCTGCAACCCCTTCTGCCCAGCCAACGCCAGTGCTTCTGGCCATCAGAGCTGCCAGGCACAAGTGGCCAGGGCAGAGGTGGTTTCCATGGCCCATGGCTGACCGTGAGACTCCTCAGTAACTTTGCTGTGCGGCAGACCCGAGGTTCCCAAGCCCCCCACAGGCCTGGGAGCCCAGGGATGCATCAGGCTGTGGCTGCACCTGACGACACAGCATGCACCGAGGGGCTCTGTGAGCAGGCTGGGGGGCAGGTCTCCACTAAGACCTGCATGATGGTTCCTACATGGGTGAATTCAGTTCTGGGTGAGGTGAGATCCAGCCCCTTCTACCTATGATGCCAGAGTGTGCAGGTGACAGCAGGCCCCTCCCCAGGCTGGCTGGTGGGAGCATGCAGCCAGCCTGTGCCGGCGGAGTGTAGCTGTCACTTTGGAAGTGAATGGCACTGGTAAACCTGGAGAAGCTGGGATGAGGGCTGGCAGCAGCTGGCTTCCCAGGCTGCCTGTCGACAGAACTGGGATAGACAAGTAAGGGTCTACCTATTGCAGGGTGCCTCCACTCGAGAGGAAATACATTTATAAGCCAGCGATTCTTCACTTTAGAGAGAGCTGCCTGGCTATTCAAAAGAGCTTCATCCTCAAGATTCCTTCAGATTGGATGTTCCTGGGTTTTCATGAAAAATATAATCACATTCCTATGTAATATCATAAGTGTATATGCCATATGTAACACATATATATGAGATATACACATATTTAATGTGTGGGTGCACACATGTGTCCCACAGCCACCATGCTCCAGACCAGGCCTTGCTGCTGTCATTATGGGTCATTCTGTCAGGTCCTCTGTTCCTTTCAGACCAAAGTGGGTTTGCAGAGTCTTGATTATGTAGGTCATGCCATCCACATGGACTGGTAAGTGATTCATTGTTGCACGGGTTCCGGCTGTGGTTGGGTCCAGTGTGGACCCAGAAGGCAGATACCTAGGGCCCATTCTCCCCCAAGGCCAACCTCATGGTCTCCTGCCAGCTGCTACCCTGGACGTCTCACTGTGGGATTCCTGGACAGGCCATGGCCTCCCAGGGACTGGGAGGTCACCACAGTCAGCACTTGGACCCAACACAGGAGGCAGGAGGCCAGCATTCCTGTGCCAGCTCCACTGCCGATGCTGTGTGGCCCCAGGCAAGTCTCTGAAGGTCTCTGAGCCTCAGGAACATCATGGAAAATGGAGAGTTTAATATAAAACATCTTTAGAGGCTCTTTCAAGTTTCAATATTCTATTACTCACTGAAACTAAAACTACCACACCCATAAAGAGAGAGTTAACTTTTTTTTTCTGGCCCATAAAGAATTTCCCATAAGTCGTGAGGGTGAAAACTTAGTGGCAGCAGTTTTTCCAATTCTCTTTAGTCTACAATCAGCACCAGGTGCCTTCTATGGGCAGGGGTTGTCGACCTAAGGCTTTGAGATGTTTTTGAATTAAGTTTTACGTCAGGACTCGCACACGGCAACACAGAAGCTCCCCAGTGTACTGTCCCTACTGTATGTTCAGCATGAAGATCTATCCTACCCTGTTTCATTCTGTTTATCCCATCCAATCTCAATAAAAATGTGGGTCCCAATCCACTGGATTGATCATTTAAAGAATGCTGCTATGGAACTCATGGCCAGGCCAGAGCATCGGGGAACCTCAGCACCAAGGAGAGGGCTCCACAGACGTCAGGCAGCCGGCGGGGGCACTCTCACCGTGTGGATTTGGTCAACCACACAGGGACAGCAAGAGGCTCAGAACCCCGAGCAAGCAAGGAGCACCACTCATGGCCAGTACTCAGGCCTTCCATGGCACCCTCCTGCCCAGCACCTGGCAGATTTTGCAGTGCTGAGAGGCTGGCAACGAGGCCCTCCCAGGGCTACCTGCTCTCTCCCCCGTCCCTGGCCCTCACCTTCGGGCCACGTTCTCTGGCCTCTGCTCAGGCTGACCCTCAGCCAAGGCTCCTCCCGCCTGTGCCCCAGGAAGCCTCCCCTGACTTGCGCTGACCAGGCGCCTTTTTCGGTGACCCTCTGTTCCCACACGCAGGTCTGTCACCCACCCTCTCCTGCAATCAATTGCCTGTTTACCTGTACAGTGACCTGTACTACACTTTGGCTCCTCCAGGCCAGGGTTGACCTTTCCATCACTATGAACCGTGTGCGTGCGCTCTGCCAGGTACATCCTCATGCTCCTTGCAATACACAGATGAGTCAGGGATTGGGACACAAGTAAGAGAGTGAGTGATGGCTGGTCGGGTGTTTAGGGATGCCGACTGCATGCAGCCCATTGGCAGGCACTGGCACCCTTCTCTTCTGGGTGACTCTCCCCTGGACTTAGATACCCTGAGGGTTCATGTCACCTGGTGCTGATGTGCTCATACAGTTTCAAAACCAGAAAACTGTCACGGATGGACACAGTAGGCAGTGTTCCATGGTTGTTTCAAGCACAAAATTCATTTTTAAGTGCAAAAGGATAACTTAAATCCTGAAGACCACCTTTTAAAACCAGATTTGAGTTCCACTGTGTAATTTGTGGGTGTTGGGGGACTGGCGACAGGGCAGCCCCCGCAGGGAGCAATATGATCAGGCAGGTGGGCAGGAAGAGACCTGGGAGAGTAGGCTGGAGAGGTTCCTGCATAGGCTGGCAGATGCCTGCACCCAGAGAGGAGCTCTGGTTCAGGAATGGGTCTGGAGAAAGAACTGCCACTCTGTCTGCACTTGTATTATCCCCAGAGGCCTGCACACCACATCGGGCCACGCAGGGAACAGAGCTCAAAGGCCCAATCCCCCTGGATATAGCAGTAGAGCACCAGCCTCCCAGGGACCAGTTTCCCGGGGACCAGCCTACCGGGAATAGCCTCCCAAGGACCAGCCTCCTGGAACCAGCCTCCCAGGAACCAGCCTCCCAGGACCAGCCTCCCAGCACCAGCCTCCTGGCACCAGCCTCCCAGGACCAGCCTCCCAGCACCAGCCTCCCGGGGACCAGCCTCCTGGCACCAGCCTCCCAGGACCAGCCTCCCAGGGACCAGCCTCCTGGCACCAGCCTCCCAGGACCAGCCTCCCAGCACCAGCCTCCCGGGGACCAGCCTCCTGGGACCAGCCTCCCAGCACCAGCCTCCTGGGGACAGGCCTCCCGGCACTAGCCTCCCGGGACCAGCCTCCTGGGACCTTGACCATAGCCACTGACACCATAGAACACAGAGCTGGTTTTGGGGCCTCTTCCTTCTCTACACATAGGGATATGGTGCATAAATCTCCCATCTCCTAGGAGAAAATTACTCCCTACTCTATGGCGCCCAGGAGCTGTGTCAACCCTGACTTCTCTCTGGTATATGCGTGGAAGGGCCTGGGTGGAATTTAGCAGCACTGGCGCTAGGAAACTGCGCTGCACCGAGGTGTATGTATCAGTGGACGTGGCAGCGAGGAGCTCACTGTCTTTTCCCAAAGAAAATTTCACAGAAACAGACTGGAGAATACTGCCAAATGCTTTAAAAAACCTTTGCCATAATTAGACATGTGTACATCTATGATCAAGTTGCCCAAAGTTAGGAAGCCTGTTTAGCGTAGTCATGGTGGGGTAGGGCTCAGCAAGTAACCTGCAGGGAGTGTGCTGGCTCCAGCTCCCTAGCCCAGCCCAGTCTGCTGGTGCAGGTCACACACGCTCACTTGCTTCTGAGCAGTGTACTAAAATGACCATCATCTCTGCTCTTCTGCTACAAATGGCAGCTGTAAATGCCTTGGGCCCTGCTGCAAATTAGGAGAAATTCAAGTGGGAACACAGATGGGGAAAATGTTCACAGGTGGTTTTGTAGACCAGTGCTTGTCTTTGTTGGTTATGAGAAGTGGGAACGAAAAGCACACATAACGTGTGGGAGGGCGATGTGCTTCTCTGCTGGGGTTTGCTGAACCTCTGGACACAAGCTCACATGGCCTCACAAAAACCACTTCCCCTCCTGCCTGGAGTGCAGTGTGGACTGCTCCCTGTGTGCCCACAGCATGTGTCCAGCCCTAAGCATGGCCTGCGCACTTCTGCTGCCCATGGAGGCTTGGGAGCTGTCAGGGAAGGAGGAGGAGGCTGAGCCACTGTATGTGCAGCTTCCCCTGCATGGCAGAGCGTCCCTGCATGGTGCCTTTCATCAAGAGGGATGTTGGGGTGTCCTCTGGACTCAACCGTTCTTTGCTGATATAGCACAACTGTTAGAGGGCATAAACCTTAAGTGAAAGTGAAATATTTACAAAGTGTCTAACAGGCAGGCTAGGAACAGACCCAGCTGGTGTTCATTAGCTTCACACTTAGGTGGGTGACGGGGAACAAGCATTGTCCTCCGTGTAGATTCCTACAGGACTCAATGTCATAGAAACCCACTCAGCAATGGTCGTATTGAAGCCAGTCCCATTTGCTTCACAAACTAGAGAGACGGAATTCTTGGGCAAAGAACTAGAAATGCTTAAGGAACTATTATGGCCCCCGCTTTCCAAGTCTGCCCCTGGTTGTTCCTGAGCAGCTCGGAAGAAGGAAGAATGTTTAAGTGAGAGAGTAGGATTGTGAATCCCACCTCTCCCTCCTGATGAGACCCAGCCACATCTCACAACAAGGGCTGCAGGGTAGAAGGGAACAGATTCAAGACTGAACTGATCTAAAAACAGACAGACACAAAATATGGAGCAGCTGTTGCCCTTCATGCCAGGTGCCCTGTTAGACTGGAGTAGACCAGAGCTTTGCCAGCTGCATGCCTCTGCCACACCAGTCAGCACAGGAACAACCATCGCTCTGGACTGAACAACACAGGAGGTGCTGAGGCCCTGCAGAACCTGGTGTGGCCCATGTCTGCAGCGTTCCCGGCTCATGTTGAGGACAGGGGAACAGGGCCTGCCTCCAGGGTGATGGGCAGAGAGCCCGCCGAGTCAGCGCGGGGTTTGGCAATGTCCTCGAGAAAGAGAGAGAGGCTGTCCCTGCCTGGAACACCCCCTCTAGTGTCCAGGGTGCCCATCTAAGCCCTGGCTAGGACATCCTGATCCAAAGACTGATTTTATATGGAAAGATGTCAAAAGATCCACAGATCAGTCAAGCCAAGACAGAACAATCCCTAAACCGTTCAGGCAGCAAGGCCAATACACAGAGTGGCTCCCTGCCAGGACCCAGCCCAACGCCCTAGGGATACAGCCTCAGGCAGTGTGTGGGCCCTGAGCCCTGGAGAATTGCTTACTGGATTTCACATGGGCTTCCAAAAACTTCATGTAAAAAAAAATAGTAAAATATCTCATCAACAATTTTAAAACATAGGTTACATGTTGAAACAATAATATTCTGGATATTGGGTTTAATGGAATAAGCTATTAAAATGAATTTCACCTTTTAAATTTATTTTAAAATTAATTTTACTTTTTAAAAATGTGGCTACTAGAAAATTTAAAATTAGATTTGAGGCTTGCATTATGTTTCTGCTGGACAGCACTGATTTAGAAGTCTGGATTCTCATCCTGGTTAATCTAACGTCTAGCTGGGTGGCAACTGGAACAAGTTTCTTGGACTCAGATTTTCTTTCTTTTTCTTTTTTTTGAGATGCAGTCTTGCTCTGTCGCCCAGGCTGGAGTGCAGTGGCACAATCTTGGCTCACTGCAGGCTCTGCCCCCCGGTTTCCAGTGATTCTCCTGCCTCAGCCTCCTGGGTAGCTGGGATTATAGGCGCACGCCACCATGCCTGGCTAATTTTTGTATTTTTAGTAGAGATGGGGTTTTGCCATGTTGGCCAGGCTGGTTTCAAACTCCTGACCTCAGGTGATCCACCCACCTCAGCCTCCTGAAGTGCTGAGATTACAGGCTTGAGCCACCACGCCTGGCCCAGATTTTCTTTTATGAAATCAGCACTTCATGGCTAAAAGAATAGCTAAAAAACACACCAGCCATCAGGTCAGCATTCTCCTGTTCCTTCTCATTGCTCCTCAGGAAACAGGCCTGTCCCATATGGTTGAACAGGCTGTGGACTGCACAAGGATGACATATTGAAGGGAGTGGGTGCTGTTCACACTGCACACATAGATTTGTATGTTTATTATTACAATATCCCAGCACATGGCAATAAATATCTCGTTCTAACAAAATGAGTATATTACAATGATTTTACAACAGATGGAACTAAGGCATTTTCAAGAGGGGACACCTTTTTCTGATTTGCATGAGAAATGTAGCTCGACTTGCATGGCCCTGCCACCACCCAAGGCCTGCCTGATTCCTCTCCAACCAGCTGCTCTGGTGGTTTGGCTCCCTCTCTGTCACACGCCTGGTTCATCTAGGGGCAGGCACTTGGTGCCCACATTCTAGCTTCAATTGCACAAATGCCACTGCCGTCTAGTGCCAAAGAGTTACAGTAAGCAGCTGGCCTCAAGCCCTGATGGACCTCTTACCTTTTCACTTTTCTTCTCGTCTAGTTTGCATCCTGTGTTGGTGGGGCTGGATGTGGACAGAACACCGATGGGCCCCCCTCCGGCCTCCCCGTTGAGGTTTGCGGCACTGACGTTGGGAGGTGTGATGGCTGATGCTGCTGATGTGAGGGGGATGGCTGGCCGTGGGCATATCTGTACCGGGGGCTGGTGGCTGTGCTGCGGGGACACCACCGAGTGGGGCCTGAGGCTGGTGGCAGGCAGGCGGGATGGAGAGTTCTGAGTGCGCAGGGGTGACACGGTGGCAGTTGGCCGGTCCTGAGCCTGGGCTGCAGAGTGGGCAGCTGGAGATGGGGTTGGAGAGACAGCAGGTTGAAAGGTTAGTTTGTAACTTGCCATGCCTGCCAGGCAGCTGCAGTGCACACTCTTCTCAGGCTCCCTCCTCGAGCACTCACAGCCTCTCTCTGAAGTTTCTCCAGATAGACCTGGCCGCTTCACAGATGGAGAAACAGGCCAAGAAACCCTGAAAATGCATTCCTATCTTCCAAAGCCCAAGGGATCAGGGGGCCCTGCCACAGCTCAAAACACCCCTTTCCTCAGGTGGAGCTAAAACAGCTTTGCCAAGGTTGCCATGAACATGGGCACGTTCCCAGTTCTATGAAGTCCTTTAACTCAGCGGTCCCCAACCATTTTGGCACCAAGGACCCGTTTCGTGGAAGACAATTTTTCCACAGACTGAGGCAGGGGATGGTTTCCGGATGATTCAAGTGCATTACATTTGTTATGTACTTTATTTCTGTTATTACTACACTGTAATATATAGTGAAATAATTATACAACTCACCATAATATAGAATCAGTGGGACCCCTGAGCTTATTTTCCTGCAACTAGACAGTCCCATCTAGAGGTGATGGGAGACAGTGGCAGATCATCAGCCATTAGATTCTCATAAGGAGCGTGCAACCTAGATCCCACGTATGTGGAGTAAGGTTTGCGCTCCTATGAGAACCTAATGCCACTGCTAATGTGATGGGTGGTGGAGCTCAGGTGGTAATGCAGGCATTGAGGAGCATCTGTAAATACAGATGAAGTTTTCCTTGCTCACCCACCACTCACGACCTGCTGTGCAGCCCAGTTCCTAACAGGCCATGGACCAGAATTGGTCTGTGGCTTGGAGGCTGGGGACTCCTGCTCTAATTTTCTCTGCTGTGATGAGCTGAAGCACTCAGAAAAATTTTGAAAATATGGCTTTGAAATATGGTTGTAAAATGCTCATAAACATAAAGCCTGTGAAAGCATCTCGGTGAAGCCTCAAGATGTCCCCTGAATTATTAAGCACCACTGCATGCAAGCCAATCAAGCTTGACTCTAGTTACTCTTGATTCTGAACTGGCCTGGCTGGTCCTTGGTTTCCACACTGGGCATGTCATCTTGCTGAGTGAGGGCTGAGCATGTGAGAGCTGCCTTGGCTGGGGACAACTGCAGGAAGAAAGCAGCGGACGTTTCTCCCAGCAGCAGCCTGGAGGAGAAGCCGCCTACCACCCTGCTGCCATCTGTCTGCATTTGCTGCTGTGCCTGCATGTCGAAGCACTGGGCGTCCAGGTTTACAAAACCTGGAACCTTACAACTGTGGGTCCACCACCTTGCTGCCAGCAAAAAAAATTCTTAAAGATGTTAGGGATTGAAAGTTGTAACATTTGTAAAAATCTCCCATGTGAAAAGACACAGGTCCCTTTAAACATAGCATCACATTAATAGTAATCCTGCTACTATGTGTGTTAGTAATTTCAGGGAATTATCTCCTTAATAAATATGGGTGAAACAAATGCTGGGAGAGAATGAACGTCCCCAGGGGAATGGTGACTTGTGTCCTGGGTTGTTCTGGCCCAAGTGGAGACCTGGGCTGAGCATCAGACACTGCTTTATACCAAGTGGCCCAGGCAGCACCACGCAGCTCACATCCAGCTGCTGTGCATTCTTAAGGCAGAGAAAAATTATGTCATACTGTAATCATTTTCTACCAGCAGACTTTGTGGCATTCATGGCTTCAGAGCATGAAAGAAAATACATGCAATAAAAACAATCTTCTCAGCCCCCAACTATGCACTCGTTAATCCTAACAGCGTTTGGAGGCCACGGGAAGTAGCACTGTGAGATATACAAAGCTCTCCATCTGGGAGTCGGGCCTTCTTCTGACACAGCCGTGTGTGAAGCGCTGGTGAGATCTAATTATGTGATCCTGGATTCTCCGGGACTTGGGCAGCCTGCTGTTTCTACAAGGTGAAATACAGAAAGGCTGATTTATGCGTTTTTTTTTTTCTTTTCTCTCTCTTTTTTTTTTTTTAAATATTCAGGGCTTCAGCTGGGTTGGAAACTTGAAACATTTGATCCTAACCCAACACAGCTCCACATTTACAAGGAGAGCAGGTCAGGCAATCATGCGGATCCAGGGGCCTCGGGTCATTTAATCACCCTGGAAACCCTGACTCGGAGGCTGCTCCTCGAGATTTATTCATCTCTCCCCTCAGCTGTCTGACTCCCCTTCTCTCGGTCCAGGGTCCAGTGACGGCCCGCCAGGGAAGCGCTGTGGCCCTCAGCCTTGGGACTGCACCAGGGTCTGTGCCCCTGGGCTGTGCATGGCTGGCCTCTACCTCCTGGCCGGCTTCCCCTTGCCTGCCACACTACTTTGCTCATCCAGGCACCAAAGAAGAGAGGGAGTGTGTTCCAGCAAGCTCCAGCTTCACCTCCTAATACTCTTCCCTCAGCCACACTGGCCTCCTGGCCACTCTGCCAGTAGGACTGGCTCCTGGTCACCTCAGAGGCACAGTGCCAGCAACCCTGCCCATAGACCTCGCCTCCCTCATAGCTGCCATGCGGGACCCTCGGGTGCCTGGAAGCCTCAGATACCACCTTCTAGAGACCTGCCTACCGCTTTCACGGTGCTGCCTGCCCCTGCAGCCTCAGCCTCCCATGTTCCCGCTCTAGCTCCAGCTTTCCTTTGCCCCCAAGGCTCTTAGCTCCTCACGGTTGTGTAATTTACATGTTCGCTGGAGGCTGATTGCTCATTGCCTGTCCCCACTGTGCAACGGAGCTCCATGAGGTGGGGACATAGCTGCTTAATTCACGATAACACCTGCAATGGTGCCTGGCATGTAGAAGGTGCTCCGTACATTTTTTGAATAAAAGAGTGAGTCTCTGAGAAAAAAGAACCCCAGCCACATCACTTCCTATTTCACAGAATGGAGCCACTGGAGAAGAAAAACTGCAGCGTGAGAAAGCAAGGCACAGCTCAGGTCATGACACTGGCTGGTGAAGAGTGTGCTCATCTCTGGTAGGATTTACCCTTATTTTCACCCACCCCGGGTGCCCCAACCCCAAGCTGGCTGGGACTACTCATTAGTGATGCCAAAGTAGCCCACAACTTCTTTGAAGTCAAGCTGACAGATGAAGGCTGCTTAGGAAAGCACCACCCACGGTCCCTGCTTTTCCCTTTCCTCTCCTCTTTAAACCTTTGGTGTGTTTCAGTCCCCCTGCAGCCCATAAAGACTGTGAGCCCTCACTCAGTTCACTCTATGTCCCTAGTATCTGTAGGTGCTTTATAAATGATAGGGGAATGAATAAATGACCTACTGCATCACCAGCTTTGTCCTTTCCTTATTTTCAGGGGTATTGCTTCCCACTTCAGGGATGAAATGGAACTCCCACAACTCCAGGCCAACCCCCCTCTCCACTTCCCCACACCCCTCCCTTCCAGTCACAAGGACTCTGGGCCCCACCAGGTCAACGCCTTCACCCACATCCTTGATACCTTCTCTGGCTCATCCTTTCTCTCCTATATTTAGCCTCTTTATTAGCTTTCCCCCATAATTTATTAACCAGTTGTCTCTCCCATTTAATAAATCATCTTCCTTCTATACCTTGTCCTCTTTGAGCTAGTATCTCCTTTTCCCATTTTTCTTTACACTTAATATTTTTGAAATAGTGTGTACACTGGCTCTTTCTTATATTTTTATTCATTTCTATGTAAGTAATCTGTATCTGCCCTCTGGCAGCTTTTATAGTATTTTCCTTATCCTTTGATGCTTTAAGTTCGGCATGTTTAGGCTTGGATTTTTGGTTATTTTTCCTACTCAGCACTCTTTGTGCTTTCTGTGTGAGGACTTGAGCCCCTCTTCAATTTTGGAGAATTATCAGGGACTACTCCTTTGAATCTTCTCTCTGTCCCATCCCTTCTATTTTCTAGTTATGAAAATCCTGTTAGAAGTAGTTTGGAGCTCCTCAATCTATCCTCCATATTTATACATCTCTTTCATATTTTTCGTCTCTGCTCTGTATTCTGGATAAATTCCTTTGTATGACTTTCCAATTTCACTAATTCCACTTTCAACTGTGTCTAGAGTTTATGCTACCTACAGAGGTTTTGTATTTAAATATATATTTTTCCTCTCCAAAATTTCAAGTTGGTTCTTTTTCATATCCAGTTGTTTCTGATTCATAGCCATCCACCTATTTTTTCATAGCTTCCTGTTTTTCTTTTTTTTGTGTGTGTGTGTATGTTGTTCCTTCTTTTCCTCTTAGATCTTAAACATACTGATTTCAAAGATGCTCTCAGATTTCTCCCTTCTTTTCCTCCCATCTCTGGAGTTTATTGGCTAACTTACGTGTGAGTTTCCCTTTTGTGCTTTGAAATCTTAGTGTACCAGCTCACCCTGAGCTTGCAGCTCTTTGTCTACTTTTCTGGGTCTGGCAGTTCTGTTGTTAGTGCTGCTTGGCCTTGGGACTCTCCCTCAGAACTAGGTATAATGGGCTTCTTGGAGTTCTGGTCCTGCAGGGAGGGTGCTGAGCTAGTCCTAGTCCTCAGGCCAGAGCCATCCTCAGCACCATGACCAGGGTTGGGGCTCCCTCTTCTCTCTCTCACACCCCAGGTGGAGGCTTAGTATGGCCCATCCCCTGGAAAATGATGGAGCTCTTAGAACTGGCACACCTGGCTCTGGTCCTCTGATTCTCACAGGGGCTTCCTGTCCATATTCTCCTGCAGGAGTTGAAAGTCAGCCAACAAGGCCTGCTTTTTATCCTAGAGCCAGCGGGCCAGTACTTCAGCACTTGGCTATTGTGTGTTCCATTTTACATAGACCCATAGAGTTGACTTTTTAAATATTAAAAACAAACATCTTTACAACAATATCACATAAACTTAATTACTGTAGTTTTATAAGAAGTCTCTAAATCAGTGATAGCCCTCCCAAGTTCACTGTTCTTTTTCATTTCATCTAGCTCAAAATGCTTTATAATATCCCTTTTGATTTGTTCTTTAATGTATGGGTTATTTTGAAGCATGTTATTTAGTTTTCAAATATTTGAGCATATCAAATATTTGTTATTATTTGTATTAATGATTTCTAATTCAATGCCACTGTGGTCAGCGAATGAATGTAGTTTCCATGACTTGAATCCCTTTAAATGTGCTGAAACTTAAAAATATTATGGCCCAGTATATAATCTATCTCAGTAAATGTTCTCTGTGCACTTGAAAAGAAGGTGCATTTTGCTGTTGTTGGGTAGAATGTTTCACAAACGTCAACTAAGTCAAGTTGATTATACTGTTGTTCTAATGTTTTAAATTTTTACCATTTTATGTCTAACTGTTCTATCAATTACTGAGATATGAAAATCTCTGACCATAATTGTAGATTTGTTTATTTCTCCTTGTACCTTTATCCATATTGCTTATGTATTTTGAAGTTCTGTTACTTGGTGTATAAATATTTAGAACTGTTATGTCCTCTTAATGAACTGACCCCTTTATTGTTATGAAATTGCCTTTTTATCTCTAAAAATTGTTATAAATTCTGCTCTATCTGATTAAGATAACCACTCCAGCTTTCTTTTGATTAATATTAGCATGGTATAATCTATTCTAATTATTGGCAGATTTCGTATTTGCAAATTCTACTAGTGAAAAATGATTTGTAACCCCCAAGTCATTATCTGTGGTGCTTTCAGTTATTTTCAGACATTCAGGAATGGCAAAAAATTTGAGTTGCCTGACACTCATATTCCCAGCTGAGGTTGAACAAGGCGATTTTTGTTTCAGCATCACACAGAGATGACAGGAGGATAGAGCCGATAGGGGGCAACACAGTACAGTGCAGGAAGTTTTGGCTCTGAGGCCACATGGACAGTATTTGAATCCCAGCTCTGGCACCTATTAATAGGGCAGCCTCAGGTCAGCCACTTAATCCTTCTGAACCTCATTTTCTCTTTTGCCAAATAAATAAAATAGAATCTACTAGAAGAAGAAGATAATTTATGTGAGATATGTGTACATACTCATGCATGCATGCCACACACAATTTCACCTAGAAGCAATAGTTCACTATTCACAAATTCAGTGTTCATAACTTTATAGAATGTAACTACCATGAATAATGAGAATGTGTATAACTTGTTCCATCCCTTCACTTTTAGCTTATGTCTTTAGACTTGAAGTATTAAAGTATGTTTCTTATTCACAGCATACCATTGGTTTTTTGTTTGTTTTTAGTAATATGTGACAATCTCTGCATTACATTTAGGGTTATTTAGACCATTTACATTTAGTGTGATTACTTACATGATTAGGTTTAAACCCACCATCCTACTGTATGTTTTCTCTTTGAGCCATGTATTGTTTCTTTTCCCTTCTGTTAATGCTTTCTTTTGGATTAATAGGATGTTTTCATGATTCCTTTTTATTCTCTTTTAGCTTATTTGCTGTAACTCTTTGTTCCATATTTAGTGACTGCTTACATCTTTATTATAGTCATTTACAAATGATTTCATATAATAAAGATTCATAGTATAAGAATCTTACAGTAGTATACCAAACTTCCACTTCTCCCTTCCCAAACTTTGTGTTTTTGTTTATTGTACATTTTACTTTTCAGTTTTAAATCCCAAACTAGATTGTTTTGACTTTTGTTTAAACAGTCAATTATATTTTAAAGATATTCAAATAATAAGAAAACATCTTATATATTTATCTATGTAGTTACCATTTCCAGTGCTTTTCATTCCTTTGTATAGATCTTCATTTTCATCTGGTATCATTTGCCTTCTTTCTAAATAATTTCATTTTTACATTTCTAATAGTGTGGAATTTTTCTTTTTTTTTTTTGAGGCGGAGTCTCACTCCATCACCCAGGCTGGAGTGCAGTGGCATGATCTCAGCTCACTGCAAGCTCTGCCTCCCGGGTTCACACCACTCTCCTGCCTCAGCCTCCCGAGTAGCTGGGACTACAGGCCCGCCAACACGCCTGGCTAATTTTTTGTATTTTTAGTAGAGACGGGGTTTCACCGTGTTAGCCAGGATGGTGTCGATCTCCTGACATTGTGATCTGCTCATCTCGGCCTCCCAAAGTGCTGGGATTAAAGGCGTGAGCCACCATGCCCAGCCAATAGTGTGGATTTATTAGTGACAAAATCTTTTAGTTTTACTATTTCTGAATAATTCTTTATTTTGCCTTTTTTGAAAGATATTTTTGCTGGGAGTAGAGTACTAGATTGACAGGTATATTTCTTTCAGTACGTTTTTTGGTCATTCTACTGTCATCTCACTTGAACTGTTCTTGACATCATCCTTATCCTTATGTTTTTTTTCTATTTCGTGTAATGTATCTTTTTTTTCCTCTGGCTGTTTTCAGTGTTTTCTTTAAGAGAGATTTTGAACAATTTGATTGTGATTTGCCTTGTTATAGTTTTCTTCATGTTTCTTGTGCTTGGTGTTCACCAACTGTCTTTGAACTGTGTTTGTGGTTTTCATCAAATTTGGAACAATTTTGGTCATTATTTCTTCAAATCATTTTTCTGTCCTACCTCTCTCCTCTACATTGGAGACTCCAATCACACATATATTAGGCCACTTAAAGTTGTCCCATTGCTCACTGATTCCGTTCATTTTTCAAAATTGTCTTTTATCTCTGTGTTTCACTTTCCACGGCTTCTATTACTATATCTTCAAGTTTACTAATATTTTTTCTTCAGCACTGTTTAATCTGCCATTAATTCCATCTAGTATATTCTTGATCTCACATACTGTAGTTTTTATTTCTAGAAGTGTGATTTGAGTCTCTTATGTCTCTACTTAATTTTCTGAGTATGTGAAAGGCAACTGTAAGATCATTTTTAAATGTCTTTGCAACATCTATTTCAATTTGGGGTCAGTTTTGATTGATTGACTGATCCCTTCATTATAATTCATATTTTCCTGCTCCTTTGCATGCCTCATAATTTTTTATTGGACATCAGACATTGTGATTTTTATGTTGAGAGCTGGGATTTTTTTTTTTTGTATTCCTACAAATATTCTTTTTTTTTTTTTTGAGACGGAGTCTCGCTCTGTCGCCCAGGCTGGAGTGCAGTGGCGTGATCTCAGCTCACTGCAAGCTCCCCCTCCCGGGTTCCGGCCATTCTCCTGCCTCAGCCTCTCCGAGTAGCTGGGACTACAGGTGCCCGCCACCACGCCTGGCTAATTTTTGTTTGTATTTTCAGTAGAGACGGGGTTTCACCGTGGTCTCGATCTGCTGACCTCGTGATCCGCCCACCTCGGCCTCCCAAAGTGCTGGGATTACAAGCGTGAGCCACCGCGCCTGGCCCCTACAAATACTCTTAAGCTTTGTTCTGGGACAAAGTTAAATTAATCGGCAACAGTTTGACTCTTGAGTGTTGTTTTTGAGCTCTGTTGGGTGAAATTGGAACAGTGCTCAGTCTGACCACTACAGAGGCAAGGTCCTGTGTAGATTACTCAACGCCTGGTGATTTCTGCAATTTTTCCAGTCTGGCTGGTGGGAACGGGCACTATTTCCAGCTGGTGTGTATTCTGGGCACTGTTAGCACTAATCTTTTCTTTCTTTGATTCTTTTCCTGGCTTTGGGTACGTTTCTCATGTTCATATGCAGATTAGTTGTCGGCTGAAGATCTGAGGGCGTGCTCTGCAGCCTCTTTGTGCTGCTCTCTCCTCTCTGGTCACTGCCCTGGAAACTCCAGCCCTCTCTGTCACACAAACTCTGATCTCCACGTCCTCACTGCAGAGAGCCTGTGGGGCTCCTCCACCTGGTTACTTGCCTCCCTTTGCCACTTCCTGCAACTTCTCTCGTGAATCAGTCCTTGGTTGTCTGGTGTCTTGAAAACTGTTGTTTTATATACTTGGCTTTTTAAATTTGTTTCATGTGGGAGAGTAATTCCTGTCCTCATCGCTTCAGATTGGCCATAAGCAGAAGTCTAGCTCAATCTTTTAAATACAAAAATATGACTATGTCTATTATTCAACACCCTTTAATGTGCCCCACTGCCCTTGGGATAAACATCTAAAGTCCTTACATGGTCTAGAAGAACCTCCATGCTCTGCTCTGCTTAGCTTTTCAGCTTCACTGCGGGTCTTTCTTTGCTCCCGCACCCTATCCGTATTCCAGCATCCATGGGCCCCTGGCCTCGGCAGCCCAAGAGCTCCCCATGCTCCCCCTTCCTGAGTGCTTCCCACACTCTCCTACTGCTGCATGCTGAGCTCTACCCACCTTTCAGATTTAAAGGACAGTGTGCCTCTGCAGGGAACTGTCATCTACACACTGGACTTCTCCTTCTTCCATAGCTTTGTTCAGTCATGTCACAACTAAATAAAGTTCTCCAAAACAAGAGTTATGCTCTTCCTCATTGCCAGGCCATGGCTCGTGCTGGTTCCTCTGCTCAGAACCTCCTTTCTGTTTTGTCTGTTCAGACACTTCCCATTTGTCCTTTAAGATTCAAGGCATTATCACCTCCTCTTGAAAACTTTCCATATGCCTTACTCCCAATCCCCCTCCTATTTTCCTCCCCAGTCGGAATGAATTTCCTCTTCCACACTCTCTTAATACCTAAGCAGGCCTCCTTTGCAGCGCTTTACCAAACCCACCACAGAACTTTGTTTTCTAGTCATTCTAACTGGGGTGGAAATGGGACTTGTCTGGTTCTCCTCTGTTTCCAGACCCCTGCAGGGTGCCTTGCCTGTATCTAGCTCCTTCTCGGTGCTTTTTTGCTGATGAATTCATGGCTATGCTGGGCTCTTACTCCTGCTAAGCACAGACGGGAGTGTGCAAGGAACACTGGCACTTTACAGGGGGTGCTCTGCCCTTGGGAAAGGAGTTAGATTAATCAAGTAGAACAAATCATATTGGATGCTATGGCCAATGCAATTAAGCCTTTGTCAAACTGCCTGACTTTGGCTCGAGATGAGAACATTGATGAAATGCCTCCCACCCCCCGGGGTTGGGGTCTGCTGAAATGGGCAATTACTGCAGGGAACAATCCATTACTTGGACTGTCAACAGTGTTTTTTCTCTCTCTAAATGCAGAATGAAGTGGAAAATGCCGCAGGAACTCAGTGGCATTTAATTTACTGATATGGCTCAGTAGGAGTCATTCTTTAACCTGGCTGTGACAGCAATAGCGTGGGGACAAGTGCTGGGCTGGGATGCATTGGGGAGCCGTTTAACCATCCCGTGCCTCACTCTCCCTGTGTGTAACATTAAACTGATTTGGAAGAGAATGCTCATGGCACCCTCCTGGTTACTATGGTGATGGAGAACTGAGACACAGTGTTGCACTGCCCCACAGCCTTGCCAATTTCTTTTGATACTGCTTGTTATTCCACAGAGGGAGAAGTGACTGGCAGGGCTCCATTTCTTCTTTGAATTGGGAACATTTCTAGCAAGGCTTGGTGTGGAAAGACCATCATACTGGCTATTCTGGGCAGACAACCCAGGGCCACTGCACTGGGATGCTGACTCCCCATGATGAGTAGGGCCACTCACCCTTTCTAGTGCTGGTGCATGTGGAAACATTTGTACAGCACGCTGGGCTGATTGGATGAGATGTTTATAACCAGAAGGGACCTGGCCTGGGACTTTTGCTCCCCTGGTCCTGCCTGGGTGCTCCAGGGGCCAAACAGATCAGCATATTGGCTACCTCTGACCAGTCAGGGAGCACGACTTCAGATCACCAGATCACTTGCCAACTGCAATGACTGTATCCCCAGCTAGAGGCTACCAGAAAACACAGATCCACGTAAACCATGCTGAAGGATGGCTGATCAGAAGGTCATGGGTTGCAGGGTGGGCTTGGGCACCAGGTAATATTGCTGCAGATTCTTTTCCAGGGCCCTGGAGCCAGGGTTGCAAAAACCAAGAATCATTCTTAACTAATTTAAGTAAAAAAGATACTAGTAGGCCGGGCGCGGTGGCTCACGCCTGTAATCTCAGCACTTTGGGAGGCCGAGGCGGGTGGATAACGAGGTCAGGAGATCGAGACCATCCTGGCTAGTACAGTGAAACCCCATCTCTACTAAAAATACAAAAAATTAGCCAGGTGCGGTGGCGGGCGCCTCTAGTCCCAGCTACTCGGGAGGCTGAGGCAGGAGAATGGCGTGAACCTGGGAGGCAGAGCTTGCAGTGAGTGGAGATCGCGCCACTGCACTCCAGCCTGGGCGACAGAGCGAGACTCTGCCTCAAAAAAAAAAAAAAAAAAGATACTAGTAGAGACTTACAGAATCTGAGATGGCAGAGTAGGTCTTGAAGGCTCTGACACACCAGGGTAGTCCTCAGACCACCCATGAAGCTTTCCTAGTGCTAAATTACCCACTGCTTGACAGGTACACCACCAGCACAAGGCTGGACACTGGGCAACTGAAGTCCACCTGCACCCACTGATGGTGCCAGACACTGGGCACCCGAAGTTCACCCTATACCCGCTGATGGCGCCAGACACCAGGCACTCAAAGTCCACCTGCACCCAGTGACAATGCTGGGCCCTGGATACCCGAAGTCTACCCTGCACCCACTTGGGTGGGCAAGTGGATGACAGACATTTACCCCCCATTCCTTGTCCCATCAGCTAAGACAAGGAAGGAAATATGGCCTCTGCTGACCTAAGTGTTGTCTCCTCTTTCCACACTTGAGAAGCTGCTTTCTGGACACTTCTAATGGGTCATCGTGTTCATTGGTCTAAGAAATAGTACATTTTATTGCTTCCATGAATTTACATTCTTTTTGCCCTTTAAGCCTCACTTTGAGAAAAAGAGATGATTTCTGAGAGGACAGGGTTGGGGTGGGAAGAGATATTGTGTGCTACACCCTCCTGTCCCGGGGTACTTGGCATCATGCCAGCATCGCTGGCTCCACCATGGTGGAAGATGCCGTGGCATGGGCTCCCACATCATCCTACAGATCCAGCATCAGCAGCTCTTATTAGCTCAACACTAAGACACCAACCAAGATGTGCTTACCTTCTTTATGCCTTTAAGGCCCACCCCAGAACTTCTTTTCATCTCACAATATCCTGGGGCCAAATCAGTTTTCCTTAAGTTTCTCCAGCTGCCATGAAGGTGAAGGATCAACAACTGTCATTCCTCCTGCCTCAGAGCACTTCAGAAAGGGAAAAGTCTGGGCCGGAGTCTCATCCCTGCCCTGTCCTGTGAGATGCCGCCTAGCTGGGAAGTCCTGCAGGGCCTGGCAGATCGAAGACCCATGTGGCCGGCCCACAGTCATTCATGGGGGAGGCATTTGAAAGTGCTGGTGTTAATCTTAATTAGTCTATGAGGCCCTCTTGCCACAATGAAATGTGTGAATATTTGTAAATTTACTTCAGCTGCCAGGATGGGTAAGATGATAAGGCAAGTGAACTTCCTGGAGATTAGACGTTCACGAGCATGACAAGCACATACCACCAGCCGCACATGCACTGCTGGAGCCTTGGGCCAAGATGTGTCTCACAAGCATGTCCCAGGAAGCCCCCTTGTTGATGCCCTGCAGGGTGAGGCCCCTGTGAACGTACCTGTTGAAATGGTGCTCCGGGCTTGGCTGGCCGCTGGCTGGGCTGAGTGCCGTAGACAGCTGCCTGTTGGGGGCGAGGCTGTGGGGTGCTGGGCGTGGGCCTGGGGAGTGGTGATGGGCAGGGCGGGCCTGGTGACAGTGGCCAGGCTGCTCAGACTCCCACTGCCTGGGTGCATGGTTGTGGTTATCCCTTTGGCCAGTGGAGACCCTCCGACCACATTATTCCGGGGCGGCCCTGCCCCTCCTGCAGGCACCCTGTGGAGAGAAAGCAGAAGGAATTCTGATGAGAGGCTCGGAGGCAATCGCGCCACGTGGGCCTCTGGCAGAGCCTCGCTCTGACCTGCTGGCTCTAAGAGATGAAGGCCAACTAATCTGGGGACAAAGTCCTAAAACAATGCCTGTCACTGGGCAGAAGGGCCCCCTTTACAAAACCTTCATGGGGTGCAAACTGTCAGCGTGAAATATTTAAGATAGCAAAGCCACCCTGAGAAACAGAGGAATGAGCCTAATCAAATCTTTTATACAAGAGCTACTGCCTTAATTTGTTCTTACAAACAGCTGTGTGTCTCCAGATACATCCAGAAAGAACAGATGACTCAGTCATGTCCCACGAGGCCTTGATGCATCCAGCACGTTGGGGAAAGGATGGGAAGGATGCTGGCCTCTCTGGGCACGACTGCCACCTCGCACCTGCTGGCTGCTGGGAAAGGGCACACACAGCACGACGTCCTTCTGAGAATGTCTGGGAGCTTGCAGTTCCATACCAGAAATAGATGCCCTTTCACTCTGAAGTTTCCAGATGACATCAGCTCACACAAGAGGAACACTCTGGAAATGGGGCTCTTCATGCTTTCCCTCTGTGTATTTGCACTTAACCCATGTCCTGGAGGCAGCGATGTGAAATATGGCAGAGTTAGGGGCTTGGAAGTTTCTGTGGATTCGGTTTCAGGGGAATTAAATGTCTTCCATTTGTCCAAGAGCTGGGTAAATTCCCGTTTCTGTCCCTTCAGGATCTTATTTCAAGACACATCAAGAAGTCACAGGTGGGAGAACAGGCTGCCTGCCCCGTCTCCTGGGCCTGGTCCAGCCATCTCCCTGTGGTTGGTACCACTGGGCACGACCTCTAGCGGGGAAGCTCCCGGCAACACAGAGTGAGGGTTTCTGCACAGCAGCTGAGGGAAGAGGGGCCTCTTGGAAAAGGACTCACCTGCTAGGGGACCCTGGGTGGTGTCCTCCTTCCCCAGCCCTCAGAGCTGTGCTGAACTTCACCCAGCAATCAAGCTTGTTAGCAGGTCAGCCAAAACCATGAATTTAAAAATCTCATTTGCTATCTGTTGAGCTCACTTTTCCCCAAGGAAATCATTTTTAAAAACTAAATAAAGTGGGCTCACAAATGATGAGTCACTAATTTGCAAGGTAATATTGACAAGTCTGAACACAACAGATACAGACACACATCTGCCTCTCATGACAGCAGAAAACCCTCTCCCTCTGCTCTCATGGCAGGATGGCGGAGATACCCTTGGCTAGTCCTACTTCCTTAGTGCATGCCCTCACAGGAAGAGCCACACACCTGCTCCCACACCAGGTTTTTAAATGGACTCAGAATGCTCAGCTCTGAGCACTATACTCCCAGCCCCGAGAGCCCACCAGCCCTTCAGGGCCTCCTAGCACGATGGGGGCAAACACAGCTGGTGGATCCAGGTCTATGCAGGAAGGAGTAGGCCTTCGCCCACCCTCCAATCACTGCCAGATAAGGCATTGCCTTCTGCTGGGTGGCTTTGGCAATTGTCCTGAACCCAGTAGGGATCAAGAAAGTGTTAAGTCCTGGGGGCACAGCTTTGGAGGGGGACAGGTGTCTTCCACTTTTGGGGATAAAGACCAAGGCCAGATTTCCTGTTTTGTGCTGAGCTATGGATTGGAGTGAGGGACCCATGGCCTTCCACAAACTGACCTGGGGGCAGCCGACCCGGGCGCAGTTCCTTCTCTAAGGAACCGGAGAGGACACTCAATGACCTCCTGACACTGCAGTTACCGGGGCTAGATTTGGAGTGGCTTTTGCTTAATGTTTATTCCTGGTTCTGCCTTTCTTTGGAAAACACAGACCAAGAGGGCTTGAGGAGAGTGAGCAACCATGAGGTGCACAGCAGAGGTGGAGGGAGGGGACCGGGCCACCCTAAGAGCTCCAGTGTCAGGAGCTGGAGGATCTTCCCATAACAAACTCCCTGGCAGCAGAAGAAGACAATTCTTGCGGAGACATTTGGATCGGAACAACTAGATTTCTTTTATTCATTCGATCTGCATTTATTGAGCACCTCGTATATGAACATGGTATGCAAGGAGCCAGGTCAACAAAGCTGGAGATGGCTATTATGGCTCAGGGGCTGGCCTGTGAGGGGGGATCCTGAATGCCTGCAGAACTTGCCAGTGGGCTGCTTGGGATGACACCATGGGCAGAGCTGTCCATCCTGACTACAGCACAGGCAAGGATGAGGGCCTCCAGGCAAGGCTTCATATAGCAAGTGGACTTAGGACCAAGCTCTTGAAGGATATTCAGGGATTTAATTCAGAAGCAGGAAAAGGGTGGAAGGCATTCCAGTATTGTGGGGGTGGGGGCTGCCTAGGAGAGCTCCCCGTGGTGACACTGACTGAGGCACGTCAGGAGTTGCCTGGCCAGGCGGTGTCCCAATGCTACGCAAGGAAGCTGGATTTCAACCGCAGGCTTTATATCTCTGAAGGTCTACGGAAGTTCTCAGGTAAAGATAAAGGACGAATCAGAGGAGAGAAACTGGAAACTGGGAAGCCGATGGCCTCCCTCAGAAGCTGCTCTAACCTGCTGCGTGGAGGAAGAACCTGCCTCCGCATATAAGAGTAGGGCGTGTGACGGAGTGGTGTCCCCCAGCAGGGCAGGCGAGCCCAGAGGTGTGGACACCTGCCATCTCAAGCTGCGTCTTCCTGGAGGGTGCCAGCTGGTCTGAGAGTCCCCTAACCTAGAGGGGTGACCTGTGCTTTCCTGGAAGAGCCATCTGATGACACGACAGGTGAGCCCAACTCCAGGCCAGTGGCTTCAAGCACAGGCCGGTTGCAGGCTGAGAGAGCCAACCCCTTCCTACCGGCATGGGAAATCCAGACCAGAGACCTTCTTCAGAGCTGCGCATGCTGGGCAAGTCACCCCACACTACTGAAGAAGCCCCAGGAGGCCGTGGGCGGCTCACCCTCTAAGCAGCCACCCCTCTGACGAGGTGGCTGGGTTTGAGGGAGTGCATTTCCTGACGCCCCTCTGCAGTTTGCTTCTCAAGCTTTTCCCTGCTGAGCATCACCTGAGCGAAGGATCTCTAACTGCACCTTCAGCCTTGGGCCTGCAGACCTTTCAGGCTTTGGGCAACTCCATCATCCCCTAGGCCCCTTCTGGGCACCTCGAGAGAGGCCCTGGCTGAAGATCGCCTTGTGAACTAGAGCTGCTCAAATCAACAACACATGTGTCCCAAGACCACTCTGCAAGTAGAAATCAGCCCAGCAATCAATGCAGGGTCTACGGGCTATTTGTTTCCACTGTAGCCTTGTTCCAAAGACAGGAGAAACCCAAGGCCACGTCTTTTGCTTCTGTGTGTGTCCTGCAGTGTCAGCACAGGGCCGTGCCCACAAGGGGCTTCTGGGAGTGAGGCTGACTGATATCACCAAGCTGTGGACCCTCAGTCTCAGTGAAAAATTCCCAGGCAACCCCCTTGTCTCTTCAGTGACTCTAAAATTACGTATTCTATTTTATAAAAGTACTAGAACTGAGAACTTATTAAACAATGACAACACAAAGAAAAAAATATATATTACCACAATGTGACCACTCAACAACTGTTAACCTTTGGGAATATATCATTTTTCCTTTGCATACATGTATATAGTGTTTTACATATCACACATCTATATGTGATGACACACACTGCACACACATACAACATACTGCATACACACATGCTGTACCTACATTATGCACACACACACACACCTTGTGCTTACAGTATGCATACGCACGTGCACAGGCATGCACACTGCACATACACTGCCCACAAGCACAAATACCATGCACACAAGCACACAGAAGCGTGCACACACCGCACACGCATACACACTGAACACGCTGTATATATGTGCACACACTGTCCTCACACAAACACACACTCACACCTGAGACCTCATTCTGGTGACTTTCCTGTTCTTGCTCCTCCTGATCCCATTCTTCTCCCTTTGGTGGCCAATATCTGCTGAGGACAGCCAAGGAGTTGAGTGCAAACCCAGCTCAGAAGGTGAAATGCGGGCCTGGGGATGCCATTGGGGGCTGAACCCTGGGCACTGGTGGCCTTGCTGCCCTCTGGGCCTGGCTCACAGAGTAGCCTCCAGCAATAACAACAGCGGTAGGGCATGCAGGCCCTTGCCCTCTCCTTGCCCAGGCTGCCACCACCATGCCCTCACCTGGAAACGGGTGTCACGTAGTTTCCAGGGAATACCCCAGAGACCCCGGTCCTCAGGGACGCCCCCTTGAACCAGCCATCCTGACACTTCTCGAGGACCCGGTACATCTCTCCCTTGTGCAGCTCCAGCTCGTCACTCTTCTGGGGCTTGTAGGCGTAGAGCGCCAGGTACCTGCGGGCAGAGCATGGGGCCAGTGTCAGTGGGACCCCTCCTGGGGAACAGGGGACCGGCCAGCATTCCTCAGGGGAGGTTGTCTTTGGAGGAACCCAACCTAAAAAGACCCACTAGTGTCTATGGGGGCTCTGCAGTTTACAAAGGCCCCACACGCCGTCCCTGGCTCACTCCTCACAACAAACCCATGAGGCAGGGGAGGGAAGGGGCCTGCAGGGAGCTGCCTGCAGGGGAGGGGTGTGCCTGTCACACATAGCCTTAGGAGGATTCCACCTGCCCATCTGACAGATGGGAAGGCAGCTTAGTAAGGCACAGTGACCCCAAAGCCCTTGAGGACTCTCTGAACTGCATCCCAGGGCCAGTTCTTTGGATTTCCAGTGTTTTCCTCTTCTAAAGTCTGATGCTGTGAGCAAGGGAAACCTTAGGGAAAACTGAGGGTGAGCTAAGCTAGTCTTGGGCTGGGTTTTCCTCACTTAATCTAACCTGGCCTGGTTTTCCTGTCTGGTTTATCCAACCAATCAGAGCTGGAAGAGGCCCTTTTTAAGGGAAAGGTAGTTAAGTTAGAAAATTGTGGTTGCACACTTCCTTGCAGTAATTGTGCCATGATTAATTATTTGATCTTTTTTTTTGAGACAGCATCTCACCCTGTCACCCAGGCTGGAGTGCAGTGGTACAAGCATAGCTCACTGCAGCCTCAACCGCCTGGGCTCAAGTGATCCTCCCACCTCAGCCTCCAAGTAGCTGGGACCACAGGTGTGCGCCACCATGCTGGCTAAGTTTTTTATTTTTTGTAAAGATGGGGTCTCCCTATGTTGCCCAGACTGGTCTTGAGCTCCTAGTCTCAAGCAATCCTCCCATTTCAGCCTGCCAAAGTGCTGGGATTACACCAGCCTTAATTTTAAGTCTTATTTGCAAATAAGGAAAGATCTAATTTAGTGGTGAAAATCCTAGCTTAGGGTTTAGATGCTGTGCCTCTAACTCAGGCCATGGGCCAAGCTACTCTCATAAAATACTTAACTATACCTATATCTTTTCCTTGTAAAGACTGGATGATACTTACAAAAGTGCTCTGCTACTTTTGGGATTTGGGGAAGGTTGGTTTTGAACGGATGGAGAGAACCGATCAGATTATTTTATTTGCTCACAAGATTCAGCCACGGAAGCTGGTGGAAGCCTCGGTTCAATAAGAGACCACAGATGAATGTTAATGAAGAGTGATCTGGTGGATCTCACACCAGTGCAGGCTGCTGGGTGGGGATGTTGACCCTATCCAGCAGCTTGTGTACACAGTGCATCTCTGGGGATGTGAGGGAAGCTCACAGACCCCCCCCCCCATTGCACCCTCCTGATGCTGGAGGAACCTCACTTAGAAGTGAAAACAGAAACAGAATGCAGCTCACGAGGGCTCAAGCAGGAAAAAAGGAGAATCAGTGTGGAATATTCTGGAATACCATGAGAACCTTGTAGAGATTAAAAGTTTCTTGGCCTTAACATGAAATCTGCCACCCTTTTCGAACATCCTAATCCTACATAGCAAGGCCCTCTGCCCTAATTCAATGACCTTGGCGACTCCCTTTGTTTATAGGTGTCCCTCATGCCCTCCCCCTAGGGACATCCTGTGGGCTCCAACTGTGGCTGGCATCTTTGTTTCTTTCCCTGTTTGAAATGGTGAACACTGACAGTGAAGTTAGGACCAACTTTGGGCTTCAGGAGGATACACAAAATCATCAGGAGAGGACCCCCCCACCCCGCCGTGTTCACAGTTTCAATGCTATGTCTAGGTGACAAATGGGAGAGAAACCAGGGTGTGATTCTGTTCTGATCACCATAGAGGTAATACTACTAAGGGAAAAGTCCAGTGAAACTGACAAACAACTGCAGCCAACGTGTGCCTGTGTACTGTGCAGGGAAGCTGGAGGGAAGGAGAGGAGAACTGGGAGAGGTGGAGAAGGAAAGGGGATGAGAGAGATGGAGGGAGGAGGAGATGGAGGAAGGAGGAGGAGATGGGGAGGTGATGGGAGAGGACGGAGAGAGGATAGAGGAGGAAAGAGAAGGGGAGGGGAGAGGAGGATGGCTTCCACACAGCCTGGGCTGAGGCAAAGGAAGGCAGAAGAGGAGAGGAAGAGTGCAGAGAGGGCTTGGATCCGTGGAAGGCTCATGAATCAGTAACAATGATGCACAAATTGATGTGCCTGCTCTCAAAGAAATATAATTGAGTGTAAATCTTGCTTAAGTTAGCCTCATCTGTTGCTTTATGGTGTCAGAACAGTTTGCTTCAGTGGCCACATGCAGAATGCACAGCCGGGTTGGCTCCTGGCCAGGGACAGGTGGTATGCGACTCAGGCCGCACCAACAGCTCCTTTTAGTTGGTTCTGGGGTCCGGGGCTGCCTTTGCTCTGGAGTGGGGGGCTCATCAGCTGCCAAGGCAGGCTCAGAACACGCCCAAACTGCTGACCACAGCTCACAGACTCCTCTCCCTCCTGCTCCTGGACTGGTAGGCAAGGTGCAGAGCTAGGGGCTCAGTGGCCTGCATGGGGTGGGCTGTGCTCCGTGGAGGCTTTGTTCAGTGGATTGGCTGTGGCTACACCCCCTGACTGGGGCTGGGCCACTTCTCCCTCCAGACTACTGCAGGCTCCCTGCACAGCATGGAGCTCAGTGGCCTGGGAGCATGGAACCCCTAGCAGGGCTACCCCTGCTGGGGTGGCCCTGTGCAACGTGCTTCCTCCCCAGGGCTGTCTGTGGCCTTCTTGCACAAAAGCTTGAGGGGATGGAGCTTCTGTCCGTGGTCACGCATGTTCAGGGGTAGGGCCAGGGCTGGGCTGCTGGAGCTGTCAGTGCGGCCTGGGGCACAGCTAGGGCAGGGCTTGGGCAAGATGAGAGCTGCAGTTGCACAGAGGTGTGGCCCGGGGAGGCTGGGGTCCTCAGTGGGGTATGTTGGCCCCCTCACTCCAAGCACAGGCCTGGCGTGGCCCACGCATAGGGAGATGCTGCCCTGACGTGCACCAGGGCACTAGTGCACTTGGCCTCTTCATCTTATTTTAAGTTCGTTCTGTTGATGTGTAATCCTTCACTCTGATCTCTATTTTAAGTTCGGCCTCTAGGTGTAGGTTGCTGGGGGAACCGGAATGTAAATAAGCCTGGCTTCACTTTGAAAAATCTCTTCTCTGCCTACTTTTTATCCTCTGGGCGACTTGTAGGGGACACCAAACGCAGATGGATGTGCTGGGTCTGTTTTCTGGCATGCGGCTCGTGTTGGGTGGGCCCTGGCCCAGGTGGGGGCCACCTGCATCTGCTGTCCTCTCTGAGGTACTCAAGAGGCGGCCGTGGAGGGACCACACTGAAGAGTAATTTGTGCTGAGACTGCGGCCCTTCCCAACCTGCCTCCCTCCCACCTCTCAGGGTCTCTGCCGCCACCCCCTGCAGCCACAGTGGCATTGCCTGTTACCCTGTTTCCCACCAAAGTCTGTGAGTTGAGTCCTGTCAGGACTGCCAGTTCAGAGCCTCCTGGCTGGGCTGGACGGCGTCCCCTGCACTCAGTGGCAAGCCAGTCTTCATAGACACATGCACCTGGGCCTGGCATGGCAGGGAGAACCGGGTGGCACCTGCAGGTAGCAGGGCTCACAGCCTCCTGGCTCCTGGGCCCAACTCTCACCTTCCATTTGCTTCAAAACCCCTTGGCAGCTCAACACAGGCCCTGCAGAGTGCTCACAGCATCCCTGTAACACTCGAGACCAGCCACGGCCACCCTGCATGCTCAGACACCATCTCTGCGGGTTCTCACAGGTTGGTACTTCAAATACTTATTTAAAGCAATCATGGGATTTTAGGATCAGAGAGCCTTCCTCACCACCACCTGGTAGCGTGTATAGGGTTTTTCATGCCAATGGGAAAAAGCGCCTCTTGAGGGCAGGTTGCTGAGGACAAGTACAGCCTCCTCCAGGAAGAAGTGGCCACTGCAGGTGTGCAGTCAGGCATGGGGCCAGGGGCTCACCACACCCGGGATGGTGCACAGACAGGACAGGCTGGCGGCTGGGCCGACTCGGCTGACCCAGCTGGGCATGGCATGTGTCTGCTTTCACGTGCAGCCTGTTGAAACTAACAGCACAGCCTTCGCTTACCCATACTACTTCCTTATTTCCATAGCAAGATCTTCACTTGCTGCTAATTGTCTGCAGATTTCTCTTCCGCTCTAATCAGAGTAAACCAAAGTATTTTAGTGCCTTCGCTAATTTCATCCCCTTTCTCCTCTAGATGGTGGCTTGCTCATGCTTCTTCTAAAATAAGTAAACGATTCCCAGTTCTCTACCAGAAGTCCCACTTCTGCTCTTCTCCCAGGGCCACGCTGGCTCGAGTTAGGGAGGCGTGTGCTTCCTCCTCACCTCTTCCATCCAGGTGCAGCACCCACTCTGCAGGGAAGACCCATAGCAGGAGTGCTGTCAGGGGCTGCACTGGAGGCCAGGGGGGCTGGGGAGGGCTGGGTAAGTCCTGTGGAAGGGCTGAAGCAGGCTCAGGGGCTCAGACGCGACCAGGAGCTGCAGGCAGGGCGAGGATAAGTGCAGATGTTCAGCGGAACGTGCGCTCATTTGGGATGGCCAGCCCCGGGAGCACCACTGCCTTCACCTCTTCCCTGAGGGCTGACATCACGGTCTGGCTCAGCCCAGCCAGCAGAAACAGCTCGGTTCTCCCTGGGGCCTTCTGATTTCCTGGGATCCCACAGGCAGTTGCGCAGGTTGAGATGGGGTTCTCCCAGGTAGAACCGAGTGTCACAGAGTTCATGGAAGGAAGAAGCTGGGGTGGCACGGCTGTGAGGCCAGCTTGGGAGCTGTTGTCTTTCCCAGTTGAGCACCTCTGACACTTGTGTGGGGGGCTAGTGTGCAGGGACTCCCGAAGTGTGAACCTGGGCCAGTGGTACCGGCCTCACCTGGAACTTGTTAGAGATGCAGATTCTGGGGCCTCACTTGGAGCTCCTGGTGTAACGCCCAGCAATCTGTTTCTACAGCCCTCCAGGTACAGGCATACCTGTGGGATATTTGTGGGTTTGGTTCCAGACTGCCCCAATAGAGCAAATATTGCAATAAAGTGTCACCCAAATTTTTGGTTTACCAATATATGTAAAAGTTATGTTTATACTGTACAGTAGCCTATTAAGTATGCGATAGCATTGTGTCTAAAAAAATGTAAGTACCTTAATTAAGAAATATTTTATTTGTCCGGGCACGGTGACTCACGCCTGTAATCCCAGCACTCTGGTAGCCTGAGGCAGGCGAATCACCTGAGGTCAGCAGTTTGAGACCAGCCGGGCCAAAATGGTGAAATCCCGTCTCTACTAAAAAGACGTAAATTAGCCCAGTGTGGTGGCAGGCACCTACAATCGCAGCTACTAGGGAGGCTACCGCCGGAGAATCACTTGAACCCAGGCGGTGGAGGTTCCAGTGAGCTGAGATCATGCCACTGCACTCCAGCCTAGGTGAAACAGGGAGCCTCGTCTCAAAAAAAAAAAAAAAAAAAAAAAAAGAAATATTTTATTGCCTCAAAATGTTAATGATCATCTGAGCCTTCAGGGAGTTATAATTTATTTGCTGGTGAAGGGTCTTGTCTTGATGTGAATAGTTGCTGACTACTCAGGGTGGTGGTGGCTGAAGGTGGGGGTGGCTGTGGCAATTACTTAAAATAAGACAGCAATGAGGTTTGCTACATTGACTCTTCCTTTCATGATAGATTTCTCTACGGCATTTGATGCTGTTTGACAGCATTTTACCCACAGAATTTCTTTCAAAATTGGAGTCAATCCTCTTAAACCCTGCTACTGCTTTATCAACTGTTTATGTGCTATTCTAAACCCTTTGTTGTCATTTCAATGATGTTCCCACCATCTTCACCAGGAGGAGATTTTATCTCAAGAAACTACTTTCTTGCCCATCCATAAGGAGCAACTCCTCATCTGTTCAAGTTTTCTCGTAAGATTGCAGCAATTCAGTCACGTCTTCAGGTTCAATTTCTAATTCTAGTTCTCTTGCTGTTTCTACCACATCTGCAGTGACTTCCTCCACTGAAGTCTTGAACCAACCACTCAAAGTCATCCATGAGGATTGGAAGAACCTTCAAAACTCCTGTTAATGGCTGGGAGCGGTGGCTCATGCCTGTAATCCCAGCACTTTGGGAGGCCAAGGTGGGTGGATCACGAGGTCAGGAGATGGAGACCATCCTGGCTAACATGGTGAAACCCCATCTTTTTGTATTTTGCGAAAATACAAAAAATTAGCCAGGCGTGGTGGCAGACGCCTGTAGTCCCAGCTACTCCGGAGGCTGAGGCAGGAGAATGGCATGAACCCAGGAGGCAGAGCTTGCAGTGAGCCAAGACTGTGCCACTGCACTCCAGCCTGGGCGACAGAGAGACTCCATCTCAAAAACAACAACAACAACAACAACTCCTGTTAATGTTGATATTTTGTCCTCCTCCCACGAATCACAAATGTTCATAATGGCCCTAGAATGGTGAATCCTTTCCAAAAGGTTTTCAATTTACTTTGCCCAGATCCATGAGAGGAATTACCATCTATGGCAGCTATAGCCTATGAAATGTACTTCTTGGCTGGGCGCAGTGGCTCACGATTGTAATCCCAGCACTTTGGGAGGCCAAGGCGGGCGGATCACTTGAGGTCAGGAGTTAGAGACCAGCCTGGCCAACATGGCAAAAACTTATCTCTACTAAAAAAAAAATACAAAACTTAGCTGGGCATGATTGCACACACCTGTAATCCTAGCTACTCGGAAGGCTGAGACAGGAGAATGGCTTGAACCCAGGAGGCGGAGGTTGCAGTGAGCCGAGATCATGCCACTGCGCTCCAGCCTGGACGACAGAGTGAAACTCCATCTCAAAAAAAAAAAAAAGAAAAATAGAAAAAAAAAAAGAAATGTACTTTTTAAATAAGAACACTTGACAATCTAAACTATTCCTTGATCCATGAACTGAAGAATGGATACTGTGTCAGCAGGCATGAAAACAACATCCATCTCCTTGTACATCTCCATCAGAGCTCTTGGATAACCAAGTACACTGTCAATGAGCGGGAATATTTTAAAAGGAATCTTTTTTTCTGAGCAGTAGGTCTTGGCAACAGACTTAAAATATTCAGGAAACCATGCTGTGAACACATGTGCTATCATCCAGGCTCGGTTGTTCCAGTTACAGAGCACAGGCAGAGTAGATCTAGCATAATTCTTAAGAGCCCTAGGGTTCTTGGAATGGTAAATGAACACTGGCTTCACTTAAAGTCACCAGCTGCATTAGTCCCTAACAAGAGAGTCGGCCTGTCCTTTAAAGCTTTGAAGCCAGGCCTTGATGTCTCCTCTCTAGCTATGAAAGTCCTAGATGGCATCGTTGTCCAATATAGGGCTGTTTTGTCTACACTGAAAATCTGTTGTTTAGTGTCGCCACCTTCATCAGTGATTTTAGCTAGATCTTCTGGATAACTTGCTTCAGCTTTTCCATCAGCACTTGCTGCTTTACCTTGTACTTTTATGTTACAGAGATGGCTTCTTTCTTTAAACCTCACGAACCAACCTCTGCTAGCTTCAAACTTTTCTCCTTTAGCTTCCTCACTTCTCTCAGCATTCATGGAGTTAAAGAGAGTTAGGGTCTGCTCTGGATTAGGCTTTGGCTTAAGGGAATGTTGCAGTTGGTTTGATCTTCTATCCAGGCCACTCAAACATTCTCCGTATCAGCAATTAGGCTGTTTCACTTTCTTATAATTTGTGTGTTTCCTGGAGTAGCACTTTTAATTTCCTTCAATAACTTTTCTTTTCACTGACAACTTAGATAACTGTTCGGCACAAGTTTCAGCCTATCTCAGCTTTTGACATGACTTCCTCGCCAAGCTTAATCATTTCTAACTTTTGACTTAAAGTGAGAGATGTTCGACTCTAGCTTTCACTTGACCACTTAGAGGTCACTTAGGGTTACTAAATGGCCTGATTTCAATATTGTTGTGTCTCAGGGAAAAGGTGGGCCTGGGGAGAGAGAGAGAGAGATGGGGGAACGGTGGGTCCGTGGAGCTGTCAGAACATACACATCACTTATCGAGTAAGTTCTCTGTCTTATGTGGGCATGGTCCATGGTGCCCAAAACAATTCCATAACAGTAACACCAAAAATCACTGATCACATCACCATAAAGATATAATGAAAAAGTTTGAAATATTATGAGAATTATCAAAATGTGACACAGAGACTCGAAGTGAGCACATGCTGTTGGAAAAATGGCACCACTAGACTTGGTGGATGCTGGGTGGCCCCGAAGCTTCAATTTGTAAAAAAATGCAGTATCTGTGAGGCACAACAAAGTGAAGTGCAATGAAATGAGGTTTGCTTGTGTTTCTGCTGCATTCTGAGGCTGAAGCCCCACACTGGACAGGGTCCAGGGATGCCCAGCCTGGGTCCCCTCTGAAGGGCGATGAGTGGCTGATTACTCACTGTGGTGGCTGCGCTGGGAATCTCCCTCAGGGTGCAGCATCACCCATGACTGTGCCTTCAAAGGGCAGCCTGAATCCAGCGCTGGCTCACTTCCAACGGGGAAACTCTGCAGGGCTGTCTAGGCTCCAGAGCCCCGAGGATCAGCGAGGCTTCCCTTCAGCCACAGCTCAGGTGTGTCCTGAGAGCACTTCCCACAAACCTCCCTATCTCAGGGTCTGCCTCCAGGAAACCCAACCTAGACAATGCTGGTACCGCTGGGGATGTGATGCTACCACCGGGGCCCGCATCTCCTTCCCTCCACCGCAACTGGCCCCGCAGCGGCCCCAGACGTCTCCGACCTTTGCCTGCCAGGCTCTATGTCGTCCAGAGACTCTCTCAATAAAATTCTCTGCTCTTCCCACTTGCATCTCCTCCGTTTCCCCACCTGCTTGGGGTCCCAGCTGTGCCCTCTCTCTAGAGGCGCAGGCGGCAGGGGTGGGGATGAAGAGTACTCACCCCTCCACTGGTTCTCAGGCTCACTCTCATATTCTTGGTCGCATCTGTGTAATATCCTGAGGACGGTGCCGCCAATGCCTGGAAGGGCTGACCATGGGGCCAGGCTGACCACAAGGCTGAGCATTCAGAGGAAGCTGGATGGCTGGCCTCTGAGACACCTCTTGGGGGCAGTACCCAGTGATTTTGCTGATCCAGGCCTTCGTTCCAGGCCTGGTAGGGACTTATTTTACCGAGTCTCATTGTCTTGAACTCACGCTGATACAGTCCATTGCACCAGCCTGTTCTGTGAATTTGGAATGGAAGGTGCCCCTGTCTTGTGTTGGCATGGTTTGGTCAGCAGTCCTTTTCCTGTGTCCTAGAATGTGGGGACTGTTGTTATTGAGGATGGTTTGGTGGCCTTTTGACCACACGCACAAATGGCAGTGGGGTCATGAGGAGGTCACTCCTGATCACAGCAAGGTCTGCGAGGTCATCCCTGCCATGACAGAGAGCACGTCTCACATGACCAGTGTCAACCACCAGATCCAGGGACCCTGGTCTGCACCTCAGCAGGGGAGGATGAAAACCGCTGGCCACCATTCCCCTGGGCTTCCCTTTCCCTGTTGCAGGCCAACCCCCTCCTCTCCCTAAGTCTCTCTCTGGGCTCCTGGATAGGACTCCCAGGTTCCTCAGGTGCCATCTGGGTGGTCATGCACCTCACAGGGTACCTAGTTTTCCCTGCAGGTAATGAACTGCACCCATCGACTGTGGAGGTTTCCTTCTCTGATGGCAAGCTGACATGCAGTCCCAGACCAAGGCTCTGTGCCAAGAGTTGCGCTGCTCTCAGATTGCAGGTACGCGGACCGAGTCAGACCCAGGCGTGTCTGTCTGATGCCTGTTTCATCCTCCTCCTCTACCTCCTCCATTGCTGTAGGTGATGACAGGACATCTCGGATGGCTCCTGCATGGTAGCCCTAGCCCTGCCTCCTCCAGTCCTTCACATCAGGCAGTGGCTCTAAGATGCCCATGAAGAAGTGGAGGTGAGAATCAACCCTTCCAAATCAGAGGCAACCTACTCACAGCATTTCATCAACCTTGAGACCCTCTGGATGGGTTGGCTGTGCCCAGGAGCATGGCCTCTAGGAGCAGACACTCATATTTCTGCTTCCCCAGATCACAGCAGGTCTGCCAGAGGAATGGCGGACAAGCCCCAGCCCAACACAGAAGGGGGTGGAAAGGGGGTGCAGGAATGAGAGATGTCTCTGCAGACTCACAGTCGCCTCCATGCACTGGGTGAGCAAACTGAGACCCTTCTTGTGTTTCCGGGCAACTGAGCCCTTAGGGAATCCATGCCATGGAAGCCTTTCACATGCTGGAAGAAGGGGCAAGAACAACATCCAGCCATCGACACGCTGACCATGCGGGATCATGCCTCTTAATCTCAAGGGCTCATGTTTCAGTGCACATGACGTGGCCTGGAGAGGTCAAAGCTATGCAATCACGAAGACCAGGAACGAGGTCTCCTGAAGTCATTCCATGGCTGACTTTCACGTCAGCCCCATCTGGGCCCTGGCTGGAGTCCCCAAACCATCATTCTCTGCAGACCCGCAATGGGCAGCAGTGCACTGTTGTTTGCTGTGGTTGTTTTTGCAACGACAGCACATCTCATGTTCAATTTCAGACTTCTGAACGTGACTTACAGATGCTATTTTGGGAAGAATGGTTAGATCAGACCCCCATCCCAGGTACTTGCCACTGGTAGGGTATGTGTGGGAATACTAGCTTCTTAAAGACGATAGGTGAGCAGTCAGGCTAATCCCCTTCCTCATAAACTGATGAGGTCAGTCTGATCTTTTCCTCTCTAGGGATAAAATAAAGGATGTCATGTTTTCAGAATGCATCATGCATACTGCTGTAATGTATGTAATGTTACCTGGCATGTGACTGCTACTCAGTATAACAGCCATGAACACACATGGAGTGGACCATCACCAGTCACAGGTCATGCTGACCATGATCCAGCTCCTGTATGGAGGACCACTGTGTCACCTGCAGACACATTCCTACCTAAATCCTTGTCATCCTTAGAAGGATGTTGTCCGACACATAAGTTTCCCTTCCCTCTTACCCAAATCTCAAGCTAAGTGGAAAGTGCCCTCCCCTGGGGGAGAAGCCCAGAAGGAGAAGGTGGAGGGCTAGAGGTCACAGCAACCCTGTCCCCCAGGGCAGGGGAACTGGGTGAAGAAGAGGTCCCTCCACACCTGCACCAAATTTAGAAGCCATCCAGGACATGGAGGTTTGTCCATGGTTGAGGCCTCCAGAACATTCACAACTCTTGAGGGGTGACATGACTGGAACTGTTATGTTTTGGGTCTCCAGGACAGAGCAGCCTTCTTGGGTGGCTACGCCTTGAGCTCGCCTCAAGCTGGGGAGCCCTCTGCACCCAGGAAGGGGAGGTCTTTGCTCTTATAGAACAAGTGGCAGCTACTGATAGCCTGTGTACAGGCATTCAGCTGGTCATGGGGACTCCAAAACAAACACATCTGGGCTTTGCCCTTGAAGCACTCATGGCCTCAGCAATCTGACCTGCATCCTGCCTCTCATTTGGGAAACTCCATCAGGGCTATCCCCCTGTGGGTGCAGGTTTCTTTCCTCAGATAGCATCCTGCATCCAATTCTTCAAGAGGAGCAGACCCATCATCCCCCACCCTCCCATGTGCCTCCTTGGCACCAGCTTTGCCTGAAGCTGCCAGAACTGAGCTAGGAGCATGGCAGGAGATGGAGGTAGTATCTTTTGTCCAGTGCTGGTGAAGACTTGAATATCAGTCTCAAGGCATCTGGAAGTAGCCTGCTCAGGAAGCTAGGTAAAAAATAGGTACATTTCAAATTCCTTTCATTACATTGGTTAATTATAGTGGGAGGATATTGGGAGTTTTCCTGCCCACCACTTAAGACAGGCTGGCGTTTCCACTGGGCTTAGAGGTGGGTGAGCATGTGCCAGCAGCTGAGCTACTTCTAGACCTTTTGAAGCTTGGCAAGTTGCTCTTCAAAATACTTTTTTGCTTGAAATACATCCTGGTCGGCCGGGTGCGGTGGCTCACGCCTGTAATCCTAGCACTTTGGGAGGCTGAGGCAGGCAGATCATGAGATCAGGAGATCAAGACCATCCTGGCTAACACGGTGAAACCCCTTCTCTACTAAAAATACAAAAAACTAGCCAGGTGTGGTGGTGGGCGCCCGTAGTCCCAGCTACTTGGGAGGCTGAGGCAGGAGAATGGCGTGAACCTGGGGGGCGGAGCTTGCAGTGAGCCAGGATCGCGCCATTGCACTCCAGCCTGGGAGACAGAGCAAGACTCCATCTCAAAAAAAAAAAAAAAAAAAAAAAAAAAAGAAAGAAATACATGCTGTTCTGCAACAACACAGGTTCTGAGTGTCCCTCTGACCTCTGACCCACCCTGCATTGACAGAACTTTCTGTATTTGTCATATTGTTTGCCAAGTTCATAGAATTCACCTTAACACACTCATTCAAGTGACTGAGCTCTGCCAAACACAATAGCAAAAGGGAGTCTAATTCTTCAGAGCATGATTTAAATGGGGAATTTTAAAATTGCACTTATCCGTTAAGAGCTGTAATTTAACTGGGCAGATTTTCTAAACAAGATAAGCATCTCACTTCCTAGCATTGATTCATCTGGTTATATTTGGGGATGAGATGCAGCTGGCATGTGCTGGTGTGGCCCTGGGATGGGGGCTGAAACACAGAACCACTTCCAAGCAGTTGGTGACTAGTGGCTGCCCAAGCTCCTAGACTACCCGCTGCTCTGCACACCTGCTTCCCTCCCGCCTCTCCCCCGTCTCGGACCTTCCATGCTATGGAGAGCCTACTCCACGCTATGACTGGCTCCTCTCCTGTTGACTGGGACCTGCATTGTGAATACTCTGAATATCCTCCCTGCTTAGAAGAAATGTCCTAGAAACAATGGCATCAGAAGGAACTGCTAGACTTTTGTCTTCCACACTCTCCCTTCAGTGATGTTATTAGCTGCACATAACTGTACTGGCCAACTAGTAACACATGGGAAAACCCTGCGAAAACCACACGTGGACAGGCCAGCCCAGGCAGGAGGGAGGGCTGCAGGTGCGGGACCCCGACAGACACAAAGGGCAGCTCACACGTTGAGGGGCAGCTGGACCTTGGGAGGCATGCCCTGCTCTCCAGACACCGAGGCAGCCCGCGGGACAGCCGTGGGGGTAGATCCCGCCGAGGAGGAGACATCCTGGAAACAGACAAGAGGGGACAGGAGTGAGGAGACAGAGACTCCATCCAAGGGAAAGAGAAATGCAATGTGAGGCTGCATCCACAGGTGCCTGTGCTTCGCCAGTTGCCTGGCTGTTTGGCCTCCAAAGTGCCATGCCTGCCTGGACTGTCAAAATGGTTCTCCAACCATGGGAGGGAGCCTGGCAGCCCAGGACCCCCGCCCTGAGGTGGTTTTCAAGAGCCACTTCCCAGCAGCTCAGGGAGACTTCTACGGCCTGCGTCTAGGCTGGTCAGCATCACATTATAGTCAGGACGGGGGGAGGCCGTGTTCTAGACCCGGCTTTATTCTTAGACCTTGAATTAATTATTATTGTGTTTGTTTTAAAAAAAACCCACACGAAATCTTTCATGCTATGAAACAGAGCTTATTTAAAAAGAGCGTCCCCAGGAACTGGAGATTAATCCCTACAGAAAACTGGTCCCATGACAGCAGACAGAGCAGCAGGCCAAGAGGACCGGGAGTCACAGGGTGCCCCCCTCCCCGCAAGACCCCAAAGTGCTCCAAGCTTCAAGCGTTTTTTAAGCAAGGAGATGACCCGAGGAACGGTCAGCATCAGGGGTGCGCTGTGCTCTCCAGGGGCGGTGGGGGGGCCGAGGGAGGAAACTGGGTGGCATCATGGTCTTGCCAAGGGAATTCCTACATGGAGAATCCTTAGCCCCAGCCCGTGCAGGGCAGCGCTGCCCCCAGGTCCCCCTACGACCCAGCTTGCTCGCCCTGCCCTGGCCTTCCCTAGGACAATGTTCTGTCTTCCTGTTCAGAGGCATTCAATGGCAGAGGGGTCTGACCTCTGTCCTTCTCAAAGATCTATCCGAGTCCCAGCCCTGGCACCAGTGCTTGTGGTCTTATCTGGAATAGGGGTCTTTGCAGATATGAGGTAAGGATCCTGAGAATAGATCATCCTTGATTAGAGTGGGCCCCAAATCCAATGATGAGTATCCTTACAAGACAGGGAAGGAGGACCGGGATGTGGAGGGGAAGGAAGCCCATGCAAGGATGGAGCAGACACGAGAGTGATGCGTCCACAAGCCGAGGGGTGCTGAGGATGCCGGCAGCCACTAAAGCCAGGAGCGAGCCCCGGAACAGACTCCCCTCAGCCTCAGGAGGAACCAAACCTGCCCACACCTTGACTCGGGGCTTCTGACCTCTAGAGCTGTGAGAGAACAACTTTCTGTTGCTTTTAGCCACCTAGTTTGTGGTACTGCTCTGGAAGCTTCAGGACACTCCATTAGAGGGGCTGTCGGGGAGCCTGGAGGAGGAAGGGGTCCACCTCCCTTCAAGGAGGGAGCCTGGGGTCTCCTCCCTTCCTCGAGGATCCCGTGTAGGCCTGATGAGGGGCAGAATAGGGGTCCCAGCAGAAACTGGAGCAGAGGACAGGGCCAGGCTGTAGGTACCTCGGCCAAAGGCAGGTTTGGCAGGGTGAGGGGGCTGCCTGGCTCTGAATGCGGAAGGTGCCTGTGTCCCCAGTGTGTGTCCTCAGGTGAGCAAAAGGCACTAGAAGCAGAGACCACACAGATGGGAGGGAGAGCCACCTGGAAGTTTCCCTAGGCAGGCAGCCAGCCCTGCCCCCAGACTGGCCTCACACCACCTTCTTAGCTTAGGAGCAAGAAGCTTCTTAGCTTTCTCATCACTCACTGACCAGTTCTGGCCTTGCTTAGCTGATAACCTCTGCATGCTGCCAGCCACCTACCTGCCCCTCCCTGAGTGGCTACAGCCCTCCCCGACCAGCGATCATAACACAGACTGAAACCACGCTACATGGGCAGCGTCCACAAAGTCAGAACCGATTTCTTCCTCCTGTTTAAACCCAGTGCGCCTGGCAGAATGAGCAGGTGCAACCGAGAGACTCCCTTCGTGTCTCTAGGGTAACTCCAAGTCTCAAATGACTTCTGTTGCAATGCAGACGCTGTGAGAAAAACCTTCGATTTTCAAAGGCTCCTGAGAGAGCCACGTGTCCAGAGGGCAGCCCCTCATGGACCTCGTCCCTCAGCCACATGCGGAAGCAGGAAAGGCTGAGCGCCGTGTGGGAACAGGGCTGGAAAGAGGCATTCCTTCCCACGGATGGATTCCAGGGTCTTCTGTCTGCCCGGGACACCTGCCCTCTCCATGAAGGAAGACAGGGAAGAGGAGGTGTCCCCAACAATGCCAGGATCACTTTCCTTCTAGAGAACTCCCCAGAGCCGGTCTGGATCATGAGTCACCATCCATGGAGGTGTAGGTGGGGCTGGAGGGCGAGTATGAGGGCAGAGACACCCCAAGGGAGGGAGAAGGAGAAGCTGCCATCTCACTCTCCACTAGGCCCTGGGCCAGCCCCAGGCATCTGCACAGAGGAGAGGGTGTCCCTGTGCTGCTTTCTGCACTGTCCACAGGTCTCCTTGTGGTCCTGAAGAAATGTGTGGGCAGGATCTTAGGGTCATTCACTCACCCATTCAAATAGTTACCAATCAGTTCTAACACAGGGACAACAGGCTCGACGCACTGCCACTCGATGACCTGGCAGTCGGAACTGGCCCTGGGCCCCCATGGGGAACACCATGGCCTGTGACTGTGTGGGGCTTGCAATCCAGGTGGCCAAGCACTGGACATATAATTCTTTTTGAGATGAAGTCTCACTCTGTAGCCCAGGCTGGAGAGCAGTGGCGCGATCTCGGCTCACTGCAACCTCTGCTTCCGGGCTCAAGCGATTCTCCCGCTTTAGCCTCCTGAGTAGCTGAGATTACAGGTGCACACTACCACCCCTGGCTAATATTTCGTTCGTTGTTGTTGTTGTTTTGAGACAGAGTCTTGCTCTGTCACCCAGGCTGGAGTGCAGTGGCACGATATCCAGTGCAGTGGCTCACACCTGTAATCCCAGCATTTTGGGAGGCTGAGGTGGGCAGATCATGAGGTCAGGAGTTTGAGATCAGCCTGGTCAATATGATGTGATGAAATCTCGTCTCTACTAAAAATACAAAAATTAGCCAGGCATGATGGCGTACACCTGTAATCCCAGCTACTGGGGAGGCTGAGGCAGGAAAATTGCTTGAACTCAGGAGGCGGAGGTTGCAGTGAGCTGGTATTTTGTATTTTTAGTAGAAACGGAGGTTTCACCATGTTGTCCAGGCTAGTCTTGAACTCCTGACCTCAGGTGATCTGCCCTCCTCAGCCTCCCAAAGTGCTGGGATTACAGGCGTGAGCCACTGCACCCGGCCTGGACATGTCATTCTAAGCATGCAGCAGCCCTAGGAAGTTCAGCGTGCACAGACCCCTTACGCAGGTACCCAACCTGGGCTGGGAGTGGCTGGGAGGGCTTCGAAAGGCATGAGGCAGGCTTGTTAGGGAATGTCTTAGTCAGTTTAGTGTTGCTCACGACAGAATACCTAAAATTGGGTAATTTATAATGAAAAGGAATTTATTTCTTATAGTTCTGGAGACTGAGAAGTGCAATGCCACATGGCCACTTGGTGACAGCCTTCTTGCTGGTGGGGAGTCTGCAGAGCATCACATGACAAAGGGGCTGAGCGTGCTGGCTCAGGTCCTGCTTCTTCCTCTTAGAAAGCCACCAGCCCCGCTCCCATGAATCCAGGAATCCATGAGTGATTATTCAGCCTTGCCCTCATGACCTAATTGCCTTTTAAAGGCCCCACCTCTCCGTGCTGTGCCTAGGGGATTAAATTTCAACATGAATTTCAGAGGGGACATTCAAGCCACAGCAGGGAGGTGGTGAGGGTGGGTGGTGGGCCTAGAGGAGCCCAGGCTGGCTAAGGTGGGAGGCCAGATGAAGTGACAGTTTGGAGGCAAAGGGGGCAGTATCCCCATGGGATGAGGACAGGCTGTGCGGGGCCTCCTGAGAGGGTTCTGGTCTTCAGTCTGAGGGCACAGAGTCCCTGGAAGACGGGCAGGGAGAAGGCAACCACAGGCCAGGACCTGCAGCTTTGCAGGGAACCCATCAGGAAGTGTGAGGGAGCCCAGCCTGCACCGGCAGATGGCCAGGAGGGGATCTGGACATGCTCAGGGGGCTGTCAGTAGGAACAGCAGCCACAACTGTACCATCTGTGATAGTAGCACTCGCCCTGTGCAGAGTCTACCATGGCTGGGCCCAGCTCTGAGCACTTCCCCTGGAACAATGCTTTCAACCTTCGCAAGCCTGCAGATGGGTATTTTGAACTCAGGCAGCCTGTGCAGAGGCCACGTGCTTAGCCACACCATGGTGTTAGTTCATCACAGCTGCTGAAACAAACAGCCACAGACTCAGGGGTTTACAATCACACAGAAGGTCTTGAAGTCAGAAGTTCTAAAATCAAAGTGTGGCAGGGCTGTGTTCCCTCTGGGAGTCTGGAGGAGACTCCATTCCCTGCCTCTGCAGCTTCTAGAGGCTGCCCACGTTCCTTGGTGCCCTCCACTTTAAGGCCAGCAGTGCCGCGTCTTCCTCTCTCTCGCCTCTGCTTCCACCACCCCATCCCCTTCCCTGACTCTGGCCTCTGCTTCCCTCTCAGGAGGGCCTTTGTGGCTGCGGTGGCCCAGGTGATCCAGGAGCATCCCCATCTCAGGGTATTTTCCCGTTTGCCACATGAGGTGACACATTCTCAGGTTCTGGGATCAGCACTTGGACATGTGTGGGGGCCATCATTCCCTTCTCCACCAACAAGATTAGGTCTGAAGGACGTTGAGGGAGGAGCATGGGCCGAGTTTCCAGCCTTGGCCAGATGGAGATGCTGTTGGAGAGACAGGAACAAGAGACCACAGAGGCCATGGGCTCGGTGCTGGACACGCAGTGTCTGGTGTGCCTGGAGATGTCTCAGTGTGGATGATGAGGGTGCTGGTAATGCCAACCAGGAGCTCAGAGGGGACTGGCCTGGGCAGCAGATCTGGGGTCATGTATGTATAGCTGATCTATGAGGCAATGCAGTCTTGTGGCAAAGCCCTTAGCTCCCAGGTGTGTGACCTGTGTTTGTGACTGTAGCCAAGATGGTGTCTGTGAGCCTCCGATCTCTCATCGTGTCCATTGAGGGTCATGAACTTGTGCTCTGACCATGACGGTAACAGGGGTCAGGTTTACCCTCCTGCCTGAAAAAGCTGAAAAACCAGATGAAATCTGAATCAATAGCTCCCAAGACTATAGAAATCAAGCAGTGGAGGACAGAGTCCCCAAGACATGAGAAGATGGGGTTGTGGCGGCTTGCAGGGTCTAGATAGCTGGAGTATGAAGTGAGACAATCCATAGTCTATAAAGCAGTCACTCTAAGTACACAGAATAGGCCCTCAACAAAGGCTCATGATCGTCGTCCTGAAGCCAACAGGGTAGATGGTGAAGTGGCCTGGGAGACAGTGAGGAGGGAGCATGCCCCGGCCCCACCTGCGAGACACCACCCAGAAGAGAGCCCTGAAGGAGGCCAAGATGGGGCAGCCCGAGAAACAGAAGGAGACCCACAGCCCAGGGTAGACGGTGCTTCAGAGGGAATGTCATTGTCCATTGAGCTGCACGCTGTGGAATGGCCAAGGATGCCAAGGACCTAGAAGGACCCACCAGTCTTGGGAATGCTGACATGCACAGGCGCTTCCTGGGGCAGGTGACTGCCCCTGCTGGACCACTGGAGGGGAGTTACACCTCTTGATCCCACTCATGGGACGTGGAAGACCCCAGTGTGCTTCCTGCAGGGAAAGCCCTCACTCCTGGCTTGGGCCAGTGGACCCACAGTCCCCTGGCTTCTGTCCTGTTCTGCCATAGTTAGTAACAGAGAAGTCTGCAAACTCAGGTCCGACAAGGCATGGCCCTCGTGACATGTCTATTCTGTGTGGAGGCCTGGTGGGGGCAGGGGTGCTGCCCCACTGCACAGAATAGGGAGGGGAATGTGGGGGCCAGGGAAGTTCTCACACAGCCCCAGGTCCTGGTGATTTGGGCTTGTAGACAAAGCTGTTCTCCAGTCTAGACGGGGAGAGACAGACAGGAAGACACAGAGACACAGAGAGAGAAAGAGATAGATAGACAGAGACAGAGAAGGAAAAAAAGCCTGTAGCCCCAGCAGTTTCCTGTTAAGAATGAATCCTAAAATAATCAGACAGGCCTGGGGTGGTGGCTCACGCCTGTAATCCCAGAACTTTGGGAGGCCAAGGCAGGCAGATCACTTGAGGTCAGGAGTTCAAGACCAGCCTGGCCAACATGGTGAAACCCTGTCTCTTAAAAATACAAAAATTAGCTGGGCATTGTGGCGGGCACCTGTAATCCCAGTTACTTGGGAGGCTGAGGCAGGAGAATCGCTTGAACCCAGGAGGCAGAGGTTGCAGTGAGCTGAGATTATGCCACTGCACTCTAGCCTGGGCGACAGAGCAAGACTCTATCTCAAAAAATGTATATATAAAATAATGATAATCAGACAAGTCAGAATGGAGGTACAGGTAAGGATTTCGCAGCGGCACTGTTTATGATATGAAAAACCTGCACTCCTGAAGCAACCTAAAATGTCCCACGGTGTGGGGCTGGCAGGCTGACGAGGACACAGAATGCCCCACTGCCGCCTGTGCTGTGCTCTCCATGGACAGGCCTGGAGGGCCATGTAGGGTGTGCAGAGTGCAAATGGAGGTGAGAGCCTTGCATATGAAGGCTTATCTAATTTCTGACAGTGACACATGTATTTTGATGGCAAAAAGTCAGGAAACTTACATACCAAACCATAACTTTGCTCCTTTGGGGAGTTGCCTTTTGGGATAATTTTATTATTTTTTAATCTACACTTTAATATCAAATGACAGTGGTTTCCTGAAACATTTCCAAAGTGGTATGAGAAGAATAACAGAGTTAACACTTGAGGTCTGGCTGACGGTAAGCACGTATCTTTCTCGATCCCCCATGTGCCGTCTTTGTCAGGGGATCCTGGGAGCTGACAAAGGGCAGGGGTGACCCTGCAGCACCAGCAGGGGTTGGGCTGGCAGTTCTGTGCTCCCAGGCACTGGGCACTCGGCTCTGCAGCATCGGGAAGAGTGGATACCTAAGATGATAGGCATGCACTGATCCTGCTCTTGTTACCATGTCTGCTGTCCCGCTCAGATAAATGCTCCAGAAACAGCCAAGCTGTCCCAAACCAGCACAGCACAAGCAAAGCGCAGCCAGAGCCACAGTGGGGCCACACTGGGAGGGTGGCCTGCCTGGAGCCTGCCCCGGCACTTGGATCTCCACCTCCCAATGTCCTGGAGCTGCTCAAGCCATACTCCAATGAAAGGGGGGCAATGTGTTTGGCCGGGAGAGACCAAGGAGACTGTGTTTTGTCTGCTGGGCAGAGGCTGAAGGCTAGGCTGAGAGTGCACACCATGCGGAGCACACGCATCGTGGACCACGGCGGCCGAAGGCTCACCATCCCATCTGTGCCAGCACCCACCAACTGCCCTGTGTGAGTCCAACGTAAAGCAACCCACAGGGTTGGGTGTCAGGAGGCTCGGGAGGGCCCAGCCAAGGAACCTGAGGCGTGGACAGTGGGAGCTGCCATAGGGCCCATTCAGGGGTCTGGGGCCTTGGCCAGCCTGACACAGGCTGTCCCTAAAGACAGCAGGAGGGAGACATTCTGGTGGCTTCACTGGAATCCTGGCCTTCAGCTGACACTTGATACGGCAAAAGCTCCAAGCAAATATGTGGGATTTAACAGTAAGCTATTACTTAGAGCTGGAATGAGGAGCAGAGAGAGGTCAGATGTGTGGAAATGCTTTTTCCCAAAGGTCAAGATGAAGAATGCCTAAAACTGACATGGCTGAGCATGGCTCCCGTGTGGCCACCCCTCTTAGCGTGGATGTGTGGTGTGGTGCCCAGAGCGAGGGGTGCCAAAGGACATCCTGCTGTGTAGGAGGCAATGCTGGGCTGGGCTCTGCCCTCAGGGATATAAAAACTAAAAGTACAAAGAAGTGAGTGGCACACTGGTGGTGGCTTCCTGATGCTGATGGGGTCAGTCTGTCCTCTGAATCTGGTCTCTGTTGCTACAGATGCAAACGAGCAGCAATTTGCTGGTGGCCAATGTGGGAGGGGTTCGGGGTCCTCCCACTGACGGGCTCAGCAGCACACTACTGGGGGCCATAGGCCCAGCTGTACAGAATGCGACTCCCAAGAACACGAGGCCTGCTGAGGGGCAGAGATGAGCAGCCACTGCTAACCCTGGCAGGAACTAACTGCAGGGAAAGGGGCCTCTCCTTTAAATGACTATAATCGGGAACTCCTGAGTAAAGGCACAGGCTTCCACATGGCCAGCATTCTGCAAAGCCTGAGCTGCAGCACTGCCTGGATGCACTTTCAGCCCCCAACCAATGGCACCTCTCCCCTGAAGTACTCATAACGAGGTTGAGAGTTGCTGACTGTGACACCAGGGACTTGAGGGCTCCTTGCCTCCAGCTCCAACCATGGTGCTTGGCCCTGGACCCAGGCCTGGCTTCCTCCTAACCACGAGCCACCTCTCTGATGCTGCTTTGATTTTTAATGGCTTAATTTTAAATGATTCTAGGCCTTAAGGGATTAGTAAAGACTTGGCAGGAGTGAGGGAGTCAGCCAGTGATAAAAACAAGAAAAGAGAAAGAGCTCCAGGTGCCTTTAAGTAAAAATAACTGGGGACACAGCCCTCAGACAGATGTTCATCCTATCTCCAAGATCACCCAATGGAAATCTCTGCTCCGACTTCAAAGCTAAGTGCAGCCCTGTCTGCCACGAAGTCACGCCTAGCAGCCCATGCCCAGGAAAGGGCTCCGATTATAATAAAGTAGGTTTGTACCACAGTCTTTTTAAAAGGCTCCATAATGGACACCTGCCAGGATTTGGCCTGGGCAAGTGGACACACATGTTCCAAAGGAGCTGGCCGACCATGCAGTGGCCCAGTTCTCTGAGTCACTGACCCTACAGAACAATAACTCCAGCAATCCCTCCCTTGGGCAGGATGCACAACAACACAGCCTGTGAGCATTTCACATGAGCCCAGTAGTGCAGGGTCGGCTGGCAGGGCTATAGGTAGGGATGGCGGCCTGTCTGATGGCACTTAGCACAAGCAAACAGTGAAGTGACAGCGTGTGCGCTGATGCTGCTCCCTGGGTGCACGGAGCTGCGGGGGCCCTCTGCACTGAGGTCAGGGCTGGAGCTCAGCCTGACTGTGCAGTGCCCCGGATCCAGGCAAGCTCCACTGCTCCTGCATCTCTCTCCCTATCACAGATCTCACAGGTGAATGGCACACAGCCCTGGAGCTGCTAGTCAGTAAAGACTGGGCTGTCATCTGTGATGGCGATGTGTTTCATCAAATTCCAGCCTCCCCTGGTTGGAAGCCTGGTGTCAGCTCTGGCTGCAGTGCTGTGGCCACGGTTCCCCGATTCTAAATCGCCAGGTTGTAACCAGACACTAGAGACTCCTCCGCTGCATTTTAATGGGGCCCCTAAGCAGTGGCTGGGAACCAGGCCATATTAGTTTCCCGCTGGGATTACTAAAAAGGAAAAAAGAGGGTCTGGGGGTTGGCAGGCTGTACGGGGGCTCCGAGTCTCTTTCTTTGACACTATGGAATAGACGAAGACCCCAAGAGGAAACATCTCCTCATTTAAATTTTTAATATAAGTCCAGAAAACCTTGTCATCACCCAAGGAGCAGTGAAACGAGCATGCATTATTCATCACTCACTACCACTCCATTACACGGGGTATAAATCAGACCCTCATGAACTTGCTTCCCAAAGAAAACTCTAGAATAAAACATTTATGGCCTGATTCTTCTGCTTGGTTCTGCAAAGAGGAGCAAGCAGCTGGTGCAGCCAGAGGCCCCGCGTGCCTCTCGATCCCCCTCTCGGGGAGGGCAGTGGCCGGGGAGCCCCAGCAAGGGGGTCTGTCCTGGGAGAGGCAGCGGCCATGCTTTCTGCCCACATAACTTCAGTACTCTCAGCTGGTAAGGGGAACTGCTTGCTCGCCGCTGAAGATGGAGGCCAAAACTCCCCTCCACTGCTGCCCACAAGCCACCTGCTCCCGCAGGAGTTCCAAATTTGCTGCTGGATATTTAATTCTCACCCATAGGTTGGATCTGGCCCAGTGTTCTGCTTTTGTGAATAAAGTTTTATTGGCAGCCAGCCACACCCACCATTCACTGCTGTCTCCAGCTGCTCTGACACTGCAGGGTGGAGCTGAGTCACTGCGGCAGATACCACCTGGCTGCAAAGTCTAGATTATTTACTATCTGGCTGTTTCCTTTAGAAAGCTTGCTGCCCCAGCTCTAGATGTCTATGATGAGAAGGTGAACCTCTTCCCCTTTCTGCCTTTGTCTTACTGGGCCAATAACTGGAACCAAAAAGTGAAAGTTGTGATCAAAAGCTTAACAAGGAATTCCTTGTTAAGGAATATTACTAAGGAGAATGGATCAAAACAATGGAATATAGGAGGAGAACATCCACAACCCGACTCCAGTTTGGTGAATGAAAATCTCAAAATGTCAACAAGGAAAGGGGAGGTCTGTTAAGGAAGTTATAGGACCCCTTTCTCACCTACCCGGGGCTTCCCAAGCCTCAGCTAAGAAGCAACCTATCTTGCCCTGGAGCCTTTCTTCTATCAGGAAGGGCCGTGGATGGCTTCCGCTCATGGCCTTCCTCACAGCTGTCACTCGCCTGTTGCCTCTGACGGTAGGAAGGCCCTGGACCCTCCTCCCTGTGCACACCCATCAGGCCAGAGGCTTCTCCATCCAGTTTTGCATAAAAGGCACAATATTCATCTACACCCAACTGTGCATCTGCTCTGCCTTCAAACAGAAAGTGCTTCCTTTACAGGCGGTGGCTGCAGGAGGGGTGGACTTTGAAAAATCCTTTTGTTCAGCTCTAATTCAGTGTGTCCATCTATCCGTCCTTCCGTCTGAGAGTGCCAGTGCCAGGCACTGCTTGTACAGAGAGGGAAAGCACTCTCTTGCCGCAGCGAAGCTCTCAGGCTGGTAGAGGGGACAGCGAATGGGGGGACGAGGTCCTGAGAGCGAACCCGGCCTGGGCATGAGCGCATGTGGGACCCCGTTTTTCTCACCTCCCAAACCCACACTGCATCCAGGTAACGCCTGTGGGGAGGTAGGTGGTTTAGCCTGGAGTGGGAGGGCAGATGAGCTCTGGCAGAGGGAGGACGAGGCAGTCAGGAGATCTGGGTGGAGAAGGTTCTTAGCTCCTCACAGTCCTCCCATCCAGGGCCATCATGGGTCTTCACATTACAGCCCTGAGGACACCAACCTCAGTGGCCTGGTTTCCTCCTGCTTTACCTGTGTTGATCGAGGCCCTTCCTCCTTTCCACCCTCTGAGGCATGGACTGTGTGCTAATCTCCTGGTGGGTCCCATGGGGCCTACAGGTGAGCATTCATGAAAAACCCTCTGTGGATCCCTGTAGGATGTGGCTTCAACAGCTGCTAGGACAAGGGAGTGGCTCTCCTATGCTGCTAGCCAGCAAGTGCCCACCCAGAGCTCCCAGATGCTCTCCAAATGCCAAGAAGACCCAAGGATCTTCCCTGACTCTGCCCAAGGATGGCCTGGAGGCACAGGCAGAAACCCATGGATCTGGTTCCTAGCTCATCATAGCAGCGAAAGAAACGCGCCAGCACCCTGCACTGTGATTGGTAAACTTTGCAATCAACAAAAATCATCAGGACGCCAGGTCACAGGCAGCCACGGTGTCCTCTGTCCCCACTTAGAGGCCAGGATTGGTAAGTCACGGAGATACAGCTATTTCCAGATTTGCAGAAGAAAGTTTTCTTGTATAAGATTCTCACAATGGGAATTTTTTTTTTTTTTTTATTCATCCCAGGCTCACTTGGTACTTTTTGTTTTGCCTCCCTATAAGGCATGTAATTAAATTCATAACTTTCTGAAAATGCTAAAAATAAGCCCAGGTACTCCGCTATGCAGGCAGCTTGTGCTCTGCAGTTGAGAGCTGGAGCCGGAGCCGGAGGTTGCACAGCTTATAAGCAGTAAGTCTGGGGGCTGCCAGGCCTGAGGCAGCAAGGTCTTGCTTCAGCTCCTTCAGCTTTTCCCCAGCACTTCCTCCTGCTTGAAGCGTCCGTCTGTCTGTCCTGTGGCAGAGATAAGACCCAGCCAACACAGGAAGCTGCATAGAGACAAATAGCAGGTGGTGATGCATTTTAAAGTTGTCCAGAAGCTTCCATAAGGAACTCTCCTCATTTACTTCTCAGACACGAAAAGACTTGAGAAATGCTGTCTTTTGATGTTCTCCCTGCTGAATTTCAAACACTTCCCCTTCCATTGATTTTAAAGGGTATGTTCCTAATTTCCAAGGGTTGCTTATTTGGAGGTAATTTGTAAGCCATGGTGCTCTCCAGAACAGAGAAGCTGTCAAGGGCCGATGAAGGTGCTGGTCCTGGCGGGATGGCGAGTCAGCCTGCATCTGACCACACTCTGGAGCCAGCAAGAGCCCCTGCCCAGAGGCAGGACACTCACGGGCAGTATTAGTGGGTGCCACACAGCAGTGCAAGCATAGCCGTCAGCGCCACACTGGCCTCACTTTGGAAAGGTGTCGGCTCTTCCTTTGAAGCTTCCCAACTTCTGTGCTCAGAAATGCAAACTTGCAGGGAAGTGGCGCCTGGGGACGGTTCTCCTCAAGGCCCCGCTGGACTCCATGTGCCCACCCCCTCAAGAGGGCAGGGCTGTAGGATTGTCTTCGACCACTGAAATGCCCATGAGCAGAGGCTTCCATGTAGCCTCTGCACTGGTTGCCTCACTTTTGTCCCTGCTATGGTCCTGGAGACATTCTACACTAGGAGTCAGAAGGCATTTTCTGTAACGGGCTCAGTAATAAACATTTCAGGCTGTGTGGGTCTTACGATCTCTGTCACAACTCCTTAATATCTCTGTTATGGCCTAAAAATACCTGCGGATGATACACAAATGGGCGTGTGTGACCCTGTTCCAGCAAAGCTTTCATTTACCAAAACAAGCAGTGGCTAGACTCAGCCTGTGGGTGTTTGCTGGTGTCCCAGGTAGGGTGGCAGAGCCAAGCCCTCTTCTACCGGCGACTCATAGTATGAGTGAGAAGCAAGCGTCCGCAGCTTGGTGCCTCCGAGAACGTGGGCTGCTTATTACGTGATGTAGCTGCTCTCAATGATGGACCCAGGCACTCCAGAGCCGACTGCCCATTGAGGGTCCTCGGGCACCTGCTTGACTTCACACTTGGTTTATGAGGAAATTTTTCTAAAATCTAAGCAATCATTTCCCAATTTGATCCAATAACCTCAAAAGCAAATGTGTCATAGTGGAGTTGGCCTGAATGGCCTCTTTCCCTCTCCTCTGATTATCCTCCCTCCCCAAGCAGAGTGCTGACATGTGAATGATACTCCGTTACGCCCAAAGCACCAGCTGAGCCTCTGACCTCTCTCAGTCGCAGAGGAAGAATCCCTAGGGGTGCAAACATGAGCAGGACAGGCCATCTGAGGCTCAGCCGGCTGCATGCCCTGGACACCTTCAGCCAGTGCCCCGCGGCTGCGTCCTCTCCCCAGCCATCGATGTGCAGCCGGGCCTGCGGGGGTTGGGGAAGGCCACACAGCCTCTCAGGCACCACGCTGCTTTATGTACAAGACCATCCAGTGAGGAATGCTGCTGGTGCTGTCTTGTGGCCCACCCAAGAAGGAAGCTAGCGTGTGAGAGCCCCACCTGTGGGCCAGTGGCACCTAGCTCCTGCCTTCAAGGACCTAAAAGCCCAGGGAGGAAGGGGGGATGGCCATACACACAAATAATGTTCCATCATGGGCACATGGGAAGTCCTGTAGGCAAAGAGACAGTGGGGGAATTGATTTGGTGGTGGAAACGTGACATGGGGCCATAGAAAGCTGCCGAAGAGAGGTGAACATGTCAGATTGCCTGGAAGGGTGGGCAGGAGCCTTCTGCACAGGTATGTGTCTGTGTGTTGCCTGGTAGGTAGAATGCCATGCTGAGGGGCAGCAAAAGGGACATGGGCAGGTGGGAAGGGATTAGCTGCGGCAGTCTCGGGGAGAAATGGACCAGGGTCAGGGCAGCGTAGTGCACAGGCAGCAGATCTGCACAGGCTCACGGGAGTGGACAGTGCTGCCAGGAGCTGGAGAGGCAACCAAGGGCCAGTCTGAAGGCTCCTCAGAACTTTCCAAGGGACTCAGGAGGGAACTCAGGGGCAGGGAGTCAATGTTGGGGAAGATGAAGGGTATTAGCGAAGACGAAGGGTGTTAGCTCAGGGCACCTAAGGACAGTGGTGACTCCTTGAGGAACAGATGGAATACAGAAGGGGAAGCAGGTTTGCGGAAAGAGGGGTGTCATCAGTTGTTTCTGGCATGCGCTGAAGTCGAGGCGTCTCTCCAGGAAGCCAGCAGGTAGTTGGAGAAGAGAATCTGTAGTTTAAAAGAGGTGCTGGCAGGCAAAGTTTAGGGACGTTGGCTGGGGTTCTGGAGAGGGCGAACCCCCATGGGTGAGTATGCCCAGGATGAGAAGAGAAGGTGGGTGGTATTGTGTATCTACAAATGTAGGGGTTAGAAAGAGGGTCTGGCAGGAGGGGCCAGGACCAGGCTCCACTGGAAAGAAGAGTCACAGATCAAAGAGGACAGGCTCAGGAAGGGGTGCTGTCCACAGCGTCAAGTGCTGCCAAGAGGTCAAGATGGCGGATGAGGAAGGAGGATGCTGGACAGGGCATTGGTAACTGTGGCTGGGTCAGCTTCAGCAGCAGGGGTGGTGGGCAAGATCAGACTGCAGAGAGTCAAGCACATCCATGGGAAAGAGGAAGCAGTAAGTCCATGAGAGAAGAATGAGACTGGGCCTTCTGCAGAGGCACTGGGAGGGGGCACCCAGTGGGAGAGGGGTCAGCTCTGCTTGGCCGCCAGCCTGGGCCACACCCCACCTGTGCAGGCCCTGTGTGCCCGTGGCAGCCTCTGGGAGGTGCCCAGCGGCCAGCCCCAGCAGCTCCTTGGCCACCTTGACTGTGCTTGTGGCCGGCCTAGGTCCGGCAAAACTTCCTTCTAGGCCCCACTCCCCCATCCTTCTGTCCCCTGTCCCTGCCCCTGCAGAGTGGCCGCTGAGACTCCCAGTCTCCAACTTGTAGCATTTCCCACATGGCTACTCAGAGGCCAGGCACTGGCCTGTTCTGCATCAGCACCTCCCTCCCCGCCGGGCCTTGAGCTCACCTTACACAGCTCCCAGCTCTCTCCTCAGTTCCACAGCTCTTCCTTTTCAGCATTCTCATCAACAAAGCCTCAACCTAAAGCCCTTTCCTGCAAAGAGCTTGACAGTGGATATTTCAGGCTGTGTGGGTGTCAGAGTCTCTGACACTTTTTCTTCTCCTTCCTTTACTTCCCCTCCTTCCTGCAGTGGTCTTGGCCACACCCACTTCTTACCCACCACCAGCTTTCCAAAACCTCCAGGACCCAGCACAGCACCAAGCCAGAGATGGGCTCTTAGAGCAGAAAGCAGTGACTACAGATGATGTGTCTGGTGCCTGCTGTCTTGGACTGGTGATTCATTCCGATTCCCTGAGCAGCAGAAAGAGCCACGACAGCCAACACTCAAGGTACACCTACCGAGGAGGGCAGCCCACATGCACGCCCTCACTCCACCCTCACAATGGCCATGGTGGGGGTGCACAGCTTGGCTCCATTTCACAGACAGGTAGCGGAGTTTTTGGGAAGAGGTCAGGCAGCTTACCCAAGGTTGCAGGTACAAGGATAAGTGCTCAACCTGGCCGTCTGGCTCTGGAGGCTGGTTCTTAACTGCAGGGCTCCAAGAGGTTTAGCAACTCTTCTGGGGTGACACAGCTAGAGAGAGGGAGCCCACACCTCCACCCCAGCACCCTGCATTGAGCCTGGCCTCAGCCTAAAAGAAAAGCAAAGCAGGGGCACTTTATGGAGCACTGCAGGGACCTGCTGGCATTCTCCTGCCTGTCTCCTTTGGCCTGAGGTGAGCCCTGTGCATTTTACGGAGTAAACTGGAAAGTTAAGTGACAACCATATCCTGACAAGAGTGGGGCCCTGGAAGGCCAGGGAGGGCTGGCACGGAAGCACAGCCCTGAGGCATCACAACTACCCCTGGGGCCTCGGCTTCCTCATCTCTGAAGTGGAAACAATGAACGACTGGCTCACTGTGGGGTGACGTGGGCCACGCAGTCGGGGAAGCTGAGAAGTGATGCAAGCCAGGACAGAGGAGGTAAGATCAGCAGAAGCGGAAGGAGAGATGGGGACAGGCAAACTACAGACGCATCCCTGACAGCTGCGGGGAGGAGGCCAGTCTCGGCTAGCACACAGCTCTCAGGCTGTGCCCCCAGGCTTCATGGTGCTCGGGCACTCTGAGAAGCAGGGAAGTGTCCTCTGTGCTTCAGACTCACTTCTATAGAAACCACAGACGCACGCTTCCTTTCTATTTTAAGACAACACCAAAGAAAGAGCAAAACCAGTCCATTACAGCGAGAGCCCCTTAATTCGGCCAGCTGAGGGGCTTCCTCATCCACATCCCCCTACCCACCCTGACTGTGGATCAACTGCAGTCGATGCGTTGGACAGCACAGTGCCCGGCAAGCAGCCCATCTCCACTCCAGCCAGCTGCTTTTCCAGGGCAGACGCCTGCTGTTTGGACCTTTCTACAGAACCCAGTGCAATGTTCAATGAGGATTCAGTAACTGTCGGGGACGATACCATGCTCACCCGAAAAGTAAATGCACTGGGACACACAACCCATGATCTGTAGTCCTCTGCCCTCCATGGCCCAGAAGTACTGGTCCAGATGACCAGCCTCATACACTTCACCAGCCTGTCTTCCTCTACAGCCTCAGTCCCCAGGTGTCAACAATTCATCCTGTCAGTCAAGACGTTCTTTATCACAGCCTGAATGGACACGTTGGGTCCCAAGGAGACTGTGAGAGGCAGGGGACTGGCTGCTGCAGTGGCCCTTGCTGGGGCCAGCACTGCCCCATGCTGTGGGCACCGAGGAGCCTGGGGCTGCAGGCCTTCCTGCTCTGTTCACTCCGCGTTTCCCACGATGGCAGTGCTGGCATGTGAGGGGCCTCTGTTTGTGGATGAGCCCATGACACAGCAATGCTGAATTTCTCCAGGCCAATGATCAAAGCCGAAGTGCCACCCACTAACCACAGAATCCTGTGCCTGGGCTCCCTCTCCCGGGCTGTGGCCAGCATGGTGGGGAAGAGAATCCCTGCAGCACTGTGGTCACAGCAGGACCTGAGTCTGGCTCGCCTTGGGTTCCATGGGCCAGTCCTCAGGCCAGGCACTTCCTGGTCAGATGCACACGGCCAACAAGTTGTAGGAACCAGGAAGGCAGTGCAGAGCAGGGGCCGATTGGGAGGGCTTGGTCTCTGGGCACATCCAGACCATAGCAGCACACTAGAGCCCGCAGGGGCAGCACGCACAGCTCACACCTGCACCAGGTGCCCCTTCTGTCTCCCGGCAGCTCGATTAAATCAGGACAGGGAGACAGGTGGCAACTGCTTCATGTGACCTCTTGCCCTTTGAGGTGACCCCAACTAAAGTAGCCTGGCCATGACTTTCGCTTCAAATCAAACTGCTAGAAAATGGATCCCAGGATCCCAGTCCCACCAATCCCTAATTCCAATCCCTGTGGAGCCAGGTAGTATGCAAATTAATAGAAACATCTGTTCCCTTCCTGCCCCAATAGACATCAGACTGCAGGGAGCTTAGAAAGGTTCCCTCTGCTTGTTTTAGCACAGAGGCCATGGCAACATGAGAGGCTGGTGCAGGTGAGGATGCAGGAAGGAGAGGAAACCGGTACCTGTGTGTGCTGAGCCCACGTCTCAGGGGCCTGTGGGAAAGTGGCAGAGAAGATGCCCCTGGCCCTCTTGGGACACAGCAGCAGCTTTGCAAAGTTCATGGGCCCTGTGGGCTCCTTTTTTAGAACTCCAAGGAACATCAAGGGCAGCTTTGGACATATTACTCACAAATTACAGGACACAGGCCAGATACTTGTCAGGATAGGCACTGGCCTGGCAGTTCCAGGGGCACCTCTGGCTGGTGATCGGGAAGAAGGGCCCTCCCTCTGGCTGATGGGGGTCCCTGACTACAGTGAGAGTGGCCTTTGCTCTTCTAGGAAGAAGGAGACAAAAGACCTACCCAAGTGGTCCACAAGGGCCAGGCTGCTGCTCCTCAGTCCTCTTCTTAGGGGTACCCCTCAAACCTGCCGCAACTTCCCTTTGAGCCAAATTTGTTTCACAACACAACTTTCGACTGTTCACACTGCCAACAGCTGCTCAGGTTGCCAAGGAGGGACCCCAGCTCTGGGCCAGAGTTATCACACTTTGTCACTGGTGACAAACAGGGTGAGCTCCCCCGAGTCTTAGCACTACCATGACAACCTGCCCAGTGTCAAGGATGTTTGAGCAAAGAATAAGCAAGACTATTCCAAGAGCCACTGCTTGTGGCTTTACCCCCCAGATGTGCACACACGCAGGGAGCACAGCCACGCTGGTCCGCCACTGAGTCACCATGCCCCTCCCAGGAATTTCCAAATAGGAGGTGCTCAAGAAGAATTTAGCCCAGGTCAGGAGTGGAGTTAGGGTTGGGACCAAGGTTATGCTTTTCCCCTTACAGAAAATGCGCTAGCAGCCCCAGTGGCTGTTCTTTGGGGAATATGGCTCCCAGGCACAGGCTGTGGGAGCTTCCAGGCAGTGGGGTAACCATGCGGGCAGATGACTGCATGGTCACGGCTCCAGACACTACAGCACCCATTCCAGACCTCAGCCTCAGCTGCCGATGAGAGCCAGCGTTTGTGTGTGTGTGCACACATATGCCTGTAGGCGAGTGTGTATCCACCAGTGTGTGTGTGTGCATGTATAAATGTCTACATGTGTGCACGGGTGTATGTGTGGGTGTATATGTGGAAGGGACACATATAAGTTCACAAGTGTGTGCATGTGTGCACATGTGTGTTATGTGTATACGTATGTGTGTGTGCATGCATATGTGCAGGTGTGCACCTGGAGGGGTGTGTGTGTAAATGCACCTGTATGCATGTGTGTGCACATGCATATGTGTGTGCATGTGGAGGGGGTGCATATAAGTGCACATGTGTGCACAGGTGTATATGTGTATATGTGTGTGCATGTATATATGTGTAGGTGTGCATGTGGATGGTGGTGTATGTAAGTGCATATGTAAGTGTATGTGTGGGTGTGCAGGTACATGTGTGTGCCGTGTGTGAGTGCACATGTGCGTGGGAGTGCATACGTGTGGGTGTGCATGTGCTCAAGTGTACATGTAATATGTGTGTGTGCGTGCGTGTGTGCACGTGTGTGTAGGGGGCATTTCTAGGTTGATGTGGCACACGTAGATCACATGGCCCTTCTCCAGAAGCTCAGCAATTTTTAAGACAATTCTCTGTGTAAAGTTGTCTTGAGTTCATTGTGATTTTGAATAAGACAGTTCTTGCCAGCCAGTTGCTTATTGGTGTCTGCCCCAGATTCCCCGCAGATCAGCGCCCTTGCTCTGAGGCGTGTCCAGGGCGGCCAGAGGGGCTCTGGAGGGAATGTGGAGTGTGGTGACAGGTAGGCCGCTGGGTGGAAGGCTGCAGCGCAGGGAGAAATGGCGTGGGCACCATTGTGTGGGCACCTTGGGCTCACCCATGCACATCTGCCACAGTCCTGCAGGAGATCAGATGACAATGGCACAGGAGTGTGGCTGCAGGGTCACCCTGCCGGGCACTTGGAAAGCCCCTTCCATCCCCTGCTGCAGTCTCTGCATTCATAAAGGGGAAACTTGCCCAACTCCTGCCCTGTGCATGCCACTGTGAGGGGTCTTATCAGAGCTACAGAGGCAAGTACTTACTAAATATTGCTCATTATTTAAAAACTTTTTAAATCATTTTATTTTTATTTTATTGATTGACCGATTGGTTGCTTTTAGAGACAGGGTCTTGCCCAAGCTGATCTTGAACTCTTAGCCTCAAGCAATCCTCCCGCCTCGGCCTCCCAAAGCACCAGGATTACAGGCATGAGCCACTGTGCCCAGCCTTTAAATACTTTGCTTTGGTTACTTCAATTTACAAAAAAAAAAATAGTGGAAATGGAGTCTAGAAATAGAAGGTATCTGCAGAAACAACAGTAACGAAAGTACTCAACAATGTACTTTATTCTGGTTCTGAGCTCTGGCTCCTTCTTTCTCTTGAAAGGGAAATTAGCAAACATTGCAGAGATGGTAAAAATGTGCTAGCACTAAGCCAAGACTCTTCCAGGACATAATCGGATATCCGGAAGCCAACTGACATGGGAAAAACCTTGTCATGAGATGGGTGGGTGTTACTCAGACATTCCCTGGACCACTGAGAATCAGCTCACACACCACGAGGCCATCTTCTGAACCAGGGAGGGCACACTCACCATTCTCCACGCTTCTAGGGGGGCCTCAGTGCCAAGTAGCAAGGGACAAACCCTACTCAACCCCAAAAGGCAGTTCTGGGGTGGCTTCCATGCTAGTTGAGGAACAGGGGACACTGAACATGGAGCTGAGGATAGAACCTCAGAGAACCCAGGGATGCCTGCTCTGGCCCGCGGGATGTTACCTGGATGGGAGCAGTGCACGACAGATGAGCAAGGTCTCCAATCCTGGCCGCGGCTCGGGGATCACTGGAGCTGATCAACACTGGAGCACTAATTTCCATGGAATGCCTGTGGCTGGCAGTCTGGGAGGATCTGTGCGTCACACTGAGCGCGGTGAAGGAGTGGCGTTTCTTGGTGTTCTTCTTGCCATCCACACGCCGCTGAAAGGCACTGACCGCCCCTGAGCTGCTTAATGTGGGACTTGGGGCCATGCTGGCCACAGCGCCGGAGTCAGAGGGCAGGGAGGCATTGCAGCTGGATGCAGCGGCTGGGCACGGCTTGTCCATCTCAATGAGCTGCTTGGCGGAGTCGTTGAGCTGAGTGAGAAAGGGGAGAGGGGAGGCTTCATTAAATCATGGTCACATGCCACACCAGCCCTCTGCACTCTCCAGGCCACATTTCCATTCAGAAACTGGCAACACGTTCAAATCCATCAGACTGCAGGGAAAACACAGAAGAGGCTGGTGCGGTGGCATAGGTTTTATTGAAAAGGTTTTTGGAGCAGCTCAAAAACCCCAGGAGCCATGACGGAGAGAGGGGATTCATAGAGAGAGGAGTTTTCCAAGGGCCACTACCTTGTCGCCCCAATCTTTTCAACTGCTGGCCATTTCTGGGATGCACGGTGCAGCCTTGCAGACAGTGAGAGACTGGGGACAAGAGGGGAAGGAAGCCCCACATCAGAAGACGTGGGCTGGCCCTGCATGCTTCATGACAGCAGGTTCCCAGCCTGCCCTGAGCACTGCAGGTCCCTGGAGGAGATTTCAAAGCATGTGACTGGAATGCACTTTCTAATGGCTGGTGACTGGCTGTGGCAGGGGAGTCTACTCTGGTCAGCATGAAACATGGAAGCTCTTTTCAGTAACTGCCTCCACTCAGGCTGTCAAGCCCCGGAAGCTGGCCTGAGCGCACCCCAGGAGGTGTCAATAATCTGTCATCTTGAGTGATTTGGCCAGGTCTCAGGACACGACTCCTTCCCACGTCTCCCACTGTTCTAGCAGGCATTGTGCGCAGCGAAGAGTTTGACGAAAGTCTGATCCTGGGTGGTGCTTATCAGGAAAGGTGGCGTGAAGGTTCGAGTCCATGAGCAACCGGGGAATAAACCCTCCTGGCCGGCTAAGCCACATCCTTCCTCTCAGGGCTGCGGCATCACCTGGAGGGGCTGGGAGGGGCAGCCCAGGCACACCCACTGGGGGAAGGTCTGTGAATTACACAGCCTGGGGAGGTACCAGCTGTGAGAAAAGGCTCCCTGGGCTGGTGCTCGGGGCCTCAGTTAGGTCAATTCACCATCTGTGACTGACAGTGTCCCCTGACCCTACACCTGGAGGAAGTTTCCCACTTGGGTGCCCAATGGAGCCCCTTCCTTCTTAGGCTGTACTCGGCTCAGCCTAAGTGCATAGCTATATGGGGAGCTGACAGTGATGTGAAAGAATAAAGCAGAGGGAACTCTTTACTGTGTACACAGAGGTGGCTGGGAAGAAAATATGATGCTAGAATCATCATGGGATGATTGCTACAAGCTGGGTTAAGCAAATGCCATCAGGCTGGGTAAATGCCTGTGAGTTTCCACTCTTTCTCCCTCACCTTTCCAGAAGTAGCAGAAAAAACTGAGTAAATGCCAGCTGCCCTCTGGGCAGACTTCCCTGGAGGAGCACAGAGCTCAGGGCAGGAAGAAGCAGGAGCTGTCTCTGAGTTTTCTCCTCACCAAGCAGCAACTGAGCAGGGTGAGGTGGTTGTGTGCAGGGCTGGCACATTCTGTCTGCCAGGGTACTGTTTTGGGTTTGGGGCCTACAGGGTCTCTGCAGCAGCACGACTGGGCTCTGTGCTGTAGGGCACCACAGAGGCACCTAGGCCAGTGGCCAAAGGGCTTTCTGAAAACTGCAGGTAGGCCACCGGGGGGCATTTTGAAGCCTTCATGGGAAAAACGGGACTCAGCAGTGGTCAGGAAGGACTTACAGGATTCAGAAAGGAAGAGGAGAGAGGCAGTGAATCAGTGAAATCCACGAAGGTGGGAACCACAGCAGGCAAGTGAAGGACCGTGTGAGCCGCTATGGAAGTGCAGGCTACCTGGGGCAGAGTCACGCCCGCTCTGTGGCCAGCCACAGGTGTAAACTTGGCATAGGCTAAGGATATAGGCTAAGCCCTTGCATGAGAGGCCAGCAGGTGCCAGGAGGGGCCTGTCCCCCAACACCTACCAGGAGTAGAGTCTGACGTCAGCCTGGTGTAGGAGATTCCCCTCAATGCTGTGAATCAGTGAAGGGAAACACCAGGTCTCACCCAGATACAGAACTAGCATTTGCAGCTGGTAGCACCTTGATGAGTTAAAAAAACAAAAACAAAAAACCCAGAAGCCCTGCTGAGTTTAAGTGGCATGAGAAAGGGTGACCCCATCACAGGGCTGCTCCATGCAGGCCGAGCAGATCACAGGAGCAGGGTGGCTGCGGGTTCCAGCTGCCTTCAGACCCGGCCCAGGCACATGGCTGTCAGCATTTCCACTACGAATATCTGCCTTTCACAGGGAGGTTATGAAAAACCTCACTCTGGGCTCCAACATGTGTGCTCTAAATCTAGGATTATTTCCTTTGAAATATTTCCTCCAACCAGGCTCAGCTGTTTTGCTCTATTTTATGGTTGTATTCATTTGCTTCCTCCTAAGTGCTACTCAGAGAACAAACCAGTGCCTGTTCCCTCCCACAGCCCTCCGTGGGGCTCTCCAAATACCTGGGGGCCAGCTTCCTGGACCTCAGTGTTCTCTGCCCACTTGACAGGGTATAGAGGAAGACAGAGCAGCAGGGCACAGTGAGCGCAGTCCTCCATTCATCTCACTCACTGGCATCGGAGCACGTTCTAAACACACCTGCCACGCGCCTGCACTTGGGACATCATTACACAGCAATCATGGCAGCAATAATGCTGAGGCTGGGCTCACATGATTCCCTTCTCCCCAAAGGAACAGGCCTGGAGTGTTTCACTTAGTCCTCCTGTGATTCTGTTGAGTTGGTACTGAAAACTGTTTTCAAAATCAGGAAATCCAGGCACCAACAGTTGTTGTATGCACGTCCAGAAGAAATGGGGCCCTGATCTGAATGTCAGCATGGATTTCCAGGCTCCCTATTCTCATCAGGGGACACACCAGCCAGGAGCACAGTGCCTGGCCCCTCAGCAGTGCCACAGGTCACTGAGCACTGGGCGGCCACCGAGAGGCTGCTCGCAAGTGACCGCACTGTGCCCCCTTCACGGCGGAGACGGAGAGTGAGGGTGGGGAGACAGCATGCATCCCTCATGCCTTAGCAACCCCAGCCGAAGGCCAGGGCTGAAAGTGAAGGCAAAAAGCTTCCACCAAGATAGGCAGCTTCAACAGATGGCAGAAGTAAGAGCTCCTGCCTCAAAGAAGAAAGTCCTCAATGCCTCATCCAAAGCTTCAGCATCCCCAGCATCCCCGCAGCAGCCAGGCAGGCGAACCGCCTGCTCCCAGCTCCTCACTCTGCAAGTTGGTGCAGACTCGTCTCGCGCACAGGCCTCCATGCTGCAGGGAAGACAGGCGGCTCTGCCCTCCTGTGTGGTGTGGATTCAGCCTGAGGGTGCACCCCTTCCCACCAAGGTGCCATCTGGAAAGGAAAGGACTCCAGTGGCTCTATCTGCATGTGGGGTCACCATGTTTGTTCATCAGGTGGATGCCCCCCTCCTACGTAGATGTGCACACACATAACCAATGCACCCAAAAACTAAACTTTTCATGTTTTTTAATGGAAAGAGAACACATTCTCAACTTCCATACAAAATGGAAACAAAATGATAACATCAATATTTTAAACATCTTGGTAACTTTATCCATTCATCATGAAGACTGCTCCTAGTACCTGGGCAGGTGTGTGCCCATCCCAGAGCCTGCCCCTCTTCTGGGGCCCCTCTGCAGGGGCCACCCCCTAGTCCGATGCTCTTGGGAACAAGAAACCGGATGGGGTAGGAGATTAGCTCAAGGGGGTGGTGCAGTCTTGTCCATGGGACAGTAAAGGTTGGGCCGGGGCTCACCAACCCACAGGGGACCCCGCTTACCACCCTATGGTCTCTGTGACCTTGAGTGGCTGCCTCCTGGCTCAGCAAAGCCCTTCCCAACACTTTGTCTCCCCAGCTTTCTTAGGTTAGATGTGATTTTCTTCCACAACCACTTTCCAAACACAGAACAGTCTAGAAAGGTAAGAAAAACTGAAGAGTTTCTTCCATCATCCTTTAAACAATTCTATAGAATGGACTCTTGGTTTAAAGTGCGCTGTAGCCTTGTGGCTGCGTCTGAGGGTGGGGCTGGGTTGAACAGAGAAGACTTTCTCCCTGCAGCTCCTGGAGCCATGGGTCTCCTGACTCTGGTGGGGAGGTGTGGCCAGCCCAGGAATTTCAGCGCCGGGTCCACGACGGCACCAGAGTACACTCACCCCAAATCCCTGGGTCTGATTGAGGATACTTTAAACTGAATGTATGCAGGGTTTTTTTTTTTTTTTTTTTCTTAAAAAAGGAGTAAGATGGGCAAGCCAGTCACGAGGGAGGACAGCAGCTGTAACATGAAAAGAAGGGCAGCGGTGTGGGAGGTGCCCAGCTTCAAAAAAAAATAGCGCAAAGTAGTTGTGTCCCCTTGGGCCCCTGCACTGACCCAGAGTGGAAAGAGCAACCTCAGCACTGAGCAACAGGGCTTGGGAGCGTGATACAAGGGAGGGAACATGTCCTGAAACCCACATCTTGGTGGAAATCCAGGAAGCCAAGGGTGCAAGCAGGAGGGCAAGTGCTCACAGTTTAACAAGAAGGCAACACATGACTCTTTTCATGGATGCACCATTCAGAAAACAAAACGGACTGAGCACCTACCGTGTCCTGGGCTCTGCTCAAAGACCTGCTCTAAAAGTTTCTATTTCAGTGTGCACTGAACGACCTGGGGATCCTTCACAGAGGCCAACTCCAGCTCAGTAGGTGTGGGCTGTTGCGAAGTTTCTGCATTTCTGCCAGCTCCCAAGAGACGACGCTGCTGTTCTTTGCAGATGCCATTGCAGTAGCAAGCTTCTAGAACACTGTTTGCAAGCTCAGTTTCCCAATGGCAGCATCCTCCCTGAGAACCCTCCACGGACCAGACTCGCATGTTCCAGAGACTCCTGTGAGGCGCTCGCCTTTCCCTGAAGCTCCCACTCTCACGGCTGGGTGCGGCAGAGGCCACCAAGGCTAGTTGCTGGCCTTAAAAGCTTCACAAACTCAGGAGCAGATGAAGAATGGCCTTTGCCTGCCTGAAGCTTTTGTTGGGAGACATCTCGGGAGCCTCTCCTCACTGAGACGGGCAGGCAAGATGGCTGGACTGGGCTTCGATCAGCACTTGCCAGTTGTAAAACACGTCATTCTTCAGGAGACTAAGCAGGGGCGGTGGTGAGGGAAGGATTCCCTTTAACATTGGTTCCTTCGCCCTCCTCATAGGCACCCCTCATCCTGAAGGGTTGTGTGTGGAAAATTCCCAGAGCCTTTAAGGAGAAAGGCTTCCAAAACTGGGGACTCTTTGCCAGTGACTAAGCTAGTAAGAAGCTAGGGGGCCGGGCGCGGTGGCTCACGCCTATAATCACAGCACTTTGGGAGGCCGAGGCGGGCGGATCACGAGGTCAGGAGATCGAGACCATCCTGGCTAACACGGTGAAACCCCATCTCTACTGAAAAAAAAAAAAAATTAGCCGGGCATGGTGGCGGGCGCCTGTAGTCCCAGCTACTCCAGAGGCTGAGGCAGGAGAATGGCTGGCGTGAACCCAGGAGGCGGAGCTTGCAGTGAGCCAAGATCACGCCACTGCGCTCAGCCTGAGCGACAGAGCGAGACTCCATCTCCAAAAAAAAAAAAAAGCAAGGGGCCTGGTGACCACCCCTGGCCAAGCCGACTTTACCTTCATCCCCACATGTGCCCATCCAACCCTCATATCAACCATCTGAGGTGACAGCAATGTGGCCATTTTACAGATGAGGAAACTGAGGCTCAGGGAGGTTAAGTGACCTGTTCCAAGTTACACAGTGAACAAGCAGCACCATTGCCACTGCTCACCCCTTTTCTGAGATGTCTCATTGAATCTGCTGCCATCCCCTCGTCACTGCAGAGTATGAGGCCCTTCCCCTCTTGCTACATCTTGATGTAAAAAAAAGAATATATTCACTGAGGTATACCTATGCCCTTGACTACTGGAATGGGTTGGGTACATTTTAGAGATTCAAATGTGGGTCTTCAAAAATCAGGCCTTTTTGGGCTAGGCACAGTGGCTCATGTTTGTAAACTCAGCACTTTGGGAGGCCGAGGCAGGCAGACTGCTTGAGTCCAGGAGTTCGAGACCAGCCTGGGTAACATAGTGAGACCCAGTCTCAGTAAAAAATAAAAACTAGCTGGGTGTGGTGGCATGCGCCTGTGGTCCTGGCTACTCAGGAGGTTGAGGTGGGAGGATCTCTTGAGCCTGAGTGGTCACGCCACTGCACTTCAGCCTGGGTGACAGAGTAAGACCCTGTCTTAATTAAAAAAAAAAAAAAAAAAAGACCATTTTTTTTTAGGAGGTTAAAGATGACATGAAAAGTAGGTCAGGCAAATTCTCATACGGGACAGATGCCAGCTATAGTAACCAAGGGTGGGTGGCCGTTCTGTTCCCTTCCCTTTATTCACAGAAGTAGTGGCCTCAGAGGCCTGTGGACAATGCCAAACTCTTATTTCCTGGGGACATCGAACCTTAGGCATCTGTAAAACACTGGTGCCAGCACTCTGGACTGATGCTCCCTGCCTGGCCACAAGCCATGGCCACGCACCTGCTATGGGAGAGGCTTCTACCCTGGAGGAGATTCCCACCTTGGAATTACAGTTTGACAGAGGCTGAGCAACACTAGAGCACTGCAGGAGCATGCTGCAGACCTGTGTGAGGCCGCCGGCCCTGCCAGAGTGAGGCCCCGAGCCCATGGGTGACCCGCATCCCTCCAGCACGTGGCAGATGTGCCTTTTCCATCCTGTCCTCTTGGTGTTTGCATTCTAGCCCTGGTCCCCGTCCTGTAATGGCTGAAGCATACAGGTCAGGCTGCTGTCAGGCTGCCCAATGGGCTGGCGAGCTGAGGTGACTATTCGGATAACTGAAGTTTACCACGCAGGTGCAAACCTGCACTGCACAAATGGCTGCCTAATTTTGCATGTAAAGCCTGAGTACAGGCAAGGCTTTTGGAAGAGTTGACATCTAAAAATCTGAGGAGGGAGTGGGAGCGAATGGTTTTCATTTCAGCCCCCTCTTATGGACAAAACCCTGTCCCTGTCAGGTGCAGGCTGGTCCCATGAGAGGCAAGTGGCACCCGTCCACCTCATCCGCCTCCGGGTGCTAGCTGCTTGGGGGCAGTTGGCCAAGCTGCAGATCGGTTTGTGGAACCTGCCCGCCTACCCCAGCTGTCTCACAGCCCACAGCGGCATTCCTGCCGGGACCCTCCAGAGAATTCAGGGGCTGCCCTCTGCTGGTGCCCTACGATGTGGCACATTAATCTGCACACCCTGTGCCAGGCTCATCTCATAGTGGGGAGCCCAGGAAACGACTACCCCTGTGAGACTCCACAAGCCAGCCCTCAAAACTAAGGTCTGCCAAAGAATCTTCGGCTGCCCTGGGGCTAACAGTCAGTGCCTCCTTCCTCATCCAAGAGTCCATGGGTCTCTCCAGCAGAACCAGAAATGCCGACCACACCCTCACTTGCACCTCTGTCATAGTTATGTCACCCTTCTTCCTCCCTGGATCGCACCCTAGTCCTCACGGGGAAATGAGGCTCCACCTGCTTTGAGTTTAATCCAGGAGGGTGATGTGTCCCTCCTGGACTGGCAATCACACTGTCATTTCAGTATTAAGACCTGCCAGAAGGAAGATTCCAGGACTAAATAAGAAAACAGAAAACTTCACTCATTTGCTAGGAATGTGTGAAAGTCCATAAAAGGCCCAGGAGCAGCAGAATGGCCTGATTAGCCCCTCAGCAGGGGTGTCCTGTGAGCAGAGGGACAACTGATTAGAAGTTTTCAGACTGGGCTAAGGACTCTGTGATAATTTTACCTGAAGATGAACTTAAAAGGAGATAAACTGGTAGTTTATGGGCAAAGAAGTGTGTGAAGGGCACCATTTATTCTCCACTTTCTCCAAGAACTGCAGCAAAGAAAGTCTCTCTGTTGGGACAGTGAAGAGACCTCAGACCCCTGGCAGCAGGCAAGGACCCACATGGCCTCCGGTAGACACTTAAATCCTGGGCGAGTCCCTCCGGTGGGGTGTGTGCTGCACATGGATTTCTGGCCATTTTTAACCTAAGGAGCAAAGTGATTAATTTCCCAGGGCCCTTCTGCCTTAGAAATCGCAGATCTTAGGTGGGTGAGGAGGAAAAAAGGGAGCAAGAGGTGTGGCTGGCACAGATTCAGGAGAAGGCAGATGGCAGCTCCACCCAAAGGGCTCCCAGGGCCGGCCCAGCCACAGCCCAGGCAGGTGGGCTCTGACCTGTTCTCTGACAGTGCACCCCCATCAGGGAGGCATTTCTGCACATTTATATTCTAATGTACCAATGTTCACTCGCATTATACATATGTAATGTGTATCTTTTGGTGTATTTATCTAGTGGACCAAATAATATATTTATCAAAAATATATAAAATAAGCATATACAAAATAGAAATTAAAACTAACAAGTTAAAATTTTCAATAAGTTCGAATAGAAGTTCTCATGTCTTCTTTGCACAGAGTGGCACGCACCCCACCGTGGAGATCTTTGGCTTAGAGCAGTGGTTCTCAAACGATCCACTGATTGGGTCCTGACCGGCCTTTTTAAGAAATAGAATAGAGTAAATATTGGTATGCATCCATGCAGTATGGAAGTAGCTTCACAGACCATTTCTCTAGGCTCACACACTCACGCACTGTGCCCTCGGTCAAGACGTCAAATGCAGTGTCACTGTGGGTCACACCCACAAAGACAGAAAGCCGTCGGCACCCAGGGGAGATGACAGACATTTCCTCCAGTAGAAATAAAAGGCCCTCTTCTTCCTGTTTGCACAGAGTGTGAACCTGATGCACAAGGAGGGGGGCCTGGCCCTCACTTGCCCCTCTTGCTGAGGACCAGGAGGGACCCTCACAGCTGACTCAAAATCCACAGGCACCTGGGGCTGGGACTGGATGTCTGTGTGTCTGCAGATGCGCCCACCTGTGTTCTATGTGCAGCTTCTCTGGGACAGGAAACCAGCTCCCAAGGTTGGTGGCACCTGAACTTACCCCGGCTTGTGTGGCCTTGGGCTTATGATGCTGCATACGATGGGCTCCTGGTGTAGCTGGAGGGATGGTGCATTGGGTTGTGGTTTACAGGACATCAGCCAGACTATCGTGGTGGCTGTGCACTGCAGCCCTCATGTTCTCACCTGCTACCTCCTCACCACTAATCTCTATTACCTAGAAAGCCTCCAGGCAGCAAGCATTTCCTCCTTCCCTCCCCCTGTCTCTACACCCCCTTCTCTCCTCTAGTCTCTCTCTGACATCCCAGAGCAACCCTAGGAGCAACAAAGCCAAAGTGATCAGATCAAGATGTCACGGCTGATCCTTGGAGTTCTGAGGATTAGAGCCTACTTCATCCTCTTGCAGGGGTCTAATTGCACAGATGCTTCAAATGTTTAGTGCTAGGGGCAAAGTTCATGCTCGATAAACACCTATTCCATGCATAGGTGTTTGAATGAATGCAGCTAGCATTTGCATGTGCATGCAGCAGTGGCTGTTTGTTGAGTATATTCTAAACACTGCTCAGCACTTCTCACCCCTCTACAGAGCTGTAACTCACATTGCACTTCAGATACAGGGTCAGCAGCTGAGAGTACTTGGGGGGCGTGGCTGGGGAGGGTGGTGGATCTTGCATGAGTCCGAGCCTCACTCAGCACTCACTGAGTACCTGCTGCTGGTTGTGAGCTCTGCCAGGCAACCTGTGGCAGGTGGAGCTTTTTCACAGCAAGAACTTTTCTTTAGGATGTGTTCCATGTTCACAAAGGAGCTTAAGAACATGGCATGCTGCAACTAACTCATCAACGAAAAACGGAATCAAAGCGCTACTAGAGAAAGGCTGGGCTGAGAGGGGAAGACAACTCAGTTTCTATGGTTACAGACAGGACGTAAGCATAGAAAGTGACAAAGTATTTCAACCAAAAGTGACATAAGTGACCTAAGTATTTCAAGGTCATGGAGAGGCGTGGGCAGGAGTAGGATGGTGCATGTGTGTGCACAGGGGTCAAGAGTTGTCTAAAGGGGCTCAGGTTGTGAAGGCTGAACAGGAGTCAGGATGGAAAGCTTCTGTTGACTCCTGAACAGGGAGTGAGGAGTCCCCGGAATTGGTGTGGGGAGCCCCAGGGTGGTTGGGAATCTGGGCCAGTGTGGGAGCAGTGGAATGAGTCAGGAAGGGCCGTGTGCGGGTGGATGGGCCAGGGGGAGGAGACCCCCCCAACCATCTGGGGCCGTTGCTTTGGAAGAAGGTGGAATTGGGCACCTACTGCAGTCCAGGGGCTCTGCTTGGCACTGTGAAATAAATACAGACAAAACCCCTGTTCTCACAGATACCCAGACAAGGAATAAGTGAGTATTTCATTACATAGAGGACGTTGAATGGTGAGAAGTACATGGAGGAAAAAGTATGAGAGGAGGATGTGCTGAGGGGCTGCAGGTTAAATAGGGGGCCCAGACGGGCTTCACGGGGAAACTGACCTGTGAGCCAAGACCTTGAGGATATGTGGGAGGGAGCTGGCCCCATCACATCTGGGGAAGGGTGATGGGCAGGTGGGAACAGCATGTGCAAAGGACCTGTGGCAGCAGCTGGCTGGCATGTCTAAGGAATGGCAGGAAGACCAGAGTGGCTGGAGCAGACACGTGGGCAGAAATAAGGTGGGGGTGATGGGGTCAACTAGTGCTGGAGCTTCTGGGCCCCTGGGAGGTCCTGGCTCTCCCCTGAGTGAGATGTGGGACCGGAGGGCTCTGCAGCAGCACAGGGACACAACAGGATCCCCCGGCCATGGCGCTGAGAAAAGGCTGCAGAAGTGAGGCACTTGGAAGCTACTGCAATCATGTTATGAGAAGATTCTCACAATTTAATGAGAAAAGCCAGGCAGAAATACTGATACAGCACAATCTCAAATTTGTCCAAAATATATGTAAATTTATACATAGAAAAGAATAAAGGAAACAGAACAATATGCTAACATATTGTTATGTTACTGGTAGGATTATGGGCGATTTTAATTTTCTTCTTTACACTTTCCTGAATTTTCCTATTTTGAGCAATAGCCAGGTATTATTTTTAAAATCAGAAAAAGTCATTAGAAACAAAAGAGCAGATTAGGCTGCAGTCTCCATTGACCTATGGGGAGACCTCCTGAGCTGCGGCAGTGACAGATTTTTTTTGATTTTGTACAAAGCATGAGGTGCCCTAAAGAGCCTTTGGTGTCTTCGGTTTTGTGAGAATGCAGTCATTTTTTAAGAGCATGACGTTTCAGGCAAGGTTTAGCAAAGGTTTCCTCTTCCTTGGGCAGTTTTGTTTCCAGCCTTAGGTGACAGCCACCAGCTGAGGGGGATACAGACCTGGACTGACTCCTGAGGCAGATGCCAGGATCCTGGGGCTGCCCCTAGGAGAAGCTCTAAGAGCTCAGAAAGTGGTAGGGATTAGCTGGGCCCAAACAGAAGGGAAGAAGAAACCCAGAGAGGTGGGCAGAGGACTCACACTCAAGGGCTGTAAACCAAGGCCCAAGATCCAGCTGATGCTGGTTTTTGTAAATAAAGCTGTTTGAGGGACAGCCCGCCTGCCGAGCTATTGTTTATGACTGCACTCGCCACACAAGCAGCCAGTGTTTTGTTTTTTTTTTTTAAACTTCTTGTAACAGTCATTAACGGCCCCCTGGTGTTTGGTCCTTTTGGCTTCATGTACGGCCTGCCCTTCCCTGATGCTTCCAGCAAATTGCAGAAGCCACACAACGTCACCTGTACATGCTCCATATGCGTCTCTAACGGACAGGGAGATCCACAGGGGCTAGGCCATCCTCAGGGACTGGGGAGAAGGCCGGAAGCCTGGGTCACTTCCTCCTTCCCTCCCCAGCTCTGTTGAAAAGAGCAATTCTAGGCAAGGTGGTCAGCTTTGCAGCCTTGACCCTCTCTTTCAAGCTCTATGCACGTTCCTTAGCTTCCAGATCCAATCTACATTCTTCTGAGAGTTTTCAATCCTAAAGCTAGCACTTCCATTCCAGCTCATCCCTCAGCTGGATCCAAGAACAGGGTATGAAGAATTACTACAACTAAAACCCCAACTTAACCCAAAGGGACATATTTAAAAACAGGTGAACAGATGCACTGTGTTGCAAATTTACCAATAAGAAATATGAAGAAGAGCAGAGTTTCAACCAAACGTCCATCTCTTTTTAAATACAAAAGGCTTTATGGAAGTGTAAATTTGACCTCCTGGGTTTATTTTTCTGTTTCTGGTGCCAGGTCCTACCTCAGTCCAGTGGCTGCAGGGTAAGTCTGCAGCCGTAACAGAGTCCACCCTGGCAGGGCTGGCCTGGGACACAGAGGCTCAGGCCTGGCCAGCCCCTCGAGGTCTGAGAGCTTGTGTGGGCTGCTCCCTGCCTCTGATGCTCGAGCAGCTGACCTCAGGCTCTGCCTGCAATACACTGGTTGTCCCTTTCCCAAAAGTGCCGATTATTTCGGACAGGCTCCTTTGCCGTGGACAGTTCAAGGAAACTCATTCTCTAAGTGATTGTTTCCTTCATATCGAATGAAACCTAAGACTATTCCAAATTTTATTTTCAAGAGGACTGGATATTCATATTGCAGCATCAAAAACAACACTCTGGTACTAAAATGCATTTTTGCAACAGGACATGGGGGCTTCTTCCTGCTCTCTGCAGAGTGACATGGGAGGTGACTCAGGGGACACTGGGGTTGTGCAGGGCCCCCAAACTACAATTAAGGTAACAATCATTTCTAACACATAGTTCTCCCTTTGTGCACTGTTTTGTGCACTTCACTATGTCTTTAATCCTCCTAAGAACTCTTGGAGGTGGGTGAGGTTATTGCTCCCACTATACAGATGAGGAAACTGAGGCACAGGGAGTGACAGAGCTGTGCCAGAGCCTCTGCTCGACTGTCTGATGCCAACGTGGGCAGGGGCCTGGCCTGTCAGAGGGACAGAGGAAGGCCAGCATGCCAGGACAGCGATCAGGGCCAGGCATGCAGGGAAGGTGTGAGGCTGGGTGGACCCACAGGGTGGACTGCAGTGAGGAGTCTGGATTTATTTCAAGAGCAATGGGCCCCACTGGTGGCTTTAAGCAATAGTGAAGTACCCGCCTTAACTGTGCAGAAATGGTTCCTGGTTCCATGGCTGTGTGAGAATGAACTGTGTGGGAGGTGGGACCCTCAGAAGCCACATAGGAACCATGGGGCTGGAGTTGCCCTGAGGCTTTCTGCCCACATCCCCAGGGGCCCAAGACCCTGTGGGTTCCCTATGACCAGAGCTCGAAACTTTTAGTCTAGAAGCCTCTCTCCACATGCATTTTACACTATCAAAGTTCACTCAGCAAAGCAGGGGTGGGCTTAGGAATGACAAGGACGTGGTCAGGAGTCTGCAGACACAGGCACGAGGTCACGGGCACTGGGCAGAGAAGGGGCCTGGAAGAGAGACTCCAGACCCAAACGCACAGCAGATGCCAATGTCCTCAGAGTGACCTGCGGGAACCCCCAAAGCCCGTTTCCCACTGCCCCTCTGGCCCCAACCCCTCTCCTCCTGCCTGCCTGCTTGGTCACCCTGGCTTAGAGTCCCTCGGCCAGCTCAGGCCACCCCGGACCTGCTCCTTCCCTGCCCCTCCAAGAAGGCCGCTTCCCCTGCCACGTTCCCGAGCACTGACGGGAAAACTGCAGTTCCCTCCTCCCAGGCCCTTCCTCCTCTCCTGGTGTTACTTTCTCCATGGAGAGCAGAATCCCCTCCAGACTTGCTTTTCTTCGCTGTTGTGTCCTCTCTGGCAGATGTGGTCTCCAGGGTTCTCCTCTGCTTCATTCAGGCTGCATCCCCAGGGCCTGGCCCGCAGCCGGCGCTTAAGGACTGGATGAACGTGGGACCCCAGGCGGCCTGGAAGGAATTGTGGGGAGGGCACTGCCCAGCAGTGTGACCTGCTCTTTCCACCAAAGGCTAAGCCGCCAACAGAAACCTAAGGGTGGGAGGAGCAAGTGGTCCTCTGATGGAGGCAGAGATGGAAAGGATGGGCTGCCTTCATTTGTGAGGGGCCAGCCCTGAAGGAACTGTTTGTGGCAGCCAGGAATCCTCTAGACTCTCATCAGAACTTTCTCCCTAACAAACACTGGAGACTCAGCAGGGTGGTAGGGTGGAAGGGGCTGAGGGATGAGAAATTACTTCAAGGGTACAAGGACGTACTGATCACTGAAAACAGGACATCTGGAAAATACGGCTGATGTCCCAAGAGCTTCAGACTAAGACTCTTAATTGCTCTCACTTTCAAGGATTTGGGAGGTGTTTATAAAAGCAACAGAGTAGCTCTGAGCTCCTCTGAGGGGGCTGAGCAGAAATGAGATGAAGCTAGAATCAGTGCTGTTTCTCATTCTGCATCACAGGTGGAATTCAGGTGGTTACAGAAAGTCCCCCACATGGCACACACATGGTTTGACCATTTCCCGGACCTGAATCTTAAACGTGCCTCAGCCCGCAGCAGCCTGCACCCTCTCCATTGGAAACAGAAAGTATTAACAAAAGGTACCATGGAGGAGAAGCATGAAGACAAGAGAAGAATGATTCCAACTGGCCTGGAGTGTCAACGTTGGTCATAATCCATTGCCAAGTCTTAGAACTAAGGGTGAGGTGGCAACCGAGACCTGTAGGATAGATCTCCCTGCAAAGATGGGCTGCTCTGGAATAAAGATGTTTGGGGTCCCCCATGACCCCCCAGTGACTCCACATGGGTGTGCTTGGTTCCAGCTGAAAAATCAGACATGGTTTCTTCTGTACCAAACATAGCCCCGGACCTCAACCAAGAAGTGCTGCTGTCATCCTACAGGCACCCAGTGCCAAATCTCTCCACAGCTAAGTATGTTCTCACCTCCATGCCTGAAAAACTACAAGCACTCACAAGGTCTGCCTGGGGACAAGTGCCTCAGAGCCAGGGCCCACCCTCAGGGCTGCATGGAATCTGACACCGGTTTCCTCCTAACTTCTTTAAATGTGGATGGTACTTCTTAAGGCCCATCTCCAGGTTCAGACACACTCTCCAGTCCTGAGTGTTATGATTGGAACACTCAAGAAAGAAGTGAGCATGGGCCTGGAAGAGTGTGGTCCACACATTAATCCACGGAACGAGATGGTGGAAGGAGAAGCTGCAGGTCAGATTGGGGCAGGGTTCATAATCCAACAGCCAAATGTCTCTGCACTAGGAATCCTGAGAGCAGAGAACGTTGGGGGTGCTAACTGCAAATTCTGGTGTGGAACTGCTCATCAGCTGCAGGCCCTGGATGGGGCTTGGCTGGGTCTCTCGCCAGGAAAATGGAGCCTTCCTCTTCCCCTAAGGCTGTTCTGAAGATTCAGTGGCAGATGGATGTTAGAATGCACCAGAAGGATTTGAAGATGTGACAGGGCTGGGTGTTCCAAAGGAAGGTCCTGGAGACGACTGGGGTGCTCTGTGTGGGGTGACAGAGGGGCTGTTTTCAGATTGCTGAGGCCTGGGGATACAGCTGCAAGATGGAAGGGCAGGTGCTAAGTGTGGGAGAGTTCATGCAGATGAGGACTGAGGAAAGGCCAACCACGTCGGGGGTCAGGAGATGGGCTGCTGAGGGAGGTGGGGTGGCCAGTGGGCTGGGCGCAGGTGGGCCTGGTGCAGGCAGCCTCAGCCCCAGGCTCTGAGTCAGCCCCACTGCAGCAGGCTCTCCCCTGGGCTGGGCCTGCAGCTTTCCCAATGACTTGTGTGATCTGAGACCAAAACAGATGTCCCTTCAGCAACTAAGAGAGACCCTATCGTTAAGGAAACAAAGTTACCTATGTGCTGGCATGGTAACTTCCTAAATTCCTGGGCTACAAAGAAAGCTACACTCTTGCTAAACCCCCTAACAATAGGCGCTATCAGACCCCTCTGATTTATAACCCAGACCACTGCAACTCTGATGGGACAGAGGACAGACCTTACAAACACCCCTTTCTGATAAGCAACTGCAGACCTCAAGCCAGTTTCAGCAGGTTATGGAGGCTGTGCACAGGCTGTCTTTGCATCCTATAGTTCACCTGTTGATGGAAAGAGCCAAATACCACCTCATTTTAATGCTGAAACCCCACCCTAAAGTGACATGAGATGTGTGTTACGTACATGTTTGCCCATTGCACATGCGCTCAGCTCCCCTTATAAATATGCACAGCTTTCCCCCAAACTTGCTATATATGTCTGATTCTACTGTGTAACACAGACCCTGCAAGCCATAAAATCCAACTGCCCTTCCCTTCTGAGAAGTGAGAGCACCTTCGTTCCATGTCAGAGACTATCTATTTCTAGTTTGCAAACTGATGTCACCAGTAAAGCTGTCCCTTCTTCTATTTAGCCATCCTGGGGGGCCTTTCTGACAACACTCGAATGCTCACTGAAGTTTGCGAGCCACAGCCTAACTTACTCAGGCAGGAAAGGTAGAAGTGAAAGGGAAGACAAGAACATGGAAGCTCGAGGGGGTGGAAGCTGAGTCGGGGCACCGTGATGGCCACGCCGAAGGGAGGGCAGGTGGACGTGGATGGCCCAAGATGCCCTGCAGAGGGCAGGTGTGAGAACTCTGTCTCCACAGGATTGGGTGGGTGTGCGTGCTGAGGCCAGCAGGGCCCAGCAGGGCCCAGCGAGGAGCTAAAGTTAGGTGTAAAAGTAACCCCGCCATTGACCTGCTCAGTGGGAGGTACACTGCCCACATGAGTGACAGGAGAAGCCGAAAAACAGCTGGAGTCTGAGGGAGAAGCAGTCTGGACACAAGGTGGGAGCTCAGTTATTTCCACTGGCTGCAGGCCGATGCTCTGGCAGCCTGCCCCAGGGCCACCTGGGTGTTCAGCTGCCCCTAGGCCAACACACTTCCAGTCCTGAGTAGTCCCTTGAGGAGATGACTCACTTAAGCCTTCCATTGTCGCTTCCAGACCAGGACAAGGCTCTGCACTCAGCAAGTGGTAGACCACTTGGTGGACCCATGGAGGAAGCCCTCTTCCTGACACACAATTTCACAACTACTGCTTAAAGCCAACACAGATAGTCCACTTTAGTTACCAAAACAGTCGGGAATCAGCAACAATTCCTGCTGGTCTACATGCATGCAGCTTCTTTCTGGCAAGGCCGAGTGCACTGGTGCTGAGGACCAGTGCGTGCCCTGCTGGGGCCTCCAAAGGCCCTGAATTAGTGTCTGGCTCTCCAGCATCGAGGTCTTGGGAGGAACCTAAAAGTTTGATGTCTGCCTAGGTAGGTGGTGGGGGGCACCTGGTGGGCAGAGATTGCCTGGCTAGGGTGGGTAGGGTGAGATCAAACCTCAGGAACTATGGCACGAGGCTCCATTTGCCCTTTGGCCAGGACCTGACAACATTTAAGGTGGGCTGTGGCCCCAGTGATGACTGAACCACTCAGGCTGCAGTCAGAGCTACTCACTGTCCCCACAGAAGCTCCCAGGGAGGCTGGCAGTGAGGACAAGGGGCTTCACAAAAACTTACTAAGCTGTCTTGCCACAGATATACAAGAACTGCTGCAAGCTTCCCAGCTTAGACCCATTTAGAGATGGTCAGTGGGGCATTCCCCGTACTTGATGAGCTCTGTAAAACATTGAACCACAACACAACAACACTGCACAGGTGCACAGGATAGCACCTGGGCCCCACCCTGTGCCAGGACCTAGAAGGGAAGGAATTGTGAGTTACAGGTCTGGCCTCAAAGGGGCTTAGGGAGACAAAACAATCACAGCAACAAGACTCCCAGCAGCTATGGAATGTGAGATATTCTATTCTAAGATGTTAATTTCACAAAGAGCTCAAAAAGACTTAAGAAGAGAGAAATCAGGGCGAGCCGGTACCTAGGCACCTACCTATTTTTGCTGGAGATAAACAAACCCAAACTACAATTAACACCCATGTATGTGCGGATCACGCCTTGGAGGTCAGATCCCGGCAAGAAAATGTACAGACCCCAACCATGAATGCGACTGGAGTCTCCCTCTTACGTGGTCTTGTCTCATTTCTTTACACTCATTTATTTCTTTATGTCGTTAATCCAATTGAAAGGTAAGGGAAACAGTGGGTTGTTGCTGCTTATTTTCCCTGATAGGTCTAAGAATTTGCCTCCTGGACCACTCTGTTCAGACACAGACACAACATCACACTCCAGCAGACACGCCATTGGGTTCTTGCCTGGTCCCTGCCTTCTGGTCCCCGCTTCTGGCTTTCCTACCCAATGTTCTTGGCAGTGACTGAGCTTCACCTGCAGGAGGGCTTTACAAAGTGTTCCTGGAGGCGCAGTCCACACTGACACAGAAATGCAAGCAGGATTGGCAACCACACTAAGGCTGGGGGGATCCCTTCCACAGGCTGTTGCTGCTGCAGGAGCTTGTAAAAACAGAGGATGATGAAAAGCAAGAAAAATAAAATGAAACTTCAACCAAAACTGCATCTTCCCCAACCTTCCCTGGCAGACATCCCTGAGTATTTTTCCTTCATACTTTCACATCCCTTCTGATGTGGCATCATCACGGTGTCCTGACTCTTAGAAGCAGCGGCCACATCTGTCAGCAGAAGTGTAGGGAACACCAGCAGTGAAACAAACATGCGAGGGGCTTGCCTGGAGAGTGCGACCACAGGACGGGCTTTGGCGTTTGGTTGTAACCCATCTCCACGGTAAACAATGACTTTAAAGGCGTTTGCCAGTTCCTCATCTAAGGAGAAGTCCTGGATTATTACTTTGGCACTGAAGCTGGGGAGATTGAGCCCTGGGGAACCTCTGACCCTTATTTCAAAATACCTAAAGCATCACTGGCTAACATCTGCTTAGCCAAGGTGAAATGATGGGTATCATTTTTACCCTCCTGCTCCAGACACTGAAAACAAATCTATGAAACAAGATTTGCAGATATGGGACAGCAGAATGCACAGGACAGCAATCGCCAAGAGTGGCGAAGCCCGTAACATGGGCTCTGTTACTGTCTCTGGGTTCTCCAGCCTCTCCCTGCATTGAGAAGACAGAGTTCTGGGTCTGGGGAGCCACAGTGGCTGCAGGATGCAGGCCAGAGTTCTGGAGAGGAGGGAGCTGCAGAGAGAGACAGTCCTGGAGATCTGCAGAAAGGCCCCTGGAGTCTTCAGCTGAGAGCTGATCAGGGCATTCGTATGAGGGAACTATCCAGCACTGGGGAAACAACCGCCCACAAGGAGAAGGCAGAGCAATCTCTGAGCTCACATAAAGCCAAGAATAGTTTTCATTCCCAGCTTCCAGAGTGGAAGCCTCATAAATCATGGGGCATGGAGTAGAGAAGGTTATAGCCTCAGCAGTAGAGAAATTAGCCCCACATGAAAGGCTTCCCTGGCCCTGCCTAACAAAGCCTCAAAAGCACCAAACTGAGTCTAAGCAACTTAACAAAAAACAAAGCTCAAGAACATCTGTAGGAATGCCAAGATGTCCAATACCCCAAACAGTACAATTCACAAAGTCTGTAACCAGCTGAAAATTATCAGGCATGCAAAGAACAAGGAGGGTGCCTCAGAAGCATCACATAGCTCCATAAGCCCATGCAGCCTCCAGTTCACAGGAAAGATCAAGAGCCAGAGGTGTTCCAACTCAGGTGGGGATGCATAAAGTCAACTGGGAGTTGAGAACTACAGCCCCCATCCTTCCGTCCCTCTCCCACTGCCTATGTGGTTCTTGGCACGCTGGGTTTCTCTTTGAGGAATTGACGGGGTCTTTGGAAGGAGGGGGAAAGGCAGAGACCAGGACAGTGAATACAAGCCAGCTCCCTGACCCAGAGTGCAAGCCGGTGGGTGAACCCACCTGGACCACAAGGTCAGATAGGTCTGGAGGTGCTGAGGAGGAGAGAGGAGCCTCAGTTCAGCACCTGGGATACTTCCCTTGTGGCTCTCATTAGAAGTCACACCCTTCCTCTCTTCCTCCCTGAACACATCCCGCCCGGCCCAAGCAAGGACTGAAAACCCACAAGACCAAGGTAAAATGGCAAATCCAACCACAGCAGAGCTGCTCACTACTTTGAGGTAGTGCAGAACGCGGAGTGTGCACAATTAACAACAATGCCAGAGCTATCCGCTCCCAATGACAGCTGTCGTCGTGCCTTTAAGTCATCACCAAACGTCTCAACAGCATACTTAAGAGGCAGAGTTGCAAAATAATAGCCTCTCTTTGTAAAAGATAAACTGACAAGGAGGCACCTGTGCTACAGGAGCAGGAGGAACTGAGCTTGATGTTGCTGCATCGACTGAGGCTTAGAACCCAGTGGTCTGATGATGCACGCTATCATCATTGTGCTGAAGATAAGCACTCTCAAATGGGAAATGGTCATCAGCAGGAACTCCTGCTATTTTTCTGGGTATTATATTATTTCGCTAAATAAGGATTTTCATTTCGGCTGCCATTTTTTCCAGGATCTATAAATAGCATTCCATCCACAATTTTCCCGAACACCACGCCATATTAATTCCACAACCAACTAAGGTACAAGCATGCTGACATCAGACAGAGGCTTGGGTCTGGCGTCACAGAGCCTGAATCTTCCGCCCCCTGCAGCTCTGCTTCTTCCCCGGATCCTGGGGTTATCTTACCACAGCCACTGATGCCATGGCCTTTTTCTGGGTTAGTAGACACTGGGACGACCAGGAGGCTCATCAGCAGCAGCTGAGCCCCACCTTCACCTCTCATCTGTGACCCGTTGCTTACCACGTGCTCCAGCATCTCCCCACACAGACCAACACCCTGCTGGCCCACAGAGGTCCAACACCCTCAGGCTTCACACTTCTTATTAGCCAAGTGGAGAGGAGTGTGCACCCATCACATGCCCCCGAAAAGCTGCTCAAATAGAAGCAGACAATCAATGGAAAACGCCAAGAATAAACAGTTACAGCTCTAATCGAATTCTAGACCTTCCCCCAGGGAAAGGCGCCTACTTTTTCATCCCAAGCCAAATCCAAAGGCAGCAAAATAGCCCGGACACTGAGCGGCTCTGTGTTCCTTCCTAAGCAGACCTGTCTGGGGTGTGTGCTGGCTGCCGGGACAGGTGCTCTGCACCCCATCTCTGTCTGTCCTCACATTGTAGGCTAGGGTCTATCTAGGCACAGGATGGTCACTGTTCACCACAGAAACTTGAGGGAACATAGGAAAGGGTTCCTACTCCCCGCCCTTTACTGTCAGAGATGCTAAGATGCTGGCTGTCTCTAAGGATCCTTGGGATGCCACCACATGCATGTGTGGGATGGGGGCATGAGGGTCTACCTAGGTGACCACTCACGCACACACCAGCAACGCAGGGAGCAGCCAATTTCTGAATATCCTATTTAGGACAAATAAAGCAGTATCTCTAGGGGGTCTTTTTCAGTTGGTTCCTTGAGCTCCGGGTCTCCCCATTACTCTGCCTGGACAACTGATGTTAACGTGGAGGCAGAGCTTGACATTTGTGTCTACTGCCTTTCACCATTTTTTTGAACTATTTTTGGATCAGGATTCTGGCCCCATGGAGAGATTTTCCTCGCAGACAGGAGTCACTGGCGTATTTGCTAACATGCCTTCTAAGTCTCTGTGCAAGCCGCCCACCCAGGCTCTGTGTGAGCAGCCAGAGGCAGCCTGTGTCCCGCCCCCAAGTCTCTCCAACCCGAGCTGATTCCTTTCCTGACAATGCTCCTCAAAGACAGCCGCCAAGAGAGCTGCCTCTCCTAAGCGTCCACACCCTGGACCTGTGTCCTGGTTTTGTTGACATCATCCAACTGCAAACCTCACGCAGGCAGGAAACTGCCCTGCCTTCAAACCCATTCAGCCACACCAGGCCAAATGTGTTCAGTGCTCAGCAATGACACAGTGATCTTCAATCAACACAGGGATGGACCGAGGAGCAGCTTTCACTCCACAAACATTTACACCACCACCACCAGCACGGGACAGTGCTCTCTGCCTACCCCGGCCAGCCCGGCCTGTGTGTCCTTATCTTCTCTATGCCTCATGGCTAGCCTATGATGTCTGCCACTGCCCTTGTTTGAGGGGGGAAACTGAGGCTCAGGAAGGTAAAGGGGCTGACCACAGGCCACGCCCTCAATGTGCAGGTGATGTAGGACAAGCTGGGCCCAGCCAGGTCTGCTCTGAAGCCCACATTGCCCTGAACTGCCCATGGGCTGCTCATGGTCCTGCCATCAGGGCCTATGAGGAATGGGCCCTGTTCTCAGGGAACAGCCGAGGGCTGGGCTGAGGCCTGACCCCAAGCGGGTTGGCTTGGACCCTGTGCAAAAAGAGGGGGGCTGCAGGGGTGCTCAGCCCCGGCACTCATGCTACAGAAAGGGCAGAACTCTGGATGACAGAGTCCCTCGCCTGCCATCCTCCTGTGAGTTCACCCTGCCCTGGCCCACTGGTGAGGAGGAATTCCTCAGATTGGCTCATCCTCGCTCCCCTTAGAACAAGCGCCTTCTGAAATTCTGGAAAACCTCAAGGGCTAAAGACCCAGAAGGAGGGCCCTGTGGAGTGTTTGGATTTAATTCTTGTCCCATCTGCTAGACTAGAGTTCCAGAGGGTGAGAGGCCGGGCCCGCTCCTCTCTGTGTCGCTGAGTGGACACTGGAGCAGGGTCAGCCTAGGCTCCTGGCAAAGGGTGCTGCCCAGCTGGCATCTGATGAACAGGTGTCAGGGAGATGTGCCCTGGGTCTTGGCGTGGGGATGGCCGCAGGAGAGTTTCTCACATCTTTTTGCAAAACGATGGGAGAAAAGGACAAGGAGGCAGGTTCCAGGACATGACAGTAGATGGAGCCATGGACAGAGGAGCTGGGCAGGGAGTGAGGCATCTCCGGTCAGCACAGCACAGATGGGGTCTGTGCCCAGGTGCAGCAAGCCCAGCTCATGGGTGAATGCCTGTGGCAGGTGGGCGCCAGGGGCTGTGGAGAGGGGATTATTTCTATAGAACAGCAGAGGGAAAGGTACATATGTCCAGGACGGGGTCCACCTCCTCTGAAAGCAGCTGAAGCAGTGCAAGGCCAGGCTGGCTCCAGGCCAGGTGCGTGCCCTTCAGCTCACTGTGCCACTGGCAGGCCCAGGCGGAGACACGACCAAGGAGGGAGAGCACTGTGCAGGGCACACTCTCGTTTACTTTGTAAGGTCCACCGTGGGCTTAGCATCATGGCCTGTACTGCGCTGATGGGAAGCTGAGGCCAGATGAGGCCAGGCGAGGTGGGAGTCCCTCTGTGAACCCCATAGGGCAGCTGTGCGCTGGGTAGAACCCTGCCAGGTGCTTGCAGATCCCGGCTGAAGCGGCTGTGGAGGAGACCTTGGTGCAATCCTAGCTTACGTAAGCATGAAAGAAGAAACCCTCTAGTGTGAGGTGACGGGTCTGCTACATTCCTTCATGCACCAGGGGACAAGCATCACTGGGATTGTGCTGGCTGCCTGCGCAGTAGCCCAAGACGGAAGCTCCAGGCTCCCTCCTGGCAGGTGGGTCTGACTCTCTCAGGAACCCTGCAAACACCCAAGTTCCCACCTCAAATGCCTGTGCGGCCTCCCAGAGGGAAGCAGTTTGGGCCAAACCAAGACTTTCCAATCCACCAGGATCCATGCGGTGTGTGGGGTGCAAGCAGTCAGTACATAAAGAATGAAAAGTCCCAGGAAACACCTGTTCAGGCTGGTCTTCAGTGGCTGCTGAGAGCCCGGGAGCCTGTGTCCGAGCCGAGGCCACCAGGCTATGGGTGTGTGGCATAGGGCCCAGTACTGCATGGGCAGCCATCTCAGGAAGGGGCAGGAGGGGCAGTGGGTCCCCCTGCCCAAGGATGCTTGGGAGGAGGTCTGTGTCTCTGAGCCTGAAGGACAGTCCAGGGCTTCCTATCCAGGTGGGTGGAAGGGGCTGTGCCCAAGAGCGGAGGCAGAACCTGTGAGTGGGTGTGGGGGCAGGTGGGGCTGTGGAGCCCTCCTCATGGCCCTGAGGGAGGAGGGCTTTAAGGTGGCTTTTCAGACCCACAGGCAGTCATGCTGCAGGAAGGCATAGATGCGGCTGACTCCCCAGTTTGTCTCTGAGTGTGCCTGTGGAACCAGGAAGAGATGACAGAGGGCCTGCTGGACTGGGTCTCGGGCCTGCACCCACTTGCGGACTCCCAATGGTGCCTGACAGCTTCTTTCAGAGGAGGGGCTGAGGGGCCAAAAGCAGTCTTCAGCCACCTCCGCTACTGTCAGCTGCCTTGGTAAGATCTTACCTGCCCTGTAAGATTTGCTCTTAGCTTTTGAAATTGCAGTTAGAAGTGCACAAACCTTAACTGGACACCATTTTACAGCTGCATAATGTGTGCAGCCATCCCGAGATCAGGAAACGAAACCTTTCTGCAGCCCAGAACCTCCTTACCTCTTCCAGTCAGAATCCCCAAGGTCACTACTGCTCTGACTTCTGTCACAACAGAGGAGTTCTGCTTTTGAACCTCCTAAAAAAACCTATACGGCATATACTTTTAAGTCTGGCTTCTTTCAAAAATTTGACTTGGAGATTTGCCTATGCCCTTAAAGCTATTACTCTTTTGTTCACATGCGTGGTGGGAGAGCGTTCCACTATATGGATATACTGCATTTTCCTCGGCCATCCCACTGTTGATGGACACTTGAGTGGTATGCTGTTTAGGGCCATCGTAATGAAGTTTCTGTGAACATTCATGTATATGTTGGGTATCCCAGTAAGAATCTTCCTGGAGAAAAAAGTTTGGCCAGCTAAAAATGTCCGAGAGCTCAGATTTCTGACTTCTGGACAATATTGTAAGTGGTATTCATGCATTAAGTTCTTTGGTCTTAAGCACCAGGACAGAAAAGCTAAAGCAAATGTGCAAATACATGGAAACTTGCAAAGTGTTGAGGGCAGATGTGAGTCTTACAGGAGAGTGTGTGTGTGAATTATCTGCCATTGCTGTGGGAGGGCCTCAGATGGCCTGGGCAGCACAAGCAAACTAAATGTGCGAGAACTACTGGTCCCGAATATTTGGGGAAGAGGGGAGGAAATGAGAGACGAGGCTGCAAAATAGACTGTGGCCTAACTGCAAAGGGCTTTGAATGCCAAGCTAAAGCATTTGGACTTTATCCTGTAGGCAACGGGGAATTGACAGATGTTTTAAACAGACATCTTTAAGTATCTGCACACTGCGTGGTAGGTGTGGCAAATCTGGCCATGTCACCTGTGGGCTTTCGGTGCCAAGTCTGAAGCCCTTAAGTGTGTCAGGCAGGGGGGACACATGGAGCCCAGCACTGAGCTGAATAAACTGCAGTTCATTAGCCAGAGACAGTGGAGAGGCAGGAGATGGTGTGAGGGCAGGAGAGTGAAGGGCTGGCTGAGTCTACGGCCAAGAGGCCCACGCTCAAACCCTGGTTCTGCCACTCCTCGGCTGTGGGACCTTGAGAATGCTACATAACCTTTCTGCACTTCTGTTTGCTCATCTGTAAAGCAGGGCCACTCATGGTTTTCATATGCCAGTGTTGCTGAGAAGATTAAATGAGCAGGTACTTACAAGTGTCTGGCACACAACAAGCACTCAGGAAGCATTCACTGAAGCCACTCTTATGGGATGACGCTGGTGGTTACAGGATGAAAGCATGTGGTCAGCTCACCAATGTGCACATGTGGGCTTGCACTGACAAATGGCAGACACACACGCCATAGGCAAATACTCCTACATACACACACACAGCCCGAGGCTAGCAGGTGTTTTAAAGACACACGTTAAGATGCTTCCTGCGCAGCAGCTACCCTAAACGTACTCACTAGAAACTTGGTGCTTTAATTACAGAAAAGGGAAAGGAAGGCCGGGTGCGGTGGCTCATGACTGTAATCCCAGCACTTTGTGAGGCTGAGGCGGCGGGAGGATCATGAGGTCAGGAGATCGAAACCATCCTGGCTAACACGGTGAAACCCCGTCTCTACTAAAAATACAAAAAATTAGCTGGGCATGGTGGCAGGCGCCTGTAGTCCCAGCTACTTGGGAGGCTAAGGCAGGAGAATGGTGTGAACCCGGGAGGCGGAGCTTGCAGTGAGCAGAGATGGCACCACCACACTCCAGCCTGAGCGACAGAGCCAGACTCTGTCTCAAAAAAAAAAAGGGAAAGGAAATTAGTAGGTCTGGAATTAGCCTCAAAGCACCTTTGCTGTGGTGCCTCTCAGGCAGAAGAGTTGCCCAATAACCCAGAGTCCAAGGAGGACTTTGCAGACGGCCAATAACGGTTCCTTCTAATCCGTGTGCAGTGGGAAGGTAAAATGCTGCCTCGGGATGGGTTCTTCCCCTCTGGCGCTCGTGAGAAAAGAGCAGCAGCACTTGGGGGAGTTTGAGAAGCATGGGTGCCAGGCGCAGGGGTCCCTTGAGAAAAGGGGGAAGGTGCACAAGGGGGCCCTGCTGCCACTGCCCACGTGGTGAGATGATTTGCAGCCAGGCCTGGGACAGACCATTCAAAACTGGCCAAGGCAGTGCTCACAGCACCGACCCCGTGAGGTGAATCAAAGCCCACACACAGCAGCTCTCTGGCCAGAGGCTATTGTGGAGGATCCTCTTTCTCTCTTAGAAAAGGGGCTTCAATGTCAGGTGACCCCACTGTAGTGAAACAAGGGTGGGCAAGAAGGAGCCAAGTGTGGGAGGGCGGCACGGTCTTACCTCCACGTACAGGAGCGGGAAGATCCCGATCTTGTCTCCCAGCATGCCTTCTGCCCAGTTCTCATCCACTCTCCTGAGCACCGTCAGAATCTCGTCCTGCAGTTCCGGGTCCACCGTGGACACAAGCACACGGACACACACACAACACAAAAGGAAACAAGACTCTAGTTAGTACTGTGGAGGCTCGGAAGAGATTCCAAGGAATGGGTCCAAGAAGAGTGCATTATCCATTCAGGTATCTGACATCTTCACCCAGGAGCACCCTCTCTTTCTTTTTTTTTGGAGGAAGGGGCAGAGTCTCGCTCTGCAACCCAGGCTGGAGTGCAGTGGCACAATCTCCCCTCACTGCAGCCTCCGCCTCCTGGGTTCAAGCGATTCTCCTGCCTCAGCCTGCTGAGTAGCTGGGATTACAGGCGTGTGCCACCACACCCAGATAATTTTTGTATTTTTTGGTAGAGATGGTGTTTTGCCATGTTGCCCAGGCTGGTTTTGAACTCCTGAGCTCAGGCAATCAGCCCGCCTTGGCCTCCCAAAGTGCTGGGATTACAGGTGTGAGCCACTGCAACCAGCTAGCACCCTCTCTTTCTGACACTATTGATTATAGCTGCAAAGAGCCCCAAATGGGAAAGCCTGGCAATGTACCATAGAGTTAGGGCTTTAAAATGCAACTCGTATTATTTATTTAATGAAATAAAAATATTTGGAAGAAAAATAAATTCAGCTAAGTAGAAAAGGCTTTAAGATTCTCGCTTCATCCAAGAACAAAAAAATAACCCAATCCAACTACATTTATTTAGAGTCGTGGGCACATAAAGCTTTCAATAACCCTCTTAAATTCTTTGGAATATTAAACAATACCAAGTATAAATGCACACAGTGGAAACAGATGGAAAGAGAAAGGAAGAGGCAGGCAGCAAGGAGGAAAGGCGGGCTTTCGGGGGGGTTGAGACTGGGAGATGGGCAGTCATCGAGGAAGGAAATACTCAGGACACTGTCACAGCTGCCGGGAGACACAAAGACGAATGGCAGGGCGGATGAGAAGTGGGGAGGAAGAGGAAAAGGACAGAGGAGAGATGGGGACTCACAGGGAGACGTGACCAGAGAGGAGCCCTGGGGGAAGGAGAAAACAGCTGCAACAAGGGTCAAGAGAGACAGACGGCCGGGTACGGTGGCTCATGCCTGTAATCATAGCATTTTGGGAAGCCAAGGCGGGTGATCACCTGAGATCAGGAATTTGAGGCCAGCCTGACCAATATGGTGAAACTCAGTCTCTACTAAAAAGACAAAAACTAGCCGGGCATGGTGGCGTGCGCCTGTGGTCCCAGCTACTTGGGAGGCTGAGGCAGGAGAATCGCTTGAACCCGGGAGGCAGAGGTTGCAGTGAGCCGAGATCGCACCTCTGCACTCCAGCCAGGGTGACAGAGCAAGACTCCATCTTAAAAAAAAAAAAAAAGGCAGAGAGAGACAGAGACAGAGACTACCACAGCAATGGCCTGGGCAAAACGGGTGTCACTCCAAGGGGCCTTTGGCGAACCTCTGTTCCCTCCTCCAGAACCATCCTTCCTTAGGCAGCCAGGTGCATCACGGAACACCCCAAGGCCTGTCAGCCTAAACTGCCCCGTTATTTGTTCTCTGCTAGACCAGCTGGCCCATGTGTGACTTTAACAGGCTAAGGAGGAGATGGCCAAGAGATGGCCTCATGGAGAAGCCCGTCAGAGTGCACCAGCCGCCTTTCCAAGGAGCCTCTGATGCTGTAACACAAAGCAGCAATTCGGGACTTACAGGCCTCTTTTGAGGTCAGAGGGAGAGATGTTTTAGGCTGGTGGGGTCCATGAAATCATCAGAGAAACTGCTTCACCGGGAGCTGAGGGGGCCGTAGGGTTTGGTGTCCATCCGAGGTGAGGCAGCATTGATCTAACAGAGCTGGACAGCCCATCTGGGATCACACAGAAGGAAGGCAGGCTGGGCTCTGTGCTGGGAAGCTCCTCCCATGCCTCTTCCAAACCACCCTCTCCCAGGAGAACAAGTAGAGCATGGGGGCCACCAGAGGCAATCACACCCCTCGCTTTCCCCATCCTCTCCTGCAACCCCCAGCTTCAAAAACACCCAAACCAAAAAGATTTACGACTTTACAATGCCACCTTTTCCAACTGACATTATAGGCCAGAAAAATGTAAAAAGCATTCTAAGAGCATCATATCACTTCACACGGCCCAAAAGTCAGCCTCAGGTCTGGGGGCATTTAGCAGAGCGTCCCTCCAGCAACGCTCAGCCGTGAGTGTGGGGGGCTTTTCTTTTTTTTCTTTTTTTAGACGGAGTCTCACTCAGTCGCCAGAGTGGAGTGTAATGGCCCAATCTTGGCTCACTGCAACCTCCGCCTCCTGGGTTCAAGTGATTTCCCCTGCCTCAGCCTCCCGAGTAGCTGGGACTACAGGTGTGCACCACCACGCCTACCTAATTTTTTTTTTTTTTTTTTTTGTATTTTTAGTAGAGACGGGGTTTCACCATGTTGGCCAGGATGGTCTCGATCTCCTGACCTCGTGATCTGCCCACCTCAGCCTCCCAAAGTGCTGGGATTATAGGCATGAGCCACCGTGCCCAGCCGAGAGTGTGGGGGCTTTTCTAATCACCATGAGGGCACTAGAGTGGAGCCCTGGCTTAGGGGAGGCGCCCATAGAATGCTCTGGAACTCTGTGCCTGACCTGCCTCTCAAGCTCACCACCAGCAGAGGCCCAAGGCATGATTGGCCCAGCTCACACCAGCCTAAGGGCCTAAGGCTTTGCTGATCACATAAAGGGAGAGGTAACCAAAGGCTTCCCACACGTCAGAGCAGTCAGAAGAGCAAAATATCACAAGACAGAAATTTAATTTTATAAAAATTAAAAACAAAAAGAAGAAAATACCAGATTAATTTTGTTTCTTTCTTTTTCTTTTTTTTTTTAAGAAAACACCATGATATCCACACTGGTATCTAACATTGGTCTAGAAATTAGAGCCAAATAAATAGAAAAATAAGACACAAGTATAAATATTAGAAAGAAGGGTATATAATTTTCTACCTAGAAAAATACAGAAGCAAGTGAGTATTAGAATAAGAATTTGAGAAAGGCTGCCAGTTTTAGGATAAATACATAAAAATCATTGGCTTTCTCATATACCAGCAATAATCAGTTAGAAAATGTGACTAAAATTGGCTAATCATTAAAAAAATAAAATTAGTTATCTAATCCACTGTATATGCCAAAATTCATTCCATAAGGATTAAACTTGAATGTCCAAGAAAATATGAATAGATGTTTAATCTTGAACTGGGGAATGTATTTCAAGGTATGATAACAAAGATTTGGCTACAGCAAAACTAAATACTCGATGTTAAAAATAGCAGAAATAAAACAAAAAGGCAAATAAACTAGAAAAATACTTGCAGGATACATGAGAGACAAAGGCTTGATGTCTTTACTATATAAAGACTTAAAAAAACAGTGGAAAAGCAGACAAATACCATGCCATTCCACTCCAGCCTGGGTGAGAGTAAGACTCTGTCCCCAAAAATAAAATAAAATAAAATAAAATAAAATAAAATAAAATAAAATAAAATTCAAAAAACGAATCCCAGTCCTGATCTCTGGTATTTCAGCTTACCTTCCACAAAGCAATCATTAATAAGTTTCTTTTTGTTTATTTATTTATTTGTTTTTGAGACAAGGTCTTGCTCTGTTGCCCAGGCTGGAGTGCAGTGGCACAATCACAGCTCACCGCAGCTTTGACTTTTCAGGCTCACGTGATCCTCCCTCCTCAGCCTCCTGAGTAGCTGGGACCACAGGCATGTGCCACTACACGCGGCTAATTTTGTTGATTATTATTTGTAGAGACAAGGTCTCACTATGCTGCCCAGGCTGATCTCAAACTCCTGGGCTCAACTGATCCTTCCACCTCAGCCTCCTAAAGTGCTGGGATTACAGGCATGAACCACCATGCCCAGCCAAAAAGTTTCTTATATAGCCTTCCAGAAGTACAGAGATATTCTCCTGAAGTATGTATATATATATACATATATATATACATGCATAAACATATATGCACACATATATACATACATACCTTTTAGAAATATATAAATGGTAGTGAATTCACCACACTTTTCTGTATCTTGCTTTTTTCCACTTAATTTAGTCTAAAGATCATTTAGTGACAGTACATATAGATCTCCCTCACTAACTACACAGTTACATTCCATTACATGAATATACCATAATTTACTTAGTGGACTTGATAGTTATTTTTAAATGAAAAAAGCAAAGTAAGATACAAACCCATATGCATGGTGCCCATAAAGTGGAATGTCATCATTAATTTTACTATTTTTGGTTAAAAAATTTTAAATATATATATACCTAGAAAAAGAATTTAAAGAATGGATAACTCTAGGAGATGGAAGAGGTGGAACACTTTTATATTTATTTTTTTCTTTCCTATTTTTCAAATAATCTCAGTGAATACCAAGTATTTAATAGTTTCATAACAGAATTGTCTTATATGCCAGAAAACAAATTCAGGAAGAAAGCAAGAAGCATGCAATTTTCTTGTGCTTCTAAATGACACGTATATTTCCACTCTGAAATTTTTTTAAATGTTGAAAAACCAAATATCAAAAATATACTTTACTTTTGTAAAGAAAATTGATTTCCAGGCAATGTAACAGTGAAAGGGACAGAGACCTGCGATGACAGGATCATAGTTCAAGTATAGTCGACAGCCAGGACCATGGATAAATGCAAATTGTAAATTTCTACATTCAGGGAAAAAAATAAAATAACATAAATGTTCCTTGATAAGAAGATCAATGAAATAAAACAGTGTCTCGGGCTTTTAGTTAAATACAACCACCACAGTAACTATCATTAGGAGTTGGTTGTTAAAGGTGTATTAGCACACACACCATTCAATAAAGAAAGCTAACGGCGGTGTCCGGCTCCCAGTCTAGAATGTAAGAAGCTGGAAGTCACCACTCTATCTTAACAGCGAGTAAAAAAGCTGAATAAACTGAAAAAGCAACCCCTCTTCTTAGATCTGTAAGAGAACTGAGGTCACAGGGCAAACTGCTGCCCCCCAAATTGAAGAGATCAATAGGGAAATACCAGAAATCCGCGAGCAGCAGCCTCCGTGGGAAGCAGTGCTCGGCTAGCAGGGCCTGAACTGTAACTGATGTGTGCTGGAGGTTCAGTGTGGACAGCCTGAGAGGTAAGAACTGCAGGGGCCCAGTCACTGGGGGCCCCACACCTTTGTGACTTGTGCCTCAAGGAGCAGCTCCACTAAGTCTTCATAGTGAATATCAGAGAAAAATCCACTCGTGCTTCTGGCAGGGTGAGCGGAAGAGGAACCACTGTGAAACATGCCAAAGCATTCTGTGCTTAATAAGATCCACATACAGGATAAGCTTAGTTAACTACAGCCTCACCCACTGGGATGTTTTGTTTGTTTGTTTGTTTGTTGTGTGTGTGTGTGTGAGTTTCTTTTTGAGACAAGAGTCTCACGATCCTTCTGCCTCAGCCTCCTAAGTAGCTGGGATTACAAGTGTGTTCCACTATATCCAGTTAATTTTTGCATTTTTAGTAGAGACAAGGTTTCACCATGTTGGCCAGGCTGGTCTCGAACTCCTGACCTTAAGTCACCTGCCTGCCTTGGCCTCCCAAAGTGCTGAGATTACAGGCATGAGCCACCACATCTGGCCCCCATTGGGGTTTTATGAGAGCCTTACCTACTGGGGGCAAGGGAAATACCCAACTTCAACCCACTGTAGCCATCCTGTCTCACCTACAGAGAAGTGGGGGAAACTGAGAAGCACTGGGGAAGTTCACAGGCCAGGGGCACAGGCTTGCTGAAAGACTGAGACCTGATCCCAGGACTATAGAACATTTGTGGCCACATGGCCCCAACAGCACCAAAGGCCTATTTACAGCAGTTCTTTTTACCCAGTCTACCATGTCTGGTATCAAGAAAATATCACAGTACGTACTGAAAGGCAAAAAACCCCACAGTTTAAAGAGACAGAGCAAGCATCAGAAGTAGATTGAGATGTGGCAACTGATGTTAGATTTTTAAGACCAGGGATACAAAACAACTATGATTCACATGCTAAGGGCTTTAATGTATGAACTAGACAGCATGTAAGAACAGATGGGTGATGTAAGCAAAGATAAAGAGCCAGAAAAGAAATGTTAGCAATCAAAAACCCTGTAGCAGAAATGAAGAATGTCTTTGATGTGCTTATTAGGAGACTGGACACAGCTGAGGAAAGACTCTCTGAGCTTGAGGATATCTCAATAGAAACCTCCACCATGGAAAAGCAAACAGAAAAAAAAATTAGAAAAAAAAACCATAATGGAATATCCAAGAACTGTAGGACAACTTCAAAGCAAGAATTGTGGGGCAATTATACATATGTAATGGGAACACTAGAAGGAGAAGAAAGATAGAAAGGAACAGAAGGAATATTTGAAACAATAATAATTGAGAATTTCTCCAAATTATTGTCAGACACCAAATCACAGATCCAGGAAGCTCAGAGAACAACAAGCAGGATAGATGCCAGAAAAATGACACCTTGGTATAGCACTTTCAAACTACACAAAATAAAAGATACAGAAAAAATCCTGAAAGAAGTCAGAGGGGAAAAAACACGTTACCTATAAAGGAGCAAAGGAAAAGAGTTACATTTGAATTTTCAAAAGAAAATGCAAGCAAGAGAGTGGAGTGAAATATTTAAGGTGTTGACAGAGAAAAACCTACCAACCTAGAATTCTGTACCCTGTGAAATTATCCTTCAAAAGCCCGGCTGCCCCGTCTGGGAAGAAGTGAGGAGCATCTCTGCCCGGCCGCCCCGTCTGGGAAGAAATGAGCAACACGTCTACCCAGTCGCCCTGTCTGGGAAGTGAGGAGCGCCTCTGCCCGGCCGCCCCGTCTGGGAAGAAATGAGGAGCACCTCTGCCCGGCCGCCCCATCTGGGAAGAAGTGAGGAGCGTCTCTGCCTGGCCGCCCCGTCTGGGAAGTGAGGAGCGCCTCTGCCCGGCCGCCCCATCTGGGATGTGGGGAGCGCCTCTGCCTGACCGCCCCCTCTGGGAGGTCTACCACGGAGGCCAGAAGCAATGTGGGGGCTGGACGTGGTGGCTCACGCCTGTGGTCCCGGCACTCTGGGGGTCCCGGCACTCTGGGGGGCCGAGGCGGGTTGATCACTTCAGGCTAGGAGTTCGAGACCAGTCTGGCCAACATGGCGAAACATGAAAAATACAACAGACAAACCAACCAACCAACTCAGTGACAACAAAACAGGTCTACCCTGGAGTCATACTCTAATTTTTTCTATTTTCCTCCCTTTCTGATCCTTTATCCCACTTTCTTTTTCTTCCTCTTCCTTCTCCTTCTTCTTTGTCAAATAGAGGATTGAGTTATTATCACTGATCCATATAAAGTCCCTCTCTCATTTATTTTAATTCCCACCCCCCATTTCTATTCCCCGACTTCCCATGTGCAACCTTCCTAATATGTTTGATACGCATCTTTTTGTTTGTATGTATTTTTAGAAAATGTTTATTGTTTTGTGTGCAAAAAAAATTAATAAAAAAAAAAGTGAAGCATGAATAAAGATTTCTCAAACAAACAAGAATCGAGTGAATGTGTTGCCAGTAGATGTGCCTTGCAAGAACTGTTTTTAAAAAGTTCTTTGGAGAGAAAGAAAATAATATAGGTCAGAAATTCAGATCTACAGACAGAAAGGCAATGCATCAGAGAAGGAATGGCAGTAAACTTAAAACTTTTATTTTTGCTATTCTTAATTGATTTAACAAATAACTGTTTAAAATAAAAACAATGTATTTGATCATTTTATGCTTATGTGTGTGTTTACATACACTTACAATGCTCATGTATAAGAGAAATGAATGACAGCAATGATACAAGGAACAGGAGGGAGAAATAAATATTATTTTGTTATTACAAGTACTCATACTGCTTGCAAAGCAGCATAGAGTTATTTGAAAGTGGGCTTGAATTCATTGTAAATGAATATTGCAGACTCCAATGCAACCAATTAAAAAAGTAAAAAAAGAGATACAACTGATATGCTAATAAAGGAGAGAAAATAGAAAATTAAAAATGCTCAATAAAAACCACAAAAGACAGAAAAAGAGTGAAAGACAGGAAAAATAACAAAAAACTAGGGCAACAAATATAATAAAATAGTGCAAATATCGTAGAATTTAACCTGACTCTATCACACATCACTTTGAAAATTAATGATGTAAATATACAAATTAAAAATTGTAAGTTGATAAAATAAAACAAGACACAACTATATGTTTACAAGAAACCTCCTTTAAATATACACACACAAGTAGATTAACAGTAAATGAATGAAGAAAGAGATAACATGCTAACACTAATCAAAAGATATCCATATCAATTTCAGACAAAACAGACTTCAGAGTGAGAAAAGTTATCAGAATAAATAGGGCTATTACATAATGACAAAGGGGTCAATTCCCCAAGAAGACATAATAATCCTTAACATTACATGCACCTAACAACAGTGTCAAAATACATGATGCAAAAACTGACAGAAGGAGAAGTAGATGAATCCAGTATTACAGCTGGAGACTTTAATACCCCTGAATCAGAAATGGACAGAGACAGCAAGCAGAAAATCAGTAAGGATATAACTGAACTTAATAGCACTTAATGGCACCATCGGTCTACTGGATACAATTGACATCCATAGAATATCTCAACCAACAACAGCAGATTACACATTCTTTTCAAGCCCACAGGGAACATTCACCAGGACAGACCATATCCTGGTCCGCAAAACACACCTTAACAAATTTAAACAAATAGAAATCATACAATGTCTACTCTCAGGCCACAATGGCATTAAATTAGAAATCCATAATAGAAAGATGGCTGGAAATCCCAAAATACTTGGAGATGTAACAACATACTTCCAAGTAACACTTGGGTCTTAGAAAAACTCTCAAGAGAAATTTAAAAAATATTTTGAACTAAATAAAAATGAAGATGCAATTTAGCAACATTTGTGAGATGCTGCAAAAGTAGTACCTGGAGGGAAATTTATAGCACTGAATGCATCGATTAGAAAAGAAGGAAGATCTAAAATAAATAATCTAAATCTTCACTTTAGGACACTAGGGAAAAAAGAGCAAATTAAATGCAAAGAATAAATAAAAGAAATAAAAGAAGAAATCAATGAAATTGAGAACAAAATCAATAGAGAAAAATCAATGAAATAAAAATATCAATAAATTAATCTTTAAAAAGATCAATAAAAATCATATGCTTCTAGCAAGCAAACCAAGAAAAACAGAGGACACAAAGTACTAATATCAGGGATAAAAGAGGGGGCATCCCTATATGTCCCATGGATGTTAAAAAAAATAAAGGAATATTATGAATAATGCTATGTCCACAAATTTGATAACCCAGATGAAATGGAACAATTCCTTGAAAGACAATCTGCTAAAACTCATACAAGAAGAAATAGATAATTCAATAGGCCTTTGTCTATTAAAGAAACTGAATAACACTTTGGGAGGCCGAGGTGGGCAGATCATTTGAAGTCAGGAGTTCAAGACCAGCCTGACCAACATGGTGAAAACCCATCTCTAATAAAAATACAAAAAACTTAGCCAGGCATGGTGGCGTGTGCCTGTAGTCCCAGCTACTTAGGAGGCTGAGGCAGGAGAATCACTTGAACCAGGGAGACAGAGGTTGCAATGAGCCAAGATCGCGCCACTGCACTCCAGCCTGGGCAACAGAGCTAGACTCCATTTTGAAAAAAGAAACTGAATAAATAACTAACAAACTTTCAAAACAGAAAGCACCAGGCCCAGATAGGTTCACTAGTGAATTCTACCAAACATATAAATGAAGAAATTATACCAATTCTCTACAATCTCTTTCACTTCTGAAAGACGTGAAAAGAATATTTCGCAGAAAGAATACTTCCTAACTTCTATGGGGTTAACGTTACCCTAATACCAAAGCAGATAAAGCCACTGCAAGAAAATTACAGATCTATATATCTCATGAACATAAAAGCAAATATCCTCAACAAAATATTAGAAAATTTAATCCAACAAGGTATAAAAAGAATTCTATACCATAGCCAAGTGGAATTTATCCCAGGTAAGCAAGGCTGGCTCAACATTTAAAAATCGATAAATGTAATCTACCATATCCACAGGCTAAAGAAGAAAAATCACATGCTCATATCAATAAATACAGAAAAAGCTTTTAACAAAATCCAATACCCATTCATGATAAAAACTCTCAGTAAACTAGAAATAGAGGGGAACTTCTTCAACTTGATAAAGAACATCTACAAATAACCTACAGTTCACCTAATTATGAGAAACTTAATGGTGAGAAACTTTAAACTTTCCCACTAAGATCAAGGACAAGGCAAGAATGTACTCTCTGCCCTTGCTTTTTAACATCATACTAAAAATACTTGATAATACAATAAGACAAGAAAATGAAATAAAAAGTGTACAGATTGGGAGGGAAGAAATAAAACTGTCTTTGTTTACAGGTGACATGATCATCTATTTAGAAAATCTGAAAGAACCAACTGAAGAACTTCTAGAACTAATACTTGATTATATCAAGGTTGCAGGATACAAGGTTAATATGCAAAAGTCAATTGCTTTCCTATATACAGGCTGAGTATATTTTATTTGAAATGCTTGAGATCAAAAGTGTTTTAGACTTCAGATGTTTTCAGATTTTGGAATATCTGCATATACATAATGAGATATCTTGGGTATGGGACCCAAGTCTAAACACAAAATTCATTTGTGTTTTATATATACCTTATACACATAACCCGAAGGTAATTTTATACAACATTTTAATCATTTTGTGCATGAAACAAAGTTTGTGTACATCGAGCCTACAGAAAGCAAAGGGTGTCACCCATGTGGACCATCTGTGGTTCTTTGGCATCAGCCTCACTTTTGACTCTGGATTTATATGCTACCAATAAGCAATCATTTTTTTACAATTATTCACACATCAGTATTTAGCAGTAAAAAATATGACATATTATTAATACAGTGAAAAAAATTACATGCTCAGAGTAACTAAGTGGCACAGTAGCCTCTCCAGAATACCTGTATCAGCTGTTAACAGCAACAACAAACAATGGCAGGCTTTCAGTCTCTACCTATGATGCTGTGCTTTGATTAAAAGGTAAGTGTATACTTTTTTTTTTTTGGTGCAAGGAAACATCAGAAGTGGTTAAGGGACCAGTAAGTGGGTCCTCTGTGGATGAGGAGACATTCTGCTGGATGGCTTTTAAAAATATTTTTTTCCAGAGTCATCTGCCTCAACAATGGTCATAGAAATCTCTCTTTTCAGGTAGAGAACCTGCCATTGGCATGTGCAGCCTGCACATGTGCCATTTTATGACCCTTTATGGTTGTGCTTGCATGGGGGAATCTGGGCATGTGTGGAAAATAAATATCACAGCTGAAGGGTCCTGGGAAGGTCTTTTCTCCCTTGAGGATGCTGAAGAAACTGTGTGTTGTGTGCCTTCATTTTGACTACAACCCGTTACATAAGGTCAGGTGTGGAATATTCCACTGGCAGCATCATGTTGGTGCTCAAAAAATTTTGGATTTTGGAGCATTCTGGATTTCAAGTTTCCCAATTAGTGATGCTCAACCTGTACCAGGAATGGACAAATGAAATTCAAAAGTTAAAACATGACACCATTTACATTTATACCTAATACTTAGGTACAAACGAAATACTTAAGTATAAATCTAACAAAATATGTGCAAGATGTATATAGGGAAAATTAAAAATCTCAGATGAAAGAAATCAAAGGAGAACTAAACAAATAGATATTTCAGGTTCACGGATAGGAAGACTCAATATTGTCAAGATGTCAGTTCTTTTCAACTTGTTGTATAGATTTAACACAATCTCAATCAAAGTATCAGCAAGTTCTTTTGTGAATATTGACCAACTGATTCTAAAGTTTATATGGAGAGGCAAGAGACCTAGAATAGCCAACAAATATTGAAGGAGAAGAACAAGGGCCAACACTACATGACTTCAAGACTGAAAATAAAGTTACAGTAACGAAGACAGTCTGTTATTGGCAATGCAATAGACAACTAGATCAATGGAATGGAAGAGAGCACCCAGAAATAAACTCACATAAATACAGTCAGCTGATCTTTGACAAAGGAACAAGGACAATACAATGGAGAAAAGATAGTTTTTAAAATAAACGTGGTAGGAAAACTAGACATCCACATGCAAAAAAATCTAGAAATAAACATTCCACCCCTCACAAAAATGAACTCAAAATAGATCACAGACCTAAATGTAAAATACAAAACTACAAAACTCCTAGAAGATAATGTAGGAGAAAATCTAGATGACCTTGGGTTTGGCAATGACTTTTTGGACATACCACCAAAAGCATGATCCACAAAGGAAAGAATTGGTAAGTTAGACTTCATTAAAATTAGTAATTTGTACTCTGCAAAAGATACTGTCAGGATAATGAGAAGACAAGCTATAGACTGGGAGAAAATATTATCAAAAGACAACTATGATAAAGGATTATTATGCAAAATACACACAAGAAAACTCTTAAAACTCAACAATAAGAAAACAGTCTGACTGAATGCTGAGTCAAAGACCTTCACCAAAGAAGACACTTCACCCAAGAAGATATACAGGTAGCAAACAGGAATATGAAAATATGCTGCACATCATATGTCATCAGGGAATGCAAATAAAAACAACAATGAGATATCACTAGACACTGATTCTAATCAGTGTTTTTGTTTTCTCTCAGTTTTATATTTGTGAGCTATACCCATGTTGTTGTAGGGCACTGTAGTTAGCTCATTTTCATTGCTCTATGGTGCTATTTTAGGTTTTTAAAAAATAGGCATTATATTTTTAGAGCAGTTTTAAGTTCACACAAAATTGAGCAGAAGATACAGAGATTTCCCATAAACCTCTGCCCCCACATGCACAGCCTCCCCCATTGTCAACATCACTCACCAGAGGTAGTGCATTTGTTACAATAAATGAGCCTATATTGACACATCGTTATTACTTTAAGCCTATAGTCACTCTTGGTGCAGAGTCTACTGATTTGGACAAATGCACAATGTCATGTATTTGTGATTCTAATCAGTGTGTAGTGCAGTGTGGAGTGTGTTGATGAGGATATGGAGCAACAGGAACGCTCATTCACGGCTGGCAGAAATGCAAAATGGCACAGCAACTTTGGAACACAGTTTGGAAATTTCTTACAAAACTAGGCATGATTTTACCATGCAAACTAGTAATCACACTTCTTGGTATTTATCCAAAGGAGCTGAAAGCTTATGTCCACACAAAAACCTGCATATGGATGTTTAGAGTGGCTTTATTCCTAATTACCCAAACGTGGAAGTAACCAAGATGTTGTTTAGTAGGTGAATGGATAAACAAACTGTGGTACATCCAGATAATGGCATATTACTCAATGATAAAAAAGGAAATGAGCTATTAAGCTATGAAAAGACGTGGAAGGACCTTAAATGCAAATTGCTAAGTGAAGGCAACCATTATGAAAAGGCTACATATTGTATGATTTCAACCATATGACATTCTGGGAAAGGAAAAACTATGAAGACAGTACAAAGGGCAGTGGTTGCCAGGGGTGGTGGGGGAGGGAGGGATGGATAGGCAGGTCAGAGGATTTTCAGGGCAGTGAACCTACTTTGTATGGGCCTACAATGGCAGATACATGACATTGTGCATTTGTCCAAATCAGTAGACTTTGCACCAAGAGTGACTATAGGCCTAGAGTAGTAACGATGTGTCAATACAGGCTCATTGATTATAACAAATGCACTACCTCTGGTGAGTGATGTTGACAATGGGGGAGGCTGTGCATGTGGGGACAGAGGTTTATGGGAAATCTCTGTATCTTCTGCTCAATTTCGCTGTGAACTTAAAACTGCTCTAAAAATATAATGCCTATTTTTTAAAAACCTAAAATAGCACCATAGAGCAATGAAAATGAGCTAACTACAGTGCCCTACAACAACATGGGTATAGCTCACAAATATAAAACTGAGAAAAAACAAAGTTGGACACAAAAATAAATCCTGCATGATTCCTTGATCTAAAGTTCAAGAGCAAACCCAACTCATCTGTAGCGTTAGTAGACATGCGAGGAGGGCGGGCTGGTAACTGTCAGAGGCACAGGAGCCCCAGTATCCATCATTTCATCACTAGGTAAGAATATATTCTGTTTGTGATAATCATCAAGCTGCATAATTATGATTAGTGAGCTTTCTGGTATGTTACATATAATTATTAAATATATATTATATATAACATAATAAAAATTTTTTTTAAAAAAAGGTAACAGTCTATCCGGTATGGACATGCAGCAGCATGCCTTGAATGTTGCATTCAGTGCTAGCATGTCTCTACAGGACACCTGTGCTGCAGAAGTGGACCATCACGGAACAGTCCAGAACCGAGTCATGGCAAGCCAGGGAAGGAGGTGGGATGGCTCAGCCTGGGAAGTGAGAGCGCTGTGGGGGCCATGATCATGTCTTTAAGCTCTGACATCATTACCACGCTGAAGAACCAGGCTTATTTTCAGTCACCCAGGAGGGTGGGATTTGCATCAACGTCCCCATGTTACTGCGATGGGGGCAGGCTCCCTGTGACGCAGGGCTGTCCAAAGATGGGTGTGCTTCACAGGCCAGGAGTTGGCCATCACTACTAGTGCTCAGCAGGGTCAGGTTGCTCCTCATCACACCACCAACATATTCGAGCATCTCCTAAGTGCCAAGCCCCAGGACGGGCCTTCAGCTGAGGAAGAAACTATCCCCTCCCGAGGAGGGGGCCTGTGGTAAAGAGAAGGTCAGCATCTGGTATTGTGAAAGCACATGAAAACCCCACCAGGCTGCCATATGTGGCGTCTAAAACCCAAACATGTCGAGTGTTGTGCTACTGTGAGATTAGTGAATGAGCAGTGGACCCTGCCATGGCTCCATCTGGCTAGAGAGGCAAGTCCAACATAGACGTAGCTGCAGTGTGGTGGCACCTGGCAGCAGGTGTCTGTTCTGGCTCAAATATCAATGGGGGAAATTCTGGTTTCTGTGGCTGTCTGGGACCTCAGGAGGGTGGTGGGATCCAGAATGCTCCTATTTAGTTGGCACTCATTTTGGTGTAGAGGCTGAACTGGGAAAATACTGGGGTGCAGGAAGTTGGCCACTCCCTGTACCTAAAAATCCATAATTAACTCTAAGAATGTCAAGGAAAGTTTCCCCAGCTCGGCCTCTAACCCAAACTCCCACAATAATTGCAATCCCCAAAGAGGAATGTTTGAGTGCTGGGCAATGAAAACATTCACTGTAGCATGTTAGGGCTACCAGCATAAATCTGGTGTGTTCTGGAAACAATAATGATTCTCCACCCCCAATGCAGGACCAGGGAAACAATGGCAACTTTTCATGGCTAGATCACAACAGGTCTCTGATTTGTCCTCATGTTACAAAAACCTGAAACCATTGCTTTCAGAAGGACAAGGAAGGAGGAAATACCTGCCTCACAGACTCATTAGTATATGGAGAAATACCCCTCCTCAAAACACCAAATGGGCTTTGTATACGAAGATGGCAAGACTGATCCACATGCGCTGGACCTGCGTGTGAAGCTGCTGCTTCACAGAGGAGGGCGTCCCCAGGCTCTCCACTCACTGTCTCCCAACAGATGCACACTCAGTACCAGAGGCTCCCAATGGCCGAAGAGGAAAGCCACGCTGAAGGGAGCATACAGGGACAACACCTGTGCCCTTGGCCCTGATAGTGCTGTGCTCTATGTCACAGGTCAGGAACGTTTTCTAGAAAGAGCCAGAGACTATTTCGGGAGTTGTAGGTCAATTACTTAACCCTCCATTGTAGCATGACAGCAGTTATGCATACATGAATTATGGCTGTGTACCAATAAAACTTTATTTACAAAAACAGTTGGCAGGCAGGATTTGGTCAGAGAGTCCTAGTCCATCAACCCTTGCTTGATGTGGATGAGTGAACTAAACCAAACCAGAAACCACAGGCATCACCAAGAGTCAGATGAGGCAGACAAGTTTCTGGGCCAATATGCCAGCATTCAAGAATTTTATGAATGAAACTTGTTTCCACGACATCATTTCTCTTTCAGATACAAAGCTCAATTTCATTTACAGGTTTCATGTCAAGTGCTCATTACTCACTGTGGGCCCGTAGACTTCCATATGCTGTTTTCCCTATTCCCTGGTATTTCCAAGTTTTGGAAATACACCAAATGCCGTTACCATATGGCAGTGGCTCTCCTTTGTATTCAGGTGGTCTCAGGGTGGTCCCAAATGATTGTAAGCCTGAGCTATGAACATAAAGTGTTATCAAAAAACTATATCACCTTTCTTCCTAAAGCTTGGTAAATAATACATTCACAAAGGATTCAGGTGACATGTTAGGACCTGCCATCTACAAGGGGTCTTTAAAGTGCATTTTAAACTCATTTACTGGCTCTTCCAAAGTCTGTGTTTTCACTTCCACCTGGGGAGAAGGAAAGCCACAGACACAGATGCGCCTTTGTGAAGAACAGAGGCTGCGGGGCAGGGTGCCGACGCTTGCCTTCCCTGTCCCTTTAGGATGCCACTGGAGGTGGCTGGCGGAGCACACTGCTCTTTGACACCACTTTAAAGGCACATCTTGGCAAGTATCGCAGCTCACACATCAGGCATTTGGGAGCTCAGCATGAAATGCCACGATCACTGAAAACCTTGGAGAGTTCCCTCAGCAGCTCTGGATAAACCCACATCCAGCGCCTAAGATTTCCCTCCCCTAAGTAAACTGTGTGGAAGAATCACATGTAAAATGCCAGAAGCAGTCCCTGCCTGGCCATGAGTGGCCCACAGCCCTGCTCTCCTGGAGGCCACATGAACGCCACGCCACTTTTCCCACTCACGTGCAGTCGAGTGGTTTCCTAGAAGCAATGACAAGCTGGAGCCCAGAGAAGGCCCCTGACCCTGCCGGGCCCCCCTCAGCCTCTGGGCCCACAGGGTAATGGGCTGCCTGCTCCACCGCAGTGACCCAGCCTGACACAGGCAGTGTCCACTGGCGGCACACAGGTCAGCCACACACACAGGGCCCAACCCACTCTGTGTCGCAGGGAGAAGGGAAAATTAAAAAGGGAATAGTTCAGAAACTCCCTCAGCCTTTTGGTGCAGAAATAACCCAAAACTGTGCCTCTGACAGCCAACTGCCACCTATGGTGGGGCACTTATGGAACTGTTAGCCGCCATCAGCTCCCCCACCTAGCAGGCTGGCCCTGCATCTTTGTCCTGCTGTCATTGAGACTTCAGGGGGCTCTGACTTTCCAGAGCATCTAGGGGCTTCCTCTGGTGTTCCCATCGTGTTCGTGTATCTGAACTCCAGAGGGAGGCAGGGGCCCCTCAGGGGGTCTCAGGGCTGAGGGAAACCTGCGGCCACAGGTGGAAGAGGAGACGTCAGAGGTCACACCCTCTCACTGCTGGCAGCCCCCACTGCACACGGACACACGCATGCATACATGGGCAGGGGGGACTCTCTCATCTTGTCTCCACGTCTTTGGATTCTGAGTGCCTAAGGGCAGTGCACTCCTCAGTATCCCTGGCATTGGGTGCACAGTCTAGGGTTGATAAACATCTGAAGAGTGAAGGAATGGACCAAGGAGGCTGGGTGAGAAGACAGAGGCACTCTCACCAGCAGGCCTGCCGGCCCTGGCCAGGTGACACAGGGCACCCCACTCCACTGTTAGGGCTTCCCTCCACATCCCTCCAGGTGCCCCTTGCTGCCCTATGTTGGGGCCAGGCAGTGGAGGGGTCTCAACCCACCCTCAGCCAGGTGGTGTCACGTGACTGTGAACACCTACCTCTCAGGAGAAGGGGTGTGGACAGGGAATCTCGGTGTGGGGTGCTCCCTCCCACAGCAGGAGAGGGTAGCCCCCACCTCCAGCAGAGACTTGTTGAGGATGAGGGTCGAGCTATAAATGGGTGGGGGCACCCAGGCTAGGGGAGGCAGCCATGCAGGCCCAGGGAGGCAGTGGGCTCGGCTGCAGGGAGAACCCACTAGGAGGCCTGTGAAGCTGGGCAGGCAATGAGCCGGGGGCCGGAAGTGGATCAGGCCCTTGAAGGAGCAAGGATTGGGTGAGGTGGGGCCTTGGGGGCAGCACCAACTTTGCCATGACTCCGGGACAGGTGGGAAGCCACCAAGGACTCTGAGCAAAGGCTCCATGTGGCACAGATTTGAGAGGTGGGTCTGGCACCCAGTGGAGAGCAGGTGTGGGCAGCTGCAGTGGCCAGGGCCAGGACCACTCCCAGGAGCCAGGCGTGCCCATGGAGAGGAGCTCACATTCTGTGTAGGTTCTGAAAATTTCTGGCAAAGCTTCAGATACAGCCCAAGCTTTGCCTGCAAATCAAAAGTGTTATCTGTGCAGTTTATCCAAACTCCCTTTGCTGTCAGAAGGGGCTGGGCGAGGGTGGTCTGTAGTGGCTGCGAGGGTGCTCTGCTCCCCTCTGTCCTGTGTCCTGCGAGTTGAGCCTCCTTCATGGGAGGCATCATTGTGCACAGAGGTGGCTGCAGGTGCACTGAGCCTGGGAGGAGAAATCCATGAAGCAAGGAGCCAAAAAGGAGAACTGGTTCCCTGAGTTTCTCGGATAACTTCAGGGTAAAGTAGCCCAAGAGGGGTGTCCAGGAAGGGAAGAGAATGACGTGGAGCCCCCAGGTCTGCACAAGCTTATCTCATGATATGAAAAGAGGTAAAGCTAAAGTTTCCTCATCTTAGCCCCCAAAGCAATCCCAATTCTCAGTCAGGAAGAAGCAGAGATGACACTGCAAATTTGGAAGCTTGCCCATCGCCTGGCTCTGCTGATGAGGGGACCGTGGCCTCAACACAAGGGGCTCAGCCCCGCTACCCCCAGGCAATCCTCTCTGAGATTTAGCCATCAGGAAAGTAAAAGCACAGCAGACCAGTCCTGCAATTTCTCATTCTCCATGCAGTCTGTCTTTAGGAGGGAGGCTTACTTTCCTGCGAGTATTCTGGGCTAACATAAAAAGTGATATGTACCATCTGACAAAGTGCAACTTTTCCTGAGACAGGAAGAAAGGAGAGGGCAGACAGCAAATATTTACTGGAATGCCTATTTTGAGTTTGGGTTTTAAAATGCCTTTGCTCATGTAATCCTAATATCAACTCCATTTAAAGTTAAAAAAAGCAACTCAAACACTAAGTAAATATTCAAGTCACCATACATTATTAAAGAAAAGTGCCATGATTTGAGTCTGTGTCTACCTCATGCTAGAGCCTGAACTCTATCTATATTTGATTTTTATCCATCTATGTCTGTCCCTAGGATCAGAAGAGCAGAGTTTGGAATTAATGCTAGGTTAATTCACAAAGTTAAGACTTCCCATACTTTTGAGAAATGATTTAACGTTCAGCAGCATAAGAAGGTCACTTGGAAGAGTCTTAAGGTCTGACTAGATCAGGACAAATTGAGGGTGAGATGAGGGTTAGGACAGCGCAGTGGCTGCAGCCACCAAGCCCTGTGGCTCCTTCACATGGCACACCTGGAGGGGATTAGGGCTGACATGGCAAGCCTGGGGGCCCCCGCTGCAGTCATGTGCAAAAGTGATTCCATGATCAGCGGGCATGCTGAGAAAACCGCGTGGCCTCTGAGGATTCCTGAGCGTCCCAGCTGGAACTCAAGAAAAGCAGCGTGGGCCCTGCATAGCAAACGCAGCTGCCTGGCAAGGCGACCACAATGTTCTCATTAACAGAAAGTTACAGAGAAGAGGCTCAATAAACCCTTGCCGAATCTTGCAGGTGAACTGAGTAAGACAATACAGAGTTGGCCGCTCAAACAATGGAGTAGTTCACATTCTTACCCTGCACTCCCAGCCCTAGGCTCAGCAATTTATTTCCATCACGTGGTCCTCGGCACCCCACAGAGTGCACACTGGCATCCTGACCGGGAAGGCGAGGTGCTCCTGGCCCAGCAAGGTTATGTGTCACCCTAAGTTACACAGCTGGCATGGGGCCCTCACTGCAAGGCCCTGCCAAGGCCAGCCCCTCCCGGGTGACTGGCCCAGCACGTGTGGAGGCTCCTCAGAAACCAGCTGGCAGAGCTGGGCCCACAGCTCTTCCTGCCTGTCATCTTTTTATTTGCACATGCCCAGCTTTCTGGAGTGGGGCTACTAAGAAGTAATAAAATATCGTTTTTTAAAGCTGCTTTACAAAAACTGATTATTTATTCTCTTCTGAAATAAAGCAAAAACTAGATTTTAGAAGGACTTTAATTAATGCCACTTTAACAGGACTATTCAAAAGGAAACACGAAAGGTAAAAATCTTGCTTTGATCCACCTACTTTAAACTCCATCAGTCTGCCACAGTGATGCTGTATAAAAGCACGTTATACCATCATAGCTTTCAGAGACCCTTCTTTCCTCTCTGACTCAGGGACGGAACATATCCAAAGAATGAAAACATTCCCCAGAGGGGAGACCAAGCTGGCATGAACCAGCACCTACGCGGCAGCACAGGAACCATTTGGTTCCTGGAGGTCTGATTCACGTGGAGGTTGTCAGAGCCAGTGTGTGCGTCTCAGCTGCATGCCAGGCATGGGGGAAGTGAGGTGGGTCAGACCCACTGTGGGGGAAAACAGGAACTGAGCAGAGAGTCACGTGGAGTTGCTCATGTCTCTTGGAGCCTTTATTTGCGGACACTGAGGAGTGAGAGATGCAACAGGACAGGACAGGTAGCAGGGGTGTCCATTCCCTGCCTGACCTCGCCCCGTGGGGGTCAGAGGGTTAACGTGGGCACAGGAACATGGCAGGAAGGTCGTGTCACAGCACAAGTCCCTCTGGGGATCACACCCAGAGGCCTCTAATTCTCCACATTAACTCACAGGATTTAAGTAAAGAAAGTCCTTGAACAAAGAATCTGTGATATGACACTTCCCCCTCGTCTCCTGTGGGAGCCGTCACAGATCCTGTAACAGGAGATGCTGGGCCTCCTGTGGCTGGCACCTCTGCCCTCAATTCAACCAAGAGGTCACCTTCCAGAGAGCCTGGGCAGCCATGCCCACCTTGATGGTGACATTGCCCACTTGGGAACAGACGGACCCCTGCTCGGCTACCCCCACCCCACATGCCAACCACAGAATGAGTCTAAGCCTGACGGCTCTAATTTCACTGTTTCTTGCGAAATATGGAACATGGAATTCCATCACTGGCTACTCGGGAGCCTGCAATAAATGCCCGGCCTGCCCCAAATGCCCGGCCTGCCCCAAATGCCCGGCCTGCCCCAAATGCCTGGCCTGCCCCTGGTGATCCGATGCAGCTCGTGAGCCTCTGGCCTGTCTTCTGCACATTCTCCACTGGCCTGTCTCCCGCACCTGACTCTGGGCTCCAGAAGGGCAGCAGGTCTAGTACCCGACACAGAGTCAGGGCCTGGTATGTTTCTGTGGAATAAATGGGCAGGTGCCCTTTGTCCTATTGTCCAGTGGGCTCTAGCCTTCAGCCTGGGGTTGCACATCCTGGGCAGAGGCCTGTGGAATGCAGCTGGTTATATGGTGATGACAGGAAAGGCAGGTAGTCGCTTCTGTCCAGAGAAGCTGGGCCTACCCCCAGGCTCCAGGGCCCTGCGACAGCCCGTTCACAGGGGGTTCTCCCGAGTGGAAAGCCTCCTTCTATGAGGCTCCCGGAGGAGGGCCTGGGCCCTGCAGCTGGAGCCCTCCAAGCCTGGAGGAGCCTGGAGCCATCATGGGGTCTGTCTCCTTAGCAAGGCCCTGGCTGGACCCTGAGAGTTCAGAGATCCCCGTTCTTGGTCACGAGCGACCATCTGGGGCACCAGCGGCCCCAGGTCTTCTCTTAGGGGGGAAGAGTCCACTGGGCAGAGAAGCAAGGTGGGTTTCTGTGTGCTTAAAAACAGCCCCAGGAAGCTGCAGCTCTCGCCCTCTGACTGAGCGGGGAGGGAGGGAGGCACCGGTGCAGTTTCCCGGGAAGCTATGCTGCCAGATGACAATCGGAATTAGCATCAGAACACCTTGATAAAAGGAAGGGAGAAGGAGTTGAATCCCTGAATGAAAAATAGATTATTCACTGTCAAGCTGAACAATAGAACAAGACATAAATAGCAGCCGTGTGCAGGACATGCCAATTTTGCTCAAAAACAGTGTGCATGGTTCTCCTACCGCCCTCCAGAGAGTGCCACCATCGAGCTCTGCACTCAGCAGATGGGGGAGAGAGCAATGGCCCCTCAGAGGCAGGAAGGACTGGGCTTTAGAAGCAGAGATTTGAGTTAGAATTCTAGTTCTGTTATTTACAACTCTCTCTCTCTGTGTGTGTGTGTGTGTGTGTGTGTGTGTGTGTGTGTGTCTGTGTGTGTGAGAGAGAGAGAGAGAAACACTGACACAGAGAGACACAGGCAAGACAGAACAAGTGAGGAGAGAGAAAACAACGACTTCTTGGCATCTAAAATACCGTGAGGCTGACGTAAGGAAAGAATTCCCTGTGTAGGGAGGTGGGAAGAATGCTGAGTGTTAACATCAGAGATCTGCATTAGGATTCTGGCTCTGTCATTTACATCTGGGGGCGGCAGGGAGCAGGTGCAGGAGTGGCAGGGGATGGAGGAGACACAAGAGACAGGAGATGAAGATGGAAAGGAGGAAGGGGAAGCAGGAGGGAGAGAGGACCCAGCAAACAGCCTGGGTAAGTTACAAAGCCTCTCAGAGCTTTGGTTTGCACATGGAGAAAACAAGGTTCCAACTATATCCCCTGGAACCTGGGACAGCTGTGAAGACCAAGTGTGAGCTTACTGGCCGAGCACTTGGTGCAGATGATTACTCAACAGCAACTGCCAGGACAGCCAGAACCAGTCTCTTCTGCACCTCACCCAGCCCTCCTACTCAATTTCACCTGTCAGTGCTATTTTGTTCGCTCCCAAATGTTTGCTTCACAGGGCTCCTTATGCACCTGGGTGGCCCTGCCTCAGGTGCCCTAGAGGACAGGGCTGTGATGCACAGATGTGAGGCCCCAGCTATCACCTCCCTGTGAGCTGACCAGGGTCTCTGTAGCGGTTTCCCCTGATGAGCCCCTCTCACAGGACCCCAAGAGTCCTGGAAAGGCGTCATTCTGCTGCACCTAGGTCAGTGCTTAGAACCATGACTCAGGGTAACTGATGGTTCTGCTCCTGGTGCTGATGGAGGCTTATATTATCTCAAGCTCCCATGTAGCTCTGGGCTGGAGCTGTGTGTCAAGCTGGTGCCCTCCATAGCATTCAACCAAAAAAACCACCACCCCATTCACGGAGGCACAGGGAGGGAGGCTGGGTCATTTGCTCAGGGTTCCAGGAGGAGCCAGGATTCAGACTCTGAAGAAAGACTGTCTGGCTACAGGCCTGTGTCTGGGAAGAGCCCTGGGTGGCACAGAGGCTGCATCCGGGCTCATCTTACCTTGGTGAAGGTCAGACAGTCCTTGTCTTGGTCTTTGTCCTTCATCTCGAAATCATAAAGTGCTTTTCCCTGGGGTGGGGCATGTGGCAAGGGCTGGATGCACTGGATATAGCTGGCTGGGAGGAAGCCCTGTGTGCCGTGCAGCTCGCCGTGGTACCACTGTTCATCCACCTTGCGCCGCAGGACGATGATGTCCCCCTTGTTGAACTTGAGGTCGCCAGGTTCCTTCCCCTCATAGCTGTAGAGGGCCTTGCCATAGGGAAGCAGGCAGGGATTCTGCAAGCAAGAGACAGCATGTGGTCACCGGGCATGCCCCTTCCCAACGCCCACAGTGGATGTGCCAGGGCAGGCCGGGGCTTCCCAGGGGCTTTCTGTGTCCTGGGGGTGCATACAGAGTGCCCTGCAAGTGGAAAATATTTTAAAGAAACAGCCTGTCACAGGAAGACGCACATTCCGAGGCCCCACTGAGATAAGAGGGTCCCCATCCTAGCCATTCCTTCTAAAAAGGGCACTGTCTGGGGCCTTCGACACAGACAAGTAGGTGCTGGCTTATCTTCATTTACAGATGGGGACACTGAGGCACAGAGAGGGAAGGTGACTTTCCCAAGGCCCACACCTAGGAGCAGTACGTAGAATCTGAACCCAGGGGGTCTGGGCTTGGAATGTCTTACCCAATACTCTGTGCTGAATCGTTTTCCATTGGTTCCTATTTCTCAGGGATTTTAGTCTAAGAAGCTGCCAGATTTCTAGCAAGTATCCGACAATTTTTTCTTTACTTCATCTACTGAATAGTCACAGCAACTCAGAGCATGCTCCAGGGGTTGAAGCTGAGCAGCAGACATGCATGGCATCCATCGTGCTGAGCGTTCCACTCCGCGGACTCATGGCCAGCGGCACACACACGAGGACGATGACAAACAGCCTGTGTGGGGCACAGGGGCCATGCCCAGGTGCAGGGGTTCTAACAAGCAGTCCCCGGCCATCACAGACCCCCAACCATGACACACAGCTTTCTGCTGCATGTACTTGTAGCAGTCTGTTCCAGAAGTACAATTGTTCAAGGGCATAAGACTGTATCCTCCTAACATTAGTGATGCTCTTTTATCCGTCAGAGGTTAACCAACCCGTCTGCACCTGTTCTGCCATCCTCGGTCTCAAACCATGACTAGCTCTGAAATCCAAACAAGATTCTAAGCTGCTTCTGCTTGTCAGCAATAAGGAGCCTGTCAAAGAATCCCGAAACTGATGTGATGTCTTCGTCCACTTCCTGGGCTTCTCTAACTGGCCCTGTCTCATCATGTCCATCTGGCCACATGGGCCTCTCTCCTTTTCCTTTATGGGTGGCCAATACCTGCTCAACTGTGGGAGCTTTGCCAGAGGTCAATCCTGTGCTAGAGGAAAACCAAAGGAAAGCCTTGCATTGTTCGGGTGTCAATACCCAACGATTTTCCTACCAGAAGCCGCATTTTCTCACCAGGGCTGCCTATGCCAAGGAGTTCTTCAGTATTCGAATCAATCAATAGAAGCACAAAAGCCTGAAGCAGTAGTACATCGAAAAACTCTTTGTAGAGGACTTAATAGCATGTTGGCAACTCAATCATTCTACATTTATGTTTCAGCAACGTCAAATGACAGCAGTTAAGAGAGAGCCTGCTGGCAAATTGACAAACAGCCACCACTAACCAATTAAACAGTAACACCAGAGGATTTTTCATTGCAGAACTGGAAGAGAAAAAAAAATCCATTTGCTTCCAATAATACTCATTCTGGATAGCTTTGTAGTGTGAGCACAATAGTGTGTAACGAGCCCCAATTTTAGAGAGCGGAGGCAAGGGGTAATTTGCAAGACAAGCACTGTGATCAGAAAAAATTGGAAGGGGCAGTTGGCTGCAGGCCATCAGAATAATTCCACTGCCACACAGGGGCCACTCAGCCGCCAGCCAGGGAATCTTAATTCGGGACAATTTGGTCTGAAGATATTTTTTGGCTGTCACAACCGGAAGGTGGGGTGCTACCAACATGTAACAAATAAAGGCCAGGGACATTGCCAAACACCCTGCATGCCCAGGACAGCCTCTGCCACAAAGAATGACCCAGCCCAGAGCATCAGCAGGTTAAGAAACCCTGGCCCAGCCTGTTTGGTTAAATTTACAAAGAAGAGTAAGGTTCCTTGTTCTAATAGAACTTAGTCTACAAATACTTAAAAGTTAAATATAACATTTATTTTCATGATGGGAGTATTTTCACTATTGGCTACATGGAGACACTTAGATATCCATCAAGGTAAGCGGCTTTAAAGGGATGGTAAGAAAAGAACATGCTGTGAAGTTGAAAAATCAGCCTCAACAAGATGCACACAAAAAACCTTTATTTGTCAGGGAGTGACTCCATTTCCTTTCATTCCCAAATCACAAGGGTGAGGCTTAAAAGCCGTGTTATAAGAGCTACAGACTCGGTGGCTGTTTGGCAACTTTTGCTATCATTGGTAACAACGGTGGGCAGGAAGGGCCAGCTTTGCATCTGCCTACACACTGCACTCCCTTCTTTGGCCGGCTTGTGCTATCTGAGCACACACATCTCCCTGCGATGCCCCTGTGAGAAGGGGACACTGTGTTTCCTTTGTGGCCTCCCCACCATCAGCCTTCTCTAGACTGCTTGACATAAAGGCCACCTGAAGACACCACTCACACCCACATTGTGTAACTGCAGCCCCAACTTAGGTAGTGTGGCAGGGAAAGCTGGGGTGTAGGGCCAGAGAGACTGAGGCATCTTCCACCAGGCAGCCTGGGGCTGTAGGCCACCACCCAGGACAGAGACACTGCGAGGCACACACTCCTGAGTCCCGGGGATTCTGTCTTTCACGGATTCTCCAGAGGGACCATGGCCTCACTGGTATCAGCACTGTGGCCTGCAGGCCTCCCTGACGCCCCCCTTCACTGACGCAGACCCCAGCTAAACCTGCCTCTGTGCCAGTGGCTCTCAAATCAACCTGTGCCTGTGATGTCCCTTCTGATCAGGGAACTTGATGTGAACCCAGATGCCTGCTTGACGGCTCTGCTGGCTGTCCGCAAGCTCCTAGAGGCCGTCTGTCCCTCCAGCCCTACCTCCTCTGGCCATGGAATACCCCACTCAGCTGCTTGGCAAGGGCCTTCAGTCATCCCTGTGCCCACCCTTTCCCTTGGCCTGGGCACTCCTCCTGCCAACTCCACCTCTGAGCTCTCACCCAGAGGGCCGTGCACCCTCCCACTCCCGCTGCCTTGCCTGTCATCTCTCTGCACCCAGTGCAAACCTCCTCCAGTGGTCTCCTGGCCCATCAGCCTGTCATGGGCTGGATGCCCAAATGCAGGGCCAAGCTCATGCACCTGCTGCTTATGAGCTTCAGTGGCTGCCTGATGACCTCAGGGGATCTGAGCTCCTTGGCACAGCAGCCGAGGTCCCCTATGCTGGCCTCAGCACACCTGCCCGGCCACGGCAGACAGCATCCTCAGTCATGAGAAGTCTGTGCTTCTGGAACCTGGAACATGCAGGGCTTTGCAGACAGAGCTCCATGCTACTTCCTCTGCCCTTCTCACTCCCTCCAAAATCCACACTGCTCCCCCGTCACCACCTGTGCCCTCCTAATTCCATCAGCACCCATGAGCCACTCACCAGCCTTCCTAACTCCATCAGCCACCTTCCTAATTCCTTAGCTTCTATGCTACCAAGGCCCCCAGGAAGAGACTATGCTGTTCACTCTGATGACCCCAGGACCCAGGAGTGTTCTCCCTGCATAGCAGGTCCCCTCTATATGCTGTTAATTCAAAGGCACTCAGGTTAGTCCTGAGTGAGGCCTGGATGGGGATGCAGCGGGGAAAGTTAGAAAAGAAGGATCCGGGGACGGGTATGGTGGCTCACGCCTATAATCTTAGCACTTTGGGAGGCTGAGGATGGAAAATCACTTGAGGCCAGGAGTTTAAGGTTAGCCTGGGCAACACACTGAGACCCTATCTCTAGAAATAACATATTTTTTAAATAGGCATGGTGGCAAGTACCTGTAGTCTCAGCTATTGGGAGGCTGAGGCAAGAAGACTGAGTGAGCCTGGGAGTTCGAGGCTGCAGTGAGCAATGATCGTACCACTGCACTCCAGCCTAGGTGACGGAGCAAGAACCTGTGTCTAAGAAAAAAAAAAAAAAAAAAAGGAAACCAGGGCAGGAGCAGGGCAGAAGCAGGGGCAGACTGGAGATTTTATCCCTGGCCACCACTCCACAGGTGGTGACCCACCTGCTGGCCCCAACCCACCTGCTGGGCTCGAGTCTGAGACTGACAGCATGACTCTCAGAGCAAGCAAGCTGTGAGAGCATGCAGGCTCCAGGTGGGGCCTGTTTGCCTTGCTGGCTGGTGAGCCAGGAGGAGAAGTGGGGAAGGGTAGGGGACAGAGAAGGTGGGAGAGAGAAGGCAAGAGAGCCCCCTGTATCCCCATCTCAGACGGCCAGACTCAGATTGGACAGAGCAAAACCAAGAAGGGGAATGAACCTTTTTAAGATGCAGGACACATTTCTGAGGGAAAGAAAAAAAAAGTCAAGGAAGGTGCCGAGAGGCAGTTTATTTGGAGGAGCAGAAGCAGCCAGAAACTGGATCTCATCAGGAAATGCTCACATGGGTAACACCCAGCACCTCCAGAGTCTTTCATCTTCAAAGCCCTTTATAAGATTAACTAATTAGTGCATGGAAGGGGCCTAGGGCAGGCAGATGCTATTGTGGGGGAGAAAAGACTTCTGCCCATTTCACGGCAACAACCTGGAGGCCTCTATGTCCCAGCCTCCACACCCACCCAGGAGGGTGGGCAGCTGCTCCAGAGCCTGTTTGCTTTCTGCCCACAGACCTGTTTGCAAGAACTTCTCACACTGCGGCGTGCTCCCCTTTAGAGGAATTCCATTCAAACACTGTCACTAAGCCACATTATTTGGGCTCAAGACATTAAGAAAAAGAAATAAGTGCTTGCTTCGGCAGCACATATACTAAAATTGGAACGATACAGAGAAGATTAGCATGGCCCCTGTGCAAGGATGACACGCAAATTCATGAAGCGTTCCATATTTTTATAGAATATTTCAGTTCTAGGAAATAAAACCAGTTGATTACAGCAAAAAAAAAAAAAAAAAAAAAAAAAAAAAAAAAAAAAAAAAGAAAAAGAAATAAAAGAAAAAACGAAACGAAAACCCATCTGGGATGCCTACAAGACAGTTAACATCAGCCACCCCTACAAGGCATTAATAATAATTAAAACTTATAATGTCAATTTCATGGCTCATTACTCAGATGTGGCACACACATCTTCCTCTGGGCTTAATGTCCTACCCGTGGAGACAGTGCTCACGTGGGCACAACGGCACCATCTCCGGCTTCTACTGGAATCAGGCAAGTGGCAGTAGGCTCTAATGAATGTGCTCCTGACACCCCTGGTTGGGACTCTCGGGCAAGCCGTACCCCTGAGTAAGGGTGGGTGCCAGAGCCGGCCTGCAGCGTGGGGAGGGCACGACCCCCACTGGCCTATTCCAGACCTCCCCACAAGCTGGGGTGGAGAGCGTGGAGCACCGGCTCCCTGTGTTTAAGACCCTAAGGATGCAATCTTTCAAGGAGAGCACTTGCCACGGCTCTCACCACCTGCTTTCAACAGAGGGCCCCCTCCACGATTAGCCCATCAGGACAGATTCTCGCCTGTTTTGCTCACTGCTGGATGCCCCGCTGCTGGCCTGACACAGATCATATGCTCCATATATCTACTGAACAAATGAACATACAGACTAGCAAACCAGTCCCCTGGGACTGAGGCCTTGGCTCACAGCCTCTATCTGGCCCAATATTTTTCCCAAAATATGAGATTCACAGTCCATGTGGCCCAAGATCCTGTTGCTAATAGCAGCTGGGCCTGGAGGAATGGGGAAAATTCCAGGGATGGCTGATGAGAAGTGGGGCATTCTAGCCAGAGGTTCAGCCCATGTAAAGGCCCGGAGTTATAGATGGACACAGGGTCTGCCCACCTGCAGTCTCCAGACCTGTATAGCACAGCATGTGGCCAGCAGAAGAGTATCAGGAAGATGAACACATTCGTCCAAAGGCCCTGGAGGGTGAGACCCTAATTGTATACACACCAAGCACTGCAGGGGCTGAGAATGGGGCAGAGACAGCTAATGACCCCTGATACCCACTCTCTGCTTCTTTTGTCTGTGAGAATATTCCAAATTTCAACTGAGGTCAAGCTTCCAGCAGAAGCCTTCATTTTCCAGCCTTGCCTGCAGGCAGCCCTGGGTAGGTGTCCACATTTCTGTCCATAGAATGCAAGTGAAAGTGATTCCTGCACATTCTGGAGCATGTTTTATGATGACATGCATAAGGAAATCTGCCTTCCCACGCGCTGCATGGTAGACATGGTAGGGTGGGCCAGTTTTTCCATCAAATATTATGCTCAGAGCAAAGGGGGAAGAAACCTGGGTCTTGGGATGACCTTGCAGAACACACCCCCGTACCATGAAATAAGAAAAAGGAAACTTGATCTTAGCTGAGCCATCACGTTTTGGGATCTCATTCACAGCTTAGCTTATATTCTGACTCACTCAGGAAGTCTCAGGTGTATTTACAATTTCTTTAGCTCGTAAGCATTTTTCAAGCCAAGGCATTGACTTTCCTAGCACTGTTGAGGGTTATCATTTATGTGCTGTCATCTTTGAATAGCACTTTCAACCCAGAGACTCTCAGATTTAGAAAAGGCACGACTCTTGGCCTTACCTTATTTTAAATAATGTATTTACCAGAGTGTACCCCATCTTCCAGTTTATAGATTTAATCTGCGATGAAGAAGTTTGTTACTGTATCACACTGCAACCAGAGGTTCCCAGGTTTTCGTTTTACAGATAACTATATTTCGAGTTCCTTTGTCCCTTTTTCTCATTCAAAGCTGCCTGTTGGGCCCAAACTTTTTGTTTCATCCCCTCTATTCTTCTGACAGATTCTTCCTTTCCCATATTTGCACACTCATTCATCCAAGAATTGAAGAATTGATGAAATAAGACAAAGAAGAAAAACACAACTTGCCCTTCAAACACAGAGTGATGAGGCCACTACTAAGCTGTTGCGTGGGATGCAACTGTGAAGACATAAATTGTCTACAGCCAAGAGCTGCCTGTAGCCGTTTCATGTTGCAGCCAGATTGGAGAGGATTTAAAAGCAAATTTTTTTTTCTTCCTTTTTTTACTTTTCCCAGACTTTGTTGTGGCCTGTTTCCCTGTTGCACCAAAGCAGCGGTTAGGTCATCTGCGGTGGCCTTAGAATGCACCTTTTGACAAAGTGCCTTGGGCTTAGTTTTCCCATAAACCAGAGATAATCAAATCTGCCCTTCCATGCTTCTTAGTATGCTGAGAATAAAACTGATGATACGAAAAGAGCTTTGTGTCTCTTAATGAAGAAGGAGCTATAAAAACAATGATCATTGACTACTTGCTGAGGCAAACAGATGTTCCAGGACTCTGGGTGCCGGGGCCAGGAAAGGCAGATGCTTCTAAGTGTAGAAAGTGGTCAGTTGTGATCCCTCTCCATGCACTGCAGCAAAAGTCAGATGGGAGAACTGAGGACCGCCCCTCCAGCATCTGCCCATATTCACTGAATAAGTGAATTCAGCAAAGAACCAACGCATGGTCCTTGGGTGCAGACCCTCTCTCAACCTCAGGGTTGAGGTATGCACTTCTCTGGGTTCCAGCGGTACTGGGGCTCTCATCCAGACCTTGCCCCTTCCTGTCCTGAGCACCTCCTGTGTGCCTGCTGCTCCTACCTCTACCTGCGAGACCCACAGGATCCTTACAGCAACCCTGTGAGCTTGGCCTTATATTATCTGCACTTTACAGATAGGAAATTGGGGCACAGTGAGGTCCAGTAACTTGCCCAAGGTCCGAGAGGCAGGACTGGACCCAGGTGGTCTGACCTCCCAACCTGTGCACTGCCGGCTACACACATCACCCCCTCAAAGTAACACAGCCATTATTTAGCTGCTACTCCCCACCAGACACTCCTGATAACCTGATTACTGCTCACAGGACCCCTGTGAAATAAGAATTATGGTCCTTTTGTAAGTGAGAAAAATGCAGCAAGGTGGGCAAATTCCTCAGCATCACAGAGCGTGTAACCCGACAACCAGCTTCCAACCACCTGCCTCCTCCTCACTCCCCCAAAAGGCGAGGGAAGCCTCTGTGGAGCCCTGATAATTATCTGTTTAATTATGGAAGGAAAAGGGCAGCTGTAGGTCGGTCATCCATTAAGCCAGGAGGATCCAGATCTGTTTACATTTATCCAATTCAGAGATGCATTGCTCACTTCCTCACTTTCTGGGAAGAGATCCCACGCTGTGAGCTGGTATTTGCAGTGTTCCCAGGCATGTTCTGATAATGTGTACTTAGAGGAGCACTTGAGCAAGTCCCCAGCAGCCACCGGGCACCTTGAAAAGTGTTCCTGGATCCCTCCCAGGGAACAAAGGCCTCGCTACCTGCAACCCCTGCAGCCCTACCCAGGCACCCTCCAGGGCCTGAATCCAGCTGATGCCTGGCCGGCCCCATCTCCCACCCTTCCACCCGCCCTTTGGGCAGCACACTCACGAGGGCCTCCTTCGTAGGTGGCCTCAGGTCAATGGGGCCTTGCACTGGGGACCTGGATCTCCAGCCACCTCAGAAGACCAAGAGGACAGGAGGGAAGGGAAGGAGGGGACTAAAGGCAGAGGATTCCTTGTAGGTCCTTATTTCAATCCAAACGAACCACCACATCATCTTAATATATAATTTTTCATGTCATTATTTTCATGTTACCCCCCCCCCAAAAAAAAAAAACAGTTGACCCTTGAACCAACATGGGTTTAAACTGCAAGGGTCTACTTATAAGTGGATTTTTTTCAATAAAAGTTATACCAAGTGTGCCTCCCTTCTCTGCCTCCCTGTCCACCTCCTCTACCTCTTCTCTGCCTGAGACAGCAAAGCCAACCCCTCCTCCTCCTCAGCCTACACAACGTGAAGATGATGAAGATGAAGACCTTTATGATGACCCACTTCCACTTAATGAGTAGTAAATATATTTTCTCTTCCTTACAATTTTTTAAGTAACAATTTCTTTTCTCTAGCTCGCTTTATTGTAAGAGCACAGTATATAATGTATAGTTCTTCCAAGATACGTGTCGATCAACTGTTTGTGTTATCAGTAAGGCTTCTCTGGTCAACAGTAAGCTCTTAGGAGTTGAGTTTGCGGGAGTCAAAAGTTACATGCAAGACTGGGCGCAGTGACTCACACACTTTGGGAGGCCGAGGCGGGTGGATCACTTGAGGTCAGGAGTTCAAGACCAGCCTGGCCAACATGGTGAAACTCCGTCTCTACTAAAAATACAAAAATTAGGAGTGGTGGCACATGCCTGTAGTCCTAGCTACTTGTGAGGCTGAGGCAGGAGAACTGCTTGAACTCGGGAGGCAGTGGTTGCAGTGAGCCGAGATCATACCACTGCACTCCAGTCTGGGCGACAGAGTGAGGTTGTCTCAAAAAATAAAAATAAAAAGTTACACTCAGGTTTTTTACTGTGCTGGGGGGAGTTGCCCTAACTCCTGCATTGTTCAAGGGTCAAGTGTAATACAAAAAGGTAAGAAAAAATAAAGCATCTGTGAGCATGTAAAAAAAATAAGTTTCCCTAACAATCTGGCTCAAATGACAAAGGAAAGAGGCCTGTGTTAGAACTGGGTCCCCAGCGCTCAAGGAGTTTTGAGGGTGGCCATGAAGCTTCTTGCAGAAGAGCTCAATTCTGCCACATCCTGCCTGCTCCATGCCTCAGTTTCCACACCTGCAAAACAAGCGTGCTAAGTATCTGTCTCACAGGGATCCTAAATGTGAGATCAAATGAGTTAATACAGATGAGTTACTCGTCACAGTGCCTGGCACACTGTAAGTACCAAAGGATGGTCTCCTGTTGGTAGCAAATAACTTCTGACTGGGGAAGCTACCAGACAGCAGCACACAGTGTGTTTACTGAAGTTCTCCACATCACATGACACACAGACTGGCAAGCTCCATCAAAAACAGAAGGAGGCTGGGTGCGGTGGCTCATGCCTGTAATCCCAACACTTTGGGAGGCCGCAGCAGGCAGATCACTTGAACTCAGGAGTTCCAGACCAGCCAGGGTAACATGGCGAAATCCCATCTCTACAAAAAACAAAAATTGGCCAGGCGTGGTGGTGCATGCCTGTAGTCCCAGCTACTCGGGAGGCTGAGGTGGGAGGATCACTTGAGCCCAGCAGGTTGAGGCTGCACTGAGCTATGATTATGCCACTGCACTCCAGTTTGGGTGACAGAGTGAGACCCTGTCTCCAAAAAAAAAAAAAAGAAGGAGCAAAACAAACCTGACCACCAAGATAACTCACCTGGTAGCATACAGCATATGCTGATAGCATATGGCCCAGCCATTCAAGGAGGTCCTAAAAAGGAAGGTTCTTCCACCAACAGATGATGGACTTCCTAGCAAATGTGCTAAAAGGCTTGGGGAAGCTCCACAGACCTCTTGGGCAGGGTGGAAACGCTGAGAGTGATCCCGTGAACAGGGGTGCCTCCGGGACAAACGCCCTTGCCTGCACAGTCCCTTATCACCATTTGAGGAAAACATTTTCGCCATATGCGAGGGGGTGGCCACAGTGCAAGGCGCTGGGGACACCACACACAGGAGGACCTAGCCTTGGATGTAGAGAAGTTACAGGACAGATGGGAGCAGGGCCACGATGGGGCCAGCAGCCCGATGCGCCCTGCACCAGGGCTCCCGGCAGCCCTGCTGTGGGGAGAGGAGAGGGTCCCGGGACCAAGGGAGCCCAAGCTCTTACCTCTCAATACAGATAGGTCCAAAGGCTTTTACAAATCTTTAAATCATGTGGCCAATCTCAGGAAAAAATCACCCAATGAGCCAGTTCATACCTCCCTCTCTAGAAAGGCATTTAAGATACATAACACAAAAATGTGAAAACTACAAGTCCTGAATTTACATTTAGGATACTAAATACGGTTTGCTATTATGTTAAAGATGTTAAGCCTGAATCAAAGCATACCTAATGGTTTGGGCTTATTTCACATAGATATTGCATTTGTCTGCTTTACACTAATTCTGCAATTTGCTGCCCACAGAGGATGATGGTCTGGCTGTCAGGGATGCAGACGGCCCTTTGCTCTGTGACAGGAGGAACTGTGCAGAATTCTTCACGGCACCAGGCATTGATGGATACGGTTGGAGCAGGAGAGGTTCCCTTGGCATCCCATTTCCATGTTGATTTATATAAATCCTTAACTCCAGGTATTTAGTTACAAAACGCTTTGCCAACTTTGTAATGGAAATCTCCAAAAAATTGGATGTTACAGTTGCTTTTATAGACTTAAGGTGAACTTCATAAGTAAGTTATTAATGCAAATAGTCTCACTGCAGAGAAACAAACAAATGCTCTCCTGGGTCGCTGCAAAGAGCATTTGCCTCAACGTGGTGGAAACACTGCCCAGGGCTGGCATCATCATCCTCCCTTGGAAACTGGTTCCTTCAAGAGCAGCCTGCGGGGTACACGGGGCCTCACAGCGAGTCCTCAGCACGTGCTAGCTGTGGGCACGCCAGGACATTTCTTTGTACCCAAGGGAGAAACTTACTGGTGGCAGCTTCCCTTCCAAATGTATTTTGCATGCTAGTGAGTCAATCCAGTTATTTTCCATTCTATCTTTGAGGAATTTCTTCTTGAAGCCTTCACACTTTAACGTGACTTTGTAAACTCATTTTAAAGTAAAAATGGGTCTTTGGTTGTCGTTTTACCTAGTCTAGAGAACAAGACGGCCTTCCCAGCATGACACCTCTTCCCCAGTGAGGGAGAATCCTTCTCCTGCAGGCCAGCTTCTAGGCACATGGTGATTTTTGAACTTCCTAAAGTAGTAAGTATTTTTGACTTATCTTAAGATATTAAATATTTTTGAACTTCCTAAAATATTAAAGAGCTTACTAGGCCTGCCTGAATTTTCAAAATGTAGGGAGAGGAATGCCTTCCACGCTAAAGCTTTTCCTGATGGGTTCCAGATGTTGCCAGTCACTCACATCAGCCCGAATGTCTTGACAACATCATGCTATCAGTCTCACCCACATATCCCACTCCCAGCCCCCTAATGTCTTTTTTTTGTTGAGTTGCTTCATTCATAAATACATCTTTCACATTCATTTTATGCTTTCAAGTTTTCTAAGCATTTTCATAGGCTTTATTTAACTTCCATTCTTATCCTCTCTACAGCCGTGTAAGGTGGGAAGTGGTTTTAGGACATTTATGCAGTTTTGTCAGCAAATTGGAATGAGTGCCCGTTACTTGCGGGGTGTGGTTCTGGCATGGCGTTTGGGAGTGAACAAAACACTCAGAGGTCCCCACCCGGGTGGAGTTTATGTTCCAGCCAGGGGGACAGCAACAAAACATACAAATAAGTAAAATCTAGAGAATGTCAGAAAGTAGTTAAGTACTAAGGGGACACATAAACCAGGGGAGGGGACATGAACACTGGGATGGGGATAGGGTGAAATCTTAGAACATCGTCACCGAGAAGGTAACTGAGCAACACGTGGATGAGCAAGGGATAGTGGACGAGCATGTCCCAGCCCTGAGGAGCAGAGAGGAGGCGGCATATGGAAGAGGCATGGGCTTCCCAGGGTGGGGACTGTGGAAGGGCTGGAACAGCCCAGCAAAGACTCAGAAGGAAATAAACGCCATTGAGAGTTTTCAATGTGGAAACTGAGGCATGTGGAGAGGATAAAGAGCCAGCCGAGAAAACATGCTAGAAGGAGCCGTTCTCATGCGGGATGGGTGAGGGGCCATGCCCCACAGTCCCCACAGCTGCTCCTCTGAGGTGCGTAGGCCTCGGAACTCTAGATCAGGAGCAAGGAATGGGTAACACCCAAGGATGCCGCAAAACGTCCTGACGAATCTGCTCCGAGAACAGGAAATGTTCGGTTTTGAAGCAGGGAGTGGTATGACCACGATGATCCTAGGCAGAGACAAAACCGTGTCTTCAGTGATCGGGGAGGACATGTAAGTCGCCAACGCGGTGACACAAATCGCGTTCTCAGAGCCTCGCACCAGGATGCATGGCCTGGGAAGGCACGCAAAGAGTTAAAAGCAGAACCTTTCCTGGAAGGCCAGCCTAAAAAGCAAAGAGAAGGGGACTCAGGGGCTTCTCAATAAAAACGCTGGGTTCTGCAAATATGTAGTCCACCTGTCTCGGAAGTTCTATTGAGGGGATCAAGTGGCACATAACATTCTAGTTGGAGAAGCAGAGAGGAACAGAGGCAGGAACAAACTCCTTCAGCAGCCTCTGCGGCCCATCACCTCCTGTTCTCACGAGTTGAAGAGGCATATTTTGCAGCTTTTTCTCCCTGTGTCTGTGTGTCTCCTTTCCCTCTTGTCTGCATTGTTAAGAAGTGTGACTTCCCGTCTCCATGCTGCCATCCCCCGCTGGAATCAGCGCAGTGGACACTGTGGCTGCCTCACTTCATCCCTGGCATCCCTGGAGTGGGTGAGGGTTCCCCTGCCGGCTGGCACCACTAGCACCCTTCCTTTAGCCAACCCAGTCTGTGCCCTTATTGTGAGGAAAGTCAGCAGGGTTCTGGGCCAACAGGAAGCCAAGACACCCACAAGGCTGTGTTTCCTATGGGAGGTACCCTGATGATGAGGTGGTCTTTATTTTTATTTAAGATTTTTTTTTTTTTTTTTGGAGAAAAAAAAACAAAGAACAAAAAAACTCTGTCACCCAAGCTAAAGTCAAGTGGTGTGATCATGGCTCACTGAAGCCGTGACTTCCTGGGCTCAAGCAATCCTCCCACCTCAGCCCCTCGAGTAACTGAGACTACAGGTGCATGCCACCACACCTGGCTAATTTTTTCTATTTTTTTTGTAGGGATGGGGTCTCACTATGTTACAGCCCAGGCTGAACTTCTGGGCTCAAACAATCCTCCCACTTTGGCCTCCCAAAGCTCTGGGATTATAGACGTGAGCCACTGAACCTGGTTTTGAGGTGATCTTCAAATGCAGAATTGTCTGTGATTTGAGGAAGCGACTGGACTTTCCTAAAGTCTTAGAAACCTGCCCGCCTCCTTAAAAATTTAACACATTATCACTTGTCAGAAAGTACTCTGAGCATGTCCTCATTATTAATTCTTCTGAACTTCATAGCAACCTTAGGAGACAAGTATTATTTTGGTGATATCATCATTATATCATCATAATTATACTTATTAACACTATTATAATGGAGATATTATCTCCATATTATCTCCATTTTACAGTGGAGGAAACTAAGTCACAGAGAGGTTAATTATCGTGCTCAAGGTCGTGCTGCCAATACGTGGCAGAGCTGGGATTTAAACCCTGGCAGTTTGGTTTCAGAATTTGTGTCCTTATCTTCTGTGCCAGCGGTCAGCAAACTTTGTCCTAGTGGAACGAGGTGGCTTTGTGGGCCATCAGTGTTAGCTGTGACTATTCAGCTCTGCCATTGTAGCAGTCAGAGCTCCATAGATTCCATGTAAATTAGTGGGTATGATTGTGTTCCAATAAAACTTTACTTACACAAACAGGTGGGATATGCTATGTGTGAAACCTCACTTTGTATACTGTGAAAAGTGATCTCAAGTCCAGGATGACTGACTAAGGTTAGGCTTGTTTTATTTTGTGTTTTTAAAAGCAAGAATCTCAACGGATTCACTTTCTTAACATCTGATGCTGAAACCAATACATTACATTGATCACATTCAGTTTCTTGTACATTTCAGCAATGAATATATCCAGCAATGATATGCTAGGGCTTTTTTAAAAGGTGAAACTAATCACCCTGAACTTGAATTCTCAACTGCAGGCAGGAGAATGCCTGAACCTGACAGATACAGGTAAGTCCATCATTCCTTTCCAAGGTGCAGGCCTGGTGCTGCCGCGAGCAAGATCAACCCTGGGACTTGAGCTAGGGCTGGAAACTGAGCTCTCTCCTGGAATGCACTGAGGCAGCACTGGAGCTACAGGGCACTCACGCGCATTCCCGATCCCAGGCTGCCGAAGAGGAATACATGACCCAGCTGGCTAGGCTGTCTTCTGCATCCTGCTGATGTCGGGACCACCAAGGTCTCACTGTCACAGTTTATTTCCTCCCATCAAAACAGCTCAAAGGAATCCATTGGTTTCTGATCATTTATTCTATAAGGCAAGAAACACTTCAACACTTTTGTGAGGACACAATTAACATACCGTGCATGTTAACAAGGGTGATTCCGAGTCCTATTTCTCACCACCCACACTGGCACCTGTGCCTCCACACACTAACCCTGGGGGCGGGGTGGCTGCTCCTGGATATGCTCTGTAGGAAGCTCGGCAGGAATCACTCAGAAGGGTGACTCATCACTCCATCCTTTCCCGCCTGGCAAATTAGAGGATGTTCCACCCACGGGGCAGCCCTGGCTTCCTTAGCACAGCACGGTGAGCTAAGAAAGGCAGAACTGTCTAGACCAGAGAGGGCTGAACGGGGAGCTCAGGACAGGAGAAAGCTCTGTTCCTCACACATCCTGGGACCCCTTAGGGGCAGAGGCAGCAAAGGAGCCTTGTGCTACTCCTGCTGCACTCAGCCCCAAGCCCATCCAGGAAGACCTGCACCCTGCTCGGGGTGCTGGGGGAATCGCAAGAGTGTCAGAGCTGAGCTACAGGCTGAGAAGGAAGGAGCAAGTGCAGCACCCCTGGGTGCAATTCTCAGAACACAGAATCAGGAGGAGGAGCTCTCTCAGGAGAGAGTTGGGGTGCCAGAGGGAAATAGGCGGATCAGCAGGTTTCTTCTACCCTGAACTCAGAGAGGCAAGAAGGTCTGTTAGGGGTCCCACGGGGCAGCTTGCAGAGGGCTCCGGGCCGCAGATGCTTCCCTCTCATGACTAAAGCGCCTCTCTGGTGCTGTTTACCAGCAGGCTTGGCCAATGTCTATGCTAAACAGAAGCACCCAAAAGACTGGCAAACACATGCAGTCTTCTCTCTTTAGCTAAAGCAGAAAGCCACAGATTTCCGGTAACCACTGCTCCCAGGCTCAGCCAGCATCCACGACTAGTCACAGACAGTCACAGCACCAGGAAGACCCATCGGAGGATCGGCCAGGTGCTGAGGGTGCAGGCAAACCCCTCCAGAGAGGCAGGGGGCTGCAGCTCCTCTGGTGAGAGGTCTCTCATCAGGGGAGACCCCAGGGGTATTACATGGTGCCCCCGGCAAAGATCTGAACACGAGACTTTTAAAAAATCATCTTAATATTATATTCATTCAATCAGTCACCAAGTACTTATTGGCCACCTAATATGTGCCAGACATGGTTCTAGGAACTAACAAAATAGATAAAGAAAATAGAAACAAAATAGATAAAAACATCTCTACCTAAGGGAGCATACACTTTGTAAGGGGACAGAGACATACACAAAATAAACTATTAAAAATACGTAGTATAGTGAAGACTGTAAGTACTCCAGAGAAAATACATCCAGAAGGAGATTGGAAGGGGGGTAGGGGTTGCAATTTTAAATTCAGGAGGGTGAGAAAGAGCCTGAAGGAGGAGACGGGGGAGCCCTGAGGTTTTGGGAGAAAGTGCTCCTGGCAGGGAGAAGTTGCAAACCTGGTTAAGGCCCCAGTTCTCACACTCCAATCAGTTCACGATGCAAAACAAGGGGAGGGAGAGAAGGGGAGAGGAGGAAGGCAGGAAAACAGGCCAGGTGGCTGTTAATTGATTGCAAATGAGGAACTCATTTGATGGCCAATTCCTGAATCTTCTCTGGCACCCAGCCCTGCGGGACAGGCGGGTGGGGGTCTGTACACAATATCAGGAAATTTCAGCTTCAAGAAATAAGACACCCGGCATTCTCCATGCTCCAGGGAACAGATCCAAAAGTAAAGGATGGGGAAGAATGAAACTGCTTTTGAGTTTATCTCCTAGCCATCTTGGAAAGAGCTTCTGCTATGCTGGAAGGAAAAGCAGAGGAGTCCTTTTTAGATTTTGGGTGAAAGTCAACAGATACTACAATAACTCCAAACACCTGGCTTTTTATATGGACTTAGACCATGAACTAATGTATGGCACAACTTTTATTCAACACACACTTCCTGGGGACTTCCACTGCACACACTGTGCAAGGTGCCAGACACAGATGAGTGACTTGCAGATCCTTACCAGAGGAATCGGTCTCTTAAGAGGGATCCTGCTTATTGATGAAACCCAGGGTGAGAAGACACATACCTCTTTAGGAGTGTGTGGGGAATGAGGGTGTCCAGTTGTGTATCTGTGTATGTATCTGAATTACCTTTATCCACCCATCTCTCCATTTATTTGTTTATTCATCCATCCGTCATGTATCCATCCATCATTCATCCATCCATCCATCCATCACCCCTCAATCTATCATCCCTCCCTTCTGTCTCTCCCTCCATCCATCCGCCACACATCCATTGATCCACCATCCATCCATCCATCCATCCACCCATGCAAACAGTGATTATCTTGTCTGTGCCAGGCCTGTGTGATGTACTAGACATCTAACAATACAAGGGGGGACACCCCCTGCCCCCATTCTTACAAAGTTCGTAAGGAAGATGGAATGTTTATTTAGAGTCATAATGTATCGAATATACATTACTAAGGAATAATCAACAGGATGAAAGTCTTGGATAATTCTGAGATATGCCCAGACAAGGAAAAAAAAAAAAAAAGAGGGAAGAGACGGAGAGAGATAGGCACAAGAGAAGAATTTTGCCCTTTTTCTTTAGTTTCGCAATAACATCTGAAATGCAAACCAAAATTGAGGAAAAGGCAACATTCTTCTTTCTGCAACCCACAGAGTTGGGGAGACTTACCACACATTCCAGTGGGACAGACACTGGGCAGAAGACATTCCTTCCAGCACATTCCCTCCAAGTATCTCACAGCTGCCCCAGAGTGGGAGCAAAGGAAATGCATGCCCGTGCTACATATATTTCATTACACGTTTTAAACTTTTAAACCATTTGCTCAACTTAGATGAAATCCAATGTTTTTTAAGGGGCAGGATTGTTGACTTCTTCTGGTCAACATTCTCTCAATGCTAGTCAAACTGTCACCAGGACTAGTGGTCTGAGAACCCATTGAAGAAAGTTGCAGTTTATCTGCACCTAAAGTTAAGAGGTTCTGCAGAGACACTTTTGGAAACCATTCACATTCATATAACTTTTATTTCTCTCTTGTGCAGTTCCAAACCTTACAAAACTGGCTGAAGCTGGGTTGAAGGTGGGCTGAAGGTGAGGCTGGGCCTATGTAAGAAAAGACATCTCTGGCCTCGTTTGTGTCACACTCCTGCAATTCATTTCACCTTCCTCCTGCTTTCTTACTTCTTGGCTCTAAATCAAGCTGAGCACTGCCCTCTTGCAGCCTCTAGAAATGTGCAAATCTCTCTGCCAAAGTGTCCTCCCCTGAGGGAGGCCTGTCAGCTCCAGGCTTATCATCAGCCTTCCACCTCTGAAAGTTGCTGCAGGAAGGCTGCACCCCAGGGCAGGGAAGGGAGAATGGGGGGATGTGTTCAGTTGTTCTCCAGCCAGCACAGAGGGAAAGGCATCACTCCAGCCATGGCCTCTGGAACCATTTGAAGCCACTGATTTACATCTCATTGAAAAAGTCTTGGTGAATAACCCCACCTGCAGGTCCACTTGATTCTTTGGGGCCTGACTTTTTCCTCATGTGGATTTGCTCTCAATGCAAAAGTCCTTTCCTTTCCTCTCATGAGTTGTGTTTTTTTCCCAAATCTCCAGGATGTTTCTCAGATGGAGAGATTTAGAAGCAATCGACCAGGCTTCATGGGGTCTGGTCAGAGACTGGGCCTGGTAATTGGGAAAACCAGGAGAAGGCTGAGCTTAGAGGGAACACCAAACGAATGTGCAGAAAAACGACATGAGAGAAACTAATGTAGGAGAGAGGGGGACATTTGGAGATGAAAGAGTAAGAAAAGGAAGAGGTAAGTATTCCCAGAAGAAATGTGAGAGGATTCCAGGCCACTGGACTAAGATGACTGCCTCTGTGGACACATGGCCAATTCCTCAAGAAGACCACAGTGCAGCCACCAGGACGTGGGAGGAAGGACGTGGCCAAGCTTGTCATGACCACCCTGTTAACAACCCCAGGGATGCCTCAGCTCTCAGCCCTGCTCAGAGCGTGGAGAAGGGAACTGGGAGTCCAGGGATATATTTGACACTCAGACATTCCACCTCTGGATAACACTGTGTTCAGGTGAAATATTTTCATGTCCCTGCCACCAAAGTGGTCATGAACTGCTGTGGTTCACACACACAAATGTGGGGGTGAGGAGGACCATACTGACAGATCACAAGACACGGTGATGACCAGGAGCCTACAATGGCAAACGGCATCATCCCACACTGTTTCTGGAATTCCCTTCCTATATCAGTACCATGACCTAGGCATCCTGGATAACCTGGAACACTAGATTAGAAAGTACAAAGGTGATTCTGAATGCACTGTTGAAATCAGAGGCTCACAGCCCCACCTAGAAACTGTTCTTGGAAAAACAAACATATGTGTAAACGAATGAATCTAGCCAAGTCCTCAGATGTAACTACCAGTTTTACAGGAAATACAGGGAATGGAGGAACAGGGGAGACAGTACCATGAGGATGCAGCCCACAGTCAAGGGTGGGGCAGCTCTGCAGGGCAAGGGACTAGGTTCTTCAACAGATTAATGGCATGAAGAAAATAGGGGGAAAAGAGTAGGAACTGCCAGAAATAGAAAGAAGTAAGAGAGATGGAATCCTATGCCATGGGTGGACCTTATTTGAATCCAGGTTTGAACAAAACAACCATAAAAAGACATTTTAGAGACTATGAGGGAAATCCACACATGGACTAATATTAGGCAACTACTGTTAACTCTGACAGTGTGATAACGGTTTGACTGTTTTTGTTTTGTTTTGTTTTGAGACTTCATCTGTTGGTAATACATACTGAAATATTTTAAGGATAAAATAATATGATGTCTGGGATTTTCTTTAAAAGATTCCCCAAAAAACAAAAATAGTGGAGGGACATATGGAATAAGCTTGGCACCATGTTGACAGCTGCTGATGCTGGATATCACCTGACATAGGGTCATTGTCCTAGACCCTCCATGATTGTATATGTTTGAAGGTATCCATAATAACAAGAAAAAGAAATGAATTGCTAAACTGACACAAAAGGAAGGTTTATGCAAAGGGCAAACATGAAAACAGGAACACTGGGAAGTGGTATATGTAAAAGTCAACTGCTTTTCTATCTACCATGCACAAGTAGCTAAAATATATAATTAAAAATACTTTATATTTGTGTTGCTATTTTAAGTGGTACTAGGTAGAAATTTAACTAAACATGTACATTCCCTTTAGGGAGGATATTATGCAATTTTACTAAAAGATATTAAAGATGGCCTAAATAAATTGCAAGAAATATGATGTTCTTGAGTAAGAGGATTCAGAAAAGCTGTAATTTTCTCCCAACTTGATGTATAGTTCAAATGCATTTCCAATTTAAATCTTGACGGGATTTTGAAGTACTTGACAAAGTACTTGACAAATTGATTTAAAATGTATGTGGAAGAGTGAAAGTCCTTGTCCTGCTAGAATATCAAGGCTTTAAATAAGATACAGTAATTACAAAAGTATAGTTGAATCAAGAAGAGACAAATAGACCGATGGAACTGAAGGGAGGGTCCAGACACAGAAACATGTGCTGATGATGTGATTTACCGGCAGCAGGAAAAGGCTGGGCTGTTTAATCGATGGTGTTGGCAAGTTAGGTTATGTAGATGGAAAAAGAAATTGTCCTCCACCTCATCCTATATACAATATTATTTCTAGCTGAATTAACGTCTTAAATGTGAAAAGCAAAACTATAAAACTTTTAAAAGTTAATAAAAAGCTCCAGGGTAGGAAACGATTTTTAAATAAGACACAAAACACTGACCATAAAAGAAAATTTGTTCAGTGGAACATTTAAATGTTTTTAAAAAAACTTCTATTATCAAAAGACATTAAATACAAAGGAAAAAGACAATCCATAAACAGAAGATATTAACAACACATTGCAGAAACAAGGTATTAGCATCCAAAATACGTCAATAACCCAGCATTTGAATTGGAACCGAATGGTAGAGCCAGTGTGCTCAGGTATGAGCCCCTGCTCTGCCCTCACCTGCTGGGGAACACTGGGCCAGTGGCTGCGTACACCTACAGATACTCACCCGTGAGACAGGCATCCCCTTAAGAAAACCTACTTTATTGGGAAGGACTGAAACAGTTACTATATCCAGAACCACTTAGAACAGTGGCAGTAAACACCAGATAAGTACTACCCATCTATCTTCAAGAACAGCTAGATCTTTCAAGAAAAAGATAAGTTAACTCAAACAGGCATTGTAGAAAAGGCTATGAACACAAATGGTCCCCAAAGACCTCAAAAGTGACTCAACAGCATTGGTAATCCGAGAACTGAAAATTAAACCACAATGAGATGCCATTTCACACCCACCAGATTGGCAAAAATTTAAAAGTCTGGCAACAGCAAGTATCGGCAAGGGTGCAGAAGGAAACGTCTCTCACCACTGCTGGTAGGAGTGCAAAGTGCTGCCTGATCGCCAAGCTATCCTGTTCCAAAGAACATAGTATTCTCCAGGGTAAGGATGTACTTCTACATGAACATTAAAAAAAAGAAGAAGAAGAACAACTGAAATACCCATTAACTGTGAAGTAGATAGTCTGTGATATACTCAGATCATGAAAAACTGTACACTATATAAAAAAACAAATGAGCGACATCTATGTACATCAACATGGCTGATTCCTTGTTGGGTGGAAGAAGCAAGTTACAGAAAAACACATTCTGAGGCTAAATCTGTAATATTCAGCACCAAGCACAGATAGATAAAATCAAATCAACAATGCAGAGACACATATGTGTGTGTCCTTAAATGTTTTACCACGGTGGAGAAAAGGTGGCGTACGCTCAGGATACCCCTGGAGGGCCTCTACGTCTCCATATTGCTTAGGCTGATGGTAGATACACTAACGTGTGTTGTATTGTTCTTCTTTAAACATGACATGCACGTTACGGTTCACAGTGAAAATATCATTAAAAATAAAGCAGAAAGACTATTCATTTCTAATGGAAATACTATGCATACTTTCAACCCTCTCTGAACTTTTTCCCAGGAGTGATTTGGAACAAAGGGAGGTGTGGCCCCCGCTCGGGCCAGCATCTTTGCCCTGCAGTAACAAGGAGGGTGCAGCAGGCACCTGAACCCCTACACACTACTCCAGGCTGGCAGAGTCTGCAGGACATTCCAAGGAACATGTAGTGCTGCCTGGCGTGGAAACCAGGAGATGAGTGGGCATATAGAAAAGAACCTTCTAGCGATCCGTGCTGAGAATGGAACAGGCTGCTTTGGGAAGTGGTGAGTGAGTTCTGTAACTGTTTTGGATTAAAGTAGGCTCAGAGCAGCCATAGTGAGGGATGTTGTAAAGGGGCTGTGTCACTGGGGGAAGCGGGGAACCAAGAAAGGAAATGATATGCTGCACATGGTGGCACATTGCCTGTAGTCCCAGCTACTCAGGAGGCTGAAGTGGGAGGACTGCTAGAGCCCACGGTTTGAGATTACAGTGAGCCATGATCACACCGCTGCACTCCAGCCTGAGTGACAGAGCAAGACCTGGTCTCCAAAAAAAAAAAAAAAAAAAAAAAAAAAAGAAAGAAATTAAATTAAAAAAAAAAAAGAAGAAGAAAGAAAAGAAATCCACTGCACTCCTGGGATTCTATGATTTCTTGGCTTACTCTGTGTAAACCGACACACCTTGACTCCAGCCATGCCAGCTGGAAGGATGAAGTGAGACACTGATCTTCGCAGAAAATTAAAGACCAGTGAGTTGTTTCCGAGCACTGCAGAGGAAATGTGGCCAAGGGACCCCTCCCTGACCTCTTGGGCCTTGTCAGAGCCATGGCATCCTCCCTTCTAGCCTCTAGGAAAAACAAGACACAAAAACCACACACATTTTAAAAACATCTCTTATGCAAGCCAAAGGCCTGTCCCAGAACAAACTTTTCCTTGCCAAAACTGTGTGATTGCATTTGTCTAAACTAGTCATTACTGTATAGGAATGGGAAGAGGAGAGGGTTTGGGGAAGCGACAGCTCCACTGTTCCTTCCAGGAGACAGTGTGCCAGTGTGCGTGCTTGCACACACCTCAAGGAGACTCAAATGCTCTGCAGAACAAGGGATGGAGACTACTGTCCTTGGAGTTAGAGGCAGATTTATAGTTTGTCTCTATCCCCGTCTGGACATTCATCCTCTCCTTCAAGTCATTTGGTGCTTATGCAGCAATTCTAATTTCATCTACTTTACCACCAGCAGGGATCCACATCTTCTGGATCCAGGAGAAAGGAGTTCCAGGAGAAAGGATCAACTTCGCCTTCTTCAAATACTGTCTTCAAAGGGCTTATTAACACTTTGCAAATATTAGTCAACAGATCATCAACCTGGTTTTCCTTCCATTGAGATGACAATTGTAACTTTCATTATTATTTTAAAATCTAAAAGATTAATCAAAACCACTTCACATCCACTAGGATGGCTAAAATCACAAAGACTGGCAATAATGAGTGTTGACGAAGATGTGGAGAAACTGGAACATCATACATTGCTGGTGGGAATGGAAAATGGTGCAGCCACTTGGAACAAATGCCTGGCAGCCCCTCAGAAGGTTAAAGAGAGTTACCATGTGACACAGTACCCTACTCCTAGAGCAATGGAGACCTGTCCACAAAAAACTTGCACATGAATAGTCACAGGGCACTACTTGTGATGGTGAAAAAGTGAGAACATCCCAGATGTCTATCCACTAATTAATGGTATAAGCAAAACATGGTCTAGCCAAACAATGGATTATTATTCAGCCATAAAAACATGAAGTAGTGATACATGCTACAACCAAGACGAACCTTGAAAATATTATGCTAAGTGACAGAAGTAAGACACAAAAGGCCACATATTATCTGCTTCCATTCTTAGAAATGTCCAGAAAGAAAGATCCACAGGGACAGAAATTACATTAGTGTTTTCCAGGGGCTGGGGGAAGGTGAACAGAGAGTGACTACTGATGGGTATGGCATTTCTTTTTATGGTGACGGAAAGTTTCTGAAATTAGACAGTGGTGGTGGTTGCACAGCTCTGTCACTATACTACAAATCACTTTAAAAAAAATAAAAACAAAGAAAAGCTAAAAGATTAGCACTCTGAAATATTTGGAGACCTAAAATAACAAAAATAATTAACATCTATAAAACATGTGGACAGCTTAGAGCCAGCATCCTCATGCCCACTCTTACAGGAGGGTGGAAGAGCAGGCCACCTTCACCTTATCTCCTCGAGGCACAGGCTCAGGGAGCTTGGAGGACACACAGCTCAACCTCACCAAAACCCCATGCACATCAGGAGTCTCCAGCCCCAGTGCAGATGCACATTCAGCTGAGGTCAAGCTTCGCTGGGGGCTCAGACTTATGCCCCATCTACCACCACCTACAATATTCTTCCTGAAGAGGGACAGCATGCTACCAATCACTAACAGAGAATGCACTTGGGTTGGTTGTTTTTCTAAATCTCACTGAATATTCTTTGGGATAGTATGTGCATATGTGTGTTCGTGATTCTTCATTTACACAAATACCCACTGTGGTGAATATGTGGATCCTATAGCTGGAGTCATACGGGTCTCTTCTTCAGCTTGTCTTCCTCTGTGTCACCTGCTTCACAGACACTTGCCCCTGTGCCAGTCAGTGCCTGCTATACACCCGATGACTCCCAACCCAAGATCTGATGGCCCCCAGCCCTCCTTCCCACTCCAGAAATACACACCTCCCCTTCCCACCCATTGCATTGTCTCTGGAAGCCGAGGCCTCTCTCTGGAGCATATGCTGGGAGCCCAGGCACAGTGGCAAAAGCAGAAGCCCCACAAAGTCTGCAAGCTCCCTCCTGTCTCTGATATGACATTTCAATGAGACCACCTAGGGGTGTAAGAAAATCCCTCTGCAACACAGCTCAGCAGCCTTGCCCACAGTCAGACTTGGCCTCTTTATATTGTCTTCCCACTCTCATTAAATTCCAATCTAGCCAGGGAAAAGCCACCTCTTGGCCTCATCTTAACATTACAAGGTTTGTGCATGGAACTTTAATTGATAGCAATAAAGCTGTCTGCCCATATCCTGACGTGGGGAGATTTGCAGGCACCAGAAGCCTGATTTCTGAGTTGGAGAAGGGTTCTTATTTGAATTCTTATTTGCTGGAAAAGCAAAATATGAGCTGATCATCTACCTCTTAATGAATTAGAAATCACTTATGTGGGTGCCCTGTGTGCTCAGCTAATGAGTCCTTTTTAAAAGGTTATTTCTGCTGGAGACCAGCCTTTGACATTTGACTGGCGACTATTGCAGATTTATTCATTCAGCAAATTTATTCTTGCAGTAACTCTCAAAATCAGTGCACACTATTACACAGCACAGGCCCTATTTGTGAAATTATTTATAGGCTTATTTAGAAATTTCAGCTTCCTTAAGACTGACAATTTTATTGGCTGATTTAAGCTCAACTCTCAGGCAAAGACAACTCACCCGCCTCCTAGCTCAGGATCCTGGATTCCTGCCACCCCAACTGCCTAGTCTGTCTGTGGGAACATTTCTGCACATGTTGAAATGTTCTGCCTCTGCCGGCCCTGGCTGCCCTCAGACTCCATGGGTTTACAGAGCAGGATCTGGATTTATGACTTCAACAGGAAATGCAAAATACACAAAGTTCCAGCAAGAAGGGAGAAGGAGTGGTGATTATTTGGGGGATTCCAGGATGCTTGAAGGGGCGCTGAGTCTCCTGTCTATCCGTGTCTTGTCTCTCTCTTCCTCCCCCTTACTCCTTACCCTTCTCTTTTTCCCTTTCCTCATTCTTTCCTTCTCCCCATTTCTCTCCCTTACCCTTTCTCGTTCCTTGCTGTGCCTTCCAGTTGTCAAGGTGACTTATTTTAAAAAGAGCCATCCACTTCTTGAAATGTGGTATTTGCTTTCGTACTGAATAGCCAGGACCAATCATCTTCAGAGCTCTGATCCTCCAGAAAAGGGCCCCATCTCCCCTTCAGAGAAGTCCTGAAGTCCTGACCAAACTGGGACTTGAAGCAAGCAGTGGGAATCCACTGGAATTTGGCAGAACCTTGGGATTGTCATGGCCAGCCTCTGATGTCAACATGTGACCAATCCCTTGCGAACAGATCTCTCTAGCAGAATGACAGTAGTTGGAAGTAGATCTTCCCTCCAAAAATCTGTCTATCCTTGAGTTGTACGGCAGGGGTCCAGGGTTGACACTTATTACAAATTTATTCATTTTTGCCAGATCCCTTCTGCCACAAGAGGGTTTTATCTAGACAAGGCTCCTAAATTGGCTTTGCAAAATGTAATCCTCTATTGATTGTCTCATCTCCTGTAATCCATCCAGTTATTGGAGAATGTTTGTTAAATTTCTATTTTAATAAAAACATCAACCACAACATTTATCTTCCTTTGTTAAATGGAAAAAAGCATAATCTAATTTTAAAAATACTATAAGCTGATAATCAAAATTCAACACCTGAACTCAACCAATTTCCACTTCAAATGCTCCTAATCCACACAGGCTTTGGCAATGAATGATGACATTCTGGTATGGAAGAGGCAATTTGCATGCCACATTTGCTCTACCAATTTACTAAATTAAGTGGCAAGATAATAAAGGAATGGCGTTTTGATGAGAACAGCCTAATTAAAAGTGAATCCGAGGATATAAGGTTTGAGTTCTATTACTGACTGCATACCTCAAAGAACGTGAAGAGCTGCAAAGAAGCGTTTGAGAGATGCATCCATGCACATGGCGTCTTGTGTGTCCATGAGTCTTTCTTCCATGAATACTACTTATCACTAATCATTATCAGTAGTGATCATTACTTACATGTCTGTAAGTTATCAGTAAGAGCAGCCATTTTTGACCTCCCATGGAACAATCTACGCAGGTATGTAGATGCCTTACATACAATCTAATCTATATCCTAAAACCCTGCAAGATGGCAATATTATCATTACTTTACAGATGAAGTGTTTGTGGTTCAGAAGGTTAACCCAGGTGATGAGTATCATAGGGCAGGGATTTGAATCTTGGTCTGGTGCCCGAGTCCATGGCCATTCCATCTGACCACTCTGCCTGTCCATGTACAGCAAGCAAAGCAATGTGCCTCGAGTTTTATTTTCTCCCAGCAAAAAGTTCATCTGCCTGATGTTGTTTACTTGTCTGTTCATCTCCTGGGCTGATATCTTTACAGAAGAGGAATGCCAGTAATTTTACAAGAACAACAGTTGTGCATATTCAGTGTTACAGAGCTGTGACCTAGTAAGCAGAGGGTTTAGACATTCTGATTAGGTGGGCAGCGGCCTAAACTTCTCCCAGATAACAAACATGTATCCAGCAGGTAGGACAGCCTCCCTTTGAGCACGAAAGGGTATAACTGGCCTTGGTTGAGAAGACGTGAGGAGGAAGTCATGGCTCACTGCTGAGGATGTGCGCCTGTGGTGGTTCCAGCAGGAAAGATGGTTTTGCACTCAGGATCCTGGATTCTCTTATCACTCCTGTTGTTTTTAAACATTCCTGTCCAGGACGTATGTAACTGTTTCCCTTCACTGCCCAGCCAAACAAAGGCACCTCTGTCCCCTTAGAGGAAAGAGAGCCAGTAGGAATATCAGACCATTTGCCCTGCATTTGAGACCTAGAAATCCCCCAGTGGTTACATCTGGGGTCCCTCCTTGCAGGGGCAAGGTGAACCAGGTACCAACGTTGTACCTGCTGCTTGGGAAAGGGTGAAGGCCTGTACTTCCCTCTCTAGTCCAGGCGGCCACTGGCTGCTGTGCAGAGAACAGGAAGCAAATCTGCTCTCATTCCCACCACCCTCCTCTGCCCGGAAAGCAGCCCTCAAAAATGGAATTAGAGTCAACGAGCCAAGCAGAGGCAAGCTCAGGGCTGTGATGGCCATGAGAACTGGGCTGACAGAAGAGTTGTGTTGCTTCTACAGGCTTTACAGGAGCACTAGTAGGACTTGGTTCCAGGCCTAAGGAAGAGACCATAAAATGCTACCCCCAGCTTCGAGGAAGTAGCTCCGTGAAGATCTAGAATGGAAACAGCTCTAGCTGGAAACCTCCAGAATAGCACCCCCGACTCTCCATCACCCACTCTGACCTCTCTGACTTCTCCAGCAGCTGGTTCACCTTGCCCCTGCAAGGAGGGACCCCAGATGTAACCACTGGGGGATTTCTAGGTCTCAAATGCAGGGCAAATGGGCTGATATTCCTACTGGCTCTCTTTCTTCTAAGGGGACAGAGGTGGCTTTGTTTGGCTGGAAAAAGTTCCAGATTGGACTGGGCAGTGAAGGGAAACAGTTACACAGAGCCTGGACAGGCTGGGGGCAGGCAGGCCGCACCTGCCCACACCATTTAGCTCCGGCACGGCACTCTTCAAGATCGCACACTTTAAAAAGAGAGGAGGAGATGATACAGGGAATGTTTAAAAACAACAGGGGTGATAAGAGAAGATGGGGGACTGTGGGCCTTTCTGCTCTGGAATGAGCCCCACTGGGCTTGTTTTTGGCCCTGTGAGCCCCCTCTCACTCAGAATACACATCTGTACTAACATGTGTTTCTCTTGACCGTCACCACCCCAGCAAAAGTGCAAGAGTGAGAAAACACATCACTCGTAAATCCAAGCTTTCAGCCCAGCAGGCTGAAAAGGATGCCCCGGGTGATCCCCGGGACCCCACTGAGCCCACAGGCAGACATAGCTCAGGACATTGTCTCTTTGCAGCCAACTGACCTGCACTGGCTTAGGAAGAGGGGAAATAAATGTAGAGTTCCTATCACGATGCCAGGAACCAACTCTTTCTCAACTCCAAAAAATGCAGCAAGCTCAACACTTGGTCCTGCAAAACCATGCCACTGTTACTATCTGGCATATACAGGGCGACAGCCAAGAACAGGGTACTGGAGAGATACCAAGCCATGCACCCATCTAGGCAAAGATGGGAGTGTCTCTTCTGCAGACACCTACAAGCAGTTGCTTTCCCTAAAGTGAGCTGTTCCAGGCAGGAAACAAACACCAGGATTGATGGAGAGCCACTCCTTTCCCATCTGTAATCCCAGTTAGCAGAGGGCTTTGATCTGTTCCGGGACAGACACTTGAAATACAAATGTTCTCAGGGAAGTTATGAAGTACAGTTTCATTGCATAATGAATCCACTTGGCTCACCTACCAGAGGCAAGGAATTCCAGTTGGCTTTGGTTCCAGAAGTTCATCCCTCTTTCTTCTCCAAGCCAATGTCTGCTTCTGAGTGGATGGGTGGCCTCAGGCCAGAGCTCATCAGGGCTGGGCTTTCATGCTTTGTCTTTAGATTGGATAACACCAGAAGGGTCAGTGTCTGGCGGCTGGCCAGGGCAGCCCCAGCTTCTGGCCAGAGCGTGATCTGAGAGACCATTCTGGCTTCCCTAGGACTCTGATCTCACAGCTGACAAGAGACAAATGCTGCCCCCAGTGTGAGCATGAGACGATCCCCTCAGGAGCTGTCTCTACTCACACGACTTTGAACCAACACACCCACAAGGAAAACCACAGTTCTCTCACAGCATTTATCCCACGGTCGCCAAAATGATTGTGCTATGATTCAGTCACTCAGATACACGCGTATGCCGAGAGCCACCCTGGCTTTGAGAGCAGGCCTCACACAATTCCCTCCTAATCTTCTGGTGCTCGGCGCCATTTCTTCCTCACCCCAGGTCTGGGCAGTGAGTGGGCAGAGGAGAAGCACTGGGGACCGGGCTGGGGGCAGGGAGGCACCAGCCAGTCACGCTAGGAGGAGCAGCCGCATGGAAAACGCTCCCAAACATCTGGGGCTATGCTTCAAATTTCAAAGTGATTCTTCTGCTTGCACAACTTTATGATCTCGGCATTTGCCAAATGCTTATGTTTTGCTTAATCTGAAATTAGGCAAGGATTTCTAGTCTTTCAATGTCCCTAGAATGGTTTTTCTGCTTAAAGGGGGCTTTTTTTTTTTGCATACTGAAATTCAGCGTGCTCATGGCTTAGAAAAACAGAGAGAAAGGATCACGATGATCCTCCCTGCCCTTTGCTTTTTAATGCCTGGCCTTCCGTTCAGATGCAGGCCATCCCTGGCCTTTGCCACAGAATCCATCAGGACAGGTGGCAGAGTTGTGCGAGTCCCCTCAGTGGTGCAGCCAGCGAGCTGCTCCTGGCCACATACATCTCTCCTCTTGGCTGGGACTCCAGTTATGTACCTTCCTGAGAAATCTGGCCCAAGACGGATGCGCTAGTTCTTAAAGTCCTAGGATACATCCCCAGTTAGCACCAGGACACGACAAAGGCACTTGTGAGCAGAAGCCTGTTCACAGGGAGGCACCCTTGCACTCCGCACTGACCTCACTGTGAAACCATTGTAGAGAAACCACAGCCATTTATGTACCTGAAGTCATTTAAACTCAGCCAGTTCTCTTTTTACAGGCCCAGCAAGTCACAGAAACCAAGGTGGATTTTGACTGTTCTGTACCTCAGAAGGAGCAGGGAAAGAGATGAGGCAGGCCTGGCAGAACGAGACCTAGAACCAAGACTCTGCTGTGAGCGGGGCTGCTGCCAAAGCTATGCCTCCCAGATCCAGGGGAAGGGCAGGGTCGGGGGCTGGGCCTCCCCAGCATGGAGTAGACAGTGTCCCTTCTGAGAGCTAACAGGGAAAAAGAGCCCCAGACCTCTGGACTCTCCTCCACTCCCTGGGGCTGGGGCGGCACCTGCCCACCTGCCCACAGACGCCCCCTCAGGGACAGGCATTGCTGTCGCCCTGTCACCATGGGCAAGACTTGACACTATCTGTGCACAAGCAGGAAATGCTACACTAGGAGATTCCATCCGGGTGGGAGGTGAGCTGGGGTCCCGAAAACCCCAACACCATGAAAACAGACGATGAAAACTTACATCCACAAAACATTTCATGAAACTTACATCTCATGAAAACATTTCATGATAAACCCACTCATGAAAGTTTAGAGCAGCTTTATTCGTAACTGCCAGAATGCAGAAGCCACCAAGATAGCCTCAGGAGGTGAGTGGATAAACAAACTGGGGTCCACCCAGACAATGGAGTGTTATTCAGCGATAAAAAGAAATCAACTATGAAGCCATGAAAAGACATGGAGGAACCTCCAACATGAATTACTAAGTGAGAGAGGCCAGTCTGAAAAGGCTACGCACTGTATACTTCCAACTGTATGATGTTCTGGAGAACGCAGAACTACGGAGACAGTACAAAGACCCACGGCAGCCAGAGGGTGAGGCCAGGGAGGGATGACCAGGTAGAGCACATGGATTTTTAAGGGCAGGGAAAGTACTGAGTGTGAAACTCTAATGGTGGACACATCGCATTATAGATTTGTCCAAACCCATGGAATGTCCAACACCAAGAGTAAACCCTAATGTGACACCACTCTGGTGGCTGATGCTGATGGAAAGGCTGCACATGGGGGTGGGGCAGGAGGTCTATGGGAATTCTCTGTACCTTCTGCTCAATCTAGCTGTGAACCTGAAACTGCTCTAAAACAGAAAGTCTATTTAAAACAGAAAAGCAGAAGAAATCTCTAAGAGGAATGATAAGTTCTCTTCATGTCATGGGCTCCCTTGTTAAAGGCTGTGTGTAGTGAAGATCACACTGACATCATACCTGTGTTCCTCCTGTGATAGACAGGAAGCCAGAGCCAGGGAGAAACATGACACCCAGGGCCTCTCCAGGAGCAGGGGCATGCAGAGCCAGCCACTATTACCTGGCAACATGTCCTCCCTCAATCCCCTTCTCAGCATCCACCCAGCCTCCTGGACTGAGGCCCACAGCACTGATAGCCCAGTTGGAGCTGTGCAGATCTGCTGCGAGAGACGAAGCCCAAGAGCCAGGACACTGGAGGAACCTTCCCCAGGCCCAAAAGTTCAACAAAACCAGCTCTGAACACCTCCTCCAGCCTGCCTTGCCCTCTCTTTTTGACAGCTTTAGGTTTTTCCTGCTTTACAATTGCATACTGGAAATGCACTTTTCTAACCACATCTAATCTCTAAATACTAGGAATCTTTGCAATTTGGGTGAAAAAAGCCTCTGATACGTGCACATGTAATCTCACACAGTCAGACCAAAAAGACTTCTGCTAATACATCTCAAAAAGGCCCCATATTCTCCAAAACAACACAGAGACAGAGACCTACGCTGGTCACAGGTGATGTTCTGGGAACTGGTGGCTTTGATGCCTAGATCACGTCCTGACAGGTAAGATCAAAGGTCATTCCAGGGTGGAAAAGCGACGATGTCCCTTCCACACCAAGGCAGCAACCGGCATTCACCTGAATGCTCTAAATGTCACAATAGCCAGACATAATGAGATGAAAGAGCCCCAGAGGAACCCTGGGTGGGAAAGCCTGGACTGAGACACAGCTCACCCCTTCATAGGCTGCCAGGAAAGCCTGCACAGGCCTCTCTTCTCTGGACACACATGTCCTTGTGCATCACTGACAATTTCTGAAAGTTCTGCACAGACAGTGCACAACAGGCACACATCGTCCTCTTTGCTTACACCAAAAACGGATGGTCGTTCTGTATATGCACATTTTCATACTGAGACAGTTCCTTACTGCCTCTTAGTAAAAGCAAGTGCATTCTACAGACATAAGCTATTGCTTCCCTCCAACTATCCTACAGAGATAGGGACAGAGGTTTACTTTGTTTTGAATCACTAATGGAGTTGCAAGACTCAATGAACAAAGCACTTTACCTGGCTTGGCATTAGTTAAGAACCCCAAGTTGGTGTTGGACCCAGGGCCCTATTAAATTGCTGGGTGTTTCCCAGTGGGCACGTCTTTCTGCCTTACTATGGAGAGATTATAGTCCTCTCCACTCAGAGGACTCACACTTGACAAGGGGGCCCCAGAGAACAGTCATCAAATAAGACCTTCTGCTAATTACACTCAGTAAAGTAAAACAGGTTTCCTTCTTCTTCATTATTGTGGAGCAGTGCTGTCCAGTGGAACTTTCTGCACTGATGGAAATGTGTTGTGTATGGGCTCTTCAATGTGGTAGCTGTTCACTGAGTGTGGTCGGTGGCTACCTTACGGGACAGCGCAGCTCTGGAATGCCTGCTGGGGGTTCTCAAACTGCGGGCTTCGCCAAGAATGAGATTCATACGGGGAGACGAAGTTTCTTTTGGTCACCAGCGAGGGCTTAGCTCTGCTTCAATCTCTACCAACTCAGAGGATCTCCTCTAATATTTTGGTGGTCTGATTCTCCTATTCACTAGACAGAAATTTGATGCCAGTACTGTCACACCCCAAATTAAACAAAACCAAAATGGCAAAATAATTTACAGAATAAGAAATTGGCTGGTGGATATTATGCACTTGTAAAAAGATTCATCAAAGGTTTCATCAAGGAGCTGGTTTGCCTTATGCATGTAAAGGAAGACTAATTTACAAATTTATACAAACCTTCAAAGACCATGGAGAATGACAGACACATGCAAATTAAGATGGAGACACTATTTATGAAGTGGCAGGAATAATAAAAATGTATTAGTTGATGGTGTTATTCATATGGTAGAGAAATTCATTCCTGCACGGAGGTGACATCAAAGGTCATGCTGTTTCAGGCTGACTCGCTTTCCCCAGGGCAATCTGGTTCCTACCCTCTATCTCTGCTCCCTGGCTATACCAAGGCAGGGTTACAATCACTCTTCTAAGATCTATGGGATTCACCCTTCAACGGAGCCATTTTCTGGAACCCTGAGCCTTTGGGATAACTGAGGATTTATCAGTTCAACCACTTCAAGAAATAAAACTTTCTTCTAAAACATATGCCAAGCCCCTGCTTTCTCAAGCAGGCAGCATTAAATATACATGACCCACATGGTTCTGGTGCCCTCATCTCTGGATACCCACCCCCTGGTCTCCTGGGACACAGACCACGATCTTGGCACCTGCAGTTAGGCGACTGCCCAGGCCTGCTGCTTTCCACTACTGTGTCCCCCAGGTCCACAGTTGCCCTGGGTCTCATGGCCCCTCTCTTCCCCCATAGCCTCTTCCCTTTCTCAATGTCCAGTGTCCCATGGCCTGGTACTCCTTCTTGTCACTTTCCTCCCAGTTCCAAAGCCTTCAACTGTCTTGTGCCCTACAAAACAAAGTCCAAACACGGCACCCTGCATACGGGTCCCAACACACCTTTCCAAATATCTCCTCCACTGCCACTCTTGAAACCCCTCTGCTCTGGCTGAGCCCACTTCCCTCCTCTCCCCTACATGCACTGGAATAAGCCCCTTTGCTTCACTCATGCTGCCACAGCTGCCTGAAGCAGCTGACCCCATCGCTACAAAGAAACCGGAAGCACTTTCCAGCTCAAGGCACATGCCATCACCTACAGAGAATCAGTCTCTCTCCACTCACCTCCCTGAATGTTTTCTTTCCATCCACCTGGGATGCTGAGTCTGAGAGGCAGTGAGCCCCACTGCTGGCCGGGGCCCCTACTCAAGGCTAGGAGGCCTTGGCCAAGGACAGTCCCTATCTGGGCCTCAATGTCTTCCTCAGTGATGCTTAAGACCACTGTGATGACCAACTGGTACAGCGCCCACCCAGCAAGGAGGGCAGGGCCTGGCCCATGGCAAGCATCCAAATGTCAGCCATGGAGGCCTGGCCTTGTGTCCATGGGCACATCTTAAAATCTGATGCTTCACCTGCAGTCTTATTCCGGGCTGTGCATTAGGCTGAATTACATTTAAATAAATGCAGCAAGAAACACAGATGCCAGCCTTCCCCCTTGGGATGGATGTACAGCAGGTTTGGGGTAAGGCCTGGGCCTCATGAAGAGGAATAAGGATCCTGATATCATGCCGGTGTCAAGGATGCTGGCATAGGCAAGCTCCATAACCCCTTTCCAGGTCCCCTGGTTCTTCCCAGCTCAGCCCATGCACACAGATGAAGCTGACAGGCACAGGGCAAACATTACCTATGGTGTGAGCCAGGAGCACCACCTGCCTCTGAAGGTATATGGATTGCATGGGGTTCCCTGCCTCCTGCCTCTTCTTAACACTGCAGATTTGTCCACCTATCACAAATTGGCCCCCTTCTTCCACTTTACTGTAGATAAAAGTGAAATCCAAAGGCTGCTGTGGAAAACATAGGGTGGCTCTTCAATAACATACACCTAGAATGACCACGTGACCCAGCAAGTCCATTCCTAGGTATATACCCAAAATCTAAGACAGGTGTTCAAACAAATGTTTGTACCCAAATGTTAAGTGCAGCTCTACCCAGAAGAGCCAAAAGGTGGAAACAGCCCAATGTCCATCCGCAGATGAATGGATAAACAAAATGTGGAAATACCATACAGTGGGATATTCTTCAGCTATAGAGCGGAATGGAATTCTGATATACTCTATGATCCTGGATGAACTTCGAAAATACGAAGTGAAAGAAGCCAGACCGAAGTGCCATGTATTGGATGATTCCATTTATATCAAATCTCCAGAGTAGGCAAATTAATAGAGAAAGAAAGCAGGTTGCAGTGGACTGGGGCCAGGAAGAAGGGGCCCGGGGGGTGGCTGCTGATGGGTAGAGAGTTTCCTTTTAGGGAGATGAAAACTTCCCAAAAGGAAACTTCTGGAACTAGACAGTGCTGATGGTTGCAACATCATTAATATAATAAAACATAAATGCCACTGGTACACTTTATAATGACTTTCATGTTATGAGTATTATACCACAATAAAAACCCCACTAAACTTGTTAGAATTATTAGAAAATGGAGCAAGCCAACCTCGAGTGGAAAGCTCATTCACAAGAAAAGTGGGCAGGACTCAGAGCCCCAGCTCTGAGGTACATTTGTCGCTCTGGCCTTGTGTGTTTTGTTTACTAAACTGTGTAAGATTGTGTAAGATTTTTATTAGACTTTGTAAGATTTGGAGTTCTGAAATAACCAGATAACCAGTTCTGAATAGGTGACATATTTTTGAACTAACAATGCTAAAAGAAACCATAAAAACACATACACCAAGGTTCCCCTAGTCTATGGCTGACTGCTACACCGGCCACCACAACGCTCAAGTCAGTTCACAACTGGACAGCACCAGCAGCAGCCGACCTCACCACCACACAGCCGCGACTCACGGAAGACATCAGCTCCAAAATCTGTGTGACTCCATCTCATCCACTGGCAGGGCATAGAAGAAAACGTGGATGTAAGAAAATGAGAAAACAACTTCAAAGCTTCAATTAAAAAAATAACAATAAAGAAAGGGACAAACCACCATTTTAGTAAAGTTTGCTGACTGTGCCATATGGGTAGCCTTGATATGACTTGCTCTTCGCTTGAAATTAGCGCCCTTTTCAGAGTGAAGTCAGACAAGGGAAAACAAAACCACCACCAGGGTACATCAGTCAGAAAGGCATGTCCACAGACTGGGTCTCCTCTCAAGTGCTCAGCAGTCCTTCAGTCTTGCCATCAAAGGCCGCTGCTTTTAGGAAGCTGGAATAAAAGCGCATCTTATCTGCTCCAAGCTGCCACCCAGAGCATGGATGCAGCGTCCTGCTTGCCCACAAATTGTTCCCCTCCTAACTTCTGGCCGAGTGCTCCTGTGAGCATCCTAGCAGAACATCTTCAATATCATATATTACAAGGCAAATTTGCAAATTAAATCAATGTGGCTATACACAAGTCCAATTTGCAAAAAGGTAATTATGAATATTCAATTTTCAAATGTGCACCTCCCAGCAGTGGAAACTAAATGTGAATGTTCCCTGATGAAGAGTACAACAGGCACTTTTTTTTTTTTAAATTTCAAGCCACTGTAAGAGAGAAATAAAGAATGTCTGTTGATTACACAAAGAATCAATAAAGACACAAAAGCCTCACATTTATAAACTAAAACTGCACTGCAATAATAACGTGTGCCCTCAATTATGTTACCTGTGTTGTTCATGCCAAGCGGCAAGCAACTGAGCAAAAGCACCTCCATAGCACACCATAGCCATCCACACGGGCACCATGGCACTGCCATGCACCGCACACCTGTCAAACCAAGCTTTGGCTCTCCTGCGGCTTACTCAACATACACATCGACCACAGCAACCTAGAAAATATGTAATCAACCAGTCTATCAAAGGTCCCTGTAGTTTTCTAGTTTCTTCCTGCACCATCCCCTAGTGGAATCACCAAGCAACAGGAAATGTGATCCTGCCATCCAGGTTGGAGTTGTCTTAAGTAACATGCTAGGTTACTGGGCATTTGGAGTCCACCGACTGCTAACAGCATGAAATCATTCCGATACTTGCATAACAGTGGGTTGCAGCCATGGCATGTAGCTTCCTGCCTGGAGAACACCACCAGCCACTGTACAGTCAGAGAAACAGCATCCACAAGGGCAGGTTGGAGAAGTACGGACAGAGAGGCCCTGCCCTGCCCCTCCATGGCACCTGCTCTGCTCTCATACCTTCTGCAGTATGTGCAGCCTGCCTGCAAGGGCAGCAGCAGGATGGGATCGGAAGCCCTGGGAAGCCTCCAGGAGGAATCTCCAAGCACTCTGCAGGTGCTGCTGGAGTATGCGCAGGGTTTGGAGGCAGGGACACGCAGGGATCAGAACAACATCGCAGGGTGGACTGCAAACACACACGTGGCACCCCTCTATCCACCCCTCATCCCGGCCCCACTGCTGACACTTCCTGGGGTCTGCATCTGGCAGACTGCATCTCTTCTGAAAGACGGTCTGCTCTGACCATTTTAGTGGATTTTCTCTATAAGCGACGTGTTGACAATGTTATCTGCTTCCTGCTGACGTTGAATGAAACAACCTTGGCGTGAGGTAGGACAAAAGCAATATCCCAAGCACATCCCACTGGCACTGCCAGTAAGAGCCCAACAGAAGGCAGCGAATCACTCCTAAAGTCACCCGTAGCTCTGTAATGCCCAGATCTACTGTGCTCACTAAATACTGTGCTGAATGAGCAAGGAAGGGGCGGCTGGAGGAGCAGCCCAAAGGGCAGAGCTCACAGGAACTCCTGGTGTGGGAAATGGCTCTGCGTGGATTGCTTTCTTCTCTGTCACCTGCTCTTTCTCAGTGAGAGATGCCGAGCAGCCCCAGCCTCTGAGACCACCTCCAGCAAGTTTTGTGGCATCTATCTCAGGGAACCGCAAAGAACACTGCCTGGAATGTGCGTCCTCCCACATTGTAGCCACACACAGCACATGAAGGAGTGTACAGTGACAGGCATGCAGTGGAACTGAGTGAATGCTGCGTGCAGATTGAGGCCCATAGTCAAGAGGACCGGCCAGAGCTTTGCATTCTCATCTCCCTTAGCTTAGCTGAGACTCTCTACTGCTTGTACGGAGCTCCCCGGTGCATAATTTCCACAGAGCACTTCTGCGCCCAGAGTGGGAAGTAAGGTGGAGAGACCAGAAGGAAACTAGCAGGTGCTCCTTGAGCCTCCAGGGGCCAGAACTGGGCTGGAGACAGGGAAAATAGGAAGCACGATGTTCCCCTAAGAAGGGGCCTTTGATTGCCCCGAGACACCTGTATGGGCCTCCATGGCCATACCTGCCATTAAAGGTAACCACAGAAGAGGCACTTCATCCTCTCAGGGAACTTCATGACAGGCCTCAGTCAAAACGCCTCCAGTCTGGAATGAATCACTGAACTTCCCAGGAGGAAACCGTTAGCAGGTTAAAACCAGCTGAGAAAGAGATATATTAGAACATCACAACCCTGGCAACTAATCCAGAAGATCAACACACCCCCCACTGTGGACCCCTTTCTAAGAGATTAATATTATCGGAATAATCAGAAGTCTCTTAGAAGGCAGTCTTATAGCATGGACCCAAATAACGTTCAGACGGGGAACCGCAACAAACCCAGGCTGGGGAAGTACCAGTGAAACCAGATATCCAGACAAATTAGGCACTCAACACACATTAAACATTCCTACTCGTAAGCTGACGCTGATTTTACAGACAGGACAGAAACCAACCGAGCAGTTTTCACTCTGGCTCTTGACCTCAGCAGCATCACCCCATGTCTTCTAAGGTGGCTCTCTGAGCTCCCATTTCCCCCTGAAGTGGCTCTCATGAGGTCTAATCTAGCAATTCACAGCTGTCCTGGGCAGGGCTGAGCCGGGTCCCTGCTCCTTTCCTCCACGGGCCACACCTCTCCCTAGCTTAGCTCCTATATGCGGTGGTCACTAGCACCAAGCACTGAACAGTGGCTAGTGAGACTGAGAAATCAAATGTTTAATTTTATCTATTTTTAATTCATTTAAATTCAAACTCAAATAGCTCTACACAGTCTGAACGTAAAGACAGAGGGTGAGGGCAGTGCCGATGGGTGCAGCGGAGTTAACCATTCTTACCCAGTCAGAGCCAACATCACTGACACCCTGGGGTTGGAGAGAGGAGACTCAGGAAGCAGGTCCAGAGACAGGGAACAAGGAACCCCTAGCAGACAACGTGGGGCAATCCAGCCTTAAAAAAGAAGGAAGTCTTGTCATTTGTGACAACATGGATGAACTTGGAGGACATTATGTTAAATGAAATAAGCCAGTCACAGAAAAACAAATACCACATGATCTCACTTATATGTTGTTGGAGCTAAATACTCAAACTCCTAGAAGCAGGGAGTAGAATGGTGGTTACCAGGGGCTGGGGTTGGAATGGGGAGGTGTTGGTCCGAGACTATAGTTTAGTTCTGCAAGATGAGTAAGTTCTGGAGATCTGTTGCACAGCAGTGTGACTCCAGCTAACAATACTGTACTGTCTACTTAAAACTGCTAGCAGGGTAGATTTTTTTTTTTTTTTTTTTTTTTTTTTGAGATGGAGTTTCGCTCTTGTTGCCCAGGCTGGAGTGCAATGGCGCGATCTCAGCTCACTGCAACCTCCGCTTTCCAGGTTCAAGTGATTCTCCTGCCTCAGCCTCCAAAGTAGCTGGGATTACAGGCATGTGCCACCATGCCCGGCTAATTTTGTATTTTTTTGGTAGAGACGGGGTTAGATCTTACAGTAAGGATTCTTACCAAAAATAGTAATGATGTTAATAACAAAGGAGGCAGGAGGTGATGCAAATCTCTGAGAGGTGATGAACTTGTTTATGGTCTTGATGGTGGTGATGGCTTCACAGACTCACCCCCAGACTCATCGAGATGCAGAAATTAAGTATATAAAATATGCCTAGCTTTTTATATGCCAACCAGGCCTCAATATAGTGGTTTTTAAAAAACTAAAAAACCAAGCAAAACAAAACCCGAATGTGGGCAGTCTCCTGCACTTGCCGGCTGGCTCTGTCGCCTCCCTGACTTTGTCTCGCCAGCCTGTGTGGCAGCCCTTTCCCGTCCCTTGGGCATCATCAGGTGGGTTTCCTTCCTCGAGGCTCAGAAGGAAACAGACCATTGCAGGGTCACCTTACTGGCTACCTAGGCCTGAAAATATTTTCACTTAAAAAGTTTCATCTTCTTAGTGTTCTGCCATATACCAGTCTACACAAAGATCATCCTACATTAAAAATATAGTGTGAGTGAAGGAGAAAAGTCTGGCCCCCAAAGTGGGGAGTGCCCACCTTCATTCAACTGAACGCACACCTTGTCTTAACCCTGCCAGAGGCAAGCTCTTTCCTCACATGGATGGACGTTCCAAATTCACCGGGAAGCATATGTGAGGGAGGTGGTCCTCAGATCCTGTTGGGGCCAAGTGAATCTCTCCCAAAGTTCTTTGGCTACAGTGGAGTTTAAAAACTAAGGAGATCGGCCGGGCGCGGTGGCTCACGCCTGCAGTCCTAGCACCTTGTGAGGCTGAGGCAGATGGATCACCTGAGGTCAGGAGTTGGAGACCAGCCTGGCCAGCATGATGAAACCCCGCCTCTACCAAAAATACAAAATTAGCAGGGCATGGTGGTGTGTGCCTGTAATCCCAGCTACTAGGGAGGCTGAGGCAGGAGAATCGCTTGAACCCGGGAGGCAGAGGTTGCAGTGAGCTAAGATCATGCCACTGCACTCCAGCCTGGAGGACAGAGCAAGACTCTGCCTCAAAAAACAAACAAACAAAAAAAGCTAAGGAGATCAGATAATCTGGTTTCATGTTCAGATGTAGAGATCACTAGAATGTCCCCTTTTCTCCAGCATAACCCTATTTAACTTATTTCAGCTTCCGAGGGGCAGGTGAAATGTCGTGTCTGAAAACAGGCAGAACATAGGAGCACCGTGATGCCTTGTCTCCCGGGATCACTTCCAATGGCAGGACTGTGAAAAACTCCAGAGGTTGCGCCATCCTGAGCCAGACCTGGCGGCCCAGGCTGGCTAATCCCCTATGCAGCAGTGAAATTTAGCACTGTCAAAATTTAGCACCGTCAGCAGCACAGCACAGGGTCTCTGGCCTGGTCTCCAAGCTCCTAGAGGGCCGTGGAGCATCTTCGATGCAAGGAGAGCCCTCCCCTATGGGGCCTAACCATGCTGTGCCTGGTTATTCCTGGTTCTCTGCCTCCATGGCATGGCAGGATTGCCCCAGTTCTGTGTTTGGGTATGGTCAGCATGAACAGAAGCGGCAAGCATTTCACCTTGCTGTTCCTGCAGCCTAACTTTCCCATCCTGACTGATCCATCACAGATATACTGTTATTGATGATTACAGTCACAAAAAATGCCCCAGGATTCAGGTATGTCAAACAGACACTTAGAGCAACCCGAAAGCATCACCACCACAAACTGCATGTGTCCCAGCACTGGCTGTAGGAGTACCAACACCAGCTTTGCAGATCCATGTTCAATAGAGCAGTCTGGAAAAATGACCAGCCTCTCCATTCTCTGCTATCGATTGGAGTGGGAGGAGAGAAGACACAGTGGGCAGAATTCTTCAAATGCTCAAAGCTCTAGAAAGAAAAACCTCTATGGCTTCCTGAGAAGAACTGAGTCACACAACGAAGATGCTGAAATCAGCACAGGTCCAGGAAGACATGCAGGAGAGGCTGTGGGAAGGAGGGCAGAAAATGGAACCCATCCTGCACAGGGGGAGCTACTTAGGCCAACACCCTTGAGAACAGACTTCTCTCCATTTGTCCAAAATTCTCAAACATTCTAAGGAGGCAAGACAGGGTCAGAATCAAGACAAGAAGGGTGGTACTTGTGGGCCACCCACCCAAAAAGGATGGGTAGGAAAGTGCAAGGCCAGCTTAGCAAATACACGTGAATCAAAGGCCTTTGAGAAACCACTTTTCTCCTCAAAACAACAAAATACAGCTCAAATTTCTACGCAAAGGAGCCGAGTGGTCTTGGCATGGCCTGAGGTGGGGAGAATGCTCTGAGCCCACAGAGGCCCTGGGGATGGTGGTAGCATAGACACTAGGCTGTCAGTGGCTGTGGTTTACGGGCTCTGGGCACCCTGGTGTCCTGGTATGCCCTGTGCTGTCACTCTGCGGCACTGCCCTCTCCATCCTCAGACACCTGTCATCAAATGGCGAAGGGGCCAGCAACCCCCAGAAGAGAGGAATGCAGGGGAGACTGCATGAGCTCATACACAGACAGAGACACAAGGTCCCCCCCACCACACACAAAACATACACACACACATACACACATCACACAGATACACAGCCGGCCCCCCGCCACACACACACACAGACACACACCACACGCAGCAAGTGTGGCCACGTGGGAGAAAGTCTGAGTCCTGGTGCACAGAGATCAGCAAACCCCGGACATCAGCCTGCACAGAGGAACCAGGGCAATTCCTCTCTTGACTCCGCTGTCTTTGGACAAATCTACGGCTTGCAGCGAGTGAGCTGGCCTCCTATTCCCACAGTATTAAAATAGTAATGATTATTTATTGAGAATTTACTGTACTGTGCACTTCATACACAACTGTATTGAAGTCTCCCAACTTTAAAGTGAGACACCCTGCCCCTCTGCAGATGAGGAAGCCAGAATCAGGCAAAGCTAGTCGGCACCAGCATCTGCAGCTGGTGGCCACCAGCCATGCTGTGGCCCTCACCCTCTAACCACAGCCCAGCTGCCTCAAAGCAGCACTGAGGGCACTCTGCTTGCTTTTTAAGTTGTTCTGATTTAGCAGGAGACTTGGAAGGCAAGGACTATGGTAATGACACTCTAGGTGATGACACTCACTTCTGAGAAAGGAGGTGGAGCCCAACCCACATGAAGTCTGCTCCAGCTGGTGGGCTCTGAAGAGTGTGCTCAGTCTGATGTAGGAAGGCGGTGAAGAAGGAAGAGGAAGGTGGTTTGATGGAGGAGGAAGAAGAAGATGGATAGAGGAGGAGTGGTTTCTTACCACCAGGAAGAACTTGAAGTCCCAGTGCATATTTGCCAATCATACCCCTAACCATCCCCTGTGGAAAAGGATGCCTGTCATCTCTGGAGCATGGATTCATGTCTTTTCCTCACTCAAGGGCTTACCTGGTATAAAAACTCAGGGTGCGGATGGGCGCAGTGGCTCACACCTATAATCCCAGCACTTTGGGACACCAAGGCGGGTGGATCACTTGAGGTCAGGAGCTGGAGACCAGCCTGACCAACTTGGTGAAACCCCGTCTCTACTAAAAATACAAAAATTAGCCAGACATGGTGGCATGCAACTGTAGTCCCAGCTACTTGGGAGGCTGAGACAGAAGAACTGCTTGAACCCTGGAGGTGGAGGTTCACTGAACTCCAGCCTGGGTGACAGAGTGAGACTCCATCTCAAAAAAAAAAAAAACTCAGGATGCCCTCTCGAGAGCATATCTCAGGGCCATTATTCTCCCCATCCCTCTGTGTGCAGGGACACATACACCTAGCTGTCGTCAAATGTCCACCTCTCTTATCCTTGCTGCTCACCCAACACTGTGTAAGCTTTGTTCATTCACTCACCCATGCAATGACTGGGCACTGTGCAGTGCCTTCCAGTTTCCAAATTCTAGAAGAAAGGGCAAAATAAATAAATAGAACAAATCCTTCCCTGCTTAAAGCTTTATCATCTTATTCATTTGCTGAGAGCTGGCTCTGTACATCCTACTTGTCATTCAGGAGTTCTGAATTTTCATTTTGGGCTTTTTAATTGAATGTTCAGCCTGGCTGTACATACTTGGTTTTGTAAGCATTTTAATCAATAAATAAATGAGCCCACACCACGGCCACATCCTCCATCTGGTGCTGCCAACTGAGCAGAGAGTGAAAGAAAAGCCTTGCTTGAGGATTCTCTTTCTTTATCCCCCAATTATTTAGAACATTCCGGGCAGAACTGGCTTTTAGGTTCAGCAAGTACAGGGCAAAGGAAGGGCCTTACAATTCAAGGTTTCCTGTGAGCTCATGCGAGGGAACTTTAGGAAATGGAAGGAAATGTCACCCCATGATGATGCTTGGCGACTCCCCTGGGAGCGCAGTCCTCCTGTCCTGGGGCGCAAGGCTAAGGCCTGGGGGTACATCATGGGAGGTCTCCCTGCTTCAAAAGGCCCTGGTGACTGGCAGACTTAAGATCACCCTTAGGGTGTCAAGGACCCTGATGTGCCAAGCACTTTCTGGAATATGTGGTCACAGCAGTGACCCAAATGGGAAAATATCCCTGCCTCCGCAAGCTTCAAATTTTCATCTGAAATAACAAAATAAAATCTATAAATAAAATCCCAAGAAGGCTAAAGAGTGAGAGGTCCTTTGGAGAAAGTAGCAGGCAGTCCTTGGGGAGGCGGGGTTGCAGTTTTAACGTGGAATGGTCAGAGGAGGCCCCGTGAGCAGGTGGCATGGAGGCAACACCCACGGGAAGGGGAGCTGAGGGGGCCTCGTCTGCAAATGCCCTGGGAAAGCCTGCCCAGTGGCTTGTGGGGAAGACAGGGCTGGTGTGGCTGAAGCAGGTGACCCATAGGGCACTGGGGGAAGATATCACCAGAGAGGCAGTGGGTGGGGGTTGGTGCAGGCCCACATGGGCCGTGTCATAGGGCCTGGCTTTTTCTCTGACAATGATGGGAGGTACTGGGGAATTCTGAGCTGAGGACTGGCATGATCTGCCTTTCCTTTCAACAGGATCACTCTGGCCGCTGTTTGAGAATAGATGCTAGGGCAAGGGCAGAAACAGGACCCTCCGGTGGCAGCTCTGTCATCCTGGGGAGAGACACAGAGGGACCAGACCAGGGCTGGGAGAAGATTAGATCAGGGATATTTCACAGGGTGAGCTGATGGGGTATGTCAATGTGGGGAAAGGGACCTGGACACACAGGAGCCAGGGAAGGCCTGGCCAGAGGGAGCACGGAACGGGTGTGCTCCGAGGAGCATTTGACTGACACCCCCTTTCAGCTGGGATTCCCTGAGGACCCCGGGGATCATCCTCCTGCAGGACTGGCAGAGCACAGTTGGCCAAAGTCAAGGTCGGGGTGGGGCTCACCACCTGGAGAAAAGTGACCTAAATCATCCCCCACCCAGCCTGGGCTCAGAAATGGTTTTTCCCTGAGCCGTGAGGGACCCTCCTTCAATGACCCACAGACCATGGGAACTAGGGCAGCCATCACTCTGCTCTGAGGTGCTTCTACCCCAGCAGAAACTGAATCAGGCTCCAGAACTGCACGGACAAGGATGACAGACACAGACGCACTTCCCTTCCCACCTGTCTAGCCAGCCATGGAGTTCTCTCTGCTCCTGGGGGACATAGCTGGATCATGCTCCTGCCTGCTCTCCATGCCTCTCCTTCCCTTCTCTCCATCTATCTGATGACTTCTCTACCCCCAGCTACTTCTACCAGCTGGGCCGTCCACCCGCCCTTGGCTGTTGCCTCAATGCCCCGTCCACCTCTGCATCCCCCTGAGAAGCAGGTTTGAGTGGGAAAGATCCCCACCTCCAGTGCAGAACATCCCACAGGGTACATTCCCACACCACACCACACACCAGCCTCAGCTGTCACCAGCTCAGGCGCAAACCCAAGGCTGCCTGGGGCACTGGCCTAGTTGAGGGGCACTAGTCTGGTGGTGGGGGGGGGACACAGATCTGGGTGGGGAGCACTGACATGGCTGTGGGCAATGACCCATGTGGGGGGTATTGGCTTGCGTGGGGGGAACTGGCCCAGGTCGGGGGCACTGTCCTGGTGAGGAGCACTGACCTAGTGGGGAGAGCTGACCTAGCTGGGGGCAATGACTGGGTGGGAGGCACTGACTGGATGGGGGCACTGTCCTGGTGGGAGGCACGGACCCAGATGGGAGGCACTGACAGGATGGGAGGGCACTGGCCCAGTGGAAGGCACTGACCAGGGTGGGGGTCACTGGCCTGGTGGGGTGGGGCTGGCCTGGGCAGAGGGTACTGACCCAGGTTGGGGGCACTGACCGGGTTGGGGGCACTGGCCTGGGTCGGAGGCATTGACTTGGGTTGGGGGCACTGGTCCGGTGGGGAGCACTGACCCACACCAGGCACCCCTCTGGCTTTGGAGGAGGTATGCCCAGGGTGGGTACACAGGCCTCTCATAGGTGGCTATGTGGGCTGCTCCCCTGGGGGGCAGAATCTCTCCTCCTTCCCTTCCCCTCTTTGGTGGGTTTTCTCTCAACTGAGCAAAGGGTCTCATCGAAGATGGAAGCAGAAGTCAGTCTTCTCTGTTACGTACAGCATTTATATTAACAGTGATGATGATGATGATGTCAATGAAAAACAGCTGAATGAATCCCAGGGTCTTCCTGGGGAACTCGCCCCCCTGCGGAGGCCCTGCTCTCTCTGCTGTCCTCCCTGGATCACTGCCCCTGTGGCTTTCTTACTCTCTGTGGAGCCGTATTGGGCTTCCCATCCTGGTCAACTCCCACCTGGACCAACAGCTGCAGTCTAGTTGGCCCCACCAAATATCCAGGGCCAGGCATACAGCAGGTGCTTAGTAAGAGAATGCTACAGGAATGGAGGAGGAAATAGGTAAATCACTAGCTCCTCAGGGTAGGTCCCCAGGCCTAGTTAATCCACACTGCAGCCCAATCCACACTCCTGTGTTTAAAACTCAAAATAAGATCTGGCAATGCTATAGCAGTGCTGTCAAGAGGTGAGACACCTTGGGGGCCATTGGCAGCAGCTCTGCTGGTATGGCCAGTGTCCCCGGCTGACCACTGCCTGTTTCCACACGCCACAGCAAGTCCCAGGCCACGCAAATCCTTTGCACTCCCCTCACCTCACAGGGGACTCTGCAGAACCTCTGCTGCCCATGACACCTGCCTCCACCCACAGGAGCAAAGGGAGCAAGAACAGATGGTGCAGGGCCCAGCTCATTTACCCTGAGTCCCTGAGAAGCCACAGGTAGGTGTTACGGAGGGGCAGAAATCATGCCCTGATGACCTTTAAAAGGTCATTCTGAAGGCCGGGCACAGAGGCTCACACCTGTAATCCCAGCACTTTGGGAGGCTGAGGCAGGTGGATCACTTGAGATCAGGAGTTTGAGACCAGCCTGAGCAATATGGTAAAACCCCGTCCCTACTAACAATACAAAAAAAAAAAAAAAAAAAAAAAGCTGGGTGTGGTGGTGCACACCTGTAATCCCAGCTACTCGGGAGGCTGAGGCAGGAGAATCACTTGAACCTGGGAGGTGGGGGTTGCAGTGAGCTGAGATAGCGCCATTGCACTCCAGCCTGGGAAACAAGAGTGAAACTCCATCTCAAATAATAATAATAATAATAATAATAATAATAATAATAATAAAAGGTCATTCTGTTTAGAGTGGAAGCCAGGAGATGGGAGGAGGCTCTGGGTCCTGGGGGATAATGCTGACATGGGAGGACTTGGGGGCTGCACACGGACGTAGAGAACAGTGAATGGACCTGGCAGCCTTCTCGGGGGCCAACCTGGCTGGGGTAGGGAAGAGATCCTGAGGAGGAAACTTCATTACAGCACCTTTAGAGCCTCCCATCAACCCTTCACAGATGTGTCAGTCTCCAGCCAAGCTACAGTGAAGGGCTGCAATGTCTCTCACAGTCACAGACGGAGTAGTGTTGGGACAGACAGGAGGCTGGGTTCTGTCCCCAAGCCCCACCTCTAAGGAGCTCCCACTTAACACCTGAGAGAGAGTCCAGCTTCAAGCTACACAGAGATGCCCATGCAGGGAGTGCCAATTGTAGCCATCTGTAAAGCCGGCCAGAGTCCACCACAGACGTGCCCACAAGATCTCACAATCACGGGAGATTCAGGTAAACCTCCCCCTCCCTGATCTTCATGTCCCCAAATGCCGGCCTGCTGACACCAACCAGGCAGCAGGCCCCTGTCCTGTGGGGCTGCAGTGAGTCTGCAACGTGCCTGGGCACTTGCAGGTGGCTGCAAGCATGTGGCTGGGATCACGACCTGGCCTTCCACAGTGAGACCTCCTTCTCTCAACATGAAGCCCCCTTCTTCACAAGAAGGACAAAGCTGTTAGGGTCCAGCCCTGCTTCCTTTCCCAGCCTCGCCTCCCAGGGTCCTCTCCTTGCTCTGCGTGCCCCTCGGCATGTGCCCCTCGGCTCCCGCCCTGGGTTCTTTAGACACTGAAGACTTCAGAGCCAGGCGGCCTGGGTTACAGCCTGGCTGGTGCTCACCAGCTGTGTGACTTGGGCAATTGTTTAACCTCTCTGATCTGTGGTTTCCTCATCTACAAATCAGGGATGACAAGAGCACCTGCTTCCTGGAGCCACCGCAGGCCCAAGCAAGGGAGTGTGTGCAGAGGAGCCCAGGGTGCCTGCATGCCTGCCATGAGCTCGCTCATCACTGGACAGGGGTGGGGAGGGGCAGGCACCTGCAGGCCAGGCGTGGGTGCTCCGTACTTGCATGCCACAGGGTGAGATACTCTAAGTCTGCATCTCAATTTTCTCATCTCATCACTGTCATGGACGACAGTGGTATTTCCTGCAGGGATCCTGAGAATTCATAGGGATGGCAAATTCATAGGGATGGCAAATTCACAGGGATGGCGAATTCATAGGGATGGCTAATCCATGGAATAGCTTGGAAAAGGCCTGGCTACCATGGGCCCTGAATGAACATCGGCTGAAAGAACAACTGGGAAAGTGCTGTTTCCACTGCCACACACTTCCTTCCCTCTCTGCTTCTCTCCTCACTAAGTCTTTCTCACTCATGCAGCACCTCCTCTGTGCACCCCAAGATGCCCAGCTCTGGGGCAGAGGCTTGGCTAAGCCTGGGCTGAGTTGGTGCCTCCTCGCTTGGAGCCATCCTCCCACTCGGGTCATGACTGCCCCGTTGTTGGGTGTGGCCCTAGCTCCCCCTGTAGGGCTGTGTCTGTCTTCTTCCCAGCTGAGCCCCGCCCCATCACCACATCACGCAGCAGGCTGCTCAAGCTTGTGATGATCAGATGGAAGGAATGCAAGGATGGCTCTCACAGCAATTCTTTTTTTTTTTTAATTTTTTTTAAATTAATTTATTTTTTTTTTGAGACTGAGTCTCCCTCTATCACACAAGCTGGAGTGCAGTGGTGTGATCTTGGCTCACTGCAACCTCCACCTCCTGGCTTCAGGTGATTCTTGTGCCTCAGCCTCCCGAGTAGCTGGGACTATAGACACCCACTACCATGCCTGGCTAATTTTTATATTTTTAGTAGAGATGAGGTTTCACCATGTTGACCAAGCTGGTCTCGAGCTCCTGGCCTCAAGCGATCCACCCGCCTTGGCTGCCCAAAGTGCTGGGATTACAGGCATGAGCCACCGCACATGGCACAATGATTCTTTATACAGGCAGGACACTGTCTTCAGAGCAGTTCTCCATGCCTCGAGCAAAATCCCCCACCAAGGAGCTGTATGTGACATACAAATTCTTCCTTTGAAACAGTGGAAAAAAGACTTCCGGGCAGAGTAAACTGATCACATGGAGGGTCCCAAGAAGGAATCATAAACCACAACAGAGCTCCATCTTACAAGTCAGAAGGAAGAATCCAGGTCACTTTCCAGGCAGAGGAAAGACCATTCCAAGAAGGGATGTGACACAACCAGCTGCTTGGCCAAGCACTGCCCCCTGGATGCTAGACCCCCACGCAGGGAAGCTCTTGGAGAACATAGAGGAGGGCGCCGGCCGTTAGTAAAGAGTCATGGCTACTTGGCAACAAGCCTCAGGCTGTTTCACAGGAGGGAAATGTGGGGTAGAGGAGCAAGACGCCTGGGCTGTGGCTCCCAGCATTCCTGACTCCTGATCTGTAACAAAGCCCCAGCGTTCACCCACAGCTGGGAGAGGGTGCACCCTGTTCACATGGCTTTGAGCAGGTGATTCAGGGAAGGCTGACAGCCAACATGGACATTGCTAGGACAGGACACTCACTTTCCGATATAACTCATCCCCACTTTGAGAGGGCCCTGCCCAAAGACAAATGAAGGAGTCTTGGAAACTTGACTTACTTTCAGGAAGGGGCTTCCCAGGTTGGCGTGGGCTTCACGCCCTTTGTTTTCTAGTGGTCAGTGCATGCAGGGGACAGAGGATGACTGCCTGACATGGGGGCCGACCCACCACTGGCAGTGGAGAGAGAAGGGGGCAGGGTAGGGCAGGCAGCCCGGTCACCACTGGGGTAGCCTGGGACATCAGGGACTCAATGCCCAGATCAGTCCAGTCAAGAGAGCAGGGGTGCAGCCCCTTCCCCAGATTTTTCTGGCCCCTGATGACACACACATGGACACTTCTGTGTCCTACAAGTTGTAATCCAAACCCCATGGGAAGGAGGAGACCGCCGGTTAGCTGTGTGGCCCTGCTTGTTCGCAGTGCAGTGCAGTGCTGGGTATTTTTAGCAGAAGGCTTTCCCTCCGCCATCCCTGTGTCCTCCCTCTTGCGGGTGCCCTAAGGCAGGTGAGTCTTCTGCAGGGCCCCACACAGCACCATCCGAGGCCCAGGGCACTGCCTGCGGAGCTCTGTCCCTGCATCCCATTCCTCCTAGTGTGTCCCCTGCAGTGTCATGGCAAGACAGTTCTTCCTGCTTGTGCAGGGACCCTCCCTGAACTGCAGCCCACAGATGCCATTGAAATGTCAAATTGTGGCGTGGTGCCTCACACCTGTAATCCCAGAACTTTGGGAGGCTGAGGTGGGTGGATCACCTGAAGTCAGGAGTTCGAGACAAGCCTGACCAACATGGTGAAACCCTTTCTCTACTAAAAATACAAAATTAGTCAGGCATGCTGGTGCACACCTGTAATCCCAGCTACTGGGGAGGCTGAGGCAAGAGAATCGCTTTAACCTGGGAGGCAGAGGTTGCAGTGAGCCAAGATCATGCCACTGCACTCCAGCCTGGGCAACAAGAGTGAAACTCCAACTCAAAAAAATAAAAAATGAATAAATAAATGTCAAATTGCTGTTACATGGACAGGCAGGTTCGTGCTCCTCTCAGCACCATCCCAAAAAGACGCTTTTCTAGGCAGAGTCTATAGATAGAAAATTGGCAAAAGAGGAAAGAAAAATGCCCAAAATAGAAATCAGGGAATGCAATATGAAACTAGGGGATGATGTCATTTAAAGCAGAGAAAAACTGGAACAAGCTAAACATCGGATAGGTGAACAGTTACAGAAATCATGGGAAATATGTGCAATGATTTCTTCCACAGCTATGAAATATCCTATTTTGAGAACATTTTAGTGTAGTGAAAATATTCCAATTAAACATAGCATTAAGCGAAAAGACCAGGATGCAAAACTTCATGTTTACATGATCCCAGCCATGTTTGTAAAAACAAACACATATGTGGAACCCCAATACACTAACAAGGGGACTCTCTGGATTCTGAAAAGGGCAACTCTTAATTCCTATTTAAAAATATTATGTTTATACATTTATACATTACAAATTTTCTGTAGAGAACATAAATGATGCTTTTAATTAGAAGGAAACATTTAAAAATACATACTGGGGCTGGGCACGGTAGCTCATGCCTGTAATCCCAGCACTTTGGGAGGCTGAGGCGGGCAGATCATGAGGTCAGGAGATCGAGACCATCTTGGCTAACATGGTGAAACCCCGTTTCTACTAAAAATACAAAAAATTAGCCGGGTGTGGTGGTGGGCGCCTGTAGTCCCAGCTACTTGAGAGGCTGAGGCAGGAGAATGGCGTGAACCCGAGAGGCGGAGCTTGCAGCGAGCCGAGATTGTGCCACTGCACTCTAGCCTGGGCGACAGAGTGAGACTCCGTCTCAAACAAACAAACAAAAAAGTATATTATCTTTAGACTGAGGAGGCATGAAATGTGGCTCAGTTTGGAGCTGCTCCTTGACAGAACTGAGACACAACAGTCACCTGAAACTGGAGACCTTACCAAGTTCAGGTTCCTCACTTTGAAACTTGCAGATAAGCCTGGCCTGGGAGACAAAGAGGAGCAAAGAGGAGCGACTTAAGGCCAGAGGACCTCACACAGCACTGGAACAATATCCAGTCTTCCAAAATTCTTCCACACATTTCCCCACCATGAGTTGCTGCCTGGGCTCAGCAGATCACAGGGAGAGTAGCAGGAGCTTCTTCCAAGGGCATCGCTGGGTGCAGACACGGCGTGTGCATCTCACATGCGCTCCTCCGCAGCACGTGCCCGAAGGCCCCTGGCCCTGAGCCCGGTCCTCCTGGCCCTACCATCTGACTCCTGCACGGCAGCCAGGCAAGATTGCAGGAACTGAGATGCATAATCCCCACTCACTTTTTGGGCAGATGGGCCTGGTCCAACCAAAAGCAATAGAGGCAGCTGCATGTAGAACACTGAAGAGCAAACAACCTCCTTCAAGCATAATGCAAAAAAAAAAAAAAAAAAAAAAAAGAGATTACTCTGTTTCTTTTTCTCCCAACAGCCTTCTGTTGTTGCTTTCTGGCATTTCTCCATAATATCCTGACAGCATTTTCAAAGGAATCATGTGAGATGGTGCCCTCTCACTCTCCCCACGTTCATGAGACAAGCGCCCCAAATCAGGGTCCATTTCAGCTGTTCAGTGACTGGTTCTGGACACCTCTGGGGTCAAGGAAGCTATAGGGTTATTTGTTGTGTTAGGCATTACCCCAGCACATGAGAATGTATGAGTCAGTGCTGCTCCAGGCAGTCAGCTCATCATTTAACGTGCACCTACTATGCACCTGGCATATTGCTGGGCACCCCAGGAAAACAGTAAAAAGTAGCTATTCTCAACGAATTTACCATCTGGCAAAACAGGAAGAGAATATATACATGAAGAATAAAAATAATATTTAAGCCTTAAATCAGGGATGGAAAAGATGTTTCAGGCAGTTGTTAGAAGCCATCAAGAGTGCTGTGTTGTAAAGGATCTGAAGCCCAGTCCTGAGCCCAGGAAAGGTATGGGTGCAACAGCAGTGCCTCCCTTGAGTGCAGCTGGGCAGGTGCAGCAGTCAGGTCTGGGTCTGCATCCCTGCTCCCAAAGACCATGGATACAACAGGGAGGGAGGGCGTCCGGGTTGGAGGAATCCAGAGGCTTCAAGAAGACTTAGGACTTGCACTGATCTAGAAAATGATAGGCATTGGGTGGGCCAAAGGATAGTCACAGGACATAGTGTATCTAGGCATAATATGTGTAGGAGACAGTGAGGAAAATAGAAGTTGGGTGCTACAGAATACGAACATGAGGATTACGGGTAGTGAAATCCGGTGCGTGCATATATGTGTGTGTTCGTGTGTGGCAGGTTGGAGGGCCTTTGAGTGTTTATGGTACATTTATCCCTGATTACACTAATTTCTCTTATCACTCATTTACTGTAATAAGTATGTACTGTGTGCCTGGGAGCAATGTGTTATATTACTGGAAAGAGAAGTTCTCACTTCATTCTCCTTGTCTGTCTTTATTGACAAAGAGATGGAATGATGTGATGTGTCTGAAGATATGAAGAAGCCATCCAGACCTAAGCCACCTGGACAAAGAAGGGATCTGGCTCATCCAGGACCATGCAACTTTGGCCATCTATATCTGTGATAATCAAAGTGCGGTCCATGGACCAGCAGCACTGGCATCACAAGAGAGATTCCTTGGTTAATCCTGAATTCCAGGCATCCCCCTGTACCTATAGAATCAGAATCTGCATTTTAACAAGGTCCCCCCAGTGGTCTGTTTGAAACTTAAAGATTAGAAGCCTTGAGCTACTCCAAGAGCCCCATAGGCTTTGGATTTAAGAACTAGAAGCAGAGCTGGAAGGAACCTCAGCAATCCCCTGGTTCAAGCCCGCAATGCGATACACAGTATGAGGAAACCAAGATCTAAGAAAGTTAGCTGATTTCCCGATTTCCTCAGTTTTTAAGATTTCACTGTCACTCAGTTTCCGGCATTAAAATAAAAAAGTGTATTTTCATGACCACACATCTTTCCTCAGCATGCATTCCTGAAGTCATATCATGTTTCATCTTCTATGCTATGAAGTGCAGCCTGCCAACACCAGAGAGCCGTGGAACAGGATGAAAACCAACAAAGCTTTCCACGTGATGTCTCAAAACCAAAGGCAGAGACATCTAAGTGCAAAGTAAGACATCCCAGCGCTACACCATGGTCCCCATAATTACTGAGATCCTTACACAGATTTCCACCACACACAATGTCTGACCAAGAGTGCGTATAAGAGCAGCACCACCCAGACCATTTCCTGCCAATCCATGACATGTAGCATCAAGAAATCCAAGCTCATGTTCCAACAACAGTTTGTGCGTAGAAGAGTACCCTAAAACTCTGATGCAAAGAACTGTCTGGAATGGTTGTTTCTAAGATGACTTTGTGTGGGAGCATTGGATGTGAAATCCTGTTCCAGTTGGAAATAAATAACAAGAAGGCTCACCCCAGCCAGTGGGTGACAATGTGGCATTCATTACACCGTGTGCACATAGAGCGTGCAGTCCAAGTCATATGACAGCAGAGAAAGGGGCTTTTTCTGCAGAGACAGAGAGGGGGGAATGGAGGAGGAGATAGTTAATAATTTTCTTTTCATATGACAGCTTGGAAAATCCCAGTTCAGCTTTATAACGCCAGCTCCTCAGTTATAATTTAACACCTATTCCAAGAACAGTTGACAAATGAATGTTAGTGAGCAACACAATGCCATTTTCATTTGCCAGCCAGAATGATTTTTTATGTCCTTGATAAGCCCACAAATAAATTTGTCAATTTATTCATAGCTATGGGTTGGAGTCAAGATGAATCTCTTATGCTCTGCAGACACTGGTGCCACTTTCTTTACGGAACACCCATCTGTTTTTCTGCCACATGGGCATAAAGATTTCCAGAAGCTACTAAATAAGAAAGTGATTTGAGTCCTCCTGTAGTAGCTTTCTAGCCATCTGCTGTCCCAGCCATGCGTCCTCCATCATGACAACTTTCACCCACGTTCCTAAGGCAGGGGTCAGGTCCAGCACTCTCCCAGGCTCCTGGCAAGGAGAAAAAAATGTAACTGAGTGAAAAGAAGTCAGTCTTCTTAGGTGACAATGCCTTGCCTTGCAAAAATCCCAGTGTGCTGTCAGGAAACAGAACAATTCTCAACAGAAAGGAAATGGAGGTGACTCCAGACCGACATGACAAAAATTCTGTTTTGAGAGGTCACCTGGGGTGCCTCTATTTTGGGAGGAAATAATTTCCTTAATGACATCTCTGTGGGCTCTCATACTTTCTGGCTTTATCGGGTTTTAAAGCTGGCATATTCACATTCAAATGCCTCCTTTGTGAACTGGTCTTTAGATGAGAATACCTCTGAGTATTCCTGTTCCCTAATACATTAAGAACTATGGGCAACTCCCCGGACTCCATGCCTGCAATAACTCTGAAAGGAGTTATGCAAAAGCAATTACAGTTAATGACAGTCTTCTTGATTTTTAACTTTCTTTGTTCATGAGGCCCAGGGATTTGGATCCTTGCAACTATTCTGAACGGCTGCAAACACAATGCATCTAGGTTTCTGAGTTCTTGGAAACCAAGGTTCACAGCATTTTCCTGGTAGCCTTGTCTTTTGGGCAAACAAGACAACTTCAGGGCATGAGACTACAATAAGGCTAGTGATGTGACGACAGGACAGCTCAACCCTGCTGGTGGCAGTCAGCCAACAGGCCATGGGATGGCCCATGCCAGGGCTCACTCCACCTTTCAAATAAGAACTTGAACCTTTCTCTGGCTTGCTTATTTGAACAGGCAGGTCCTGGATGTAGAGAGGTGGCACACTTAATCGGGTCACTAAGCGGAGTTAGCAAAAGAAAAACTATAGGACTATGAGTCGGGTTTAGGAAACTGCACACAGGAGAGTGCAGCGCCCTACAACTGGCAACAGTGCGAAGCTTTAATATCTGAGGCCTGAAAGGGAAGGGCCAAAAAGCTCTGCAGAGGCCACAGAGAAGAGCTCTGTGCAGAGGGCCTCTGATGGGATCTGAGGCCTCTGATAGGATCCGAGGGAGGGCCCAGAAGGGGACCACCTTGATCTCACAGTTCCCCTCCCGCCTCCCATTGGACAAATCCAACCACCTGCACCTGGGTACATAGTGCAGATGATGCAGCCTCCAACACGAACAGGGTCAAGGGGGAGGATGGCTCTGCAAGGTGCATGGAAGTCACCTGAGCGTGGTGTCCCAACCTGGTGCTCTTAGAAGAGAGGTATCTCTCTTAGGTCTCTCAGGCAGCCTAGAGATACCTAAGCACCTCAAGGAAAGATTTTATGTCACTGTAAGCCCACAGATAAACATGTCAATTTATTTATAGCTGTGGTTCAGAGTCAAGATGTAGTTTCTTGTGGTCTGCAGACACTGGTATCACCTCTCCACCAGGGCATCAGGAATCCAGGGTTACTGTGACCACAAAACACCACACAGGAGAGACCAAGGGGCCATTCGCTGGACCTGAGCAGAAAAAAGTCCCTTGGAAAAATTTAAAATGCAAATTTTGGATGCAAAATTCTGTGGCATATCATCACTGGGTCTTTTTTATCTATGGACAACCCCCCATGAGGCCAATACCATGGCTGTCATCTGTATATCACAGATGAGATCACAGAAACATGGAGAGCAAGCATGGATGCAAATCAGGAGGCTGCTGAGGGGAGAGCAGTGCAGAGCTGGGCACGGGGACAGTGCACATCCCATTTCAGTGCTGCCAGTCTGTGGAGGATGGCGGAACCACCTGGGCAGGGTCCACAAATGCTCACTGTCTTTTCAGATGCAGACTCACAGCACTGACTGCTACCTCTGGGGACAGACCGGCCAAGGAATTTGGAGTTGGAGAAGTTTGGATCTGGGAAAGGTAGAATGGCTACTGGCCCTGTGAGATGTCACTCCTCCCGGGAGGTATGGGGCAGCGTCCGCTCTGCATCACATCTCTGTAGGAAAACCCAACACTCCCAAAGGTACTGGGGCTCCTGGTAGCTCAAAGCAGGTTTTGCTATCAGATGAGCTGTGCCAAACGAGGAAAAGATTCCTGCTTCAGAGCTCCTGGGATTTAGAATCACGGGTGTGGAAGCTCCCCTCACCATGTGCCAATCCAGAAAGGGCCTTGGTCACAGCAGTGGGCCAGCCATCAGCTCAGCATGGTGCCTTGATGACCTGTTGGGGGCTGAGCTGAGAGTCCAGGCCCACCTGGAGCAAACCCCTGACTCGGGTTTTAGTGACTTAGTCTTCTGCACTTGGGTGATAAGCATAGATGGCCTTGTGTGGGACTGTGGTGCAGCTGAGAGAGCACATGCTGAGTGACCACAGGACCAGGACCTGAGCACCATGCCCTTTGCCCCTCTGGGCCTCCAGGTTCCTGCTTGCCTTCGAACTGCAACCAAGGGCCCCCTGGAGTGACCACTACGTGGGCAGCACACCTTCATGCTTCTTACAGGAGGGTCAAACACATCCCTTGACCACCCTTTTCCATCATCACAAGGAAATCTGCTGACGGCAGAGCATTACCTCCCTCAGAGAAACAGAATGCTGCCTATCCCTTTGCCAGGCCCTTACTTTAAGAACTGAAAATGAAATGAAATCCTTGAATAAAGTGACTTGGAAAATCCACAGGTACAAAGCACCAGGCCTGCAGGGTCCAAGCACCTTCCTACTGCCATGTAATGATAGGCACCTGAATGTCCACCTCTCCATGTCAGGAACACCATTGATTCTAAGCAGGGGATCAGGCTTCCACCAGCCTCTGATGTGTCATGGCTTATCCTAGGCAAACTGTCCTGCAGGCCATGGACCCTCAGAACCCAGGGCAGAAAAGAGGAAAACCGGGTGAGTGGACAAAAATCTGAATGCAGTAGAAGGAGGCACTCTTGGGGCAAGGGAGGAAGGGAGTGGTCAGGCTTGGAGCCACGCAGAGGCAGTGGAGCCAACAAGGCCAGGACTGGAAGGAGGATGCTCTCTAATGCACAGACTCACACCCTGCCGGGTCAGGATCCAGGTTCCACAAGGCATCAGCTTGCTCACACTGGACCAGGATCAGGGACAGATGCAAAAGCAAGCTTTCGTGAGCCCCAAGTGAACTTTTCCCCACAGAACTCTCAGAGAGGACTAACACAGATGACAGTTTAGGCTCCCCTCAGAGCACAGACACACTCCGGGGCTTGACCGTGGCCAGAGCACGATGCGCCACCTCAGCCTCTGGGCTCCCACCGCCAGGCAAGCGACTGCCCTGCAGTCCAAGTGCCCCAGCATGCACTGTTAATATATGAATACCAAGTCCAGACACATTAACAAAAACGCACAGCACAGCAAGCACACTGCACTGGAGAATCAGCGGTTTGTGCCTCAAGTCTAATTAAGACAAAAGTTTTGTGCATTGGCTGTGGAAAGGCATGCTAATGACTCACAAGCTGGCTTAACCCCGCCATGAACACCTGTATTTCAGCAGCTTCCCAGGAGGTTATGGAGAGGTGTGGAAAGGGGAAGCTGTCCTTCCCTTCACACTGAGTGGATCTGCAAGCACAAGGCAGGGCAACTCAGTCTCCAAAACCAGAAGGCCAGTGCCAGGCTCAATTTATTCTTTCTTTAAAGCAGCTTCCATAGAAAGCGTCACTGTTACCCCTACTCCAGACCCTGGGCTCTTTCCAGACTGGGCGAAGGGGTGACGGCTGCCTGGGCCTCTTCCAGGACAGGGCTGTGTGGCCGGCCATGGAGCAGAGGCCCCGCGGCACAGTGCACAGACAGCGTCCTCCCATAAGCAGCTGTTCCCCACATTAACTTCACTTCTGATGGCACAAGGCCAGAATGTCTTTCATTAGTTTCCCAAACTCTGTCATCAGCGAAGCAGATGAGCCCAGTGTGGATTTTTTAAAGTCAGCACGTTCAAGAACATCAACCGACATGAGGCTACACATCCTTAAAAACACACACTCCACACACGTCACCTGACACGAGGCCACACATCCTTAAGCACACACACTCCACACACATGTGCTTAGCCATGCGGGGACTTCACCCACAGTGGTATGCACAGAAGATGATCTGCCTGGCCTAGACTGGGAAGGGTCTCAAAAAAATCACTAAAGCCTCAAAAACATGGTCTAACCCATGACATTGGCAGTGGCCTCCCATGCACTTCTAGATGCCACCCTATGCCCTTCCTCCAGCCAAAACCACCCTGTGACTGCTCCTCACATCATTCAAACACAGGGTTTCCTGCAGCAGATGTGACTCCAGTGGCTTCCAACGGTGGACGAGAGGAGAGTGATGGGAGGGGTGTGTCCCCTTCTGCATGCCCGCCTCTCAGTCCACACGCCCTAGACCAGCCGCCTTCGAGAATAAGGTCCTGTCCCACAATTGCCAAATTCCACTGATTTCATCTCCTGCAGCTTGTCTTACAATTTTGGTTTCTATCAGTCCCTGAATGCTTTAAGAATAAAAATGCCTTTCAGTAATACTCATGGCTACTAATACAGTGAAGATGCTCAAGGAAACTAACACCCACCAAAATGACAAGATCACCAAAAACAAATCCCTGAGGGGCACACCACATGTGAGAAAACTGCAAGACCCAATGCCCTTCCCCTGGGGTCGCCCCTCCGTAAGACCCTGGGCTGAGTGCCTGAGGGATCGTGTTCTTTCAAGGTCCTTCACTACAGTGGATCTGGGAAGGCCCAGGGGGCAGGACAAGGGAGGTGACAGCAAGTGAGAAGGCAGCCCAATGCCACCCTCCCCCCTGGCTTTCCTACTCAGGACAAGCTCTCCTGGAAAAACACCCACGGGCAGAGGTGTGGGGACAGGAGGGAGCCGGAAACACGGCCTCCCCAAGTGAGACAGAATCTGGGGGTCATTTGATAAGCGCTTCACCAGCTGACGCATATAGAATACTCACTCCCCAGCATCCCCGGTGGCTTAGCAGCAAGGCTGGCAAATCCTCCCAGAGAGCAGAGAGAACAAACACAAGGAGCCAGGCAGAGCCAAGTTCAAATCCCAAATCCACCACGTAGCACCTCTGTGGCTCAGGCCGGCCATTTAGCATACCCAATTCTCAAATTTTCTGACCACAAAAGGGAGCTACTGTCCCCTGCTTCCAGGTCCCCATGTGCACTGAATCACAGTACAGTACAGCTCCCTGCAGCACTCTCCCTCAGCCCCAGCTTTTAGGAAGGGGCTGAAGTGTGCCCCCATCCTGCTCACCAGGGTCTTGCCTCGGCCCTGGGTGGCCCACCCCTCCCCTATTCTCTTCTGGAGACCTTTGTGGACAACATCAGGGGTCTCTGTGGTCACCAGCATTTCTGAGTGCTCCTCCACAGGGGAGCAAAGCTCCACTCCCTCTGTGAGCTCAATGCTGGCCACCAAAACACTCAATTTCAACGCAGTGAGGTGAGACCTGGCGGAGGCTGGCAATGGGGTGGCAAGGAAGGAGCAGGGGAGCAGGTGTCCAGCAGGCCCACAAGCAGGGAGTGGGAACAGAGGCCTTCAGTGGAGGGAAGGCTGTGGCCACGGCCCAAGCACCCGGAGGGGAGACCGCCAGGCTGGAGCCTGGAGGCAGCGAACAGAGGCATGCTCCAGGCACCTCTGGGACCATCACAGGCATTTCTGGGCTGTACCCTGGGCATTTTTATTATCTTTCAGGATTGATCATCTGCCATCATCAGCGCTGCTGCCCATGACCCTGGCCCTGGCCGAGACTGGACTTACCTTCTGTCTGCATACACAGTTCACGCAGTCCTTGCCCACCCATGCCAAGCAGTCACCCCTTCCTCCACGTGAGAGAGTAGGACCCGGGGAGAGTAACAAGCCAGCCCATATGCCACCATTGGTACACTGAGTTTCTCCTCCTCACTGTCACCTGAGTCCACGGGGGCCACCAGACTCCCCATCTATGGCTCCTCTCCTCACAGGAGGACCATTACCCCTCCACCTCCTCTTGCCTGCCAGCCCTGGAGGACACAGACACGGTCTACCTCCTGGTGAGCTCTTCTGCAGCTTTCTCCTTTGGTCGTTCTGAGGACTAAACCATGAAACAAAGACATAAAGCTGGTAAGTACAAGAAAATGACCAGCCAGACCCACTTTAAGTGAAGTGCTCCAAGCAAATGAGGGTGCCCGGACGTCTCCCACCATGGAGGCGAGAGGTGGAGAGCGTGCAGTGGCTCCCTGCACTGTTCTCCTGGCCAGTGTTCCCAGGCCCTGCAGTCAGCTGAGGCACAGGGCAGTACCACCCCTCCTGTCCTCCCACCGCACGGCAGGCCAGCATCTCGGTGACCCTTGGGCCTTCCTGCAGTGCTCATGACCTGGCAGGTGGTAGAGCAGGACTGGAAGATTCCTAGAGCTCTCCCATTTACTTTACACCCATGTTTTGGTATCTCAGCAAAACCGGAGTCTACTTTTTCCCTGGTGTACATTCTTTTGGTTAAGAAAATGCAGACAACTTGCACCAATTATGAACACATTAGACTAAATAATCAATCTAATCTACACTCATTTCTCAAAGCCAGTATCTCCCTACATTAATGTGTAAAGGAAAGATGCAGGTTTAACCCCAATAAACACTCATGGCAATAAGATAAAAGAAAAATAGCTGCTATATCATCAATCAGAAACTTCTTCTTAGGGAGGAAGTAAGCCCGCCTTCCCTGAGACAGAATGCAACTAGAGACAGGCTCCGCCATGCAGCCCCTGCTCATATCCCACCAGCGTCCCCTCTGACACCAAGCAGAGATGTAGCATCTTGAAACTGAGCCCTGGAGCACCCCGAAAGCCTGGCCCAGCACTCGGCCATGGGGCTCCTGCTTGACAAACCACAGAGCCAGGCAGGCCTTTCAGCTCCTGCCACATGGCCATCTCTACATTCTGCCTCCCTCTCAGTGGGAAGCGTCAGCTCTAGCCCGCTGGGGGTCTGTGTGCTCCCCAACACCCTCCCATGATCAGCATACCCCTGACAGTCAGTGTGTCCATTGGCACAGAACCTCTGTGCAGGCTTGCTCTTGCTCTCTGGGCCTGCACCCACTCCACCACCATGGAAATCAGCTATGGACTCTTCTGATTTCCTCTACCCTGAATCTAAGAACTGTGGGGAATTCAGCAGCTGCTCACTCTAAACACTTATACTCAAATTAAGTAAAGTACTTTACCAAACAGCAGACCTGGAGCTCGATCCCGGAGGCTCCCATCCTTAACTCTCCCACAGTGAATCACCCTCCCTCATCCCTTTGCATGCTCTGCTGAGGACCAGCAGGTGAAAGGCACCCACAGAGTCAGAACCAGAAGAGCTGCCTCTAGTCCACGTGCTGTGCGTGTGCTGGATGCAGGACACTAGAGGGACATCCTGTTCTGAGACTGTCACATCAGCAGAGCTAGTCCTTCCCTCTCCTCACTTTCCAAGTCCCAAGAGTAGAATTCCTGATGGAGAATGGAGGGGGCCCGGGGAAGGAAGAGGCAAGAGGAGTCTGAGGGTGCTCCACCCCAACAAAACCCACAACCTGTTGTCAGGCATGTTCATGCCCCTAAGTGTGCCCTCCAGCAGCCCAGGGCAGAAGCTGGGGTCGCAGGAGGGACAGGGAGAGCCGTGACTCACTGCATTGTGCAGGTGGCACTCCATTTCCTATGGCATAGGTGACAACTCTGCCCACTCCTGTCTCTCTGGGTGTGCAGTAAGTAACCAGTCCTCTCTCTCTGGCCCTGACATGGCATACAAGGTCAGCTCTGGGGACAGCATGGCTCAGTTGTCAGAAGCATGAGGCTTTGAGGTCTGCAGATCTGTGTGTGTTCTGCATCACCACTGCCACCTACGGAACCCAATGCAAGTTCCTAGCACCGAGCTTTAGCTTCCACATTTGCAGTGAGGATAATGCACCCACTTCTACAGGCTTATTAGACACGGTATGCAATAATGTGCAATGGTCATAAAACAGCTGACCACTGTTATCCAGCAGGTGCTCAATAAATGGAAAGAGAAATGAGATGAACCCTGCAGCGCCTTCGAGGCTCATGCTCACAGCCCTCATCGGGTGAGCCCCATTTCCAACGTCTCCAGATACTCACTGCTGGGTGCTACAAGCAGAAAGGTTGTTTACATTACCTGAATGGTCACAAAATAATCTTTTGATGAGCAGATCTATCAGAGTAGATTGTTTTTAGCTTGGAGTCTCCTTACACAGGATTGGGAGCATGAAACCCCATATTTTGAGACTGCTAGGACTGGTATTGGACTATGGCCCCAGTGGAGCCCTAGTCTGGTAGACCAGCACCCGGGAACAAGAAGGGATTCCCCACTGCTCCCCTTCCTATTGCTGAGCGTCCACCAGACTGGGGCCCCATCACCCTGCCCAGCCAAGAATGCACTCAGGTGGGACACTGCTGTCCAGAGCCCCTCAGAGCCCACTGCCACTGGCTGGCTGTGGGGCCCCCTCTCTGGGCCTCAGTTTCCTTGCATGTGAAATGAGGGGATTAAACCAAGAGGCCTCTGCATTTCCTTCCAGTGCCAACACGCTAGGTCCTGCTGCTGCTTCTCCACAGCCAGGTGTTCTGTGTGCCACAGGCATTCACTAGTGCTGGCCATTGAAATTAATTATAGATGTCAGCTCTTTATGATTCTGACAGCATTGCAGCAAGAAAAGAGGAGCCCCCAAAAACACACCGAAAAAAGAACTCTGTTGTCTCTGGGATAGAAAAAAATAGGAGGGGAGCCTGGCTGGCATTCTGAAGCCTGGAATTTCCTCTACTCCCACCCTGGGGCAGCACAGCCTAAGAGAAACCGTGGCCCAGGGGTGTGTTTTTGGTGCCCTTTCACCCCTCACCCTCCACCTCTTACCGCCCCCCAATTACCTCCCAACTCTCATCCCTTGTCCTCCCTCACCCCCCAGGGGCCCATACCCTAAGCCTCGCTACAGGGCAGGCCCCGCCAGCCCCCACACTCCTGATAGATCCTCCCAGACCTCTTCTTGCCCGGCCTGGCTCTGTCAGCGAGGTCAGCGTCTGTGTTAGTTTCGCGTCACTGCTCCCAAGGGTACTGAATTTCAAAAGAAACGCAAGCTGACAAGAGCTGCAAAAGCAGGAAATTCCAATGACAGAATTCCAAAAGGAAACAGTGATGAGACCATTTCTGGGAAAAGGTGAAGGGGTGGGGAAGGAAGGTATCCCGTTTCCTTGAAATCCCACCCACTAGGCAACTGCAAGTGCTCCTCATTCCAGCCCTGACCTGTAGGACATGGGTGATGGAGGGGGCGGTGGTGACTTTCCCAGTTAAAGCCTCAGCGTTCATATTAGCAGCATAGCAGCATTAAAGTGAGGTGGAGAAGACCCGGTAGACAGGAGGTGGTCAAGGGACAGTCACTCCAGCAGGTTGATGCAACTTCCATGCAAGAACCTGCCACTGCCAATTTAGCCTAATTGTCAGTGTGCTTGAATCTTCACTAGCCCTCCACTGGCCACTGCAATCCCTTTGCAGCAGTTAGCCTTGGAAGAACAAAGGACGTGGCTGGAGCTAAGCCACATTCAGAAGTGAGTAGGGCTCTCGACAAGCTAATAGCACACTTCATGTCAGCCTCTTCCCAAAACGTATGCATGGAATCCGGACCACAGCTCTTGGTCCACTACTCAATATCCCACAGATGGTTTTCCAGGTGATACATGGATTTGCCACAAAATTAATGGGCACAGCAGTTCCCAAGATTCTCTTACTTTCATGCTCCCCCATCACCCTGGAAGAAAGATCACTTCAAAGTCAAGTACAAGCACACCAATTTTGGAATGAGGAAACCTGCAAGCCTAAAATCTGTGTCTTCTCTTGACTGCTGAAAGTAGACATTCTCACGGAGCCTCGGGTATACTACTGCCCAGCAAACACTCACCCCCACCCTCCACTTCTGCAGAGTGCACGTCCCCACCCTTGACCCTGGGTTCAGCCACACGATTTGCCTTGGCCGATGCAATACCCACAAACAAGATACAGGTGCAGGTGAAGGGTAACGTGGGTTTCAGTTGGGTACAGATGGGCTTGCATCCCTGGGGACTTGCCTTTCACCAGGAAAACATGGCTCTGGAAGCTGCTGGTCCAAAAAAGGTAAAATTCAGCAGACCTGGACCTAATCAAAGCTTGAAGCCAAGCCAGGCAGATGCTCACAAGTGACTGTGAACAGCAGGTGCTTATCCTATATGCCGCTGACTCCTGGGATACATTGCTATGCAGTGACATTGGGGCCCTGGCTGCCAGATAGAGTGCCTGACATTCCAGTAACCCCAGGGTTGGCCGGCCCTTCTGCTGAATCATTGTGCCTCATCGTCAACCATGAGTCTTTGTTCATCGGGCACGTTTATTTTAGCTGAACAGACAGCACTGAACACCAAGTTAGATGAAATTCTCCCATTCCTTCAGAAGTGTCATCAGCACTGCAGACTGGCAAGCCCCACTGGGATGCCCCTGGGCCCACCCCCATTACGGGTACCAGCCTGCTGCTATGTGTGCACCAGGGTGGCTGAAGCACGGGGCCCTGCTGATAAAGTGCCTACCGTGGGCTCAGGGAAACATCCTCCACAAAGGAGTGCAGAGAAAATAGTCCCAGTGAATTACCGAAATTGACTTTTTTTTTTTTTTTAAAGATAGGGTCTTGCTCTATCACTCAGGCTGGACTGCAGTGGCACAATCATGGCTCACTGCAGCCTTGACCTCCTGGGCTCAAGCCATCCTCCCACCTCAGCCTTCTGAGTAGCTGGGACTATAGGGGCATGACCCTATGCCTGGCCTTTTTTGTTGTTTGTTAGAGACAGGGTCTCCTTGTTGCCCAGGCTGATCTCTAACTCCTGGCCTCAACTGATCCTCTTGCCTCAGCCTCCCAAAATGTTGGGATTACAGGCGTGAGCCACCACACCTGGCCTGAAATGGCTTTCAGCAGAAGAAATGCCCTTGTAATTCACAGCAAAGTCTACCTGGCCACTGTTCCTCCAATTTTAAGAGGTAAGACTGCCAGGTATAAGAATTTAATTTTCCAAGTAATCATTTCCCAAAACCTACACATCCACCCACAGCCACGCTTATGGTAATGATCTTGTTGACACACAATACACCTGGGGCTCCCCCTGAATGGGAGGGACCCTGAGTGGGAGAGGACATCCAAACCCAAGCACTGCCTGTTTAATTCAGAGTCAGTTCTGAGCTACGCACGCGGACGAGTACAGGGTGATAGATAATGACAGTGTACACATAAGTCTCAGGGAGGCACTTTCAACAGACCGGCGCCTGTCACTTGGTATTCCACGGACTGCTCGGAGGTGCGGCAGCTGCCCAATGTCCTAGCAGAAGAAGGACTCCTCACAGGAGATACTAAATTTTATGAAATTATACAGTCGTAGTAATTGAGAACAAAAAGTTGACTTCCATCACCAAGGCCGGGGTCACATAAAGAGCCATAAATGAAATGACACTGAGAAAATAATCATTTCAAAATCCAATCAAACCATCATCTGCAAACTTCAGTGATCCTGATTCCAGAATCACATCCAGGTTCCTGTACAGTGAGGGAGAGGCCGAGTGTGACACATCCAAAATGCAGGACACGCCAGGCACAGATGCGGCTGAAATTCTAGGAACTGTTTCTAACCACGTAATGAAGATACAGAAGGTTGACCTGCCACCCCATGCTCCCTCCCCTCCAGTCCTGCGGGCTCTGGACAGTTGAGGGACCGCCAGCGTGGGGCTGACTCCAGCTTTATCCCAGCACAGAGCATGGTGCCCGCCATTTGACAGGTGCTCAAGGGAAGTCTGTTGATTTCTGTCCATTTGCCCACCGCTCCTTTCAGGGAGAAGCCGAGTCCCCCAGCTCAGGACTCCCCTTCTTACACCCTCCCCCAAACATGAACCTTGGTCATCTCTACTCTCTTAATCTCATATTTTTCCCATGTGAATTTAGATTATTTTATCTTGCTTAACTATTATTGTTTGTATAAGGCCCCTTAGATCCTTTTAGGAAAAAGGTAGTATATATATATGTAAGTCAAAACTCTTTTCTCTAGAAGCAAAACAATAGAGAAGGCTGAGGTATCACGAAAGCTGGAATAATGTGATTTAAAACAAGCCAGAAAGGGTCTCTATCTGACTTAGAATATTTGTCTGATAACAGTTCAGATTTGTCCAGCGCCTTAACCCAAAGCACCATGGCAAAACAATAACTATGCCATTTAGTTTCACAATATACAAATGAAACACAAGTTTTCTCCAGTTACTATTACGTCTACTTTCCAGGTGAGAAAATACATCACTAAGTGGCTTGAACAAGGCCTTCCATGCAGCAACACCTGGGCTAAAGCTTCTTCCCTCCCCGGGTCCTGGAGGACAGTCATAGCCTTCAGACTGGCCTGGACTGACAGTCACTCTCAGGCCATCACCCAGTGACAGCTGCTACATCTACTACGGGACACATTTTTGCCATCAATGCCATTCCTAGCTCAAAGGACAAATCCCATAGCCATCTAATCGTGACCCTTTTCTAGAGCAAATAACTTTTTCTTCTTCTAAGACGTGAGCGTATGCCACCTCCAGGGACATTCAGACTCACACATATGGTGATGTGGGAGAACGCTGGTGTTTTCTCAGGTCTTAAGTTGAATGCCTGCTCCTAACTCGAACCCTCGTGGGTTCAGCCAAAGAATGCCTTCTACCATCTCTGGGTCCGAGATCCCCCTTCCTGGGAAGAGCACTGCCTCCTGAATGAAGGGTTGCTGGGTTCCTCTCTGCCAAATGAACATGAAATCCTCTCCAGGATCGGAGACCAAATGGGGGCATGTTCGTCTCCCCTCACCCAGCTGCACATGACGTGGGCTATAAATCCATTCCATGGCCATAGCCAAATAATGTCAGATTATAATGAATTTTCCTCTCCATAAACCTAGAGTGGAATCAAATAACCAACCGACCTTGAAGGGAAAAGCCTAGATCCTATTATCAGCTCCCCACAAACCCTTCAGATCCCTTTCACAGTGCCTCACTTCATAAACTGTCATTAGCACAGGGAAACAGGTGCAGCTGTCCAGGAGAGGAAGGGTACGCCGGCAAATAGCGAGATGAGGAATGAACTTTTTAAAAGGACGCGTTAATCAAGCATCCAGACAACCTCGGCTAATCCTTTAACTTGGAAGTGCAACCGTTCCCCAGGCAGGGCAGGAAAAGGGCAGAAGCACGGTGGGTGCAGGGCGCTGTTTGAGTGCTCATCAGCTGACTTGCACATTTCCCGTGACACTTTCTAGTCAACTAGGTCATCGGGAACAACCTACAACCCAGAATCAATAAATAAGGCCCTGATTAAGCTGCTGCCTTGGCCTACAGCAGACTTCCGGTGTCGGTCCAACTGAATGGAGGGTCACGGAACCCTCCTCAGGCCACATCACACTCACCAACAGGCATGGCTCTGAGCAACTTATCAACATTATCACAAATATAAAGTGAAGCCTGGTGATCTGATTTTCCCTGGTGTGCCTCTAGGCTCTCCTACATCTCTGGATCACAAGAGAGGGTAGGGTGAATATCAGTCTCACGTGGCAGCCTCTGCGGGGCCTCATTGTATGCAGCAAAGTACAAGAAACCACATTTCACGATGATTGTGCAAAGCTTCATGAAAGGTCAACCTCAGGCTCTTGCTGTGGTGATAATAAGGCAGACAAGCATGGAACACATTTTCTTTTTTTTAATGGTGGAAGCTGTTCTAAGTGAGATGTTCTAAGGGGACAATTTTACATTATGGTAATCTACAAATATTACACTATAAATGGTGCTTAGAACTAGCTTTTCTATTGATGCAAAATTCATATAACATGAAATTAACCATTTTAAAGTGAACAATTCAATGGCATTTACTACATTCACAATGTTATGCAGCCACCACCTCTATCAGAACATTTGTATCACCCCAAAATAAAGCCCTACCCCCGTGGAGTAATTCTACTCCATTGCCGCCTCCTCTCAGCCCATGGCAACCACCAATCTGCTTTCTGTTTCCATGGATTTACCTATTCTGGATACTTCATACCAATGAAATCATACAATATGTGACCTTTTGTGGCTGGCTTTTTTTGAGCATAATGTTTTTGAGGTTCACACAAGATGCAGCATATATGACAATTTCATTTCCTTTGATGGCTGAATAAAAAGTCCATTGCAGGCACAGCCCACATTTTGTTTATCCACTCATCCACTGATAGACACTTGGGCTGGTCCCACCTTTTGGCTACTGTGTAAATAGGGCTGCTATGAACATTTGTATACTTGTTTGAACACCTGTTTTTTAATTTTTTGGGGCATACACCTAGGAATGAAATTAATAGAATTCACTTTTGATATACAAAAAAAAATGATAACATGTTTAGGACCAATGAACTTGAAATCTCAAATCTCCATAATGTTTGTTCCAAGGAATAATGACTTTTTAACTTTCTAAGAAATCCAGATCCTAGAAGATTTCCAGAACTACAAGTTGCCTTTGACATATTACCACAAATGATTTTCCTTGACATGACAATAAAGATAATAAAATAGCAGTAATGTTAATAATAATCACACATAGGAGGTAATATTACTGGCACTCTTTTATAAGCCCAGAACTATGGTAAGTATTATCCTTGCCAGCATAATTAGTATTCCATTTTCCATACAGAAAGTCACATAGCCCTAAAGCAAGCACAAACCCAGTCCTACCACACCAGAGCCCACATTCTTCCTCTAGTAGCCTACTTGTTTCCTTTCACATCAAGCAGCCCCTTTATAAGCAACCAGTATGTATGCTGAGCCTGGTCTCAAGCAGTATATCTAGATTTCAGTCACATCCTGCATACCCTGTCACCATATGAAAGGGACATCTATGACCTTCTAAATGTGATTCCTACCCTGCAACGTGATAGATCTCATGCGTCCCTGACAACCTGTGTCCCCATCAGCAGTTGCGCATGTTTAATGTCTATCATCATATGAAGCCATAAGCTCTAGCAGAGCAGGGCTCTAAGCCTGTCCCACCACAAAACTCCCCACCTGTGCAAGACACCTGGCACCTCACATGCATTCACTAAACACTTGCCCAGTGAGTGGGGACTGCATTCACCTGGTCCTCCACTGGCACATGCTGCAGGCTCTCAGTTCTCCCTTCTCCCCACCTCCGCCCAGCCCCGCATATCTCCTGGGGGCAGGCATGGGTCTCAGGGTCCCCTTGGAGACCTGCCTCCTCCCTCATCCATGCGTTAAGGCTCAATGGAGCTTGGGATGACCAAGGGAAGCACTCCTCCCAGACAAGCTCAGGAAGACTCTGCCTCCAGGGCCCTGAGTGCCCCACAGATACATTCACAGAAACACATGTGCCTTCCCAGCCTGGCAGGCAGCACTGAACAGATGACTGTGCAATTATTCTCAGGACAGGCCTAGGATCTTCCTAGTTAATGAGCACTGCCTTATTTTCCTGTACAGCAGATTTTAAAATTCATCCTAAATCATCCAGATGGTCATCAAGAACCAGTATCTCTTCAACCCGAAATACTCAGTGAATGACTTCTATTTGACTACTGGTCTTTCTCCCAGTGGTAAAATTAAAACCAACTTTTTAAAGGTAACCATTTTCTTTCCCTGTTTTAATTCATTCCAGTAGCTTAATAGGGAAAAAATACGGGTCCTTTGTGATTCCTTTCATGATTAAGGCTGCTAGGAAACTGTCTTGGCATGACAAGGGAGCCAAGTCGGGGATGTTGGAGAGTGTTTGCCGACAGAACACCAGTCCAGGAACCCACACACACCAAGCCTGATGTCCTACGTGTGCGGCAGTACTGGGGGCTGTTTAACTGAGATGCGTTGATGCTGGTTCATAATCCTCTCACATACCCATCCAGCTGGGCCAGTGCCCCTCTGCTGACCACACACAGCCCAGCCTGTATTGTCTCCATGACAACTCAGCGCTGCTGTGGAGGAGGACCATTGGCAGCTGTGTCTGTGCAGAAGCATGTGCTCACCACTCGCCTGCAGCGGGGTCTCCAAAGGAACGAGTGCTCTGAGCCTTCAGCCCAAGTAGACATCATCACCAAAAGAAACACACACTACTCGGCCCCTGTGAGTGCAGCACAGAGTTAGAGGCGAAGGGGGCTCCCTGCGTCCCACACACCAGGAAAGCAGTGTGGAGCTGTGGGATGCTGGCGGGTCTGTGCAGACGGCTGGCTTCGTGCTTGCCCTCATGGTGCCTGCACAGTCCTGCTTCTGCAACAGCTCTTCAGGGTTCTATCCTTCAAAAGGTGTTGCTTTTCAGAGGTACCCTCAGGGGATGTGTAGCCATCAGCTCCAAGACCCAGTTTTTGGTTGGGCAATTGCTAGAGATTTCGCCTAGACAAGCAAGCAGCAGCTTACTAGGAAAAAGGCTGTCGGACAGTCATTGCAGAGGGCTGTGGGGGGTTCTGACCCAAGGGTATGTCTTATTCCTCAGACCAGGGAGGGATAAGTCCAGCTCCAACAGCTGGCCAGAGGCAGACGGGCTGCCCTGAGTGGTGGGGGCAGGAGGCCTAGCCATGACACAGGGATGGGACAGGGCAGCACCCCAATGTCACTCAGTGTCAAGACGTGGTTCACCCATACCAGATGCACCCAAAGACTCCATTCTTATTCATCATCATGTTGAAAGAACACACACAATGGAGGACCCAGGGCTGTGAGTGTGTGTGTGTAGCGGTTAGAATCTCAATTCTGCCTTGGGATGATTCTAGCCGCATTCAATACTCCAGTTCTAGGATACTCATATTCAATTCAGATTTGTACAACATTTTAAAGATGGTCAGATACATTGTGGGCCTCAATACTGATACCACAGAAGTCCAATATTGAGGACACATGACTTGCTGTGCAAACAGGCAGTGAATTGGCAGAGGGGGGCCCTTGGTCCTAAACGACAGTGCAGCGCCCACCACGTATCTGGATATGGGGCTTCTGGCATTCTGGGAACCACGCAGGGCCTCACCCCATTGTTGGTCCCCACTCCAGAAGGTCCTGGCTGGGATGCCATAGTTACAACTTGACTATCTTGAGTTTGAGGGGTCCCCTGGACTCTGTTCACTGCTGTCATGTTGGCTGACAGCAAAGTCTCACGTTGATTTATGGGAAAGTGAACACCAATATGGTCTGCATCTATTGTTTAAAAACTCTTACTCCAAAAGCCAAATGTGAAATGTTTTTACTCTACAGTTTTGAGCTTTTGGGTTGAGATTTTCTTTGCACATCCCTCTAGGTTCCTCCTGGGAGGAGCTGTGTCTCTGAGGAAGGAGATGTCTACAGATTTCACACCAAACAAGGTAGGAGACTCCTGGGTGCAGGGCCAGGGCTTTTCTGGAGCAGTTCTTTCCTGGTTTCCTGTTGCTTTTCCATTTCGAGCCGGCAAACTTTGTTTTGCTCATTAGTAAACGCTCCAGGAAGCCAAGCACACGCCCTCACTGCTTCTGGCTCTCTGCCTGCACTTCACCCTGTTCGCTGGCTGGGTGCTTGAGCTGGGGTGGAATGGATCAACACTGACTCAGCCTTAGATTAATGTATACTCAGGACATCACCAGGCACATAGTAAATGTTGAATGAGGGGTGACCCAGAAAATGGAATAAACATATAAAAGAAATTGCAATTCAGAAGTAGAACCCACTTAGCCATGGAGGGCCCAGCCGTGTCTCACTCCTGACGCTGTACGAGGCGGGCAGTGTCAGTACAGGCTCCTCTCACAGGTTCCCTCGCCACTCCATCCTACCAACGCTCTGTCGCTGTGACTTCTGTCTGTAACGGTTTTGGTTTTCCATGGGCAGGTATGCCTGGCCCAGCATCCCCAGCTAGAGAAAGGTCAATCTACATAAGAGGAATAACAGTCCAGGAACGGTCTCCAAACGATGCTCCAGACGCCACCTGCGTGGCCCAGATATGGGGCCAAGACACCTACGTCATACCTCTGCTTAGCACCCAGTATCTCTGGCTCATGCCCTGCACCCATGGCCTCCTGGGATGAAGTCCGCTTTGACCTGAAACGGCCACACTGCCCCGGGCTGTCACTGCTGATCACAGAGGAATGGATGGGTTCTACTCACCCTGCTGTCCACGTTAAGTCCAGTGGCTCAGAGCCCCGGCTCAGGCAGTGGAAACAAGAAGAAACGTTTCCTTCCCTGTGGCAGCTGCAGGCACCCTCAGCTAGTCCTACAGCAGGAATTGCAGCCACTCTATGAGCTTGCCTATCCCATTAGGCAGCTTTCTGCCTCTGAATGGCAATCCTCCCCATGCCCGGCACTCCAACGGGGCTGCTTGCCACCTTAGGCGATCACAGACTCGCCTTAAGGAGGTTACACTTCAGGTTTCCCCGCCTAACCAGCATCCTCATCCCACAGATCTTCCTCGTGACAGGCCACATGCTGCCCCAATTTGCTGATCATCAATCCAAACACTCCTCCAACACCCCCAGGTGGGGGCTGAGACTGCTGGGAGAAGGGTGGTTGGGTAGAGAAGAGGGACTGGTGCCCCTGCCCCACCGCAGCCAAGCTCACGGCGTCCTACTTCCTTCAGCTTCAGATGGTGGCTTCAATCCACAATCTATTAAGTATTTCATCACATTCTCTTTCCTAGGGCTTCATTAATTTCTGTACAGCCAGGAATTCTCTGTACAACCAGCTTATTAGTAGTAGTTACATTTTGTTTTCCTGGGAGGGGATGAGGGGACACTGGGACTGAGGCTGATGTAATTAACAAATGCCTGAGCACATGAGCATTCTGGAGTCTTGGTCCCAATTCCTAAAATGCACAAGTACCTTGGTAACTATCTTCAGTGCCCCTCACCCCTCCTGGCCGCTCTGTCACCCAGGCTGGAGTGCAGTGGCAGAATCTCACCTCACTGCAACCTCCACCAACTTGATTCAAGCGAATCTCGTGCCTCGGCCTCCTGAGTAGCTGGGACTACAGGCACACGCCACCATGTCTGGCTAGTTTTTTTATTTTTAGTAGAGATGTGTTTCACTGTGTTGGCCAGGCTAGTCTCCAACTCCTGGGCTCAAGTGATCCGCCATCCTTGGCCTCCCAAAGTGCTGGGATTACAGGTGTGAGCCGCCACGCCTGGCTTGGCCACTATCTTTTAAGCACTACCTGGTGCTTAAAGTCAGAAGAAAGAGGGGCTGGATTCTTACAGGGTTAGGAGGACGTGGTTGGCCAGCAGAGCCATGGAGAGGCACCAGTGTCTTCTGGAAATTACACGGTGTGTGGGGAGGCTCCCTCTGTTCTCCCGGGGGGAAGGCAAAGTTTTCCCATCTTGGCTGCTGCTATCCTGCCTTGTTTGGTGGCAGTCCCTTTATGTCATTTCAAAATACCATGAATGAGAACTTGGGAATCTGGCTCTATCACAGCAGCTGCTCCCAGGGCGAAGGTTGGAGAGGAATCTCAGCCTGTGGCCCCTCTCCCCCAGGGAGCCTGCCTATGATGCCCACACTTCCAACGCCACTCAGCACAAAATCCACATGTGGCCCTTGTCCCTCGTGGCTCCGTGGACAGAGCACAGTGCGGGCCAAGAGAAAGGGCTGTACCTGGGAAGAGCTGTCCTCAAGCCTCATCACCTGGGCATGTCTTAGGGCTCAGAAGGTCCTCCTCAGACATTTGTGTCCCCCAGAAAAGGGAAAAAGATATAGATGCTTCCTGACTTACAATGGGGTTACATTTTGATAAACCCAACATAAATTGAAAATATCATTAGGTCTAAAATTCATTGAATACACCCAACCTGCCAAACCTCATAGCACAGCCTGGCTCACCTTAAATATGCTCAGAACACGCACATTAGCCTACAGTAGGTGACATCATCAGACTCAAAGCCTTTTTTTTTAATAATAAAGTATTAAATAACTTATGCAGTTTATTGAACACTGCCCTGAAGGTGAAAAACAGAGTGGTTGTGTAGGAACTCAAAGTACAGATTCTACTGAATGTGTATTGCTTCTGCACCATGTTGAAGTTAAAAATCGTTAAGTGGAACCACGGTAAGTGGGGGACCACCTGCACCTCACTTCAGCAAGCAGGGCTCGGGGTTTTCAATTCCACACAGAAACCACTGGGGAAGATAAACCTATTCTAGCCTGCCCATCCCCTCCATCTCTTTTAACATCATAAACATCAGCAAAAGTGATGACCAAAGGAGGTGAGTGGAGCCGCCCAGCCCCTTCCTCCCCATCGGCCCCTTCTCTGGGCTCCAGCTGGGATTGGGGGACAGTCCGGAAGACTCCCTCGCCCACAAGGACTGGACACAGAGTCCAAGGACCCTTAGTGGGGATGTCCGGTTCACCCGCAAAACTGCAGCAGGGCTGAGAGCTGGGGCGCTCTGTCCTCTCCCATCCTGTCCTGTCCAGGGGGGCCCAGGAGTGTGGCTGCAGCAGCTCCTTTCTCCCCTCAGTGGCCTCCCAAGCAACCTCTGTCCAGCAGGAGCCTAGCCCGACCACAGGGCCTCTCCCTCCCCAATAGGGCCTGACTCGGCCTCGCTCCAGGGACAGACGCAGAACTGTATTCTGTCTGATGCTTCCCTGACGTGCACTGAGAAACGGAGCAGGGAGAGTCAAAGAAGGGAAAGGGGATCACGGGTGGGGCTCCTGCCTCCGAGACCTCAGGGGTGGCAGCTGGGAGTGGCTCCCCTGGCTCCCGGCCCTCCCTCAGCCTGGTCCACCCATCACAGCCAGCACTCAGGGGCCCTCATTAGGAAGCAAACTTGATAGGCTCTGTTGGAAGGGAGTGGGGCTGATCAAAGAAGTAAGCACAAAGACTTTCCACCTGTGTCTCAGAAACACTGACTCTGTCTTTATGAAAAGCAGCCCGGGAGCCAGGCTTCCTCAGTGCTGCTTCTCTTTTGAGTCTCTTTCTTTCTTTGGGCAAGCTCGGTACTTGTACAAAGCGCACAGTGATCATCTTTGGCGTCTGTTTGGGTTTTCTTCCCCGGTATGCTTATGTTTGGATCCTGCCCTTTCGCAGCCATGACCTCCCACAGACCTAACGGGAAGCTCTGTCTGGTTCCATTGTGTGCCTTGACATGCACTTCCTATTCAGAGGAAGGGAGATTCCTAAAAAATATTACAAAACCTAAGCATATATAGGGAAATCACCGATCGGAAGCAACTCCCATCCTGTCTGACCACCTCCCTGGCTGATTACTGAGCGATCCCCATCAGAGACCAGAAGCATTCAGGGTGCCTTCACTGATAATGTATCTCGGTACTGAGCAATGCTTTTATCCACCTGTGTCTGCAGGTATTATTGTTTCTTCTTCAAGTCTTATAAAGACGTAGATCTGCAAATTAAGAACTGCCACTTACACGTATTTGTAAACAAGCCAGCTCACAGACATCCCCTCCTGCTCAGGGACATACATCAGCTTGTCCTTAGTGGGAGGCGGTCTGCAACAGTGGTCTCCAGCTCTCAATATTTGAAGGGTGATTAAATAACATGAGGTGACTCTCTCCCTGGCTCTCTCATGCATGTGCGAGTGGGCACACGCTCACCCGCCTCTTGTTAGGCTGTTAATGAAACAAGCGTGGGCCGTATCACTGCCCACTGACCATGGTTTGGAAGCCTTCCCAATCTGTGGCTGAGCACTGGCTCCTGAGCTGCCCTTTGTGCTGAGGATTCTGCTAAGCTGAGCCCTGAGGGGAGCCCTGCTCTGCACTCCGGGGTCTCAGTGATGGGCTTTAGGCACAAAACGTCCCTGGTGTCACCAGTGGTTTAAGGACTTCACTGTATTGAGGAGAACAATGAGAGTTGAAGGCAGTGAAGGGGCAGATTAAGGATGCCGTTCTGGGACCACTCCCAAACGTAGGTGTCCCTTGTCAAGTCCTCAGACTTGTTCCTGTGAGTCTTGTTGTATCAGAGGATACTCCTGCTTGGGGCAGCCTCTTGTCAGATGCAGAGTGGATCCTGTGTATACATACATACACACACAACACACACACCATACAACACAAACCCAACACATACACACAACACAAACATGCAAACAACACACATGCACGCACAACACACAGCACACACAACACACTGAATACACATACACACAACATACATATGCACACAACACACACATGCACGCACAACACACATACCATACACAACACACAGCACACATGCACATACAACACACCAAATACACATATACACACAATACACACACATGCACATGACACACACGTGCACATAAGCAAATGTCTGGGCTCCCAAGGATTTCTCCAGGGCTCGGTGGGTAATTTCAAGTTTCCTTCAATCTCTGAAACTTCAGACTGGGCACAGCTGGTGCTGGCAGGGTCTCAATGCCCCAGCTCAGTGGTGTCCACCCCCTTGACCCACCCAGGATCTCTCATTATTTCTCTCTGCCCTTGCAACCCTGCATATTAAAAGCTTTTACGTGCCAATCTCTTTTTTTACATTAAACATTTTTTATTGATAAAAACCCTGCAACTTCCTTTCAGAGTTTCTGACTATAATCAGATGACCTGTGGCTATAAATTCAACCCAAATCAAAGACACATTCTGTTTCAGCGTTGGCCACCTGGCAGGACCCATGCAGGCCCCTGGGGGGCTTTCTGAGTCTTCAGGGAGAGGAAGAGCCACACCTGCCCTGAAGGAGACCTGGGCTTGCAGGGACCCCAGCCTACACTGGCCTACAGCAGCCTAAGGGTGGGCAGCAGGGTGCCACTGCCCTGAATGGGTTATTTCCACGCTGGGAGGTGGGGGCTCACTGTCAGGGTGGGGCTTATTTCTAAAATTACAGTGTTTCCTTCCACCATCTGATAAACTGTGAGGAGAACGGTAACAGGAAAGGTCAATTTTTCTACCATTTTGCAGTATTTTGCTTGTTTTCTGCATCTCACCCATCTCCAGCAGTTGGCGAACACAGCCCACGAGCTGCCCTCAGAGCTCCCTTGGCCTTGTCCTGCCTTGGCCCTTTAATCCTAATGTGTAGCTGTTCTCCCTGCCTTCCTTTCCACTAGGAACTCTCCTGGGTCTCTTCAATGTTCCTTCTTAATAAACAAGGAAAAAAACACACACACACACACCATCCTATTTTGCAAAGCCTCAGGGGGCAAAGTCTAAGCAGCCCACTCACTCTGCAGGGAGCAGGCCAATTAGACTGCGGTCCACAAGAGCCAGCCGGGTTCCCCCAGGCTGATGATGCCTCTAAGACAGAGCATGCGGCTATCCCTGACGCATGTTTCCTAGTCCCCCTGCCACCCACAAAATCCTACATTTCTTACAAGAAGAATTGTGCTAGGAAGGCAGACTGAGATGTCTGGGAAACATAAGGATGTTTAAGATGTCTGTCCAAGAGGAAGTGGAAAATAGCACACTCCAGAAAGCCTCAGGAGGGTGCGGCATGCACGGTAGGTGATGGCCAGACTCTGCGGCCCTCAGAAGAATGAGATGCCCGCCCGGTGGGCCTGGGAAGGGCACTGGCTAAGGATACACAGAAAGCCCTTACGGAAACATCTGGCATCCACTGGGCTCAGTGGGAGGGGCTGTTATCATCACTGTTGTAAAATTCACCACTACCTAGACTCCTGACCTCCTGACTTCCAACTGTCAGCTCATGCACATGGTTTTAGATCATGCCTTGAGATCTTACAAAAAGCCTGGCTTTGGCCCTGAGACTGGATTCATTCTGCCATCTTCTATCTACCGAGCACCTCTAAGGGTAAGAAGCCCAGCAGGACATATAGGGAGGCGGACAGGGAGCACCCACAGACTCGGAGTGGATCCTGGGGAGGTGGACAGGTAGCACCCACAGACTGAGATCTGTAGCTTAAAGACAGGGAAGAGCTGGAGCAGCCCAGATGGCTTTGCAAACCATGTAGGGCTTCTGGAGTGTCCTGACCAGGGAATGACATGTCCAGCTCACATTCCTTTTTTTTTTAGACGGAGTCTCGCTGTCGCCCATGCAGTGGCGCGATCTCAGCTCACTGCAAGCTCTGCCTCCCGGGTTCACATCATTCTCCTGGAGCAGCTGGGACTACAGGCGCCCGCCACCATGCCTGGCTAATTTTTTGTATTTTTTTTTTAGTAGAGACGGCGTTTCATCGTGTTAGCCAGGATGATCTCGATCTCCTAGCCTCGTGATCCACCCGCCTCGGTCTCCCAAAGTGCTGGGATTACAGGCGTGGGCCACCGCGACCGGCCTCACATTCCTCTCTATTAATAGTACAGTCTCTCCATTGACGGACTGTCCTGGCAGAATGAGCTAAGTTCATCTATTGGCTTTGCTGAAGGAATGAAAATCCACCTCCTAAAAGCAAATTCTCTACCTGGCTCCCCAGGAATAAAACTGAGAGATCAATCTTTCTATGCATCAGCCCCCTAATCCACAGAGGGCATTTTAACGTCTCCATATTCTAGCTACTACTTCATTACTTATTTGATTGAAGGCTGTCAATTAAGAATTTTACAACCAGGAAAGCTACCTATCAAAAATAAAGACAAAATAAACACATTCCAGGTATACAAAAACTGAGAAAATTTGATGCTAGTTGATCTGCCCACCTTACAGAAAATAGCAATGAAAGCTTTTTTAGGCTAAAATCAAGTGACCATAGATAATAATTTAAACCAACATAAAATGACAGAGCACTAGCAAAGATAGCCGGGTCATTATAAAAGATAGTATGAATGCACATGTCTCTCTGCCTTTCTTAACTCATTTAACAAAGTGATTGCTGCTGGGCATGGTGGCTCACACCTATAATCCCAGCCCTTTGGGAGGCCGAGGTGGGTGAATTACCTAAGGTCAGGAGTTCAAGACCATCCTGGCCAATATGGTGAAACCCTGTCTCTACTAAAAATACAAAAAAATACAAAAAATGAGCCAGGTGTGGTGGTAGGCACCTGTACTCCCAGCTACCTGGGAGGCTGAGACAGGAGAGTTGCTGGAACCTGGGAGAAGGAGGTTGCAGTGAGCCAAGATCATGCCACTGCACTCCAGCCTGGACGACAGAGGGAGACTCTGTCTCAAAAAAATAAAAAATAAAAAAGAAAGTATTGTATAAAAATATAAATATAATTTTATCATTAGGCCCATTACATATATAAATGTAATATATTTTCCAATAATGGAACCAAGGAGGTGAGTGAGAACAAAGCTATTTGCGGATAAAGAATTATCTCCCGATAATAACTTGAATGCACCAACACAAATGAGGTAAACCAGAAATTCAAAATAAGGTTAATATCACAAAAGTTGTAGACATATAATTGCTCTTTCATTTCTCAGCTTCTTTAAAAGAAACAAAATTACATAAAATAATAAATTTAAGGATGAGGTTGCAAGGAAAGGGCCTGGGTAGGTTTACCTGGCTGCAGAGAGTGGGGCCTCCGGACACTGTCCTATGGGATCTCAGGTACCCCACAGGCACCGTGAGAGGCTCCCAGGGCATCAAAAGCAGGGCTTGAAGGCAGTAACCCCAAAGCTCCTGCAATCGGCATGGCTGCCCCCAGGTACAGTGAAAGCACCACCCTCCTGGTGCTTTTCCACCGTGGTTACTCGAGACATTTATCTCTCCCATTTACAAAACCACTTAGACAACTGGTTTCTCTCCAAGCTTTCAAGCCTCAGATGGTTAAATGCAGAATCATGATGCTGGTCTTCTTTAAATAAGACTGTTAGACAAATACAACTGTAACCATAACAGGAAAGACCCCAGCACTGTAATAATAAGCATTTCCCAGGGCTGTCTTGCCCTGAGGCCGAGAGACACCTGTGGGCTTGCTCATGCTTGCTGGCACCGTCCAGGCTGGTGCATCGGCAGCTGGGCCACCGACCTGTCTCCTGCTCTAGCCACTCTTAGGGGACCTGGTTTTATAGGGCTCTGTGGCCCTTCCTCTGATGTAATGAAGTGGAATGCTACACATCCAGTAAAGATCTTAATACACACCACACTGAATGCATCAACATGTCTCGTATCAGCAGACAGCCCGATTAATAAATTAAAAAAAAAAGGCAAGCCTCAGTTTCCCTACTGTAAGTGAAGGGGTGGGGAGGCTGACCAGTAGGGTGACCCACCTCCCAAACACTGTATAAATCCATGATAAAGGCTTGAAATGCCTGCCGATTACACTGATTCTCAATGAGCCAAATTTTAAATACATGCCCAATTCAATAAGAGTCCTAAGCTTTACCTGTTGTCATGGGGCCTGGCCAGCACACAGCCATCAGAGTCTCAATGAACACTGAACACCATCTGCAGCCCCATGCCACTTCTTTCTGGGCACACCCTTCCCTTCGAATGCACTTGTTTGTGTTTGTCCCTGGGAGATGGGAGGTGCCTGGCTGCTGCACACACAGGTGGGAGGCATGCACATATGTGTGCATAGGTCAGCTGAGCATATTTCACACACATCTGACACGTCCAAAGCCAAGAAGCAAACATATTTGACCTTTGCCTGTCCAGCTCCACAGACTGCACATTTTACTGCACTGCTGTAATTATAATAAAAACAAACAAAATTCAATCTTCATGATTAACTAGAGCTCCTGCTGTGTGCTGTTCAGCACAATGTGAGGATCAAGGCTTCCTGGAGCCCTGGGGAGGGGACAATCACCTCCATATCATTGCTTTGTTCTGCATGACAGGAAGAGCCATCAGCCAGGGCCCTTGCTTTACACCTATGCAACTACAAAGGGCCCTGACCATACCCGTGTGACAGAGCCAGAAATGTTGATGTGGCCACACAACAGAAGGCTAGCTCACGGCCCTGGCTGTTGGGCCCCCACTGGGCGTCTCGGCAGAAAGGGACCCGTGTAAGTCACTTCAGGCCAAGTGCTCATGCTACTGACCTCCTTCCTGCAGACACAGCCCCCTCTAAAGGGAGGGAAAGGCTCGTCATCCAGAGAAGGGCACATGGGGCTGAGAACACCTCAAACAGACCAGCCTCACTGCTTGTAAACAGAGTGGCCTTCCTCTCACAGCAGAGGCAGGATGGGGTTCTGAAGTCACCTGCCTGCCTGGCTTCATCCATTTACCTTCCATTACTCTCTATAGGGGAGGAAGAAGTCCCTCCCCTGAAACTATGCACTTAGGAAATTGGTTTAGACACACGCTAGGGTCACCCGAAGCTTCCGTGCCTTCTGTCCCTGGATTGCCCATGGACAGTATCAGGCCATAAGATTGCAAGTCTTCTCTTTACCCTCTACAGGCCGCTTCTCCTGTGGGCATCTGTTGGCCCTGGACAGCCTGTCAGCTCTCAGCCATGGGCCACCTCACCAGTCAGTTCCTGCCTCAGGCACTCCACATACAAGATTGGGGGCCCTCTTGCCTATGACCAAGGTGTCCCTGTGCCCATGCTACAAGTGAAAGTGCCAAGCTCCACAGAGGGTAAGTATGGAACTGGAATTAAAACCCAGATGCGGCCACTGGGAGGCAGATGCTTTCTTCACCTTTCTCTGGCCCTGAACCCACCCAAGCCAACTGCACCTGCTCTCCTGCTTTGGTGGTTCCTGGAAGGGCACATGCAGCTCCCTGACCTTGGGTCACAGGTCTCCCTCACTCACCTCACCTGGGCCTTGCCTAGCACTTGGGGTCAGTAGTGACTGTGCATGGCGCTTGGGTTTAGGCGTCAGTTTGCATGGTTTTCCACTAGGGAGAGGAAGGTAAATCACAGGGCTGCCAACCATCAGTAGTGCACTGCAGGCTTATCAACAGCCATCAGGAAAGTCTCGGGAATGCATTTATTCTCTAAACGCACTGAGAATTTAGGAAATGAAAAGATCCCAGAGAGCCTCTCTGCTCTCAAAAAGGTATTCCCAGGGTTGAGATAAACATCACAAATAACCCTCCACCAAAAAAATTACAATTACTACTTGGAAAAGATATCTCTGGCCAGGGAAGAAAAGAGAACCTAAGCAAAGAAAACCCCTAGGTGTCTAAGAACATGGATATCGTCTGCAGAGCCCCTGTTGTGCACGGTGTAGCACACACATGACTGACAGTTTCCAGAGCCATCCCCACAGTGCCTGGCCCAGAGGCTGTCCAAACACCGGGTGCTCTCGGAGCCAGACAAACAGAGACCTCCCAGAGATGTCAAGGAAACTTGTCTGAATAAAGCTCCCTCCACATGTACCTACGTGAAGCCTCCATGAAGCAAACGAAGTGAAAAGAACCAAATCAAGAAAAACAAATTCTTCTTCCATAGGCCGTGAGAGCAAGTATAGACATTATCACAATTCAAGTTACATCAGGGTCTCCCTGTCACCAACTTCTCCATAAATAACATGCCTCCCAAACATGGTAACTCCAGGGCATTGTGGAAGAAAATAACAAAACAAGCTTCTTGGGATGTTAAGGTGTGAAGGGCCCCAGAGAGTCCTGACTTTGCACAAAAGGAAAATCAAGGACTCTAGTCCACCAACAGGCCGATGACAGCCAACGCACCACCGTCACACAACCCAGCAGAAATCACAACAGAGTAGCCCTGGAGTCCCAGCCTCCCCTTGCATGCAGGTATGCAGGATGCCCCCGGCTGTGGATGGTGGTCACAGAGGGCCTCAGGTAGGCTCAACTGTCAGAGCCAGGCCTCTGCACACTCAGAGCCAGCTGTTCAGGAGCCAGCAGCAGCTGCAGGTCTGGGTGCTCCTCAGGACCAGGACACCCCTTAATCAGACCCATGAAAGGCCAGAGATGCCTACACTTTATGGATTCCTCAACCCAGCTTTTGTAAGTAACTTGAGCCACAAGCCGCATGGCGTGTTGCAGCTATTACATGTGATCTGGCAGTAGGTATGTGTCAGAAACTCTCTGATGAAGCCAAATGGAAACTAGGGCCCTGGCAGCACAAGGCCCTCCCTCCTTCCCGAGGCAGCCTACACAGTGAATTGACCCCACATAGCTCAGCCAGGTAGAGAGGGCATGGGGATGCCCCATGGGCAGAATCTGGGGAAGCAGCAGGACAGAGAGGGTCTGTTTGCAGCTCGAGCTGAAAGGCAAAATCCCTGACCACAGAGTGTTCTGGTCAAATCCAGCACAGCCAAGGAGATCAGCACAGGTCACTGCCCTGGATGGGTCCTGCTCTGACCTGGCAAGACCCTACCCCTATTAGGAAGGACAACAGCAGTACAGGCCACTGTCTTCAAAGCAGCATGTCTCATATGTCTGAATAACAAACCAGAACTTTCTGGCAGTCATCACTCAGACACGGCTGCCACAGTCAGGCTCCCAGAGGTACTGGTGACCTGCTGGTCAGTGCAGGGATGTTAGGAGCACAGCCAGCTGTGGCCCGGCCTGGGGAATTGCGGGATGACTGATTGGATTCCTGGTGAGGACAAGGATTGGTGGCACCACCCATACATTGTTCAGAAAGGCTCGCCGCTCTGGACAGCCTACATGGTTGGATTGGCCCTGGTAGGTGTGGGCTGTGCTGAGGGCCCAAGGAAGCCTCCAATAGCCAGGAGGTGACAAAGCCTAGAGGCTCTGAGGTGCAGAGACCCCTGCAGAAAACCCGGCTGCACTAGGGTTTGTGGTCCTCTCAACTCTGCAGTTTCTCGCTCTTTAAAGTGGGGACAAGACCTCCTGACTGGCTGTCACAGTGGCCACTGCATCAGGATCCCCTCAGTAAACATTCCCTTCAGCCCCTACAAACAGCTCCAGGCTGTCCCCTACTCCTGGAAACCTGGCCAGTAGGCATTATTAAGGTAAGTTTATTCTTTCATAAGCCTCGTTGATGGGGTAAAAGTCTTACCAGCCGCCAGTTGCTTGGTGTTTCCAATGTCTGGGCCGGATAAGCTCCAGATCAGAAAGTCTGCCTGGTAGCCCAGGGATGGCAGGGCTGTCAGGGTCAGCAAATAAGGAAGTGTACATGTGTGCACAGGCATGTGGATATGTGTGTGCACATGTGGTGCCAATCAAGCAGGGAAAGAAACGCTAGAATGGTGAACACAAAAGGCAAGCTGGTCTAATTCACTCTGAGCCCAGGACTGCCCTGGCCCTGGTGTCAGAGAAGCAGTGTGCTCTGTCTGTGTTTACTGTGACTCACTGGGAAAGTGGGGTTTCCAAAAAAGCCTCCACTTAAACAGGCTGGCTGTCTCCTGTCCATAAAACATACATTTTTAGCCCTTGTTTCTGCACTTGGGGCCCCTTGGTTTTTTTGGACACTGAGACAGGGAGCTCTAGCTGTGTAATTCAGGAAACAGGTAATGAACGTGTCAGTGGCTTCCCTGAAGTGCAAACCAGGGCACTGAGAAGGAAAGTCTTCTTCATGGGATGGGTGGCAGGCAGAGTCCATCCTGCTCCAGTGGTCAGGGGCAGAAAGTAACTCCTCACTCACCACGAACTTGGGCCACAGTTTCCTGGCTGACAACCTCCCAGCCAGACTCTTGGTGTGCCCTTCACAGACATCAGGGCAGCTGCCATTTACAAGAAAGCCATGGGTCTTCTTCCTCCTTCCCTCCCTCCCTCCTCCCTGGGAGTGGGGGAAGTTGATGCTGTGACGTAGTCCTGGGGCGAGCTCGGAAAACACATAAAAATGCCGTTCGATTAGGTAGAGGCTGATGAATCTCTGGGACAATGGAAGAGAAGGGACACCCCCACCTGTCGCCCGGCACTGCCACCTAAGACACCCTGAAATAAAAATCCCATTTCACTGTCTTCTCCAGTGATTCATCAATAGCTCGATGTATTCCCTTTCCCTGATTAAAAGTTAACTCCACACAAAGAAGATGAAAAAAGAAAGATTGAGAAAACAAAGCTTAGACCATGAAGACTAGGGAAAAAGTAATAAAAATTGTGGCACAATCCCCTTGGCAAATCCCCTCGAAGCTCTCAGGCCAGCGCACCCAGCAAAGGGGCTCCTGCGCCCTTTAAATACTAGCCCCTCAAAGCTCCAGGAGTGGACTGAACCTGGGTCTTGGTAAGTGTTTGTGACTGATCTCAAATCTGCCCTGTTTCATGAGAGAGCACTCGTCTCCCTGTTTCAGTCAATGATAAGTCTGAAACATCTCCTTCCCTGCAGGGAGGACATCTCATTGCCGCCCATATCCCTAATGACACACTGTCAACTGACAAGCCCAGAGCACCTTCCAAGCTCGCCCCAGGACTACGTCACAGCATCAACTTCCCCCACTCCCAGGAATACGCTGAACCAGGCCCAGGTGAAACAGTGGGCGACCTGTCCATGGCAGGCTCTCCAACTGTGGGGTCTTCCTGGTCTACCTTTCACCTCCACTCAGGTGACAGGACTCAGTGAGGGCCTCTGCCAGGTGCTGGGTCACGGCGGCCAGGAGCATGGGCCTGGCCTCTCCCTCCAGACTTCGCAGGCTCATGCGAAGGCCAGGTATTAATATGAAGCACATACAGGCTTACATTTGTGAGGAGGAAAAAGAGGACAGTAAGAGAGTATGTACATTTACATACAAGCACACACAGGGAATCTTCCTCAGGGGAAAGGTGCATCCTGTTCACTAAGCAAGAAAATACTTCCTCTTACCCTTCCTTTCAAAGGCCTCCATCTGCAGGACAGAAGCAGGGAGAATGAAAAGGGCAAAAAGGAAAACTAATTTAACTGTCTTCTCTTTCTGAAAACTCTGCCTATTAAAAGCACAAACAGTCGGCAGGGTAGTTTCATTTCCTTGTCTTCATTAAATCACGAAGCTGAGATTCAGCAGAGATTCTGGCCCCAGAAGTAGCTTATCAGAAATAACCATGAGTTATCACCCCAGCGTCCTCCACATGGTTTCTGGTAAGTAGTTTCTTTACTTAACTGAGAAGGTTGTTCCCAACAGTTCTCAAAAGGTGTCCAAATTCCCAAGCCTACCTCATGTAACATTTTCATAATTATAGAGGTGATAGCAACCTTGGTGAGAACAACTGTCAAGATGATTTTGATGGGGTTATTTGCTAATTTTGCCTCTTCTGTGAATAAAGATACCCAGTTGACTGACTAACACGAACGCCTGTCCAACCCTGAATGTGTCCACAACCCCACAGATCTTCATACTGATCATTAAAATGAGAACAACCCAGACATTCACTGGTGGTGGTAAAGTTAACCGAATAAAGCACTGCTCCAATGCTCTGTATTCTTAGAGTAGCTTTATTCAAGTTTCACCAGTGGGTGGTATGGGGTCTGCTGGAATCCCAGTGTGACAGTGTGATCCATTCACTGGGAGATACTCCCAATCTAGATGCACTATTCTGAAGCCCCAACAGATTGCCTAAATTTGATTAGGAAAGTGAAATGCCACACACACAAAGCAAGAGTTGCACACGAACACATGTACACACACAGACACACACACACAAACACTAATCTTTAACCTTCCACCATCATGACACGGGTACCACTTTGTGTCTTTTAGCCTTAGGAGGACTGCAGGCTTGTACAGTGTTGGAGCCATCCCTGTTCTTTCCAGATAGAAATGATCTAATGGAGTAACCTAACCTGAACCACAGAGCCCCACACAGGTGTTTAATATCCTTCCAGAGCATTTTTCTAGCTTTTGAGGCCAGAGTGGGGCACATGGAGAGTACTGCCTCACTGAGCCCACCCGTGAGAATTCGGACATCCACAGAAAGCAGATACTGCCTTGGCGAGGCAGTGCCTCCAGCCTAGAAGTACCCATCTGTTGGCTTAACTGGAGCGCTCATGGGGCACTGTCCCGAGCCACTAAAGTCCCGGCAATGAGGGGCTCCTCTCATGGGAGTAGCTGGCACAGAAGGAAACAACCACACACCAACATCAGGGGGTGCAGCTGAGACAGCAGGAAGTGAAACCCAGCAGAAGACAAAGAAATTATTTACCCAGCCTTCTCACGGGGTCATGGGAATAGTCATGGTTTCTTCACATGTGCCTCAAGTTTTAATCAGCATCTACAATGCTGTGTTGCCAGACCCAGGTATATCAGCTCAGTGTCAGAGGCAAAGCCGAACGAGGCTGGTAACATTTACATACAATGTGTCAGGCCCCATTCTAAGTCCTTTACAGCATTAATTCATTTAACCTCCCCAACAGCCCAATGAGGAATGTGCTGCCCCCATTTTACAGATGGGGAAACTGAGGCACAGAGAGGCCAACTTGCCCAGGATTATACAGGTAGAAAATTATGGCACTGACTCCTTGGTCTGCACTCTAAGCTACTATGCTGCTGCATGTTAAAAACTCTAGAAAAACATATTGATTGTCCTCAGGTCAGACATCCAAAGGTCTGGAGTGGAGTGAAGAAGTCTATAAAATGTTAGCAGAAGAAAAATGTGATTTCCTTCATGTTTTCCTCTAAGAGTCCTTGCTAGAGGGGTTGGCAAGGCAGTCATTCCGGCTGCCACTAGCCCAGGGAAATTCTCATGTGGGTCAGAAAAAGCACCCCTTCAAGACAAATCTAGGATAAATGTGATGTGAACGGTGCCTGGCCCCTGAGTTGTATGATGTATAACCTACACATCTCAGGGGTCAGGCCCCATTCCCACTACATTTGACAGCCTTAAGAGCCGTGGAAGGGGAATTAAAGAGTTCCATGCTTTTAGAAAGAAGAAAATGCAGTTCAAGACAAAATTCTCATATATTACTTTCCGGTTTCTGCTCCCTGAACAATTATTTTCTTAAATTACAAATTATAAATCTTTGTGTGTCAACATATATAGCAATCTTTGCATCTAAATCAAAGAGAAATCATGGTCTCCACTTGGCCTGGTGGTTTAATAACCACTTGTTCTATTATATGTTCTATTTTCCAGACAGCCAAATTCCTTTCCAAATGACCCAGATACAAGCATTTTTATCAAAATTCTAAGCACAGCCCAAAGCACAGGCTAAACCGAAAGACTGTTAAATTAGTCAGAATAAGAATTTGCTGCCTCAACATCTTAGATCCAGCATGAAAATCATGGACACAAGTGGTGTTTCTGCTGCCTGGATTAGAAAACAAATAGCAAGCCTGGGAAACGTGAGAGCTGGGCAGCAAAAAATGCCCTCACCAGCCCACCCGGAAAGCAGCGCCCACGTCCTGAAACCACATGGACACAGCCTATCCTGGGGCCTCTTTCTTTGTAAACACTTCTGCCTCCCAAGGAAATAAACTAATCAAAGCACCTTAATCAAATTTAAAGGCTAGGCTGGGTGCAGTGGCTCATGCCTGCAATCCCAGCACTTTGGGAGGCTGAGGCAGGTGGATCACTTCAGGTCAGGAGTTCAAGACCAGCCTTGTGAAACCCCATCTCTACTAAAAATACAAAAACTAGCCAGATGTGGTGGCGCGTGGCTGTAATCCCAGCTACTTGGAAGCCTGAGGCAGGAGAATCGCTTGAACCTGGGAGGTGGAGGTTGCAGTGAGCTGAGATCGCACCACTGCACTCCAGCCTGGGCAACAGAGCAAGACTCCAGCTCTTAAAAAAAGAAAAAAAAGTAAAGGCTAGACATGTGGGTCTAAATTCAAACTGATGGATTTTGCTTTTTGAGGTTCAAGAAGAATAGGGTGATTGACTACACTCAGTCCCCTATTTACGATGGGCTGACTTAGGATTTTTCTACTTTATGGTGGTACAATACAATACACAAACTGTACTTCACATACCTATATAACCAGTGTTTTTCACTTTCAAGACAGTATTCAGTAAATGACACAGATATTCAACACTTTATTATACAACAGGCTTTGTGTTAGACGATTCAGCCCAACTGTAGGCTGATTACATTAGCCAGCCTAATGTATATTGTTCTGAGTACATTTAAGTAGGCCAGGCTGAGCTATGAAGTTCTGTAGGTTTGGTGTATTACATGCATTTTCAACTTATGATACTTCCAACCACTGATGGGTTTATCAGGACATAACCCATCTTAACTCATTCTGTCATTCTAGTTTGCCTGAAATATCCCTAGTTTTAGCACTGAGAGTCCCACATCCCAAGAAATTCCTCAGTCCCAGGAACACCAGGATGGCTGATTAACCCATGATAAAGCTAAAACTGAAGGCCTGTAAAAAGACAAAGCTTAGCAGTTTCAGAAGTAAACATTAAGTTCAGAAAATTTTGAGAGTTTGCACCCAAATATTCCTCTGAAAATAAACTTGCCTTCTGTTGAATAATGTAAACTTTCTAAATTAAGCCTAAAATATCTTTTTAAATTATGATGTTGAAAGTTTTTTTCTTTTTTTTCCTTTTTTTTCTCCTCTGAGACAGGGTCTCACTCTGTTACCTGGGCTGGAGTGCAGTGGTGCAATCTTGGTTCACTGCAGCCTCTACCTCCCAGGCTTAAGCAATCCATCCTCCAACCTCAGTCTCCTGAGTAGCTGAGACTACAGGCCTGTGACACCCTACCCAGCTAATTTTTGTAATTTTTGCAGAGATGGCATCTCACTATGTTGCCCAGGCTGATCTCTAACTCCTTGGCTCAAGTGATCCTCCTGCCTTGGCCTCCCAAAGTGGTGGGATTATAGGCGTGAGCCATTGTGTTCAGTCAAAGTTTTATCTTGTTTTATTTTGGGGGTACTTTTGCCGATTTAAGAATATAAGATTAAGAACTCAAAGTCTAGAACCCTGGAACCCATCCTCTTAAAACACATTATGTACTTTAAAGGGATTAGAAAATTGGTATTAAAATATTAAATATTTGGTATTTTTTAGTATATCTAATTCTTTCTCTGACTATTACAAAAGTTTATTTAACAAAAAGTCTAATATGAAAATGTACACGACCTAATTTTTACATCATAGTAAAATAGACCCTATGAAGACAGGACATGGGTTTCTCTGCTGAACAGCCATTATTTATACTCGTTCCAAGGCTTCTAACATGATGATACTATTTCCTCATATTACCACCATTCCAATATTGTTCTGTTGCCCACCAGTCACCACCTCCACGCATTCATCTATCACAAGATTCATAAAGGGATCAAATGCCCACAATATTCCTTGGACATGTCTGCCACCATTTAATTTCAATGATGGCTTCTTGTCCATAAATTTTTTCAACTCGGGAGGGTGAGCTTTGCTCATGGTGTCTACTCCATGGGCTCACAGATGCCTTGGAACGGAATGCATGGCCTCCCTCATGCTCCCGCAGTAGGGCCGGTGTCTTGTGTCTCTCTAATTCTTTATTAAAGATAATTTGGGCCACGCATGGTGGCTCACACCTGTAATTAATCCCAGCACTTTGGGAAGCTGAGGCAGGTGGATAACCCAAGGCAAGGAGTTCGAGACCAGCCTGGCCAACATGGTGAAACCCCATCTCTACTAAAAATAAAAAAATTAGCCAGGCACGGTGGCAGACGCCTGTAATCCCAGCTATTTGGGAGGCTGAGGCAGGGGGATCACTTGAACCTAGGAGGCAGAGGTTGCCATAAGCCCAGATCATGCCACTGCACTCCAGCCTGGGTGACAGAGTGAGACTCAATCTCAAAAAAAAATACATAAAAATAATAATAATTTGAAAAAAAGCTATACAAAATACAATGTATATGCCTAAATAGCGTTAATTTAGAAATTTAAAATGATAATTTTTAAACTGGTCTCACTTTTTTAGATTTACTCCTGGTAAGTGATTTGATTTTTTGTTCTACCTAAACAGCACTGGGTGTAATTATTTCTCAGGGCTTCAAAATTCTGAAAATCCTAATTCCCTATTGAAGCACTTTTTTTTTCTAAAATAGCTAATTACTAAATTATAACAAACATAGAAGTTGAATTTGGCAAGTTTTAGTAGTTTGCTTCTAGGTCCTCCTTTGATATAAATATGTTTTCCACATTTGCCTCATACTCAAAAGTTTTCTAAATTTAGCCCAGGAAACATACCACTATTATTATTATTACTGTTATTATTTTGTTGAAGGTTTTTCTGTATTTATCATGTTTTGAAAAAGAAAAATGGTCAAATTCTAGATCCTTTAAAGTCCAGCCCCTTATTCCTCCATTTATTTTAATAATAATAATAAATATTTAAACCTGGTAAGTTTTCCGAGTATATCAAAATTTATTATGATGAACGTTTCATGAAGAAACGAAGTTGTATATAATACAAGCTTACAATGCTAAGCTCAGAAGTGAATTCAGAGCTGATGGAGACTGTTGGCTTGTGCATGTTTAGAAGCCCCCACATTGGCTCTGTCCAACCGGCAATGGGCGAGATCTCTTTCCCCAGGGCTTCCAAAGTTCTAAAAATTCTCATAACTTGGTTCAGGTGCCTTTCCCTAAATACAAATTCCTGAATTATATCAAAACCTTAGGGAACATTCCTAGGAGTGGAGAAAAACCTTAAGGACAGAAAAAAACAAGAATTCTAATTTGACAAAAAAAAAAAAAAAAAAAAAAAAAAAAAAAAAAAGGAACACCTACTGTTTTGCCCTCGAAAACACTGATGTCAGTCATGGTAAAAATAACAAGTTTTCATTTATATTTCACTGACTTAAAATTTTGTAGAAAGAGATCTAGTGCAGGCCGGGCGTGGTGGCTCATGCCTGTAATCCCAGCACTTTGGGAGGCCGAGGCAGGTGGATCATGAGGTCAGAAGATCAAGACCATCCTGGTTAACACAGTGAACCCTCGTCTCTACTAAAATAAATAAATAAATAAACAAACAAACAAACAAAAAATTAGCTGGGCGTGGTGGCGGGCGCCTATAGTCCCAGCTACTCAGGAGGCTGAGGCAGGAGAATGGTGTGAACCCGGAAGGCGGAGCTTGCAGTGAGCTGAGATCGCGCCACTGTACTCCAGCCTGGGTGACACAGCAAGACTCCGTCTAAAAAAAAAAAAAAAAGAAAGAAAGAAAGAAGAAAGAAAGAAAGAGATCTGGTGCACGAAGGAAGGGTTCCTTGCTCAACGATTCTCCAGATCCTCTGAGCTTTGGTTTCCTCATGGAGTCATGGCAATAATACCAACTTGTTCGGGGATTTTTGCAAAGATCATGTGTTAGGTTTCCCTCCCTCCATCTTAAAAATCACTGCTCAGGCCCTCTTCTTTTACCAAATAACTTTTCAACAGAAACCTGAAGAAAGAACCCGGTAGGAGTGGGGGGTTTGCTTAGCTGAAGTTAACGAACGTAGTTCTTGGCCAGGCGCGGTGGCCCACACCTGTAATCAATCCTTTGAGAGACCAAGACAGGGAAATTGCTTGAAGCCAGGAGTTTAAGACCAGCCTAGGCAACATAGGGAGCTGTGGTCTCTACAAAAAATTAAAAATTAGCTGGGCATGGTGGCATGCACCTATAGCCCCAGCTACTCAGGAGGCTGAGGTGGGAGGATCACTTAGGCCCAGGAGTTGGAGGCTGCATCCCAGCCTGGGTGACAGAGCAAGACAGGACAGGACAGGAGAGGACAGGACAGGACAGGACAGGACAGGAAAGGAAAAAGGAAAAGGAAAAGGAGAAAAGAAAGAAAGAGAGAGAAAAAGAGAGAAAGAGAGAGAAAAAGAAAGAGAGACAAAGAGAGAGACAGAGAAAGAGAGAAGGAAAGAAGGAAAGGAAGAAGGAAAAGAAGAAGGAAAGGAAGAAGGAAAGGAAAGAAATGCAGTACTTCATTTTCCTCTTCACTCACCAAATGTACTAATTATTTGCTTGCACTTGAATATTCAAACCTATTTAATATACGTTTGGTCGATTAATGTCTCAAGGTTTCTGTCTGCATTGCAATTGTCTTAGACGGGAATTAACTACAGGGTAGTAACATCCATTTAATTCCATGTGGAAAATGCCACTTGCAGAGCAGGCCTGCATAAATGACTTTGATGCAGTGAGAAAATGCAGCTTACCTAATAAAAACACCTCTCAATTATCCTACCAAAAGGAAAAAAAATGAGAGCGATAACACATAATCACGAGAGGCAAAACCATAAAACTTTCAGGAAACAAGAAGAAGAATATCTGTATGGCTTCAAGGTTGGGGAAGATTTTTAAAACAACAGCCAAAATCAGCACATCAGAAAAGAAAAAGATTGAGAGAAGTGACCTTGTTTGTTAAAAGAACTCCTATTCATCTGAAATCAACATATATAGCAATGAAAAAATTAATATCCAGAATATATTTAAAAACTCCTCCTAATATAAAAGATCAACAATCAAAAGAAAACAGGCAGTGGACTTTGTGGTGGATTGTACAGTAACAGCCTCCAATTGATTCACATTCCCTGGATCCAGGCCCTTGGAATATTCTATCCAAGGTTGCCTCTAGATGTGGCGGCCCTGTGACTTCCTTTGGCTAATGAGACAACAACAATTATGATGCAGATGGAGGTTTAAAAAGCGCTTGCACATTGGAGTCTGTCTTTTCTTGTTGCTTACTGGGACCCTCAGTCCATCACATGAAGACGCCCAGGCTAACCTTTACGGGATAAGAGACCACGTGGAGAGGAATCCAGGCCATCCTTGCTGCTCCAGTAATCCCAGCCAACACACAGAACTGTGAGCTAAATAAACGGGTATTATTTTAAGCCTCTAAGTTTTGGATTGTCTGTTATACAGCAAATCCTAATTGATACAGGGAAAAACATACAGAAGATGTTCTTCTTCACTGGCAATCAGAAACTAACAAAGGAAGAGCTAACGCAGCCAGTCCGTCAACTGTGAGGTGTTAAGGACACTCACACCTTTGTTTATAAAGAAAAGCTGCCAAGTGTAACCAGGCAACAGTTTCTGCACAGGAAGAGCACAGCGGGCTGGACTGAAACATGACCACCCATGCCTGTCTAAGGTGGGAAGAAGAATGGTTTTGCACAAAAACTTCCAGGAAGTGTCCTCAGAGGAACAGTCAGGAGCCGTGATGTGCAAGGCTCATCTGGGAAGCTCAGCTGGTCTTGCACAAGTGTGCTAGGTTACTTAGGAAGTAAACTGATCTGGAGACTAACGAAGTTCAGGGAGGGGGCTGCGGAGATTTGGAGAAAGGGCTCAAGAAAGCTCTTGAAAGCCATCCTTGGTGTGTCACTGACTGCAGGACATTAAGGACTCATTACAGCACATAATCTGTGGGCATCTGTGTGGGGTGTGACTTCATTCTGTTCTCGCTTATCTCATAGCTTTCTTGTCCTCTGCAAACCCAAACTCCATGTTTCATGTCTCTGGATAATATCCATACACCCATGGGATTACAATTCCCCAAACATGGGAAAATGAAAAATTAAAATGGTTTTAGAGTTGAATGTAGTTGTGACTACAGGAAAGATGTCACATCATCTCAAAAAGTGAGGGACCGACCAGAAAGAAACTAACCAGCATCCTCCAACATGAGTCCTCCTCATGCTCTGGGAACTCTTCCTCAAGGCTGAGCTGCAGCACTGGCCTGGAGCCCTAAGTCAGAGGGGTCCTAGCATCAAGCCTGTGTCAAATACACTCACCGAATGGAAGGAAGACACCCCCAGCATCACTGTCAGAACAGAAGCACATGGATGAGCCAGGGCATTTGACTGCAGTTCAACTCAGAGCAAGCGAGGCTCTCCAGGATCAGGTATCATCTCTACCCTGGCATTCCCACTGCCTCCCAGTCCATCTGAGCAGAGACATCCAGCCTTAGGATGAGCCAGGGCAATTCCACCAGGCATGTTAACTCCACAGGTCAAATGAGACACGTGCAGGGAGATACATTGGCTGTGTGTGGAAAGGAAGGCTGGAGGGTACTATAGTGGTGAAACATCTACACTTTCCAGCCATCCTGTTAGGCATGATATTCCTTGGAGTATGCAATGGACTGAATGTACGTGTCATCCTAAAAGTCGTATGTTAAATCCTAACCTCCAAGGTAATGCTATTAGGAGCTGAGGCCTTTGGGGAGGTGACTGGGTCGTGAGGGTGGAGCCCTCATGAATGGGATTAGTGAATTACTAAAGAGGCCTCAGAGAGTTGCCTTGCCCCCTCTACCATGGGAGGACACAGTAAGAAGGCACCGTCTGTAAACCAGGAGGCCAGTCTTCACCAGACATCGAATCTGTCAGTGCCTTGATCTTGGACGACCAGCGTCTAGAACTGTGGGAGATAAATTGCTGCTGCTTTTAAACCACTGCATTTATGGTATTTTGTTACAGCAGCCTGAAAAGCCTAAGACAGCCTCTGTCAACCTCACAACCACCCTGCAAAGCAGGCATCCTCCCACTTCACAAATGAAGAAACAGAAGTCAAAGAAGCTAAGTAACTTGCCCAATGTTATCACAGTCCTAGGTGTAAAATTGAAGTTTGAATCCAGGTGTCTTGATTTCAAAAATCCATGCTCGTTTTTTGCTTCACCACACTGGTTTTTTGTGAATAAGCCAGCTTAGAGACTTTCATTATAGCGGTAATTTTTTTGTTGTTCCCTCAGAGGATTTCCTGAGACCAGTAAATGATGCCCGGGATTGTGTTAAGTACTCTAGATTTCAAGTGTTAAGTACTCTAGATTCAGTCTCTCATGATGGATTTACAAACTCCATAAAAGATCTGAGGGTCCCCTGAGGCAACTTTAACCAGAAAATCTGAAGGTCCAGGAATTATAGCAAAAATGATGACTTGGAATGAATTTCCTGAATTTGTTAAGATATTTATTGTGGCCAACTTCAGAGAGAAATCTTAACAAATATGGTCTCAGTTCAAGGGATAAGAAGCAAATATGAAAACTCATAAAGTTATTTTATATATAGACTTAAATTTGTCTCCTCAAAGCCCACGTTCCTATAATAACATGTCAGGCTAGAGGCGCAGTTTGTCCAATAACAATAAAAACTTAATTTACTTTTTATTTGTAGTTGACTCTTAGAAAGGAAAATAATCAACCCACATAGGAAGAACTAATGTGCAAATTATTTTGCCAGACTCTGAGGGTCTGAATATCCAGACGAAAACCACAAAGAAACAAAAATTACATGAAAGCACCAAGAGGGAAGTCCAGTTACAGCAGAGGTTGACACTGTCCCCAAGTTGGGGACAGAGGGAATGACCACAGGCACGGGCCTCACCTTGACCATGGCAGCGGACAGCTCTACTCCTGTCTCTGTGGTCTGAAAACCTCAGAGCAGCCAGTAAGATGACCCTAGAGAGACAGGAGCTGTACACTCACCAGGAGCACGGAGGCCACATGGCAAGAACCCAAATGGGCTCCGGCAGGGGAGCCTCCCGTGAGATGGTGCAGGGGCTCTCATTCCATCTGCTGAGAACTGGGCACACTCTGCTCAGCAATGGGTCCCTCAGCACAAGGCTGCCCAGACAACAGGACTGAACACTTAAAGGGGACAACAACAAAGACAGCGAGAACTGTACTCACAGTTCTCCATAGAGATACTGGCACCTGATCAAGTCTGAAACCCAAGGGCAAGCTCAGGGCCAGCCAACTTTGTCCTGCTTCTAACTTGTGTCCACACCCTGCAGAATATGACAATGGCACAGGCTGCAGTGGGAAAGGTGTGTAAAATCTCCCTTGTTCTCAGGCCACCCCTCCAAGGCCAGCAGCAGGAGAGGCACCTGCCCTGGGCCACAGGCTGCCTCAAGGGCCCGGGCATTGAGGTTTGGAGTGACTTTGACTCCTGTCTCTGGAGGCTGTGATTCTCAGTGCTGCAGATAATACCATCTCCATATTTCCTCCCTGTGTTTGCCTAACAGAAACTCCGATATCTTCTCCTGCTAACTGGCATTCTCGGGTTTTCCTCATCCTGCCAGCTTATTCCTATAGCAACTATTAGGTGGAATAGCTCTCATCTTAAAAACAGTTCCAAACAGCTTAGGGCCCTATAAATTTAATTTTCAATCTCACATTTGGCATTTGTTTGGGGGTAGTTCCAACCCATCAGGAAGACAGAATTGCATTCATGGGCGAAAATCAGTACTGATGGTTTTGCCTAAAGACTGAATATAGTATTTACTTTCATAATACTACCTGAGGTTTATATATTAGGGCAATTCTGCTCTGTGTCACTTTTCTCAGCTGCTCCTAGATGCAAAATGTGCACATTTTCCTGAAGAAGCTGTTGCATAATGCTTTGTTGTGCCTCGTGTGTGCTTCTTAAATGTTTTATGCCCCCATCATGTTTTATCTCCAGCTCGGATTAGAATCTATTGTTTTGCAGTCCATAAATAGTACATCCTTCAAACAGTACAAAAAAAATAGCTACAGAGGATTTGCTGAATTGTAAGTTCAAGGAAAACTATTCTATCAGGATTCTAGGCAATCTAGGACCAACAGAGAAAATACCCTTGCTACAATTACCCATCTCACTGTTTAATGATCACTGCTGATGGCAAAAACTTCCCCTACGAGCACATGAGCTGGGCAGGGCAAAGAGAACCACCAAGTGCCCGTGGCTGTTGTGCTGCAAGTGGGTGGCATGAGCTCTTCTGGTGTCTAAGCCTCTCTCACTCACCACTCACTCATCTATTTACTCACTCAAGATCTTTCTAAAGCAAACCAGATCACGTATTCTCCTGATTACAGCCTTTCAATGGCTTCCCAATGCACAGAGAACATGTCCCAAACTCCTTTCCTGGATTGCAAAACCACTCGGGCCACCCCAGGGTTCTTTGAAAACACCACACTCAATCTCTCTTTAGTCTCCCTGCACCAGGCGATCGTCCCCGACCTTTGCCTCCCTGGCCCCTTCTCACTACTCACATCTTCAGCTCTCAGCTTAGACACCATCTCTTTAAAAATGTTCCCTGGCCACCAAACATAAAAGTCATTCTCTGTCATTCTCCATTATATGTTCCCATGGTGTTAATTACCTGTGTGTCACCTGCCCCATCTGACTTTTTTCATGAGCATTTCCTGTTCACTGGCCTCCCTGGCTGGAACGCACACTAGGAGAATTCGAAAATCCCTTCCTCATTTGCCACCACACACTTGATGCAAGAAGAAAGGACAGGCACCCCAGCATGTGCCCCAGGAATATCTGGTAAGGGGTGAACAGAAGGAGACTAAGCACATGGAGTCTCAGGGCTGCGAAAGCACACAGGGATCTCAGGATCCACGGGGCGTACGGCTGACGCCAGCTCTGGCCCAGGACTGGCAGTTGCTGATGGGTCCCTCTCCTGAGGCAGGGGATCTGCAGGCCTCTCGGCTACTGCTCAGACCTCAAGAAGGTTTCCTCAGCCCTTAAAAGACACCTGCACAAGGCAATAGCCTGCTCCCAATTGTCTGCCTGAAAGACAACACCTCCCATCTCATCTGCTGCTGATGCTACAGGAATATGAACAGCCTATTTCATTGTTCTCACAAATCACGACACTCTAAATTCAATTTCCTTAATAGTCTCAAACACTCAGAATAACAGAACCATGAGTCACGGAAGTCCGACTCAGCCTCACACAGAGGACAAGAGTCCCTTTGGCTGCAATTCCTGATTTCCTAATGCTGTTCTGTGAGGTTTTTGGACGCTTGTTCCCTTTGTGAGAATAGATAATCTGAAGCAGAAGAAAAAGGCCCTATTGCTCTATTTGGGCCACAGAGTGAGGGTCCCCATCCTCTCTGAGCTTGCCACGCCCCAGCCTGAGGACGTCACTGGGGAAAGAAGATCAAGGCCCAGCTGTGGGCTCCAAACCTCTGAGCCCAGACCAGGGCTCAGGAAATGTGTCCTGACTGTCTGGCCAAGCAGCCATTGGATTAATTTTACTGGAGTTTTCACAAGGTAGGCACAGTCCAGTAAGGAAAAGTCAAAGCAGGAGGTCTCTTTGGGCTAGACCGGCCTGGGGCATGGTGGTCAGGGCAGACACAGGCTTCCCACTTGGCCTTGTTGCCATTCACTCCCGCTTCTCCAGCGGCCAATCAGTGCCTGTGTCACTGGGGTGGCTCTGCAGGAAGGCCTGGCCTCATTCTGAGCCCCAAGGCCCAGGACTCTAGGCACGGGTTGCTCTATGTGTGTGACCATCTACCATGAGGCACGACACAGACAGGAGACAAGGTCCTCAGTGTGGCAGCCGGCAGACTCAGCTGGGAGCTTCTAGACTCCCAGGCCTGGCTTCCATCCAACTGGTGACATTAAAACTGCTAGGGGGAACCCATGCTTCAGGACTACATAGCTCCCCAGATGGTGCCAAGGTGCTATCAAAGTTGAGAACAGCAGGAAAAGGGGCCACCTAAGCTAGGACACCAACACAGACGAGAGGGGAAGTGATTCCTCAGGGAGCCCGCCATGACCAGAGAAAACAGGAGGCGAACAGAGGAGCCACCCTGTGTGGCAGGCTACCTATGACACCCCCGTCTACACCAGAGCCAGCCACTTGCAGGAGGAAGGATCACTCACAGGTGTCAGGCCAGGAAAACCACCATGAAGGCAGCACTCTGGGGAACATCGTGTCTCAGGTCCGAGCAGAGGTGGTGGGCACCTGTAGTCCCAGCTACTCAGGAGGCTGAGGCAGAAGAATGGCGTGAACCCAGGAGGCGGAGCTTGCAGTGAGCCAAGATCGCATCACTGCACTTTAGCCTGGAGGACAGAGCAAGACTCCATCTCAAAAAAAAAAAAAAAAAAATTATTCAAGAAACTAGGGAAACACGCAGGGTGGGAACAGAAACTGGCAGATACAGAAGCCAGAGAAGAGGGACTGCAGGGACTGGCGGGAGAGAACTGCCCAACCCTCACCATGGCGAGGCCGGGAGACAGAGGGTCCCAGGGGCCCTCCCAGCAGAGCTGACTGAACCAAGCCAAAGGTCAAGGCCTGAGGCCAAGTGGGAGGGAAGAAGGTTGCGTGGGAGGGAAGAAGGATGGTTATAAATCTGATTTTCTGCCAACAAAATGTAATATGAGCTTATGTAGGAAATTTCAAAAGATATAAAGAAAAAAAAAGGATATTCCTAAAGTATTCCTTCCAGCCATTTTCCCCCCAATGCATCTATACCCATATGGCCCTAGAAAAGGGGAGAGGGTCCCACAACAAGATGAATTTTGTATCCTTTTTTTCCACTTCAAATGCTCCAATATCCTTCCATCTTTTATAATGGCCATTACTACAAACAAATTTGTCTTTTCTGTTGTTGTTGTTGTTGTTGTTATATTCTTAGGCTGGAATTGTTAGGTCAAGAGACAAACAAACTGCTTTTTCAGAGAGTTTTTGTTTTGAGGTATGTAAGTACAAACTTGTCTCGCTCTCTTCTTGTCACCATTGACTGTCAACTAATTTGTATTAACTTATTAGACAATGAACCTTCTCATTCTCAGAGCTTACTACTAAGGCCACTTATTTTAAACATATATTTTTAGTAATTATTTTTCTGATGCTCTATAGAGTTCTTTTTGGCCAAAAGGGAGACATGGAGTTTTTGGGGAGACGTGGACTTGTTTGGATGTGGATTATAAGGAGGTGAGGGAGAAAGAAGATGGAACATGAGAAAAGAAGCGGGGAGCAAGACAGAGAAAGAGAGAGAGAGAGACAGAGAGAGAGAGAGAGATGGAATCAAGGTCCCAAGGGCAGGGGTGGGGGTGGGGGTGTCAGGAGTCCAGTAGGAAGAAGTAGCTTTAGAAGAGAAGAGAAACCCCTCAGGGTCTAGAGAGGAGAAGGACGACAGGAGGAAATAGGAAGAAGCTTAGAAGGAAACAGAAGGGTGCTCAGAGGTGAGAGGGAGGGAAGATGAAGGCATCCTCACCTAATGGCCTCTCTGGTTCATGTGAAATAATCCGTCAGTAGCAGGGATATTAGAGAAGCTGAAGGTTTGAAACCGCAGTGATGAAAAACCTATTTAGCCACAAGTCAAAGTGCCACACCAGGGGACTCTGCTACTGATAGGGACTGTCCAGCCCAACCCTGACTCTGGTTTTAGTTTTTGTTGTTTGTTTGTTTGTGTGTTTGTTTGTTCTGAGACAGAGTCTCACTCTGTCGCCCAGACTGGAGTGCAGTGGTGCGATCTTGGCTCACTGCAAGCTCCGCCTCCCAGGTTTAAGCAATTCTCCTGCCTCAGCCTCCCAAGTAGCTGGGATTACAGGCATGAGCCACCACGCCTGACTAATTTTTTTAGTAGAGATGAGGTTTCAATCATGTTGGACTCCTGACCTCAAGTGATCTGCCCTCCTGGGCCTCCCAAAGTGCTGAAATTACAGGTGTGAGCCACCGTGCCCGGCTTCAACCCTGATTTTACATGTGAGAAAACTGAGGCCCGGAGGTGATAAATGGGTGACCCATGGTTCCACAAGAAGAGAGGGCAGTGCCAAGTCTAGAATCCCCAGGTGTGGTTCACCCACTATGCAGTACAACAGCCTTCACTCACATAAGAAAACAGAGAAGGGTCTGGGCCAGAGCCTCGGCCACCGCTACAGATAAGTGATTCATCTATCATGAGCCAGCAAGCTCTCCACAGAGGATACCCAGCTGCAAGCCCCACTACAACTAGAGCACATTTCGCTATCCGTCACCTCCACCTGGCTGCCAGTGATTGAGTGACTCCTCACCTTCAGCACACATTTCTCCAAGTCTCCAAGGAGACCGTTGGAAATTCTGTAAGTTGCTGTGAGCTGTGGGGATGAAAGGCAGGTGGCCGTGAAACACCCCTCCCAAAGACAAGGGACTCCCAGAGCAGTGCTGCCAGCTCCTTTCCACACTTGGCTCCATTTAAGCTGGAGCACTTGGCAGAGCAACCCTCTCCCTAAAATCTATTACTCCACCAAGAAAGCTCTTAAAAATCAGTGCCTTCATCGGCCTCTATTTCCTCCCTGTTTTCCTGGATGATCACGCCTGGCTCTGTACCCAGTCTCGTGTGTGCAAACAATGGTGTCTGCCCACTAACCCCGTGTCCCTCATCAGACTGCAGAGTCAAATACAGGGCCAAATTCAAAATCACTTCAGAATATTGTAGTCCATTTGTTCTAAAAAGCTTTTACTTGATTGGAGGCTGGGAGCAGGGAAGGCCCCAGTTTTCACTAGAAAACTGTATCCTTATTCTTATTCAGTTCATTTTTGTGTGAGGAGAAAGAAATGACTACTTTGGAAATGACCCATTGAATCTTAACAAAAATACTCCTATAGCCCCCCAGGAAGGGATAAAAGCTTCCTTAGAGACCCTCAAAAAAACAAATCCATGTGAGAAACCCAGGTGAGCTGTTTGCCATTCATATTTATGGATCCCAGCTCTTTTTGGAGCACTGTGCAGGGCTCACACCCAGAGAAGAAAGAGGTCTGGGGGAACCTCGAAGTGCTCACAGAGTTCTGAGCTCTGGGACACTCGGGAAAGACGTGTCTTGGACGTCTTCTCCTGTATACAACCATCTTGACATTTGGCACTGCATAAACCCAGGGAACTTGCTTATTTTTATTACATTTAACATTGTTCTGTCTACCAGTAGCTTTTCCTCTCATGAACAGAAAGAACTGGAGGCAGAAAAGTCAACTGAAGGGCCCTCTCATCTGTTGTCTCTCTGATGCATGCACCCCCTCACATAGAGCCAGTGACCACAGTGGAGCTGTATCCTCCCTTGGGACAGAGAGAAGGGACTGCCCCCCACACTGGCTGCTGTCCTCCAGGGCAGACCACCCCTCGACAGGTTTCATCAAGGGCCTCGCCTCTGGATCGCAAGAGCCACGGAGGACGCAAGCATGTAGCAGTTGCCTGGGGGAAGGAAGGCTTGAGCAACAAGGGCATCCAGTCCTCTGTGGAGTGAGGCCATCCTGTGAGCACTCTGCTCCTTCATTCATCGCACTCTGGGTTTAACAAACTCTGAAACAGTGGCATCCATAATGCTAAAAAGAATTCCAGAAAAAAAACGTCCCCTCTAAAGTTTCCAGTTTCCAGCAGAGATCACGCCACTGCACTCCAGCCTAGGCAACAGGGTGAGGCTCTGTCTCACGCACACACACACAAAAATATACATAACAAACAAGAAATGTATAAATTATAGAAAAAGAAAAAAATTTTTTAAAGCACCCACAATCTAGCTGTCATGCTCTGGTAGCTGTCTTCCAGCCTTGTCTCTGTGCATAGATTTATAAGGTTTTTAAAAATACACTGATATTAGTGTACATGCCATCTGGTATCCTGCTTCATTTTTAGAGCCAACACTTTTCTCTTGAATTAGTCTTCATAAAAACCATTTTATTTTATTATTTTTTTTTTGAGAGACAGGCTTCACTCTCTCACCCAAGCTAGAGTGCACCCGCATGATCATGGTTCACTGCAGCCTCCAACTCCGAAGCTCAAGCAATGCTCCTGCCTCAGCCCCACCTGGGATTACAGGCAGATGACACCATGCTTGGCTAATTTTTAAATATTTTGTAGAGATGGGGCCTCATCAGTTTCCCAGGCTGATCTTGAACTCCTGACCTCAAGTGCTAGGATTACAAGCATGAGCCACTGCGTGGTCATAAAAACCATTTTAATTTGGCTGCATAACACTAAGCTAATTTATATACCATAGCTTATTTAGCAATCTCCACACTATTAATAATATCCAAGTTGTTCTTCATTTTTTGCTTTATTTTATACTAAAATGAAAACTTTGTGTAGAAAGCATTTGTTTTTTGTGTTTCTTTTCAGGATGATTTTCTTTCGGAAGATCCCCAGATGTCATCGCTAAATCAAAGACATGGGCATTTTAAAGCAGGAGTGTGCAATCTTTTGGCTTCCCTGGGCCACACTGGAAGAATTGTCTTGGGCCTCACATAAAATATACTAACACTAACAACAGCTGATGAGCTTTAAAAAAAAATTCACACACAAAAAAATCTCATGATGTTTTAAGAAAGTTTGCGAATTTGTGTTGGGTCACATTCAAAGCCATTCCCTGGGCCACATGCAGCCTGCAGGACGCGGGTTGGACAAGCTTGTTTTAAAGACATCCAATCCATCATGCTGGTTCCCAAAAGCATTATCTGACCAGACTTCCACCAACCTTCTCCACAGACTTGTTAAGACTGTGCACTTTTTTATACTCTTTGTTAATTTGAAAGCTGAGAAACAACATTTTTTTCAACATGTACCTCTTTCATCACCAAGATCAAACATTTCTCCATGTTTTCTGATAAAGATAAATGTCTTCCAACATTAATTACTGTCAGTTCCTCTATTATGACTTCTTTCTATACATTCTTTGCTGGTGGTCTGGTTTTAGTAGTTTTAAACAACCACTTTTAACATAGTGTTCATATATTACAAATATTAACTCTTTAAAATCTATTCCATGAACATCTTTCCTCCATGTGTATTTTGTCTTTTGGCCTGACAGTCTTGTTTATTTCTTATTTTAACATTGTTTGCAGTGAGATGATGTCACTGCTTTCATTTGTGTTGGCTTCTCTACCTTCTAAGTTTAGCTTCCCCTGATCTTTCTGTGTCCAGGGTCTTTAATATTAAACCCTTAGGCCAGTTGAAATTTCTCTGGGGACTGCCTCTCCCTGTCCTAGAACTATACGTATGCCTTGTCCCCTGAGCTGTAAGTACAGGTCACTGCAGCGTTTCACAGCCCCAGACTGTACCTGCAATTTTGATCTCTGAGGAGAGTCCTCTTAAATGTATAGGCTGTTTCCTAGCTAAGGAGGCTCACCCCTCATTTCAGGGCGGCACCAGTTTACAAACAGGAAACAGTCCATGCATGTCAGGCTGTAAGAATAAAATAAGAGGCAGTGTCACCTGGGATTTTCTTTCTTCGACCTTGACCTTTGGGCGTCCTTAATCTCCCCATTTGGGCAGCATCTTCTCGTGGTAATGTTAATGGTACTGTCCCTGTTTCTCAACAAAATAAAGCCCTCATTCATTGTCATCTTCAACCAAGTGTATACAAAGAAATAACCAAAACAAAATACACCATTTATTTCCTACAATGCATTGACCCTAGAAGACTACCTGTTCTGATTTCTAGAAAACACGGCTCACAGCCGTGTGTTCAAGGTGAAGTTTGAGTAAAAAGAGAATGGAAGTGATGGACAACCTACTCCAATGACATGGGAGCTTTTGCAGAGTGCTTCACTGGGATGCTCATACACTCTGGAGGCACTGCTGGGCATTGCTCATTATTCTCCTGCCCCGACACTGCATGCAGAAACAACCTGGACTTTGGGACCGAGGGGAATTTGGTCATTAATAAAAGGTCCAAAGGCAAGTATATTACATTGTAATTGGGAGGCAGTTTTCACTTTCAGAAAGTTTTCTTTCTTTTGGCAGTGATTAACAGCTCTAAAAATGTCCCCCAGAAATAAACTATTGATCTTGGAGAGGTTCAAAGTGTGAATAACCTAATGCATATTATAATAGGTCAAGGTGAAACCAACCCGACAGCCTCTTAAAGTAACAGCAGCGCGCTTAGAAGACCCTCTCCTGTGCAATCTGGCTTAGCAGGGTTAAGAGGCTTTATTGGTCAAGGATGTAGGAGAGGAGGCCCACTCCGGTGCTGAGTGCATGTGACGATGAAATAAGAACAGGGAGGGAGGGGCTCAGCAGGAGTCTGACAAGTGTTGTCATCAGTGCTCACACTTCCCACAGGGATGCCTCGACTGCACACCTTCAATCTTTAGGTTGGTAGACATGTACACTCTCCCTCTCTCCCTCTAATGACACCAAAATACAGCAAAAGCAAAACAAACAAACAACAGCCTTCGAGGCCCATGCCATGGCATCTCTCAAACCCAGCAGAGCCATCTTACCAGTCACTTCCAGCAGCACCTGTCTCTTGCTCTCCAGGTGACCAGATGGCCCCATGTGCCACCCACACCTGTTGTCCTGGCATGAGGGTTAATAGGGCCCCTTGTTCTCAAAAGTAACCTGATTTGTATGGTACCTAGTCACTCTCCTCAGTTAACACACACAAAGGCTTTGAAAAGATTAGGGTCTCTCAAACTGGTCTCTTTAGTGGCCCTTAGAGATCCCTAGGGTGGATGAAGAGGAGGTAGGAAGAGGGTGGGGAGAAGAAAGACCTCACGGTGAGAATTCTTGGCCCACCAACCAGTTCTCCCAGAACCATTCAGGGTTGATCTATCTTACATGCTCACTGTCCTTGTAAACCCTCATTAGAAGACAGGTTCCTCCCGCTCTGAAGTGTTTAGAAACCACGGGCCAGATAGTCTCCCAGGGCCCCCCTCCCAACTCTAAAACCATACTACTTATTGCTCTGTGGTCTGGTTCTAAAGCTCTGCCTCACCATAAAGGAGAACATGATGGCCTACTGGGCTGAAGGGACCAGGGCAGCTTCTAAGGATATCAGATAAAGATATGCAATAGTCAAACTTTGGAATCTGGTGACAACAGGTGCTGAGGTTAGGACACTCATACAACAACTCAGATACACAGAAACACAAAATGGAACAAACTAGTTTGCCCTGAATCCTTTAGAATCTGAGGTGGTAACTAGAACTGTTCAATATTCCATCTGTCTTTTTCTTAGGGACATATCATGGTTGAATTTCCCCAGTAAGTCAGGTGTGAAGATGTCACTTGTTTCAGCAAATAAACATGGTGTGTGCTGCTCCCACACAGAAGACTCCAAGAGCCTGTGTGCTATCGGCCTCATTCCCTTCTCATCAGCCCACACCCCTGTGAGATTAACAAGAAGCAGAACCCTTTGCCTGCTGAGATAATCTAACAGTGTGAATGAGAAACAAACATCTATTGTTTTAAACAGCTGTCAACGAGGGCAGCCTGTTACTGCAGCACAACAGAGCCTATCCTAATCAATACAGAAATGTTTCAGATAAAATACAAGCTACTCGCTGAGAAGAATGTGTGTTCTCTAGCCCAGTGTTCCCCAAAATTGGTTCCAAAGAACACTAGCTCCATGAGACATTTGTGGTCAAAAAAATTTAGAGAAATTGCCTGTTCCATCTGTCCCCTTAAGGGCCTTATGTTTTAGGCACTAAGAATCCTGCAATAAAGAAATGGTTTCACTTCGTCTAACCTAAAGTTTTCCTACATGAACTGTCCATGAAAGGTGCATTTACTGGCATCCTTAGTAACAGTTTCAGAATCTAGTCCATTCAGAAAAGTAACTGATTAATAACCAATTCAGAGATTCCAATGGCCTATTATTGATTAAAATACTATTAATTTCATGGTATAGCTATTTTGAAAAACAATCTGGCAATTTCTTATAAGGAAACTAAACACACATTCACCATATGATCCAGCAATTCTACTCCTAAATGTTAATATTTATCCAAGAGAAATGGAAACATATTAACACAAAAACCTTCATGTGAATGTTTACTGTGGCTTTATCAATGACTGCCAAAAACTGGAAACAATTCAAATATCCTTCAGTGTTAAATGGATATGCAAACTGTGGTACTTCCATATGATGGAATATTATGCAGCAATAAAAAGGAACACACTACTGATAGACAAAACAATGCGGACCAATCACAAACATGCTACGTAAGTGAGAAAAGCCAGATTCAAGAGCTACATACTCTGTGATCCTATTTATATGGCATTCTGGAAATGCAAAACTGCAGGAACAGAAAGCTGATGTGGGACTGCCAGGGTGGCCACAGCTGATGAATGTTCCAAGCCAAAAGGATGGAGCTCTGCATCTTGAGTGTGGTGGTGATATGAACAGGATGCAGGGAAATATTGGGTAGAAGAGGGTGGTTCCCCAGCAAAGGCCCACCCTCAAGCCTGGACACCGTGGCCCTAAATGAGAACAGTTATCCCTGTTTTCCCACTTAAATGTTGCTTTTTCCAAAACCACCCTGGCCCACCACACCCCCATCCTGTACCTATAAAAACCCCAAACTCCACTGGCAGAGAAGTAGAGCAGTGCAGCAGAGGAGGGAAGAGACAAAGTGTCTGAACATTGAGAGGAATTCAGCTGGGGATGGTCAGAGAGGAGTTCAGCTGGGGACAGCCAAACTCCAGGGGAAGATTATCTTCCCACTCTCTCCCCTTTCCAGCTCCCCATCCCACTGAGAGCCACCTCCATCATTCAGTACAACCTCTGAATTCACCATCCTTCAAGTCCATGAGACCTGATTCTTCCAGGATGCTGGACAAGAACCTGGGTACCAAGAGGACAAGGTGTAAAAAGCTGTCACCCTGACTGTCCACTGAGCTGGTTAACACTTAGCTATCCATGGACAGCAACTGCTAAAGGAGCATTAATTGTAACACACCCCTAGACACTGCTGTGGGATGGAGCCCAAAAGCACTAGCTCCGGCCCCAGCTCCCACTCATCTGCATGCTTCCCATCCTGCAAGGGGTTTGAGCACATGGTGGCCAAGTAAGCAAGCCACACCCCTATCGCAAGTCTCACAAAGGGGTAAGGGAACTCTCCTGTCTCAGTGGTGCTCACTCAACTGCAGTTGTTTGTCAAAACTCACAGAATTGTAAACCAAAAAGTGTGAATTCTACTGTGTATAAATTGAACCTTGATAAAATTTTGCATTAACATTTAGTTTTCAAGTATAAAATGGAAGTCTCAGCTGTGTTTAGGGGACCCTTTAAGTATCATCAGGGAATATCCAGAAACAGCTCATAGAGCTCCTGGTTCCATCACCATGATGCTTCCTATCCACTCATCTTTGCTTTGGATGATCCCACATTTCTCTAAAACATATTGTTAGTTAATCACCCCTTTCCAGAAAGAAGGGATGGACAGGGTAGAAGGAGGGGCAGAGACTCACAGTTGGTCTCCTTTTAGGCATGATGAGAAAGGTCCACACTTATTGAACATTATGGCATGGGAGACACTGTGCTGTTTCATTTCCCCCTCAGTCAGTGGTCACAAGCACCCTACAGGACGGGTGTAACCATCTCCTGTTTACAGATAGATAGGCAGATCAGGGCTCAGAGAAGTTAAGCGACTCAGCCAGATAACACAGTTAGTGATAAGTACTAACCCGAACCATATCTATACTTTTAGCAACTACTCTCTACCATTTTCCAATTCTCAAAAAATGATCCTTCTGGGATGACTACAGTCAAAAAGACAGTTCATAGTATGTGTTGGCAAGGATGTGGAGAACTGTAATTCTCCTATGTTGTTGGGTGGTAGTGATGCAGCCACTTTAGTAAATAGCCTGGAAGTTCCTTAAATGGTTAAACAGAGTTACCACATGATCCGGTCATTCCACTACAAGAGAAATGTAAGCATAAGTCCAAACAGACACTTATACGTAAATACTTGTAGCGGCATTGTTCATAATAGCCCCAAAGTGAAAACAATCCAAATATCCATCATCTAATGAATGGATAAATAAAATGTGGCAGATTCATACACATCAGTACTAAAAGGATAAAATATTCTACAATGTATTTTGGTGATGGACACAACTCTGTGAATACACCTCAAGCCACTAGATTGAACACTTTAAAAGGGCAAGTTATATGGCATGTGAATTACATCTCAATAAAGCTGCTTTTTTTAATGGCAAATATCTAATCCAGCTAGAGTAAATTCTACATTACTAAAAATGAATAAGAGGAGAATAAGGAATAGAAGATCCAACACGACAAATAAATCCCAAATGCTCTGTAGCCTCCTTTAGCATGCACGGTAAGATTTAATTTGGAAGCAGACTAAAAATACTAATTATATTTTTACTTAGGCTAATGTTAGAATTAGTATGAAGTCCTCAGCCACATGTCATCTGAGAGCAGAGGGAAGCAGCCTACTTAACTAGTAGGTGGAAAGAAGTAGCTTATCATGGAATAAAGAAATACAGCAAAAAGCCCAAGCGGAAAAATCTATGAACAGAGCACAATATTCACTCTTCATAGATGTTTCCGGAAAAAAAATTTAAGCACTATCCATTAGAATGTGGGTGAGACTTGGTCTGCACGAGAAAAGCAAAGCATCCTGCCCCAACCAGGCACAGATCTAAGGCTGCCAACATGAACGTGGTGATAACTGCATTAACCTTCTCCCAGGGGAGTTATTTTTTATTGTAACACACTTGTCAAAATGTCATCGCATTAGCTCACCTCTCCCACATCCGCCCACCAATTCCTCTCAGCTGTAGAAGAAAGAGCAATAATTAGAGCAGGAAACAGCCCCTGGATGAAGAACTGCTCCAGCCTGTTCATCCGAGACTTCGGCAAAGCCGCTCTGGCCCGGCTCTGGGAGGGAGGAGATGGGGTCACTAAGCCCATGCTAGGCAAGCCACCTAACCCCTCCTTCCAGGCAGGGACAGCAGATGGAAATTGTGTCCCAGAAGCCAACTCTGCTGCTCTGTCCGTGCTGACATTCAGGAACTGTGACAATTAATCACACATAACAAAGTGCACTTTTGTCTTACACAATTCAACCCAACTCCTCCTGCAAATGAGTTTGACCTATCCTGCCTTCCTGTCTGAGCTGTCCCTTAGCCGAGATGGGAGAAGCCCCGAAAGCCCCCAAACGGAGTCCTATTGGCCAGTGAACTCCTAGGGGATTTAGAAATGAAGTGGAATTTTTTGTCTTCTCTAGAAACAAATACAGATGCTCCAGCACTTATGATGGGGTCATGTCCAGACAAACCCATTTTAAGTCAACAATATTATAAGTCAAAAAATGTACGTAATGCTGGTGACATAGCAGATGATCCCTGACTTACAATTTTCTGACATTACAATGGGTTTATCAGGACATAACCCCACCATAAGTGGAAGATTGACTTATAATGGGGTTACAGTTTCTTTTCTTTCCTTTTTTTTTTTTTTCAGATAGTCTCTCTCTGTTGCCCAGGCTGGAGTGCAGTGGTACTATCTCAGCTCACTTCAACCTCCACCTACCAGATTCAAGCAATTCTCCTGCCTCAGCCCCCCGAGTAACTGGGATAACAGGCATGCACCACCATGCCCAGCTAATTTTTGTATTTTTTTTAGTAAAGATGGGGTTTCACCATGTTGGCCAGGCTGGTCTCAAACTCCTGGCCTCAAGAGAGCCCCCCACCTTGGCCTCCCGAAGTGCTGGGTTTACAGGCATGAGGCACTATGCCTGGCCTGGGTTACAGATTTCTACTAGAAGTATATGGCTTTTGCACCATGATAAAGTCAAAAACTCTAAAGTCAAACCATCCCAAGTTGAGGAATGTCCGTATTTGAATAGATAAATAATATATAGTATATCCATACAATGGAATATTAGTCTGCCTTAAAAAGAAAAAAAATAGGCCAGGTGCGATGGCTCGCGCCTGTAATCCCAGCACTTTGGGAGGCTGAGGCGGGCGGATCACGAAGTCAAGAAATCGAGACCATCCTGGCTAACATGGTGAAACCCCATCTCTACTAAATATACAAAAAATTAGCCGGGCGTAGTGGTGTGCGCCTGTAGTCCCACCTACTCGGGAGGCTGAGGCAGGAGAATGGCATGAACCCAGGAGGTGGAGCTTGCAGTGAGCCAAGATTGCACCACTGCACTCCAGCCTGGGCAACAGAGCGAGACTCCACCTCAAAAAGAAAAAAGAAAAGAAAAAAAATCTAAACACATACCAAAACATGGATGAGCCTGGATGATGTTAAGTGACATGCCAGACACAAAGGACAAATATTCTATGATTCCAGTTATATGAGGTACCTAGATGTAGTCACCAGGTCTTATTTTCTGTATGCTGATGCTTTCACATCTGGGGCCTTCCTGACCCTGGAGGGGCTGCCAATTCCTAGAGATAGTGAACAACTTGCTCATGAGTGTGCCTTTTTAATGCAAACCAACCAATTCAGGGCCCACATCCCAAATACCTCCCATATCGGGCTCTTAATCTCCAGGCCACTATCCTGTCATAGCCAGAGGAGCCCATGGAGACATGACAACTGTGATGCAGTGTGGGATCCTGTGACAGAAAGAGGATGGTAGGGAAAAACTACAGCTTTCCAAATGGAGAACTGTCATTGTTAATGTATGAAAACTACCATGCTAATGTAAGGTGTTAACAACAGAGGAAGTGGGGTGTGGGTATGTGGGAATTCCTCATACTCTATTCACCACTGCTCTAAATAAGAAGTGTACTAAAAAGGGGGAAGGGAACAGCTGTGTGACATAATAAAAATACATATTTGGTCTCTGTCCCTGGTTCCTGGTACAGAGCTCCTAAATCCCTGGTAACTTTCTGAGTGAGAGCAGGGCTAGGAGTATCTTTTGTTCTGATATTTGGTCTTTGATTGAGGTTCCTAACACAGAGCTTCTAATCCCTTGGTATTTGCTGGGTGATGGAAGCCTTTTTTGTGTGCTGATGAGGTGACTCTGGTGGCTCCTGGATGAAGGTTGGTCACCAGAAAGACCTAGCCATGACCAGAAACTTGGAGCTTTCAGCCCCATACCCCATCCTCCAAAGAGGGCAGAGGGGCTGGAGATTGTGTTGATAACCAATCATGCCTGTGTGAAGAAGCCTCCATAAAAATCGCTACAAGTTGGAGTTTGGGGAGATTCTGGCTGGTGAATGCATCCACGCGCCTGGAGAGGGTACATCTAACTCCAGAGACGGAAGCCCCTGTGCTCAGGACCCTTCCAGACCTCGCCCTATGTACCTCTCCATCTGGCTGCTTGCCTGTATCTTTTATCATGCCCTCCATTAATATAATAAACCAGATTTGCAGCCACGCCACACAGAAGTTCCAGGTAACCTGAAGACACCTCTTGCAACTGGCCTCTGAAGTGAAGGCAGCCTGATGAGATTGAGCCCTTAACCTGCAGGGTCCATACTAGCTCCACACGGAAGGGGTCAGAACTGAACTGAATACCCAGTTGGCACCTGCAAACAACTGGAGAACTGCTTGGTGTGGCAAAACCCCACACGCATCTGGTATCAGAAGTGTTCTGGGTGCGTTGTGAGTATTGAGGAAAACAGTTGGTTTTCCTCTACAGGGTGACGTGGAAATAGAACACACATCCCAAACATCTTCAGACTAACAGAGATGCTGTCTACAACACATTTATTACACCTGCTCATTAATGAGACAATAAAAGCCTTTGGGGGATAGACACACACAGCTAACACCTGCCACCAAGCACATTCCTGGGGACTAGGAGGGCCGCTGATTGAATTTCTGGCAGTATTATAAGCAAGTGGCACAATGTTTGCCAAACATTGCAAGCACATCATTTGCAGCATGAAAACGCAGCCATTAGAGATCGCCTGTATGTGTCAAGAGAGAGTAAAAGTATCAAACCAGACATTCGTACCTGTGTCTGGGCATCACTTTCCTACAAATAAAGGAAAACACACTGAACTATTCCCCACTCTTTCCTACCCACAGCAAATGTAAATCCCATGCCCCTTGAGCCAGAAAAGCACCAATGCACGTTTGTTTGGGAAACATCAGGAATGACAGTCACCATCATGGAGCCTACAGGGAACTGCGGTTGCAGACAAACCGATCAAAGGCGGAGCGACCGAAGGGCCAAGGGAGATTGCCAGAGCGAGCAGGAATTCGGGAAACGAAGTGTTGACTCCAGTTGGCTGGGGGGTGACTTACCCAGAAAAAGAACTTGCATTGGACCTGAAAGGACTGCACAAGATTCTGGCACTTGCAGAGAAGTGGACCCTGTGACCGGCAGGGAGCACAGCACAGAAGCAGGGGAGCTGCCGTGTACCCCATGAAGCCAGTGGGCATGGCCAGGCCAGATCCAGGGGAATCTCCCATACACAGACAATCCCAGGAGCCAGGGATCTCCCACAGAAGCAAACAGGGATGAAGGGCAGGGCCCAGGCAGACCCAAGAGCCCACACAGAGCACCCAACATGAAGCAGTCCCTAATAGCTCCAATGTCTCCATCCTCAGAACTCCAGTCGCATTTGGTTTTTACTTGACTGTGACTCTTGTGAAGTCTTTTAGTATTGTGACTTTCTGGCATGGATGTGTAGCTTCGTGTGCCTGACATTCACAGACCTTCTTCTAGCTACAGGCACCAATTTTCTCTTAGCCCCTTCCCCCAACTTTCAGCCCCTGATGCCTGGGTGGGATCCTCTCAATCTCAGGAGAAAACACACACCCTAAGTCTGAGCCAACTGCTGTCACTGCCATCAGTTCACTCAGCCAGAGTGAATCTTGTGAGTTCTGCAGATGTTCCAGCAAAGACCCCAGAAACACGACAAAGACCCCTACAGCCCTCTTGCGCCTATGAAGAGGACAGTGGAGCTGCTAGGCCACCACGGAAAGGCTTGGTGGGACCCAGAGCTAGAAAAAGACCAAGTCCTGATGGCATCATCTGAGCCATGAACCCGGCCATGGTGGATGCATCTTCCTCAAGACCCTTGGTTATCTGGGCCACCACATGGCTTTGCTTCTCTCTGTGTTTTGACTGATTCCAGTTAGTTTCTCTCCTGCAGCTGTAGGGGTCCTGGTTCATTTCTGTAACCAGCTGTTCTTCTTACTAAGCCACAAGTTCCTTAATGGCACAAAGCATGTCTACATCTGAATGTCCCCTAAAGATCCAGCACCACGCCTTCTGCATGGAGGTCCTGCAAAGACTTACGAGTGAAGCAAGCCACAAAGGGAGCAGATGCATGGCCCCGGGAGAAGTCAAGATGGCAGACCAAGAAACACTCAGGAAAGGGGAGCGATTCAGGAAGCAATGAGAAAAGGCTAAGAGTGATGAGCCACAAAGTCACCCTAAGAACAGTAAAAATCTAAACTTTAAAGGGACTTAAAAAGAGGTGGCTGCTACAGTTTATTTTTGGTTTATGTCTTAAGAGGTCAGCAGGGTACTTACTTAACGATGAGGACTGCACGTGGGCCACGTGTGTCATTAGACCTCACATGGCTCCAGTTCCTCCATGGGCCACAGACACTGTAGATGAAACAGCTGACCTTCCTGAGTCAATGTGACTTTAGCTTTGAAACAGTTGGCAGGGTCATGTTCAAAATGAGCTTAATGATCTATTTACATAACTACTCTTACAGTAACTATTATAACAAAAAAATGTAAAAGGAGCCAGTCTTTCTCTAAGTCCCTTCTGCAGATGTTGACAAGCAGAGCTGTGAGTTGGGTTCATAAACCTGGGAAACAGATAATAACTGCTATTTGGGGACAACCTCCTCTGACATTTCCTCCTAAAATTAACAAGTGATTTAGCCTGAGTCAAAAATGACAATATTATAGCTATGCAGATAAGTTGTTCAGGGTCAGGCCTATTTTTTCCTGACAAAATACAACTCTAATATTAAAATGGTATTTTGGTGATTCATTGTGGAGAGCTCCAACAACAGATTAGAATAGGGCCTCTTTGAAAGCAAACTTTTACCTGGCATGGTGGCACGTGACTATAGTCCCAGCTACTCGGGAGGCTGAGAGGGGAGGATCACTTCATCCCAGGAGGTCAAGGCTACAGTGAGCCGGGATCGCACCTCTGCAGTGCAGCCCAGGCAGCAGAGCAAGACCCTATCTCAATTTTAAGAACGAAAGAAAGCAAACTTGAAACTAACTTATAAAAATAAATCTTAAAATTAAGTCTAGGACAAATACACCACCTGCTCTTCTCTCTGTTCGTGATATTTACAGGAAAGAAGACGGTCATCTTTTGATTTTCTAAATTCAAACATGAAAGTGAGTTAAGCCATTGCAAATGGCAAGTACCAGAGAGGAACGTGCGGCCTCCCACATTAGAAATCATTCCTTGGCCTAACTCTCAGGAGAAAACTCCACATGGTGAGTGTGAGTGGGCCAGGTGGGTCAGCCCACCCAGTCCCCAGTGGGGAGTCGGCCTGGCCTGTATCTTTAAAGGGAGTTATTTGTGTAAGAATTGTTGTGAAACCTGTTAACATGCAAGATTTCTGGTCCCTGTGAAATGGGTCCAAGTGGAGCCCAGAAACCCACATTTTGAAACTGCCCTTGGTTACTTTCAGGTCTCTCCACTCAGCCGAGTACAATGGTTTGAGGACTATTCAGCCGGATCCCCAGTGTTTAATAAGCCTTCTTTATTATTATTATTATTATTGTTATTAAAACAGAGCTCTTCGTATCCCAGTTGCCAAGAATGGGGCAAGATAGAATCTCAGAACTAGCAGAAGCCACAGAATCTCATTTTGCACAAGAGGAAACTGAGGCCAGGGAATTTAAGGGACTGCGCTGGTGTCATCCAGCTTAGTCAGTTGGTCTAAAGGAAAAGGCTCCAGGCCAGGTGTCAAAAAGCTATGTCTCAGTCACTTCCTTCTTCCAGACAATCTTTCCTTCGAACCCACAAAATTCTTTTTTAAATAAGATTTTTAAAAAGACAAGGTTATGCTGCAGTTCTCTAGCTGTCCATTAGAGTAGCCACTAGCCACAGGTAATTATTTACATTTCAGTTTTAATTGTCTAGAATTAAATGAAAAAAAATTTTTTTTGAGACACAGTCTTGCTCTGTCACCCAGGCTGGACTGCAGTGGCATGATCTCAGCCCACCGCAACCTCCCTCTCCAGGTTTCAAGTGATTCTCCTGCCTCAGCCTCCCAAGTAGCTGGGATTACAGGTGCCCACCACCATGCCTGGCTAATCTTTGTATTTTAGTAGAGACAGGGTTTCACCATGTTAGCTAGGTTGGTGTCGAACTCCTGACCTCAAGTGATCTGCCCACCTCAGCCTTCCAAAGTGCTGGGATTACAGGTGTGAGCCACTGCGCCCGGCAAAATGAAATTTTAAAAGCCAGTTCCTGAGCCACACCAGCCACATTCGTGAGCTCCGTAGTCACCTGTGGCTGGTTGCTACTATACTGAACAGAGCAGACACAAGACATTTCCATCACTGCTGCTATGCACATGACCTCAAAAACTGCTTCAAGTCTCTTTTACATCAGAACAAAATGCAGATTTAATCTTGGACTAAACCCAGCATGCAATCAAAATCCCACATGCATATCTGAAAATGTGCTTATTTGTCCAATATGTGACATATAGTTTTAGCATCACTAATAATACCAAACAAGTCTTATTTTACTATGCTTGGTAAAAATCTAATTTTGATAGATTTGATTAGCTATTCAAGCCAAGTTTAAACTCCCAATGCCCACACTCCCTCCATTTGCACATGCACACACACTCTCTAGGCCTGCCAAGCAGGGGCAGAAGTGGGAGACCAGGCCTCAGTTTCTTTTTGTGTAAAACAAGGGGCTAGGCTAGGTAAACCCTGAAACTATTCCAGCTCTTAACATTCTATCCATTTATGAGCCATGTGGACAGATTTTATTGATTGAATTTTTTTTTTTGAGACAGTCTCACTCTGTCACCTAGTCTGGAGTGCAGTGGCACGATCATGGCTCACTGCAACCCACACCTCCAAGGCTCAAGTGATCTGATCCTCCTACCTCAGCCTCCCGAGTAGCTGGGACAACAGACGTGTGCCGCCACGTCCAGCTACCAAGTGGACAGATTTTAATTTCACTTTCTGCACAAACATATATTGAACACTTTCATGTGCCAGGAGCAGAGACTAGCAGGGGTGGCTCAGAGGCTGTCCTCCACGGCTCTGCCAGGAAAGACAATGACACATCCCAGATCTCCACGTCAGGGCAGCATCACGCGGAGGGGAGAATTCAGGGGAGAGCCATGGAGAGGTGCAGGGCTGCCCAGGGGGCACTGAGGAGCTCCAGTTGTCTGCACGGTGCTACTGCCCTCCACTGATGCTTGAATGGAGCCCGCAGCTAAAGCACGTGCCCACACCCCTCAGCCCTTTCTACGCTTCCATTCTGCTCATTTCCAGCCACTGACCTAGGACTGACACGGGCAGGCCATGCCCACTCCCAAAGGGGGACAATGCCTGAAATAACCGAGGAATCAAAGCACTTCGGCAACTCCATCACAGTGAGCCCACGGCAATTCCTAGTGACCACTCCTGCTTCTCCAGGCTTCAGAACGCCCCTCTTGGCTCTGTCAGCTCTGGGAAACACACCAGGCAGGCTGCTCACGTGGCTGGTGCTCACACAGCCTTTGAGGGCTCTGGATCTGGTGACAGCCAGCTCCTGGTTATCAGGGCACTTGACTGCATGGGATGGCAGCAAAGGGGGACAAAGCATTCATGATCTGTGGCAGCAGCACCCAAGTTGGTTTCAGGAGAAGGTGGCAACCTCATTCTCCCACCTCTGTCCAACCACCTGCTTCCCCCTGTCTGGGATGGAGAAGCATCAGGGCGTGGTGCCAGCCTCTGCCAAGAGGTAGGATCACGCCATCTGATGGCCACAGGGGTGGACAGTGCCCTCTTCACCCCGAGAGGTGCAGTGAGTGCAGACCCTGTTGATGGGAGAGTATGGGGACCATAGCCCCAGGCAGGGGCAGGTCCATCCCTCTCACAGCTGGCCGAGTCCCCATGTGGGATACACACGGACACCTTGGGGATGCCATGTGGTCACAGAGGACCTGCGCTGCTGGCTGAGAACTGGAAAATGTGCTTTATTTCCTGTGTTTTGTTTTGTCTTTTAGCAAACCAAAAAGGCCTTAGGCAGACCACCTAATTTAACAGAAACACTGGATGTCAGTAGTAGAAGAAAGGAGCCCACACCATCCCAGGGTTTTACGGAGGAGGTGCAGGGAAGGCCTGGCCAGGCTCGGCAGGGCCAGCATAGGCCACCAGGGCACCTCCCTTCCCAGGTCCAGTCCAGGGCACACGCGTGCTGTGGATGCTGGAGGCTAAGCCCAGGGCCTGCTCTCCCAGCCTCTCACTCTTGCCCCTCCAACAATGCACTCCCTCTGCTGAAGGATGGCCTCTTTTTTTTTTTGGAGGAACTTTTACTGATACAGAATAATTGTACATATTTATGGGGTACATATAATATTTTGATACATACAGTGTGTAATGATCAAATCAGGGTAACTAGCATATCCATCACCTCAAATCTTTATCATTTGTGTTGGGAACATATTCAAATCTCTTTTAGCTATTCTAAAATATACAATAAATTGTTGTTAACTAATCACCCTGCTGTACTATCGAACACGAGAATTCATTCCTTCTGACTGTATGTTTATACCTTTAACCAACCTTTCTTTACCTCCCTACCTCCAACACATCCTTCCCAGACACTGGCATCTGGCACTCTACCCTCTGCCTTCATGCGAGCACCTTTTTTAGCTTCCACGTATGAGTGAGATTGTGCAATATTTGCCTTTCTGTGCCTGGCTTGTTTCACTTACCATAACGATCTGCAGTTTCATCCATGTTGCTGCAAATGACATGATTTCATTCTTTTGAAAGGCTCAATAGTATCCCCTGTGTTTTTTTTTTTTTTAATCCATTCTTCAGTTGATGGACACTTGGGCTGATTCACATCTTTGCTATTGTGACTAGTGCTGCAATAAATGCAGGGGTGCAGGTATCCCTTTGATACACTGATTTCTTTTCCTTTGGATAAATACCCAGCAGTGGGATCATTGGATCATATGGTAGTTCTAGTTTTAGTTTTCTGAGAAACTTTCCTACTGGTTTCCATAGTGGCTGCCTTATTTACGTTCCCACCAATAGTATATGCAAGTTCCCTTTTCGCCATGTCCTTAATCCCATTAAAAATTGGGGAAGGACAGGAAGAGACATTTCTCAAAAGACATAGAAATGGCCAACAGGTTTATGAAAAAATGCTCAACATTACCAACTATCAGGAAGATGCATACTTTTTTTTTTTTTTTTTTTTGAGATGGAGTCTCACCCTGTCGCCCAGGCTGGAGTGCACCGGCACGATCACGGCTCACTGCAGCCTCTGCCTCCCAGTTTCAAGCAATTCTCTGCCTCAGCCTCCCGAGTAGCTGGGATTACAGGTGTGCACTACCACACTTGGCTAATTTTTATATTTTTAGTAGAGACAGGGTTTTGCCGTGTTGGCCAGGCTGGTCTCGAACTCCTGAGCTCAAGTGATCTGCCTGTCTCAGCCTCCCAAAATGCTGGGATTACAGCCGTGAGTCACCTGGCCCAGCCAGGAAGATGCACATTAAAACTACAATAAAATATCACCTCCACCCAGTTAGAATGGCTGTTATTGAAAAGAAAAAAATTCAGAGGCTGACTAGGATGTGGAAGACTGACTTTTTATTCCAGGTCCATGGTTCCTCTGTGCATGACTTGTGTGCACCTCACTTATTTCACTTAGCATAAGGACTTCAAAGTTCATCCATGTAGCACGTGTCAGAACTTCATTTCTTTCTAAGGCTGAATATTCCTCCACTGTGTGTACATACCACATTTTGTTTACCCCGTCATCTGTCAGTGGACATTTGGCTATTATGAATAATGCAATTATGAACACTGATGTACACATATCTGTTTCAGTTCCCGTTTACAATTCATTTGCGTATAAGCCTAGGAATAGAACTCCTGGATTATATAGTTAATTCTGTGTTCAAATTATACAGTAATTGTACGTTCAAATTCCTTTCACACTGTTTTGCACAGCAGCTGCACCATTTTATATGCCTACTACCAATGCACTAGCATTACAATTTCTCCACATCCTAACCCTTCTTATCTTCTACTTTTTGGAAAATGCCCTAACAGGTGGGAATGGTTTCTCACTATGGTTCTGATTTGCATTCCTCTAGTAACAAATGATGTGGAGCATCTTTTCATGTGCTTACTGGCCATTTGTATATCTTTGGGAAAATGTTTACTCAAAACCTTGACCCATTTTTGAATTGGGTTTTTCTGAGTTACAGAAGTTCTTTATATATTCCAGATATTCATCATTTACTAAACAATGATTTGCAAATATTTTCTCTCATTCTTTAGGTTATCTTTTCACTCTCTTGATAGTATCCTTTGAAGCACGAAACTTTTGCATTTTGATGAAATCCAAATTATCTATTTTTTTCTTGTATTGCCTGTGCTTTTGGTGTCACACTCAAGAAATCGTTGCCTAATTCCAGGCCATGAAGGTTTCTACCTGTGTATTCTTATAATAGTTTTATAATTTTAGCTCTTATGTTGAGATCTTTAACCCATTTTGAGTTAATTTTCTAGGCCATGTTAGATAAAGGTCCGACTTCATTGTTTTGCATAAGAATATCCAGTTTTCCCAGCACCATTTGTTAAAAAGGCTGCCCATTCCTCATTGACTGATCTTGGCTTCTTTGCTGAAAAATCAATGGACCATACATGTGACGGTTTGTTTCTGGGATCTCTGTTCTATTCCACTGGTTTATATATTTATCCCTTAAGCTAATAACATACTGTTTTGATTACTATTGCTTATAGTACATTTTGAAATCAGGAAGTGTAAGTCTTCCAACTTTGCTCCTCCTTTTCAAGATTGTTTTGGTTATTTGGGATCCCTTGAGATTCCATATAAATTTGAGTGCTTTTTTTCTATTTCTTAAAAAACGCCACTGGGGTTTTGATAGAGATTGCCCTGAATCTGTAGATCCCTTTGAGTAGCAGTGTCATCTCAACAATATTAAGTCTTCCAATCCATGAACAAGAGATCCATTTCCATTTATTTTAGTGTTATTTATTTAGTGTTATCAAAAACACTTTGTAGTTTTCAGTGTGCCAATCTTTCACCTCCTTGGTTAAGTTTATTCCCAAGTATTTTATTCTTTTTGATGAGATTGCAAATTGAATTTTTAATTTCCTTTTCAGATTGTTCAAGTCTATAGAAATACAACTGAACTGTGACCTTTAATTTTATATTTTGCAACTTTGCCAAATTCATTTACTAGCTCTGAAAACTCTGAGAACTCCTTAGAGTTTTCTATGCATAAGATCATGTCATCTGCAAACAGAGATAATTTTACTTCTTTTTTTTTTCTAATTTGGAAGCCAATAATTTCTTTTCCTTGCCTAATTTCTCTGTCTAGAGCTTCCAATTCTATGTTGGATAAAAATGGCTGTTCTTCCTACTTTTGCAATACTAAAATGTTCCTTGTTTTATTAAGTGACGGTGAAAATTTTTTAACATTTTGCTTGGCAAATTAAAGAAGTAGAAACCTTATGTAGTTACATAAAGTGTTTTGGAAATAATACTGAGCCCCCCAAAAAAGTGCTGAGCAAAAACAGTAGTCTGAGAACAACTCAAATACATTCCCTCATGGAAGCTCCCAAGTTCAGGATCCTCCCACACTCCAGGCGGTAGCCCCTCTATCCTCATTGTGAATGGGGTGTGAGAGAGAGAGGTGGAACTCCACAAAGCCAGTCATGGGCAATGCCAGTTGAGGGAAAATTAGGACCCATCCAAATTAAGGTCAGCTAAATGAGGACTGAGCCCCAAATGGCACTGCAGCCAAGAAAGAGAGGTCAGTGCCCATAACAGGCATAATCCCAGAACAGAAACAGTGAGGAAGAGAGACATACCCCTCTACAAGCCTGGTCCCTGCAGGGAAGACAGAGTTCTCACCTGGTTCTTGTCTTTCTCCACCAATATATTTTTAATTGCATTGATTGTGGGTTTGTGTGTTTGTGTTTGTGTGTGTGTTTGATTAATCACCTCGAATGTATTTTTAGCAAGGAAGAGAAGCATTAAATAAATAGCAAATATAGTCAGAGCCCAAGCCAGTGGCTATTTTTGTTTTCACTTAGAGAACAAAGTGCCAAAGTCCAGCCATGATGAAAGGGCAAGAAAACACCACCCTCCCTCACTCCCGCTGGCCGGCAGGACCTGCTCCTATGCCCAAACTGTGCATTTCTGTGTTGCTTTTTGGCTGAGAGGAGAGGTGATGAGGCTGTATTGTGACCGAGAGATGAAAAGGTCTGTTGTTTGATTCTGTGGTCAGAAGGTGTCCATACCACACACCCTTCCATCTGCTCTTCTATTTCTGCCTAATAAGCAGCACCACATAGGTTTGTATAGCAGAAAGAGAGTGGAAACTGAAGCTCTTTTTGTTAAGCATAATATTTTCACTCAAAGACTGTTTCTAGAACATTTCATCCAGCAACTCAGAAGCCCATATTTTGAATTAAAAGGACAATTCTGGTGAAGCAGAAGAAATCCACACCTTCCTCTAAGCCACAAAAACGAGGGCAAGAGAGCCAAGAAAGTTTCAAATAAATACTGACATGTCCTTTTTTGCTCCATGCCACATGAAGGACCCTGATGAAAACTAAATTTTGTCATGTGCCTCAGAAACTGGTAAGGCCAGGCAGGATTTTTTTTTTTAATAGAACAGAAAAGGAGAGGAAAATGGTTTTCTGTCTCTACTCAAGTTTCCAAAAACCTCTATTGACTACTCTCACCACCACACAGCACCCCACCCCGCAGCTGTCTGCCGCCCGCTTCACTTGTGGCACCTGGTTCCATCCAAGCAAACTCAAGAGTCCACACACCTGTTGGAAGGCAACCGGCAGGAGCAAGGCAGAGCCCTCAAGGGAAAGGTCCTGGCTGAACTGCCTTGCAAGCCCGCCCACAGCCGGGCCGGCTCCCTCGTGCCAGGCCACAACAGAGATCCCCTGTGTGGGGGAGATGGGGGCTCCCCTGCCTGGGGGAAGCTGGTGGTGTGCAGCCTGCCCAGCACCACAGCCAGGCCAGCAATCAGACACAGGCAGAAGAATGATCTATTAGTTGAGTGGCCATAGTTATTTGGTGTTAGGCAACACCCCACCCTCCCCCAAAAAGGTCTTGGGACATCTGGTCTCCTGGCCGGTGAGATAGCTTCCTCATCTCATTCCCATCACTGGCAGGTTGTTCTCATTCTGGTGGACTGATGTTGTTTATAACACATGCAGGATGTGGTAGGTCCTGGTAGAGAAAAATCTGCCGGAGACTCAACATTCTAAAGATACTTGAGGTCTGGGGAAGCCCGGGATGATTTCTTCCTTTTACTAAGATGTGGAGTAAGTCTATTTACCAATCGTGGCCATAAACCTGGAGCTGGGACAAACCAACTGGTGAGCAGACTAAGGTCAAGATCAGGGTGATGTTCAGGTGGGAATTTGACCTGTAGCCTCATTCACGATATGGTAAGTGCAGTTCCAACTATGTATCTACAAAGAGAACCAACAAGGTTCTCCGAGGACACTGTATTTGAAAAACCATAATAAAAGATACCCAAAAGGTTCAATAGAAGACAGAATTTTATTAAAAGAGTGATTGCTCCCAGAATATTGTCTACAGAAAACAACCCCAAGTGTCCATGAGCAGAAGAATGAATAAACAAGATGTGGATGACCGTACGATGGAACAGGATTTAGCCTTAAAGAGGAAGAAGATTCTGACACACACTGCAGCATGGATGAGCCTGGAGGACACTGTGCTGAGTGAAATAAGCCAACACAAAAGGATAAATACTGTGTGATTCCACTTAAAGCCAGCCAAATTCATAGAAACAAAGTAGAAGAGTGGGTGCCAGGGCCTGGAGGGTGGAGGAATGGGGAGTTAGTGTTTATGGGGACAGAGTTTCGGTTTGGGAAGACGAAAAGAGTTCTGAAGATGGATGGTGGTGATGGTTTCACAACAATGAGAATGTGCTTAATGCCACTGAACTGTTCGCTTACAAATGGCTAAAATGGTAAATTTTTATGTTATGTATATTTTGCCACAATTTAAAAAATATATTTGTATGTCAATTTAAATCAGGTCCTAGCAGATGATCAGACAAGCACGTGACCCCACAGTTTCACCCTGCCTTGGGCACTGGCTAGAGAGGGCAGGAGGTTCCAGCGAACATGCAGGGTGGGCACCTGTCAGCCTACAGAGCACGGCTGGCCATCTCACCTTCAGGAAATGCTCTGCCCCACCTCAGGCTTCGGGCTGTGTGTTCTCTGCTGATTTTCTGTGTCACAAAAGCGAGGCACTTAAGCTTTGGGGCCAGGTGGGCGTGCACTGCCACTTCTCAGTGGACAAGCCCTGCACCACCCTCAAGTGACCAACTCCCCCGGACTCAGGTTCCTCCTCTGCAAAGTGGATCTCACCATTTTAACACAGAGGGTGGTTTTGGAGCTAAATAGATGATATGCTGTGAGGTGTGGAAACACTGTCCTCAAGTTGAGATCACTAAGCTGAGAATGCTATTTCCTTAAATCCCCTTCCCTTTAAGTCAGGGCTAGAGCTGGCCAGAGAGGAAGTAGTTAGGACCTGGAAGCAGGCAGGGAGGCGGCAGTGGATGCAATGATGGGCAAGTGCCTAGTGGATCCCAGTTCACTCTCTCTCCCGACTCACTCCCCACCGATAGTGAGCTGGGAACCAGACCCCACGATGTCCCCCGGGTTCCTCCTCCAGCAGGTGACAGGCTCCGTTCTTCAGATTCACTGCTTGGCTGTCTTACCTGTTCCTGCCCCAGCTCTCCCATGAATGGGTGCAGTCATGGCCATGGGAAAATTCTAGACTTGGAAGTTAACAAGCCATGGGACGTAGGCACCCAGCTCACGTGGGCGCTGGACAGTAGAAGCCCAGTTCCACATTCACAGCTCTATGTGGACCCCACTCTGTGTGCCAGTTCCTCGGGACTCCTAATATCTGCTTCCATGTCAGAAGAAAGAAAACGAGCAAACTTGTGCAACCTGAACACAGGGCAAATCCCAGTTCACCTCTCCATCCTTAGATGCCCAACTGTGCAGCGATGTCCCCTGTTAGATGTCCTAGCAGTGGTTCACAGGGTGAGTCACACGGTCTGGGTGTAGGATTCCAGAAGCAGCAGCTTCTCAGTAAAATCATAGGTGAGAGCCCAGCACCCTTCCTGGCATCCAGAGTCACCAAGGAAGAATTCTACCCAGAGAGGCACTCATCACAGGCAAAGAACTACATCAGACAGGGGCTCTACCGAGAGGAACCCACACAGAAGCAGGAGTTTACTCCGAGTACACGCTGCTGAAATCGGGGCCTGGCTACCTCCCACCCCTGTTCTGATGGTGTAAACTGGCTCGAGGAGGGGTCAGCTAGCTCGAGTATTTCACAAAGCATCTGAGTTCACTGGTCTTTATCAATGCACCTTCTCCAGAATGCAACCTCCCTTCTCTGGTGTTAAATCAACTCTCCTGATTTTAATCACAAAACAATTGTATAATGAAGACTTATTCTCTCTTTACCCATGACCCAAAGTGGCCCTCTCTCCTACCCTCCAGTTTCCTCTGACCCTAACATTAATAAGGGGGCAGGGACCATGAGGGGAGGTTACAGACTTCTTATTCCAGAATTGAGCAATGCTCAGAGAAAGAGAAACACAGAAAGACACGTAGATGCCTAACACGGTCAACTGTGATATGTGTGGAGGTTAGTCGTCCCACTGAAGGTTTAACGCTGCTCATTTTTTCCAAGGACAGCTTTCCTGGTTAGAAGCACAAAACCTGTTTTCCCAGATTATTTGGGATCTCACTCTGCCTCCACCAACATGTGTGAGTTCAGCAACCTGCCCCTTCTCTCCTCAGCTCACTGCAGCTGGTGAAGAGCTCCTGGGCTGTGGTGTCAGTGCCTACCGCCCTCCAAGTCTCAGATCTCCCAAAACACTGCTGTCCACGTCACCCCCAGCAGCTGCTGGAGCTCAGTCTCCAATACACATAGATCTTGCTCCCCTTTAGGGGTGAGGACGCAAGCCCAGAGGGGTGAAGCCACGGGCTCAAGGCCACACAGCTAATCGTCACCAGAGTTGCAGCTGGAGTTGAGCCCGTCTTCTGATTGTCCTGTCCTTGGGACAGAGAGAGCCCACAGATGCCAGCATGAGTGTCAGGCAGAGACGTTCTTCCAGGGCTGTTCAGATGTTCTCCTCAAAAAGGATTCCTGTTTGGCTGTCTTTCAATCATCCCCCTTTTGTTTCATGTCAATGAAATTTCTTAGTCCTTGTCTCACAGGTCTTCTATGCAGGGCCTGGCTGGCTTGGGCTCCACTCCTTTTTTTTTTTTTTTCTCTTTCCTATGACTTCTTTTTTTTAATACTTTAAGTTCTAGGGTACATGGATACAACATGCAGGTTTGTTACACAAGAAGTCTCTACACAGCACAAGTGGCCCTGGCCTCCTGTTGCCCCCACAGCCCCAAGGCCCCTCCTCTGCCAGGGCAGCAATGCTCCCAGGAGAATGAGGCAAGCCCTTCTGCCCCAGCTCTTGGGGCCACTCCCTTTGGGTGATCTTATCTCTTGTGGTTCTACCCATAAACCACATGCTGACAGCTTTATTTCCAGTCATTTCCAGTCTGCATCTTAGCCTCACCTCCAACAGCCTGCTGAGGCCCCTACCTAGAGGCAGCATGGGGGCACCTGGCACGCCCAAGACAATTGGCAGAAATACCCCTTCCTCCTTGCTGTCCAGTGACCACTGCCTGCCCTCCATTTCCTCCAACCAGAATTGCAGGGCTGGTCTCAGAGCTTCTCCCTCCCCTGCTCTCCAGGGCCACCCAGTCCACAGGTCTTTTGCAGGGACTGCTCCAGTCCTCTAAGGGCAGTCACTGAGTCAGCTTCCTCCACACTCTGACACTAGTGTCCTGGGAGGCTTTGCCTCATGGGCCTGGGTTACTTCAGTGACCTCAGAACAACCCACGGGCTGTAACCCTGCCCTTCCAGCCCATCCACCACACCACACCACACCACACCATATCACACCACACCACACCATATCACACCACACCACAAACAGACCATGTCACATTCCTATTTAAAACCATCCCCACGTTCCCCACTCAAGGTAAAGGATAAAGGCCAGGCTCTGACACGTGACAGATGAAGCCATCGTGACCCGACCTTAGTATGCCTGTGTAGACACACAGTTTGCCGCCCTGACATGGCTCAAAGGTGCCTGCTGTGTTGGACACAGCTGGTGTCCACTCAATGCCCCCATCTTCCTTGCTTTAAGAGCCCAGCCCCGTTAGGTGATGGAGGCTGCAGATGGCAGATATGCCCTTCTCCAGGCTCCCTGCAGATCCTGGGGCCAAGTCCTCACCAGTGAGGTATAAGGGGAAGTGTCCTGGATACTTCCGGGAACACTTTCTTCCCTAATAAAATGAGGGAGGTTTGAGGAGCCCTGGCCCGTCCCTCCTGTCACCTAGCAGTTATCACTGGAGGACAAGATGCCTGGGCTGCGTTTGGTGTACACATAGCATTATGCTATGGACACACCAGGGTGTGGAAGGGCAAAGAGGGAGGAAGAGCTGTGTCCTGAGTACATCACTGAGCTCAGAAGCAGCCCTGAGACCACCTACTCCCAGAGTTCTTGCCAAGGAAGATAATAAGGAACCGCGCCCATGTGGTTTAAACCACTTTCAGCTGGGTATTCATGATTTGCAGCCAAGAGCACCCAAAGTGACACATCTGCTTGACTGTGCTTTCAGATTCCTCCGAGCCTTCCCAGGACTGCGTCCTCCACCTGCTCAGAGTGCACTCCTACCCTGCTGCCGACACCTGCATACCACTCAGCACAGGGCTTCCCTGGGATATGTGGGCAACATCTGTCTTCTCATTATCCATTATCCAATCATCTTTCTCCCCCACCCAACAGAAGCTCCATAAAGCCAAGACTGTGTCTGATCCACCCTTGTTCTTCCAGTGCCCAGCCTGATATGGCACCTACCCCACACCAGCTCACCAGCAGGTCTAATTCCTCCAGCAGGGAAATACTAGGGGCCGAGGGAACTGACAGGTGGGGGAGAAGGCCGCTTTGGGCCATGGGCAAAGAGAAAATGGGTCTTTATTATACAACAATTGGTTTTGTGATTACAATCAGGTGAGTCGATTTAACACAAGAAAAGGGAGGTTGCTATCTGGAGAAGAAACATTGACAAAAATCAGTGAACCCAAAAGATCTGTCAAATGTGTGGGTCAGCCGACTTCTCCTCAAGCCACTCCACTTGATCTCATTTCTCCAGCCAGCTGGGCAAAGCTACCTCAAGCCAACCTCCCTGGAGCTGTCGCAAAGCCTCATAGTGCAGTCAGGATGGTTGCTAACGAATTCATTTTGAGACTTTTGTATTGTTTTTCCTTGTCAGGATTCTAAATGAAATACTGTCCAAGTTGGGATTTACAGTCACGTATAACCAGCCAAAGCAGTCCCCTACTTGCCTGACAACATGGTCAGACTCTAATTGAAAACTGCCCCTCCTCCACAGTGTGCCAACTGACTTCCTTCAGCCTTTTCTGGGCAGCCTCATTTCATGGAGTTGGAGGGAAGTGAGGAGTCAACAAGAAGAGGAAGAAAATCCCAGATCAGACACCAGTGGCTGGTACCCTGACAAGTCATCCAGAAGCCAAACAAAACCACAGCCACCCAGAGGCTCGATTCGGACCATTGCCCGGCAAGCTGTGCCAACCACCCATTCACCAGCTCACGTTCCAAGTTTCGATATCTCCCTGGAATTCCACAAAACCCACCCGTTGCACTAATGCAGGTGCTCAATCAGTCACTTATTGAATTCAGTGGCATTCACATTCAGGTCTCTAGAAAGAGGTAACAGAAATGTGGGAAGAGGCTGGGCACGGTGACCTGTAATCCCAGCACTTTGGGAGGCCGAGGAGAGAGGATCACCTGTGGTCCAGAGTTTGAAACCAGCCTGGCCAACACGGGGAAACCCCGTATCTCCTAAAAATACAAAAAATAGCTGGGCATGGTGAATGTCTGTAATCCCACCTACTCAGGGAGGCTGAGGCAGGAGAACTGCTTAAACCCAGGAGGCAGAGGTTGAAGTGAGCCAAGATTGCATCATTGCGCTCCACCCTGGGCAACAGAGCAAGACTCCATCTCAAAAAAAAAAAAAAAAAAAAAAAAAAAAAAAAGAAAAGAAATGCAGGAAAGGCCGAAGGGCTCATGTGCATCTGTCTGTCTAATGCTCCCCACTGCTGTGCTCTTCAACACGTAGCTGCCTGCTCTGTGACAGCACCGGAGCTTGCTGATCCGCTCCTACTGGATACCTGGAAGACTGGGCTCCCCCTCCACCGCAGTTGTGCCCATCTGCATTCTTCTCAGCCAAGGCGCCTGCTCCTTCCTCTCCATGCTTCTTACCTCGCCAGGGCTTCCCTGCTGTTTATGACACCTTCTGACTTAGCATCTTCTGTGAATTTCATTAAATTACTGTTTACTGTTGCCTCCAGCATTATTAATAAAGATGTTAAACAAAATCCAGGCTTTTAACCAATACCTTGCTGCAAATGGCAGGACATCCCCTCCCCACCTAGCCAGCTGCCATTCATTTATCAGGGTCGCCTCCTTGCCTTTTATCCCAGCCAAGGAGCAGCCCCCACCTGCTTTCAGGTCAGCAGGGCTCACTTCTCCTTTAATTGTGCTTAATTCTGCAAGTAACATTTTCTCCAGAGGCCCCATAGACACACATAAATGGGTATATTAACCAAAAAGGTGTGCTCCCTACCAGACAGAGCAAAACAGACTCAACTCAAGGGCTGTCATCAACCCCTGTGTGCCAGAGGAAGAAGGAACTGGGCAGAGTGGGCGTACACCCCACCCATCCCCAAACCCAGCCCACTGGGAGGCTCTGACAGGAAAGGACAGCAGCAATTCCACCGCGTGTCAAGCGGGGTTGTGTTTTCCTTCACAATTAAAATAAAGATTTCTCACCTAGGTTGTAAATAGATTTTTAAATTTAAAAAGCTACATTTTGTAGTGACTCATTTTTTAGAAATAGGTCGTGCTTGCCAGAGAAGCAGTCGACTAATTCACAGCGTTTCTCCCTTTCCTCCCCGCCTACACCCAGAGAGAACCCCGGGAGGAAAACCCAACCTCCTTCCTGGGCCTCCCACCTGGAGTAAGCTCATCAGACTCCACCTCTCCCCCTTCTCCAGGCCCCACCAGGCCCAGGCACTTCCCTGAGCTGGACACAACCCACACCTGCAGGGTCACTTGCTTAGGCCATTTGCCCTGAGCTCTTGAAAGCCCCAGATGTCCCATCTGATTGTCTGGTTGGTGTTACTCCAGCCACTGTCTCCCTGGGATGCAGCTCCAGCAGTCCCCAGGCTGCTGGGCAACTCTGAAAACAACACATCGTCTCACTGTGCTCAATGCCTACAGACAAAACGAGGGGGTACGGAAAAGACCAGGCTTTCCCGCTTTGGACTTCACAGATCGGTGACATTAAAAATCTTGAAATATCATTTTTAGGTCTATACTCAAAAAAACTCAAAGCAAGGACTCAAACAGATGTTTGTACACCTACACGCATAGTGACATTACTCACAATAGCCAAAAGGAAGAAACACCCAAATGTCTGTGAACAGATGAATGAACACACAAAATGTGGTCTATCCATACAATGGAATATTATTCAGCATGAAAGAGGAAGGAGATTGTGACACATGCGGCTACATCGATGAATTTTGAGGACCCTGTGCTAAATGAAATAAGCCAGACACAAAAGGATAAATACTGTTTGACTCTGCGGTCCCTAGAATAGTCATTCACAGAGACAGAAAGTATAACAGAGGTTACCAGGGGGCTGAGGGTGGAGGAGTTCGTGTTTAATGGGAACACAGTTTGGAAAGGTGTTGCTCGGAAATAGTGGCAGTGGTTACAAAACAGGGGGGGATGTACTTAATGCCACTGAACTATAGACTTAAAAATGGTAAAATTTATGAAATATATGTTTTGTCACAGTAATAAATCTTGGAACACTGGAGTGTCCAATTTGTCAGTCTACCAAGTAAGCACAGGAGTTGAACAAACCATCTACTCTCACCTAGGGTTTGTAAATAGATTTTTCCATCTAAAAAGCTACATTTTGTAGTGACTCATGCTTTAGAAATGGGTCCTGCTTGCCAGAGGAGCAGTCGACTGATTGACAGTGTTTCTCCCTTTCCTCCCGACCTACAGAGCAGGGGGTGGATAGGAAACTCAAAAGGAAGGAAAATCGTCCCCATGAGAGCTGGGAACTTTCCTCAGATAACACACTGCACAGTTCTCACCTCCCTTACTGTACCCGGGCCTGCTCTCCCAGCTCAGGAGTGTTTGCAGCTCTCCCAACCCACGGCATCACATAAGCAGCTTGGAATCGGCCAGATGGGAGTGTTTACACCCTGGAAATGGACAAACGCTATCACTCAGGGCATCTTCCCAGGAAGCCAACTGTTAAACGTTTGCCAGCACACCACTGGAGCCAAGAAAACTCAGTCATGGTCACCAAAATCACCTGCGCAGGACCTGGCACAAGGGAATCTCTGAATGTGATGACCTCTCGGTTTTCCTACAGCCCATAAACAGGTGATGATGCCGTGGCATATGAGACCACCAGCCTCAGGTACACAACTATGATGCCCAGGCAGAACACAGCACAGAGGGTTTGGACCCACTTCCCAGTGGCAACAGTAGAAAAAGTTGGGCAACATTTGTGGGCTTTATTTAAGGTACTGGCTACCATGGAAAGCTGGTGTGGATCTACAGGTGCTGGGGACAGCACTGCTCATTCTGGGTTCATATGTCCATGATGATGTTGGGCCTCTGTGTCAGCATGAACCCCACCTGCCCATAGGCCAAAGACACCTCTGTCTGATGGCCTGGATCCTACAGCCCTTCTCCAGATGCCCACACTGGCCCTCTTTAAGGATCTTCTCTAGCAGGCCAGTAAGAGAGAATGATCCTGAATTTGCCTTTTCCTGGAGACGCTTATGTATCTCATGCTTGAGACATCTGCTCAACACATGCATTTCTAGGGCAGGATTCCCTTGACCTCACTTCCTCTGACAAGGAAATTAGACACTGGCATATTCCCACAGCAACAGTACAGGATTACAGAAAAAACTGAGTATTCCGGTTATCTATTGTTACATAACAAACTTGCTCTAAACTTAGTGTATTAAAACAGTAAAGTTAAATGACGGCTTACAAATATGCAACTTGAACAGAGCTTGGTGGGAACAGCTCTGCTGCAGGTGGGTCAGTTGGTGCTGGTGGCTCCACTTCCAAGAAAGCTCAATCACATGGAGCTTAGCTGTAACTGTTACTGGGAGCCTTTGCCCTTCTCCACTGGGCTGCTTGGGCTTCCTCACATGATGGCTGGGCTCCTAGAGAGCGAGTGTTCCAAGATACAGGAAGCATAAGCTGCCCGTCCCTGAAGACCCAGTGTGGGAAACTTCTGCTGTATTTGATTGGTCAAAGCAGCCATGGAGCCCAGGTTTAAGGGAAGGGATATGCCCCACCTGCAGGTGGCAGGAGTGTCTGTGGATATGCAATTTTGCAACCATATCGAATCCATCACATGAAGATGTGAACTAAAACCTCAGCTCTGCTCTGCCAGCAGAGCCATGCAGTTGCCACAGGACAGTTGCATGCTATCTCAGCAGAGCTCAAGCTCAGACTCTGAGCCCATGGGGGCAGCAGCATGTGTGTCTGAGGGCCCAGCACTGTGCCCAGCACAGGCATTCCATAAATATTTGCAGAATTATTAAATTTAACAAATCGCATGCTAAAGTTTCTTCTTCTTTTAAATGTCACCAGAATTTAAAAATGGGGGAGGGGGAATGCTCAACTGTAAGAGTAAAAGAAAGAATTCCAGATTAGAGCAAAACTAAGCCAAGATCCCTGGGAAAATGATGATACAGGGAAACTGCCATTGGCCAATTTGTTAAATTGGTCCCCAAACAATATGAGGTATAGTTTAATTTTCTTAAAAAAGAAAATTGTCCCATTTAAACTGATCAAAATCAGTTATAAACCTGAATACAGTTGATTTTAACAATTTCCAACATAAAATAATTCGGTCTCAGGTAAGTCTTCCTATACAAATGTTTTGTTTCCATGTGAAAATAGCTTTCCAAATTCTCTAGGTGGCGCCTTACATCATACAGCAATTGCACCCCTGGAAACAATCTTAGGGCTCCATTGCATCTTTATTTTCCACAATTTCAATATCTTAATAGCACACAAATAACATTTTGTTCCTAAGAGAAACACTTTTTTACCGTGAAATTCCATGACACACATCTCTCCAAAGGCAGATGGTTCTGCTGCATAACATTATTACATATATAATTACCTACATCACAAATATTTTCAAAATTGAAACTGCCAAGCCTTCTTGCCTGTCACTTTTTCTTCTGTTGTCTCCATAGCAACCTGCTTCCCTCCCCCAGAGACAAAGAGAACACAGAAGACATCTTTAAATTGGCATAAATTAGAGACAAATTCTTTATTTAATCAGACACACAGCTTACTCTAATGATTACCATACACCAAAATTATCCAGAAATAATAATTGTAACTCATAAAAATGAACTGCTGTAAACAGACCTGTTTGCACAAGATGAGAGCACAGTTCTAAAATGTGGCACTGTGTCGTCATTGCACCCTCACCCCTAGTTTATCATCCTCTATAGCACGCACAGCCCTATCTGCCTTCTTCTTGAGCCCACTGAGCTCCCCAGGCCCTCTCCTCCAAATGAGCATGGTCAGATTCTGCCTCAGGCCCTGAGTGGTTCTCACCTCCTGCAAATGCAGCGCTCAGCCAAACAGAGGTGTGTTGAAGTTCATTCCAGGCAACCATAACAAGTCACACATGACACAGAGACATGCTATCCCAAACACAAGCTTATGGCCCATGACTGGGCAGAAGGGGCACTGAGAATGCTCAGTTAACTTTAACAATTAGTGCAGAAATAGCAAATGCCAGAGTTAAGTAACTAATAGTGTCTCTCTCGTCACCCAGGCTGGAGTGCAGTGGCACAATCATAGCTCACTGTAACCTTGAACTCCTGGGCTTAAGCAATTCTTTGGCCTCAGTCTCCTGAGTAGCTGGAATTATAAGCATACACTAATATGTCCAGCTAATTTAAAAAAAAAATTTTTTTTTTGTAGAGACAGGATCTTGCTTATGTTTCCCAGGCTGGTCTTGAACTCAAGCCTCAAGCTATCCTCCCTCCTTGACCTCCCAAAGTGCTAGGATTACAGGTGTGAGCCACCACACCCAGCCTCCTCTAATTCTTTTTTTTTTTTTTTTTTTGAGATGGAGTCTCACTCTGTCGCCCAGGCTGGAGTGTGGTGGCGCAACGTCAGTTCACTGCATGCTCCACCTCCCAGGTTCATGCCATTCTCCTGCCTCAGCCTCCCGAGTAGCTGGGACTACAGGCACCCGCCACCATGCTCGGCAAATTTTTGGTATTTTTTAGCAGAGATGGGGTTTCACCATGTTAGCCAGGATGGTCTCAATCTCCTGACCTCATGATCTGCCCACTTCAGCCTCTCAAAGTGCTGGGATTACAGGCATGAGCCACCATGCCCAGCCCAGCCTCCTCTAATCTAGACCACAGTTAAAAATACGGTGCCGTGTACCCAGAATAACATTTTACACCAAGCAACACCTCCAGGGAGAGAGGGCTGGCTTGGGTCACCCATCCATTCATGTTCAGGTCATACAGTGCCCACCACGGAGGGTGGAAAGGCATCTCAGGGTACAAGTGACAGTTCACCAAGTTAGTCTCCAACTACTACTTGGCCTTGAAACACCTTTGGAGTAAACATGGTAAATCTCACTGTTACACAGAGCTCAGAAAAACACACAACTGCTTTTTTAAGTCAACAAATAATTCATAACCCTTCAGTTGGTTTCTATGAAAAAACAGGAAGCAGAAAGGAGAAAACTCCAACTTTAGGCTCAGGAGTGTTTTACACACACAGCATGCTTCCCTGTCTCTGATCCCCCCGCTGCTTCAGGGAGGCTGCACAGAATGGGGCTGCCTTCCTGCCAGCGAGCAAAGTACACTGCCCCGAAGCAACACCTCTGCCCAGAGCTCTGGGGCAGACAGGGTGCAGACCCTGACACCAAGACTGAGCCATGTGATTCTCTCCGCAGCCTTCTCCCATCTGATGAATATACCCTTCTCCACCCCTAGAATGTACTTTCTGTGTGAGCATAAAGAGTCACATAAGTTGGGCGGGGCACAGTTGCTCACGCCTGTAATCCCAGCACTTTGGGAAGCGGATGCAGGTGGATCACTTGAGGTCAGGAGTTCAAGACCAGCCTGGCCAACATAGTGAAACCCTGTCTCTACTAAAAATACAAAAGACAAAAACAAAAAATTATCCAGGCATGGTGGTGCATGCCTGTAGTCCCAGCTACTCAGGATGCTGAGGCAGGAGAATCGCTTGAGCTGAGATTGAGCCACTGCACTCCAGCCTGGATGACAGAGCAAGACTCAGTCTCAAAAAAAAAAAAAAAAAAAAAAAAGTCACATAAGTTGCTCTAATTTTTTTATCTTATTTTATTATTTATTTATTTTTAGAGACAGAGTCTCACTCTGCTGCCCAGGCTGGAGTGCAGTGGCAGAAACACAGCTCATTGCAGCATCAATCTCTTGTACTTAAGCCATCCTCCTACCTCGGCCTCCCAAGTAGCTAAGACTACAGGCATGTACTTCTATGCCCAGTTAATATTTTCGGTTTTGTAGAGACAGGGTATCACTATACTGACCAGGCCGGTCTCAACCTCCTGGCCTCAAGTGATCCTCCTGCCTCAGCCTCCTGGAGCACTAGGATTACAGGCATGAACCACCATGCCCACCCAGTTGCTCTACTTTAAAAGGCAGGATTCTAAAATTATTTCCCTGGAACATAATAAAGCCTTTAGTTTAGCCTCCACTTCCACGCTACAGAAAATACAGGGAATCAAGAAACAAGTTCAATGGCACCACCAAGAAATGACCCAATAAATCTAGAATGCAGGACATTTGACAAAATAATTGGCTTGGTATCTTCAAAGGGTCAATACCTTGAAAAGCAAAGTAGGAGACTGCTAGAACCGTTCTCCAATGCGGCATCCTGCCTGCCAGCAGGTCCCTGGCAATGTGTGGGTTGTCACACCTGGTGGTGGGGTAGGTGGTGCTGCCAGCACCTGGAGGATGGAGGCCAGGGATGCTGCTGAACACACACATTTATGTGTACATTGTACACAAATATATGTACAATGTTGAGAAAGTAGTCTAGAATAAGGGAGATTGAAGGGGCATAACAAAAGCCATGAGTGAACCCAGTTTTAACAAAAACTACAGAAGATTTTTAAGGGACAATCAGGAAAACCTAAATGTGAACTGGTATTGATATTGATTTAAGAGATAAGATAAGGAGATTCCTGCTAACTCTCTTAGGTGAGATAACAGGATCACAGAAGAGTGCCCTTATTCTGCAGAGGTGTCTGCTAAATTATTTAGGAATGAAGCAACAGGGCATAAGCAAAGTAAGTTTCATGGTTCGCCCAAGATGGACAGACATATAGACAGATAAAAGGAAAGAGCAGATGTGGCAGAATTAATGGCTGAATCTAAATGGAGAAGAGACAGGCCTTCGCTGGGTCCTCCTTACCCTCTTCGCCTTGTCTGAGACTGTTCATGACAGCCAGTGGGCAGGAGGTGCAAATCCAGGCACTTTTCGAATGGCCTCCTGATGTTTCACAGATATAGGCTACTCGGGTTTTCACACTCACAGCCCTTTCAAGCCCACAAACGCTTCACACTGGAGCACTGTGCAGATGCTCTGCTGGGAGGCCTTGGGGCCACAACAGCACACACATCAGCCCTGCCATCAAGGGCTGATAGGCCACACAGAGAACAAGAAGGGCCCAGGGGTAGGTAGCGAGACACCCACACAAGAGAGCAAAGGCTTCAGAGTCGAGGCATGCATGAGACAAAGGGCAGGAATGGATGGATCGAGGGTGTGGCAGGTATGTGGGTTCTGTGGGCTGGGCAGAGCATACCCATGGAGAGAAGATGGGGCTCCAAGCCCAGGGGGTGGAAGTGCAGGGTGCACAGACACAGGGCCAGGACACTCACATGGGGTAAACAGAGACACAGGGCCATGACACTTGTCATGCAAAGGGAAAGTGGAGAACAGTGTTCCAGAGAGCTGGACAAACCACATGGAGCAGTCCCAGAGAGCTCCAAATGCAGGCCCTGGGATCAGGGCAACTGCATTCAGGAGGCAATGGGGAGCTGTGGGACTTGGGAACTAAGAAGCAACTTAAAGAACATGTCATGGCCAGAGTACAGTGGTCGCCTGACTACAGGTGATGCGTTTGTAGGGACAATGGAAACACCCTCCCAAGGCCATCCGTCTCACAGCAGGGCAGCATAAGGACTAGCAAGCTCCTCTGCATCTGCGCCACTGTCTGCTGCATCCACCTGAGAGACACTTGTGGCCTCTTAATTACAGCCACACAGCCTGCCTCATCCTGATGCTGCCCTGGGGCTCTCTGAAGAGGCTCCCAGCTCTCTGCGGGGTCCTTCTTGTGGGCAAGGCATCCTCAATGAGTGGACAGTGCTCCTTGACTGCTGAGGACAAGGATAGGCCCAGGGCACCGTGCAGGGCCACCAGTGTTCCAGGCTTGACGGAGCTTCTGCAGCCTCTTCCCCTCCAATCACTGTAGGACCATGGCCAGGCCAGTATCCTCAGGTACAAGTGTTAGCACAAGACCAGCTCCCACTGTGTTTGCATTCCTTCCGTGACACCTACACTCTAAAACATTACTATCAGGACAAAACTGTGCTAATCAGCCAAGCAGCTGTTGAGTCCATAAATTCTGAAGTTGGGCCCTTTCCCAGGAACGGGGCTCTCGACCCCCTTCGCTTAAATGTGTGTATGATCCTAAGAGCTCCATAGTATGGAAAGGGCTGTCGACAGCCCCAGGGGAAGGCCGTGGCATTTCCAGATGGGGAAACTGAGGCTCAGGGAGAGAAGGTGCTCACCCAAGGCTGTGTGCTGACTGTCTGCCTGGGACCCAGGTTCCTGGGGCCAGGCTGATGCTTCACCCTCTATGCTCTGAAAAAGGAATTCTCAATTTTTAAAGAATAATCACTGTTGACTGCTGGGAGGGGAAGGGGAAAGCAGCCATGCTGACCACCCACCAGCTACCCAGACATGTGAGGAACAAGAACGCGCCCCAGGGACAAAGAGAAAAAGTGCAGTGTAATTGTAATTGTACTACATTTAGTCATTGTACTAAAAAGTACAATTAAGTTCAGGCAATTAGGTGTCCCTTCACAAAATCTCAAACAGAGAGTGGAAAGCCCAGAGCAGCCGAGACACACTCCTAGGGAGTTTCACCATCCATCGCTCCCTCCGAAGGGGTCCGGACGCTGCCAAGATGGACCTGGGAGGCAGCATTGGAGGCAAGATGAGGGCCGCATCCTCACTCTGCAGTCCACAGGTGGCTCGGGAAACAAGGCAGGGAGGAGGAGGGCTGTTTTCTTCCCCGTGTTCATCTACAAGCTGTAAGTGCATCCATTTGCTGATCTGTCAAGATGAGAAAGTGGCCGAGATCGCCTCGAGGGGAGGCTGTGTGCCTCCTGCCAGCTGTGCTGTCAAGAGACCCAGCCAGGCTCCAAGGCAAATACAATGTGGCCTAGGTTCTGTACCTGTGTCCCGTTTCCTTTGGACATATTACAGGTGACTTTAATTAAAACATTGCTTCTCAACCAGTTTTTTTATGATGCCACGGGTCTTTGTATTGATTTCAGATGTGTCAGACACATTGGTAGGAGGCTTAGCAACACAGGACATAATTCTCCCTGGAGGGAGGGCACTATGCCCCATTTAAAGAACCCAAGAGATCAGCTAAGCAGCATTTATGCCCGTTTCCCAAAGCTCATTTCCTACCAATGATCTTTTCACCGCTTGGCTGTGCCCCTCGGCTGTGCGTGGCTCTCTGTGCAAGGCGCAGCGTTTCCCATGCTGCTGACGGGCTGGAGAAGTGGGCAGACACTTGCCTCCTGACATAAACGTCCCAAACGAAGGCCATGCAGTGAGAGGCCAAGCATGGATCCCAGACCACACTTTCGGAGACCTCAAAACCGAAAGAGGAGGAGAGCAACTTCCAAACCAGGGAGGGGAGACTGTAGCAGGAGACAGCAAGGGTGGCCTGGAGAGATGAGAGAGAGAGAGGTGGGACTGTTGGCCTGTGGCGGCTGAGATACCTGGATGTGTGCCTGGAGACAGAGAGATCCGGGAAACAGCTTGCACACAGGCAAGGGGCCAAGGCCCAAAGCCCAGGCCATGTACCTGTGGGTTCCAGGTCACAGATCAGAGGCCTGTGGGAGAGTGGGGCTGGGGTATGTCTGTGAAAGGCTTCAAATACAAGGCCAGCAAAATTTTCACTTTGCAAAATGAGTTTTTAAGTGCAGAAGAGGCAAAACTAAAGCATCAGTTCAGGACTGTGCATCTTGCAGCCATGCAGAAGATGGGCTGGAAGAAAGACGTGTGAAGCCAGAGCCGTACCTGATATAAAATAAGGGCCGCGCTGAGGGACAGGGGAGAGAACTGTGAATCCCTGAGCATGGCTGCTTCGGCCCGGAGCTCCAGCTCACAGGGTCCCTACCCAGGTCCCCACAGCCACTTAGCTGCTGCTGCTGCTGCCCCTCTGTCCCCAGCAGCAGCCCGGGTGCCAGTGTGGGTGGGCCCCAGGCCACTGCGAGGTCTGCACTATCCCAACAGCATCCAGGGCCCAAGGAGGAGTGACATGAAACAGCACACAGGAAACCCCATGACAGGCTGAGAGGCCGCACTTAGGGGAAAAGCTTTTCTCTTGTCCTGTGAACTCAGGGCCCTGTGTTTTTCTTCTGTGCTCGGCCAGCCCTAAAGGACCTGGTCATGGAGTGGGCATGAGGGGTGAGGAGGGGCAAGCAAGAAATAGAGCCCGTGAGCAGGTGAACCAACCGGAGTGCGGGGACACCAGGATAAAAGAGGCCTCCAGCTCGGGCAGGTGGGGGTGGGGCAGGCTGCTGGAACAAGCTCCTTTTAAGAGGCTGTGGCACCTCCAGGTGGAAAAGGTTGGCAGTGCCTAGAGGAGCAATGCTGGGGGCCGAGAGCCTGGAGGCTCTGCACACAGGGCAGAGTGGGAGGCTTGGAGCCCCCGACTGAGCAGGACACAGGGGACTACAAAGGAAATGAAGGTCACAGCCATATCCAGGGACCACGCAGGACACAGGAGCCATCAGAGATGGAGGGAAAGAGAGAAAGACAAGGCAGATGACGGAAAACCACAGGCAACCCCACGAAGGAGCCTATGGAAAGGAGGCTGCTGATAAGTTCTGCGGCAGGGTCTGGGAAGGCCTCTGAGCAAACAGACGCCCACTGAGAACACCTTGCTGAAAGCCCCAACTACAAGTGCAGGATAGGGCCCCTCTGGCGACTCTGCAGATAGGGTGTTCTGGAATTTCTTATTCTGTTCCCCTGTAAACTAGAAACGTCCCATACCAACAAAGTCACCTTAGGAGCATGTGGGGCATGTCTGTAACATTTCCTCCACATCACTAGGGCTTGGAAGGAAAATGTTGGTTTCTTGCCCTGGCCACTGGTGACATTTCTCTGTGGGGGGCTGTCCCACGCATCACAGCATGCTCAGCAGCACCCACCCCACCTTAGCTGTGACAACCAAAACTGTCCCCAGACACTGCAAACATCCCTGGGGACACATGCTATACGGCGGGTGCTATGGACTGACGATTGTGTACACTTAAGCTTTCTACATCTAAGCCCTCATCCCCAAGACAGTTTTGTTTTATTTTATTTTATTTTTTTTATTTTTTACTTTATTTATTTATTTATTTTTTTTTTTTTTTTGAGATGGAGTCTCACTCTGTCACCCAGGCTGGAGTGCAGTGGCACAATCTCGACTCACTGCAAGCGCCTCCCATAGCTGGGACTACAGGTGCCCGTCACCAGGCCCAGCTAATTTTTTTGTATTTTTTGTAGAGACAGGGTTTCACCGTGTTAGCCAGGATGGTCTCGATCTCCTGACCTCGTGATCCACCCGCCTCGGCCTCCCAAAGTGCTGGGATTACAGGCATGAACCACCACGCCTGGACCCCCAAGACAATTTTTTAAGTAGAACTGTGTAGAAAAACTCAAGACGGTGCTTAAGGCCATCAAGTAAATACAGTCACACACCATGTGAAGACCTGCGGTCCATGATGACTGCATATACCATGGGATCCCGTAAGATTGTATTTTTACTGTACCTTTTCTGCATTTAGCTACACAAACATTTGCCATTATGTCTCAACTGCCTACGGTGTTCAGTACAGTCACATGCTGCACAGGTCTGCAGCCGGGGAACACAGGCTGTGCCACGTAGCCTAGGTGTGTCAAAAGCTCCGTACTTCCTAGGTTTGGTATCAGGAGGCGAGGCCTTTGGGAAGGTGATTAGGTCATAAGGGTGGAAGCTTCACCAATGGGATTAGTCCCCTTTTAAGAGACATGAAAAATGTTCTCTGTCTCCACCATGTGAGGAGCAAGACGCTGGCTGTCTACAAACCAGGGAGAGAGCCCTCACTGGGAATGAGACCTGCTGGCAGCTTGACCTTGAACTTCCCACCTCCAGGACTATGAGAAACAAACGTCTCACAGAAATCGACGTCTGCTATTTAAGCCACACAGTGTACGGTATTTTGTTATAGCAGCCTGAGAAACTCAGATAGCTGGCATCCTCCAATCTGTGCTGGGCAGGGCACCTGAGAGGTAGCCCACTGTGCCCCTCCACCTCTCGCACACACCCCTTGCTCACTGAGTTTTATGTTCAAGTTGTCACAAGGATGTTTGAAGTGATCCTGTCTTGCACTGTTGACAATTTATTCCTCAGGGTCATAAATTCCTGTCAGAGATGACACTGCAGCTGTGATCTCACAGGGCTTAGATCACAGACTGGCTGGCTGGTTTGCTTCCATTTACGACCTATGCAGGCCATGTCTTGAGGGTTCCAGAAGGTCCCTGCTGTGGCCATCCCTGCACTAGGCAGGACTTCTAAGCGTTCTGCTCAGGGCACTGAGAGACTTCAAATGTCACAGCAGGCTCCACACTCCCGAGCACCCCCAACTGACACGCTGCATGGGGACTAGGCTTAGCCACAACTCTGCTGGAAACCTGCCCCTTACTTAACTACAGGTCCAACTCCGTGAGAAACCTCAACCCCTCTGACCTCCTGGGCCTCACCCAGATGCCAAATAACCAAGGCTGCCCACGGGGCCGGCTAAATACTCTGTGGGATTTGATGCAAAAGGCAAGTGCAGAGTCTTCTGTGCAAAAAGCAAGAGTAAGGCTTTTTCCTTTCTCCTGGTGTTCCTCCCCAACCCACCATAGCATTTTTTAATTTGCTATTTCATGCCAGGCTTCCTCAGGCAGGGCCACCGCACAGCCTCATAGGGGCCAGGGCCACCCTTCTACTCCAGCAGGGCACACACTCGGCCCTACTGGTCCCTGGCAGGCTTACTGTCCCAACACACCTCACAAAACACAAATGCAAAGGTAAATATCCAAGAATCACAAGGCAGCAACTGCAGAGCATTAAACCCTAAGCACAGGTCCCCCTAAAAGGGCCTCCCACCCCTCCCCAGCCACCTGCATCAAGGGTGCCTGTGGGAACATGGGCCTCCAACTCCTGAGTAGCCTTCACAAATAGGGTCTCATTTGCTGGGGTTGGGGAGAGCCTCATCCCCATTTACTGATGAAGAAACAAGATGAGAGAAATCAAGCCACCGGCCCAAGGAAAAACAGCTTGCAAGTGGCAGAGGAAAGACTGAAGTCCAAGCGGGTCTGGCCCTTCCCTTTCCTTCTTAACCCCTCCTATGTCAGGCAGAACAGCAGCTCTCCCAGAATGAGGCCAAGTGCATCCCGGCATCCCTAACGACCAACAAATTACCCTGGCAGCCCCCCGACCTGGTCCCTGAGATTCTGCAGTGGGTTGGCAGGAAGGGCAACAAGACTACCACCTTCCTGGGTCGCAGGGCTGCAGCAGGAGCTCAGGAGCCATCTGCATAGGTTCAAACCCAACCTCTGCCTCTACTAGCTGTGTGGCCTTGGGCCAGTTCTTCCACCTCTCTGTGCCTCAGTGTACTCATCTGCAGAAAAGGGAAAACAGTGGCACCCACTCACAGGGCTATGGTGAGGGCTAAGGAAAATGAAACTAAGCACCTGTTTCCAATGCCCAGCACAGGGGAGCACTGTGTAGGGGGAGCCTTCGCACTGCTCAGCAAGTAGTGCCAGCCTCTATGATGTGCTGGGGTCCTCAAAGGAAGTCCATCTAGGCCCACCTCTGCCTCTCAGCAGGATATCCCTGTGAGTTGTGCCCCAAAGAGTCAGCAGTCAGACTGTACACTATTGGCGCCTGATCTCATTTGGCCACAAGTAGGCCCGGAAGGCCACAGGGCATGTGGTGCAGCTCCCTCCTCCCAGAGGAGGCACACACCAGCTCAGGATTCACAGGGCCAGCCCCTCACTGCAACCAGACCTCAGCCAGCCAGGCCAGGTACAGCTGCAACCACAGCGCAGCAGCACTCAGAGTTTCAAGGCCAACTCCACATCCAGCCACATGATGTGGGGCCACTCTTGCAGGAGGACAAACCCGCGGACCTCTCAGCACAGGTGCTAAGTAGCTGGTCCCAGACACTCTACAAACAGACTTGGAAGGGAGTCACCTGTGTCCTTCTCCCTTGCAGGGCTGCCCAGGATGGAGGAAGGGCTGTGGGAGCCATGCCACAGCAGAAGGCTGCCTGCCACGGGATTAAATGATAGAAGGATCAGTGGCAGGACCGAGCCAGGCCTGCAAGCCACAGCCCAATGCCAGGCCTTGGGGCCAGGGGAGCTGCACCGATCCAGGGCTGTTGGCCTGGAGCAGCCCAGGGGCCCAGGAGAGCAGTGGGTGCAGGAGGGTGGACAGTCTCTGCCGTCCCAAACACCCCCGACATGGCCTCAAGGGTGGACAAGGCCTCCAGGCTGCAGCTCTGCCATGGCCAACCAGCCATGTGACCCTGAGTGGGACGTGTGCCTGCCGGCCTCTGTCCCTCATCCCATTAGAGGAGGCTTAGGGCCAGGTGGTCTGCGTTCCCTCTGGGGCCCTCCAACAACACCTGGATTCCCACTTTGGAAAAACAGGTGTGCGTACAGATTTGCTACTGCAAATGGGAGTTTCTGGTGGTGTCTCCAGAAGGCCTGCAAGGTACCTGGCCCTTCTCGCTGCAGGGCAAGGCACTCAGTAATGAGACAATGCAACCCGGAGAGGTGGAAGGGAAATTCGAGAGACCTTCCAAAGGCATAGCCAGACTCCATGCTGGGATCAGGCGACACAAATCAGCAGGTATTTAAAAGCAGAGGGGAGATTTTGAGAAGCCCAATTACCCACAGGAAGTCCAAAGGCTATTTTTAAACGCCTTATCAGAAGTCCAGGTCAAATGAGTACCAAAAAAATAAAAATAGCAAGTGCTCAGAAAAATAAGATGCAAACGCGGAGCTCTCTGGCACACGGTCAGAGGCTGCCTGCGGGGAAAGAGGCATCCTTCCAGAAAACGATGCAAAAATAGCTCCAGCGAGGGAAGCCCATCAGGCATGCCAGGGTTAGGTGCAAATGGGAAACTTAATTAAGCAGGCCTCTAAAGAACGCGGGTTTCCAAAATAAAGCCCACAGCTCTTTATGTGGCAAGGCCAAGAAGGGGTGGGGACACTCGACAGTTGACACTCAGGCATGAGTGGCAGACACTGGTGTCCGCAGGCCAGGGCCTGTCTGGTCCCAGAGGGCAGGGAAGCTTGGCAGCAGCTCCTCGCTTGCCCCTTGTCCTGGCTGTCACCCCTCCTTCCTCCCAGGAACTGCCTGCCACATGACCCCAGCTACAGGACCCTCCTGTTACCTCCTTGTTGCCATGGACTACAGTCCTAGTGTGGGCAGTCCTAGTCCTAGTCCTATCACTCTCCTAGCCCTGTCTCCAATGAGCTTATTACTTCAAAGAGAACCAAATTGTCCTTTTTTTTCTATTAGTTTTTATCCATCTGCCAGCTACAAATATATTTGCAAAATGCTCTTCTTTTCAGTCAAAGAACCAAGGTATTGTATTAGGATTGCTTTTAAAAACCATCTTCCCTTTCCATTTTCATTTCCCCCACTTCTAAAAAGCTGTGTGTTCTCAAAATCCACAACAAAGGATCCTGGAGTTGGGGTTCCCTCCCCAGCTCCTTTACTTTCTCCCTTCCTTGGATTTTTTCTTTTTCTTTTTTCTTTTCCAAGTAGCATTCTTAAAAATTGAGTTTGTAGCAAGCTAAGGGTTCTCTATATGGCATGTCAAGCACTGTAAGCCTCTGAATCTTTGTGTCCTGTGAATTTTGGTTGCCCTGACAACCACATTCTGGACAGAGCTTGAGCATTCAGGATTGGAAGCATCCCCGGCCTGCAGGGCAGTGTTTAGGGTAGAGGGAATGAAGCTCAGCACCTGCCCTGATGAAACCTAAGTTCTGGTGATCACCAAGCCCGTCTCTTCCTGTATATGCAGAAGATACAAAGTGCCTGTGTGTGCAAGTGTGCCTGCCCTCCCTACCCAGCCCACTTGCCCGGCCCTGAAAGTGGGGGTGCTCCTCGCCCTTCAGTGCTGCTGGAGCAAATGCCCCTCCTCCTCAGATACGCACCACTCACCAGTCAGAGGACTTCTCCATTCTACAGAACCCCAACACAGCTGCCATCAGCCAGCTGAGAGCACGGCTAAAGACTGTGGAGGCAGGGGTTGAGGCCCAGCCCACTGGGAAGCAGGGGTGGCAGCAGAGACACACAGATCAGGGAAACAGGGCACAGCTGGGGACACCACAGCCCAAGCTTCCGAAAGTCTCCTGCAGGTGAGAAACACAAGACTGGCATCTGTGTTATGAATCCACCTGTGTTATGAGGCTGACGGATGCTAAGTTCCTGAAACGTGGTCTGCAGGGGAAGTGCCTGTGCCTGTTTCAGGGATTCCCACCAGTGCTGGGAAGGGCTTGGACACATGTGAGGCAGACTCCATCAACAGCAACTGCCCATGCATCCAGCGTCTTGGGGAGTTTTTATCAGAATATCCTGACCTGGAGATTTGGCACACTGTGCACACACACAGGCAGAACAGACTGTTCTAAAACTTTCAAAAGTTTATTTTCAGCAGTCAGTCGCTCACTCTGGTGCCCCAGAAGGAGCATGGCAGCTGGACTCCAACTGACCTCACTTTTTCCCTGCCAGGAGACCTCGGGCAAGGCTCGCAGCCTGCCAAACCCTGTAAACGGAGATTATCAGAAAACCCATCCCCAGGGATAGATGAGGACTTAAATCAGGTGCTGGGGAGAAAACACCCTTTCTAAGGCACCAAGCACTGCACAAATGTTCTTTTCCCTTTAATTGCCCTCCCTTTAATTGTGAGAAAAATGATGATTTGGGGTCAGAATGTATACTACATAATGATCTTTCTAGACCATCATTAAATGTAGAGGTAGAAACAACTCAAATGTCCATCAGCTGACGAATGGAGAAAGAAATGTGGTGCATCCATACAACAGAATATTATGCAGCATTAAAAAAATGAATGGCACATACCACATGGGTGAGCTTCAGAAACATCATGGGGTGTGAAAGAAGCCAGATATAAAAAGGCCGCAAACTGTATGATTCCATTCATATTAAAAGTTCAGAATAGGGAGACCCACAGAGTTGTCCAGAGCTGGGGTGACAGTAAGAAGAACAGTTTCTTTAGAGGTGATAAAAATGTTCTATGATTGACTGTGGTGATGGCTACACATTATCTGTTGAATATACTAAAACCACTGAATTGTACACTTTGAATGGATGAATTCATGGTATGTGAATTCTGTCTCAATAAAGCCTTAAAAGAAAAAAATGTAAATGGTGGCTAAATGACAGGAACCTATTTCTCTCTCACTCACTCAGCTGATCTTTCCAGGAAGGGCAGACTGTTTTCCCTGATTCCAGTTCTCTTAAAATGTAACTTCTATTTACTCACCTTTGAACCACACTAAGTAATTTCTTTGCACGCTGACATCTGTTGATGGATCTGTATTATAACTTTTCCAACCTGCAGGTTTCCAAGTCACAGGAGGTTCATCACAATACCTCTTCTTTTTGCAAAACGCCCTTAATTTAACCACAGCTACAATGGTAGTAACTGGCATCTCACTGGAATGTCGTAAATTGAAAACTCATAAAATTAGAGCACAGAAACAGGTGCTGGAGAAATGTATGGTGAATCAAAGCCATCCCAATGACCATTCACATTTGTCAAAGTCTGAACTCGTCTGTCACTGCTGTGACCTCCATGGGTGGCTGCACTGGAGGCCCCAGGGACTGAAATAAGTTTCCAGATTTTAAAATTTAAGTCCTTGAAAAATGCAGTCCTCTATAAGAGTCTTCCTCTGCAGTTGGAAGACCTATTTGCATTACCTTCTGTACATTTACTTCCAGCTTCTCTCTTCATCTCACAGACTATTCCATGCCGTTTCAAGACAGAAATTCCACACGAGGACCACAGTGGCACAGGCATAGAAATTACCAAATCTCTATATGAAAGGCTTACTCTGATCCAACACAAACGTATACCAGGCTAATACAAATTAAGTTTCTAATAATAAAAGTGCATTTCCTTTTAATAATTGGGAAGTTAATGTCTCCTACAAGTAACATATGCTATAAATACTCTAAATTTTGAGAATGATGCCTGCTCAAAAGAAGAGATTTTTAAAAACTCATTTTCTGCTTTTTGTATCCAAGCATCTCAAATCACTTTCCAATAAGCCATGATTTCTCCAAACATCCCATGAGATGCAGTGCCAAGGACAGGCTCCTTGTTTAGATACAGACAGAATCATAAAGAGGTTCAGTAGACTGCGGAGTGGACGAGTTAGTGCCGTATGTCGAGCTGCTCTCAAAGAACCAATATTGGGTACCGTGAAGAAATTAACCAAAGTTGACTTCTGTCGCTTGGTTTGCAAAGTGAAGGTGCAGGTAGACAAATTCAATGTTTTCAAATTGTGTTCGCCAAAATGACTGCGGGGGTTGAGGTGGAGGGGGAGGGTTTATAGGGGCTGGAGTGTGAGACCCTTTTTATCAATCCAAGAAGCACCACTTTCAACTGTTTTTGTTAAGCAGAAGGGTCTTCTGTTGAAAATAACAATAGTAAAGGTTTCAAAAACGCTGGTCTCAGTGACCTTAAAGGGTTATTGTTTTTATAACCACAGAGAAGAGGAATCCTCAGTCCCAACCTGGGGACTCTGCCCAACAGGTGACTGTGACTGTGATCCCTGTGACTGCTGGAGCCTGGCTCAGGGCTTCCCCTCGCATCAGCACCTCCAGGAGAAACGCGCTGGTCCTCACTGTCACACCACCCAGCTACAATGCCATGGGCAAGTGGCTCCAATTATTGTGACTGCCCTTGCCACAATTCCACTTTCTTCATGTGAAAGGGTTGGAAATGCCTGCCCCTCAAGTCACATAATGTGGGAGGCAGCGTCAAGCCTGAGCAGACCCTCAGGAGGGGTACCCTACCCCTCTCCCAGGCTGTGAGAATGAGGATGGAAGATGAATCACTCAACAATACAGCCTGGCCACACCCAAACACATTGATTTAGAACTCACCCCACTTTCTTCTAAATAGTATTCATAGTAGGTATGCAAGAGAGTAAGCTGACCAGCACCTCCGCTGGGACTGCAAGGCCCCTCCAGTGTCCTCACGGAGCCCTTAATGATTCTCCAGGGCATTGCACATTTCCTTTCCATTTGCAACAACTCCCTTTCCTCTTGGTGTCAGAAACAACCTTCCCGTCCACTTTTTTAAGCACATGTCCTACGTGTCACCCATCCCAGTGGCATCACTGCATCCTTCCTCCTACCCGGTTGATAGCACGTGGGGACCCTCTACTCTCATTGGCAATCTCTCCCTCTGGATCTCTCTCCATTCACTTATATGTGGTCTACAGCTACTTTCTGAATACAGCAGAAGAGGCTAGACTCTATGTGGCCCAAGAAGCCTGAAATACTTACTCTCTGGCCCTTTACAGAAAGAATGTGCTAACTCCTCGCCTGACACAACTCTTAAAATGAATTAGAATTATTTCCCCCATAAAAATATTGGCATCTAGTGGGCAAAGTATCACAATACTCTTCATATTTTCTGATTAGGTAGAGCATAGTGCTTTACATACAGTAAGTGCTTAACCAGATGTTTTCTGAATTGAACACTCCCCAGAAATGATTAATTTGAGCCTGGGTCTATGCAACACCTATGGGTGATCCCATTCTATGGATGTGAGTCATGTGACTGGAAAAAGAAGGGAGACACCCAACAACTAGCAAATTTTTTTTAAGAAAATTAGCAGGTGATTTTAAATGCACATAGACTGTAGAAATGAAACAATAAGAAAGATTTTCACCAAGTCACTGCAACATAATTAGGTGCAATGGGAGCTTGGTAATTTACCCATCTTCATTAACAATCTGTTCACTCAGGTGTTATACAATTCCACAGGAAACACAATCAACATTTTGGAAGATTACAACCCATCAGAAACAATCGATAAAGATAGGATGTCGACCGGGCACGGTGGCTCACACCTATAATCCCAGCACTTTGGGAGGCCGAGGCGGGTGGCTCACCTGAGGTCAGGAGTTCAAGACCAGCCTGGCCAACATGGCGAAACCCCATCTCTACTACAAGCACAAAACTTAGCTGGGTGTCGTGGCGGGTGCCTGTAATCCCAGCTACTCAGGAGGCTGAGGCAGGAGAATCGCTTGAACCCACGCAGTGGAGGTTGCAGTGGGCCAAGATCATGCCACTGTACTCCAGCCTGGGCAACAAGAGCGAGAATCCATCTCAAAAAAAAAAAAAAAAAAAGTATGTTAAGGTGATTGTAATAGAGGGAAAGATTCTTATCACAATGTTTATTAAAATTCACCTACACAGAATCATCCCACATCATCACAGGAAAAGTTTAAAGCAACGACAATTACAACATCAAAGAGCACCTGGAAGTTTCCTTTCCTTTATAGTTCTGTAGACTTCTTCCATGATAAACCACAAACAGATCTGTTAGAGAAACAGCAGGGGAACATTCCACACAAACAGAGTTTGCATCCAACCTCATGGAGGCATCCATTATGCAATCAAGTGCAGAAAGTATGATCGCTCCAACCTTATGCCAACCACTGGATGTGCCTAAGACCATGATCTCTGGCCACTGTCGGCTTGAGAACTCTGACCAGTGTTGAGAAGTGGGTCTCACTGTTGGGGAATTTGTAAAAGATCTGCTTAAAGCTCCAGACAGTGCAGATACTGATGCAAACCTAAAAGCTATTTTTACTGGGCTTTTACATTCAACTTTGATTATTACACAATACATTAAATTGATAGGGGGTAAATTTTTAAAGCAGAGAATATGGACTCACTTTGGGAGGCGAAGGCAGGCAGAACACGAGGTCAGGAGTTCCAGACCAGCCTTTCCAATATGGTGAAACCCCGTCTCTACTAACATTACAAAAATTAGCTGGGTGTGGTGGTGTATGCCTGTAGTCCCAGCTACCCAGGAGGTTGACGCAGAAGAATTGCTTGAACCGGGGAGGCAGAGGTCGCAGTGAGCCAAGATAGCACCATTGTACTCCAGCCTGGGTGACAGAGACTCCGTCTCAAAAAAAAAAAAAAAAAGTCAAAGGACTGAACACGTAAGTGCCCCTCCCTGTCTGCCTGGTAGATGTTGGGGGTGTCAGGTAGAGCCTGACAATCAGAATGCCAAGGCCGGGTAACTCCAGATCAAGCTTGGCCAGACCTCATGCCACCTCCTTCTTAACACACCAGAGCCTCCTCTATCTCAGGGGTATCAGAAGCAGCGTTTTCCATTCCCGAAGAAACACAACACTGTCAGCGAGGTCACAGCCTGGGGAAGCCTCTGCTAGCAGGGCAGTGGAGGCATCTCTCTCAGAGAGTGGCTTCAGGGGGAGTGAGCAAGTTTCCACTGGAGGGACTCCTATGGGAGGGTGGAAGGGGCTGGTGAAGACAGAGGCTGCCTGCTTCCCTCAGAAGCAGCTTCCATTTCACAAGATGAAAAGAGCACTTCACAAACATCTTCAGGCTTTTTTTTTAATTAAACAAAGGAAAAGGTGTGAGACTAAATGCCAGCTGCTACACAATGCCCGGCAAAGCGAACACGTTCCCTCTGGCAACTGCACAGAGAGAAGCACCCTAGAAAGCAGGAACAGTTTTTAATCTGTTCATGGATGTCAATAAATAACGAAACTGTAATGCCTGGCTTCTGCGATGGTGTTTCTCAGAGTCTCAAAGCGCACACTGACGGCAAGCGCCACGTGGTGGGAGGGGGTCTTGCAACGTCAGGAGCAAACCCAAGCGCTTTGCATTCCAGGCCTCAGCACGCAGCCCGGGTGGATGACTGCACCCTCACTATAGGCAAACTGCTGCCAGAGAGGGGACGGGACCCCTGCCCCTCCATAGGGATGCAGTCACAATGACGGGGGATGCCGCTTCTCTGCATGTGATCTCTTTCATCCAGACCAAGAGCCAAACCCAGGGACAACACAAACCCCAGGGGAAACAATGTGCATGCTTCATCCATGCCTGCTGTGTGGATGGCTGGGCCCACGGGGTCCCAGCACCCACTGAGCAGCAGCCTCCCATGGAACCCTGGAGATGGTGATCACTGTGAGGAAGACACGACTAAGAGACCAGGCTCCAGCCCAGACAGCTTCCATTTCCTGTGTCCCAGATCCCACAGAAAGACCGGCACAGTTGTCTGCTGGGGTGGCGGTGGAGTGTTCACAGGCACCCCTGCTACACAGCAAAGCTGCAGCTACGTGTGCTACATCTGCAGTTGGGGACCACTCACTGCGCTCACAGGGTGGCCTGCAAGCCGGTGCAGACTCCACCCAAGCAGGTGAGATGGAGCAAAGGCAACCCCCGCTGTGCACCCCTTCCTTACAATCCCTACCTCCCTCTAAAGACGGGCTGCTCTGAGGGGGTCCTGAGAGTCCTGACAGGCACAACACAGGCAAGCTTAACACCCACGGTGAGGGCGGCAGGAAGAGAGCACCCAGTCCATGCTGATGAGCTGAGAATGGGGTCCTGGTCACAATGGCAGAGGATGCTGTCAGAGGGAGGTCTGAAGCAAGCCCACTTGTGTGCCTGTGTGTGGACATGCAGACATATATACACAGTCATGTACCACTTAACAAGGGGAGTACATTCTGAAAAATGAGTCCTTGGGTGACATCATTGTGTGGACATCAGAGTGTACATACGCAACTCCAGCTGGCACAGCCTAAGACGTACCTAGGCTATGTGGCACAGCCTATGCTCCTAGCCTGCAAAGCTGTGCAGCACGGACTGTACTGAACACCTTAGGAGCTGGAATGGTAAATGTTTGTATCTAAACACAAGGAAGGTACAGTAAAGATATAATCTTATCACACAGTATATGCAATTGTCAACGATAGCAACATCTTCAGGCAGTACATGACCGTATTTACCTGTATGTGGCCTTAAGCACCATCTTAGCTTTTTCTAAACAATGCCTTAAAAAAAAAAAAAAAAAGTCTTTGGTTGTCTTTTGCACTCTGGAGAAAAGAGCTTTCCTAATTCAGACCAAACAGAAAGACTAAACAGGTCACATCAGATCAAAGAGTTTTTTAAATTGTGCAATTATAGGAATTTCAAGTAGATTTTAAAACTCAATCTAAGATAACAAATAAACTGATGCCTTTGGGAATAATTTCTTGTAATGACAAATAAGTAGTCAGCACTGTGGGGACAGAGTCCTGTGTCCCTCACCTTGTGGCTCTGGAGCCAGCAGAGTGTGGCCATGATGCTGGAGAAATATGCTTAAATGATTGATGACAGATGGGACCAGCACTTATGGGGTGGGGTGCCAGGGCTGGGCCCAGCTCCGCCTCTGGGAGAGGAGCAAACTTCCTAGGGGCACAGGTTGGGGGGGCAGCATTGTGGCTTCTACCCTTCCAATTAGTTCTAGCATGCTTTTTTGCCATAAACTGGGTGAATATATGGACCTGCAGAATCACACATTTGCTGAAAATGAAACTGAACTCTCACCCCATAGCTGGGGAGGTGAGACCGGTGCTGGGGTTGTAGGTGGAACCTAAGGCAGCAATATTCACTGGAGCCTCTGCATTCCCACATGCTGCCCAGTCCTCAGAGTACCCCAAGAAAAATGGTCACCTCAAAGCTGTGGGTGTGGCTCCTTTGAGAAAAGCTATTAAGATGCATTTCCCGCAGGGTCTTCCTAGCGTGCTCCATCCCAACCCAAAACCCCATTCCAATAGGAGCTGTTTTTTAATAAACTGGGGGCAGGAGGATATTTGTTTGCTTTACTGGTTACTGGAAATGTCAAAAACAGAATTGACTTTCTAAATCAAGGTCTGGGTAACTGGCCCTACATGCTTTTATTTTACACACACCTTGAACTCCCACGGGTGGTCCAGCATGGTGCTTAAGTGTTTGCACTCTAAAGCCTCACTCCCCAGGTTCATATCCAGGCTCCGCCTCTTAATGCTATGTGACCTCACGTAAGATACTCAACTTCTCCGTGCCTCAGCATTCTCATCTGCAGGATGGGGATAATGGCAGTACCTGCCACTAGGGCTGCAATCAGGAGTATATGAATTCATCTGGGCAAATGCGAAGGAAAGCATCTTGTACATGGGAAGCACTCCAGTTCTCTTCATCTTCTTTTCAGTGAGGCAAAAACAGAAATCTCAGTAATGACATTTTCAAATACTGGGAAAATTATTAAAAGTAGCATTTCAAGGACACAGAGACAGGGCCTGCCCTCTCCTGAAGTTAAAATCACCCTGGGAATGCACAGTACAAGTGAAGACACTGGGTTAAATACAAAACAGGATCCCAGTGACTAGGGGAATAAAAATGGCCCAGAGAATGGTATGAAATGTGCTCGTGACAGCCAAGGCCAGGCCTGTGCTGGCCAAGCATGGGGCATGGGGCACAGGGCCAGCTGTCCCAGGAGCCGGGGGAGGATGTACCCACACCCCCCGACTTGGCCCCTCTGACAGGCACAAGAATGCCCCTAATTACAAGACACTTTCACCTCACTTCTCCTACCGTGCTACAGAAGATTAATAACTGAAATATTAGTGTGCCAAGTTAGTTTGAAATCACAATATAAAATCCTGGATGAGTTTCATCTGTTTAAAATCTCCCACTTCCTTTCCAGAAATTGTCTTTTCCACCAAGAGCCATGTGCCTAGTGAACTAAGGTGAACCAGGAGTGTCTGAGGGCTGTCCTGTCCAGGGTCTTGGCTCCAGCTTCTCTGCCATCCCCAGGGGCAGGAAGACCAACGCCTGGCCAAAGACACAGAGACTCCACCCCCAGCATTCTGTGAAATCCTTTGATGCCCTGTGATGTCTGCACCTTTCAACATGCTCTGTGACTCAAGTAAATGTGATGTCCTGAGTTTATTTTGTTAAATTAATTTGCCTCTTCGGATCAAGGATTTAAAGTAAGAATTTTTCTTTAGGTTCCCTGCAATAAAAAGCACAGCTGTCTTCACTCTCCTCTGATGCTCTAACAATCCAATCTTTTATTGTTTAAAAAAATAGGCAAACACACTGAGCTCCTCTTACATGGGATTTTATTCACATCGATTAGGAAAGATGCCTTACCTGATAACATGTCCCTGTCAAATTATTCTTCCACTTGATCAATATACAGAAAAATAACCACCCTTTAAATCCCAATGGGAGAGAAATTCTAACAATCAGGAAAATATCTCAGATGCAATCCAAACTGTCTACGAATGAATATATTCCACTCTAATCACATTTTACTATCTCCATGGTGTAACAGCCCCAACAAAGGGAATCGAAATACACAAACAGATAAGCAGGTTCCATATTTTAATCAGGTGGGTGGTGCTACAATATGGGTATATTCACAGACACCTACAATTCTTTTCATATTTTTCAGGTGGAAATAAATGGAAAATGTATATATTTTCTTACATTCTTGGTTGTTTGATGAGGTCTTTTTCGCTGAGGGACCAGCTTCAATGACAAACTGTCTTTGCTCAGTTTTCTGGACAACCATGTAAATGCCTCATTGGGCTTGGCAAATACTTTCTTGAATGTGGCACAACTCCCTGAACTCTGCAAACCCAACCAGAAAGTTCTGGCAGAATAGGAGGCTGCACATTCACAGGAGGCACTTGGAGAGGCTGCTTCCCGGTGGCAGGGGGAAGCAGGCAGCCCAGTGTTGGGGTGGGGCCTCTGGTGGGACCAGCTTACTCTCTCTGGGAAGCCCATGGAGGCACAGGAGCACCCCAGCACTGGATGGGGGAAGCCAACAACCTGGATCAGAGGGGCTCAAAGCTGAGCAACAGCTCAGCCTCCCAGCCCAGCTCTATCCTCACAGGACTCTGAGCAGACCCATGACTGGGACAGACAGGTGACCAGAGCTCTCCCAGGGCCCCACCACAACAGTAGCAAAGACCACATCTGATATATCTGCTTTCATCACCTGAAAAACTGCCTTTCTGCATTTCATCCTCCTAGGAAACTCCTGGCCTTTGTGCAATAAATGTCTTATTTTTATGAACAAGGATATGAACTTGATCATTTGAAGTAAGGGAGAAGGAACAGAGTTGAACACTGCTTTGACCAGTCACCTATCCAAGAAGCTCCCAGAACTCCCAAGGGAGAGTGTAGAAATTCAGACCACGTGGAAGGAGATATGGATTTACCCAAGCATCACAGGGCCAGCCAAGGCAACTGGGGCAGTGCCTTGAAGCACATGCAGCAGACTGCAAAGCACATGGAACCACCACATGGGCTCAACACCCCACATTCACAGAGAGATCGTGATACCCTGGACAGCACCCAGCACTCAACACACAACGTGTCACTCAACCCCACTAAGGACCACAGGGCTCCATTCTACGGAAGAGAACAACTGAGACTCTGAGGAGCTGGGGCACTCACCTGCAACTGGTAGGTGTGGGGGCACAGGTCTCTGGGATTCTAGAGCCCACTTTCCTTGGGACAGTGCCCTAGAGAGAATGGCCCAGGGACAACACAGTGGCCTGGCAGGAGCCCCTGGACAGGTAACTTAACGCCCTTGGCCTTACCTCCTCATATGTAAAGAGTATTAATAATTCCTGACCTGACCGAGCTGCTGGGAGGATCAAATGCTCCATGTAGGAAAGTGCTGAGAGACTCATCAGTTTTGTTTTTGTTTTCAGGGATGAACTGTACATTTTCAGAATCAAAGAGTGAGTGGACAGGCAGGATAAAGGAATTTAATTTCTCATTTTTTTATTTCAAAAATAAAAGTTAAGGCTGAATTGTGAAGAGCTGGGGTAAGACTCAAATGTTCTAGTCCTGGTTTATACACAAAAGACACAGCCTTCAAAAGGCCACTGAAACCTCTCCCTCTCCAGGCTTCAATTTCCAGATCTTTACTGTGTGGGAGTTGAACTACCATATGCATCTAAGTACAACGTAGAGCTTTGTTTCCAAAATCACCCGGCAGCAAGGGAGAGGTCACCGTCTCTTTGGTTCCCTGTGTAGACTCTCACCTTGCAAAGCACTTACCAGTTACTTTATTAAGAACACCAAAGTAGTATATGGACAAAATACACAAGCCTGAAACTAACTCAACTGATAGTCATCTCAGGATGTGCTTTTTGAGAATCAGTATACAAGAAGGCAAGTTAACACAGATTCAGTAAATGACCCAAAAGGAATGACCCACAATTCTGGGTCAGTTTTGGACAGTGCTGGACAGTTTTGTACACAATGTTCTAAAAATTACTTTTAAAAAGTTAATTTTTAGTGCTGAATAAATTAGTCATTGTGGCTTGGGATAAAAACAACTAGAAAATATATCTCACAACAGTCATGTGGAAGGATGATGAGATCTGAAACCTGTTAGGAGACCCAAAATGGGGTCCTGTGATGATGAAGACACCAATGTCAAAGATTCATGGGAAATGTTTAAATTATTTTATGAAATATGAGAGTGAAAAACAGTATAATTTTATATGGTAATATGCATATGGAAATAAACTATATATTAGAAACAGGCAGTTGAGCATTTTATTTCCTAGAAATTCAAACATCCAAGTTGGCCTGACACTTTAATTTTAAAATTAAAAATAAGAAATCATTTAAATTGAGAATTACTTTATATGTAAACCACTGCAGTAGTTGATATCCAGGAAATAACAGCCTAGCCTCAAAGCATTACAATGTAACTGGAGCCATTACTTACCCACTCATTCATTCCTTTAGTCACCAATTTATGCAACATCGATTCATTCTTGCAATTAATGCAAAATATCTCTTGTGCACGTTCCATGTGCTTTCTGTGTCCCAAGCACATCCAGGAAGAAAAACACCTGACTATGTGAGATTATACTATGCAGACATCTTTCTGGGACAGTATAGTTTGAGTGTGTCCCTCAAAGTTTATGTGTTGGAAATTTGATCCCTAATGCAGAGGGTTTGGATCTTTAAGAGATGATTAGGCCATGAGGGCTTCACCTTCCTAAGTGGGTTAATGCCATTGTCGTGGGAGTGAGCTAGTTATAAAAGCAGGGATTTCAGCCCCATTCTCTCACATGCACACATACCATCTCACCATGTGATGCCTTCTGCCATGGGATGACTCTCACCAAATGCCAGTGCCATGCTCTCGGACTTCCCTGCCTTCAAAATCATAAGTCAAATACACTTCTATTGTTTATAAGTTACCCAGTTTGTGGTATTCTTTTCTAGCAGCAGAAAACTAAGACAAACCACTTCATGCTTCAACAGGTGAAGCAATTACCTACTTTTTAAAAATTATTCAGGTTTACAGCATACATATGTTTATCACATAGATAATCTTTTTAAAGTTCAAAATCAGGCTCCTCCTCCCTGAGCAATGAGCAAACATCGCTAAACTGGCCTTTGGTTGCTCATTCAAGGCCCTTACAGCCATGACAATGTAACTACAGTAAAGCCTTAAAGGAAAACCAGAGAATATACTAACACATAAACCTAATTCCTGCCAGGATGGAAAAAAAAAAAGGTGTAAGTCATGGAAAAATGGTCTTAGAATGTGGCATGGATGAAGTATGCTTAGAGATGTCAAGAAAAAGGCAGGGAGACAGATGGAACCTAGCATCCACTGCCACGGCTGGAGAAGAAAGAGGAGGCAGGAGAGTGGACTCAGAGAATAGGAACCCTCTGCGGCTGGGAGGGAAATTTGGATTTGGTGTGTTCGGCAACAGGCATCTACTGTAGGTCCTTATGCCAGAGGAGAAGGTAAAAATGTAACTTTTAATAAAGAGGAATCTGGTGAAAGTAGGAGTGTGGTATGGACTGAAGGATAAAGAAACTTTTGGGGACTTTTCTGCTGTGGTTGTTAGTGTGTGTGTGTGTGTGTGTATGTGTGTTACACCAGTGGAATCCTTTCTTCACACAAACCCTTACACAGCTAGATGCAACATGCCATTCTCAACTGGATCCTGGAACAGAAAAAGGACGTGAGTAGCAAGACTGCTGAAACCCTAGTAAAATCTGTAATTTAGTGAACAGTAATGTATGCATGTTAATTACTTAGTTTTGACAAATGTACCATGGTAGCATAAGATATCAACATTAGTGGAGACTGGGCAAGGGGTATACAGGAATCCTCTGTTCTGTTTTTTCAACTTTTCCATAAATCTAAAATCATTCCCAAATAACAAGTTTATTTGAAAAACTCTGACACAGAAGTCCAACACTGAACACAGACGAGCTGGAAGGACCTGCCCACACCATCACTTCTCCTCACCACCTCCACATGTTCATGCTGACAGAGGGTCTGTGAGTACGGTGTGTGCACAGCAGGCTGGCCCATCAGAGGGCTTTTTCAAGAAAGAGAAAATTGGTAAGTAGGATTGGAATGTTATCAATCTGAGGAAGCTTGCCTCAGGGTAAACATATCGCATGGAGAAATCTGCTGACAAATCCCACTGCAGAGCTCTCTACATGGGGTGGTCCCTTCCAAATAAGCTTGCCCTGGACTCAGCCCCTGAAGCCCCTGTACCCACACTCTTAGCTGATCGGGTATATTAGTCTGTTTCCACACTGCTGATAAAGACATACCACAGACTGGGCAATTTACAAAATAAAGAGGTTTAATGGACTTACAGTTCCACATGGCTGGGGAAGCCTCACAATCATGGTGGAAGGCAAGGAGGAGCAAGTCACATCTTACATGGAGGGCAGCAGGCAAAGAGAGCCAAGCAAAAAGGGTTTCTCCTTATAAAATCATCAAATCTTGTGAGACTTATTTACTACCACAACAACAGCATGGGAGAAACCACCCACATGATTCAATTATCTCCCACTGGGTCCCTCCCACAACACGTGGGAATTATGAGAGTACAATTCAAGATGAAATGTGGGTGAGGATACAGAGCCAAACCATGTCATTAGGCCAGGGGAATGATGCCTGAGGAGCCAGTTCATTGGCTAGCTAATGGCCTCTGTGTACCTGCTGTGAAGTAATTCCCTGAGCCAATGAGATGGTCCCTTTTGGGAAATGGAATCAGGAAACAGAGAAGAAGTCATAAATACCATCTGCCAAATCAGGAAAGGCAGGAGAGTCAGAGAGAAGCAGAGACTGTGGGCAAAGGAAGGAGGCCGAAGCCCTGACTGGTGGGGAACACCAGTGGAGGGCAGTGGTTCAGTGGCAGCACAGGTAGAGAGGGAGGCAGACAGAGAACAGGGCCCAGCTGTGTGACTGGCAGACTAGGAAAAAAAAAGACTTCTCCTGTGGTTCCTAACCCCACTGAGACCCAGTTGTTCAGCTGTGCCTGGGTCCCCACAGAGGGGAAACCTTACAATAAGATCCCACCACTTGAGGTAATTTGAATGGGTCTGATTCTTGCAACCCAAAGAGTCTTTTTAAAAACACCTTTAGGCCCAAATGATCCAGCCTCTGTCTTTTTTAAGAGCCCTAGTTCTTTCATCGGTGACTTTTTTGACCCCTGTATTTTCCTGCAAAAAGGAGCACTTTGAGAGGTAAGAGATGGCATGGTTTAGCCAAGAGGGCTATGGTTTGAATGTGTCCCCCAGATCTCATGTGTTGAAAACACAATCTCCAAATTCATACGTTGATGGCATCTGGAGGTAGGGTCTTTGGAGGTAATTAGGATTAGATAAAGCCATCAGGGTAGGGCCCCCGTGATGGGACTTGTGGCTTTAGAAGAACAGGAAGAGAGACCTTAGCTAGCACATTCTTGCCTTCTCACCATGTGATGCCCTCCACCATATTACAGCACAGCAGTAAGGATCTCATCAGATGTCAGTACCATGTTCTGGGACTTCCCAGTCTCCAGAACTGTGAGCTCATGAAACTTATTTTCTTTCTAAGTTACCCACTCTTTGGTATTATGTTATAGCAACAGAAAACACACTAAGACAAGGACACTGGGCTGGCCAGCAGTTAAGAGATCTCAGGGCTACCCCCCAGCTCCGAGCCACAACTCTGGGCAAGTCATGTCCTCTCACGTTCTGCTTTTTCATCTAATATGGGAGGAGTCTGGACTCACTGTCAGCAGCTCCAAAAATCTACAGACTGCCTTTCTTTATATCATCCTCTTACTCCTTGGCCATCACCTCCAGAATCAGAGGATAAAAAGGATCACATGTCAGAACAGGAAGTAGAACCTAATTTTGATTATCTCAATTTCCACGCAGCTGCAAGATACGTATTTCTCTGGTCAGGGACATTGTACATCCTACTCGCTTCCTTTCAGCTGCCATGACATTTCACAGACTCTTCTGAGGCTCAATTAAACAACGTGAATCTCAGTTTACTTACAGACTCTCATTCTGGTTTAAAAATACACACACACACACACACACACACACAAATTATTATACTTTAAAAAAAAAAAAAAGTATTTTCCCCAAAACCTTCACATAAACACAAAAAGTTAATTTGAATATCTTACACAGGGAAGATGGTCCATAACTACTTTCTCAGGAGGTTTCCATGAAGTCATCATTTATTAATTCAGTGAATATGTCCATATTCATTTCACTGTAACACAATTATTTTGCTCATTAAACATTTTGTGCTGCCAGAGACACCTATGAAATCTAATAAGCAGTTTCCAGAACTACACGACACACCAATTAAAAATGTTAATTAGATCTAAGTGAACAACACAAGAACTTTAACAAAGTGAATTCCTGGGAGGACAGGAAGAGGAGCATGATCCATAAATAAGCCAACTGCCCTGCCTTGCTGTCTCACCACAGACTCTTTCGGTTCTGAAAAATACCGCATTTGAGTCCAAAGGCTTTGGGTTAAAGAGTTGACATAAATAAAACATAGCAATGTTGGGAATAATCTCTGACAAATACAGTTAGAGAATACAAACTATCCAAGTATAATATCGCTGAGGGACCTGCTACAGGAGACCATCTAAAGCTCACAAAACAATAAAAAAAGGAAATTAAAGCATACCACCAATATTCCTCCACCACACTGAGTATATATCATTTCTAGCAAAAGCAGTATTATTCATGGGGGCTCAATGAATTGCAATGGAGAACATTCATAAAAGAGCTCTAAAAATGAAAGCAAAGAGGTAGATAAAAACATGACAACTAAGTTTCCGAAATTTATAGAATATGACTCTGCAATGTATGAAATACATACGAAAATATTTTGCTTGGTACATTGGTGCCTCATATTTTTTCCTTACCCTAAGAAGGCGTAGGTTTGTTGTATAGCAGCACAGATTGATACGGATATAGAAAGAAAAAGTATTTTTAGTTTTAGGGTAGACTTGTTTGTTTATACCTTAGCAAAGAAACATACTTGAACAATTGGGAGAAAAGACTTAGGCCTTTTGTTTAGGTCTAATTTTCCGATTATGTTAGATGATCTGGGAGATACGTTGGCAAATCAAATGAGACTCCTGCTAGAAACTTCCAATTTAATAGAGAAATCCTACCTCAAAGGAGAAAGGTGAATTAAACAAACAACTTTACTTGCTCTTGACCTACAAGCCATCTGGCAGTTGGCCAGAATAAATTAAGCCAACTGCCTTGTCTAATAGGCTTTAATATTTCTTACATCTGAAATCTACTAGAGGATCAAGTTGAAAGGGGTTCTTAGCATTTTCCTGGGGAGTCTACCTGTCCTAAGTTATTCAGAGTTTTTAGATTACTACACATGCAGGATGTCAGTGTGGTCTAGACACTATCATCTCTCCCCTCACCCTCACCCTCACCTCAACACCCTGTGGCCTTGTTCTTTCTCTGGACCACTGACACTAACTTTGTAGGAATGGTGCCCCTCCCGGAGCAGGTGATGGTCCAGAGAAGTTAAATAGCAGCTTCACATACAGTTCCAAGGAGTCATGGAGCTGCCAAGTCCATGCACGAACCCTCTGGCAGATCACAGGCCCCAAGTCTAAAAAATCTCTGCCCCAGACTATTTCATGTCCAACTTATTCATGCTACGACGGCAGAGCCTGGTTAGTTACAGTCCCTTGTACCACCCTAAGTATCTTTCTTAGTAGATAGAAAAGAAAATCACCATGCATTGGGCTCCTTCTCTGCACCAGCCCCAGGCTTGGCATTTAATCTTCCTCCTTCACAATCCTGCACAGGAGCTATCATCGTCCCTGGTTTTGCATCTGAAAACACACTCCCCCTTATTCTGACTGTGGGCTAAGTGTGTCTGTAAAGAAAAGATAAAGGCAGATGGCTAATCTCAGTACCACACAAGTGACTTTCCCAGTAAACAGAGCTTATTGTCTCAGACTCTGGAACATTTAAATACAACTTCCACCAGGTCACACAGCAAGTGGTTGACAAAGCTGGGGAGAGGCCTGCTTACCCCAGTGCAGGGCTATCTTGAGGCCATCATACCTCACCTAAAATGCCAAATCTCCTAAGTGATCGATTTCCTTTCCACCAGTCTCACCCTGACAAATGAATCCTTATCCTTCAGCTAGTGATCTTTCTCCCCTAAATACACACCATGGGCTGAAAACTGTTGAACAATGCCATGTCACCTATCAGATAAGGTTCATGGCTGAGCCTAACTTCTGCCAGTGGAACAGCCTCCATTCCTGTTTCCATGCCCCTATGCCTTCTTTTTTAGAGACAGGGTCTGGATCTGTGACCCAGGCTAGAGTGCGGTGGCACCATCACAGCTCACTGAAATCTGAAACTCCCAGGTTCACATGATTCTCCTGCCTCAGCCTTCTGGGTTGCTGGGACTACAGGCATGCACCACCACACCTGGCTAATTTTTTTATTTTAATTTTTTGTAGAGATAGGGTCTCATTATGTTGCCAAGGCTGATCTCAAACCCCTGGACTCAAGTGATCCTCCCGCCTTGGCCTCACAAAGTGTTAGGATTAGAGGCATGAGCCACCATGGCTGGCCCCTATGCCTTTTGATCAAGAAATTGTGAGCAACTATTGGGCTCCTAAAAACACAGCATTCCATTGCACATGGTGTTCTCTCAGAGTATCTCATTGCCGCTCAGCTGTCTTCTCTCAAAACACCTCCTTCCAGTCCTCAATGAAATAACCTTTCAATTAATTGGCTTCCTCCTCTGTACCCTTTTCTATTTTATGAAACTCTACAATTGCTACTTGACTCAAGAATCACAAAATAACCATTGCACAAGTCTGCTTTTCCCCCACTAGTTGTATGTTGGTTATTACCCTTTGAATTTTCAAGATTTAGCACTGTACCAAGTAAAGAGCAGACACCCAGGAAATGCAGGTGGACAGAAGGAGGCTTTCCAGTGTGCTGACCAAAACCCAAAGGAGCTAGGCCCCCAGTGAAGACAGAGTCTCAAGGATATAACATGCAGAATATCAATTAGACCACGTAGATGTTTTCTGCTTGCTCTCTGATTTGCTTCAGCACAAGTGATCCAGAAAAATAAAGTATTGCTATAAAATATTCAAAGAACTCCCTGGAAAAAAGTTAATTAGTGCCTACCCAATAAATAACTAAGATGCAAAACTAAAAGACATGTTTAAAAAACTTACTGGCATGGCAGCTTACAGCTGTTAAAATATGAATTACCCCTTACTCTAGACTCTCTTTGAAGCCAATAGATTACACTGTTCAAAGTTACTTACTTCATTTTTATGTACACTCTACCTAGAAAAGTCCCTTAGTTGAGGCAACCCAAAATGTGTCCTATTACTGATTCTGGAGATCCTTAAAAATAAGGTTTCCACTGAGATTGCACTTTTAAGCCAAAGCAATAACCTAAGATTTCAGATTTGCAGCTCCTGCACCTGAGCAGCCACAGTGCTGGTCTCATTCAGGGGAGCTATGAGCTCATCCTTGTTTGCTCTCAGTTAATACTTGTTAAGTAAGGGAACAAACAGATGTGAAACCACCTGCCAACTCGTGAAGCTTCCTGGTTACACAGACGACTGCCAAAAAGTTTGCATTTATTTCCAAGTGTGCCTGAATTCACCAGCATTTGCTTTTCAATGAGCTCAACTTTGTTTCTGTGCTGCAGGATGAAATACAAACCCCTCAGACATCTCATCAAGGTAAAACCATGCAAAGATTAGCATGCCAATAGGGGAAAGGATGAAGTACAAGTGCTGGGCAAGGAAAACAGGAAGCACCACAAGCCATGGCACCAAACTGACCTCACCACTGATTCTGAAATGATGGACTCCGATTTCTAGTCTGGACCAGGACTAGGTCCCAGGTTTAGTGGGACTGATGATGACCAGGACTACCAGCAGGCATGAACGCACTTCTTAGCAGCATCTCAAAATCATTTAAATATGGGATTTTGCTGTGTGACTCAAATAAAGGCTACTCAAGGAAGCCAAAAGACAGTTGGGCAATATATTGTTTTGGAAAAAGGTATAAATCACTCTTTAAATATACCCTATTTAAGGCAAATGCAAGGACTCTCCCCATTAGATGACATTAGTGCTAGACAAGCCTAAAAGAGAATCTGAAATATGTTGACAGAGGGGCAGAAAGAAACTGCCTGTGCTCCTGCTATCCTATCCCTGAAACTTGCATGCTAAGCCCCTGCCCTCATGGGTCTGCCAGCAGGGCTCCAGCGAGTGAGCCACACAAGGCATCATTTCCAACTTTTCCTCCAAAGACGCTGGGTTAAAATCTCCCACCTCAATGCATGTGCCCTACCCTGAAAATATCATCTTCCAAATATATTACATTTATTAACCATTTATCTTCCCGTTCCTTATCAAACATAGTAAGGCTTCAGCCACCTAGATATGAACACCACAGCCACAATGGAGAGAATTCCAGACATCATGGGTTGTTGTAGAAAGACCACAGGCTTTGATTCCAGGACTGCCTGTTGCCCTGGCTGGGCGTGGCAGCAGCCGAGTGAGTGTGGCCCAGTGCCTACTCTGATCGGGGCACCACTCTGGCCCCACCCACACCCCAGCTGTGGAGTATTGGCTGCCAACTGCATGAGGTATGGTAAAGAAAAAAAGTGAAAGGAAGTCAAAAACCCAGCACCCAGTCTGGTACATAGGAAGCATCCCCATGTCTGTTCCCTCTCCCCTTCTTGCCAAAACAAAGCAACTTAGTCCTTCTCTCTGCCTGTGTTTCCCAGTCATAGATAACTGTGATGTCCACCTTACTCTTTGAAACACTAAAATGGCCAGGGACATCCGTGGCTACCTTCGTGAACTCCACAGCATCCTGGAGCCTCTGGTTGGGAGGCTCTGTCCTGTGGCACAGCCCTGCTGTCCTGAGGCCACTGGGGCCACTGCACAGGCAAGGAAGGCTATGGGGACACTGTGGGAGCAGCCACCGGACCGCACTGCTGTGCGTTCTCTGAATCAAGGACTTTGAATCAAGGACTGAGCCCAGCGCTTTCTGCCACCAATGCCAGTCTCAGGACTCAGTGCCCACAGCCTGAACCCGACATCTGCTTTAAAGGGCATAAGAATTGGCCCACACCGGATTTCACATTCCTAACGAGAACATTCCAGATGAAGCAACAGCAAAAGAGCTGAGTCTGAACATCCAATTCCAAGGACGACGGCAGTGTTCCAGCCCCATCGCATGCCTTTGGTCAGGGGCCGACACTGAGCTCACGGCACACACCACAGGCAGGCTACCACAGTCCCTGGTCCCCCTAGACACTGCCCCTCCAGACAGCGGATTTCCCATCTTACATTCACCGTCTTTGCCGTGGGTCTCCTGCTCACATCCCACTGTCTAATGAGTCTCAGCAGGGGTCCATGAAAGGGCCAGAGGGTAACCACTACAGGCTGCGGGGTCTGTGTGGTCTTCCCCGCAGCCACCAGCTCTGCTGTTAGAGCTCTGTTGTTAGGCAGCCACAGACAATACATAGCCTGCAGGCAGTGTGCCAACCCCAGTCTTAAATCTGCCTGTGGGTAAGGAAGAGTTAACTGGAGAGGCAATGAAGAACTATGTCATTTATCCAAATTCTTCCAAACCAAGACAACCCGCCTTTATCTGAAACAGTCACACGATAGACAACCCAGGCAAGGACGGCTCGGTTGATAACGGACAGAGCACAGGAAGGAGAGTCTGAGGAGAAAACGCAAGTGCAGGCTCAGGCGCCTCTCATCTCAATCCCAGGTTCTGAGCCAGACAATTCTTAAGGTTCTTTTCAACTTGATAATTACAGAATTCTAAGAACCATGACTCAGTCTGTGTTCGATTTCCATGAAGAAAAAAAGATTCCAAAGCCCTAGAAGTTACAAATTTTTAAAATTTGAGTTAAAAAAAGATGTTCATTTATTGAAACTTGAATAGATCAGAAAACATGAAGAAGAAAGTAAAATTTTCCCTTAAATCCCACCACCCAGGGATGACCAACACAGGCTTTGGAAGTCTTGCTGACATCTGTGTGAAGACAAGCGCAAGGTCAAACATGACACTCACTGTGTTCCCACAGCTACCAGTCACACAACAGTTATACCCACAGACAAGCAATTGCTTTGAACATGCACGTTTATTTTGGAAGAGAAATACTGGACTCAGCTAAGGCAGTGCTCTTCTACAATACTCACCAGTCGAGGCTTCGTGCTGGCACTGGGAAACTTAGACCACTTCCGTAACCCACATGCAGTCTGGTTTCTTAGCTAGGACAAAAAGTCCAGCATCCCTGCCAGAGCTCAACGTGGGCAGACATGTGTCCCCATTTCCAAGACAAGGAAAATGAGAGCCCAGCAGTATCAGATTCCAAACAATTGCTTCCTGCTATGGGCTCCAGAGAGGGGATGCTGCTGATTAAAAACACCAGCCTGGGTGGCCAGGTGCAGCCCAGCAATCCACACTGGAATAACACAGCTAACAGAGCTAGGACGGGACAAGCGGAGGGAGAGAAGAAGGGAAAATTACACCATTAAGGACTATTTTCACTCCAAACACCAAGAGGATAAAAGTTTGCTATCTCAATAAATGTATTTTAATGTTTTTAGGTTACAGTCACAGAAAAAGGAAGACCTCCAGGAGCAGGGAGAGGACGGCTGAGCTCCGTGCATGGTGAAGAGCTCCGTGCATGGTGAAGAGCTCCGTGCATGGTGAAGAGCTCCGTGCATGGTGAAGAGCTCCGTGCATGGTGAAGAGCTCCGTGCATGGTGAAGAGCTCCGTGCATGGTGAAGAGCTCCGTGCATGGTGAAGAGGGGTTTGACCGCTGGCTCGTGCATTTCCACGCCGTTTGCAAGGTCCTTGTCAGGAAAGAAACGGCACAGGCCACACGCAGCTGTTGCCCGCAGATCCCTGTGGCAGCTGACACCTCAGACGCTGTGCTCAGAGGCCTCGCTGCCAGAGGACCCTTGTCTGAGAGCTAATGCACAGCTCACTCATCGGTATATTCCAGATGGCTCTGGGAGACCCGCTCCCCACCCGCTCTGCCCCAGGTCATTGTCTATAACTGGGAAATGATGTGCATATCAAGTTTTCCCTCGTGCTCCAAACCGGCCCTCATTGAGCCCACAGCACTGGGCCCTGCCTTTTATTGGGAAACAGGGGCGACTCAGCTGAGAATCACGCTGAAAATAAACAAGCTCACCACAGCCAAAGGAGGGAGTCAGGGCTAGGCTCGGCACATGCATGCCCTTTATGGGAACACAGAATGAGAATTTCAAAGTGAATCCATATAAAACACAAATAGAACGTCTTCATTTCTGGATGACAGGTCAGCTTGGGGCAGGCAGCCACTCCCCACTGCAAGTGAGCGTGGCCGGGACGCGCGGCAGGGAGCCAGCCAGGGTGGGCACCAGGAGGGCAGCGCCAGGCGCGGGGGCTGGGCCTCTGGAAGGCATTAGCTGCACCGAACTCCCAAAGGCCCAGACTAAACAGCCCTGGAGCCCTGGATTCATTCCCACACAGGAAATGTCTCAGAGGCAGCTCTGCACAGACCAGGGGCGGCGAGAAGGAAATAGCTCCGTGTGCTCCGTGTTCTAATGCACTTCCTTGGCCCACCGCGGGCAAAGCCACAGCGCTGACCATGCCCGCCGAGCCCAGCAGCAGCGAGGGGTCGGGGTAGGGGGGCAAGCGTGGAGCAGGAGGGAAGCATTTTTGTTAGGAAGAGTATTTCAAGTCAATATGCAGATAATTTTCTCTGAATATTCATAGTCACTAACAACAAATTGCCATCATTTTGTATGGAGATGACAAAAACTTTGAATTCTTAACAGGCTATAGATAAGAAATAGATATGACAAGGAAATAAAAGGACATTCAACTCTACATATATAACCAAAACAACCAAATACAATATATGTAAGCAAATAATATGGTTATATTTGGTGATGTATGTATTTTATATACATAAATAAACCAAAAAATGTACATATATATATAAAACAAAACAAACCCTGAATGGTCCAGGGGCTGTAGATAACTGAGGAAGAGATAAGTCACACAGCAAGTGGGCTACATAAAACCAGGATGCCCATGAACCAAACCAGGATACAGACTCTCCCAGCCCCCAGCACCTGGCACGCAGGTGTGCCTCCCGGGCTTGGTTCCTGGGAGGAGCGCCCTGTGTACCTGTATGCCTCAGCACCCAGCCCGGTGTGGGCTACCTACAGGCAACAGCTGCTTAGTGAGGTGATTTATCAGTCCTCTTTGAACAGAGGAAGGCGACGCAAGGTAGCTTACTGAGGGGAGAAAAGTGCCCTCTCTGTTCACAGGTAAACTATGCCCTGTGCACCTGAATGTCAGCTTCCTGAGAGAAACAGATGGGTCATCTGTACCCCTTGAGCCCCAGTGCCTGGCACATGGTCAGTGCCCAACAAATATTTGTTCAATTAACAAATAACAACCTCAGACTGTGGTGCAGGATGAACCCTTAAGAAATAATCCTGTTTGACCGGGCACGGTGGCTCACACCTGTAATCCCAGCACTTTGGGAGGCCGAGGCGGGTGGATCACAAGGTCGAGGTCAGGAGATCGAGACCATCCTGGCCAACATGGTGAAACCCCATCTCTATTAAAAATACAAAAATTAGCCAGGCGTGGTGGTGTGCACCTATAGTCCCAGCTACTCCGGAGGCTGAGGCAGGAGAATCACTTGAACCCGGGAGGCGGAGGTTGCAGTGAGCCGAGATTGCGCCATTGCTCCAGCCTGGGTGACAGAGCGAGACTCGGTCTCAAAAAAAAAAAAAAAAAAAAAAGAAAAGAAAACATTCCGTTCATCTGCAGATAAGGAAACAAGAGCCAACGATGGTATTAGGTGTATGTAAAATTATAATCCTCTAAAACACCTTCATAGCCTAAGGAAACTTGTAGAGATGTGGGAATTATAGTTTCTGGCAAAGTGTTTTGGCCGAAATGCCATGATTATCAAAACTATAAGTTATGAGCCATATGAAGATAAAGGACTATTCAGGAAAATAGGATGTGATGTTTCTTTTGTTATCAATTAAAACATTAAAGTCTCTTAAAGATTTAAAACTCATATACTTTTGCACTTAAATATAAAGCACCTGCCACGCATGCCAGGTGCCAGTGGGAGGGAGCATCTGCGTTCATGAAGTTCTGGTTTTATATAGCCCACTTGCTATGTGACTTATCTTTTTCTGAGTAATCTACAAAATTTAACAGCCTATTTGATTTTGGAGGGTCGTGTGTGTGTACATATATGATTGTTTTATACATATGTATTTTGGTTATATATATAGGTATATACGTATGTATATATATATATACCCACACGTATATACCTATATATATAACCAAACAATGAAAACAATTAAACACATGCTATGTTCAAATACATTGCCCAACCCTATTAAACTTATGGAGAGCTATCCTACTTGCTAAAGCTAGGTCAGTTTGTTCACCATAAAGAAATTTTATGCCTTTAGCCTGGACCCCTTAGAAGCTACAGAAATGAAAATGGACCCGTGAACAAGAGAGCACAGAGCAGAAATAAGAAGCTCCCTCCAGCTTCCTTCCCAACAATTCAACACCCTCCTCCACCACAGGGAGCTGAGCTGTGTTCTTCATTAGCACAGAATCATCATCCACATCATCACCATCATAGCACAGAGCAAGGGACCCTTCCTGAAACTTGGTGGGCTCAGAAATTAATTTTATACCACCAATGGATGGTACTATGAACTTGGCAAAAATAATATACCCGCCTCTCAGCAAGTACAAACACATTCCAAATGATTTTAAATGCTTAGAGACAAACCAGCCCTGTTTGTCCCATAGCTGGTTTTCTAACCACAAATAAAGTCACAACTCAGTATTATTAAATAGTACATATGCCAAGATGTGGGCCTTACAACTAACAAATCTACCAGCAATCCTGCTCCAAAGAATTCTGGCTCCTCCAAAGGCTGCCTCAGTGGTGGTTTCTGGTGCCATTTCTCAGCCCTCAGTGACCAAGGGAGAGTCCTGTTAGGCAAACTCATGAGCTGTCTTTCTTCCAGGCCACACACCATATGTGACAGCTCAATGCGTACTGAGCCCTCGAGAAGATGACGAAATCAGGTTTGGCTCAGGAGTCCTGAAGATATAGCAGAGAACAGGCCAGCATGCAGCATTCCATTAATTTGTTTCCAAAGACAACTCTCACTGAGGTCTTAAAAAACACAGTTGCCCACCAGGATGACAGAGATCTACTGTTCAGGCCTAATTCCTACTGCGAAGAAGGCAATGAAAAGGGCCAACAGTGCTGATGGCCTCTCAGAAGCCAGTGCCAGAAGGCATCACAACAGACCCAAGAGAAGGGAACTCCTGAACTGAAAGGTTTTCAGTTGAGCAGCTGCCAGTCCATGGCATGGATTTTAAGATCCTTACCACCTATGACCAGATCAGTCAGTCTGGGCAACATTACAGTCCGAGGATTAGAAGTAGGAGGAGACTAAGGTCAAGTGTAAGGGTCTGTTGCAGAAGGTCCCCCTCTGAACAGGGAAGCCCTCTCCCTCCTGCCGAGAGCCCATCTTGCCCTCTCCCTCCTGCCAAGAGCCCATCTCGCAAGCACAGGAATCTAGCTAGCATTAGCAAGGCTCTTGAAGTCATCATATTTTTCCATTCATCTCACTCCTGATAGCTGGGTTCTAAACGAAGACAGCACTGCACTCTGAGATCACTCACCAAATGACCAGAATTAATGCAAGAACAGGAATGTCATTTCCCAACAGTCAGACCCCCATCAGGTGGTGAAAATGTACAGTTTTGATCTCTCTGGAAAAGCTCTGAATTTGTAACCCAATGATGAAATGTTTGCAAATCACAGTCTTCACTGCTGTTTTGGCTCCCTGAAAGCACACAATTTAAGTCTAACAAGGAGGCACTCAACGCATCATAAAAGCCCTATCTTAATTGGGTTTGTAGGATGATTTCATTTTAGTAAATGAAAGTCCCACAGAGACTTTGCACAGAACAGGCTTCCCTCACATGCCACATTTAGAGTGATCACCTTTTATCATTATGTTCGACATTTAATAAATGTTTCTCTGCTACATGTGAGAGATACAAAAATAAACACAACTATAGCTCCTTACCTGATGAAGCTTACAGTCAAGTGGAGAGAATTCAGACACTAGGCTAGGCGCAGTGGCTCAAGCCTGTAATCCCAGCACTTTGGGAGGCTGAGGTGGGTGGATCACAAGGTCAGGAGATCAAGACCATCCTGGCTAACACGGCGCAATCCCATCTCTACTAAAAATACAAAAAATTAGCCAGGCATGGTGGCAGGTGTCTGTAGTCCCAGCTACTCGGGAGGCTGAAGTAGGAGAATCGCTTGAACCCAGGAAGCAGAGGCTGCAGTGAGCCGAGATCGTGCCACTGCACTCCAGCCTGGGTGACAAAGCAAGACTGTCTCAAAAATAAACAAGTAAATAAATAAATTAAATAAATAAAAGAATTCAGACACTGAACAATACCAATGGGGGATGACTGGGGAAATACAATGCAAAACGGGAAATAATGAATAAGACCCAGCTCTCTAGCCTGGCGGTTATTTCTACCGATCATCACCCCTTGCCAGGATATAAACCTTCAAGTCTCCACAATACTTTTATATCAAACATGGTCCAAGCATCAGAGAGAGCTAATAATTCAATTCATGTTCTGCCTTCGAGTGCTGAGAAGTCTTGCTCTAATTGGTTCTACCGCATCTCCTGTACCTATGATTTCTGTCAAGCAGCTACATAAATTGGTAGCTACATTTTGGTCTAAAAATGCCACTTTTCTCCTCCATCATCCTTTTTAAAAATATGGCTATCGTGGTTCTGGAAAAAGTGGAAGAATGAAATCCCATATGCCAGGAGCCGTATCACAAAGAACACTTACTGCTATTAATTTAACTTCTGGGTTCCCACTGGCCTGACCTCCATGGTATTCCCACGGGACACCGATGAGTGGTGTGTATTGTTATTTTAGCATTGCTCAAGCTACTTAGCTTGCTGGAGGCAAAGGGGATGGCCCTTTTACAAGAAGGTAGATTTATGGATGCATCATGTCGCATGTATAAACACAGTAATGGCATGTTTTAAAGTAGTAAGCCCTAAGTATAATGTATAGCTTAAAAATCTTGTTAAAATCATATATGAGGGATTATAGTTTTATACTTAAGTATCGTTTTATACTTACAGTTTTAATCTATATAGTTGGAAACTGAAGCTAGATGCCAGAACCTATGGCAATCACCAATAATATGTGGAAAAAGGAAGAAGACATTCCAAACTGCTTTGAAAAAGAACTTGTGGTCTTTATTTTCTGTTCCCTTGATTCCTTCTGCTCAGGACTTCTCCCCTTCACTCCCTCCCTGGAATATCTCAAAATATTTTCTGTAAATTTTTTCTGAATTATCTTTTCTTACTGACTCTTCCATGACTCAGCACGGGTGACATGGGTGACATTGAGCAGAGAGAGCTGTAACACTACCAATGAGCTTGACATAGAGGTGAAGGGCATCTTTCTTTTTATTTATTTATTTTTTCTGTCACCAGGCTGGGGTGCAGTGGCACAATCTCGGCTCACCGCAACCTCCGCCTCCCACGTTCAAGTGGTTCTCCTGCCTCAGCCTCCCAAGTAGCTGGGACTACAGGCATGCACCACCACTCGGCTAATTTTTTTTTATTTTTAGTAGAAACAGGGCTTCACTATGTTGGCCAGAATGGTCTCGATCTCCTAACCTCATGATCCACCTGCCTCAGCCTCCCAAAGTGCTGGGATGACAGGCATGAGCCACCGTGCCTGGCCTGCATCTTTCCTTTTAAACACTGTGCACTGAGGAAAAAAGACAACCATATTAAGAAGTCTGCACTACTTCTTTGTGCCTGACCCATTCCTAAGCTCTGCCCCTACCAGTCTCCACTCTGAAAGGTGCCACAGCTCTCCCGTGAGGCTCACCAAGGTATGTATCTACAGAATGAGCAGCAACTAGGGGAAAAGGAAAAATGAATAATGCAATAGCAGCGGGAAAAAGAGGAAAGGAAGACAGAGCTAAAGTCAGACACTAAAACAAAACAAACAACACAAACAACATGGTCTTTCACAGGCACCCAGCGTGGGCACACATGTAGAGCACTGAATGTCTAGGGTGAGTCACAGATGCATTGAAATGTGCTAAAATAAACTCATTTAATGCACTCATGCTAAATGATGATTCTTAAGTAACTAAAAAAAGAAAGATCTGAGTGGGGAGAGTGGGGGCAGCAGAAAGCCTCCCCACCCATCCATACCACCAGGCCATGATGGGGACCTGCTATGTGGGCTCCAAGTGTGGCCTTTTCACTCCTGTAGTCAGTGCAGCATGCTGCTCTAAGGCAGAGCTGGCAATGTCTGTCAAGGGCCAAAATGTTCTGGGTTTTGCTGGCCATACAGTCCCCCGCAGACAAGGCATCTGTGAGCAAGTATAGCTGGGTCCCAACTACTGCTGGTCATAGTTTGCCAGCTCCTGTCTTAAGGCTTTTCTCTATTCCCCTTCCATCCAAACTTAACTTTCCTTCTAGCAGGGGTGGTGGGGTCTCTGAGCACAACCATCCTCATTTCTCCAACCACCCTGTCAAGGGACAGCATCCGCCAACATCTCCTGTTTGCAGCAGAAAGGAAGGAGGGAGGGAATGACGAAACGCAAGCAGTGGCCCTGCCAGTAGCACCAGCAGTTACTCTTTCCTCCAAAATGACTCTGAACCTCCTTGATACACCTAGGAAAGACTTCTTTGCAGGATTAGCACAGTCTTCCCTCAGCTTTTGAGGCTGATGATTTAATGTGGCTTAGGCAGCAAGTTGATGACCTAAGTTCATTTGTCCTTACCAAAGGAGGGGGGAAGCCAGGAACAACTAGCCCTGGGAGTAAGAACACAGAATTCTGTCCAGGCCCACTGCCAACAGAGATGGAAAATGATTCCGTGAAGGAAACTGGCCTTCCTCATTTATATTCCAAGGAAGACTATGACTAAGAGGCTTTAAAAAGAAAAACAATTACAACCTCCCCATTGTCATTTTTATTTGCAATGGTCCAGTTGTAGAGTCATGACCATCATCCATAAGTGCCTTTGAAACCCTAAAGGAACTTGCAGCATTGATTAGAAACAGGAAGAAAGGGGAAATCAGAAACTCACTTCCTGGCTCAATAGGGTGCCAGTGGCAGTTTTTGCCAGCTTGCCAGGGCTGACTATTAAATTGCAGAGGTTCTGCAAGCCAGGTGATATCACATGGGTAGCTTGATTGATCATGATGGGAGTATTTACACCTTGGAAACTGGCAGATGATACAAATAAGTGCTCTTTTTTCCCCCTCCCAAAGATCCAATTTTTACACCCTTACCATCACATTGCTGCCTGGCTGAGTTCTAGAAAAGGTGAAAGTTTGAATGGGTAGAAGAGTAAATACTAGCTGTAAACTGGGAAACAGCCAGGCTTGGCCAAAGAGTCTACAGAAAAATAAAATTAAATAGGGCCAAGTACTGTGGCTCACAGCTGTAGTCCCAGCTACTCAGGAAGCTGAGGCGGGAGGACTGCTTGAGGCCAAGAGTTTGGAACCAGCCTGAGCAACACAGCAAGACCCCATCTCTAACAAAATTTTTAAAAATTAGCCAGGGGTTGCAGCCTGTGCTGTAGTCCTAGCTACTCAGGGAGGCTGAGGTGGGAGGATCACTTGAGCCCAGGAGGTCGAGGCTGCAGTGAGTTATGATCAGTCATGTTACTGCACTTTAGCCTGGGCAACAGAGCAAGGCCCCAACTCTTTAAAAAAAAGTAAAAGAAAAAAAAAAAAAGAGCGGCATCAGAGTTTTCCTGGACCAAAAATAATTCCTTAAGGATTTAACAGACACGAGAGAAGAGTAGGCCCCCTCCATCCCCCACAGCCAGCGGGGTTCACCTTAGAAGCAAATTTATAAATACAAAAATCATGTAGAATCTCATTATACCAAACAAACTAAAGCCCTGGAGAGGATGTAGGGGGAAGGGAAGGACATCAAGAAGCAAAAACATATCCAGATCACAAAACTGAAACCAGTCCTAACCCATCTATCAAACTCTAAGTGCATTCTTTCATTCATACTTGGTCCAACCACAAATAGTTGGTAATAGACCAGAGAGATCATGGAAAACACATTGTTTGGAGGGAAGCAGAGCCATTATTAAGAAGTTTCATTCTTATTCTGAGCTGCCGACTGCACACAGGATGGCGATTCCAGTTACTCACTGTGGAATCGTGAAGTCTCCAAGCTTAAGAATATTTGCTCTTGGTGAATCTATTGAGAACTCCAGTCTGCCCTTTGATGGCCCTTAAACTTGCACTTGCAATTTCCTTTCTTTCAACACGGTAATCACCTGTGTCATTAGAGAAGAAACGAATGGCAGAGCCCTACGGTCAACACACCACACACCAAAAATAGTTCTGGGCTTGTGCCAAAGCTGCCCGCGAGTTCCTATTCCTGCCTCGGGGGTGAGCTCAGTTCTCAGACTCTGTGGGATCTCCTTGCTGGGTCCTGCAATTCCACTGTGCAAAAGCTACCAAGGTCAACAAGGCTCTATTATTCTCAACTTCAGCCTCCTATTTGGCGGGATCAGTGCCCTAGCTATCACTATATAGACTTTGGGGGACTTTTCCCTCCAAATCAAAGGAGTCCCTCAGTCAGAGAGGGTGCAAATCCCTTGGAGAGGTGACAATTTCAGTTATCTTGAAAGGCATCAGCCAAGAGGCTCTTACCACCAAGCCATGCTAAGGAAGAGGTGGTTTTTTTGGTAATCATCTGCACCTCTAACCCTGCAATATCAAGGTGAGAAAAGGACCCAGTCAAGGGGCTAAACATTCTTCTCATTGTTAAAAGGCGATTGCTCGGGGATCTAGAACTAGAAATACCATTTGACTCAGCCATCCCATTACTGGGTATATACCCAAAGGATTATAAATCATGCAGCTATAAAGATACATGCACACATATGTTTACTGTGGCACTACTCACAATAGCAAAGACTTGGAATCAACCCAAATGTCCAATAATGATAGATTGGATTAAGAAAATGTGGCACATATACACCATGGAATACTATGCAGCCATAAAAAATGATGAGTTCATGTCCTTTGTAGGGACTAATGTTAAATGACGAGTTAATGGGTGCAGCACACCAACATTGCACATGTATACATATGTAACAAACCTGCACGTTGTGCACATGCACCCTAAAACTTAAAGTATAATTAAAAAATAAATAAATAAATAAATAAATAAATAAATAAATAAATAAAAGGCTGAGGAGCCCTAAGAGGGGAAAAATGAGAGAGGCCCGGCTCTCTGAGGGCTTATGTGTCAGAGCAACTTCTCACAGTAGCTGTATTTACACCAGCGCCTTGCAGGAATTTTAACAGCTCTGCTGAGATGCTCCACCATCACTTGTCTTCAGTGAGACTTTCTAAGGAGCTCAAGCCTAGGCACACATAAAGTAAGGTCCGTGGTATCTGTCCTGGCATCTTTCCAGGTTGACGTTAGAACCAAAGCATTTGTAAAGGAAAACAAGCAGGTGTCCATCCTCAGCTCCTGTCTCTGCCAGCCAGCAGAATTCCAAAATCAGCATCCATAAACTCCCTCTGGATCCTGAGGACACATCCCAAGGAGGGGGCTGGAGGAGGGGAGGTTCTTTCTGACACCATCTACACTTTAGACACCTGCGACATATGAGATACACAGCCCCCAACCCTTCCCTCCCCAGGAGGCACCACTGAGTGATAGGTGATAGGCTATAGTTTGGATATTTGTCCCCCAAACCTTGTATTAAAATGTGATCCCCAATGTTGGAGGGAGTCCGATGGGAGGTATTTGCATCCCCTATGAATAGATTAATGCCCTCCCTGGGGGTGGTGGTGAATGAGCTCTTGCTCTACTAGTTCCCCTGAGACCTGGTTGTTACAAAGAGCCTGGCATGTCCTGCTCCCGGCTTCCTCTCTCACTGTATCATCTCTGCACACCAGCTCCCCTTCGCCTTCCACAAGCAGAAGTAGCCTGAGACCCTCACCAGTTGCCCAATCTTCCAGTCAGCAGAATTGTGACCCAAATAAACCTTTTTTTCTTTATAACTTCCCCAGACTTAGGTAGGTGCTGGACTAAGACACCTTCCCCTCCCCAGGAAACATCGCCTTATGATATGTAATGCACGTCACCCAACCATGCTCCAAGGAGGATGTACAGGGGAAGAACAGACCATCAGGAAGCATCACACTCCCACTGGACAGAAAGGAAGCTAAGGCTCAGTAGGCTGCCCCTTCTCCTGGAGTTGCCCAGCTGGTGGGTAGGAGAGAGGAACCCGTGCACACCACACTTAGCCCCACCTTGTCTTCCTACACACTCCTAACTCTGCAGCACCCTGAACTAAACTCAACTCATCACTGCAGACTCGTGCCTGACTTACAAGGTAGGGATTCCCCACCTCTCACCTGCCCCCAGGATTTAACTACTGCTCCGAAAAAACCAGTCTCGCTGGCATTGCTCATGCTTTATGCCTAGTAACAAGGATACATCAGGAAGCCTCAAACCGCTTCTCTTCTAAATGAACAGCTGATTGCTTTGTGATCACAAGCACCCTCACCTATTTCTGCCTCTCCATCTCTAAGTTCACAGCCTTCACATCCAAGCTAGTGCCAGGCTCAGTTGTCCCAGGGATCCCCCACCTCTCTGAGTCCCTGCCCCGCCCTCCTCTCAGCTACACCCCTGGCTAAGGCTCTAATCCTCTAATCCCCAGACACTAAAACAACTCCTGCCACAGGGGCCCATCTGCAGCCTTGCAGCCTCCCCTGGCCCTGTCCATTATGGCTGGATATCACTGTCCCCAAATGCACCTCTTCCAGCATCACGCCTCAGCCCCTGGGGATGTTCACATTTCTCAGCCAGTCCCCAAACCCTTCCAGACCTGCTCCCAGAGTAGGGGCAGGGACAGGCTGAGAGCACAGCCCCTGCAGTCAGAGATCGTGGCTTTGAACCCTAGCCCCACCATTGTTGAGTTCTGGGACCTGGTGGGCCTCATGTAGCTTTTCCACTGGAAAACAGGACTCACAAATGTGCTTACCTCTTGGAGTTACTGCTAGAATCAGATGAAATGAAGCCAGAGAGGCACAACTCAGAATCCATCAGAGAGTCCTCATACGTTCTCCCTGCCAGAGGGTCTTTCAGCTGCGTCCTCTTGGGACCAAGTGTCCACCCTGTTGCTGGAAAGCACAAGGCTGCATGGCTACCTGCTCCTTCACTTCCATTTCCAACTTTAGCCCTGCCCTGCTTTGGGCACCCAAATGTGTTTCTTGCCTTCTCACCCAACGAAGCATGGGCTGCACCCCAAGAAAGCCCTCTCTGGCCTCCTCTGTCTTGGGCAGCAACCTCACGCCTGTCTGTCACTCCATGGGTCACCCTGCTCAGCAGCTACCGACTGACCTGGCTGTTCAGCCCACAAGACCCTCAGCTTCCTGAGGGCAGAAATGTGACTTCCTGGTGACACCTGGCCCATGCAGATCCTGGCCCAGGTCTGACACTCTGGCCCGTAAATCCACTGATAATGTCATAAATCAGCAGTCTCCAACATTTTTGGCACCAAGGACTGGTTTCATGGAAGATGACTTTTCCATGGACCTGGCGGGGAGATGGTTTTGGGATGATTCAAGCGCATCACATTTATTGTGCACTTTATTTCTATTATGATTACATTGTAATATAGAATGAAATAATTATACAACTCACCATAATGTAGAATCAGTTGGAGCCACGAGTTTGTTTTTCTGCAACTAGACGGTCTCATCTGAGGGTGACGGGAGACAGTGACAGATCATGAGGCATTAGATTCTCATAAGGAGCGGGAAACCTAAATCCCCCACATGTGCAGTTCACAATAGGATTCATGCTCCTGTGAGAATGTGATCAGACAAAAGATGGAAATCAAGCGGTAATGGGAGTGATGGGAGCTGCTGTAAATACAGCTATAGCTTTGCTCGCTCTCCCACCACTCACCTCCTGCTGTGCAACCCAGTTCCTAATAAGGCACAGACTGGTATCAGTCCATGGCCCAGGGTTTGGGTATCCCTGTCATAAATAACAGCTAGATTTCTCAGTTGTAATCATTACATGGACAATAAGCTGTGAGCAACAAGGAAAGCTCGTTAACAAGGAAAGCTGACTTGTAAAACAAGCCAATTCTTCCCCCACTAAAATCCACAGTAATGCAGGAGGCCTCTGTTACAGAAATGCCACAGCCTCATGCCCGCCCTGGTTCCCAAGTCCCTTCTGCATGCATACACCCTCGCCCTGGGGCTGGGCAGGGCAGGCAGCACCCTCTCAGCAGGACAAGGAAACCGAGGTACAGCAGCGGTCCTGAGGGAGAGGCAGCTGCGCCTGGATAGAGCCCACGCAGGAAGGCCAGTGGCAGAGCACGGGGGGGGGGGGGGGGGGAAGCTCAAAGGAAAGCCTGGCACCATGGCTCAGACCCTGCTCTGCACCTGAGTCCCCTTCTCATGAGTGAACACTGTGTAAAGGCATCTTTTTGTTTCTTTGTTTTGAGACCGAGTCTCACTCTGTCGCCCTGGCTGGAGTGCAGTGGTGCGATCTCGGTTCACTGCACCTCTCTGCCTCCCGGGTTTAACCAATTCTCGTGCCTCAGCCTCCCAAGTAGCTGGGATTACAGGTGTGTGCCACCACACCCAGCTAATTTTTTGGTATTTTTAGTAGAAACCGGGTTTCACCATGTTTGCCAAGCTGGTCTTGAACTCCTGACCTCAGGTGATCCACCCGCCTTAACTTCACAGCTGGCTGGCTGGCTTGTCATAAGGACACACTGAACTTTTACACATAAAGCATGTAGACCAGGGCTGGTCCAGAGTGCACACTCAGGAATCAGCCATTGCTACTTGCTTTGAAAGAAACACTTAGCAACTTCCAGAATATGTGTTAAAACATTCATCCATGATGTGGAATAATTACATCTGATTCTCAGAAATCCTCAAACCTCTGATCAGAAGACATAGGGATGCTCTCATGACTTAGATTCCTCAAGCCTCAAAGTCCTGAGCCACAAGCCTTATCATCCCAGGCAGCGAGGTGAAGACCCTCTGTCTGCAAGTCAGACAGCGCTGGGCGCCTCTGGACATGACACCATCCAGGTCCCCCAGCCAAGGCATCTTTCAGTGTGAAGGATGAAGTGGCTTGGCCTTGGGGGACTGAACCTGCCCCCAGCTGAACCTGCCCCCTAGGTTAGTGTCCAATGACCCACGAAGGCAAGCCATGCAGACTCCTGCACTTACACACTGGATTCTCCCCAGGATGAGAGAAGAGGACGCCCAGTGGTTGAGGGAGTCCCCAAAGCCATCATTGATTCACCTGTACCAGAACGAGACAAGTGGCAACCGGGAGCCTGGAGGTGGCCCTGGACTTCCTGTCAGTCATCCACAGGAGCCCGAGGACAGTGTCCTCCCCAGAGCAACCATTTCCCAGCACAGTGTGCAGTCATGTGTTTTGAAGTCTGACATGCCTGGGTCACGGTCCTGTCTTGGCATCTCACTAGCTAAGGGACCCTCTTGCCACCTCTGTTTATTTGTCTGCAAAATGGGAGTCCAGCTCCAGGCTCTGGAGCCAGAGAGGCTCAGATGACAAAGTGCAATTGAAGCACGCAGCCCAGAACTAGAACATACCACGGGCTCAAGGAGGGTCACTTACTAGTAAGGCAAGCACTCCCTTGTCACTAAACAGTGGATTTGTATTAGCGGCCTACAAATCAAACACCAGCAGCTGCCACAGAGAAAAGCCATCCTGAGGGTCTCCTAGGGGCTGCATGGCCTCAGTCCTAGACATATTTTGCAGTGCTCCTCCCATACAATCCTCAACCCTGATAAAGGCGTCCTTTTACCCTCTGGATGATGAGGGCAAAGTCCCTGTTGATGACATCAAGAACTTTGTATGGCACCTCAGGATGATCTATGCTATTAAATTCAATTGTAGGTGGTAAAACAGGCAGCTCAGTAACCAACTGAATCACATCTTCATATCCCTTTCAGGTGGCTGTGAAGCACAATAGACTGGGATTCAGGAAGCCCAAGTTCCAATCTCCTTCTTTTAACAACCAAATCAGACCAAGGAAGTCTTTTTACTCATTTGTTCTTGAAGACCCAATGAGATTATCTCTAAGGCCAGTTTCAGATCCAGAGGGTGTCCAGACAGTATGGAAATGTAGGTATTTTATTTTTACAGATTGAAAATATCATTTATATTCAAGGCAACATTATACATCTTCGCCTTTTTAAATGATTTTTATGGATGGCATGTAGGAGTCTATAAAGTGAATGCAATATTTGTAATGCAATACTGAATTTTAAGTTTTTAAAAAGGTGCTGTGAAGGGTCATTGTAGGAGATAGGAATGTGGGCTCTCTGCTGGCCTGATTGCAAGTTTAAAACTAGATCTACCGGCAGAACCAAGGAGTAGAAGAGACGGTGAATATCCCCAGTCAATACTATGATCCCCTCTGATAACATTCTAACACTCTGGGGCACCAAATTCAAGTGCTCTCATCCTAAAACCTAAGAAGGTACTGGGGGTGCTATGAGCCTGGAGCCACCTGTGTTTACCAAGGAGAGCCCTTCCCAGGGTCAGATGATGCAAATCCTGTGATGGAAAAATGACCTGGAGTAATATGTCATCTATGTGTGATTTCAGAGGGAAATAAAAACCTTTATTAACCTTATTGGTAATCTTTAAATAAGAGATACTATTTGAACTGGAAAGAAAGCATTAACTGCCTCCATTAGCCATTAGCAATAAATCACAAGCCGCCTCCTCTATTCCTCAGCTCTGTGAGTAGGTCTAGTTTTAAACTAGCAATCAGGTCAGCAGAGAGCCTACATTTCTATCACCTACAACAACCCTTCACATCCCTTTTTAAAAATCTTAAAACTCAGGCCAGGCATGGTGGCTCATGCCTGTAATCCCAGCACTTTGGGAGGCCAAGGCGAGCAGATCACCTGAGGTCAGGAGTTCGTGACCAGCCTGGCCAACATCGTGAAACCCCATTTCTACTAAAAATACAAAAATTAGCCGGGTGTAGTGGTGGACACCTGTAATCTCAGCTACTCAGGAGGCTGAGGCAGAAGAATCGCTTGAACTCAGGAAGCGAAGGCTGCAGTAAGCCAAGATTGTGCCATTGCACTCTAGCCTGGACAACAAGAACAAAACTCCATCTAAAAAAAAAGAAAACCTTAAAATTCATCCCTTAGTGTATCCTCTCCCATGAATCACTCAAAAGTTCAGAAACAAACACCCGAGTGGATACTTCTTTCTCCTGCAAGATCATCATCTAGGAGAGAAAGCATAGTCCCAGCAAGGGAAGATGCGAGCAACGGAGAAAACACTGAAGATGAGATAGGAACTTGATCTCTGGTGGTTGGACTGTGTGTGAGCCAAGGCAGCACTGCCAGACCCCGGGGCCAACCCACAACTCAACACCGGGTGCTAATTCACTGAGTTAAGAAGCTGAGCTCCAAACTGCTAAGATGGACTGCAAATCAGACAGTGCAGAAATTAGGAGGATGGCTAGCAAGCAGGCAGCATCCTGAAAAGTGGCAACCAAAGAGGAGAGGACCCAGTTTCCCAAAATAAGGGTGATTTCAGGCAGGGGCAAAATGATCCCAATGGGAAGCGTGGGGCTCTGGGGCGCCAGAGAATCCCTGCAGAGCTCAGTGACAGCATGCAGAATGATCCTGAGTTGCCAAGGAAACCTTAGCCCGATCCAGTATAGCACTTGTTACAATACATATGACCATCTTGGAAAGACAGCTACCAAAATAGTTATAACAAAGCTTCAGCAGTTTGAAGGGTGACCACCTAGTTCTGGAACATGTTCCATTCTACGTTATTCACACACACCAGCACGTGTGCTATGATCCACATTGGCGGGATGTGGGAACTCCTTTTTTGTTCTCAAGTACTGCTAGAAACCCTATCGAAGTTCCCATGGGAACAGTGTTACAATTCAGGATGGAGTGACAGGCCAGGCACTGCTTGAAATAAATCATAAATAGCCAAAATTGTGTCATCAATGCAAAGATCCGGCCAGGCGCGGTGGCTCACGCCTGTAATCTCAGCACTTTGGGAGGCCGAGGCGGGCGGATCACGAGGTCAGGAGATCGAGATCATCCTGGCTAACACCATGAAACCCCATCTCTACTAAAAATACGAAAATTAGCCAGGCGTGGTGACAGGCGCCTGTAGTCCCAGCTACTCGGCAGGCTGAGGCAGGAGCATGGCGGGTGAACTCAGGAGGCAGAGCTTGCAGTGAGCCGAGATCATGCCACTGCATTCCAGTCTGGGTGACAGAGCGAGATTCCATCTCTAAAACAAAACAAAACAAAACAAAGATCCAACTTCCAACTCTATAATCACTTAAAACAGGAAAATTATTCCACAAATACTATAAAATAGGCATAGATGCAAGGTGCCCATAGATGAGAACACCACCAAACATCAGCATAGCAAGTTGTAGTTTGCAAAACACCTTTACATGGCTCATGGGACCCTTGCCCTAGCCCAGAGGGAGGCCAGAGCCCCAGCTTCCACGAGCACACCAGAACACACTCTGCTCTGTTTTATGAAACCAACAGAAAAATGACTCCTATGAAGGCTGGCTATCAATCCAACATGCCCTGAAATCTGGAAAGCCTCTCTTGACAAGTCATGATTTGGAAAGCCAGTGCTCTCCAAAGGCCACCTGAGGAAGCTGGAGCTCACTCTGCTCCCAAAGAATTTCCTTATGGCAATCGAGGGCCATAGCAGAAAGCGGGGCTTCAGAAGGCTCTATGCAGCAAGTTGGTGTCACCACAGGTCTCCAAAAAACACATATGCTCTGAGACTTCTAAGGGATGGCCCAAAGTCCCTACCACCACCCCCCACAGACCTTGTCCTAACCATGGTCCCACCTGACCTTGTCCAAACCCTGGCCAGCACTACAGCAAGGCCAAAAGTATTCGTTTGGAGGCCAGAAGCCAGGACAAAAAGAAAGACAGACCCCAGGGCACTGTGACCTTCAGTGGGCTTCTGGCCATGAGCTAGGGCCAATTCAAATTTAGGGAGGCTTGGTTTCTTCACCAGTGAAGAATTCAAGCAAGCTGAGGAAGGCTCGAGGCCTGGCCCCTCAAAAAGCCTGGTGGTCCCTTCCCAGGAGCCGTGCCCATGATGCCGCAGCTTCAACACTGGCAGACAATGGCAGCAGGGCTGGGGGGCCTTCTGTGTATCTGTACTCCCTACCCAGAAGCTTCCCAAAAAACACCTCCTCCACGATAACCCCAATCGCCTTCCCAAGCTGGGAAACAGGGGCTCCCTTCCTTGGTCCCTCCCTTTCCCAGCTTCCATCCAATGTGGTCACCCAAGTGAGGCCAGAAATGACAGAAAGCACCACATGGATGCTAGGCCTGATTAGACCCATCTGCTGAGCCCCATGCAGGGATGACATTTTGAACCCTAACCAAGACAAAGCTCTAGAAACCAGTTTTAAACACATGAGATAAGTCTGGCAACCGCAGCATATTGACAGTGTTCATACTTTGATGCATCAACACAGAAGGTTCTTGTCTGCAGTTCCATGTCCACCAACCAGAATCACTGACCAGGTCACTTGGCTACCGCCCAAATTTGGCTTAATGCTCTGTGGTCACGTAATGAAATTCTTAATAATTTTATAACTGCACTTCATTTTGTCCTCGGCCCTGCAACTGGTGTAGAGCAAGTCCCGACTGCTAATGTCCCAGAGCAGTGGGAGACCAGGAGTCGGCCCTAAGGAAGCAGGTCTGCAGGAAATCCCAGCTCCAGCAAGATGGTGGCGTCAGGGGGTGGGGGGTGGGGGGGTGGTTAATGTGGCTTCAGCCAAAATGCACCAGAACCCAGCTCAGCACAAAACGCACAGCAGACAAGTACACACCCTGGAGACTAGACCAAGATTCATTCCCAATGTGTCAGAAATGAAATAACTGGGGTGATCTCATGTTTTATCATGCCACGCTCTTCCACAGCGGCAGCTTCCACACACACAGGGCATCTTTTGGGCCCGCCTCCTGGGGCAGGTGACCCGCTGATCAGGCATTGCACACTGAGCCAAGGCCGTGCTTCCTCTGCTTTTGACCTTAATATTTCTCCTGGCAAGTTTCAGTTATTTTATGCCCTTTCATAGCTTCGTTACTTCTTTCTCAGCAGAACTAATCTGTCCAAATTTTGGGCAATATCAGCGTAATTGCCTTTCCAAACCTCAGCAAAAATACAAATTTTTTTAAATCACTAAGAAGAAGAGAGAAAAAAAGACATGCAATTTTAGCTTCTTCTCAGAAATGGGTTTCCAGTGACAGCTTAAACACCTACATTCCCTTCAAGAATAAATGTAATTTCTTTTATTAGAAATGAATGTACTCATTCAGCCTCACCCATAGCAGGGTTTAGCAGAATGCTGCAGTGCGTAAGTTTAGATGCTGGTTCTGTTCCATTGAAATATTTACCCCAAGGAATATTTGATTCCTTCCCTCTCCATTGGGAATGGGTTTTCTGACAAAAGCTTCACAGTGACTGTCTTGTCTTTGCAGATGGTCCCTTGTCTGTAGACTGGGTCCATTTCTGCCCATCAAAACGTGCTTCTAAGACAGGCTCAACTCAGCTGCATCATAACAGCAATGACTTCACACTAAAGTGCTGCCTTTCCCAGGAGTTTTCATCCCAGAGATTAAAGTTTTCAATTGGGTGCCTCCATCCAGAACGAGGAGCAAGTACTAAGATTTACTCTTCAAGTTGGAAAGACAGGTGATATTCACTGTGAGAGGGCCCATGTGGGAGACGGTGATAGGCACCCCACCATCAGGCCATCAGGCCTGGGAGGGGACACTGGGTCCTCCCTGCCCCTCTGCCCATGCCTACTCGAGTTGGAACCCATTAATTGAATTTCCAATGATGAGCTGGGTTCAGCAGTCTTGAAACCATGAAATGCTTACTCTTTATTAAATAATGCCATTTAAAGAGAATGATAATCCCCACAGCTTTAAATATAAATCTGATAATACACAATGTAAATAATAAAAAGGCAAAAATCCAATTTCCATGCAGTGAACTTTCAAACACTTCGTTGTTTCCAGTAAATGAGCTTTCGCTCTGAATGCTGTAATGCCACTGTAGGCCCATCAGGCACCCGGAACAAGGCTATTATGCTCTCGTTCTCAACTTGAGATCGGAGCCCAGAATTATTTATTCGATTTGCTGTACCTGTCAGCTAACAAAAGCACTATAAGAGGGATTGGCCAAATGTACCATGGAAAATACAGGCCACCCACCCACATTCCCCAAAACTATGAAGACACACCACAACAACAAGGGGAACATGCCCACCTCCCGTGATTATAGGTATTGCCTGTCACCTCGGAAAATGAACCACCTGACAGGTGACAGTTTTGTGATAATTTATTTCTAAGACGCTGAGCACTTTTCCTAGGAAGAAATGTAATTCCAGACACCAAATTTCATCCCCTCCAAAAAGAGGCTAGGAGAAAAACAAAATTAGACTCCGTGTCCATCAAGACCACTGAAAATAGACTGCTGATGAGACTTGTCAGAGAAGTAATAACTTCCCGTTGGGAAATTTAAATAATCAGCTGTGTATGAAAAATATGCCCAATCTGAGTTTCAGGCCAATTTCTCAGCATGCATTTTATAAGCCCTCCAGGCTGTTATTGTATTAACTTCAAACTAAAAATTCCTGCAATCCTCTGCAGATTCTATCATGATGACAATTCGGAAATCATAGGAAATGTCATATTGTTGCCTACAAACCACAATTTGCAGGTGAAAATCTATTAGAGTCATAAAAAGTGCATTGATGCCAGAACTTTATTATGATATCTGAAGTGGTCTGATCCATCAGAGCTGAGCCTTTCCATACAGCAGCCACCTGTGGGCACCACGTGCCTACTGGGCCCTGGAAACCGGGAAGTGTGACCTCAGATGTACTGCAGGGGTGAAATACAAATGGGCTGCAGGCTCAGCATGGATAAAAGGATGCAAAGTAGCTCATTAATAAGTTTTCATAGTAATTACATGCTGACATATTTTGGATACAGTGGGTTAAATATATTCTTAAAATTAATTTCACCAATTTATTTTTACCATTTGTGATGTCGCTACTAAGAATTTTTAAATTAAGTATGTGGCCCAAATTCTATTTGTATTGGACGGTGCTGCTTTGGAGTATAAAATTAGGAATTCGAACCATCAAAGGGTGGTTTATTTGAACACCTGTTAAACCATTAGCTTTTCATAAGTGTTTTTGAGACGTGTAGGCACAGATTTCCAGGAAGGAAAAAATTCTGTATTCAGTCTGTTTCCATGGCCACAAACATGGAGCCCCACAAACACGAAAAAGCCTCGGACAAAAAGACAGCACAGATACTTCAGTGTCCTGGGCCACTGGACACATATTTTCAATATATTCATTGCACTGTGTGAATCAAGAACCCATCAAATATAAGCAAGAACCCAAGGACCACCACCCCTCGCCAAATGCAGGGCAAATACATTGGTGTGGCTGTTGGCTTTTGTGCAGTGATGCAATATTATCCATAAAAGCCTCTCCCTTGCACTGCACTCCATAAGCAGTGTCGACCTTCATCAATGTTTCAGCAATGGAAAAGGTACCACCTGACTTCCCCCATCAGCACCTTGAAATAACTAGCTTCTTTATTTGTATGCTCTTTATGTTCAACCATGAAGCTTTCCGACTAACTTATATGCCCATATTTTTTTTCACATTTATAGTATGGTAAAAGATAGCACAAAGCTTTTTTTTTAAGTTCTTCCCAAGTCTGAACAGCCTGATAAGGAGATAATAGTGTGAGATTTGAAGAGACCAGAACAGAATTCTAACCCCAACCCACACCTCCACTTCCTGCTCTGTGAAATGAGGTTCATCGCACCAATCCCACAGAAATGTAGAGCCAGACTGGAGCCAGAGGCGGCCTGAGCTCAGATCCCAGCTCCACGATTCACCAGCTGTGTGACAAGCTACTCAACTTCTCTAGGCCTCACTTTCCCCGTCTGCACAATGGGGGTAATCACACTACCTGTCTATACCTGTCCCACTGTGTTGTTAAAAAGACTAAGTGAATTAATAAGTTGAATTTCTTGTTTTTATAAAAAACTATTTTTCTAAGAAATTGTTTTTTAAGTGAAATAGTGAGCAGAGTAGTTCCAGGCTCATAAATAAAATGGCTTCAACTACCATCATGTTATAGACAAAAATCCCTAGCATGGTCTTGCACCACCTGCCTCGACCATCCTCTCCAGCCTCAAGCCCCCTCCTCCAACCCTTCCCCTCCTTTTATTTGCTCCAAGCTCCTCAGGACCCTAGGCTTCCACGCTTGCCATTCCCTCCGCTGGAACACTCTTCCTCCCTCTTCACCTGGCCATGTCCAACTCATCTTCCAGGGCAGATCTGGCAGGATTCTCCAGGTGCTGGCTCTCACAACCACTTCCTCTACACCACCTTTTGTTGGCCTTCTGCAGTTTAGATCAGTGCTGCTCACCCCAGCACTGGCATCACCTGGGGACCGTTGAACCTAATGCCAGGCTGCACCCAGACCCATCACAGGGCCCTGGGCTGAGACAGACATCAGTGTTTGGGGAGGTTCCCCAGGGGACTTCAACATGCAGCCCAAGTCAAGAACCACTAGTTTAATAAAAGAACACAGCGGCTGGGCGCGGTGGCTCACACTTGTAATCCCAGCACTTTGGGAGGCCGAGGCGGGCGGATCACAAGGTCAGGAGATCGAGACCACGGTGAAACCCCGTCTCTACTAAAAATACAAAAAAAAAAAAAAAAAAAAAATTAGTCGGGCGTGGTGGCGGGTGCCTGTAGTCCCAGCTACTCGGAGAGGCTGAGGCAGGAGAATGGCGTGAACCCAGGAGGCGAGCTTGCAGTGAGCCGAGATCGCACCACTGCACTCCAGCCTGGGCGACAGAGCGAGACTCCATCTCAAAAATAAATAAATAAATAAATAAATAAATAAATAAATAAATAAATACAGCTGCAATTAAAAAGTGATTTCAACCTTCCACTGGGACAAAAAATATCCACGAGTAGAAAAAGAACCCCCTGACATTTTAATCTTAATTAAGTCCAACTGGAGCACAAAAATACCTGCACTACAAAGCATCTCCATTGCAGCTAAGGTTTTCCAATTGTCACTTACTCACAACGTCTTGATAGAGTCCCCATGGCACCGACTAGAATGTAAGCACCACGAGACCAGATTATCTTGCTCTCTGCAACGTTGCTGCTGCCACAGAGAGCCAAAGGACATGTGGGTGCTGAATGGACATGTGCAGGGAGATGCTCAGCCGTCCTCCTGCTGGACCTTGCATGCCAGGTCACAGGTGCAGCACGTCCCACAAGACCCAGGCATGGCTGCCTTAACGCACTTGCTCTTTCAAACAAGCGAATTCCCCCTGGGTCCTCATGGTAGAGAGCCCTGTGCCTTCCTTTGAAGCCATTCATCTGAGGTCCATGAACTGCTGTGGTAACCTCTGAGATGAAAGAGGTTTAGAAGTGCAAATGACTGTCAATGTGAATATTAATAGCTATGTTATTAATAACGGAAGTCTCTGCCAGACACTTGACTCTTGATTAAATGGAGTGGAGGAGCTCAAGTCAAGCCAAAGAGACTTCTCAGCTCTAAGCCAACGGATCTCCCAGAGAACCGGTCCCGGGGGGGCCATAGAACGTTCTTAGTGTCTGACTAGAGAAGTCCGAATAAAAGCGGTGGGTGTGGACCAAGGACAGCAGTGTGGTCCTGCCCTGAGTCCTGCCCACTCCATCCATGTGAGCTCCTAGGCCAGTCTCAGCTTGGCTCCCTGCTCCTTCCCAGAGCCCGGAACAGTGTCTGGCCTGCATGAGGCACTCAATTGAAGCCTCTGAAGGAAGGAAAGAGCAAATGAATAAACGAGAAGACGAAGGGGGATCTGCAGCTGAAAGCCAGAAGTGCAAACAGGGAAACAAAGATTCCCAAAGCTTGCCTGGGCTCTGTCTGCTCCACAAAGAATAAAGTCTAGAACTTGATTTTTTTGGGTAAAACCACCAATCAGAATTGTTCCACAAGCCATGAATTCACCTAAAATACTTTTTTTAAAAAAAAAACACTGCCATGATTGCTGTCCCTACACATTTTTGAGACCTAAAAATAAAAGAACACCAGCTGTCCTGCTAAACAAGCATCTGTCTATGACCGAGCCCCAGTAACTTCAGAACTCAATTCACTACACATTATGCTCTGCTTCTTCAGCCATGAATGCACTTTTCAGCATTAGAAATTATCCCTTTCACATTTTTAAACGCTGTGGCTTCTGCCTGACTAATGCCATCTTTAATTATACATAATCGAGTATTTTACTGTGATCTAATGGGGTCTATTACTCATCAAAATGGCACCAGTCAGCAGTAATATTCCCCAGAGCCAATTACTCAACCCTTCTTTCATTCTTCCAAAGTATCAGCCCACACGTGCAGAAATTTGTACACAGTTTGAGCTACAGCATCTTACCAATTTGTCCAAAAAGGAAAAGAAAGAACGCCTTTAAGAAGCCCTCCCTATGATGGCTGGCTCATGAGCTCTGCCATAGTGACATGAAGAACCACGGATGGCACTCTGGCTTGGGCTGGCTGCTGCGCACCGTCCTGGTGGATTCCCTCACGTGCTCTGCTCATGTGGCATGATCGGGGCCCATCTCACAAGAGGAAACAGATACTGCAGAAGGTACCCAATTTGCCTGAGTCCTAGAGCAGGCCGGTGGGAGAGCCAGGTTTCCACCGTCGGTAAGAACACACTGCATACTGGGTGCATGAGACCAAAAGGCCACACAAAGGGGGCTGTGTAGGACCCGGCTGGCAGCCCAGCCAGATGTGCCCTTCCTTGAACTTGAATTCCACAGTCACCACGCAACAAACCACCCAACCGACCTTGTCCATGATACCATGGATTTTGAGGGGCCCACAGATCTTAAGCAAACCTGTAAAGATCAGCAGAAATGAGCTAGTCCCCAAAACTCTTCATTTAAAGAGACGAACTGCCAATCAATAACTATAAACGCAGAGTTTATAAAAGGTCTAACTGTATATATGGAAATGCATATGCATACTCATCTGCAGGAGTTACTGAATGAAAGATGAATGGGCTAGGCTCCAATTTGGGACATTTTAGCTAAAACAACTGCTTGTTAACTTCGTAAATACTTAGAAGAGAAATTAAAATTACAAAACCAAAGTGCCCTAAGACCCAGAAGCAGGAAACTATACAAGAAAGGTCACTTGATGGGCAATTGACAAATAAATCATTTTCAAGAGAACTGGGAATCGATAACATGCTATGAGACCTTGATATATATCCCTGTTGAATAATTGACTAGGCCTCTTTTTGGACCATTTACAGTACTATGTTTAGCATTCCATTTAGTGCTAATTCCCTCAAGTGTGGGCTTCTTATCAGATCTGTTGACCAAGTGGTAGATGGAAAATAATAAATACGCACAGATATGATGTTTCTCTAGTATACAAACAGCACACTGAAGCTGCAACTCAACAACTATCTTTCATCTGGCCCCAGCAACAGCAAGGTGCTTATCAGCGCAGAGACAGTCTCGTCCACAAAAGCATTTGAGGTTCCCTGATGTGCCTCTGATAGAGAGAGAGAGCAGCACCACCTCCCCCCACCCCCATATTTACGTCTTTCGAGCAAACCTCTCAGCAGCAGCGGACAGCTGTAATTCCAGTAAAGTCCAGGCATCCTGGTCTTTTCTCCCAGGCACCCTGAGGAAGTGCCAGCCAACTTCTGTCTTTTGGACAAAGAGAAATCCATCCTCTGACTCGCTCCAGGGTCACCAAAAGGGGAAAACAAGACAGGGAAGAAGAGAACTTGTTTGGACAGTTGTTGGGAGGGGAGCGCCTCTACTTAGGAGAAAGCCTGAGAGGTCATCAGGTTGGGAGATGAGTCCCAGGGAAGGCCCCAGGAGGAAAGATGGGAACAGTTACTGCCAGAAGTGTTTTCTAACAGGACTCTGAGGACGTCATAGGATATTGGGGCGGGGGGGGGGGCGGTTGGGGAGGGAAAAAAGAAGAGAAGAGGGGAAGAGAGGGAGGGGAGGGGGTGGAGGGTAAGGAAGGGGAGGACAGAGGAAAACAGAAGGAACAGGGGGCACTAAAGGAGAGATCCACAATTTTTCAAAGGAAGGATTGTAAAAAATGATACTCAGATGTAGACTCTATGGGGCCCCCCAATCCAGGCCCTTCCTCAGGGTCCCAGCCTGACTTTGGGGACCAAAGCAATCTCAAGCAGAGGGAGATGGTCAGTCAGCCACCCATGGTGCAGACCCATGGTGGAGGAAGGGCTGGGCCTGAAGATGGTGCTGGGGAGAGTGTGCATTCAGAGGTAGGCTTCTTGGATCCTAAACAGAAACAAGAAAGGGCTAGGAAGTGCCCTTCCTCCTGCCATTGAACATTCACGGGACCCATGAGCTTGTCCACCACACTGGAGGCCTCTTGGCATGGAATTGGTGCAAGATGACTCCACAGCCTCCACAGAAACGGGCCAGTGATGCAGAGGAGTGATTAGTCACTAGTATTCTTTTGCACTTGAGGCCCTGGCCACCTTTGGGAAGCTAGAATGATCCCTTTGGCAATTTGTCTCAGTAACATTTCAGGGAACTTTACTGTTGCCCTTTGCCTGACCCTTAATCTGGCTGTAAGAGCAGCCAGAACTAAGTGACCAACAAGTGTTAGCTCCAATAATAATGGCCATTATTAGTGTACCATGCATACATACTCTAATGAAAACTTAAGACTCAAGACTAGTAACGGTGGTGACACCTTACCTTTACTAAACCTAACTGTTCAGCTGGTACCTCTCGGCACTTTTCCTGCATGGACTCCCTCGGCCCACACAGACAAGGACACTGTGGCCTGGAGGTCACACTGCCAACCCCCTTGACTTGCTCAGGGGTACGCAGCAACAATGTGTGGGGACGGAGACGTGAACCCAGGCATTCGGGCTCCAGGGCTCCATGCACACCCACAGCCCTATGCAGCCTCCCCAGCTCTTCTGCTCCGTCCTGCCTTTCAGCGTGGTGATGTGGAAGCATTGCCACTGGCCACTACACTCCTGAGCCCATGCCAATCAACAACCCAACACTGCTCCTGGGTTCCCGCCCTTTCACACGGGTGGGGAGGCTCAATGGATGGTGTGGTCCTGACCTGTGAAAACACCCAAGACCTATAAAACAACCAGAAAATAAATTCTAGAAAAGTGCTCCTTAGGAAGTCCATGAGAATCTAGAAACACATGGCGAGAGCAGTGCCAAAGGTCGCTTGACCATGCGTGGAACAGTGAGGCCCCCAGGACAGCCTACGGGTGGAGGATGTGTGAGGAAGCAGCCCCTTTCATGAGGGCTTCTCTGCAGCCTCCCGCAGATGAGAAAGAAGGCGGCAGTCCCTCACGGACAGACAGACCAATGGTGAAGGCGACCGGTCTTCCATAAGCAAAGAGCCAACAGCAGGAATGGACACAGTGCAGGAATAAGAGAAGGGCAGGGCTCACAGGGTCATGAGCAGGGCCGTGGGACCGCGATCCTGGCATGCAGTCCGGACTAAAGGGGGCTGAGTGGGCTTGTAACCACCAAACAGCATTTTAAGACAATCACCAGGGCCATGGGCACAGATGGACTGGGGAGACCATGGTCAGGAAAGACCCACCCAGGACATGGCTCTGTCTCAGAAGCAGCAGAAAGGCAGGAGTGAACTGCCCCTTTCAAGAGAAAGAAATGACCAAACCTGGGGACACAGACAGAGCCAGTGAGGGAAGACTCAGAGATGACTCCAGACCCTGTAAAAGGGCCCTTAACACTCTGCTTACGAGCTTCTCCAAAGGGCCCTTCCTGACACGGAGCCCTGAGTTTCTTATGCCACACCTGTTAGAGCCCAGGAGCCAGGTGTGAGCCCACTGCCCTGAGATCGGCACTGAACGCACTCACCCCACAGTGTGCAGTGTCCACACCGCCCCAGCACCCCAGCTCTGGGAACAAAGCTTGCTGACCGAGGCCTACTCCCACCATGCCTTCTGCCCGCTGCCTGTCTCTTGGGTCTCAACCCCGGGTCAGTGCTCTGCTGTGGCTCAGGCTCCAGCCTGGTGCCTGACTGATGCAGACAGGTGTGAGGTGGCTCCGTGCCAGGCATGCATCACCAGCTGGAGGTGGGCCTGGGAGTGGCCCAACCTGGACCCAGTGCAGTGGCACAAGGACTTGGGGAACACATGTCATGCCCAAAATAAATCCCAAAGGCTGGGTTTCTCATGTTTGCTATTTAGGTTTAAAAATCAAACAAAGCAATTTTCCCAACGCTGCTTGCAAGCATAAAATTGCCCTGTTCCTCATCTTCACCTCGTTCAACCGCTCCCCTCATACAAACCCTCAGCACATCCACAGATGGGCGCGAGCCTTCAGATACACAGGAAACCAGGGCTGAAAAGACAAACCTAGAGACACCATGGTGAAAGCTAGGTCTGCTTGCTCTATGACTTGAGGCAGCTTTGTGCGTTTTTTAAAAATACTTTTCATTATCATGTTAAATTTATATTTCTCCTGTTTTATTGAGGTATAATAGACAAATAAAAATTGTATGCATTTAAGGTATACAAGTGATAATTTGATATACATTCCAGTTATCACCTCACATGGTTACCTTTGTGGTATCATGAAAATACTTAAAATCTATTCTTTTAGCAAAGTTCAAGTATATAATCGAGTATTGTTAACTATGGTCACCATGCTGCACAGCAGAACTCCAGAATTCATTCATCTTATAACTGAAAGTGTTACTCTTTGACAAGTATCTCCTCTTCCCACAGTTCCCGGCGCCTCGTAACCACCTTTCTACTCTCTGCTTCTATGAATTCAGTGTTTCTAGATTCCAGATATGAATGAGATCACACAGTATTTGCCTTTCTGTGTCTGTGGCTTGTTTCACTTCGCATAACGTCCTCTAGGCTCATCCATGCCATCACAAATGGAAGGATTTCCTTCTTTTATAAGATTGAATAATATTCCATTGTTTGTGTATATGTGTGTGTGTGTGTGTGTGTGTGCATACAGCACAGCACAGGCAGCCTTTTGTTTATTTGTTTTGTTTTGTTTGAGACAGGGTGTCACTCTGTTGCCCAGGCTGGAGTGCAGTGGTGCGATCACGGCTCACTGCAGCCTCAACCTCCTGGTCTTAAGAAATCCTCCTATCTCAGCCTCTTAAGTATCTAGGACTATAGGCATGCACCACCATGCCCAGCTAATTCTTTTTTTCTTTTTTTATTTTTTGTGGAGATGGGGACTTGCTATGTTGCCCAGGCTGGTCTCAAGCTCCTGGGCTCAAGCAATCTTCCTGTCTTGACCTCCTAAAGTTCTGAGATTACAGGCATGAGCCACTGCACCCAGCCCACTGCAATTTCTTTATCCATTCATCTGGTGATGGACATCTGGGTTGCTTTCAGATCTTGGCCCTGTGAATAATGCTGAAATGAACGTGAGAGTGCACGTCTCGCCTTGAGGTTCTGATTTCACTTCAACTTAAGGCATTTTTTATCCAAACTATGGTCCTCCAAGCCTCAGTTTCACAATACTTACTTAATGAGTTCCTTTAAATTGACTCGCTTTTTATTTAAATTTGTTTCCAAATGAAATTCAATGCAACTGCCACAATTTTTCTATATGCACCACTTGACAAACAGAATGGACCATTAAATGAAAACTTTAATATAAAACATGTTTCCCAGCTTCCTCCTGAGGTTACCTTGTGGCCATCATGGCAGGCCCCCCACACTGGGTTCCCGGGCTCAGGGACACCACCAGGAATACCAGCACCCCAGTGGCACTTTCCCTTTCTTCATCTCTGGTGCCAAATCACACTCCAGCAGCCAGGACGCCAGCCCCAAGCCCCCAGCACTCCACTACCACCCACATGCTGTATCTGTCAGCACAATTGTCACCTTGAAAGCCGACATCCTTGACAATTCCTCAACCTGACAGAAATTTCCCACTTAAGTTTAGAGAGTGAAAACGTCCCACAATGACAGCCACCTTTCCCCACATTTACCGACGAGCCTATAGCACTTCCGTCACTCAACAACAATCCTCGATGCTTTGGCAGGTGACGCCAAAGGACACCAACGATCAGAAAATAAACCCGGGCCCGACAGCCCATGCTCCGCTCAGCTGACCTCACAGGTGACTCCAGGATGGAGGGCTCCGAGGTGCAGCCCAGCAGAGGCGTTCTGCCCCCAGAGAACCCAGAGAGGCTTCTGGTGACAGGACTAGAATCCTCCTCCCTCAGCCACTGGGGAGAGCAGAGTGACCCGTCGTCCCTGGGGAGCCCAGGAGGCAGCTCCTCCCTCACTCTCGGCCACTGTGCCTGCAAGCTGGGTGCCTGTGTGGGTGCTGGGGGCCAGGAAATGGGAAGAAGTCACAGGACACATATTTGATTCCAAGTTTGTGGAGCTAACCCCACAGGGTGGTTTAGGGGTCCTATTAAAATCAGAGGAGGCACATTTTAGAGTACAATATAACATGCATGGGAATTTTTAAAAAAAATAAGACTGTAAACACCTATTCCTGAGAACACCAGTGGAAGGGATGTGGGTGGGGAGGTGGGGCAGGTGGCAAAGAACTGGGAATGCACAGCTCACCCAGTCACAAAGGCACGAGAGTCCGCCCGGGGGGCTGGACCACGGGAAGCATTCCCTTGCTGCTCTCCAGGGGCTCAGGGACCCCACCTAGTAGATGACTCGGGGTGGGGCCCAGGGGACAGGCCAGGGGCTGCAGCAAAAGTTCTAGGCACATACCTGAGACCCCCCCAGGAGATTCAAGGACCCCAGAAGAGGACTTGCGGGGGGCTGGGAAATGATGGCCACACACCAGAGGAGGTTTCCTTGAGATTTCCGTGAGTGCAGAAAGGGCCCTGCCGCCTGCAGAGCTTGCAGGAGGTGGGAGAAGCAGGCAGCCGACAGCAGACTGGGCACATCTGGGGAGTCCCATGGGTGAAAGGAGGACAGGACCTGGATTTGCTGAGCTGGACACAACCATCACCCTGACCTCCTTCTCCAACCAGTACCCCCTCCCGTTGATCCTGTCAGGAGACTTGTTCCCCGGGGTCTAGAAAATGAGTATTTTGCTTTCTCCTGGGAGATGCTGGCTTTGGGTCCTAACTCTTCTGTGAAGATGCACTGTTATTCCCAGGCGTCATCGCTCTTCCTGGGATCTGCACCCTAAATTCACATCCGATTTCATGATGGAGAAAAGTGCAGTGGGTTGGAGCTTCAGCCTACACCTGTAAAGAATTGGTCAGCCTGGGGACTGGTGATCTCTGCAGCTGTGGGCTCAGCTCTGGGCTGGGCCTGGTCACTGGGAAAGGCAGGCATGTGCCTAGGTGCTGCAGAGGTCTCAAGCCCCTCCCATGAGCTTGGCACGGTGCAGAGGGCAGCCTGTGAGTGAGGCTCTGAGCCCCACTCATCACTGAGCAAGTTGGAGGAAGAGGGACCCAGGCAGAGACGAGAGGCCGCCTCCGGAAAGCCAGCCGGTGGCAACTGCAAAAGCCGACAGAGCAGTGGTTGCCAGGAATGCGCACAGCCCACAGAAGGGAAGAGTGAGGGAGGGTCACTGAAACAGCCTGAAAAAATAAAAATGGAGCCAGAAACTGCACAGAAGGGAGACAAAAGAGAGGAATCCGCAGAAACCTGGGCTCCAGGGGGTGTGGTTGCATCTTTCCACCTGGATGAAGTCGACTAAAATGAGGTCACCAAGAATGGGTCCCAGCATAGCACTGATCTCTTCAATACAGCTGATGTAAATGGCTCACACCAGCCAGATACTGCCCAACGGGGGTCTGGTTGTCAGGATGCTTTAGGGGTGTCCAGTTCACAGCAGCCCCAAATGGAATATGGGGGTTATGAAAGCAAGGGCTTCTCAGCCCATCAAGTTGTTTACGGCAGTGATAGCACCGAGTGGAAAACTGACACCCCCGGGGCCAGACTGTGTAGGTGTTGATAGTCAAAGATGGGGCACTGATTAGTTTGGGGACACAGAGGAGATGTTACCTTTAACATCAATCATATTGCATAGACTGGCTATTAACCACGTGTAGAGCACACAGGCCTTTTGCAGAAGAGAAAAAAAATTCTATTTCCCATAAATTTAAAAAGCAAGAAATTGGCCTGGCGCGGTGGCTCACGCCTATAATCCCAGCACTTTGGGAGGCCGAGGCAGGCGGATCATGAGGTCAGGAGATCAAGACCATTCTCGTTAACATGGTGAAACCCTGTCTCTACTAAAAATACAAAAAAAATTTGCCAGGCATGGTGGCGGGTGCCTATAGTCCCAGCTACTCGGGAGGCTGAGACAGGAGAATGGTGTGAACCTGAGAGGCAGAGCCTGCAGTGAGCCGAGATCGTGCCACTGCACTCCAGCCTGGGCAGAGCGAGACTCTGTCTCTAAAAAAAAAAAAAAAAGCAAGAAATTGCTGAAGTCTGGGAAAAATAGAAAAAGTACACCAGTATGTAAAGGCATTATAAGTAGATTTATGATTCACAAAGAACCGGCAAAAGAGAAGGTCCATGGCTGGATGCAGCTGATCTCAGGAACAGAGAGAGAGAAATCCAAACACGTGCGTCAACCACATGCAACCACGTGCATCAATCGACCACATGCACCAACCATGTGCATCAATGCGGCCTCCAGAAAAGAAACAACAGTGATGGTGCTCGAGGGGACGGTGGACAGAGGGAAAAGGGGCCTCCCAGGACTAAGTGGAAAGCTTCCGCAGACCTGTCCTCTTCACCCCAGCCTTGTCATGTGAGTTATGTGGGCATAGTTTCAATGTCATGAGTCACTACCTCTGATCAATAAACCATTCTGTTTCTTTAAAGCAGCTATATTTGAGACAAACAGCCTCTATCTGCCTAGGAACACAAACCTGAACAAATTAAGCCCCAGTGGCGCTGCCCTTTGGATGTAGACCCCTGTTCACATGACTCCAGATGTCAAACTGCCAAGCAATGGACACATTGGTCTTTGGCAAACAGGTGACTGAAAAGCTCAAAAACTGCAAGTCTTAAACTCCATTGTTCAATGGGCTGCTGACCCACAGCAGGTGCCCTTCTGCACTGTGAGGCTCAACCACAGAATCTGACATACGTCACCTCATTTGGTATGTTGGGGACAACAACTTTAAATCCAGGAAAACTCTTGTTACTGTACACATGTCAAAGCTTAGTTTGTCAAACCGAGACAGCAGATACACTCCCAATTCCATAAAGACTACATTTTTTAAATTAATTTTTAAAACCCAGATTTCTAGCATTGGAAGTTTTCCCCCTGCTGTAGTCCACAACACAAATTCAGCCACAGAAGGCACAAGAGGGCTGCTGCTCAGGATACAAGAGGGTTGTCTTTCTATTAGGAGTGTGACTGTGTAAGAGCATTCACCTTTCATACTGCACATGTTTAGACTACAAACTTGGTCCACACAATGACTGCTAGTGACAAAATTAACCCATGGGCATCATGAACTTAGTAAAAAAAAAAAGGTTAGTCTCATTGGCTATCTTTGTTAAGGCGACATTAATTTAGCACAATCTACATTCTTGATGCTCTGCACGCATTATCTCATGCAAACACATCTGGTTTTAATTACCTTTGGCTGTGCTTGGGAAGAGAAAATAGGATGCAATTTTTAAGTTACTAACTGGATTTGGGATATAATTATAAAGAGTTAAGGAATCCAGTGGCTTATCCATAAAAGAGTAAAGATGTGGATACATTTTGATAAATAAAATAAGCTGCATAATTAAATCCACAGATACCACCCATGACTCCATGTCCCCTGGCATCACCAGGCTGTGGCCCCTTGTCTTCATGTCTCTTATTACCACATGTCAAGAGATACCTATTGGCTATTTGTTTACAGTGTCCTCTGAATGTCAGTTGCTGAAAGGCCTGGATCACTTCTGGTTTTGTGACCAATGTACATTCCAGTGCCTAACACAGTGTTTGCAACAGGGTGGGCAGTCAATACGTATGTGTGGACTGAATTATTAACATCACTCGCTCTGGGCCAGACTTCGAGAGCGGCACTCACACAGGGCCATGGTGACAGCTCCACAGCCCCAGCACCTGGGCCACCATTCACTCTGTGTGTTCCCTACAGCTGCAGTCTGCAGGCAGGGTGTGCAGACCCAGAGGAAGAGTGACCCACTTCCTCGCTGCAGATGAAGCGGAAGACTAGAATGAACCACCAGCAGCAGGCTGCCCAGGGGCTGCCCTGACCCCTGTCTAAAAAACCCAGCTCAATACATTACATGAAGTCCAGAACATTACTCAAAATTTGCTTGCCACTTTGCCAGCAAATGCAGCACCAAGCTAATTTTTAAAACAGCCTTGAAGTCCCAGCAACAACAGCAACTGTCCATTCTTTTACACCTAAACTCCCAAGCCTTTGTTTTTCCCACATGCAAAACTGAAGCCCCACTACTTTCTCCCTACATATTTTTTAGAAATTTCTATCTGAGAGGCCAGGCGAAGTGGCTCACACCTGTACTCCCAGCACTTTGGGAGGCCAAGGTGGGCGGATCACGAGGTCAGGAGTTCGAGACCAGCCTGGCCAATATGGTGAAACCCCGTCTCTACTAAAAATATAAAAAAATTAGCCAGGCATTAGCCAGGCAAGGTGGCGCTCGCCTGTAGTCCCAGCCACTTGGAAGGCTGAGGCAGAAGAACAGCTTGAACCCGGGGGGCAGAGGTAGCAGTGAGTCGAGATCGTGCCACTGCACTCCAGCTAGGGTAACAGAGTGAGACTCGGTCTCAAAAAAAAAAAAAGAAAAGCAATTTTGATCTGAGAAATAAACGTATGTGTCTGCCACTGCATTTATGTGCAAAGGCACTCTACACAGGCAACACCTCCAGAAGACGGCCTGGCCTGAGGTTTTTTTTTTTTTTTTTTTTGAGACGGCGTCTGGCTCTTTCACCCAGGCTGGAGTGCAGTGGCGCGACCTCGGCTCACTGCAGGCTCCGCCCCCCGGGGTTCACGCCATTCTTCTGCCTCAGCCTCCCGCGTAGCTGGGACTACAGGCGCCCGCCACCTCGCCCGGCTAATTTTTTCTATTTTTAGTAAAGACGGGGTTTCACCATGTTAGCCAGGATGGTCTCGATCTCCTGACCTCGTGATCCGCCCACCTCGGCCTCCCAAAGTGCTGGGATTACAGGCGTGAGCCACCGCGCCCGGCCTGGCCTGAGATTTAACTGGCCCAGCCCCGGGAGTACTTTCCTCAACCCACATGGGTGAGCACTCCAAGTGTTTGGTAATCATCTGAAGAATTCCTTGGCCCTTCAAATCAAACAAGCAACAGTGGCAGGCAAAGCTTGGAGGATTAACTGATTAGTCTTTGAACGCAAATACAATGGCTGATCAGGGCAGGTGGTGTCTAACGAGATTAGTTAACCTGCAACCATTTACTGAAATGTGCCTAAGCCTCCCTCATCTTTCTTCTTTCTCTCCAGTATCTCTGGGTTCATCCTAGAGCAACAAATGGAATGCAGTCACCCATGAATGTGTCTTAGATCCTAAGTGATAAATTGAAATAATTCTCACCTAAGGTGGTGTGCTTTGATGGCCAACAAAAAATCAAAAGAAGCTTCAGAAAACATGCTGGGCACTCCTAACCTCCATCGTTCTAGCCGCAGCAGCAAGTTCTCGTCTCCTAAGCATGTGGTACTTCCAGAGCATCTGCTCAAGAACCAGCAACCGGCAGACACCTTTTCTGAAAAGTGCTGCCCGCAACACCAAGCTGCTCTCAGAAAGCCTCCAGCTGTGGGATGGACCCGCCTCACCATCTTCACTCCCCACCATGACATCAGAAAGATTCAGAAAGCAGAAGTGCAAAGTCTTCATTTGGCAAATCTAGACTATGGAAGAAGAAACGAAAAGAGGTGAGAACCCACTGCCAACTCACTAAGCCCCAAATCACACCGATGCCACTTTCCTCATTAGAAATTCCTGCCAGGTAAACAGAGAATAAAAAGATATAGACACATGTTTTCCTCTGCAGCATATCTGGTCACCTAACTAAATGGAAAAAAAATTACATTTCATTATAAATAGAGACCAATGCCATCGCTGTCCCTGGAGCCCCCAGTGCCCACTGTAGTGTCTGGTACACAACAGGTACTTAAATATGTGTGCAGTGAAGCCAGAGAGAGAAAAGCATCAGCGTCCCATTCCTTGAACCAGGGTAAAGACGGCTCCCTGCGAACTCCCCGATTCTCCGGTGAGGTCTTGCTCTCAGTGAGCCCGGCTGCAGCACATTTAGAGGTGCCCCGGTGCAAGCATGCTTTTAAATTCTCTCATGCCTCCTCCTGACCCGAATTCCTGTGGTCAATCCTAATTCATTTAAACTCACATAAATTCATGTGAGCCTTATGCACATATTCCATTAAGTGGAAATGCAAATACCATCATATCTTCATGTTTGCATCAGTTAACAATGTAAACACGGTGCTACCCAAGAGAGCAGCGACTCTTCTCGGGCCTCCTTCAGGTCTCCCAAAGGAGAGCTGCAGCTCTAAATGCCCTCCAAGGATGTGCAGAGCCATCATGGGCCAGGGGAGCCTAAAGAAAGCAGAATCCAAATCGTGCTGCAACTTTATACACTTATTCATTCCAACTTCACTCAATGGGAAAAGGGAGGCTCACATTACGGGGTGCCTGCATGATCTGTAAACCATTCATTGTTGCCAATACCTTCAGCTCGACACCCTGTTCTTTTAAAGTTAATTAAAATTCCAATAGGATACCCATCAAGCATGCATTTCACATTCATCAAATCTGAAGATCTCCCAAGCAAGGCAAATCTGATCAAAATTGACCTTGGCCTCTTCAAGTGGTGCTATCAAGAGCATTCCCCCCAGCAAATGCTTGCTGATGTGTGTGGTTTTTTTTTTTTAAATGCACCTCATAAAAGATCATGTTAACTGCAAAAGATAGAGATTAAATACAGATTGAACGGAAATGCACACTAGAAACAACTGCAAAACTGAGCCCCGAATTTGTCATGCTCCAGCAAGCAGGCAGGCTCTCAAAAGCCAGGAGGAAGAAACAATTGGATAGAATTCTGCTCAGCTCCATCACAGCAAGTAGCCTGATTCTAGGCAGCTGTAGACAAGCTATTGTGTCCTACGGATGACAGAGGTGGGCTCATTTTCAGGATAGCCTGCCAACAGGCTGGATCAGCAGCTGAGCAGGCTTATTCTCCCCTGCTGTTTTTTTAAAGCAGATTATGGCTTAGACATTTTTTCCCTTTTAATGAAGTTTGTAAGAATCAGGAACACTGCCTCTGATAATAAAGATAAACTTGGAGCAAATTTAAAAAGGAAACCAACAGACGCAAGCAACTACTCAGCATAGATGGCCAGTAATGCTTGACAATCCAGTTTCCACAACATGGACTGACTGAATCTAGAGGCAAGGCATGATATCAGACTCACGACACACACACATACACCCCCCACCCATGCACATCCACATCCACATCCACACAGGTACATGCACACACCCTTAACTTAGAATACTAAATACCACAAATCCACTATCAGCAAAGCAGGCACTCTGAGGTGTGCCTCACGCATGATAAGAGACTTGAAGATTTTCGTATTAGGAATAGGCACTGAAAAGACAGCCAATCATGTGTGCCAGGCACTGCACATACCTTATCCTATTTATCCAAAGAAGCAGATAACATCCCTAATTCACTGATAAGAAGTCTCAGGAAAGCTAGCCCATTTGCCCCGGGGCACATGGTGAGGAAGTGTGGAAGCCAGGATTAAAACCACCTTCAGTGGGATTCCCACCACCCCTTCCCCTCCCTTCCACATGTCCTGGGGGAGGTGGCAGGCCACCAGCTCAGGAGAAAAGGCAGTCCTGTGTGCGGGCTTCAGACACCAGCATGGGAGGCAACACTGTCCCCAGGGGTGTGACAGGAAACATGGGGTTGGGGCTGGGTCACCGTTTGCTCACCGACTTGGAGACCAAGTACAAGGGGAAGAAACCCTACTGTCTCCACTACTGGGTGTTGTCATGGGACTGTGACACCTGAAGCCATGGCCTCTATTTGAGACCTACTGGGTAGGGATGAGAATGAAGCCAACACAGGAGCAGAGCAGAAGGGCAGACCAAGTATGGATCAGTGAGGAGAGGGCAGAGCTGCTGGGTTAGCCAGCTCGGCCACTCAGACTAATGTCCTGTTCATGTCACTTACATATTAATAGAGCTGCCTGGCACCTGAGGCCAAAGCCACAACAGATTTGATGCTGTTTCCTGTGGGCCACACTGCTCTGTGCACTCTGTGGGTTTACAAGACAGCAGCCTTGCATAGAAGAGCATCTGCAGCCGTGAGGCACAGTGAATGGAAGGGGTGGCCGCTGCTTATGTTTAGAATCTTGCTACCAACAAGCTGAGCCTGTGGTAGAGTAAGAGGACTCTTCTAACCAAGGCCAAAGTTAATCTTCCAAGAAACACCCTTATTAACTGCATGCCGCTCAGCAAGGAAATTCTGGAGCCTTAATTTCCCTACCTATGTAACTAGCAACCTCACCAAGTTGCAGTAAGGACCAGATGAGCCACACTTAAACACCACCCAACCCTTAGCCCACAGCAGAGGCTTCATTCACACCTGGTCCCACTGGGTGCTCAATAAATAATAATTTAGATTATTCATTCGCTAGCTACAAACTGCTGTTTCCACACTCAGGGGCCTTCTGAACAGGATTTCACTGTAACTCAGCTGTCGTATCAACCACTTGTCTGCTCTCTTGTGAGCTGTCTGGTTTTTGGTGAGGGCCCCAAGTGCTAGCCTTTTCCTCTGGAGTCCTTATTACATCCAAGACCGAACCACGACAACACCCCAACCATCCAGCTAAACTGGCCAGAAGGGCGGAGGAACAGAATCCTAACTCAATCACTTCCTAGCTCTCTGACTTGCCCAAATATCAATCTCTCTGGGCCTCAAAATAATAATTATACCAGCCACTTGGCAGGATTATTGTGAACTTTCCATAAGGTGATCTATGTCAAAGTGCCCAGCATACAGCAGGCACTCAGTAAATATTCAACAGAAAATCTCGGGTATATAAGCAGTTCAACTGTCGAGAACCAAAGAACACGGTAACTAGCTTCCAGATACCATAGACACCCTCTATCCTGGCCTCCACTAGCTGACCAGCTGGACTAACCAACATTCTACGTCCTCTGTAACACAGCCAAAGTCACCCACACCCACCGGAGACTACAACCTGGCAAGGCTGGGCCAGCCACTCCTGCCCGGGGAAGCCTGTGCTTATCAGGGATCTGTTGTCCTTATTCCCAACTATGCTAATACAAGTTAGACTCATAATGCTAAATATGCACCATAATTCAATAGTCTGTAACAGGGGAAGAAGTTTGAGTGCAAAAAAAAAAAAAAAAAAAGCCCCTTGGGAAATCAAGATGACCATGTAGGAAAGATTCAAACACTGATAAAATGGTCAAACCAGGTATAACTGAGAACATCTAACATTAGTGTAGAGGTCCTATTTAAAATCTAAAAGATGCTCTATTCAGAATCCTTTGAAAATCTTAGTCTTCACTCTATTTGAAAGAAACAAATAGAAAATCATAAAAGGTGACTGTGTTCAGCTAAAAAGACAAACTGGAACTCAAAGAAAGGTCCTCAGCTCTGTACTCAAAAAATGGTGGAAGAATCATACATGTGTGTGCTTATAAAATAAAATATTTAACATATATAATTTTATGATTCTCCAACTTAAATTATTTTCTCCATTAAGTCCCAGTCACATTGTCAAAGAGACACAGAAGAGATTTTCAAACGGATCCAACGTGAACATATACCATTGTACCTCAAGATACAAAATACAGATAAACTTATTAGGCTGTAATGCCTACTTTTATATCAAAGGCACTGCCTAAGCTTTCTAGAGTTCTTTAATTTGTGACAATGTCCTTCCTTGTAACCCTCACAGAATTCTGGTGTGACACCAGCCAGTGCCCACAGGTACCTTCTGAGAGCTGGGCAGACAGCTTGCATCCACTCACTACCTCTCCTACTGTCAGCTCCATCCAGAAAGCCCAAGCCAGTCTTGTTTACCTATAATAGTGCCTAGCAGAGTCTACGTGAACTGCAGAAGATGCTCTGTATAGGCTCAAATATAAGCCAAGGATTTAAAAAATTTTCAAAAAAAAATTGGAATTGTCTGATATTCAAGTCCTTATTAGATCACTTACATTAAAAAGCATGCTTTGAATTACTCAATGTGGAACCACAAAACTCTTTTAGCAAGACTCTCACTGCACTGAAACAATTTGATTGATGCTAGCTTGGGATGTTAAAGGGATTTTCTTGCAAAACAGTGAAAACAAAACAATAAACAAACAAGTTAGCCTGAGAAATTTAGCATACGTTAGCAAGTGCAAGGGTTAGATAGCACCATTAAAACGGGACTGTTTAAAGGTCACTTCAAGAAGTAACACATATGAACACACTTTAAGAAGCAACACACATATAGTATTTGCCAACAGGCAAATAAAAAGACCAACTCCTGATCTTAGGCTATGGGTACTCGTCACTGGGTATATGATTCCCAGGGGCAGCATCGTTGACTGACTCCACAAAAGCGCTTTATCTCAAATGGCTCAGGTGAGAGCAGAGCTGAGAGGTTCTGCTAACCACGTCAGGGGACTCCAAGTACTCCGGTGATCACCAAAACCGATGAAAAAGACACAGGTAAAGAGTTCAGGAAAACACTGTTTTGTGCCCTGCCAGTGAAACCAAATAGAAATTAAAACTTTTTTTTAAATAATGCTGTTAAAATGTCTAACTGTAACAAAATTAATAAAGTAAACAAGCTATGCAAATACTTACTTATATACCTAAAAAGTATACATACCCTAATTGGCCCAAAAGAAGATGTGAGGAGCTTCTAATTGGGAAATGACGGGACTATAATATTTATGGTTACCTGCTGTCATGGCATATTAGTTAAATAAGTGCTCCTCTATTAAACAACATGCAACAACATCCAGCATTCAACTTTCCTGGCAGGAGTCAAGCAATTCCAATGGACAGTAAAGTACCAAAAGTAATTTTCAGCTGAAATCTTTGTCAACCAAATGTACAGGGTTGCTCAATGCCTGATATGCTATTACAATCCTTCCCACTCCCAAAGCATGTGCTGGACCTAATGCTATTATCCCAGCATGGTAGCATAGTGCTAGTGTAGTGTGAATACACCATGCAGGACTCCTGCTTATTAGTTAAATAAGTGCTCGTCTATTAAACAACGTCCAGAAACATCCCGAAAACACAAAAGGTCATGAACATGACTATGCACCCATAAAGAAAGTCAACCAAGGGTCTCAAAATATGGTGAGTAAAACATCAATTTCCTGCTACTACTAAATGTCACTACTAAAAAGTTCCAAGCTTCAGCCCCTTTGACAAGTTCTGAAAGGTACCACAAATGCCACAGAATTCCCAAAGTGGCATCAAAGCTTCAGCCTGTCACATTTCAGAGGTTACCTCCTAACCTCCTGGTCAAACAGAAAGTCCCCCAAGATAAACTGGGAGGACACCTGTAAACAGATGGTCATCAGAATGTCCCAGCGTTTTACTAGAAGCGGGGCTCCCAATATCATATAATTTATCAGAACAGAAGAAGGTAACCCGCTTATTCTTCAAATAAAGATATTTAATTATAAATACCTTAGATCGGCCGGGTGCGGTGGCTCACGCCTGTAATCCCAGCACTTTGGGAGGCCGAGGCGGGCGGATCACGAGGTCAGGAGATCGAGACCATCCTGGCTAACATGGTGAAACCCCGTCTCTACTAAAAATACAAAAAATTAGCCGGGCATGGTGGCGGGTGCCTGTAGTCGCAGCTACTCGGGAGGCTGAGGCAGAAGAATGGCGTGAACCCGGGAGGTGGAGGTTGCAGTGAGCTGAGACTGCGCCACTGCACTTCAGTCTGGGCGACAGAGCGAGACTTTGTCTCAAAAATAAATAAATAAATAAATAAATAAATAAAATAAATAAGTACCTCAGATCAAAAACAGCAAGGCCAGGAAGGAAACGTTTGAGAATTTCTAACGCAAGCATTTAGCTGGATTTAATCACAATTAAAACCAAAGAAAAAAATTCCCCTTCAGCAGTGCCCCCCAAGTGACCCCCAGTGACTATCCTTGACTGTCCCCATTCTTCCTGATCCATAGAAAAAAAAGCCCATTGCAGCAAAGTATGGCATTTAACTCAAGCTCAATATCCAAGGGTTTAAGTTCCTAACCTTACCTTAGAGATGTGCAGTACTGCCTAATCCAGGTGCTAGAATGTTCCCAGCATTTCAGGATTACACATAGTGGAAGCACTAGGCATCACCAACTAACTCCTTAAACGGTCAAAAGTAGAGGAATAAAGTTTTGTTTCTAAAGCAAGTGATTATTCCAATAGACGATGTATTTTTTAACATTTAAGTGCTTTTCTCCATTTAAAGAAATTAACAAAACCCGGGTCCTTTTTCTTCTCACTTAAGCCAGCATCCCATGCTCTCTCTCCTGGTAACAGTTCACAAGGTGGCAAGGGTGTGTAATAACAAGCTGTAAGAAGCTTTTAAAACCAAATCATTGAAGCCATCCAGAGAAAATCTTTCGTCTAAAACAGAAGCAGTGAAGGCCCTAAAATGCGGCTGTACCAAAAATAATAATAAAAATAAATGACCCCCGTGGGAATGCAACCCTGCCTGGGAGCCCAGGAGAAGACCTTGGCTTCTGGTTAGACACTGCCAAGTCCAAAAGGGCTGGGTCAAAAGGCTCCTGGGGCCTTCAGATTAACTCGTTCCAGACTCCTAGAAGCATTCTTCCAAACCCCAGTCCCACTCTGCCTTCTGCCCTCCCCTCCTTAGCCAGACCGCAGGCAGGAGGCCCGCGGGCTTCCCAGTGCAGCCATCAGAGCCCCGTCAGAAACGTTAAGCGCTGACTTTTCTCCAGGCAGTCCCAGGGTGTGCAGAGGGACTGTCTGGACACCCAGAGGAAGAAGGTCCCCGTTTCTAGGGAGATGCAAGGGCGATGCTAAGTTTAAGAGGCAGGGTAACAAGTCCGGCCAAGGAATTGGGGGTGAGCGACGGGACAGGAAGACGTGCCCACTCCACAGGAGGACTGGACACACGTGAACAAGCGGCGAGCTGCCCTGGGGCCGGATGCCGCCACCGAGCAAGCGAAGTTGAAGGAAGAGCAACAGCGGAGTGGACCAACGCGGGACCACCCTTGGTCTCCTCCGCACCTCATCATTGCCCCCCACGCCCAAGCACCCACCCACACACTCCCACGTGCCGTGGCCACTTCCGCCGAGACAGATACCCACCTTTGCCACCGGCGCGCTCCTGCTGGTCGCCAGCTCCCGCAGACTGCCGACGGTGCTGCCCGCAGCTGCGGAGAGGAAAACCGGGGAACCCGGAATGCTGCCTGCCGCGCCGCCCCCGCCGCCCGCGAGCGTAGGGGCCGCACTCTGGCCTGGGACAGGACGCGCGGGCGGGCTGCCGCCGGGGCTGGTGCCCGCGCGGGGCCGCTGACGGATGCCGTCCAGCAGGCGCACCAGCAAGATGTTGGCGGGCAGCTCGTCCACGCCGCAGCCCACTAGGATGCGGCACTCGGGGCAGCGCAGCTCGTGGCGCGAGCACACGATGCTCTCCAGGCAGCGGCGGCAGAAAGTGTGTTGGCATGGCAGCACCTTGGCCGTGGTGTCCAGGCGCTCCAGACACACGGAGCACTCCAGCAGGTCCAGCAGCGACGACTCGTCCATGTCCTCGCCCGCACCCGCGGCGGTGGCCGCCGCCCGCCGCCGCCGTCGCTCGCCTGGCCTGTCCTCGTCGCCCTCGCTCTGCGCAGCAGCGGCGGCCGCCTTGGATGCGCACAGCCAGGACGCTCCGAGCAGCATGGGGGAGGCGCCCGCAGCGGTCTCGCGCGGCTGCCTAGGTCCCGGGGCCGGCGTGGAGCCCGCCACCGGCAGCCAGCATCAGGACTGGGGAGCCGGGCTCCGCCGTGACTTTCTTCACCCCGGCTGATGGCCCGATGCTAGGGCCGTAGCGGTGCGAAGTGGCTCACCGAGCGGCCTGCGTGGCGGGGACCGGAGTTCCGCGCGCAGCGAGCTAACTCCCGGCCAGCCGAGCCCGCCCAGTCCTGAGCGCAGCGCCTGCGGCTGCCGGCTACACCTGTCCCGCCGCGCGTCCGCCCCGCGCGGCGGACCGGGGGTGCTGCCGGGCACTAAGCTCAACGGGTTCTGTGCTGCAAGCGGCGGCTCGCGCCTGAGAGACCAGCGGCAGGAAGTGCGGGCAGCGGCCGGCCAGGTCCCCGGGGAGGCCGGGGCGCAGTGTGCACGCTCCCCCGCGCAGCTGGCGAGCCGCACGGCCCCCGCGGCACCTCCATGCGCCCCTGGCCTGCTCGCGAGTCGCTGTCCTCTAGAGGGTTCAGCAAGACAGTTCCTCTTCCTCGGCCGCGAGCACGTGCGCGGGGGTGCGCGCGGAGGTCACGGTCACTGCGGGGCGCAGGGAAGGAGGCGCCGCGCCTGCAGGACCTCCCTTCGCCTGGACGCAAGCCGGCGATTAGCCTGGTCCCCTAGGGCATCGCCAGGGCTCCGGGGAACCTCTCCTGCGCAGGCTTGGCCCTGCCTCCTCCAAGCGTCCGAGTCTTTTTCGGCTTTTCGTGAGCCTCAGAGAGGGACGTTTCCTGCCAACGCTGCTGCGAAGGAAAGTTTGGGTGGCGTTATCCCGACTGCCTTCCTCGCCAGCGCCGGCGAGCAGCTTGGGGACACAGCCGACGCCCGGGCATCCTCCTCGACGACTCCCCGGAGCGCTCCCAGTTCAGACTTCTTTCTGAGCGGCGCGCAGAAGTGACAGCCCCGGAGCTTCGTTCCGGTGTGGGTGTGGGGATGCCCCTCAAGGCAGGAGGGGAAGGCGCTCCACTTGAAGGGGGTACCCCGGGCCCGCGCCGACTCCTCCCGGCGCAGCCTTGGCTCGCCGGAGTCGCAGGTCGGAGGCGGGCGCCGCTGCCCGCCGACCAGCACCCTGGCGCCAAGGGCCTGGCTCCGCGCCTCACCCTTGGCTGCGCTGTGCGAGGGGCTCTAGCGCCCGCTGCGGCGCAGTCTCGTGAACCCCGCTCCAATTTTTTCCTACGGAGGCGCAGAGAGTGAATTCGCGCTCTCCCTCCCGACGCCCCGGCTTCTGGGAGCGTCAGAGCAACGGAAGTACGTACAGGAGGACGGAGAGCAGCAGGGAAGTTTGGCGGTGGGCTGGGGTCGGCGGCGAAGATTCCCTGCCGTGCGCTGCCCCCTCGTGGCCGCTTTGCGTTCCCGTCGGGAAGGGCTGGGTTCCCGTCCAAGGGCCCAGCACAAACTAGGACTGGCGGGCGCTGCACAGCGAGTTCAGCCACGGCTAACATCAGAAGAGTCGTGGAGGGGCAGGGCGCGGTGGCTCACGCCTGTAATTCCAGCACTTTGGGAGGCCGAGGAGGGTGGATCACGAGGTCAGGAGATCGAGACCATCCTGGCTAACACGGTGAAACCCCGTGTCTACTGAAAATACAAAAAAAAATTAGCTGGGCGTGGTGGCGGGTGCCTGTAGTCCCAGCTACTAGGGAGGCTGAGGCAGGAGAATGGCGTGAACCCGGGAGGCGGAGCTTGCAGTGAGCCGAGATTGCGCCACTGCACTCCGGCCTGGGCGACAGAGCGAGACTCCGTCTCAAAAAAAAAAAAAAAGGGAAGAGTCGTGGAGGGCCCGCTTATCGGCCAGCTTGTCCTTGTGGTTTGTGAAGTTGTATGATCTTTCTATTATTATTCAGGAAAAAAGTAGTATTTGTTGAGGCTAAATGGCCAAGAGCTTGCTATATATTATTTAATCCTCTAAAAAGCTCTGTGAGATAATTATTTTATTTATTTATATTTACTTACATAGCTTTAGACAGGATCTCGTTGTCAGGCAGGCTAGAGTGTAGGGTGCGATCACGGCTCACTGCAGCCTCAAACGCTTGGGCTCAAGTCATCCTTTCACCTCAGCCTCCTGAATAGTTGAAACTACAGGCACGCCACCATGCCTGGCTGAATTTTTAATTCAAATTTTTTGTAGCTATGGGGTCTCCTTATGTTGCCTAGGCTAGTCAAACTCCTGGGCTCAAGAGATCCTCCAACCTCATCCTCACAAAGTGCCGGGAGTACAGGTGCCAGCCACTGTGCCCAACCTGTGATAATTATTTTAAACTCATTTTACAAATGAGGAAAGTGATATTCATACTTGTAAAGCCATTGGGGCTGAATTTTCATTTTTGCATCCCCAGAACTAACACATAAAGTTTACATGCCATTAGAATGTAAGCTCTCTGTAAGCTACAGATCTTTTCCACTGTAATATCCTTAGTGCCTAGGGCAGTGCCTAGCGTATAGTAGGTGCTCAATCAATATTTGTAGAATGAATGAAAGGATGCCTCTCTCTTTTGCTCTCTCTCTCCCTCTCATCACCTACTGGTGATTTGAAGGCACATCTTAGTATCTCAATTACACATATCCTGTGCTTATATCAGGATGCTAGTCCCTGGAAACTTTGCTTCTAATAGCAGCAGGTGGCTTTCCTAACCTGGATGTCTCTCAGCAGTGTGGATTTCCATCTGTGTGATTTACATCAGCGCCAATAACAGGGTGAGATGGAAAGCATCCCAGAGCTGCCTGGCTTCTCTTGAGGGCCAAAGGAAGGGCACACACCTCGCAGTGCATGGAAACATATTCACATGAGCCACCTTTCACTCTTACCCTTGCTCAGGAACAAGGGGAATTTTTAGAGGACCCAGGATGCTTGATCCAAGAGCAGATGGTAGACACAGCATGCAAGGGGGAGCATAAAGAGGGGACCCATCAGGCACTGGGAGGGCTTACAGAGAGCAAGGACTGCCTGTGATGACATGCCCTGGTGCTTTTGGTTGCAAGCAACAGAAACCAACTCTAGGTAGATTTTAATGGGAGCAGAATATACACTAATAATAAGAGACATCTCATAGGATCCCAGGCTAAGAGCTGGGCCAGATTTGCACAGATAGAGCCCGCAGTGTGTGTTGCTGTCCCTGTCTCTAGTTGATGACTCAACCCTTCACTTTCTTACACCAGCTGCCTCTGCTTCCCAACCCACATGACAGAAAACGTGGTCAAAGTTCCATGAGCCTTTCTTCCAACAACATCAGCCACTCCTGGAAGTCCCAAAACTCTATCACTAGCATGGACCAGTGGTCACTCTTTGGACCTGTGTGCCTTGGCCACAGGAGCAGGATCATCTGAAACCTGGAAGCACTCTCTGTAGTCACACAGGAGAAGTGAGAATTTCCAGAAGAATTGCTATGCTGGGCAGTCAGAACCACAGATGCCCGTGCCAGAAGCTCACCGCCACATCTCTGCCCTCAGTACATATTTATCTTGCACGACCCAAGACAGACAAGAGCAAGAGAGAGCCACTGAAGCCCACCTTTCCCAGCTTTCTTCTGCCTCCACTTTACCCCTTTTGCCCCTGCCATAACCAGCACCCACAGGACACACAGACTATGCACCCAGATGTCCACAGTGACTGGGCAGGGCATGAGATTAAAGAAGCAGGGTCAACCCCAGGCAATAGGGCCTGGTGGGGACTGCAGTGAGCTTTGTCTGCACCCTTCAGAGGAAGTAGCTGCTGCCCAGCTCCAGCCCTGGGGGAATGAAGACCAAATGTTGCTAGATCTTCATACCTTTCAAGAGAAGTTGGAAGTGCTGCTTTTTACCTGACATCTCCTAATGTTCAACAGCTGGCAACCGATTCAGTTCTCAAAAACCACCATATTAGCCAAACAAAATAAATGTGTGGTCAAATTGGCCCACAGACCGCCAGTTTGCAACTTCTGGTTGAAGTAGCCAAGTACACTATGCTACAGTGTGAGGGAATTTAAGGGTGTGAACTAAATAGTTGAAGTATTACAAATACAGTCTTATGTTACTCGGTTAAATTTGCACATGTTCAATAAGCCAATTATATAAGTACATAATTGAGAAGACCTGGCTTTACAGCCATTCCTAAAAAGATCTGGGGATTTCAGTTGACCACAAGCATCGTATGAGCCAACATGAGTCATCTATGTAGTATGGCTGACTAGAGAAGTAATGAAATCTTCAGATGCCTTCATGAAAGTTAAGGTGGGGGGCGGTCAGGGTTTGGAAAAAAAAATCCCATTGTACCTCAAACTTGCAAGATTACTTCCAGTTCTGGGTACCAAAAATTAATGACAATGTGGTAAGGGATCCGGAGGCCTCATCCATGAGTTTCAATTGAAGGAACACAGGGCGTCTGTCCAAAGGAGAAAAAGCTCAGAGGAAACAGGACTGGACAGCTGTATGTCAGGTTTTTGGCTGCCCAAAATTTGAACTTCTTTTTAGATTTCGAAAATGCTCCACGTGGTGATAGATAATTCTAACCCCCACCCAACTCTGCTAAGGTGTGGGAATGTGACAGGCTCCACCAGTCAAAAGCTGCCCCTCCCCCACCACACTCTGAGAGGTGGAGGGATGAGGGCAGAGGAAGCACTGAGAGTTCAGCCGCTGTGGGGCAGGTGGCCGGCAGCAGCAGTGCCTGCAGCCTGTAGCATCTCAGAGTAGGGGCACGCCTTGGCAACAGGCCAACTCCTGACATGACTGCCTGGTGAGCCTGGGCTGTAGCCTCCACTGCTTTCCTGGCCTTGCTGTTGATCCTATGGATTTCCCAATTTCATTTCCTTAGTTTCTTTTTCGTTAAATCAACCAGAGTCCATTTTTGTTGTTTTCAACTGGGAACCCAAATTGATACACATTATTTATGATCAACGAAGCCCCTCTATACGAGACAATCATCACTGCATTGAACAGCAGCTATAGTTGCAGAACCCGGGAGGATCTCCACCAGGCATTGCACCGTGTGGGGTTGAGGAAGGTTTAGTCAGGCAACCCTAAATGTGCTCATTTGGGGCAAGAAGAAATCTGATACAGGGAGACACAAGATTGGAAGTTACTGGTTAAAAACTAACACAGGATGGCAACAAAGCAAATCCACTTAATGCCACTGAACTGTACACTTTAAAATGGGTAAAATGGTCACTTTTATGTTATGCATTTTCCCACAATTTTAAAAATAAAACTGCAGCCGGGCACAGTGGCTCATGCCTGTAATCCCAGGACTTTGGGAGGCTGAGGCGGGCGGATCACCTGAGGTCAAGGATTCGAGACCAGCCTGGCCAACATAGTGAAACCCTGTCTTTACTAAAAATAAAAAAAATTAGCCCGGGCACGGTGGCTCACGCCTGTAATCCCAGAACTCCGGGAGGCCGAGGCGGGCGGATCACCTGAGGTCAGGAGTTCGAGACCAGCCTGACTAACATGGTGAAACCCTGTCTCTACTAAAATACAAAAATTTGCCGGACGTGGTGGTGGGCACCTGTAACCTCAGCTACTTGGGAGGCTGAGGCAGGAGAATCGCTTGAACCCAGGAGGTGGAGGTTGCAATGAGCCGAGATTGTGCCATTGCACTCCAGCCTGGACAACAAGAGCGAGACTCTGTCTCAAAAAAAAAAAAATTAAATAGATGTGGTGGCATGTGCCTTTAATCCCAGCTACTCGGGAGACTGAGCATGAGACTCGCTTGAACCTGGGAGGTGAAGGCTGCAGCATGTTGAGATTGCGTCACTGCACTGTAGCCTGGGCGACAGAGCTAGACTGTCTCAAAAAATAAATAAATAAATAAAACTGAAAAGAAAATAACACAGGAGTAGAGAGTCCAGTGCTAAGAACCTTGGTTTCAGTTATGTCTATGGGAGTTCATTCAACAACCTATAAACTGAGCACCAACTGTATACCAGCAAGGTCCTAGCCCTTCCCTTGAAGCACTGGCATTCTAGAAGGGCAGGATGGAACTGTCCAAAACAGGTGCAGCCATGGGGGAGAACTGGCAGCCAGCCACAGCACCATGCTGTCCGTCCTGGTGAACTCGTTCTTCCACCACCCAGGCCTATGAGGCAAGTATTAATGTGGTACCTCCATTTCACAGGTGAGGAAATTGAGGCAGAGAGGGAATATGTAACCAATCCAATGTCACATTGCTACTGAGTGGAATAGTCAAGACTTGCATCCAAAGTGGGGGACTTGAATCTATATTTTACATCCACCCAAACCCTGGAGCTCATGAATAAGACCAGAGCTAAAAATACAGACTTGAATTCATCCGCATATAGGCAGTAGGAAGACCCAGGGCAGCAAATGCTTTCATCCATGGAGGAGAGAGAAAGGCATGCTTGGGGCAAAGCCCCAGGGAGCACTGTGCTTCAGGGGAAGGGAGGGAGGGAGGGAGGGAGGGACGGACGGAAGGAAGGAAGGAAGGAAGGAAGGAAGGAAGGAAGGAAGGCAGGCAGGCAGGCAGGCAGGCTGAGTTGGGATGACACAAGGCTTGGGAAAGAGCAAAAGAGGGTGGTGAGAGCTCAGGGCACCTGTCTAGTTAGCACCCAGAGGGAGATGGATATGAGGGTGTCACTACCTCTGAGCCATGGCTGATACCTGCACTCTAAGGATGGCACACACATTCGCCACTCCTCTCTGATGCCTCCTCCCCCCTGCAGTCTTCCATGATCTCCCAGCTGTGTGATGTCAGACACAACTGTGGGCTACATAGTCCACCAGGCGTGAGTTCAAGCCTATTTCTCCTGTTACTAGTTCACCGTCACTGTGCAAGTTACCAAGGCTGCCTAAGACACAACTTGAGGTGAGAGGAATTAAACACCACGGTGTTACATTATCTTGTTTATTGTTTGGTTTGGGCTTTGGGTTTTGTGTGTGTGTGTGTGGGTGTGAAAGAAACAGGGTCTCCCTCTTTCACCCAGGTTGGAGTGCAGTGGCACAATCATGGTTCACTGTAGCCTGGAACTACTGGGCTCAAGGGATCCTCCCACCTCAGCCTACTGAGTAGCTGGGACCACAGGCACATGCCACCATGTCTGGCTAATTTTTTTAATTTTTATAGAGACTAGGTCCTGCTATGTTGCCCAGGCTGGTTTCAAACTCCTGGGTTCAAGTGGTCCTCCCACCTTGGCCTCCCAAAGTGCTAGGATTACAGGCATGAGCCACCACAGCTGGCCTAAATTACTGTGTTGATGGGGGCTTTAGTAAGACCAAACCCATACAGTGGGGGCTGCCAAGCCACACTTGAATCCTCTTATCCCTGCTACCCAACACCCCTGGGCTTGTGCCCACATGCACAGGCTCCAAACACCAGGGGCAGTCCTCAGCAATGGCAGATGACAGCTCTCCTGCCCCTCGGGAGGGATAGCTTTACACTGTACCCCAGCAGGGTTAAGCTTCACCCAAGCTAACTTGCCCACAGTGAAGCTGTTGATTGGCTGGCGCTTCCTTTCTCTTTCCAATCCCTGTTGATGTTTCCTAGGGTCCCCTCCCAAATAAACTACTTGCCCGCAAATCCTTCTCTTAAGATCTGCTTCTGGGAAACCACAGCAGTGTGGAAAATACTGAGCAAACAATGGGCACTCACTACCTGTAAATTTCTTTCAACAAAAGCGTGTGCCCTCCTGAATCCCTTCTGAAACCACATCTGTTCTTCTCATCCTGACTTGAGCCCTTGCTCCCATGTAGCACAGTTGCCTTGTCTCGCTTTCTTGAACCTGAGCTCCTTGAGTAGCAGATTCAAGCTTGTATCCTCCCCACTAGCAAGCACGGTACTTTACACCAGCAGGTACTCAGTAGACACCTGCCGAATACACACATGAAAAAAGCCTCCTCGGCCACTGATTAGATGCCAGAGGTAGCAGGAGGAGAAGTTTTATTTTAGACACATAAGTTAGAGGTGCTGGCAGGCAGGGAGGTACAGATGTCTGGCAGTTAGAGATGTGATTCAAACAGAGCTCCAGAGGGAGGTTAGGGCTGGGGGGTGTGAATCTGGGGTGATATCCTGGTGTGAATCCTGGAGGTGATAGATGAAGCCTCCAGGGAGAAGAGTAACCCCTGGTTTTTACTCTGGAAACTGCAGGAAAGTCTTTCCCACTTGCTAAGCAGAGGACAGAGGATCAGGATGAACGTGCGCAGGGGGTCTCATCAGTCACTGAGCTGCTCAGAACACTCTCCATCTGCAGGTTGCAAAATGCTTTACAGATGCGATTTAGTGCTCCACAAATGTTGCCATTCCCATGACAGAGAGGGTGACAGAGGAAAGTTCTTAAGTTTGAGAAATAGATGCTGTGCACTTATTTAACCTTTTAAAGCAGTTAATTGCAGGTATTTTTTCTAAGTAATTGCAGTGTAAATATCATCAGTGCAAGTGAAGAATTTTTTTATTCCTAGAAAGGAGTTAAAATTCAGACTTTGTTTTTTAATTTTCAGATACCCAGGTCCCCGGTTAGGTAGAACTTCACTTCTTTTTTTTTTTTTTTTTTTTTTTTTTTTTTTTTTGAGAGAGGGATGGAGTCTCACTATGTCAGCCAGGCTGGAGTGCAGTGGTGCGATCTCAGCTCACTGCAAGCTCCAGCTCCCGGGTGCACACCATTCTCCTGCCTCAGCCTCCGAGTAGCTGGGACTACAGGCGCCTGCCACCTTGCCCGGCTAATTTTTTTTGTATTTTTAGTAGAGACAGGGTTTCACCATGTTAGCTAGGATGGTCTGAATCTCCTGACCTCGTGATCTGCCCACCTCGGCCTCCCAAAGTGCTAGGATTACAGGCGTGAGCCACTGTGCGCAGCCAGAACTTCACTTCTTAACCTGCAACAGCTGCACTGCATGAGTTGCCATCTTCTTTACTGTGTAGACAAAGCTGCCAGTTACCTGGAGCAGGGCTTCTCTGTACCAGGAAGAAGTACTTGAGTGTTCCCCTTGGCTTTCAACATGTGAGGGAAGTAAGTATCCGCTGCCTGGGGTAAGTCAACAGGACCCCTCCTTCCCGTACCTCTTGGTATGCAAAGCTGAGCGGTGGTGAGTCAGTTTCCACAGCCTCCTCAACCCTTCATCTAGAGGCTGCTTTCTCTTTTTTTTTTTTTTTTTTTTTTTTGAGACGGAGTTTCGCTCTTTTTGCCCAGGCTGGAGTGCAATGGCGCGATCTCGGCTCACTGCATGGAGGCCTTTTTGATGGACGTGAACTGGAAGGAAAGGCCACCAGAGCACAAGGTGCCCACTCATCCAAGAAGAAGTGCAGGTTGGTCTGATACCCTGGGGGTGGGGGGCGGTCATGGGAAGGCCAACCTGGCTGAGCACTTGGCTGAGGCTGGAAGTCCGTCTCTACCTTACATCCTTGGGGACCACAGCTAAGTATGCGAGGCTAATGTGGCATATTCACCTATGAGGAAGCCCTTGGGCTCCAGGTGGCCTGAGGGGAGGGGCTGACCCTTGGAAGAGTCCCTGGTCATCCACCAAAGCCCTGGTTGTTAAACAGAGTGAATCCAGGCCCCTGGCAGGGTGAGCCAGGCCAGCTGGGCCTATACTGGGAGGCCCTCCCCCTCCTCTTACAAATGAGTTGGGCAGGGTGACTCCACCCTACAGGTAGCCTGCAGTGAGCAGGGATGCCATGAGGAGCCCAGTGGGTGGTCACATCCTGAAGTTCCCACTCTGCATGGCCTTGGAGCCAGCCCCTTCAGGCTGCATAGTTCTTGGACAATTCAGAGGGAAGACCCAAGACAAATATCTGGACTTCTCTTAATCTGATCAGGTGAAGTCCTGAATGATTACTTGGAACATTAAGAACATTTTGAATATGAATTTGTTTAAATTCATGGGATACATCATTCAATTACATTTCTTTTGGTCCATAAAAATCTTCATAAACAATGGCAATTTTTTCAACTTAAAGCAATGTACATTTTACTCTGATGGGGTATCTCCTTGTTACCAACTGCAGTTTCCATAGCACTGTGATGAAAATATTTCAAAATCTTTTTCAGTATTAAAAATAATCCTGCAGTTGTCTGTGTTTTCTTTTGCAGTCTTCAAAAGAATTATAATAAATTTTCTTCTCCAATTTGGAGACATAATATACTTTATTTTAATTTGGCTTAAGATCTTAGAAAATACTTAAACTTATATGCATGGTACAGTTATTAAGCTATAGCACTGCATTGATAACACATTTAATGCAATAAAGAAAATCCCTTATTTAAATTACAGTCATAAGCAGAATGAATGAAAATTGAATATAAAAAAAGCTTCCAGCATAATCACAGCATAATTGACATTGAATAATATTTAATATCTGAATTCTTGTCTTGGCAGAAGTATATCCTAAATCATCCAAGGGGAGATTGTCAATTATAAATAATACTCATGTGTATTTTAGAAAAATGTGAAATCCTTTATGAAAGATATAGAGCTAAAGTAGAATAACCAACCTTGGGGGAAGAGCAATGGGACTGTTTCATGGACAGGATAATGGCGGTCCCCTCCTTGTGAGAGAGATATGGATTGTGAATGTGCCAAGAGTTGTGTCCATTCTGCTCTGTAGTTAAATACATAGACCTTTCTAGAATAAAATGCATATTGAACATTGCACGTGCCTCAGTGGCCATTCTATCCAGGAACTCCACGCCTGAGAAAGTGTCTTAGCATTTCCCCAGAGCTCCTCCCAAGCTCTCAGATGTTTCTTGAAAAGCCAGGTCAGAGCCTCATTGCACCTAGGACAATGCCTTCCAAGAAAAGCCTGGTGGATGCTGCAAAGGCAAGTCAGTTATAGAATCGCAGAGTCAAATTTAAAACTTCCCTCATTCAACCATCCTGGTTTCACACCACCACCCCTGCAGCCAGGTGGTCACCACCTCTGCCTAGACATTGCCAGTGATGGAGAACTGCCAGCCTCACCCGCTCAAATGACAGTCTGGTTTATTATGGGATCCCATGACTTAGAAAGTCCTTCCACATACCAGGCCTGTGTCCATCTTTCAGAAACTTTTATCTATTTTCCCTTCTCTAAGCAACTGGGAATGAAATCTGGTCCCTTGTCCACATGGCTCTCCAAATATTTGAAATCATGACTTATTGAGGTATTGTGCACCTCAGAGAGGGCACCAGTTGAGGTATTGCTCCTCACAAGAGGGCATTAGCTGCAGGGGTCCGCCCGCAGACCCTGACCCAAACAACGGATGAATAAAACATACACTGACACACAGATATTCTGTTTTGCCAGTCCAGCTGAGTGGCTGGCCGCAGTGACAAACCTCTCTTGGTGTGTAGGCAGTTGGACACTCAGCAGGACTGGCAAAACAGTGTATCTGTGTGTCAGTGTATGTTTCATTCATCCATCGTTTGGGTCAGGGTCTGCAAGCTGACCCCCGCAGCTAATGCCCTCTTTTTGTTTGTTTGCTCTTTGCCAGAAAATCATCTGGTGGGCCTGGGATAGCTGTGTTGTCGTGCCTGCTCTTACACACCCAGAACAGGAGCAGCATTTATATGGCTTTGTCACAGGATGTCAGAGTGAAATGTTGCAGTTGTCTTTTGTGGTGTAAAGAACTACCCCAAAAACATGGTAGTTGAAAATTATGGTGCTATTTATTTTGCTCATGCATCTGCCATTTGGGCAGGACTCAGTAGAAACAGCTTATCTCTCTTCCACTCAGCCCAAAGGCTGGATATGGGGGTCCGCAGAAGGCCTGTGTGCCTTGCAGTCAGTGCTGGTTGATCTTCGCCAGACGCCATTATTTGGCCTTTCCATGTTAACTGAGCACCAGGGTGGCGCAACCCTGGAGAGTGAGCCAGGTCTCATTTTCACAATCTTGCCTCAGAGGGCAGCCAGTGGCACTTCCTCAGCATTCTGTTCCTCAAGGCAGTTACAAGAGCACACCCAGAGAAAGAATCAGAGAAATAGACTCCACTTTCTGATGAGTGTGGGCAAGGTTTTAGAAGAATACACAGGATCGAAAATATTACCGTAGCCTTGCTTTTTGAAAAATGACATCTCCGAAATGCAGTGAGTTTGCAATGCCATTGTAGAGATGGACTTCTGCTGAAATGCTGAAGGAGATGAGTGAGACTCAGAGTGAGTGTGGCAGGGTGTAGATAGAGTTCAGATTGAAGCCTGTGCATTTCATCCTTAGAGGCTATGATTCATTCCGTACAGTTTTACCCATAAGCTTGATCTAGTCACATCCTGATATTCAAATGCTCAGTGGTGCAATGGGTGTATAACACCATTCCCAGTCCTTCAGTATTCCCATAATAAAGCTATATTTCAACTATCAGTAAATACAAACCTTTGAAAATACAAGTTCTGCTTCTAAAAAATGGGATTTGAATTATTGTGTGTGGCAGAGTTGAGGCCAGTGCATGGCAGGTAGAGGGAAGGGGAATTTTGATTCATGATAAAGAATCCTGGTCAATTAATCCAGAAATAGAGTGGGCTACCTTGTAAAGCAGTAAGTTTTTCAGCATGAGATATTCCAGAACTAACTGGATGATCATCTGTGCACTAGCTAGGGTACTGCTAGTAACTGTAACACACCCAACCCCAAAATGTCCATGCCTTAACACTATGAAAGTATGTTTCCGATAATGTCCAGCATGGTATAGTCAGTAGGTGTCTACCCTGCAAATAGTGATGCAGAACTCACACCCCCGTTCTGCTGTTCTGCCACACTGTGGGGTCTTAGAGTCCTCTGCTTCTAGCCAGAGGACTGTGCACAGCAACAAGTCAGGCCTGAGTGACACATGTCACTTCCACTCCATCCACTAGTGTGAAGTAGCCACCTGATCTCACCTGCATCCAAGAAGGCATGGACAGCTGTCTCCCAGACAGCTCCACACCAGAGAAACAGAAACATGAACTTTTTTAGTGACTGGCCTGCGGCCTCTGTCCCAGACAGAGTGCAGATGAAACTCTTGCATTGGCCAGGAGATTGGGCCAATTATCTTTAAGGTTTCTACAACTCTAAGATTCTACACTTATAGCAATAGTATATTTAAATTTTAAACCTTGCCAAGACAGTGGGTGGAAAGGATGTCTCCCTCAGTTCCAGGTGTTATTTTTATGGGTGATGTTACTGATCTACCTTATGGCTTGAAAGGGAGCTCGCAAATATTCCAGCCCTTTCTAAACGCCATGCCTAAGTGATCACAAGATTAAGGACATGGATATGTTGGAAATCTGCCAAGTTCCAATGATAGTAGATGCCATCTGCCTGGGTTAGTGGTTCAGAGATGATCAGGCCTCATTGTAATTTCCAGCATCCTAACTCTGCTGCCCCCAGAGCAGTCTCACCCACTCACAGCACAAGTGCTGCTTGCCAGGAAGACAAACAATGACTCCTATTTACTAAAGACCCCAGCAGGATAGACACCAGGGCATTACTGGGCAACTAAGATTTCATTTACAATTTACTACATGCCATTGCACAAAAATGCCTGTGTATGCTGGACTCCAGCCTCCCTGCTCTATGTTCCAGCATTTTGTCTCAAGCAAGACCTGGTGATTAAGTGAGCAAGTGAAGGGGTCTCAGATCTCCAGGATCTGAGAGGAGAGGTTCCGTGTGGCTCTACCAGAAGTTTTTGTCTCCTATTTTCAGGGTCTGTTCTAAACAACTTTCAGCACAGAACCAAGGGAAAGGAGGGCTGCCGGGGGATGCGTGCTCAATTTCCCATATTGGGGGTGGCAGAATTTAAAATCAAGCATTCTTTTTATAGAGGTAAGAACATAAGGGCCATAGAAAAGTGTGAGAATCATTCCAAGACTACTATCTTCATGAAAATAAAATTGATTCAAAGTCCTTTTAAATTCACCTAATTGCATCAGGATTAGTGTAGTTGAATCTCTAATCTATTGGTACAAGTTAAATATAATTCGCATCCACATTTATGAAGTCTTATTTTGCCTGTAAAGTATGATGTGATAATAAGTATTCCTATCACATAAATAGAAAACATATTTTTATTAATCAGCACTGTGTTGCATTTGAAGGAAGCAATTTAATTAAACTTGCAATACAATAAATAACTGGTCATTAAAAACCTATTAGTGTTCTTGGATTTCCTGTGTCTGCATGCCTTTAAGTAATCACTTGCCTATACTTACCTATGTTATCTATAATTAAATACAAAAGCCATTTTAAAATGCCATTAAGGTCCTGAATGAAACTCACAGCTAGAACTCCCACTGTGTCCGAGTCTCCCCAGGTTGGCTGTGCCCTGCATTCCATGTGTGCCTGGATCGCAAGTGACATAGGCCCAAATCATGTGCCCGGGGGCAAGAGTTTTGGAACAGTTCTCCCCACTTTTCATTGACAAAACAATGAACCTCCTTGGAAAGGTGCCCTGCTTTTCAAGAGCCCTCCATTGTGTTTATTGGTTCATTCATTCACTCACTGATTCATTCAGAAGACATACTGAACACAGCCAAGAACAGCGCTAAGGACACAGCTTCCACTGAGACAGAATCCCTCCTGCCTAGTGCAGAAAGCAGACAGTGCCCAGCAGATAGCGTATGTATTAGGTAAATGGACCAAGTAATAGAGGGGGAGTTGGAAAAGTGAAAGCCTACAGTAAGAATTAGGCAGCACTTATGCCCAGCAGCAGCCTGAATTGTCCAATCACATCCCGTCACAGAGGGACTGAACTTGCTGACGCCTGAGCCTCCCAGAGTTCCAAATCGGCCCCTCAGCACCCTCACAGACGAGGTTTTTCGGGCCAGTTCTTTGGGCTTTGTAAGCCAGACAGGGAGGTGGCAAAGACTGAGAGAGGAAATCCTAGGAGGGCACCCCAGGGGCTTTGGGGGACCGGTGGGTGCAGCCGTCCAGCTTGCCTGGGCACTCTCGCCCTACGTGCTCTGTTCTGGTGACTTTGCATCCTTTCGATTTTGCTAAGTGGGAGCTTTATTTCCCAGAATTCTTTTTCCCGTATGTTTCCAGGTTAGGGTTGGCAGAAGAGAAACGTGAGCACACTTTGGAAGGCAGAAGTGTGTCAGCTGCAGGCCCCAGTCCATGTGTGTAACAGCCTTGTGAGGACTTGGTCATCAGCTCTCTCAACTGCAGAGGTTGGCTCTATAATAAATTCCTTCCTCCGTATCATTCATGGTGGGCTTGCTTCTCCAGTAGAGCCCTGAATGATATTATTATTACTAGTGCTTCCTCTTGGTTTAAATGATAAACTATGTGTTCACCTAAATATAAATTGATAAGAAAAGGAGAGTTTTAAAAACGGTTGCTGGCCAGGCGTGGTGGCTTACGCCTGTATTCCCAGCACTTTGGGAGGCTGAGGCAGGCAGATAACGAGGTCAAGAGATCAAGACCATCCTAGCCAACATGGTGAAACCCCGTCTCTACTAAAAAATACAAAAATTAGGCCGGGCGTCCTGGCTCACGCCTGTAATCCCAGTACTTTGGGAGGCTGAGGCGGGCAGATCACGAGGTCAGGAGATCGAGACCATCCTGGCTAACATGGTGAAACCCCGTCTCTACTAAAAATACAAAAAATTAGCCGGGCGTGGTGATGGGCGCCTGTAGTCCCAGCTACTCGGGAGGCTGAGGCAGGAGAATGGTGTGAACCCGTGAGGCGGAGCTTGCAGTGAGCGGAGATCGTGCCACTGCACTCCAGCCTGGGTGACAGGGCAAGACTCCATCTCAAAAAAAAAAAAAAAAAAAAAATACAAAAAATTAGCTGGGCATGGTGGCGGGTGCCTATAATCCCAGCTAGTTGGGAGGCTGAGGCAGGAGAATCACTTGAACTCAGGAGGTGGAGGTTGCAGTGAGCTGAGATTATGCCTCTGCACTCTAGCCTGGGCGACAGAGACTCCGTCTCAAAAAAAAAAAAAAAAAAAAAAAGTTGCTGCAGATTAAATATCCTGTTTACAGAGCTAAAAACACAGTAATTTATGTTGAACTTTCTTTTCTGTTGCTGAGGCTGAGTTTCTTTGATCCAGTCTCCCTGACTGAGCCATTAGGACCATGGCTTCAAAACCAAACCCTGTAAAGTAAGAACCATGGCCAGTAATATCTGAATGAAGGTAGAGAGGAAAGTAGACTTGATTCATCCCAGCTGAAGCTACCCATATGGCAGAGACATGTCATCACTTCCAGAGATGCTGGAAGTAACAAGACCAGAGACTGGGTACTGCTCCTGGTCCCGTTCGGAAGACCCCCAGGGGTTACTCGGCCAGCATACTGGCTGGCCCTACTTTGCTCTCTTTCCATCCCCTCTGTCAACTCTCCTCAGCTTCAGACTCTACATCTGGACCTGTACTTATCCCTGAGAGTGTGGGTCATCCTCTTCCCTGGATGGTCTGCAGCGTCCTTTTAAACTCCGAAAGTCTTTGGTAGCTGCAAAAAAAAAAAAAAAAAAAAAAAAGGCTGGGCGCAGTGGCTCACGCCTATAATCCCAGCACTTTGGATCACCTGAGGTCAGGAGTTCAAGTCCAGCCTCGCCAACACATGGTGAAACCCCATCTCCACTAAAAAAATACAAAAACTAGCTGGGCACAGTGGCAGGCGCCTGTAATCCCAGCTTCTTGGGAGGCTGACGCAGAAGAATTGCTTGAACCCAGGAGGCAGAGGTTGCAGTGAGCCGAGATTGCGGCATTGTACTCTAGCCTGGGTGACAGAACGAGACTCTGTCTCTAAAAAAAAAAGGAGAAGGCCCACAAAACTTTAGTTATAAGCAGGAGCAGTGTGGAAAAAACACTGAGGGATTAGGATTACTTTTTTCTTTTTTTTTTTTTTTTTTTGAGGCGGAGTCTTGCTCTGTCACCCAGAATGGAGTACAGTGGTGTGATCTTGGCTCACTGCAAGCTCCGCCTCCCGGGTTCACACCATTCTCCTGCCTCAGCCTCCTGAGTAGCTGGGACTACAGGTGCCCGCCACCATGCCCGGCTAATTTTTTGTATTTTTTGGTAGAGACGGGGTTTCACCGTGTTAGCCAGGATGGTCTTGATCTCCTGACCTCATGATCCGCCCACCTCAGCCTCCCAAAGTGCTGAGATTACAGGTGTGAGCCACCGCACCCAGCCAGGGTTACTTTTTTCTTAAAAAGTGACTAATTTTGCAGGTTGTATTGACACATGAGAGAAGATGCTCCCCATATAGGTAGTTATGAATTCCCAGGTGGGCCACTCGTTGGAGGACACTTGGGAAGATTAGATTAGATGCATCGTGATGCACAGTTTTATCTTGTACAAAATCTGATCTCATACAAAATCTGATCTCATACAAAGGCACAGGACATTTCTTGAACAAAATGAGGTGGCTTGCTTATATTCATGGCTAGTTGTGTTAGTAGTGGCAAATCCATATGGGTCTGCGGCAACTTGATTCTTGCCTCCTGAAGGAAAGAATTTCTCTGAGGGGCATAAGGCAGAGTGAGAGAAATTAAAGCAAGTTTTAGAGCGGTAGAGAAAGTTTATTAAAAAGTTTTAGAGCAGGGCCGGGCGTGGTGGCTCACACCTGTAATCCCAGCACTTTAGTAGCTGAGGCAGGTGGACCACGAGGTCAGGAGATCGAGACCATGTTGGCTAACACGGTGAAACCCGTCTCTACTAAAAATACAAACAACAAATTAGCCAGGCATGGTGGCACGTGCTTGTAGTCCCAGCTACTCAGGAGGCTGAGGCAGGGAGAATCACTTGAACCCGGGAGGCGGAGGCTGCAGTGAGCCAAGATTGCGCCACTGCACTCCAGCCTGGGCGACAGAGCATGATTCCATTTAAAAATAAAAAAAAGACCTGGCGCAGTGGCTCATGCCTGTAATCCCAGCACTTTGGGAGGCCGAGATGGGTGGATCATCAGGTCAGAAGTTCGAGACCAGCCTGACCAACATGATGACACCCCGACTCTAATAAAAATACAAAAAAATTAGCGGGGCGTGGTGGCGCACGCCTGTAATCCCAGCTACTCAGGAGGCTGAAGCAGAAGAATCGCTTAAACCCAGGAGGCAGAGGTTGCAGTGAGCCAAGATTGCACCACTGTACTCCAGCCTGAGCAACAGAGCGAGACTTCGTCTTAAAAAGAAAAGGAAAAAAAAAAAGAGTTTTAGAGCAGGAATGAAAGTAAGTAAAGTATACCTAGAAGCTGGTCAAACAGGTGATCTAAGAGATCCAAGTGTGCTGTTCGGCCCTCAACTTGGGGTTGTCTACGTTGCATGATTCCAGGGTTTGCATTGCCTCTCCCTTGATTCTTCCCTTGAGGTAGGTTGTTCACATGCACAGTGGCCTGCCAGCACTTGGGAAGGGCCGTATGTGCAATGTGTTTACTGAAGTTGTGTGCGTGCTCATTTGAGGCACTTTTCCCTTCCCAGTCAAGTGTTCCTAGAGGAAGGTCATATATCAGTTAAATTCCACCATTTTGCCTCTTAATGCACATGCTTGAGTCCACTTGCCCAACTCTTGAAATCTTATTGGGAAGCTGCTGATCACAGCTTCAGGTGTTTTCTATCCATTGGGAGAGTGCCTTTCCCTGGTGCCAGCTGCGACCAATTGTTTTAGAGAGAGAGTTTAACAACTACCTGACCGTCACCTTATGGTCACCCACCAACATTCCTTGGCAGGGTTGGGGGACCCTCTCCTGCCCTGCTCATGTCTACCTAGCTACCTACTCTAACAGTAGTTTACAGGTCCTTTATCTGCAAACCGGGGCCATGACAGTGCCTTCCTCATGCAGTTGTGAAGCCTAGATGAGCTGATGTACACAAAGCACTTTTAACTGTATCTAGTCAACAGCAAGCTTTCCATATGCATAATCATGATGTTTGCTGTTACCATTGTAAACCAAAAATAAAAACCTAATCCCGGCCGGGCGTGGTAGCTCATGGCTGTAATCCCAGCACTTTGGGAGGCCGAGGCGGGCGGATCATGAGGTCAGGAGATCGAGACCATCCTGGCTAACAAGGTGAAACCCCGTCTCTACTAAAAATACAAAAATTAGCCGGGCATGGTGGCGGGCGCCTGTAGTCCCAACTACTCGGAGGCTGAGGCAGGAGAATGGCGTGAACCTAGGAGGCAGAGGTTGCAGTGAGCCGAGATTGCGTCACTGCACTCCAGCCTGGGCAACAGAGTGAGACTCCGTCTCAAAAAAAACAAAAACAAATGAAAAAAAACCTAATCCCTCCCCTCAACCAGCTGAATAGACCCCTCTCTTGGCCAAGAAGACCCAAAGAAACCTGAAAAACTGTTCATTCCATGATGGGAAGGGAGATTAGACATGCCTCCTTATATGCCCTCTTCCTTTTGGAACATACATACAGATGACCAGCATTAACATTAAACTAGAGATCCTAAGACTGACAAAACAGATTTTGTAGCAATAAGATACTGAATTCCAGCATGACTGTGGTATAACATCACATGACAGATAGCAGGCCATGAAGGAAATCAAAGCATTTTACCCCCAAATATATTTCTTTGACATATTTTGAAATGACCCTGCAAAGCTGTCTCTTGGGAAAATTTTCATTTGTAAAGAATCTCGGCCGGCATGATGGCTTGCGCCTGTAATCTCAGCACTTTGGGAGGCTGAGGCAGGTGGATCACAAGGTCAGGAGATCGAGACCATCCTGGCTAAGATGGTGAAACCCCTGTCTCTACTGAAAATACAAAAAATCAGACAGACGTGGTGGCAGGCGCCTGTAGTCCCAGCTACTCGGAGAGGCTGAGGCAGGAGAATGGCGTGAACCCAGGAGGGGGAGCTTGCAGTGAGCTGAGATTGCGCCGCTGCACTCCAGCCTGGGCGACAGAGCGAGACTCTGCCTCAAAAAAAAAAAAAAAAAAGAATCTCTATTCACATAACTAGATCTTTTTCCTTCCAGGCCCTCCCAATCCTGAAGAGATTAGCTGAGAGTCTAGCACCTTTTAAAGGTGTGAACAGGAAACATTTGCTATTTATTGCCTCTAACGGAGTTCACCTAGAGATTTCACCTGTGTAACAAGAACCTTGGCTTCCATAACTGACCCCTTATCTTTTTTTTTTTTTTGAGACAGAGTCTCGCTCTGTCGCCCAGGCTGGAGTGCAGTGGCGCAATCTCGGCTCACTGCAAGCTGCACCTCCGGGGTTCACGCCATTCTCCTGCCTCAGCCTCTCCGAGTAGCTGGGACTACAGGCACCCGCCACCACGCCCAGCTTATTTTTTGTATTTTTAGTAGAGACGGGGTTTCACCGTGGTCTCGATCTCCTGATCTCGTGATCCGCCCACCTCGGCCTCCCAAAGTGCTGGGATTACAAGCGTGAGCCACCGCGCCCGGCCTATCCGACCCCTTATCTTAACCCCAAGCATTTCTTTCTGCTGACTTCAACTCTTTAGATAATAACTCTTTCAACCAACTGCTGATCAGAATATCTTTGAATCCACCTGTGAGCTCCCACCCCACCCGCCTTCCAGTTGTCCCACCTTTCAGGACCGAATGTATACCTCACATGGATTGATTGAAGTCTTATGTCTCCATGGGTTATAGCTTGGTTTTATGTATTTTAGGGAGACATAAGGCATCAATCAATACATGTGAGGTATACATTGGGCACATGTTCTCAGGACCTCCTTAGGCTGTGTCAGAAGTCATGGTCCTGATGTTTGGCTCAGAATAAATCTCCTTAAATATTTTACAGAGTTCGACTGTTTTCATCAACACCATCACAGTAGTTACAACGTTAGGGCAGAGCTGAGGCTGAACTCAAGGTGCCTGCCTTTCCTTCCACTTCCATGTTTTTTCCTCCCACCAGGGGACTCGTCAGCCAGGGAGCAGACGGCTGAGAGCCATTGCCTAAGCCAAGCACAGTGCTGAGGTGCTCAGTAAATGTTACTTTCCTTCTTCTTTAGTTATGGAGCTCAGTTTTCTGCCACCTGCTTGCTCCTTCCCTTTACTAAAGTGACCTGAGTGTTTTATGAGACTCTCAGCTGCTTTGCAATCCGCTCCTCTCACCCATCAGCAGCGCCCCACTTCCCAAAGCCGTTTCTTAGAACAAAGCAATTCATTAAATAATTTACAGCAATACATTTGTTCTCTCAGCAGGTACTTAGTAGCTCCCATTATTCTCTGCTACTTGCCATCTCTCCTGAAGTTTAAAGTTCTTAAACAGGAGAGAGTAGAACACCCTACACTTAGGGTGCTGATGGGCTGGGGCTCTCCTTCCTCTCCCTTCCTCATCCTCCCTCCCCCAAGGCTCTGCCAGATGTGTTTTGACAGATGATAGGCTTTTGAGAAAAATAGCTCTAGATCATTGAGATTATTATTCCTAACTACCGAAGAGTTATGTCAAGGGAGAAAAATATCTAAGTGCTATTCTCACCTCATTAAATTATCTGAGTATTTTGAGACTGAAAGTTAAAGAGAACTTGGCAGAATTTTTCTTTTTAAGACATATTCTGCGATGCTTTTATTTTAGTTTTTTTCTTTTCTCCATTTTTTTTTTTTTTGAAGCAGAATTCTTTTAAAAATATACATGGGCAGCCAGGCGCGGTGGCTCACACCTGTAATCCCAGCACTTTGGGAGGCCGAGGCGGGCGGATCACGAGGTCAGGAGATCAAGACCATCCTGGCTAACACGGTGAAACCCCGTCTCTACTAAAAATACAAAAAATTGGCCAGGCATGGTGGCGGGTGCCTGTAGTCCCAGCTACTCAGGATTTGAGGCAGGAGAATGGTGTGAACCCAGGAGGCGGAGCTTGCAGTCAGCCAAGATTGTGCCACTGCAGTCCAGCCTGGGCGACAGAGCAAGACTCTGTCTCAAAAAAATAAAAAATAAATAAAAATAATAAAATAAAAATATACATTGTGCCTCTCCTAGGTTTTGCAGGAGTGGGGGCAGGTGACTTTATACACCTTTTGGATTTTTGTTATGATCGTTAGAAACTGAGGATAGAGGCCGGGCGCGGTGGCTCACGCTTGTAATCCCAGCACTTTGGGAGGCCGAGGCAGGTGGATCACGAGGTCAGGAGATCGAGACCACGGTGAAACCCTGTCTCTACTAAAAATACAAAAAAAATTAGCCGGGCGTGGTGGCGGGCGCCTGTAGTCCCGGCTACTCGGAGAGGCTGAGGCAGGAGAATGGCGTGAACCTGGGAGGTGGAGCTTGCAGTGAGCCGAGATCGCGCCACTGCACTCAAGCCTGGGTGACAGAGCGAGACTCCGTCTCAAAAAAAAAAAAAAAAAAAAAAAGAAACTGAGGATAGAGATTTCACCCTGATCCATCTGAGAGCTGTCAAGCATCCAGCTAGAGGATGGCTGGGCATCCAGGTTGCTCAGGCTTCCAGCCTCTGAAAGCACTTATCGAATCCACTTTCAGATATAAAACTGGGCTCACCAGCGCCTAAAACACTCAAGCAACCAAGTGTTTCCCTGAATTTGAGGCAACTCCATCCTCTGCATCACCCGCTGCTTGGCTCTCTCCAGCAGTCTCCAGTGGGGCTTGTCTTTCCTCCTGTTGCTCTGTCCTTTCATCTTCTCAACCCTACTTCCACAACAAATCTCTCCTTCCTTCTCTTGTTTTCACTATTTCTGCTTCTGGATCTTTATCTTTGTAACATTGTGTTACACACAGTAACTACGGGAATACTGTTGATGGATTGCACAGCATGGGGTTTTTGTTGTTGTTGTTTTGGGTTTGTTTTTTTTTTTTTTTTTGAGACGGAGTCTCGCTCTGTAGCCCAGGCTGGAGTGCAGTGGCGCGATCTCGGCTCAACTACAAGCTCTGCCTCCCGGGTTCACGCCATTCTCCTGCCTCAGCCTCCCAAGTAGCTGGGACTACAGGCGCCCGCCACCACGTCTGTCTGATTTTTTATATTTTCAGTAGAGACAGGGGTTTCACCGTCTTAGCCAGGATGGTCTCGATCTCCTGACCTCGTGATCTGCCTGCCTCGGCCTCTCAAAGTGCTGGGATTACAGGCGTGAGCCACCGCGCCTGGCCCACTATGGGGTTTTTCTACATTTTTATTTTTATGAAAGTAATATACGTCCAAGGCAATGCATGAACTACGAGAGGGCGCCTAATATAGAAGTGGCAGCCTGCACTTCCCTGCAGCCTCCCACCCTGGGCCACTCCCACTGTGTCTGTTTCCCTTTCTACTCACCTCTAGTTCTTGACTCTGAACCCAGGCAGTTATCTGAAATTATAACAAGGATTTAGTACCCACCCCTTGACCCCCACCACTCCTCACCTCCTCTTCTCTCATCGTGATATTGCACCATTGGATTTTAGTTCTTCTATTGGTTAGCTGGATAACATTGCACAATTAACTTAAATCTCTGCTTGCATTCCTAACCACACTGGCAACAGGGTTAAGCTCTGGGCTTGTGAGCTGGATGTCAGCAGCCTTACTTTGTGCTTATCTTTTCTTTAAACCATGAATTTCTGGACTTCTTTTTTTTCCCTGGAAGTCCTTATTGTTTCCCTTTTTCTTGCATTATTTGCCTTTATTATAACTTCAATTCTTTTTCAAGCACTATATCATAAAATTTATTTGTGAGGTCCTTCCTCTTCCCTAGAGACCTCCCTGGGGAGACCATCCATTCCTACTTCAGATTGCCCCTGACTTTCTCTCCAGGCGGGTCCACTACTGTCACCTTTGGACTTCTTGATGCTCTTCTGGGGTAGAGCCCCTGTTTCCTTCCTCTTTTTTGGTTTATTCCCTCTTCTGGTTAGAGCAGTGGCCCCTAACCTTTTTGGCATCAGGGACCAATTTTGTGGAAGATAATTTTTCCACGGACTGAGATGGGGGTTGGGGGATTGTTTCAGGATGAAACTGTTCCACCTCAGATCATCAGTCATTAGATTCTTATAAGGAGATCGCAACCTAGATCCCTCGCATGCACAGCTCATAATAGGGTTCACACTCCTATGAGAATCTAATGCCCTGCTGATCTCACAGGAGGCAGACCTCAGGCAGTAATGCTCACTTGCCTGCCATTTACCTCCTGCTGTGTGGCCCAGTTCCTAAGAGGCCACAGACTGGAACTGGTCCATGCCTCAGGAGTTGGGGACCCCTGCATTAGAGAATATCCTCAAGAATTCCTAAGAAAGAATGCATGAGATGTAAACTATCTATTATTATCTATTAATCTCCCCTCACACTTGATAGGTTGAACACTATTTTCTGGGACTTCTGGGTTCTGCAATACAATAATCTATTTTACTGAAATACTGTCTCACTATAAATTCTAGAAAATCTGGATACAATATCACAAACATTATCAGATTTGAAAAATAAAGTGGAAACTGAAAATCAAAGTGGTTATAGATGACCCGCCATGAGCACCAAGAGTTTTAGTGATCACATGGAGACAGCAGGTTTAGAACCCCCGATACTTAAGAGGATGACAAACTGAAAAAGAATATAAAATAAGTATGATTAAAAAAACAAAAATGATAGTTAAAACTCAAAGAAAAGAAAAAGTATGCAAAAAGGATGTGGACTCCTGGTTCCACTAGGGATATAGGAGGTTTGAAAGAGCAGTTTCCCCACTCCGCACCCCCTCACCTCCACCCCTTATAAGAACCACAGCAACAACAGTGAGAAATAAAAATAAAATCCCAAGCCTCTCAGCTAACTGAATGGACCCCCGCTTGTCAAGGGGACCTCAGAGAAACCTTAAAAACTGAGTTCTGGGCCAGGACAGGAAGGGAGGTCAGCACGCCTTGCTATACCCCACCTTGCTAACCACCATTAGACTTCCCTTCCTAAGGGTTAAACCAAACCCAGCCCTTTGGAAAGACTTGCTCCACTGTTGATTTATACAACAACTGACCAGCATTCCCTCTGCTAAGAGACCACCAACCCGAAGTGGACTGGATCTGGCTGGTTTACAGAGACTGAGCACAGGATGCCTCTGTCCTCTGTTTCACCTGTTGACATATAGAGCCTAATTTTACTGCATTTAAACATTAAGTTAATGTTTACTGCATCAAGTATTAAGTCTCTGCCCAAAGTGAACATGGGATGTATGTAACACACATGTGTGCTTACTATGCACACACCCCACCTTGTGACTATTCATAGCTCCTCCTGTAACCTGTTAAATAAGTACACTTAGCCAACCCGTTGGGTATACATTCCTGTTCCACTCGTTCCTTTCTCAAAGTGCCTGCTTATTATGGTCTCTGCCAGAGGCCACGCTTCCAAACCTACTGCGTGGCTAGCCTGCAGGCTGCAACCCTTTGTGAGAAATAAAGCTCTCCTTTCCAAATGTATGAACCTCATGATTCTTCAGTTGACAACAACAAAACAAACACAGAGCAATCTACAACTTCACAACTTTTCCTGAACCCATCCGAGATTTGAGATTGGAGGGCAGCCAAATAACCTGGTATCACAGGAAAGACAGACACTTCCCAGGAAAGACAGACACAGGTACTTGATTACCTGCAGCAAAGGCCCCAGGATACTGGTAAGGATTCTGCTAAAATACATAATGCATTGCTAACAGTGGGCAAAGGACAAAATTACAGTACATTTAACTTCAAGGTCTCAATTGGCTTTATTGTGACTATAGGATTGGGCAACACTCCATTCCATGAATAGGATGTCTTCCAATGAGCTGAGTTTGGTTTTATAAACAGACAAAAGGTTGAAGAAAGCAGAAACAAAGAACAAAGAGTGTATCAGTCATCTTAAAGCTACTTTTCTTGTAAGAGGAGAACAGGGAGACAGGACAATAGGAAAATAACTAATCAGTGACCATCAGGTTCTACTTCTTTTGTGTGAGGATTAATGCAAGGAAACTTCATTGTCATACCCACTGGAGATTGAGACTGCCCTATTCAGAAAACTGGCTGTTATCTCTCTCTCCGATTTCTTGGAGGGTCAGATAACAACTTAGTTTGGGTTTGGTGATATGGAGCTTCAGCATGAGTGATTCCATGTTGATTTTCAGCGTGGACTGCTGGGGCCTTATACATGAGTTTAGTTCAAAACAATGGCCTTCTAAAATTTTTGCCCAACAAGGCTTAGTGTGGGTTAGCCAGAGCAGGCAGATTTAGGAAGGATTTGGACCTACTTTGCAGGCTCTGTCCACCTCCTTCCACTTGGGTGCTCACACAACTGTGAGAGAATCCTGAGGAAGGGATCCTGGTGATGCGGCCACCAAGGGAAATGCCCAGAACCTGCCCTGCTCCCTCACCCTGTTCCTGCCACAGAGCAAAAGCTTTGCCTTCAAGGGGAAGGGCAACACAGTCCGTGGCCTTTATGGTACTGGTGAAGCCCTACTGCAGCCTGGTCAAGGGAATGGAAAAAGTCCTCCATCCGTGGTGAGACAGGAAGACATGCTGGACCCAGAACCAAGGCAGGCAGAATCCCCAAGATCTCAATCAGAACAATGGAACATGCCTGTCCCCTGACCACCTTGAGGCAAGCAGGCCTACAGGGACAGGGTGGGAGTGTGAAGACAAACTATCTTTGGGACTCAGCTGAGGAAAGGCCTAAAGCTGAGGGAGTGGCCAACACTGAGAAAAACCCTCTGGGGAACCAGGCCTACCCTGAACATAAGGTAACCCTAGAGGAATTTAAAGCTTCAGTGCACTGAGTGTAACCACAGAACAGCAAACCCCAGGCCCAGCTCAGTTCCTGCCTAGATTGACTCCCACTCCCACACAAAGGCTCAGCAGAAGCAAAGATGGGCCCATTTCCAGGCATAAAATCTATTTACCTCCATCTTTTCTGGCTCACACAAGATGTCAGGCTTTCAAGGGCATACTCCAAGGCATACATACAAAAAAGCAAGAGAAAAGATCCACATTGCCAAGAGACAAAGCCATCAACATATATGACATAGATTTTGGAACTACCAGAAAAATAATAACTATGATTAATATATTAAAGAATCTAATGGAAAAGTTGGAATATGCAATCTCAAGTGGGTAATTTCAGCAGAGAGCTGGAAACTATTAGAAATAATCAAATGGAAATGACAGAAACAAAAAGCCTTGGTAACAGATATATACTGTTAACAGGTTCATCAACCAACTCAACTCAGCCAAGACAGGAATCGGTGAGCCTGGAGATGGACCAATAGAAGCTACCCCAACTAAAGCACAATGTGAAAAAAGTGGGGGAAAAAACTAAAAGAGAGCATGTAAGACCTGTGGAACAATATCAAATGGCCTAACAGACATGTAACTGAAATTCTAGAAAAAGAGGAGAGAGAAAATGGAGATGAATTATTTAGGAGAAAAGAAAAGGCTAAGCATCTTCCAAAATGAATGACAGATACCAAACCACAAATCCAACAAGCTCAGAAACACCAAGTGGATAAATACCTGTTTGCATGCACACTTACACACACACACACACACCCTAAGCACATCATATTTAAACATATATTAAAATCAAAGACAAAGAGAAAATCTCTAAGGCAGCCAGAGTGAAAAAACACATTACACATAGGAAAAAAAAAAAGATTATAATGGACCTCTTGTCAAGAAACTATGGTAGCCAAAAGACAACACATGTGCCACCATGCCTGACTATTTTACTTTTTTATTTTTTGTAGAGATCAGGGTCTCACAATATTTATTTTAAAGCTCAGAATTAATGCAAAAGGTCCATGATGAACAAAATATCAAAGCTTTAAATAAAAACGATCAGCTTTCTCAAAATCAGAGTGAGGTGGCATGGAGGAAGGAACATCTGATGGCAGGTTGTGGGAAAATTATATGAAAAAATAGTGTGCTGTATTGAGTAGAGGATGGAAATCAATGATATATATAAGTTTGACTGGAAATTTAAGAAGTGAGCTCTTATTACTGTTATCTAAAAAAATTATTATTTGAAAAATATTTTTAATAGTTCTATGCTTAGCTAAGTATTAGGGCCCTGAAGAAATTCACTGAAGAAAACAATTTTAACAAGTCTAATAAACAAAAATAAAGCCCCAAAATATTAAAAATTAAAGCAACTAATTAAATAAATGAAACCAAGATTGGACAGGCCTGGAATTAAAATGAGGCCACCGCCGTGCCTGTCAGATCCTGTAAGGAACAAAACAGTGATTTTGCTCCAGAAGCTGGAGAGTCTCCTAGGGTCTCGATGCTCGTCATGAGGAGGTGGATACCAGCCTGATTCTCATTCCCTTGTAAAGGATTTATTTTTGTTGTTTCTTTTTTTTTTTTTTTTTTTTTTTGAGATGGAGTCTCTCTCTGTCGCCCAGGCTGGAGTGCAGTGGCGCAACCTCAGCTCACTGCAAGCTCCGCCTCCCAGGTTCACGCCATTCTCTTGCCTCAGCCTCTCCGAGTAGCTGGGACTACAGGCGCCCACCACCACGCCCAGCTGATTTTTTGTATTTTTAGTAGAGACGGGGTTTCACCGTGGTCTCGATCTCCTGACCTCGTGATCCGCCCACCTCGGTCTCCCAAAGTGCTGGGATTACAAGCGTGAGCCACTGCGCCCGGCCGTGTTGTTTCAACTTTATTTAATTTCTGACTTTAGCTTTTTATCTTGCTAGGGACTTTTCATAGGCTCTTTTCACTTAATATTCTGAAAATTCCATAGACGTGGTGTGTGTGTGTGTGTGTGTGTGTGTGTGTGTGTGTGTGTGGAGGTGTCCTACAACCCCACAATTCTGATTTTAGGAACCAACCCTGGAACACTCCCTGCCCCCACATGCACCAAGATGAGCATAAGGGCAGAGTACCGTTGGCAGCAGGTGGACACCCTGTTGCCCTTCAGGACAAAACCCAGGTCTGAAAGTTCTAAGCTTTCACTCCTCTGCGCATTTCCTCTTCTGTGTGGTCTCTGTTGTCGCATTCTGGGACACCTATCAGTCACCTGCCAGGTGGCTTAGGCTGCTCCTTTTTCTCCTACTATGAGAGAGCAACAGTTTGGAGAAGGCATAGAACTATTAAAAATATTTTTCAAATAATAATTTGAACGGCCAGTTTGCATCAGCTGGGAGGAGCCCTTGGTCTAGCAGCAGAACATGAATTGAATGCTTTGCCTGCCATGCAATGATGCCCTTCTGAATCAGACCCAGTAGTCCCATACACAGTTCTTTTGGATAAACATAGAAATTGACCCACCTGGTCTTGAAGCTTGAAACTTACATTTGTTTTATCTGAGTTCCTTCCTCAGGAAATGACCCCCCCAGACCTCTCAAAAACTATCAAAGAACTGAAACTCAACCAAATCACCACATCCAGACAATGAGATGTCCAACCCCTCATTTTGTTTCCTTATCCCCCCGGAGTTCCTGCTTTCCAACACATGTCCCCACCGGGTTTTTTGTTCTGTTTCTCTTTTAGAGACAAGGTCTTGCTCTTTTGCCCAGGCTGGAGTGCGGTAGTGCCATCACAGCTCACTGAAGCTTTGAACTCCTGGGCTCAAGCAATCCTCGCATCTCAGCCTCCCAAGTAGCTAATACCACAGTTGTGTACCAACATGCCTGGCTAATTTGATTATTATTTTTTTAAATAGAGATGGGGGTCTCGCTGTGTTGCTTAGGCTGGTGTGAAATTCCTGGGCTCAAACTGTCCTCCCACTTCGGCCTCCCAAAGTGCTGGGATTACAGGCATGAGCCACTGCACCCAGCCAACCCCTGTGTTTTTAACACAGACATATTTTCACACATTCCATCCTCTCCTGCTCTCAGAAAAAAATCCCAGTTGGTTTTACCTTGAACCTTTTTCTCATGCTTTATTTCCCCCTGCCCTCACTGGAATTGCTGGTTCCCTCCCCATCCCACCCATCTGGCTCTCTCGAAGGAAGCGTTCTTTTTTGCCTCTCTCTCGCTTTTCCTCCTGTGGGGCTTCCTGTTCACCTTCATTGCTTCCCCTGTTCTCCTTTACTTTTCCCCACTGTGCCCTGAACTCGAGTTTGCTCCCTACTCTTCTCCCGAAGCCCCTCTTGCTTATGCAGACCTGCTTCATAAATGTAAGGGGATGCCACCAATTCAGCGATCGCTTTTCATCTTTTGTTTGGGGCTCAACTCTCCCTCCCTTTTATTATAACATCCTCTTGGAACCTGGTGTAGATATACTGTTTTCTATTTTTTTAACCACAAGAATTACTTTTATTTTTTCTTTTACTAAAGACAGCACTGGCCGGGCATGGTGGCTCACACCTGTAATCCGAGCACTTTGGGAGGCCGAGGCAGGTGGATCACCTGAGGTCAGGAGTTTGAGACCAGCCTGGCCAACATGGTGAAACCCCGTCTCTACTAAAAATACAAAAATTAGCCAGGCATGGTGGTGCACCCCTATTGTCCCAGCTACTTGGGAGGCTGAGGCATGAAAATTGCTTGAACCCAGGAGGTTGCAGTGAGCCAAGATCACACCACTGCACTCCAGCCTGGGAGACAAAGTGAAACGTTGTCTCAAAAAATAACAATAATAATAATAATAAAGACAGCATTGCTTCCTGGCTGCTCACCTAAAACATCCAAGGTGATTAATTTAACTACCTCTATACCATGTTTTTTGTCTCTTATGCTGCCTTTTTTTTTTTCTTTTTTGAGATGGAATCTCGCTCTGTCACCCAGGCTGGAGTGCAGTGGAGCAATCTCGGCACACTACAACCTCCGCCTCCCAGGTTCAAGCGATTCTCCTGCCTCAGCCTCCTGAGTAGCTGGGACTACAGGCACACGCCACCACGCCTGGCTAATTTTTGTATTTTTAGTAAAGATGAGGTTTCACCATGTTGGCAAGACTCCATCTCAAAAAAAAAAAAGATAATACAATTGCATTAATAATAACAACAATAATAATGCTTATTGAGTACTAACCATGCCATGTGATTTGCTTTAAGTGTATTATTCCATTTCCATTTCTTTTTTCTTTCCTTTACTTTTTTTTATTTTTTTTCCCAAGAAGGAGTCTCACTCTGTCGCCCAGGCTAGAATGCAGTGGTGAGATCTCAGCTGACTGCAACCTCCGCCTCCTGGGTTCAAGCAATTCTCCTGCCTCAGACTCCCGAGTTACTGGGACTACAGGCTCACGCTACCACACCCAGCTAACTTTTTTGTATTTCTAATAGAGATGGGTTTTCATCATATTGTTCAGGCTGGTCTCGAACTCCTGACCTCAGGTGATCCACTTGCCTTGGCCACCCAAAGTGCTGGGATTACAGGCTTGAGCCACTGTGCCCGGCCTTCTTTTGTCTTTTCTTTTTGAAATCGGGTCTTACTGTCACCCAGGCTGGAGTGTGGCACAATTATAGCTCACTCCCTGCACTCAAGCAATCCTCCTGCCTCAGCCTCCCAAGTAGCTAGGACTACAGGCACATGCCACCACACCTGACTATTTACTTATTTATTTATTTTTGAGACAGAGTCTTGCTCTGTCACCCAGGCTAGGGTGCAGTGGCACGATCTCAGCTCACTGCAACCTCCACCTCCCGGGTTCGCGCGATTCTCCTGCCTCAGCCTCCCGAGTAGCTGGGATTACAGGTGCCTGCCACCACACCTGACTAATTTTTGTATTTTAGTAGAGACGGGTTTTCATCATGTTGGCCAGGATGGTCTCGAACTCCTGATCTCGTGATCCACCCACTTCGGCCTCCCAAAGTGCTGGGATTACGGGCATGAGCCACCGCACCCGGCCTTATTTTTTTATTGTAGAGATAGGGTCTCATTATGCTGCCCATGCTGGTCTGGAACTCCTGGCCTCAAATGATCCTCCCACCTTTGACATCCAAAAGTTCTGGGATTACAGGTGTCATCCACCACATCCAGCACATTTATCTTCAACAACCCTAAAAACAAGATATATTTTAAGTACCCTCACCTCAAAAATGAGAGAACTAATTTTTTTTTTTTTTTTTTTTTTTGAGACAAAGTTTCACCCTTGTTGCCCAGGCTGGAGTGCAATGGCGCGATCTTGGCTCACTGCAATCTTCGCCTCCCAGGTTCAAGTGATTCTCCTGCCTCAGCCTTCCAAGTAGCTGGGATTACAGGGGCCTGCCACCACACCAAGCTAATTTTTTTTTTTTTTTTTTTTGAGACCAAGTCTTGCTCTGTCACCCAGGCTGGAGTGCAGTGGTGCAATCTCGGCTCACTGCAACCTCCGCCTCCCAGGTTCACACCATTCTCCTGCCTCAGCCTCCCGAGTAGCTGGGACTACAAGTGCCCGCCACCACACCCTGCTAATTTTTTTTTGTATTTTTAGTAGAGATGGGGTTTCACCATGTTAGCCAGGATGGTCTCAATCCTCCTGACCTTGTGATCCGCCTGCCTCGGCCTGCAAAAGTGTTGGGATTACAGGCGTGAGCCACAGCGCCCAGCCTAATTTTTGTATTTTTACTAGAGACGGGGTTTCACCATGTTGACCAGGCTAGTCTCGAACTCCTGAGCTGATGATCCGCCCACCTCAGCCTCCCAAAATGCTGGGATTACAGGCATGAGCCACACGCCCAGCCAAAGAAACTAAATTTTAATGGCATTAGACAAGTTGCCCAAGGCCACACAATGGGGGAGCCAGAATTCACAGTCTGGTCTGCCTGGCACCAAGCTGGTGCTTGAACCGCCATGCTCTGATTTTTAAGAAGCTGAGCCATGAAATCAACCTCCCGCTCTGCTCATGGAGGCTGCCCTCTTCCTGTTCTCCCACCCCTCCAGGGCCCCACCTGCAGCATCTGCTTCCTCCCACTACCTGACCACATCCTTCCAAGCTCCCTGTTGCAGCTCATAGCTTCCACCCACTGTTTCCCACGCTAGGTGTCATTGTTCCCATTTTAAACATCAATAAGCTGAGGCCCAGAGAGGTTCAGTAACTTGCCTTATATAACATAGTATTAGCAGGAGGACTTGAACCCGAAACTGTCTGACTCCAAGTCTCCTGGCCTTGACCTTATGCTGTGCTGCCTGACAGTTTAAACATAGATGACCCTCCAAAGCCCCTTGGTTATGGAGTGGAGAGAGCGCTGCGCTCAGAGTCAGGAACAAGTCCAAGTCTGGTCTGTTTTGCCGGATAGGTGATCTCACCCTCAGGCGCCTCCGTTGCTACATCTGTGAGAATGAGAGGAGGGGCCAGGAGATCCCTAAAGACCCCCTGCAGCAGCATTCTGTGAGGCAATACAAGGAAAAGAAGGGGAAAACACAGCAGAGAGGGGCCACCTCCTTTGCCAAGAGTCATCCAAAGTGTCTGCAGCACACACCAGCAGGCCTAGTGCTCAGCCTGGTCATCCTGTTGAGTGTTCTGCATGGCCACATCCAGCTCCCATGGCCCTGACCAGAGACTTCTGAGCATCTCCAAGGACCCCAAAGGGAACAGAGGGCTCTTTCTGGCCCAGGGACAATTTGCGGTTTTTCAGTTCATTCGCCTTGTCTTCAGGGGGTCCCCTGTCCCAACTTGCTACCTAAAAATCCTGGTGCTTTCAAAAGACTTCTTAACAACCCTTCAACCAAGCACATGTGAGTTCATCCTTTATCTGATAGAACTGATGGGCTGTGGGCCCGGGAGCTTAGCATCACCCCTTGTGAAGAGCTCATTTGTAGGGCCAAGGGCAAGCCTCTCCATGTGGCCTTGGCAGTTGCAGGTAAAGATGATGTGGGCTTGGGGAGGCACTGTTTTCAGCCACACAAAGGACTTGTTTCCTGGGTCTCTCTGTTGCTTGGAAAGCTGTGGCTGCACCCAGCAAGTCTGAGTGAACAGGGAAGACAGTCCCAAGAGCAGTGGTGACAGGACCTTGCTGCTCATGGTGTTGTCCCACAGTAGAGTCAGTGTCACCTGGCAGGGGCCTTATGAAATGCAGTCTCAGGCCCTGGACCTGCTGGGACAGAGCCTGCACCTTACAAAGGTTGCAGAAGACTCGTTCCATGGGCAGGGAAGTCTGACACACCCAAGACTGGTCTTGGCTCAGCCCAGCTCAGTTGGCATGAGGGTCTGTCCCTTCCCACAAGACGGCCTTGGCAAGTTTCCAACCTGAGCTTTATCTGTAAAGTGCGACCCCACCAATCCCTGGGGTTGTTTGGAGAATTACGTGAGATCATATATAGAAAAGGACTTCACACAGCATTTGGTGCATGGCAATCGAGAAATATTAGGGCCCTGCATCCAAGAGTTCCAGGAGCTCCTTCAATGGTAGGAATGAACGAGTGCCTTTACAATGACTGCCCCCCTCCCCCAACAACCCCAGACGCTAACAGGTACCTGCACCCGTGTGCTCAGCAACACCGTTGACAACAGCCAGAGGTGGAAGCAGCCCAAGTGTCCATTGATGGATGACTGGATAAGCAAAACGTGCTACATCTGTGCAATGGAATTCAGCCATGAAAAGGAAGGAAACTCTGACACATGCTACAACATGGATGAACCTTGAGGACATTATGCTTTGTGAAATAAGCCCATCACCAAAGGACAAATACGGTATGATTCCACTAATATGAACTCCCTAGAGCAGTTAAGAGATGGATGGTGGTGATGGCAGTACATGGTGTGAATGTACTTAATGCCAAGGAACTGTGCACTTAAAAATGGTTTTGATGGGCCAGATGCAGTGGCTCACACCTGTAATCCCAGCACTTTGGGAGGCCCAGGTGGGTGGATCACCTGAGGCCAGGAGTTCAAGACCAGCCTGGCCAACATGGTGAAACTCTGTCTCTACTAAAAGAAAAATACAAAAATTAGCCAGGCGTGGTGGCAGGTGCCTGTAATCCCAGCTACTTGGGAGGCTGAGGCAGGAGAATCACTTGAACCCAAGAGGCAGAGGTTGCAGTGAGCCAAGATTGTGCCATTACACTCCAGCCTGGGCAACAAGAGTGAAACTCCATTTCAAAAAAAAAAAAAAAAGGCCGGCGCGGTAGCTCACGCCTGTAATCCCAGCACTTTGGGAGGCCGAGGCAGGCAGATCACGAGGTCAGGAGATCGAGACCGTCCTGGCTAACATGGTGAAATCCCATCTCTACTAAAAATACAAAAAATTAGCCAGGTGTGGTGGTGGGTGCCTGTAGTCCCAGCTACTCGGGAGGTTGAGGCAGGAGAATGGCATGAACTCGGGAGGTGGAGCTTGCAGTGAGCCGAGATCGTGCCACTGCACTCCAGCCTGGACGAAAGAGCGAGACTCCGTCTAAAAAAAAAAAAATGGTTTTGATGGTAAACTTTGTTATGCATTATTTTACCACAATACAAAAAATAGATTAACTGATCACTGATGTGCTCCCTACTGTGGAGTGGTGGAGCCCAAAGAAGAGTAGCACAGCCTCTCAAACGGGAATGGGCTCAGCTCCTTCATAACCAAGCAGGAAAGGCTCAAACCCGATCCTCCTCGGCTTCCTGGAGTCTCTTACTCCTTTGGAGGTCTTACCTGGCAGCCGGGAAGTGGACCCGTGTTGTTCAGCAACACAGGCAGATGATTCCGTGTCCCCCGCAGTGAGAGCAACTGCTCTGTCACTGCCCAAGGTTCACCAGCTCAGGCTCAGGCGTTACCAACAGAGATTCACTCAAAATGCTGGACTGTAATTTGCCAAGGCCTGCAGAGGTAAATTCCCTCTGCAACTAACTTCTTTCCCTCCGTAGGCATCAGTTTCCTCTTGGCAGTGCCCTCCACCATTTGAAGTTCATGCTCCTTGATGGAGAAAATGAACAAAATATGACTGGCGTCCCCAGTGTTCATGCTGTCATTTCTGCTGACAAGTGGTGGGTCTTGCGCGCCTCTCCTCCTGGTCTTAAGGATGAGGAACGCCCTTTGTGTTGTTCTGAACAGCCTCACAGGTCTCAGCTCCTTCCAACCTGGACCCCACCTGGCACAACCTGGCAGTCTGAGTCACTCCACTCCCCTCACCTCTGAGAAGTAGAGACAAGAGGCTATGCTCTAGAATCCTACAGAGATGACAGTGTCACTGCCAACATCAGCCTGGTCTTGGGCCAGCTCCTGTTGTAGAGTCTTCCGGGAATCTGAATGACTAGGGGAGGGCTCCTCAGGCCTGTCATGTCACTCCAGTATCATCCAGTGCTTACAACAACAGCCTCTGTCCTGAAAGAGTCACAGCTGCTATCAGTCAATGTAGGTGCCTTTCTCACTTGAAAATCAGTCTTCTTGGTTCTCCGTCTCCAAATATCCAACGCCCTTCTCACCACTGTGAAGATTTTCCTAGATGTTTTTCAGTCTCAACATCCCAGATGAGTTTGGTTGACGTTAACTTGAAGTTGGAGAAATAGGCCATGCTGGTACCTAGTTAGTTCAATTTCAATTGGAGATCTTGAATTGTAGGTTTTCCTCCAGAAAAAGAAGGAGGAGCTTTGAGAGGCAGCAGAAGGTGCCATGGATGGAGCTACTTGGGGGAGGCAAAGCTGTGCCAGGAACCTAACTCCTAAAGTTCCACACCAATTGGCTTTGCAACCAGCTGGTGATGGTTTTAGGACATCTGGAGGGGAAGGGTGACACAAAGCATTAAGATCAGGATAAATCATGATCTCGCTGGAGACCACTCATGCTGGCAGGCCTCCTGCTACACAGCTGATTGGCTACTGGACTGGGTGGGGTTTGGAGCAGGGGAGGGGAGAGTATGCAGATAAGAGAGAAGCTTAGAGAAACTGAAAAATGTTTTGGAAAGGCTGCCAAGGAAAATGAGAAAGGGAGGTGATGACACTGGGTAAAGAGGAGTGCCATGTTGTGCACTGTGGGTGGGAATGTAAGAAGGTGCAGCCACTGCGGAAAACAGGATGGCGGTTCTGCAGCAAATTAAATATAGAATCACCATATGATCCAGCAGTCCCACTTCTGAGTATATCCAGAAGAACTGAAAACAGAGTCTCTGAGAGATATTTGCACACCCATGTTCACAGCAACATTATTCACGACAGCAAAGAGGCAGAAGCAAGCCGAGTGTGCATCCCAAGTGTCCATCGGAGGAGGAGGATGAATGAACAAAGAAAGTGTGCTACATCCATACAACGGATATGATTCAGTCTTAAAAAGAAACGAAATTCTGACACATGCTGCAGCGTGAAGCTGGAGGCCGTGATGTTCTGTGAAATAAGCCAGTCACTAAACGGCAAATACTGTGTGGTTTCACTAATACGAGGTACTTAGGGAAGTCAAGTTCACAGAGACAGAAAGTAGAATAGTGGGTGCCAGGGGCTGTGGTGGGTGGAGAGAATGAGGAGTTAGCGCTTGATGGGTACAGAGTGTCAGTCTGGGAAGGTACCAAGAGTTATAGAGATGGATGGTGGTGATGGTTGCACAACAATGTGAATGTACTTAATGCCACTGACCTGTATGCTTAAAAATGGTTTAAATGGTAATTTTCTTTAAGAGATGGGGTCTTGTCCGGGCATGGTGGCTCATGCCTGTAATTCTAGCACTTTGGGAGGCCGAGGCAGGTGGATCACGAGGTCAGGAGATTGAGACCATCCTGGCTAACATAGTGAAACTCCGTCTCTACTAAAAATACAAAAAAAGTTAGTCAGGTGTGGTGGCAGGTGCCTGTAGTCCCAGCTACTCAGGAGGCTGAGGCAGGAGAATGGCGTGAACCCAGGAGGCAGAGCTTGCAGTGAGCCGAGATTGCACCACTGCACTCCAGCCTGGGCAACAGAGTGAGACTCTGTCTCAAAAAAAAAAAAAAAAAAAAAAGAGATGGGGTCTCAATATGTTGCCCAGGCTGGAGTGCAGTCATTATTTACAGGTGCCATCATGGTGCACTGCAGCCTCCAACTCCTGACCTCACAGAATTTTCCTGCCTCAGCCTCTGAAGTACCTGGGACCATAGGCATAGGCCACTGTGCCAGCTCAAAATGGTAAATTTATGTTGTGTATATTTTACCATGACAAAAATTTTTTTTGTTTTGTTTTTAGTTTTTTGTTTTTTTTTTTTTTTGAGACGGAGTCTTGCTCTGTCGCCCAAGCTGGAGTGCAGTGGCGCGATCTTGGCTCACTGCAAGCTCCGCCTCCCGGGTTCACGCCATTCTCCTGCCTCAGCCTCCAGATAGCTGGGACTACAGGCACCTGCCACCGCGCCCAGCTAATTTTTTGTATTTTTAGTAGAGACGGGGTTTCACCGTGGTCTCGATCTCCTGACCTCGATCTCCCGATCCACCCACCTCGGCCTCCCAAAGTGCTGGGATTACAGGCGTGAGCCACCGCGCCCAGCAAATTTTTTGTTTTAGAAAGGGGTGCTAGGCCGGGTGCGGTGGCTCACACCTGTAATCCGAGCACTTTGGGAGGCCAAGGATCATGAGGTCATGAGTTCGAGACCAGCCTGTCCAGCATGGTGAAACCCCATCTCTACTAAAAATACAAAAATTAGCCAGATGTGGTGGCGGGCGCCTGTAGTCCCAGCTACTCGGGAGGCTGAGGCAGGAGAATGGCGTGAACCTGGGAGGCGGAGCTTGCAGTGAGTGGAGATCGCGCCACTGCACTCCAGCCTGGGTGACAGAGCGAGACTCCATCTCAAAAAAAAAGAAAAGAAAAAAAGATAGCACCACTGCACTCTAGCCTGGGCCACAGAGAGAGACTCTGTCTCAAAAAAATAAATAAATAAAGTAAAATAAAAAAGGAGTGCTAAAGAATACCAGGAGCTGACTGAGTCCTGGAATCCTAAGCTTGGGTCAGAGCTGTTACCTGAGGAGAGGTCTAAAGTCTGGAAGCAGAAGTCCTTGCTATCCAAAGACAGAAATGCTAACTATTGATGAACTGCACACATCTCGTTAGCCCATATGGGAATGGATTCTGGAGGCAGCTGAAGCATGGGTAGAGCACTTTAGTGTGGCGGTTGCAGCAGCTGAGGTGGGCTCCGCCTTTGCATTTGGGTTGACAGATGCTGGAGTCCACAGCAGCATGCCCCACACAAAGCCAGGATGCAGAAATGCAGTGAGTGGTGTGGAGGACAAATACAGAGATGAAGAACCAGACAGACTTTTCCTATGAAAACAGCTGGCCATCCCCCAATGATCTCCCCCACAAGACCCCAGAAGATGCCTCATTGGCAAGTGCAACTGAATAGCAAGGATGCATTTCTGCAGGCCATGTCACTGCTGCTAGGCACTGTGGTTGCAAAGGGCTCCCTGGCGGCAGCAGGACATGAAGTCCTGGGATGGTGGGGCAGAGGGGGTGCTCAAGTACCAGAGCAGGGAATGAGGTACCACAGCAGGTGTCAGGATGGGCAAGGTTACCAGGATGCTCTGGCCCCTTGCAGGAGAGGTTCAGAGGTGGAGTTGACCATGGGTTGGTTCCCCAGGACCACAAGCGACAGGCAGTCCCCAGAGGCCCTTATGATCTGTCTCATAAACCCTGAGCACGATGGAGGCTTGACCTAATCTATCATGTGACAGTCACCTCCACCCCAAGCCCAGCATTGAGTCAGCCACAGACGCAGAGCCCCATGTGAAAAAACAGGCCAGATGCACTGTTGCTGGGGACCACAGATGTCTCCAAAAACAGCCTCGGGCAGCTCCCCATCCCTGCATGGGGGGCTGCCCCCATCTGGAGGTGATGTATATTTCCTTTCCCCCAAATATCAGAAGTGGTCTTAGGACTCAATTCGATCGATAGAAAACAGAGAAAATGATGTGGAACCAATTTCCCACAGGTAATGTAACATCTTCCAGTAACTGCATTTAAAAAGCAAAAAGAAACAAATGAAATTAATTTCAATATATTTTACTTAATACCCAGGGTGTGCAAATATCATTTTAACCTGTCAGTATGAGTGAGATTTTATGTCCTTTCTTCACGTTTACTCTTCGAAGTCCAGTGAGTATTTTGCACCTGCAGCACACCTCAGTCGGGCCAGGCACACATCAAGTGCCGCATGGCCATGTATAGCTGGTAGCTAGCATAGTGGATGACAGCAGAAGAATCTGTGAGTTTTGAATGTTGTGTCAGTGGCACAGCATCCAGCCTGGCTCTCCAGCCCTCCTGGAGGTTTTGTGAACTATCCAATATCCTCTTAATATATTTCTGTTCCTTTTAAATCAGCCAGAGTGTCTGTTGTTTGCAACAGAGAGTTCTGATTAATACAACCCCCTACTAGTTTAATGATTTCCTGGATGTAGGAATGAGGTTACACACATACATAATTTTACTTGCTAGAGTACTGGTTTTTTAATATTAGACGTTTCTCCAGCGTTAACATGGCTTCTATAATGTTCCCTTCATAGATACTAAAAGAAAGAAATGATAAAATATACCCAAAAATAGTTCTTGAAAGGTTGGTCACTATCTCCAGGGGAAAAAAATGCACCTTATAGCAAATACACATGCACATTTGTAGATGTCCTGTCCACTCCTGGGTGACAGTGAGACAGATGAGAGCTGTCAGAGAGTGCAGCATCTGGAGACCAGCTACAGCCTGGTTCCCACTCTCCAGTTTCTTCAGTTGCTCCCCACTTCTTGGTCTAAGAACAGGCATCAATTTATTCCATCCCTCCAACCCTCTCCCGAAGCTCCACATCACCTCCAGCACCTTCCAGTCCTTCTGCATGCCGTGCTCATGGCAGGCTCCTGATGGGGCAGTCTCCCCCGCTGCCTCCACTTCCCAGCCTCAACCCCAGCCTCTGCTGCCCAGCCACTCAAACTGCTGCCCTCTCAGCTACAACACGCCCTGGAAACCAGAGTTGCGGGAGTGGTTGTCAGCTCCTCTTTCTCCCATTCGCCTCCCATTTTTGATTAACCATTAAAATCTTGCTGCGTTTTGCCAAGTTTCAAATATTGATGGGCCCCATCTCCTTTTCTCTCCTCTATTAGTGGTCTAGTTCGAAGCCTCCACATTTCCTGCATTGAGTCCACAATCATCAGAGGAGGTGCTTAGAGCCCTATTCTGGGTATTCCATAGTCTGAAGCCCTTCGCTTTCTGTCGTCCCAGAGATGTGTCCTCATGCCTCAGCAGGCACAGGGTCCTTGGTGACTCACTCCCATGGCCCTGTAGCCCCGTCCTGCCTCCCAGCAGTCTGGGGACAGGGTGGCCTGTGGTGTGTTTCAGGCCTCCCCTCTGCCTGGAGTTCCCACCTGCCTGTGTAGAGAATTCCTACCCCTCCTGGAAGGCTCACATCAGGAATCCTCTTCCCAGGGAGCCTCCCCAACCCAGGCTGAGCTGGGTGGGCTCCACCAGGCCTTGAATGTTATGTGTGTGTGCGCTGTCTCCCCACCACGCATATCTTCATATTCCAGCGTTTAGCACTGGAGCATCTCAATTGACACTAACGAACAATGAAATTATAAACCAGTGAAAATTCTCAATGACTCCTTTGCATTTCTCCCTTTCCTTCACAGTGTCTTAAGCCTGCCAGAGCCCCCAGCTATGACCTCCCACCCATGTCTGGCATCCCTGACGTCATCTCCTTCTCCTCCCATCTCCCCATATCCTCCTGTGTTCCACATTTTACTTAATAATATCACAGTCACAGACTCTGAAGTTACTCAGCCAAGGATGAGGCTGAGCACCGACACTGCCCCCAGGTTGCCAGAAGAGCAGGATGCATGGATGGCTCTCAGATGGCTTTGCCATGTGCCCCGATGGTCATGAGTGCTTTCCGTGAGCTCGGCTCATGTTCACAGCCCCACTGAAGTCATGCTACTGTCATCCCCATTCCGCAGCTGACAGCTAAGCGGGGAAGGAACCTGCTCATGGTGACTGGCTCCAGGGCCAGGCTTCCTCCTGTCGGTGGATCGAGCTTCTGCTGGCAGCCCTTCCTCACATGGCTCCTTTCTGAGACTATGTCTGGTCTCCTGGTCAGAACCTACTCACACCACTGCCCCACGGCTGCAGGGGGCTGCAGCTGCAAGATTTCCAGCTTCCTCCTTAGGAAGGCAGAATTCAGAATATGGAGAATTTATCAAAATGAGGTGAGAATGTTCAAAGATGTTGGCAAGTGATGAACTTTCAATACTGATGCCACTTCCATGATTCCTCCCCCAGGTCCCCACTGCAGTTGGCACTGCCCTTGGACCAGGACGAGCAGAGCCCCTACTCCAGACTCCACACTTTGGAGCACCTTCCTTGAAATTCTCCAGGTCCCCTCTGCTGGCTGGGGGCCAGCTGTGCCATCTGGTGGTTCACCCTCGGCCAGAAGCAGGACCTTTTTATTGGTTTGTTTTTAAAATATTTTAATTGAAATTATATATATTTAAGGTATACAGCACGATGTTTTGATATACAGTTGATACTTTAACAACGAAGGGGTTAGGGCACCAACTCCCAGAACAGTAAAAAATTCATAAATAACTTTTGACTCCCCCAAAACTTAACTATTAATAGCCTAGTGTTGACAGGAAGCCTTGCAGATAACACAAGCAGTCAATTCACACAAATTTTGTATCTTACATGTATTGTGTACCGTATTCTTACAATAAAGTAAGCTAGGGAAAAGAAAATATTAAGAAAATCATAAGGAAGAGAAACCGTATTTACTATTCATTAAGTGGAAGTGGATCGCCCTAAAGGTCCTCATCCTCCTCGTCTTTAGTTGAGGGGGAGTAGGAAGAGGAGGGGTTGGCCTTGCTGGCAAAGGCAGAAGAAAATCCCCATATAAGTGGACTCTTGTAGTTTAAACCCATGTTGTTAAAGGGTCAACTGTACATATACATTGTGAACTGATTACTATATCCATCCCTTCACATGGTCACCCTTTTTTTATTTTATTTTATTTTTTTGAGACGGAGTCTCACTCTGTCTCCCAGGCTGGAGAGCAGTGGCGCGATCTCGGCTCACTGCAAGCTCCGCCTCCCAGGTTCACGCCATTCTCCTGCCTCAGCCTCCTGAGTAGCTGGGACTACAGGTGTGCACCACCATGCCCAGCTAATTTTTTTTTTTTTTTGTATTTTTAGTAGAGATGGGGTTTCACCGTGTTAGCCAGGATGGTCTCGATCTCCTGACCTCATGATGTGCCGTCTCAGCCTCCCAAAGTGCTGGGATTACAGGTGCGAGCCACCACGCCCAGCCCACATGGTCACCTTTTTGTGTGTGGTGAGAATACTTAGGATCTGCTCTCTTAGCAAGTTTTAAATACGCCATAGGTATTGTTAACCACAGTCCTCATGCTTTACCTTAGACCCCTAGAACTTATCCATCCTGCATAACTGAAACTTCATATCCTTTGACCAACATCACCACAATTAGCCCACCCCACCTCACCTCACCCCTGTCCCTGGTAACCGTTATTCTACTCTCTGCTTCTATGTATTCATCTTTTATTGACTCTACAAACAAGTGAGATCATATGATATTTGCTTTTTGTGTCTGGCGTTTTTGCTTAGCATAATGTCCCACGTTGTTGCAAATGGCATAATTTCCTTCTTTTTTAAGGCTGAATAATACTCCACTGCATATATATGTATATATATGCAATATACATATGTATTCATCTGTCAATAGACAGGTTGTTTCCATACCTTGGCTATTACTAGTAATGCTGCAATGAACATGAGAGTGCAAATATATCTTCAAGATACTGAGTTCATCTCCTTTGGATATATACCCAGAAGAGACATTGCTGAATCATATGATAGTTTTTTTTTTTTTTTTGAGACGGAGTCTCGCTCTGTCGCCCAGGCTGGAGTGCAGTGGCGCAATCTCGACTCACTGCAAGCTCCGCCTCCTGGGTTCACGCCATTCTCCTGCCTCAGCCTCCTGAGTAGCTGGGACTACAGGCACCTGCCAGCACACCTGACTAATTTTTTTTTGTATTTTTAGTAGAGACGGGGTTTCACCGTGGTCTCGATCTCCTGACCTCATGATCCACCCACCTCGGCCTCCCAAAGTGCTGGGATTACAAGCATGAGCCACCACACCCGGCCGATAGTTTTATTTTTTAGTTTTTGAGGGATCTCTATACTGTTTTCCATAATAGCTACACCAATTTACATTCCCATGAACAATATATAAGAGTTCTCTTTTCTCCACATCCTCACCAACACTTGTTATCTCATGGTTTTGGTAATAGCCACCCTAACAGATGTGAGATGAAATCTCATTCTAGTTTTGATTTGCATTTCCCTGATGATAGTGATGTTGGGTACCTTTTCATATACCTATTGGACATTTGTATGTATGTCCTCTTTCGAAAACTGTCTATTCAAGTCCTTTGCCCATTTTTAATCAGGTTATTCATCTTTTGCTATAGAGTTATATGTGTTCCTTATATATTTTGCAGACTAACACCCTTATCAGATATATGGGTTGTATTTTCTCCCATTCTGTTGGTTGCTTTTTCATTTCATTGATTCATTCCTTTTCTGTGCAGAAGCTGCTAGTTTAATCTAGTCCCACTTGTTTATTTTTGCATTTGTTGCTTGTGCATTTGGTGTTATATCCAAAAAAACATTGCCAACATATTAAGTGGACTTTATTCATTAAGTGGAAGCAGATCATCATAAAAATCTTTATCGGTCGGGCGCAGTGGCTCACGCCTGTAATCCCAGCACTTTGGGAGGCCGAGGCGGGCGGATCACGAGGTCAGGAGATCGAGACCATCCTGGTTAACACAGTGAAACCTCGTCTCTACTAAAAATACAAAAAATTAGCCGGGCGCAGTGGCGGGCGCCTGTAGTCCCAGCTACTCGGGGGGCTGAGGCAGGAGAATGGCGTGAACCCAGGAGGCGGAGCTTGCAGTGAGCCGAGATTGCGCCACTGCACTCTGGGCTGGGCGAAAGAGCGAGACCCCGTCTCAAAAAAAAAAAAAAAAAAATCTTTATCAAAAAACATTCATCCTTGAATCTTCTTCAAGGAGATTTTTCTCTCTGTTTCCTTGTAGGAGTTTTATGGTGTAAGGTCTTACATTTAAGTCTTTAATCCATTTTGAGTTGATTTTTGTATATGGTGTGAGATAAAGGCCTAATTTTATTCTTTTGCATGTGGATATCCAGTTTTTCCAAAACCATTTATTTAGACTATGTTTCCCCATTGTGTATTCTTGGGGTCCTTGTTGAAAATTAGTTAGCCATATTTTTGTGAGCTTATTTTGGGGCTATCTTGTTCCATTGGTTTATGTGTCTGTTTTTATGCCAATACCATCGAGTTTTGATTAGTATGGCTTTGCAGTATCATTTGAAATCAGGGAGTGTGATGTCTCTAACTTTCTTCTTCTTTCTTCAGATTGCCTTAGCTATTCAGGATCTTTTGTGATACCACATAAATTTCAGAATGTTTCCCTATTTCTGAGAGAAATGCCATTAGAATTTTATAGGGATTGCATTCAACATGTAGGTCACTTTGGCAGTATAAGTGTTTACACAATATTAATTCTTCCAATTAATTAAGATGCGATACCATTCCATTTATTTGTGTCTTCTTCAATTTTTTCATTAGTGTTTTATAATTTTCAGTGTACAGATTTTTTTTCACCTCCTTGGTTAAATTTATTTCTAAATATTTTTTATGCTATTGTAAGTGAGAATTGTTCCTTGATTTCCTTTTTAGATATTTCATTGTTGGTATAAAGAAATGCTATTAATTTTTGTATACCGATTTTGTATCCTACAAATTTACTAAATTTATTTATCAATTCTGAATTTTTAATGGAATTATTAGGATTTTCTACATATAGGACCATGTCACCCAGAAACAGACAATTTTCCTTGTTTCTTTTTAAGTTGGATATTTTTTATTTCTTTTTCCTATCTAATTTATCTGGCTAGGGCTTCTAGTACTGTGTTGAATAGACATGGCAAGACCAAGAAAGGAAAAGCCTTTAATTTTTCTTCAATTATTATGATGTTAGTTATAGACTTTTCCTAATTGATCTTTATTGGATTAAGGTAAATTCCTTCCATACATATTTTGTTTAGAGTTTTTGTCATAAATGGATATTGATTTTTTTCAAATATTTTCTGCCTCTATTGAGATGATCTTTTTTTTATCTTTCATTCTGTTAATGTGGTGTATTACACTGACTTATTTGCATATATTGAGCCAAACCTGCATCCCAGGGATAAATCCCACTTTAGTCACAATGTATAAACTTTTTAGTGTGCTATTGAATTCACTTTGCTAATATTTTATTGAGGATTTTTGCATCTATGTTCATCAGAGATATTGGCATATGGTTTTCTTTTCTTGTGGTTTCTTTGGTTCTGGTATCAGGGTAATGCTGACCTCATAAAATGAGTTTGGAAGTGTTTCCTCTTTTTCTATTTTTAAAAGAGTTTAAGAAGTATTAATAATTCTTTGAATCGATGAAAGCCATCAATTTTTCTTTTTTGGGAGGTCTTTGATTAATGCCTCAATCTCCTTATTTGTAACTCATCTGTTAAGGTTTTCTATTGCTTCTCGATTAAGTCTTGGTAGGTTGCATGCTTCCAGGAATTTATCCATTTCTTCTACTTTATCCAATATGTTGGCATATAATTGTTCATAATGGTCTTTTATGATCCTTTTTATTTCTCAGATATCCATTGTAATGTCTTCTCTCATTTTTTATTTCATTTATTTGAATCCATTCTTCCCTTTTTTTTTTTTTTTTTGTTTGTCTAAGGGCATGTTGATTTTATTTACCTTTTTTAAAGAAAACAACTCTGGGCCAGACACGGTGGCTCATGCCTATAATCCCAGCACTTTGGGAGGCCAAGGCGGGCAGATCACCTGAGGTCAGGATTTCAAGACCAGCCTGGCCAACATGGTGAAACCCTGTCTCTACTTAAAAATACAAAAATTAGCTGGACATGGTGGCAGGTGCCTGTAATCCTAGCTACTCAGGGGGCTGAGGCAGGAGAATTGCTTGAACCCGGGAGGCAGTGGTTGCAGTGAGCTGAGATTGTGCCATTGCACTCCAGCCTGTGGGACAAGAATGAGGCTTCATCTCAAACAAACAAACAACCTCTGATTTTGCTGGGGTTTTTCTATTGCTTTTCTATTCCCTACTTATTTCTGCTCTGATCTTTGTAATTTCCTTTCGTCTGCTAACTTTGGGCTTAGTTTGTTCTTCTTCTAGTTCCTTAAGGTATGACATTAGCTCAATTTACTTGAGATCTTTCTTTCTTCTTCTTTTTTTTTTTTTTTTTTTTTTTTTTGAGACAGAGTCTCGCTGTGTCACCCAGGCTGGAGTGCAGTGGTGTGATCTTGGCTCACTGCAACCTCCACCTCCCGGATTCCGGTTAAGCAATTCTCCTGCCTCAGCCTCCTTAGTAGCTGGGACTACACGTGCCCACCACCATGCCCAGCTAATTTTTGTATTTTTAGTAGGGACGGGGTTTCACCATGTTGGCCAGGCTGGTCTTGAACTCCTGACCTCGTGATCCTCCTGACTCAGCCTCCCAAAGTGCTGAGATTACAGGCATGAACTTGGCCAATCCATTTACATTTTAAGTAATTATTACTATTATTATTATTATTTGAGATGCAGTCTTGCTCTGTTGCCCAGGCCAGAGTACAGCGGTGTAATCTTGGCTCACTGCAGCCTCCACTTCCCAGGTTCAAGCTATTCTCTGCCTCAGCCTCCCAAGTAGCTGGGATTACAGGCACATGCCACCACACCCAGCTAATTTTTGTATTTTTTAGTAGAGATGGGGTTTCATCATGTTGGCCAGGCTGGTCTTGAACTCCTGGTCTCAAGTGATCTACCTGCCTTGGCCTCCCAAAGTGCTGGGATTACAGGCATAAGCTGCCACACTCAGCCATTTTAAGTAATTATTGATAGGGCAAGATTTACTATTGCCTTTTTTTTTTTTTTTGAGACAGAGTCTCTCTGTTGTCCAGGCTGGAGTGCAGTGGCACGATCTCAGCTCACTGCAATCTCTGCCTCCCAGGTTCAAGCAATTCTCCTGCCTCAGCCTCCCGAGTAGCTGGGATTACAGGCACGTGCCACCACACCCGGCTAATTTTTTTGTATTTTTAGTAGAGATGGGGTTTCACCGTGTTAGCCAGGATGGTCTCGATCTCCTGATCTCGTGATCCACCCACCTCAGCCTCCCAAAGTGTTGGGATTACAGGCATGAGCCACCGTGCCTGGCCCTTCATTCTTTTTTCTTTTTAATGCTGTGACTGAATGATTGCCAATGACCAGTCCTTGAGTTCACTAATCTTTTCTTTCAGTTGACCTAGTCTGCTATTGAATCCCTCTATTAAATTTTTCCGTGCTTTTATTATATTCTTCAGCTCCATGATTTCTGTTTGGCACTTTTTAATATTTTCTACCTTTTTGGTTGAAATTCTCACTTTATTCATGCATTACTCTCCTGACCTCACTGAGCATCTTTGTGACAGGTCATTTGAATTTTTGTCTGGTAAGTCACATACCTCCATTCTGTTTGGGTCAGTTTCTGAAGATTTATCTTGTTCTTTTATTTATGACATTTCCTGTTTGTTCATTGTCTTTGACTCTCTGTGTTGGTTTCTGCACATTTGATAAAACAGCCACCTCCCTCAGTCTTCACAGATGAGCCTCCTCACAGCCCAGTCAGAGATTCTGGATGCCTCTCATATCAGTGTGTTTGTCCAAAATACTGTTCTTTTTCTTGGTGGCCCCAGGAGACTAGAGTGTGCCAAGTACCATCAGTGCCCTGAGACAGGTGAGTCAGGAGTCAGTCCTTCTAGTAGTTGTCAGAAAAGTTGGGGTGCTAGATGTGTGGTCCATTTCTTCTTTCCTCACAGAGAAGCTAAGAGCAGAAGTTTATCTCCTACTTGCTCTGCACTGAGCTGGGAAGGGGAGCTGTGGCAAAGGCCTGCATGCTCATTCAGACTGCATACTCTTTCAAGCTTTTGCTTTGCTCTCTGTCACCCCTGGGGTCCCAATGAATGTCAGGCCCTGTCAGCTCTTTGACACAGATGGTTTAGAGGCCAGACCCTCTGGTAGCAGCCAGAAAAGTTGGAGCCTAGACAGGTAGTCAACTCTTTCTAAGGAGAAGCTGGAGGCTTGAGAACCAGGACCTTCTTTGGTGCTCTCCCAAGCATGTGGTCTACCAGATGCCCCAAGTATCCAGGACTCCATGGTGAGGGCCCATGTAGGAAAGCCTGGAGAGTGAGTGCGTCTTCTGGCCAGCACAGAGTTTCTTTCATGGAATCATGTGTGATTTGGGCCTCCAGAATAGCAATGATGCACTGATTCAGAAAAACACACTCACATTAGACATAGGATAAAGAACCCTCAGATACACTAACTGGCTCATAAACAAATCCAAAAGCATCTCTTCCTATCCAGTATCCTAAGTCTTCATCAATAAATCACTACATCCCACATAAGCCCAAGAATATGTAGCATATTTTTAAATAAGATTGCATATATAGACGGGGCCCCACAACAAATATTTGGCCAGGGTTTCACACACACTAGAGGCAGCCCATCTTCAGTATTCCCATAGGACTTTGTGTTTACTTCTATAGCCTGTAATGACAGCATTTGACACGTTCAAACATATTCCTCTTTGTGACATATTTTGTTGTCACCTTCTATGATAACACCCTTTTCCTTTTCCTTCTATTGACATCTCTGTCATCTCCTCCTTCTCCATTGTCCTCTAAATGCTGGCATGTTCCTGTGTTTGCTCTTGGCTCCTCTTCTCTAACTCTCTTCCTCAGTTATTTCATCTATTATTGTGACTCTGAATATGATCTACATGCTAATGAGTCCCAGATCTTCATTTCTGGTCCTAACCTCACCCCGAAACTCAAGACTGTTATCCAACTGCCAACCTAACATCTCTACACAAATGCCTTTTTTTTTTTTTTTTTTTTTTGAGATGGAGTCTTGCTTTGTCACCCTGGCTAGAGTGCAGTGGTGTGATCTTGGCTCGCTGCAACCTCTACCTCCCAGGTTCAAGTGATTCTCGTGCCTCGGCCTCCCGAGTAGGTGGCATTACAGGTGCACACCACCACACCCAGCTAATTTTTGTATTTTTAGTAGAGACAGAGTTTCACCATGTTGGCCAGGCTGGTCTCGAACTCCTAAACTCAAGTGATCTGCCCACTTCGGTCTCCCAAAGTGTTGGGATTACAGGTGTGAGCCACTGTGCCTGGCCCTCTATGCGGATGTCTAACGGGTATCTAAATTTCACACATGCAAGACAGAATTGTTGATTGCATGCATATATACTCCAAACCCATTTCCCTCCCAGTCTTCCATATCTCTGTATCCAGATGCTTAAGCCAAAAACCCAGGAGACATCCTTGAATTTACCTTTTCCATTACAGTTTGTGACTATTCTATCAGCAAGGCCTACTTTTCTTATTCAGAGTGTATCTCAAACTATGATCCTGTCTTCTCAGCCACCACCCTGGTCCAAGATGCTGCTCTATTGCTGTACTAGTGTGAAAGCACCACTGATCTCCCTGCTCTCCCTTTCCTCCTTGTAGTAGCTATAAAGAAATACCCAAATATGGGTAATTTATAAGGAAAAGAAATTTAATTTGCTCACATCTGCTCCTGGGGAGGCCTCAGGAAGCTCACAATCATGGTGGAAGACGAAGGAGCAGCCCATGCCTCACATGGTGAGAGAGGGAGCAAGAGTGGGAGGAGAGGGGTGCCGCACTCTATGGTTTTTTTTTTTTTTTTGAGATAGGGTCTGGCTTTGTTGCCCAGGCTGGAGTGCAGTGGCACAATCTTGGCTCACTGCAACCTCCGCCTCCCGGGCTCAAGTGATCCTCCCACCTCAGCCTCCCAGGTAGCTGGGAGTATAGGCAACACGCCATCACACCCGCCTAATATTTCTATTTTTAGTAGAGATGGGTTTCACCCTGTTGCCCAGGCTGGTGTCGAACTCCTGAGCTCAAGTGATCGTCCTGCCTTTTCCTCCCAAAGTGCTGGGATCACAGGCGTGAGCCACTGCACTTGGCCACCATACTCTTTTAAACAGGCAGGTCTCATGTGAACTACCAGACTGAGCACTCACTCACCACCAAGGTGATGTCATTAGCCATTCATGAAGGATCTGCTCCACGACCCAGTCACCTCCCACCAGACCTCACCTCCAACACTGAGCATCACATTTCAACACGAGATTTGGAGAGGACAAATGTCCAAACTATATCACCCCACTATAATCCATTCTCTCAAAGCAGCTAAAGAACTCTTTTCATAAGGTAAATCAGTGCATCCCATTTCTCTACTTAAAATATTTTAATGACTTCCCATTCCCCTTAAACAACATCCAAATTCATTCCACAGCATAGTCATCAATGGTCCAGAGGGTCCAGCCCCTCCTGGCCCTTTAACACCTCCCTGTCTTTGTTCCCCCTCACTCACTCTGCTCCAGGCCCTTGGCACACTTTCTGCAAACTCATGCCTGCCTCACACCCTTTGAACGTGTAGTCTCTCTGCCTGTCTTCCCAGCACGTCGCAGGCTGGCTCCCTTCCTGCCAGCATCACCTGTCCTGACTGGCCCTTCTTAATGGCCCTCTTTTGAGATGAAAAGAAGCTCTGTTACATCATAATCTCCTCCCTTGAGAACACTGACTACATTCTGAAAGTACACTGCTTATTCCTGTGCTCACAGTTCGATGTCTCTAGATTACAGGCGTTACGAGGGCAGGGTACTGATTTAACACAAAATTCCTGGGACTTAGAACACTGCCCAGCACAAATAATGATTTGATCAATAATTGTTGAAGGAACAGACTAAATGAAGGAATTGACAACTCAAGGGAAAGAGTAATGACTCCATGAAAGAGCAAAAAAAGAAGAAAAAAAGTGTTACGTTGCTAGGTAAATAATATTTACATTCATCTGTTATCAACATCTCCAAAGCCTCTTTCAGCCTTAATCCCCACTGAGCCAGCAAGGTGAAACTCTGAACCACGTTCTGGAACAAAGTACGTTGTCTCAGGTGGCTGGCCAGGCCATGCCACTCACTCTTTGATGTTGCAAATCTTTAGCCAAAGGCCCTTGGGCTATCTGTCAGGAGAGGCCATTCATTGCCAGCAGGGCGGAAGGCACTCCCTGGAGCTTTGCTCCTGATGGCTTCATGAGTGAGGAAGGAAGCATTCAGCTGGCCATTTCTGCTCTCCAAGACACACGTTTGCCAGCATGATTGCATCTACTGCCATATGCCTTTTGATGTTTCATTCATAAGAAGTACACTATCCTGTTACAAGATTCAATGTGTCCAAATCAAACATCTGGGATCCTTGCACTCAAAGGCTGTATTGAGAATGGCTGGAAGTCTACTCTCTTGATTTATAAGTTCCCCTTTTTAAGATCTCTATTTTATTGAGTTTTTCTTTAATTACTTTCCCTTGGTATATGTCTGAGATACATTACTCAAGATAGAAAATTTATTAGTACTATTTTGAGCATATTGTCTGCATTTTAAATGCAAAAAGCTGTTCAGTGAAAGGTATGTGTTATGTGCAATGTATTTTAAAGGCCACCTGCTCCTTTTCTTGTCTCAAGATACCTGTCTAGGGGAGGAGTGCCATATGGGCAGAAATGGAAACACACTGAAATTATGAATAATATTATCCTCATAACCGACGTAAGATTGTCAGCCATGGTAAAATCAATTGTCTTTTCCATTTTGCAGGAGGGACCACATAATGACAATAACTGGAAGGTATTTAGTATTTACAAGCATTCTGACATATCATCATATTTGCTCATCTCACCTGCTTGCCAGATGAGGAGGAAAACAAATTGTATTCCAACTCAACAAATGAGGAAACAAAACCTCAGAGAGGTTAAGTGATTCCTAGAGCTACACAGCTCATAATGGCCAACCTGGGGCTCAGACAGAGGTCTCTGACTCCAAGTCCAACACTCTTCCCCTCTGTTGCACTGCCCAGGGGAAAAGCAGACTTTCTTGAAAACCCGAGGCACAGAAACAATACAAACCCATGAGAAATAATGATAATAACGACCAACATTTCCCCAGTGCTGCGTATGTGCCAGTCTCTGTTCGTTCACAATTTACTGGGCATCCTTGATGTCAAGCCCTGTTCTGGGTGCTGGAGATGTTGCAGTGATCGAAACAGGGGACCGGGCCCTTGCCCTCGGAGGGCTTACAGTCTGGATGAGGGTTTCTCAACCTCTTCTCTGTTGCCATCTGGGGTGGGAGTTCTTCGGGTGGGTGTTCCTAATCCTGTGCACTCTTGCCTGTGCCCACGGGGTGCCTGGAACACCCCACCCCCAGTTACGATCACTCTAAATGTCTCTAGACACTGACAGATGGCCCATGGTTGAGAACCGCCATTCTAGAGGGAAGAACAGTTCAGCGAAAAGATGAAAAAGTAAATGACATGGTGTGTCAGAGGGGAATACACACTATGGATAAAAATGATCCAGGGAAGTGGGGTAGCCCCATGAGGGTGTGGTGTGGGTGGCAGTAGTCAGGGCAGCTTCACAGAGGAGGTGCCCTTGGAGCAAGGCTTACAGGACAGCATGTGAGCAGGCAGGTGTATGGGGACATGCATTCCAGGAGAAGGAACAGCAAAGAGCAAAGTCCCCAGAGCAGCAGCAAGCCCAGCTTCCACCCAGCAGCTGGAGCTGGAGCCCTGTGGCTGAGGGAGGAAGGGGCTGGGACAGTCAGGTTCAGAACAGGGTGGTCGTGATGGAGGAGGGGGCAGGACGGCTTGCAGGTGCATTTTGAAGCTGGAGCCCACAGCATTAGCTAGTGGACTGAATGTGATGACTCCAGGAATCAGCCTGAGCAGCTGAAGGATTGCGCGGCCAGGAGAGGGTGGTCTGGGGAGTAGAGGTAGAGTCCAGGTTGATTCCAGTCAGCTGGCAACATCTAATAAATATTCTTCTTAGTGACTACATATAGATCTAGACCTCTGTGACCTTCCCAACACCCAGGAGAGACAGTCACATCCCCACTTACAGATGAAGACTTCAAGACGCAGAGCGGTGGAGGGACTTGCCCAAGTCCTGGAGCTGGCAGACCTCCCGAGACGCTGGGATGGTCGCATGGCCCCTGAACCTCCGCTGCCTCCCCCATGGTGAAAGTGCAGCACAGGAGGTGCTGCGAGAGAGCAGCAGAGAGGTTATGCAGTAGCCATCTTTGGAGGCGTCACTGCCCACTGTGTTTTTAGGATGAATAATTGCTTGAATTCCTCAAGGCTTTATAAATAGATGGAGAGGTAATTATACACGACAGGACAAAATTGGCTGACTTTTTCTTTTTTTTTTTTTTTTTAAGACGGAGTCTCGCTGTCGTCGCCCGGGCTGGAGTGCAGTGGCGCGATCTCGGCTCACTGCAGGCTCCGCCCCCCGGGGTTCACGCCATTCTCCTGCCTCAGCCTCCCGAGTAGCTGGGAGTACAGGTGCCAGCCACCACGCCCGACTAAATTTTTTTTTGTATTTTTTTAGTAGAGACGGGGTTTCGCCATGTTAGCCAGGATGGTCTCCATCTCCTGACCTCGTGATCCGCCCACCTGGGCCTCCCAAAGTGCTGGGATTACAGGCGTGAGCCACCGCACCCGGCCAATTGGCTGACCTTTTCTAATCCTTATCGCAGTGGCCTTCCCCCTAGGAAAGCACGACAGGGCCCTCAAGTCACCAGGCCTCACGAGGCCTGCATCCTCACTGTGCGTCCTTCGCTGAACAAGCCGACCCAGGCTGGCCTCACCCCCGACCTTTGTGTTCTTTCTTTGCAAAATCAGGTTGTTTCTTTCTTTCTTTCTGTATTCCTTTTTATTTTGCCTCTCTGCTATATGTTGTGTTCTGCTGAGAAATTCAAAGGCTATGCCCTAGGATAAAACATTAGGTTTTCTGTCTGCATCTTGTGCGCTTTAGAGAAAATGGAGTATCGACGTGTTGAAAGGAAATAATATTGTTGTCAGAGCACCCTGGTCGTGTCTCAGCCTCAGAGAAGTCTTATTCATGGGGGGGGTTCTCGGAACCTTTGGAGCTGCTCTTCTCCCTTTGTCCCTGGGGCCCCTCCTTCCTTCACCACTCAACTCTGACATAATCTCCTCCTGTAACTCAGGCAATCCTGGGCACAGCCTCCCATCGCCCCTGCCCTGCCATCCCCCAATGAAGCCATCTGCCACATGCAACATGATTACTTCCCCAGGGGACTGAGTGACAATGCAGGAGGGGACAAACACAAGGGACCTGGGTCTAGAAAGGCAGCTGGGGCCAGTTGCAAATGGAATCGGAATTGACCTGTGGGCAGCAGAAACCAACTGCGTTTCTTTCAGTAGGAGGGAGCCTCACTCTTATTTGAGTTTAGAGAGCACCCCCCACAACACTGCTGAGTGTGGTGAGGGACAAGTTGGTGGGGGAGCAGTTAGCGTTGTTTGCGTGGTGAAGTGTGGATGAAGAGGGCATGCCTTTACAAAAAAAGAATCCACGGCCTGCACCGTGGCTCACACCTATAATCCCAGCACTTTGGGAGGCCGAGACGGGCAGATCACGAGATCAGGAGTTCAAGACCAGCCTGGCCAACATGGTGAAACCCCGTATCTACTAAAAATACAAAAATTAGCCAGGCATGGTGGCGCATGCCTGTAATCCCAGCTACTCGGGAGGCTGAGGCAGAAGAACTGCTTGAATCCGGGAGGCAGAGGTTACGATGAGCCAAGATCATGCCATTGCACTCCAGCCTGGGCAAAAAGAGTGAAACTCTGTCAAAAAAAAAAAAAATCCACAAGAGGTGGCAACAGAAGCTGAAGACTAGAGTGGAAAAAAATGATAGTATCTTAGGATGGAAAGGGCCTACATCACCTCACTTTGCTGCCTCCGCCTGCAGGAATTGCTGGGCAGTATTTGAGGCAGGTGACAGGAAGCTCAAGCAGCTCGTAAGACGCAGAGGCCAGCCCTCCACTTATAGGCTCTTCCCTCTTCGCACAAGGTTTCCTAACATTGAGTCCCAATTTGAATCTCTGAAACTTCCCACGTGCGTCCTTAATTTTCTCTCTGGAGCTCTCAGGTGTCAGAGCATCACGATCTTTAAACAGCCACTACCTCTCTCCACTGGACCTCCTCCTTTCCAGGCTGAGTGCCACCAGTGTCTGACCCTTTGCCAGCTTGCTCTCCTCCAGTTAGTCCCTGACACTTGGGGGTGCGCGTGATCCAGCAGAAATGTCCTGGCTGGGCTGAACGAGGGCTGATTCCTCCATTCTACACAGGATGCTGCGAGGTCGGGAGTGACGCCCAGCAAGAACTGCAGAGTCGGCAGCCCCAAGGACCTGTCCTCCACAGAAACACGCACACAAAGAGGAGCAAAAGCCGTCAGAATCAACTTTGTGGAACTCTGGGAAATAGTCAAAGATTTACAGCAAGCAAGCAGGCAAAAAAAAAAAAAATGCGCTAATGACTTAAATACAGCATTTGTGGAAATCTCAGTCAAACCTCTAGCTGACGACGAGCTACAGGACCAGGGACTTCAGAGAACACACATGATGAAGAATATAGTCTTTAACTAGAGTGCCTCCTAATGTTGACTTTGTTGGAAGCTGGGCCAACGGTATTTGCTAGTTTGCTTTGTGGTCAGCTATGCCATTTCATTGGCTTAATGAGAAGCCAGGACTCCTGAACCTAAGTCTCAAGTTCATTTTTCAAGTCTAAATGTCAGACATTAAGTGAATCTCTATGATATTCCATTTTATTTATTTAAACCCCAAGACTCCTGCCTGCCAAAATCTTGTGAAGTTTTTATTTCATTATCCAGCTCATGGGCTGTCCCTCCCAGATTTGTGCTTTCCATAATTTCTAAAGCATTTTGTCATGTCTTTCTTAAAATTATTGATTAAAAAGCGTCAAACAGGACTGGATCGATACGGAGGCCCAGGCACATCAACAGAGGCCCCCATTTCAATAACCTTAGTTCTGTGGGTGCATTTATCCATCAAATACAACCCACAGGGATGTCTAACACACCAGAAGGTTGTACTCAGAAAAGTATGTTAGTTTCATTTGGTTTGATGTATCTGTTTAAAAATCCACTTTTTAAACAGAATAAATCTTTCACTTTTTAAAGAATTTCCATAGCACTTTCTCTGCATTTCCATTACAGCACATTTAACACCCTATTGTGTGAAGGGTTCAGGTCACATCTAAAGGTAAAGACTTTGCATTGAGAGAACTGGGTGCAAATCAAAGCTCTGCCATTTACCAGTTCTTTTTTTTTTAATTTTATTTTTTATTTTTTATTTTTATTTTTTAGACGGAGTCTTGCTCTGTTGCCCAGGCTGGGGTGCAGTGGCGCAATCTCAGCTCACTGCAAGCTCCGCCTCCCAGGTTCACACCATTCTCCTGCCTCAGCCTCCCGAGTAGCTGGGACTACAGGTGTCTGCCACTGCACCTGGCTAATTTTTTGTATTTTTAGTAGCGATGGGGTTTCACCGTGGTCTCGATCTCCTGACCTCGTGATCCGCCCGTCTCGGCCTCCCAAAGTGCTGGGATTACAGGAGTGAGCTACCGTGCCCAGCCTGCCATTTACCAGTTCTAAGACTCAGTCTCTTCATGTCTAAAATGGGAATAACATTAGTATATACCTTACAGAGTTATCATAGGATTAAAAAAGATACAGCCAATAAACACAGTGCTTGGCACTTTAGAACTCATAGTATCTCTTCTCGTATAAGCTCAGTGCAGCACGCCTAGAATCCAACCCACTCACATGAAACGGACATGATGGCTGGACCTGTGGCAGCCATTTTATAGCCATGAAGCAACAATCATGAGAATAAGCCCAAAAGAATTACACTTACCAATTACTGCCAAATCCCTAAACCAAAGCCACAATTTAGTATTATGGGAAGGGGAAAAAAAATCTCTTTGCAAAAGACACTACGTTGTTTTTTTTTCTATTACTTGCAGTTACCCCTTTTGGCCAGGCTGCCCTAACTCAAGCCACTAACTAGATAACGATTTGTCAGAAATTACACCTCCATTTAAGGAAGAAAATCAGTTGGGAATTTGTAGTGCACATGCATGGGTATCTGTATCTCTTGTATGTGCCTGTGTGTGTGTACCCAGGTGCCTGCAGGGAAGTTCGAGCTGTTTGTTCCAATGCCAGTTCTATAGCCACTGAGCAAGAAATCCCGGGACTGTTCCCCCTCACGCATGCGGAGAAGCAGACGGCAGGTGTTTCTGGCAGACTTGCTGCCACGCGGGGGCCTCTGCTGCATTCATCCTCCATGCACTCGTTTCTGAAGCTGCATGCCTGCTGAAGGAAAGGCCACAGCAAAGCCGGGTGCTGCTGGTGTGGACCCCACTGTGTCGAGATCTCCCAGGGCTCCTGAAGGAGAGAAAAGAAAACCCAGGCACAGGGCATTTTGTGAGGGAGGGAGCAGGAAATGCTCAAAGGTTCCACCGTAATTTGAAGCAAGATCAAAAGCCCCAGGAGTGGGTGGCTCTCCAGCATCTTCCCAGCCCCCGGGGATATACAAGCATAGTTGGAAGACCTCCAGGTCTCACTCAGAGCCCAGGGACCCAACAGCCACAAGCCAGAGGGGAAGGATGTGTCTGCACAGCCCTAGAGGAATGGCATGGGAGGGTCTCAAGTTGGCATGGGGGTGTGGGGCACACTCCAGCAGGTGGACAAGGGGAGGAAGGCACTGCCAAGAAAGGAGAAAGGGGATATCAAGGAGGTGGCTCCTGTCCTGAGGCTGTAGGCCCTGGCTCTTCTGGCACAGGGGCAGCGTGGGTGGGTGGGCTGCCTGCAGTTGGCACCAGGTCTGTCTGCACAGGTGGTCGCCCTGAGGCAGGCAGAGGCAACAGCCTGCCAGCCCCCTTCACCTCCACCCGCTCCCAGGGCCTCCAACACATCCCTCCACCCCCTCACCATCCCAGCACCCCCACCCCATCCTAGCATCCCTGGGATCAAAAGCAAATGGATTTTTCTTCCCCAGGACTCCAGAGCAGTCTTGCACTGTGCCCTGTCTCACGGGAGAGGGCACTGTCCATGAGGATTCCCTGTTCGGAAGGAGGTGTGAGGCCTGCTGTCCTGCCTTCTCCAAGCTTTGGGCCCCTCATCTGTAAATGGGAAAAATGCATCCACCTGAATAGGGGCTTTGGGGACAGGAGGGGGCATCAGGGGACTTTCCTGGGTGTGGAAATCCATCTTGATCTGAGTGGTGATGACTCAGGGGCATGCACACGGAAAAATCCACCCGGCTATACACACAAGATCATGCACTTTACCAGGAGTGCAAGCAAGGGACTGGCTTAGAAACTAGTGGAAGAGGCCCCTCCAATGCGGTCTGGTTGAAGGGGCCCAGGGTGTGTCTCTTCCTCAGACACATCCATTCCAGCCTTACTCCCTCTGTCGCCGACGCAGGAAATTCAACTATTACAAATGACTGCCCTTGGCTTAAAGCTGTGTCTCCAACTGGTAGGAAAAGTAACATGTTTCCTTATCTCACCTGCACTTTAGAGTCTCAGAGAAGGGAAGTCAGGGGTGGACAACGAGATCTGAAAATATATTTTCCTTGCCTCAGATAACTTTTGTCCAAAGCAAGCTCTGTGAGTGAAAGGCTTTGCTTGCCCCTCTGGGAGAGGGAGATAAACAGATTGAGAAGGGACAAGCATGCCTGCCCGGCCCTGCCCAGCCATTCTGCCTCCCTCCCCTACAAGCCAGGAAACCAGACTCTCAGGGCTGGAGGGTCTGTGAGGATGACAGGAGGGCTGGACATTTGGGGTCCTAATGAGGGAGGGGTAGGCTCAAGGACAAGACATCCACCCTGACAGCCACACCGTCAGCTGACCCCCATTGTTGGGAATGCATACATGGCTCCAGTCGGATCCCACACTGGATGGGCATCACTTCTGCTTGAATCAACCAAAGGGAAACAAGTCCACGGGCCCACCAGACCTTAAATGCAAGGCTTGAAAGTGAGGTCAGTGCCCCACATTTCGATGATATGGATTGACTACTTTTTAATGTCCAAAATTGTACACTCTCCCATAATCTTTTGTAGAAAATGCACAACATCCAAAGCTACTATGAACTGATGAACATTTTTCAATTATTGCACATATTATTGCATTTATTAGCCATGACAATATCAACTAGTGTTTGAAATATAGTGAGTGTGCATGAGGAATGGTTTCAGTGGGTAGGCTAGTAGGAAACCTTAGTGCCTCCCTGTTCTTTCCCTGAAGTCTTCCAAGTCCAGGGGCCCTGAGGGCTTGCCATGCACACAGGCTACTTGCAAACCCACCAGACAAGCACACACAGACCCAAAGAGATGAGCAAGATGACTCCAAAGGAAGGAAAATCAGCAATGACAAATGATGTTAAGGAAACCATCCCTGTGCTGAATGAGCCTCTTGGCTTTCCCTTAACATACATTTTTACAAACTTACCTAAAATTTCCCAGAAATGTTGCTTCAAGAGGGCATTCAGAATGAGCTTGGGAATCTGTGTGCATAGGTGTTTGTGTGCATAAGTACACACACACTCTCACCAAGAATCAACTTACATTGCACAGCTCCCAGGGTTTTCCTTGGACAACAGCAAGTGGCTGAGGACAGCCTTCTCTGACCTACAGACTTTACATCCTATAGACCTTCTATTAACAGAGGACACTGTGAAACCACTATTATTCAAGCAGAGGACAAATAGGTTTCTTCATACCTAGTTCTTCATAGAAATGGAGCAAGTTTGAAGAGCTTAGTAGAAGGATGTCCTGTAACCTAAAAATATTAATATCTGCTTCCTTAGGGTGCTGGACTATGAGTAATCTCCTAATTTTTTTTTTACTTTTTCTAAATTTTCTATAATGAGCATGTAAATTAACTATGAAGACATATATATATATATATGTTATATATATGACCCATATAACATTTGTAAATAAATTATAATCTCAGAGAAAATCACCAAATGTGAGAAGGTAGTTAAAGACCCAACAGGAAAACCATAATCTACAGACACATGGGAAACTGAGGCCCAGGGTGGCAAATGGATCATCCTGGAGCTGGTGTCCGGCCTGTGGCCTCCACACACCCTCTCAGTGAAGCTTCCTCAGGAGAGCCATCTTGACTCAAGAGAGTTTAACTGCAGTGGTTTTCAGCACCAAAGCTAACTTTACTAGATCTTCGTAATTTAGAAAATTGAGTATTATCTATTCATAAGGTTCTTAAAAGGCTATAGAGAGACAAAAGCAAGGGTGGGAAGTGGAGGGAAAAGGCAAGTATGATGGTCCTGATTTTCTCCCCTCCCCAGTTTAGTAAAATGGGGGGACCTGGGTGTGGCCATGGAAGTTGTATCAACATTCAGCTCTGTTTTTTGCTTGTTCCAAAGGCACATTCATGCAACATGTAACCAGCCCAACCTGGAGCTGACAAAGGCCTCCAGGAGATCGAGCCCAGGAGACACCTGTATTCAGTTACCAACAGCTCAGTTCCTTATGTTTCTGCACTTTCAGTTTCTAAGTATGTGTATTATTAAATTCTCCATTTTCTTTCTTTCTTTCTTTTTCTTTCTTTTTTTTTTTTTTTTTTTTTTTTTTTTGAGACAGAGTCTTGCTCTGTCACCCAGGCTGGAGTGCAGTGGTGCGATCTTGGCTCACTGCAAAATTCCCCATTTTCAATCAGCTGTAACTGCAAAGTATCCTAAGGATTTATTCCACATGCCTCAAAAAGACACATGGTCAAAATGTCTAAGTCCAGATTGGAAGTCAGGTTCTTGTGAGCTGAGGGTACTCTAGAGGTCAAGGAGCAGGTCTGGGAAGGAGAATCTGGGAGCTCAAGGGGCCCTGGCCAGTCCTAACAGCCAGGGCTAGGATACGACAACCACACTCAGGCCTGTGAGGCAGCAGAATGCTACCTACCCCATTAGCCTCTCAGGCACAGTGGCTCTTATCTGCCACATCCCCCCCACCCACCAAAACCCCTTCCCTACACTGCAGGGCATGGGGCCTGACTGCATCCCAGGCTCTGCTGTGTTTAATGCTCTAAGTGCAGCTCAGGTCAGCCTACCTTCTGCAGGAGTGGTGGCTCTGTGGGCAGAGGCCCCTGTCCCGGGGCTGGCACAGTGCCACAGTTCCAGAGGAGAGGCAGTGGTGGCTGGAGTTGGCAGGAGTGCAGTTGCTCCCTGCCCTGGACAACGGCCATGTTGTGTGACTTTTTTTTTTTTTTTGAGACAGAGTCTTGCTCTGTCGCCCAGGCTAGAGTGCAGTGGCGTGATCTCAGCTCAATGCAAGCTCCGCCTCCCGGGTTCACGCCATTCTCCTGCCTCAGCCTCCCGAGTAGCTGGGACTACAGGCACCCACCACCATGCCCGGCTAATTTTTTATATTTTTAGTAGAGACAGGGTCTCACCATGTTAGCCAGGATGGTCTCGATCTCCTGACCTCATGATCTGCCACCTCGGCCTCCCAAAGTGCTGGGATTACAAGGCGTGAGCCACCTAACCCAGCCCCATGCTGTGTGACCTTGATACTGATAGTTTAGGTGGATGCCTAGATTGACGTTCTCTAGGCCACCCCATGATGTTGTGGACTCCTAGTTCCCTGGCACAGTACAGGGGCCTCTGTTTCCTGAACTACACCCTGACTGGACCCGCCAGCAGGTCCAAGCTGTGGAGGAGGGTCCTCTAACTCCCCTTCCCCACCCCCGCTGTGGAACAATAAGGCCCGGAGGTGGCAGATCAGTCTATCCCAGCTGTCCATCTCCTCTCGGTCTTCTCTCCATGGCCACTATGCCCCATATCTCTGGCTGTGCACAGGCCACTGTGTCTTGTCTCCCCTCCACTTCACCTGTGTGAACGGCTTCTGCCTCCCCACTGCCCATGTGAACTGTGCTATCAGCAGAGGTGAAAGGGACCCCACACAAGATCCTGTTTTCCCAGGCCCCCTCCCCAACTCACTGCCCCTATTAGCCTCTTGTGGGGTTCCCCTTCTACCTCCTAGAGCCCTGCCTTGGAGACCAACTCTACTCTCTGCCCATCTCCTCTCAGCACCCCAATCAATTCCACTCTTCTGACTCTTCAGAGGCCCGTTTATCATAATTCCCAGTCTATAAAAATGGTTGCTCCCAACTCCTTACAGGACGTTTCCTTACTGACAAGTCAGCTGCACAGTGGCAGCAGAATTGTCATTGTTTAATGAATTGCATCACAAAAATGGGGAGGTGAGGCCTTGGATGAGCTTGGGACTAAATCTTTAAGCAGGCGTCACATTTATGCAAATCCCTCAGGCCGCTGCATAATCTCCTCTTTGCAGTCAAGGAGCCTATAAATATCTCAGGAAGGAGAGCCGAGAGCCTTTTCCTAAGGGCTGCCCGCATCATTTTAGGGGTAAGCTCACGGTGCTGCGACAGGGCCTGGCAGCCAGGGACCTTGGCAGAAGCTATAATAAGAATGTGGGGCACTTAAGACCCTAGTCCCATTGGATGCCTCCAGTCCAGGCGTAGCTGGCTGGGAAATCAGTAGCCTCTCCACACTGCAGCTAAATGACTGACCTGAGGATAATTGGGGTCATTTGTCACACAGAGAGAGAAGGGGCTGAAGCAGAAAGCTGCTCAACCTGCATGCAGATGGGGTTTTCTGTGACCGCCCCCACCTGCCAGGAAGAGTGCGAGCCCACGGGCATCACTGGCAGGATGGACCTCGTGGCTTCCACCGCCAGCACACAGGTGAGCTGTGGCAACCCGCAGTGACCCCTGTTCCTGTGAGACCTGAAAACTGTAAATGTGGGCAGGATAGATTCTTCTCCTGCCCCTCTGCAGCTGCAAAGGCCCCCCTTGCCACATAAGCGCTTAATCAGCCTAATGAGCGACTACTGAGCTGATCGTTATCATCTCCCTCCTGGTTAGAAGTGGAACCATGCTGGGGCCAAACCAGGAGCCAGCCAGGCAGACCCAGGCAGGAGAAAACACACAGAGATGAGTAACCACCGCAAGCTGGCACTCAGTGAGGCAGGTGTCTCTTCTTTGGCCCGGGGCGAGGCGAAGGAGGAGGTGGGGTGCTTTGCTCATCCTGCAGGCCCCTCAGCCTGCACCTCTCCCCACTGTCAGACGCACTCTACTGAGAAAGGGAACACAGCTAATCGGAGGCTCAGAAAGACCAAGGTTTGATGTTATTTCTACTCCTTCCACAGTTTACTGGCCACAGATGGCCCAAGCTCCACCACTGTAAGTGACTCTCCACAGAGTTCCATGAGAAAGACAGAGAGACACTATAGAAATCTGAAGATGGCTTTGCCCTTCGACTCTGCAATCTGCTTGCTGCTCTCAGGTACATCATATTTATTAGATGGCAATTATCCTACCTGCTGTAAATGTCAGAGTCAAGGACAGAGCTGTCATCCATCACTAAGACCCATTGGAAATAATTTGAGATACCACATTGTCATTTACATCACTGGAAATATGAAAATCCAGTATCTCTTTACATAATTCATACAGACCATAGATCAACATAATAAACACTCTGACCCCTTTCTTGAAAAATAAATGGCTTCAGTTTAAAGTATGAAAGCCGTGGATTTATGGGGGACACTGAAGATTGATTTAAGAGGACTAATTAGATCTTATTATGCATAACGACATTCTCAAGTGAATATTGTAGGATCAGAAATGAACATCTGCAAATTTCTTGCCTAAAACCTCAGAAACCCTAGGTATTCAAAAACGCATTTCAAAAGATAACTGGGTAATATCAAAGACACATGAGGAAACGCTTGATTTCTAATCAAAGATGAGAGACAGATTAAACCCAAGAGACTGAAAAACAGGAACATAGCAATTTTCTCTCTCTCCCAGGCACTTCCCTCCTACCAGCAACTTCAGGAATAATATTGAACTCTGTTAACCATGTTACAGCTTGACTGTGAGCCTTCACTTTGGTCTTGGGAAGACCATGTACAACTGTTTCTACAGCATATTCACTCAGTGCATCCAAGGGCTAACAGGTACCTACTGTGTGTCAGGCACTGCTTTCAGCACAGAGTGCAGGAGACCAGTGTTGAACCACACCTTCACTCTTATGGGGCTTACATCAAAGAACTTACCAAAACAACTTACATCAACTTCTGAGAACCAATTATCTTTAGAAGACTGTACTTAATCCTAAATCCTTGAAAAGCCAGTTTATAATCCAAAAGGAAACAGAGGAAAGATCAGTTAATTTGGCTGCAGAGTTAGTAGAAGAGCCAATCCATCAATCAACAAATGCTGTCAATCAGGAGAATGCTTTGAGTTCTGCCCATAGGGTGGGAAGAAGAGATCTAAAGACTATAAGCTGGCCAGGTGTGGTGGTTCATGCCTGTAATTCCAGCAGTTTGGGAGGCCAAGACGGGAGGATCACTTAATGCCAGGATTTCGAATCTAGTCTAAGCAGCATAATGAGACTCCCGTCTCTACAAAAAAATTAAAAAGTTAGCGAGGCATGGTGGCCTGCATCTCTAGACCTAGTTACTCCACAGGCTGAGGCAGGAGGACAACTTCGGCCCAGGAGTTCAAGATCACAGTGAGCTATGATATTGCATCACTGCACTCCAGCCTGGGTAAAGAGAACAAGACTCAGAGCATGACCCTGTCTTCCCCCACCCCCTAAAAACAGAATAGAACCCAAAGCCCCTGTTTTAAGGAGCTGCCATTGAGTAAATTCTGAGCAACACCAAAATAATCATAACAGATAATACTAGGGCTGTTGGCTGGGCTCAGTGGCTTACGCCTGTAATCCCAGCACTTTGGGAGGCTGAGGCGGGTGGATCATGAGATCAGGAGTTCAAGACCAGCCTGGCCAAGATGGTGAAACCCTGTCTCTACTAAAAAAAAAATATGAAAATTAGCTGGGCGTGGTGGTGGGTGCCTGTAACCCCAGCTACTCGGGAGGCTGAGGCAGAGAATTGCTTGAACCCAGAGGCAGAGGTTGCAGTGAGCCAAGATCGCACCACTGCGCTCCAGCCTGGGTGACAGAGTGAGACTCCATCTCAAAAAAAAAAAATGCTAGAGCTGTCACAAGGATTCCTGAAAAGACATTACGACAGATACCAGGAAGACTTGTAAGAAAATGAAAAGGCAGCTGGGCATGGTGGCTCCCGCCTGTAATCCCAGCACTTTGGGAGGCTGAGGCGGATGGATCACTAGGTCAGGAGTTCGAGACCAGCCTGGCCAATATGGTGAAACCCTGTCTCAACTAAAATAAAATAAAAAGAAAGAAAGAAAAAAAAAATAGCCAGACATGGTGGCGCGCACCTGTAGTCCCGCTACTCGAGAGGCTGAGGCAGAAGAATTGCTTGAATCCTGGAGGCGGAAGTTGCAATGAGCCGAGATTGTGCCACTGCACTCCAACCTGGGTGACAGAGTAAGACTCCGTCTCAAAAAAAAAAAAAGAAAAAGAAAAAAAAAGAAAAGGCAGGACATATACTGGAGTATACTGGAAGAGACTATCGACGATACATATAGCTGACCAAGAAGTGCCTTCATTTTAATAATGTAAAACAAGCAACCCAATTCTTTAAAAGGGGCACAAGATTTGAACAGACACTTCAGAAAAGAATATATATGAATGGCTAATAAGCACATGAAAAGGTGCTAATATCATTAGTCATCGTGAAAATGCAAGTTAAAACTATCAAGAAATGCTACCACATGCCTACTCAGAGGAGAATACAAGAATGCTCATAGCAGCTTTATTCACAAGGGCAAAAAACTGGAAAGAGTCCAGATCTTCATCAATGGGTGAACGGAAAACAAAAATCAGGATGTGTACATGCCAGCGAATCCTACTTAGCAATAAAAAGGACTGCTGAGACACAGAGCAACATGGTGCATCTCGAGAGAAACTATTGCCTGTCCTGTGTGCATGACTTCTACAATAGGCTAAACTAAGCTATGGTGATAGAAACTGGAGAGGAGGTCAGGGCAGGGAAGGGACAAGGGAACATACTTGTGATGGGAACACTCCACGTCTTGACTGGCATGGAGGTGACACAGGTGTATGCATTTTTCCAGACTTGGCTCACCAAACTCCTTTTTTTTTGAGACGTAGTCTCACTCTGTTGCCAGGCTGGAGTGCAGTGGCTCGATCTTGGCTAACTGCAACCTCCACTTCCCTGGTTCAAGCAATTCCCCTGCCTCAGCCTCCCAAGGAGCTGGGACTACAGGTGCGCACCACCACGCCCAGCTAATATTTGTATTTTTAGATGGGATTTCACCATGTTGGCTAGGATGGTCTCCATCTCTTGACCTCGCGATCTGCCCGCCTCGGCCTCCCGAAGTGCTGGGATTACAGGCGTGAGCCACCGCGCCCAGCCAACTCACCAAACTCTTAAGATCTGTGTGTCTTATTTTATGTAAATTATACTCCAATTTAAAAAAACAAAGATGTTATCAAGGAGCAGGCAAATCTGTATAGGAGCCCAGGATGCCCCGGGGAGAGCAAGGATGGGCACCTCTTTCCTTTTGAAGCTCCACTTGCATAGACCACATCTGATGCCAGATTGTCTCTGTGAAAAGCAGGGGCTCCAGGAAGGTCTGTTAACAAGAGAAAGGGTTTTTACCCCAGCAACCCTGCCTCTTGCGCCAGACTGTGATGGGAGCAGGGACTGACTTGGAGCACGGCACACAGATGGATGTGCCAGGCTGGGCATGCTGAGACCCCACACCATGAACACGCCTTGCAGAGCTGCCCAGGTAGTACAGTGGCCTCCGCCTCGGCCCCGTAACCCTGAAAGATGCAGCATCTGGTCTCTTGACGATGGCAGGATTCCTTTGAACTGGCCCCAGAACCTGGAAAGACAATGCCCCTGGTGCCCTCTGGACCGCGCTGGCAGTGGGGTGGTGGGGCCTGTGAGCCAGTGCCAGGCAGATGGATGATGCTCAGAAAGGGGACTTGATGGGGGAGGTGGTGGGAGAGGGACACGCTTTTCAGACTTCAAGCCGGAGAAATGGCTCACGCCCCTGATGAATGGAGTCCTTACCCCTGTTTATAGAGCAGCAGCCTAGGAAGCAGGTTCGCTGAGCACTGATTTCCAACCTATCTGATTCTGGTGAGAGAGAGCACACTCATATGCAGCAAGTGACATGAAGCAGGTTTATTACTTACAGGTAGGCAGTCAGGGACAACAAAGCCTAGGACTCATCACCAGCTAGTCTCCAGTCTCCCAAGGCTCGAGAAAGCTGCTGGAGCAGAGAGAGTCTGGTCTGAAAGGGCTCCACTTGCGCTCCAGCTGAGGATCCCTGAAAAGCAGCCCGCCCTGCCTTTATGACCAGGGGCAAATATGATGTGCTGGACGTCCTGTTTCTATGGGGGACTGGGGCAGAACCCCAGCTGTCCAGGCCATTCCTCTTTCTCTCAGGGTGCTGCAGGCCTGGCACATTCCAGTTATTTGTGAGAACTACAAGCAAGAAAAAGGGAGAACCATCCTGCATGCTCCTGCTTTGGCAAAATGTCATTTTCATCTCTCTTGCCCCAGTGTTTCGCCCTCTCACACCCTCCCTTGGGCAGGGGAGTCTGAACATAACAAACCTTGGAAGTGCAGATGTTGCTGGCAGGGATTTGTGCGGACAGACGAGGTGCACCAGCCTGAGGCCTGGAGATCCAGTACCTGGAGGGTATTGGGGTCCACTCACAGCAAAGACAGACCACAGCGCCCTCGCCCTCCAGAGAAAGGCCTCACCCTGGCAGGGTTCTGCTGGAGTGAGGTTTGGACCAGGAGAAGAGGTGGGTGAGGAGACTCAACAGGGGAAGGGACACCCCATGCCCACCTGAGGCGAACTCTGACATGGAGTGATGATTGGCTTAAGGACGAACGTAGAGGAATGTCTTAGGGAATCTAGGGGTTAATGTGAGAGTTTCCTCTGATAATAGCCTTGACCAATACACCCGTGCTTTCCCAAGGATTCTCCCATTCCACAGTTGTTATTTAATTATAATTAAGACAGGCCAGCCCAGGTGGCTCACACCTGCAATCCCAGCACTTTGGGAGGCCAAGACAGGAGGATCATTTGAGGTCAGGAGTTCAAGACTAGCCTGGTCAACATGGTGAAACCCCGTCTCTACTAAAAATACAAATATTAGTGGTGCTTAGTGGCGGGCGCCTGTAATCCCAGCTACTTGGGAGGCTGAGGCAAGAGAATCGCTTGAACCTGGGAGGCGGAGATTGCAGTGAGCCGAGATCGCGCCACTGCACTATAGCCTGGGTGACAGAGCGGGACTCTGTATCGAAAAGTAAATTTAAAAAAAAATGTAATTAAGACAGACTTAGCATCTATTATGTGCCAGGCACTGCGCAGTGCGCTGGGATCCAGCAGGACACATGACAAAATCCCCGCACTCTTGGATCTTACACATGGAGATGGGAGATGAACAAATAAACACCGATACTGCCAGGTGGGGATAAGGGGCATGGGAGAAAATAAAGCCAGGCAAAAGCAGGGAGAATGGTGGGTTTCAGGGTTGGTGGGGACCGTCTATTTTACAGAGGTGGCCAGGGACATCCTCCTGAGATGATGTTTGTGCAGACGCTGAGGAGGCCCTGTGGTGCCCTGGGGATTAACGTCCCAGGCAGGGGTTGCATAGCGCACCTGACTGGGTGCTGGGCGGAAAGGACAGGATGAGAAAATGCAGCCTGGAAGTCTGTGGAGGGGGCAGGTTATTAGGGCCTGTAGGCCAAGATGGATGCTGAATGCGATGGGGAACCCTAGAAGGCTCTGAACCAAGGCTGGACGAGCTCCGGGTTCTAAGCCGCGCTGGACCTGTGGTTCGGAGCCGACTGTAGGAGGGCACCGCGCCTTCCCTCTGCCCCGCCTGCGTTCCCTGCCAGGAGGCCCCAACACCTGCGCCCTCCCGCGCTCCAGCCCAGGTCTGCAGTCGCCGCTGGACGAAGAAGAGCGGGGCCGGGACTGCCCTCGCAGCCCAGTTCCGGGCTGAGTCCCGTCCGGCCCCTCAGAAGCCTGATCATGCGGCACAGGAGGACGCGCCGTGGAACTCCCATCATCGCTTGCGCTCAGCCGCTCTCACTCCATCCAGCCACTAACGCGAGGATGGCAGCGTCTGAGCATCTGCTTGGGATGCGCCCCGTGAACGCGCTCAGCCCTGCGAGGTGGCACCCAGGCTCCAGCCCGGAGCAATCAGGCGCGGCCGTACAGGCCAGAGGGCCGGGGCGTGTCCCCAGAGCCCCAAGGCCAGCGGGGCCCGGGCGGCAAAGGAGGAGCGCAGAGTGCTCTCCACCAGCCTTTCTGACTGAGAAACAAACGAGTTTCTGTTCCCTTTCTAGGACATAGAACAGAAAACCAAACATTTCACCACAGCCATTTGCTTCTTCGCCAGGAAAACACCTGGCAGGACCTATCTCCAGGGCCGCTAGCTGACTGCACGACGAATGCACAAAGGCGAGTCTTTCCGGGTAGGCTCACACGTGGGGCTGGCAACCAGGGACTCCCTGCCTCCTGCTAGCACAGACTCTCCTGTGGAAGCGCTGGGCCTCCTCAGCTTTGCTGCTCGTGTGCAGCAGAAACTACAAGGACGCTACGCATTTCATATTTTGAAATGCCTCTAAAATAAATTTTCGGAATGTTTGCCTTTTACCATATTTGCCCCAGAAGACATTTAGAATTAATAATTGGTTTGTTTGCTGCTTTCGAAAATCAGACGATGTTGAGGCAAAGCTTATGTCAAAAAATATAAATTGTGATTTCCCAAAAGCGTAAATGTAATATGCTGAGCCCAGGCTTAAGAAACTGATATAGCCACCTATACTATTAATATATAGGCATAATGTTGCAATATGCCCCCCTTTCTATAAATTATACCATCTACGTTTATTTTTATTGAAATGAATGCAGCTTAAATTTGAAGGACTTTCTGACATTTCTTAGCATTACTGGAGAATTCTTGGAGTATCAGAAAACCAGTGCTAAAGATGACTGTTCAAAACTGGGATTACTGTTAGTGAATACAGTTGAACAGTGAAACAATGAAGAAGTGGATATACATGCCTTCTTTCATTCTGTTATTTACCTATTGGATACGTTTGCTAAACACCAATTATTTGCAAGGGGCTGCATAATCTGTTAGAAGGTAGTGTGGGCTAGGCCGGGTGTGGTGGCTCACGCCTGTAATCCCAGCACTTTGGGAGGCTGAGGCGGGCAGATCATGAGGTCAGGAGATCGAGACCATCGTGGCTAACACGGTGAAACCCGGTCTCTGCTAAAAATACAAAAAATTAGCCGGGCATGGTGGCGGGCACCTGTAGTACCAGCTACTCGGGAGGCTGAGGTAGGAGAATGGCATGAAGCTGGGAGGCAGATATTGCAGTGAGCCAAGATTGTGCCACTGCACTCCAGCCTGGGCAACAGAGCAAGACTCTGTCCCCCCGCAAAAAAAAAAAAAAAAAAAAAAGAATTTAGAAAAATCTAAACATTTTCTTGAGCAATTATAACAAAAGCAGAGAGACATTGCTGTCTTAGCCAGCCAAGTGCCCTTTTTCATTCTTTTCTTTTTTTGAAATTTGAAAAAAAGAAACAAAACACTCTTTAATATAACCACCCCTCTCCTTCTTTGTTTATTATTTCTAAGGCTCAGATATGCCAACTATCGGTTTTATCCAAGAAACTTTGAAAATACACATTCTGCATACTTCTGCACATTGTGGACGACTCTATACCGCTTGCAGGTCAGTATGGGGTTTGAAGCCCCTTAAATGGGTGTAAGGAGGTGGAGAAATTCCCTTCCAGGAAAAGAACTGTTTTTATTGGGTAAACATTTTGATCAACTGTTTGGGACCGTGGGGCAGGGGATGAAAGCTCCACAGTGAAACACAGACAAAAATGCCAGGATGAGCTGTGAGACTTCTTGTGACACAGCAACTCAGAACAGACAAGAAAGGTACAAAAGCCTTCTGCAGACAGCAGGGTAGGCAGAGTTAACCTCCTTAGAGCCTATGCTGTTGCAAGCATAGTTACAGAAATTTGTTGAAGATGTTCTATTTTGAATCCTTCAACTGAGTAAGACAGATAGACTGACAGCTATCTCTGCAATTGGTGTCCAAAATTCTGATATAAGGAAGCATGCATTTCAGAGCAGAATGGTATGGGATAAAAACAGTGTGGGCAGTGGTGAGACCGATGACAGGAAAACTGGGGCAGAGGAAGCTGTATTTACTCCTACCTGTTTAAATCATCAGATGTTTAGTGAAGATGGATGGGAAGTTGATACCAAAACTAAGCCACATCTCCTCTGTAATTATACGTTTATATATATTACACATCTCCTAAATACGCAGTACACTATGCATGGTCCCCTTTTGTAGTGTGGATGCAATTATTTAATAATTATACAATAATCCTTTTGTTGTCTCTTTAAAAACATTTAAGAACATCTAAATAACATTTTCTAGTATTGTAAGACGCCATACTGGATTCTTCTGGACCCAAAATGATATTTATAGTTAAGTGTTAGGTGCCTGGAGAGAAAGTACAGATGCACAGACTCTTAAAATTGAGGTTTTAGGGAGTAGGTGTGCCAGCTGTCCAGTAGAAATATGAGCCACGTGTGTAATTTTAAACTTTCTAGTAATCACATTAAAAAGTAAAAAAGGCTGGACATGGTGGTTCACACCTGTAATCCCAGCACTATGGGAGGCCGAGACAGGAGGATTACTTGAGTCCAGGAGTTTGAAACCAGCCTGGGCAACCTCATGAGACGCCCCATCTCTACAAAAATTTTAAAATTCGCCTGGTGTGGTGGCTTGCGCCTGTGATCCCAACTATTTGGGAGGCTGAGGTGGGAGGATTACTTGAGCCCAGGAGTTTGAGGCTGCAGTGAGCTATGACTGCACCACTGTACTCCAGCCTAGGTGACACAGAAAGACCCTGTTTAAAAAAAAAAGTAAAAAGAAACAGGTAAAATTAATTCAAAGAATATGTTTTATTTAGGCCATTATATCCAAAGTGACATTATTCCAATATGCAATCAATTATACAAACAATTGAGATATTATACAGTTTTTTCATACTTAATCTTTGAAATCCAGTGTGTATTTTATATTTACAGCACATCTCAGTTTAGGCTTACCATATCTTAAGGAGGCCCAAGAGACACAGTGGGAAGCTAGCGGCCACCAGTAGGACTGCTCAAACGTGTAACACACACTTCCACACACAAATACACGCACACGGTGGTGTGGACACAGCCGGCAGCTGACAGAACCCAGAGGAGACAAACATTTACTCTGACCAGATGTGTCGGTCAGCCCTGTGGTCTTAGTTTGGTTGTTTATTCTGAGCAAATGAAGAATAGCCCCAAACGGGAAAACCTGAAGTTCTGATGATGTTTTTCTGGCAACATTTTTGCACTAGTATGATCCAAAGATTTTATTGAAACACTCCATAAATCCTCATGTTTCATAAAAGCTTGACAGATAAGGGAGGCAATTTTTCAAAGTGAGGGCCTGGATAATGAAAGTCCAACGACATTGATAGAAATAAATGTGAAAAGCAATTTAATCAGATCCCATAGTGCTTATTAAATCAGAGGAAAGAGGGCCTCAGGCCCACCTCTGTCCTTGGATACCAAGAGAAACATCCTCTGAAATAAGCCTGGCCATGCCTGCTCCTCCATGCAATTACACCCAAGGGGAGCTTCTTCAGAGGGGCGAAGGGGCATCTCTTTGAAAGGCTTCTCTGAACAGGACAAGCAGAGAAGTGCTCTCCGTAAATGCCTCTGAGCTGAGACAATTGCCTGCTATAAAGAAAATATACAGTAAAAATACACCTAACACGCCTCCCGGGGGCATGTTTAGCAAAATAGTGCTAGGGAGAGAAGAGTGTGGGAAGGAAGACAAAAGAGAGAGAAAGAAGCATCTCCCTTGGCCTTCTCTTAATTCAACGTGTTGCCCTCTCTGCAGCCTGCATCAGCAGGACCCAGCAGAGGATGAAGTGTAAACTCCCTGTTCCATCAACTCCAGGACCTTCCTGTAATTAGCTCAGCAAGAAAATACAGCCTCCTCCTCACCATGGTCTCCTAGGATAGCTCTACTGAAAAATATCATTGTTTGACATTCTTGCCTTCCGGATACTTTAAAACTGTTTTCTTTCTTCCCCATCTTATTCACAAAGAGCACATTTAATAGTTGTAAACATAAAGACTCTTTAAAAAGGAGACAGAGAGAAGACTGAACTGTTCAGAAATGAGAAACATCATACCAATCTAGAGGTGGGATTTCTTCTAAGATTGAGAAAACACAATGCTCATTTTTCAGGTTCATTAACTCTCTTCAGCTGTGTTTTCATGGTCTAGATACAGAAGTATATAATTTATGAGATGGACCTCTTGCTCCTGCTCTAAAAATGTCAACTTCTTTATTCCATCTCCAGCCCACATGAAAAGTGAAGGTATGGGCTTATTTTAGGAGGAGGCTGTCAGGGGCCATAGGGATGTCTATGGAATATAGAACAGCAGCCTCAAGAGGTTCCCATTCCAGAAAAAGATTGATTTTACTTTTTATAATAATTAAAAGAGAAATACGAATGGTCTCAAAAGAGCAGACACTGAAGCATAGATTTTGGAGGCTTCACGTGCACTAGCTGCAATTCAATTACTGTGATGGAAACTCAGTACAGGAGATATTGCGATGGTGCCCCAGGGAAGGTCAATAGGTTGCATGGTGCAATAGATCTCAGCTCCTGTTTTATCATGAATATAATGTAGATAAAGACTCAAGACTCCACATGTTTGCAGCTGCCCTAAGCTAATTTTCCAGGATAGCATCAAATAATTGCCAAAGATGATTAAATTTAATGTCCCCATGGTATTATAAGTTCTGTCTTTTGGGAGAGAGTCTGAGCCTAATATTTAATGCCAAAGATATGATTAAACCCTAAAAAGTAAGTAAATAAATCATGTAGCAAGAAAGAGCAAAAATATTCAGCTGCAGCAATTACATTTACAGACAAAAGTAATGGCCTGAATGCTTAGAAAAATTAGATCACACAGAATTTCTAAGTATTTTATCAAATTAGTTTTTCTCCATGCAAATTATCTGACGTTTAGAAAGCTATAAAATTCTGTCACACTTCAGTGGCTATTAACAGCTGATTGGGATAATGCGTGTCCTCAGAAGTAACGACAGGAGGAGGGGTACATTTAGCTTTGTCTCCACTCCCACCCACTAGAGTCAAGGTGGGCAGAGGGGCCACGGGCCAGCCTAGTTTGCTTGCAAGGAAACAGCTGTGGAGAAGCGCCTAAAAAGCTGGAATCCAGTTCCAGCCCTGCCACATCCTCACTATGTGATTTGAGGTAAAGGTTTTGTTTTCAGTTTGGTTTTTGTTTTTTTGTTTTTGAGATGGAGTCTCGCTCTATTGCCCAGGCTGGAGTACAATGGCGTGATCTCAGCTCGCTACATCTCTGCCTCCCGAGTTCAAGCAATTCTTGTGCCTCAGCCTCCCAAGTAGCTGGGATTACAGGTGCCTGCCACCATGCTCGGCTAATTTTTTAATGTTTTAATAGAGATGAGGTTTCACCATGTTGGCCAGGCTGGTCTCAAATTCCTGACTTCAAGTGATCCACCCACCTTTGCCTCCCAAAGTGCTAGGATTACAGGCATGAGCCAGCGTGCCTGGTCCACTTTGTTTTTTTGTTTGTTTGTTTGTTTGTTTTTCTTTGAGCCCTCAGTTTCTCTGCTTGTAATCCGGGGGCAATAAGCCCATCCCATGAGGCTGTGGTGGCAGATTCCCATGCATGGGAACTGAGTGCACAGTGCACAGAGGCTCAAGACATGTTAGTTTCTTGTACCTCGCTGAGTCATGGAGAGTCCCCTGCTAACATGAAACAAAAGTCCCCTGTGACCTCTAGGAAGAGTGGCTGTGCATTACCTAATCACTAGCTGTTGCACAGCAGTGGGGGACTAGGACCTCTGCCAAGAATTGGGGGGAAGCAATGGGAACAGGGCTGTGTTGAGGCCCAGGGTAGCAGGGCTGGGCCGAGTGGCATAGGGCAGGAAGCAAGGATTTTGCTGCCAGAGGAGCGCCAGGGAGAGCTGAAGGAGGAACTGGGTTCTCGGTGGGAGGACTTCCCACTGGCAGTGCATAAGGCTGCCACCCACGTCCAGTCTCTGGCACTGCAGGGCAGGGCAAGGCAGGCCGGGTGCAGCCGGGAGGATGAGCGGGGTTGCTGACAGAACCAAGAGGACTGGTGAGGACTGTGGGGCAGGCTTCCTTCTCCCCAGCAGGGGTTGGGGGCACTGCCTTACTTGTCCTGCTCCCCTCTCCACTGTTAGCTGCGCAGTCCGCTCAGGACCTTGGCTCCTAAGAGGTCCTATGGTCCAGACATAACACCAGAGGAGGCAGGAGGGGACCAAGGGCATGGTGCTGTGTCTGTCTCCAGTCTGTTCAAGTGGACAGCCTTATAGTTAGTTTTGTTTTGAACAATAAAATGCTATACATGGCCGGGCAGGTGGCTCATGCCTGTAATCCCAGCGCTTTGGGAGGCCAAGGCAGGCGGATCACTTGAGGTCAGGAGTTTGAGACCAGCCTGGCCAAAATACAAAAATTAGCCGGGTGTGGTGGCGGGCACCTCTAATCCCAGCTACCTGGGAGGCTGAGGCAGGAGAATCGCTTGAACCTGGGAGGTGGAGGTTGCAGTGAGCCGAGACCGCGCCATTGCACTCCAGCCTGGGCAACAAGAGCAAAACTCCATCTCAAAAAAAAAAAAGAAAAAGAAAAGAAAAAGGGTAAGTTTAAAAAAAAAAAAAAGCAATTACCCAGATCTCACCATCAAAACCAAAAATCTTTTGGATTTTTTTTTTTTTAAGAGTCTCGCACTGTCGCCCAGGCTGGAGGGCAGTGGCACAATCTTGGCTCACTGCAACCTTCGCCTCCCGGGTTCAAGCGATTCTTCTGCCTCAGCCTCCCGAGTAGCTGGGACTACAGGCGCCTGCCACCACATCTGGATAATTTTTTGTATTTTTAGTAGAGACGGGGTTTCACCCTGTTAGCCAGGATGGTCTCGATCTCCTGACCTCGTGATTTGCCCGCCTCGGCCTCCCAAAGTGTTGGGATTACAGGTGTGAGCCACGACGCCGGCCTTGGATTTTTTTAAATATAAATTAATATACACACATTTAAGGACTGAGGCCTGCAAGACGTGTGGATGTTTTATTTCCTAAAACTGTGCTCATCTTGTCCAGAGCCCCACACCCCTGTCACAGGCAGAAGGAGGATGCTTAAAGCTGCCACTGGAGACGGATACAGCACATGGTTGTTCTGGAAAAGTCCCTTTCAGGTGAGCACTCTCTCTTTGGAGGTAATTGTGTGTTCAGGAGTGTTCCGTCCTCCTCCCTTCTTTCTTTCTCCTCCCCTCTTTCCGCCAAGGTAATAAAAAGTTAAAAGTAAACACATACAGGAACCCCAATCCCGGGAAGTGGCAGCACTGGGTCCCCAGGCCAAGCGCCACCCTTATGTTCGGGAAAGACACCTGGCAGATGAGCTGAGTCTTGAGTCTCCTTACACGTGGTCCTGGGGTTTCTATCAGGGTCTCTGTTTGCTTGCACCTCCTTTATATCAGATCGTTGTTAGCCCCTTTCCCCATGAGGGAGCCATCCCTGTCCTAACCCTCCAGTCTCTTCACTGTGGCTTGTGGAAAACCACACTTTGGTTCGGTGACATTAAAGCCCTTCCTCCCTGGGCTAACAGTCCTCTTGGGCCCAGCTCTTCTGGGAAAAGGGTTACAGTGAAACACTGAACAAACAATAAATGTATTATTTGCAAGATATAATCCCTGTTGAATATGAAATAGTGTTTTGTGACCTATCTGTATTTCAACAGCATACCTTGAACATCACCAAGAGGCAGCCCTCCACCTACCTCCTCCGGCCTCCCCCTCCTCCTCTTCTAGAATACCCTCTTTGTCCTTCTTCAACACCTTTGACTCTTTCCAGGCAGGTATCAGTGTGCCCTCCCTGGAGTCTCCTCAGATGTCCCTGCACTTAGAACAAGACTATAAATCAGAGGTTCATGCAAAGGATTTCTCCAACTCCCTCTGCCCTCAGGTCTTCTGAGAGTATTAAGGTGGTCACAGGGCAGATAAACTTTTGGAATAAAAACTCCTGCTGGGACTATTCCCATGGTTTTCTCAAGCCTATTACAGGAACTCCTTTTCCTGTAATAATCCTTACCAAGACTTTAGTAGAATCACTTATTTGTACATAAGAAATCACCTCTTTTACATGACAAAAATATTCTGGGGATGCTCGTCATTAAAATATTAAAGGCCTGCTTTTCAGATAAAGAATGTGCCTTCACTGCACTAAAAATGCCCAACAGGAGTTGAACAGACTTGGAGTCAAACATACTTTTTTTCTCCAGCCCGTCTCCCTCCCCTAGCTTCACACAGATGCTTAAAAGCTGGAGTGGGGATGGAGAAAGACAGCACAGTAAACCCTATTAGTTTAGATTCTACCACTCTATAGCTTTGTGGTGATGTAAAATTTTAACAGAATGAGTCAGATAAGGACAATTCCATAAATATTTTTTATTGAAATTGGTGTTTATCTCATTATCTTTATTTATTTATTTATTTATTTTTTGAGACAGAGTTTCGCTCTATCTTCCAGGCTGCAGTGCAGTGGCGCAATCTCGGCTCACTGTAAGCTCTGCCTCCCAGGTTCAAGCCATTCTCCTGCCTGAGCCTCCCGAGTAGCTGGGACTACAGGCGCCCACCACCATGCCCGGCTAATTTTTTGTATTTTTAGTAGAGATGGGGTTTCACCATGTTGGCCAGGATGGTCTCGATCTCTTGACCTCGTGATCCGCCTGCCTCGGCCTCCCAAAGTGCTGGGATTACAGGCGTGAGCCACCATGCCTGGCCATTACTTTTATTTTTTAAAATTTCTATTCTAATTAAACAGTAATGAGATATAATGTCATGGGGTTTCTCCCCTTCGTTATTTCTTTAGGGATAGAATACTTCTATGTTTTTAATTACATAAAGGTCTTCTAAGCACAGTTGGAAAACAGCTAAAAACCACTTTTGATTTCTTCCTTTTGATTACACCTTTTATTAATCAGGCAACCTGCTGTGTGGGGATCCTACCCAAAAACGCCTCTCCATCATCCACGCCAGCCTGGCCTCACCATCCCTGCTGCCCTGCCCTCCCAGGCCTCCACTACCACTGGACCCCACAACCGGAGCAGCTTCCTAACCAGGGGGCCAGCTTGAGGCTGTTCCCCCAAATTATTTCCATCTTTCCAACCACCTTTCTAAAGCATTCCTTAGCTTATACACAGGTAGATATTAACCAGAAGACAAAATCCAACTTCTTCAACATGATGTTCCAGTCTCTTGACAGTCTTCCAACTGGATCAAGGACCCATTCATTTTTGTCTCCTGATGTCTGTCGTCCCTACCAGGCTCAGGTAACATTTAAGTAACTATGCTTGTGATTGCTTAAAAATACATTCAGGCCAGGCACGGTGGTTCACGCCTGTAATCCCAGCACTCTGGGAGGCTGAGACAGGCAGATCACTTGAAGTCAGGAGTTTGAGACCAGCCTGGCCAACATAGTAAAACCCTGAAAAATACAAAAATTAGCCGGGCGTGGTGGCGTGCACCTGTAGTCCCAGCTACTAGGGAGGCTGAGGCAGGAGAATTGCTTAATCCTGGGAGGCGGAAGTTGCAGTGAGCTGAGATGGTGCCACTGCACTCCAGCCTGGGGGACAGAACAAGACTCCGTCTAAATCATCTTCCCTATTAAAGAGCTCTTATGCAAGTATGGGATTTTACTATGAGTCAGAGGTAATTTCATAAAGTAATGAAGAAATCAAAATTTACATACAAATGACACACTAATTATAAGTAGTTTTTGGCTATTCCTTAATTCAGAAGGCTTCTCACCCTATCCCCTTCTGGTTACATAACCCGTTTCAGGCCTCCTGTAGATGCTTGTGGGCAAAACTTCACCTTATTTACTTTTGTAGTGGCCGTTCCTGCTGGGGCTTCATAAATGTTGGTTGAATTGTAATAAAATGATGGTCCTTTCATTTCTTTACTCAGAAATATTTACTTATTATGTGGACCACGGAATTCGGGACAGTTATTACGAGTAGTTCCTGATTCTCTTTGTTGTCTCAAGCACTTGCATAGAAACTACTATTCTTCAAATATGTGTGTAGTTATTACATACAAATAATACATTAGAAATTCATCTTTAACATTCATAAAATTCAGTAGAATAAGATCATTGGATAGTTTCACAGTCAATGAATTCTAAAGGTAATGTAAACTTACGATCACAATGGTTATTAGGATTTTCATTTATGTGGACTAGATGTGGACTAGATGATTAGAACCAATCTTCCCTCCTGGGACATCCAGAAAATTCAATAAACTATTTTTTAAATCTGTTTGAGGGACTTGGAGAGCTAACAACATAGACAAGAATTATAAAGCTAAGATCCAGGAGAATACCAAAGTCAGGGAGTTTGGCCTTTAGAACTGCTCTTGCTCTGGCTAAAATGAAAAGGATGGATGATAGGCTAATGGTGTTTTTGACAGCCTCTCGGGGTTAGAGAGAAAAGCACTGGGACTCAGTACCTTACAAAGATTGGACCTGGCAAACCCCCGAGTTTGGGATGAGACCTAGTGATAAGGGAGAACTGATCAAAGATGTCAATCCACACATTCAAATCTGAAACAAGATAAATACATACATCAATAATAAAACTGCAGGAAAAAAAAAGTCAAACAGAAATATCTTTTTTTTTTTTTTTTTTTTTTGGAGACGGAGTCTCTCGCTCTGTCGCCCCAGGCTGGGAGTGCAGTGGCACAATCTGGGGCTCACTGCCAAGCTCCGCCTCCCTGGGGTCCCACGCCATTCTCCCTGCCTCAGGCCTCCCGAGTAGCTGGGACTACAGGCGCCCCACCACCACTCCCGGCTAATTTTTTTGTATTTTTAGTAGACACGGGGTTTCACTGTGTTAGCCAGGATGGTCTCGACCTCCTGACCTTGTGATCCGCCCGCCTCAGCCTCCCAAAGTGCTGGGATTACAGGCATGAGCCACCGTGCCCAGCCTATCTTTTAGAAGAATTAAATTTAATTAAAATTTGAGATCAAGAGGTATAATAAGAAAGGTTTTGACATGGCATCAAGAAAATAGGAATAAATCTAACAAGAAATGTGTGAGACTTCCAGACAGAAAGTTAAGTCACTAGTGAGAAAATTAAAGACATAAACAAATGCAAAGAGATGTCACATCTGTGGATTGGAAATTTTAATATTACACAGATGTCAATTCTCCTTAAATTAATCTAGATTTAATGCAATTCCAACAAAAAATTCCAATAGATTTTCTGTGTGTGTGTACTTTTCCAAAGTATTCTAAAATTTATATAAAAGTACAGATTGTCCAGCAGAGTCAAGCACTCTTCAAAAAAGAAAAATGAACAAGGTGGGAGAGTTTATTCTATCGGATATCAAGCCTTCATATAAAGCTGAAAGTAATGAAGTCAGTGTGTTATTAGTTCAAGAATAGAAAAATAAAACGAATGGAACAGAATGGAGACCCCAGAAACACATCATGAATATATAGACACTTGATTTATGAAAAAGATGTAGAATAAGGGGGCAAAAATGCTCTTTTCAATAAATTGTACTGGAACAATTAGATATCCATATGGGGGAAAAGGTGAAACATGACCCCCACTGCATGCCATGTAGAAAAATTAATTCCAGGTGCATTATAGAGCTAGCTGTGATAGAAAAAAATAGTAAAGCCTTTAAAAAGTGATATAGATAGAAAAATAACTTTATGTTTCTGGGTTAGGAATACAAAAAGCACCTACTTAAGGAAAGAGTGACAAATTAGACCACATTAAAATTATGAACTTTAATTTACTAAATGATACCATTGGGAGAGTGAAAAGGCAAGCTGCAAGGGAACACATTTGTAAAATGTATCACTGCATAGAGATCATACACAGAATATATTTTAAATGCCTACAAGTTATTACAAAAAAGATACATATAACAAATAGAAAAAAAAGCTCAAAGTATATTGTGGCTTGAGGTTAAAAATAATTAATTAAAAATAAATAAATTCATAAATAAGATAAATTTTAAAAGAAAAAGAAAAAAGGGAAAAGAATGGAACAGGTACTTAACAAAAGAGGAAATCCGTATAGCCAAAAAACATCTGAGGGCCGGGCTCAGTGGCTCACGCCTGTAATCCCAGCACTTTGGGAGGCCAAGGTGGGCAGATCATGAGGTCAAGAGATCGAGACCATCCTCGCCCAACATGGTGAAACCCCGTCTCTACTAAAAATACAAAAATTAGCTGTACGTGGTGGCACGTGCCTGTAGTCCCAGCTACTCGGGAGGCTGAGGCAGGAGAATTGCTTGAACCTGGGAGGTGGAGGTTGCAGTGAGCTGAGATCATGCCACTGCACTCCAGCCTGGGTGACAGAGCAAGACTCTGTCTCAAAAAAAAAAAAAAAAAAAAATCTGAAAAGACATTGAAGTATTAGGGCTTGCTAGAGAAACAGAACCAATGGGATGTGTGTAAGAGAGAGACAGATTTATTTTAGAATTGGCTCACACATTTGTAGAAACTGACAAGTCTGAAATCCACAAGAAAGACCAGCAGGCTGGAGACCCAGGGGAGGGTTGATGTTTCAGGCCTGAGTCCAAAGGACTTCTAGAGGCTGAATTCCTTCTCCTTCAGTGACCTCAGTCTTTGCATTTAAAGTCTTTGCTTTTAAAGTCTTCCGTTGATTGGATTGGATTCTGCTTGCCTAATGGAGGGTAAGTTGCTTTACTCAAAGTCTACTGATTTAGATGTTAATCACATCTGAAAAACACCTTCACAGCAACATCTGGACTAGTGTTTGACCAAACAACTGGATACCATAGCCTAGCCAATTGGACACATAGTTTACCATCACATTCAACCTCTTTAATAATGGAAAAATGCAAATTAAAACTACAAAGAGATACCACTACACTTACACCAGAATATCTAAAATTAAAAATACAAATAATGTAAACTACTAGAATGTGGAGAAACAGGAGCTTTCGTATGCTGCTAGTTAATATGAAAGTTACTGCAACTACTTTGGAAATCAGTTAAGGATTGTCTTATGACCCAGTAATCCCACTCCTTAGAATTTACCCAAAAGAAATACATGTACATGTTCTTGAATTTTGAAAGTTCTTTATTCTAGATTCCAGTCTTTTGTCAACTATGTGGTTTGCAAATATTTTCTCTCAGTCTGTAGCTTGCCTTTAGGTCTTCTTCATAAGGTCTTTCACGGGGCAAAATTTGGGGGTTTTTAATTTATTTTTAATTTTAATATATTTGTTTATTTAGAGACCGGGTTATGACACTGGCTAGTTTTTGTATTTTTGATAGGATGGGGTTTTATCATGTTGCCAAGGCTGGTCTTGCACTCCCGGGCTTAAGCAATCTACCCTCCTCGGCCTCCCAAAGCGCTGGGATTACAGGGTGAGCCACCACACTTGGCGAGGGCAAAAGTTTTTTATTTTGCTGAGGTTCAATTCATATATCTTTTGCGTTTAAGTCTGTGATCCATTTTGAGCTAATATTTGTATATGGTTTGAGACAGGTCAAGGTTCATTTTTGCCTATGGAGGTCCAATTTCTCCAGAACTATTTATGGAAAAGGCTATCCTTCCTCTGTTGAATTGTTTTTCACCTTTGATAAAAATCAGTCGAGCATGTTTGTGTGGTTTTCTGTTCTGCCACATTTGTCTACATGTCTATCTCTCTGCCCATACCACACTCCCTTGATTACTGCAGCTACACAGTAAGATAGACTGGCTCCTCTTACTTTATTCTTTATCCAGTTTGGTTAAGCTATTCCAAGACATGTGCCTTTCCATGTAAATTTGGGATAAGACTGTCTATGTCTACAAAGCACCTTGCTGGGATTTTAAGAGTAATTGTATTAAACTTATTAATCAATCTGGAGAGAATTGACATCCTTACGAAGTTCAGTCATCCAATTCATGAACTTGGTTGGATTTACTTAGTTAAATCCTCTTTTATTTCTTTCAAAAGCATTTTATAATTTTAGTGTGCAAATGTTGTACATATTTTGTTATGTTCATGCCCAAGTATATAATTTTCTTTGGAACTTTCATAAATGGTATTGTGTTATTAATGCTAGTTTTGAAATGTTGATTGTTAATATATAGAAATGCCATTTATTTTTCTGTGTTGCTATTGTACCCTGCTACCTTGCTGACTTTACATTAATTCTAGGAGTTATTTGTAAATTCCTTGGGATTTTCAACATAGACAACCAGGTCTTTGACAAATAAGGGCAGTTTTATTTCTTTCCTTCCAGTCTTTGTGCTTTTTATTTCTCTTTCTTGTTTTATTTCAGTGATCAGAATTTCTAGCACTATGTTGAATTAGAGTGGTGAGAACAGATTGCTTGTCTCTTTCCCAATCTTAGGGAGAAAGCATTCCGTCTTCCTCCATTAAGTATTTGGTTCTTTTTTTTTTTTTTTTTTTTTTTGAGACATGGTCTTGCTCTGTCACCCAGACTGGAGTGCAGTGGAACAATTATGGCTCACTGCAGCCCTGAACTCCCAGGATCAGGTGATCCTCCTGCCTCAGCCTCCCGAGTAGCTGGGACCACAGGCACACCACCCTTTCCGGCTAATTTTTGTTTTTTTGTTTTGTTTTGTTTTGAGACAGGGTCTCACTCTGTCACACAGGCTGGAGTGCAGCAGCATGATCTCGGCTCACTGCAACCTCCACCTCCCGGGTTCAAGCAATTCTCCCACTCACCTCAGCCTCCCAAGTAGCTGGGACTACAGATGCACACCACCATCCCCAGCTAATTTTTGTATTGTTTGTTAGAGACGAGGTCTCACCATGTTGGCCAGGCTGGTCTGAAACTCCTGACCTCAAGTGATCTGCCCACCTCGGCCTCCCAGTGTTGGGATTACAAGTGTGAGCCACCGTGCCCAGCCTAATTTTTGTATTTTTGAAGAGACGGGGTTTTGCCATGTTGCCCAGGCTAGTTTTGAACTTCTGGGCTCAAGCAATCCCCCCATCTCAGCCTCTCAAAGTGTTGGGACTACAGGCATGAGCTACTGTGCCCAGCCTAGGTTTTTAAATAGATGCTCTTTCTCAACTTAGGATTCTCCCCACCACTCCCTGCCATTCCTAGTCTGCTCAGACTTTTTACTGTGAATGGGCATAGGATTGTGTTAATCTTTTTTTCTGCATCAAATGATATAATCATTTTTATTCTTTACCTGGTTAACATAGTAAATTACATTGATTGATTCTGGAATATTGAACCAACCTTGCATATCTGGAATAAATCCCACTTCATCATGGTGTATATAATTTTTTATATACGATGCTGTATTAGGTTTACAAAATTTTGTTGAGAAATTTTGTGTCTAAATTTATAGAGATAGTGGTCTATAACTTTCTTTTTTGTACTGCATTTCCCTGATTTTGGTATCAGGGTAATACTAGCCTTATACAATGAGCCAGGAAATGTTCTTTCTTTTACTTTCTGAGATAGAGTGTGTAAAATTGGTATTAATACTCCTTAAAGTATTTTCATCTGAAGATTTCTTTTTTGAGAGCCTTTTACTTATAACTTTAATTTCTGCAGCGGCTATGGAACTATTCAGGTTGTCTCTATCATCCTAGTTGAGTTTGGTAGTTTGCAGTTTTCTTGGCATTAGCACATTTCTTCTAGGTTGGCACTAAATTCTCTTAAGTTTTCTTTCATCTGAGAATGTCTGATTTCTCCTTCATTCCTGAAGGGCGTTTTCAGTGGCTATTGGATTTGTGATTCTAAGTTCTGTCTGCAACTTGAAAAATATTGTGCCTCTTCCTTTTGGCCTCCATGGTTTCAAGAGGAGAAATCCACTGTCATTCAAACAAATATCCCTCATGAATAATGCTTCATTTCTCTCTGGTTCTTTCAATATTTTCTCCTTTGTTTGTAGTTTTGGGTGTTCAATTATGATGTTAAGAAGTTTAATTTTTTTTGTGTGTTTACCCATTTGGGTTTGCTCTGCCAAGGGAAGAGGATTAGCTCCCAGCTCTAGTGCTCACCCTACTAGGCCAGAGGGTTCAAGCACTCAATCAGCTTCTGCAGAGCAGAGGCTACAGGTGGGGCTAGAAGGTCCTGTTCAGCCCACTAGACTTTTGCTGGGATAGGGTGGGTATTGCCAAAAAGGTTTCCTTTTGTTGTCAGGCCAGCCTTTCCCCTGTGCTTTGACCAGAGGGGACCAGGCCTTTCTTAGAGCTTTCTTGTCTGTGCCTGTTGGTGGTTTCTGGTTGGAGGCTTCTGCAGTGCCTCATCCAGTGTAAGGAGGAGTGATAAGGAAATCCAAGGACTCACACCTGTCGTTCTTCAAGGTTTGAGGTCCCTAGGCTTTTTTTCTTCCTTCCTCCAGCTTTCAGAATCTTCTTCTGCTGTCTGTTGTGTTATGTCCAGATATTTTACCTGTAAGAGGAAGTGTCTGGGAGGAATGGGACTCTCCATCTTGGGGGAACCAGCAGTCAACACTTAGGTTTTAATGCACTTTCCTCTGTTTGTCATATTTCACTATTAAAAAGAGTTAACAGGCAAGAGATAAGATGGCCATCACACTTGAGAAGGTTGGGAGCCCTGACTTGGTACAAACTACTTTTTGATGTGACACATAACAAATGATGTCTTACAATATCTTACAAAAAACATATGTGTACTATGCTGATCCTTCTGGATAGTCCAATCTAGGGAGGTTATTTAACCAGTAACTCCTCACAAACCAGGGATAGCTCTCCAGCACTGGGTCCTCTGGCTGATAGCCCCCATCAAGTGTCAGACCTACCTAAGCCCCACTCTTGTCTCATTTTCTTTTTTCTTTAAATGTGCCCCCTCACTTCTCTGTAATATTTCCCATGCCCTTTTCATACCCTCTCCTCCTGCATGGGCTTTTGGATAATCTTTTAGCTAATCTAACCATGACTGGTTATTGAACACTCACAGTGTGTTCTATACAGGAGAGGGGTTTTACCTAAGCCCCCATGGTTTTTGAGGAGGCCTTCTCGGCTGCTTATGGTGGGCAAAGAATGAGGTACCACTCCATCATTCATCCCAGAAGGCCCTAAAACTCAGAACAAACTATTTGCAATGAATCTAGGAGTACAGGATGATGGAGATGGGGCATCTGGCCCCACCTTAGCTCCATGAAGTGTCCTGAGCCAGGTATAAAAGGAGCTAAATTTGCTTACATGGTGGCTCCAGAATCAGCTTGTGCCTCCCTCTGCCTGCTGGCTTGCTGCTTTGTCTTTCTTCTTCGCCTCTCTTGCCATAGCCCCTCAGTTTGGCCCTGCAATACTCCACGTTCCTCGCTTCCCTGTGCTTTCATTCCCTAAACGCCAGTCTCTTCCTCCCCTGGGGCATGGCCCTGGGGCCTCCCACTGAAATTGACCCAATAGTCCCATAAATAGTTTTTTGGATAAACGTAGAAATTGACTCTTATGGTCCTAAAGTTTGAACCTTACTTTTTTTTTTTGAGATGGAGTCTCACTCTGTCGCCAGGCTGGAGTGCAGTGGCGCACTCTCGGCTCACTGCAACCTCTGCCTCCCAGGTTCAAGCGATTCTACTGCCTCAGCCTCCCAAGTAGCTGGGACTACAGGCGTGCACCACCACGCCCAGCTAATTTTTGTATTTTTAGTAGAGATGGGGTTTTACCATGTTGGCCGAGATGGTCTTGATCTCTTCACCTTGTGATCTGCCCCCCTTGGCCTCCCAAAGGGATTATAGGCGTGAGCCACTGCGCCTGGCCTGAACCTTACTTTTTTTTTTTTTTTTTGAGACAGCGTTTTGTTCTTGTTGCCCAGGCTAGAGTGCAGTGGCACAATCTTGGCTCACTGCAACCTCTGCCTCTCGGGTTCAAGTGATATTCTCCTGCCTCAGCCTCCCGAGTAGCTGGGACTATAGGCACCCGCCACCACACCCAGCTAATTTTTTGTATTTTTAGTAGAGATGGGGTTTCACCATGTTTGCCAGGATGGTCTCAATCTCTTGACCTCGTGATCCACCCACCTGGCCTCCCAAAGTGCTGGGATTACAGGCATCAGCCAACGCACCTGGCTGAACCTTACCTTTCTTTTTTGTGGGGGGGACAGGGTCTCCCTCTGTCACCAGGCTGAAGTGCAGTGGTGCGATCTTGGCTCACTGCAACCTCTACCTCCTGGGTTCAAGCGATTCTCGTGCCTCAGCCTCCCGAATTGCTGGGACTACAGGTGCCCGCCACCACGCCGGCTCATTTTTTTGTATTTTTAGTAGAGACGGGGTTTTACCATGTTGGTCAGGCTGGTCTCGAACTCCTGACCTCAAATGATCCACCTGCCTCGGCCTCCCAAAGTGCTGGGATTACAGGCATGAGCCACTGCCTCTCAAAAAAATAAAAAGTATCAAAGAAGGGAAACTCACCAGATGAACACATCCAGATAATGAGATACCCCTACATTGTGACTGCTTCCTTGCCCCTCCCTAGTTCCTGTTTTCTTACACATTGTTACCTTTCTTCCCAGGTGTATAAACCCCTAGTTTTAGGTGGATAGGCAGATGGATTTGAGACTGGGCTCCCATCTTCTCAGCTACAGCACCTGATTAAAGCCTTCTTCCTTGGCAATACTTGTCATCTCTGTGATTGGCTTTCTGTGCAGGGAGCAGCAGGACCTAGACAGAACCTGGGTGTTTCGGCAGCATCACCTGCCTCTGCTTCCGAGGACACACTCAAAAAGGAGGAGACTGGGCCCGTGCATTCACCTCAGTGTCTCTGTTTCACAAAAGGAGTCGTGGAAATCAGAATAATCAAAATCTCAGCTTACAGAAATGAGTGAAGCTGAGTGCAAAATTAAAGTGGACAGGGCCCATCCACAGCCTGGAAGGGGCTTTGTTATTCCTTCCTAGGGAAGTCGTCACTTCTCAGAGAAGCATCTGGCTGAGTAATGACCAAACATGAAAGGTCTCTGTCCACTCAAGGCATGGATCATACTAAGGCCTGGTGGTCAGTTTAAAGGAAATGTATTTCCCATGGTTGATGTCCACAACGTTCAGCTTCCAAGAGTTCAGAAAGGACTTATATTTCACCATGCCATGACATGGGTCAAATAGGAAGCCTCTTTGAAAATCCAGGGAAAATTAGCTCCTGGTGACATAGGATGCATTTCTTAGCTCCTAGTTGCCTATCTGGAGTTCTCTGTTAAGCCCACAGGGTCAGCAAACTCTGTGTGGAATTAGGCGATTGCTCCTCAGTAGTGGCGGTGCAACCGGAAGGAAATCATTGTTCCATTCTGACCTGTGAGGTCCAATCAATCTTAGCTTTAATCAAATGCTCTGTGAGTTGCTACAGGAGTTTCATTTAAGCCACCAGCCTGTGCAAGAGATGAAAGGTGGCCCCACTGTGAAATCCCAGAAGACACATCTAGTTGGCCAAGGCCTCTGCTCTCACCTGGAGGAAAGACCCCCCACCCCATGGGGAGGGGAGAAAGCGCATGGATGGAGTGGGATGAAGAATGGAGAGTGAGGAGAAAGCCCTTCCGTGGTGTAAAAGTCAGGGCATCCGCGGAAGCCTCTCACACATTCGACTGATGTCACCCCAAGGAGCAGTTTCACAAGACAGGGTGCCTAGTCCAGCACAGCATCTGTTTACAGATGGTGCTTGAAAGGACTGAGGTTGGGTCCTGGAGTTCTAAAGTTCTAATCCTTTTCTTCTGTCTTATTTCACCTTCCTGCAAAAGAAAGGAGGGGTGGGGAGGGACAAAAAATCGCTATGCATAAGTTCCCTCCGGAAAATGCCTTGAAATAAGATCAACAAGATTGATGTGCAGGCAGACAGGTAATAACTTTAAAAGTGAAAGAAATCTCCAAAGATCTATGACATTTTTAACAAAACAGGGGGAAGGTGGGCAGCGCTCAAAACTGCAGAGCGGTAATTACACCCACAGGAAGTCTCTAATGAACTTGAAAACAAAGCTCCGAAGAAAGGGAAAGAAGATAAATGCAGAGTTCTGTTTACGTAACCGTAGGGGGTTTGAACACCGAGAACTTACAGTGCCTGAAACGCAGTGAGGAAATGGGAGGGAGGGCAGCGAGCGTTCAGAGTTTTGGCAAAAGGTCAAAGAGAGTGAACGGATGTGTGGGGAGAGGAAGAAGGTGACGGGGGGGGGGGGCGGGGGGGGTGGTAGAGCTCACGGTACAAGAAATTTAGCAAACATAAAAGGTTAGTTGCTAAAGAAAATACAGGAAGGCGGGTTCTCTTCGTTGGGGGCAAAGTAGGGCGGCTTTATCCCGCCTGTGGCCCGGAGGTGGGCGTTGGCGCAGGTCTCCCCGGCGCCCGCAGGGCGTCCAGGTTTCCACGGGCTAAGCCCGGTCCACGTGGCTGACGCTGAAGCGGCGCTCTCCGTTCCTCCAGCGGGCGCCTCCCGGCCGAGCTGCAGGGGATGCACACAGCAGAACTCTACTGCGCCCTCCTCACTGCACGTGGGACCAGGCCGTGCCCTAGAGACCCGCCTGGGCCTGCCCCGCGGACTCAGTGCAGCCCAGCGAGGCAGACAGAGCCGACTGCTACGTCTGAGCGCGCGTCCTCTGCTGCTACTGATTGAAGCCCAGTCCCCAGTGCAGCAGTAGTAAGAGAGGGCCTCCAGAGAACTGATTCTGTAGTAAGGGGAACGGGGCTGATAACCTTATAAGACGGCTGGAGGGAGCTGTTTCCTCCCTTCCGCTCCTGCAGAGCGTTCCCCTCTCTACCCCACCCCTGCCACGTCGGAGCCCCCATCTTTGCTAAGTCAGCACCCAGCAAGAAGCCCCATCTGTGAGGAATAGGCCCCCTTCACTGCTGACACTTGATGGTGGACTTCCAGCCTCCAGCACTGTGAGAAGAAAATGTCTATTTATAAATTACTCTCTAAGGTGTTTTGTTATAGCAGCAGGAATGCACTAAGGGACCCGGAGTTCTTACCATTGCCCAATCACAATACCCTTAGACTCCAGCATCTCCACAAAGGGCTTCCCCTCGTAGGAGCGCTCCGTGTCTTACCATGAGTCAGACAAAAGGTGCAGATGACACTGATGGTGGTATACATGCACACCGTTAGTCTGTATACTAGTTATGAGTATATATACCAATTATTAAACCATTTTACAAAGAAAATAAAGACTTGGGAGGTTTTAAAAACTGCCAAAGTCGGGTGTGGTGCACCTGTGGTCCCAGCTACTCTTGAGGCCGAGGCAGAAGGACTGCCTGAGCCCAGGAGTTCAAGATCAGCCTGGGCAACATAGTGAGACCTGGAAAACAAACAAACAACAACAAAAAAAAAACTGTCAAGAGGCAGAACCTGGATAAGAAGTGGGTTATATAAACCAAAGTGGTCCAAAAATTCAGATGCCTGAGGGGCCCCAAGCTGGTCCTAGGTACTTATGAAAGTGCAATTCTAGAAAGAGCCTTCTGCTCAACAGCCTGCCTGGTCATCCTCAAAGAGGCCACCACTCCCCACTCCTTCTCAGGGAGCCTCATCCCATCAGACAGTGAGGCCCATTCATTCAGATCATATTTACTGTCTATCCAGAATGCACCAGGCACTGTGCTAGGTGCTACTATACACATTATCACATTTGGCAGGATATGGCACACCTCTTAATTTAAAAACAGCCTTTCCAATGACATTAACAATGGGCTTTACTTATGTGAAATTCACTTAAAATAGAATTCTAAGGAATTTTAAGTAGCATACCATAATTTGGCTAGAGGAGAAGGCTGGGTCTTCAGTGGGAAAATGTTGAAGGTAAAGCACTTCAGCGCATGGCCTGCTGGGGAGAGTGCTGAGCCAGTTGGCTATGCAGGGGAGGATTGAGGAAAAGGCTTAAAATGAAGGCTGAGGATCAGTTTCATGAGCCCTCGAATCCAGGTTGATTTGAAACTGTTCTTTGCATAGGCAGAACACTCTGAGGTAGCAAACAAAAGTTAGAGTCAAAGAGTTCTTTCTAAAGAATGATGTCAAGGAGGCAGTAAATGTAAGACCCACACACTCGAACGGGCACTCAGTAAATGCTTACTGAATGAATGAATCAATCAATCAACCCATCAATACAGAGATAGCAACCAGGATCCTTGTCAAGTCAAGAGGGTTATTAGTATTTCTTTAAAAGAAACAGCCTTATCTGTGAGCAAAATAAGAGGCTGCCCCTGAAGGCTAAGGATGTCTGCATCCATTTAAGAGAAACAGCCTTTCATTGTGCAATGATTAGGCTTAAGTTGCTGGCAAGGCTGGAGACAAGGATAGAGATGAAAGGCTGGATGATGGCTGCCGGGGGGCCCTGTCCTGCAGCTGTTCCAGCCAGGAAAGGAGAGGGGAACAGAGGAGACAGCACAGGCAGCAGGCAGGCATCCCGGGCCGAGGAAGGAGGGAGGGCTCCCCAGGGTCACCCTGCTCTACTTTTGGAGCCTGATGCTGTAAAGGCAGCCCGGTAGGGACACCCATGCTGCAGAATCTCCTCTTTCCCCTTGTTGAGAGGACCAGGTTTTCTCTTGGAAACAGATAGACATACACTGACCTGCTGCTTCCCAGGAGGGCTGAGGCACCCTTCAACAACTTAAGGCATCAGTGTCAGCCATGTCACGGTTTCCCACCTCTAGATTCCCATGCCTTCCTTACCCTGATGAAGTTTCTCCCATTTACACATAGTCCCTCATCATCCCTCTCCTGGATGCTTTACTAGCTTTATGGAAGAAACTTGGAGGAGTGGCCAAGGTAGGGCTCAGCAGCTGCAGCCATGGGGGTGAATGGGGGCCTGGATGGGGAGGGACTCCACAGACTCAGTGTTAACATGAAGGAGGAAAGGGCCCAGGTGTCCTATTAACAGTAATAACAATAATCTTGCCTTAAATCTTATTTATTTATTTGTCTTTGTAGTTTAGAATGAGGTGAGGGCTAACGAAATAAACAATCACATAGGCCGGGCACAGTGCCTCACGCCTGTAATCCTAGCCCTTCAAGAGGTTGAGGTGGGAAGATTGCTTGAGCCCAGGAGTTTGAGACCAGCCTGGGCAATATGGCAAAATCCTGTCTCTACTAAATAAATAAATAAACAATCGCAGCTAAAGTCCTGACAGCCAAATTCACACATGCATTCTCAGTTGGCCCTCACAGTCCCTGACAGCCACACAGATCCTGAGAGAGTGAGGCTGCTCTGGAAGACAGGAGTGGGGCTTAGACCGGATGACCTCTAAGCTCTGTTCTGCTGCTTTAGGTCCAGGGTCAAGGTGTAGGAGGGGCAAGATATGTGTGGGGGAAGGGCAAGAACCGGGCCTACTTACTTAAGCTACTCATTTGGGTGCATGTCTGCCACCCTCGGAGGGCCTGTGGAATAGGTCAGAGCACTCCTCTAAGTGAGGGCCTTTGGGATCGGATGCTTGGGGCACAGCAGAGGAGATTGAAACAGGATTCAGCACTGTACAGATGTTGATGCAAGGACTATCACCCTCAAATACAGTGTGTCAGCCACCGTGAGCCACTGTGCAGGAGGGCCTGAGAGTGGCGTGTGGAGACAGGCCTCCCAGCAACAGGGAAGCCAGGGTGCAGCAGCAGGGCCCACCTTCTTGGTGTAAGGCTCTTCCTTCAGTAAAGCTGGCCGTGGCCCGGCATGCACTTCGTACTTTCCATTAGCCCTGAGGCTCAGGTGTCAATTATGATTTATCATTTAAAATCGAACAATGTTTTTATTTTATTTATTTCTTTTGAGACAGGGTCTCACTCTGTCACCCAGAGTGGAGTGCAGTGGCATGATCATGGCTCACTGCAGCCTCAACCTTCTGGGTTCAGGTGATCCACCCACCTCAGCCTCCTGAGTAGCGGAGACTACAGGTGTATGCCACCTGGCCCAGCTAACTTTTTGCATTTTTTGTAGAGACAGGGTTTCACCGTGTTGCCCAGGCTGATCTCAAACTCCTAGGCTCAAGATGTCTGCCTGTCTTGGCCCCTCAGTGTGCTGGAATTACAGGCGTGAGCCACCTCACTCTGCCAGTATGTTTTTAAACAGTACCAGGAAAGCCTTGAGCTCTTCCCTGCCTCAGCAGGACACATGCATTAACTGGCAGAGCCCAGTGCTCCCTCTGAGGTTGGATCTGTGAGTAGCAGCTCTGGGAGAGACAGAAGTAGGGGACTCGCAGGGACTCAGAGCCTGCAGGGGGAAGGAGGATGCATGGCGGGGAGGCCAACATGCCAGGCTGCAGAGCTGCCACCCACCCACCCCGCCCTGGAGCCCAGGCCCTCGTCAACTCTAGGTCTTGCTCCTGGCCTAGGTCCTGCTGAGTCCCCATAGTCATAACGACGCTTACGCAGCACTGCTTCCTTCCAGATGCTTTGTCCACATCAGTGCCCAATAACCCTGTGAGGTTTGTCACCACTTACAGGAGCGGAGCTGAGGCCCAGGAGGGTTTAGGTCCTGCCCCGGGTATCATAAGCAGAGGGTGGATGGACATGCCAGGCTCAGAGCCTGTGCCTTCATGTCAGGCTCCACGGCTTCCTTGGCTCCATGCTGCCTTCAAAAGAGGAAAGTTACTTTTGTCTTCAAAATCTAGTCTTTCCTTATGGCTTCAAAAGCTCTTCCCTTGAAGCCTCCACAAAACAACAAGATGTCTGGGGTCTGGCTGGGCCCGGGAGAGCTCTGCAATGCCTCCAAGATGAGGCTAGTACCCCAGAGGACCCACCCGACCCACCCTCCTTCAAGATGTCTTCAGAGGTTCTTTTTTTTTTTTTTTTGAGACAGAGCCTCACTGTGTTGCCCAGGCTGGAGTGCAGTGGTGCAAATCTTTGCTCACTGCAACCTCCGCCTCTGGGATTCTAGCGATTCTCCTGCCTCAGCCTCCTAAGTAGCTGCTATTACAGGTGTGAACCACCATGCTCAACTAATTTTTGTATTTCTAGTAGAGATGGGATTTCACTACGCACCAAGCTGGTTTTGAAATCTTGGCCTCAAGTGATCTGCCCGCTTCGGCCTCCCAAAGTGCTGCAATTACAGGTGTGAGCCACCACGCCTGGCCAATGTCTTCAGAGGTTTTTTTTCTTTTTTTTTTTTTTTGAGACGCCCACCACCACGCCTGGCTAATTTTTTGTGTTTTTAGTAGAGACGGGGTTTCACCATGTTAGCCAGAATGGTCTGGATCTCCTGACCTCGTGATCTGCCCACCTTGGCCTCCCAAAGTGCTGGGATTACAGGCGTGAGCCACTGAGCCCGGCCGCTTTTAATGATTTTTAAAAAGTATTTGGCAGCTCTGAATTGGCAACGGTGGAAATATGACTGAGAGGAGCAGCTGTTTCTAGAAGATGATTTTGAGCTTTTTCCCCACCTAGAGGGTGCTGAGCAATCAGGATGTGAGGGGCACAGTTTGGGCTGCCGCTTTCCCCACTTGAATATGTGACATATCCAGCGTATCCTACACTAACGGTGCTTCCTCACCTTAGAGCCGGGAGCTCATGACTGCATAGCCAGCCTTTGGTCCCCTTGCTCCAGAGGGAAGAGGGGCCCAAGGGACAGGCAATACCTCAGACATACTCTTCTAAAAGCAAAAACAGTGGCCATTAAAATAATGCGCTGTCCAGGTGTGATGGCTCTTATCTATTGTCCCAGCACTTTGGGAGGCAGAAGCAGGAAGATCGCTTGGGCCTAGGAGTTCAGGACCAGCCTGAGCAACATAGCAAGACCCTATCTCTTTTAAAAAAAAAAAAAAAAAAAAAAAGCTAGGCATGATGGTATGAGCCTATAGTCTCAGCTACTCAGGAGGCTGAAGCAGGAAGAATATTGAGCCCAGGAGCTCAGGTGAGCTACAGTCATGCCACTGCACTCCAGCCTGGGTGACAGAGTGAGACCCTTTCTCTAGAATAAACAAAATTAAAATTTTAAATATAAAATATGCTGTCTTCCATGCACTGGATCTTTCTGAGCTGCTTTTCTGTGGTGGTGCTGAGCCGATTCCCCTTCCTCTTTCTTCCCACCTGCTCTGAACTACATGCATTTCTGATCCCCCAGGGTGGGCAGGCCTTGGTGAGGGTGAAGGAGACTACTAACAATTACACCAGGATAAGGACGTCATCTGGGACTGTCCCAGGCCAAATGGGACATGTCGTCCCCCATCTTTATGAAAAACTAGAAATCTGGGAATTAACCCTGTGGCTGCCAGAATCTCTATGTGAAGCTCTAACTTATTGCTGTAATTTTTTTATTTTTATTTTTTTGAGACGGAGTCTTGCTCTGTTGCCCAGGCTACAGTGCAGTGGCGTGATCTCGGCTCACTGCAAGCTCTGCCTCCCGGGTTCACGCCATTCTCCTGCCTCAGCCTCCCGAGTAGCTGGGACTTCAGGCACCCACCACCACAATCGGCTAATTTTTAGTAGAGACGGGGTTTCACTGTGTTAGCCAGGATGGTCTCGATCTCCTGACCTCAAGATCCACCTGCCTCAGCCTCCCAAAGTGCTGGGATTACAGGCATGAGCCACCGCACCCGGCCTATGTCCTTGTTTTTTATAATGGACTTTTTGCAGAAAATATTTTTGGCTCCCCAAAATATGTACATCAAATTATAAATCATATCTTTACTATTCTGCTAACCTATTATATATAAACACAAAAACAGATATTTTTAAACATAAAAAAGAATAGAGCCGGGCACGGTGGCTCATGCTTGTAATCCCAGCACTTTGGGAGGCCGAGGCAGGCGGATCATGAGGTCAGGAGATCGAGACCACGGTGAAACTCCGTCTCTACTAAAAATACAAAAAATTAGCCGGGCGTGGTGGCGGGCGCCCGTAGTCCCAGCTATTCGGAGAGGCTGAGGCAGGAGAATGGCGTGAACCTGGGAGGCGAGCTTGCAGTGAGCCGAGATTGCGCCACTGCACTCCAGCCTGGGCGACAGAGCGAGACTCCATCTCAAAAAAAAAAAAAAAAAGAAAACAAATGCTCAAAACAGATACCCCAGTGATTAGAGCAGCATTATTCACAAAGCTAGAATCAACTGAAAGTCTATCAATAGTTTAACAGTTAAAGTGCAGTATGTCCACACAATGGAACATTATTCAGCCTTAAAAAGGAAGGAAATTCTGATACACACTACATACAACATGTGCAAGCCTTGAAAACCCAAGTGAAACAAGCCAGTCACAAAAGGACAAATATTTTATGATTCTATGTATATAAATTATCTAGAATGGTCAAATACATAGAGATCAATTCATAGAGGGAATGGTTACCAGCAGCTGGAAAAAGGGGGCATAAGGAGTCTCCGCTTAATGGGCAGAGGTTCCATCTGGGGTGATGAAATATTTTGGAAGGAGTGGTGATGGCTGCACAGCATTGTGAATGTAATTAATCCCAATGAATTCTATACTTAAAAGTGGCTAATGTGGTCAATTACATGCTATATATATATTTTTTGCAATCATAAGTTAAAAAAGAATATCAATTTAAAATACTTTTAGATAATGAAGTTGAAGTTCTAACATTTTCTTCCCCTCTTCCAGTGAAGGTTTGTCCCCGGGTGCACATGTCCAAGACTGGGGCCCACAGTCCTAACCAGCCGGGCCAAGCCTCCCACTGCCTATCACCTGGGAGGACATAGGATGAACTGGACACCCTGAAGTGCCTCTTTGCTTGTGGACATGCCTGTCTCCAGCCACGTCACCTCCAAGTTCAGGCATCAGTCTTCAGAGGTGAAGCTTGAAGGCTAAAGGCAAGAGGGGAGTTGGCTAGACCAGAACCCCCTCACTGCTGTAATTTTCTCACTGTTAGAATTTTTGCAAAGGTGGTTTCAACCCCAACATCTTCTGTTCAGGAATCTACCTGCAAAGTTTTGAAATTTTCAAGAGTAGCCATGAAAAGATTCAAAGAGACTGGTAATTCTTTGCAAACTTACACCAGCTTCTTATAGACTTGAACTGATATTTTGTCTTTTTATAGAATAAGGGTATAAAGGAAGTTTTTGTACATTCACGATAACATCTAGCTTATCTTCTTGAAACCAACAACACCATTTTACCCAGAAATAAAAGCAGGGGGGCCAGATGTGGTGGCTCACGCCTGTAATCCTAGCATTTTGGGAGGCCGGGGCGGGCTGATCACCTGAGACTGGGAGTTCGAGACCAGCCTGACCAACATGGAGAAACCCCGTCTCTACTAAAAATATAAAATTAGCAGGGCATGGTGGCGCATGCCTGTAATCCCAGCTACTCAGGAGGCTGAGGCAGGAGAATCACTTCAACCCGGGAGGTGGAGGTTGTGGTGAGCCGAGATCGTGCCATTGCACTCCAGCCTGGGCAACAAAAGTGAAACTCCGTCTCAAAATAAATAAATAAATATATAAGCAGTGATCACAAAATGCAGGTACATTACCTTGAAGGACAGAAGAGACTGTTAGGTAGAAATTAAGAGAGTTTTTTTTGTTTGTTTGTTTTTGTTTGTTTTGAGATAGGGTCTCACTTTGTTGCCCAAGCTGGAGAGCGATAGTGCGAACAAGGCTCACTGCAGCCCCAAACTCCTGGGCTCAAGCAATTCTCCTGCCTCAGCCTCCTGAGTAGCTGGGACTATAGGTATACACACCGCACCCAGCTAGAGATTTTTATTTGATGTTTTTGTAGAGACAGGGTCTCACTTTGTTGTCCAGGCTAGTCTCAAATTCCTAGCCTCAAGAGATCCTCCCACCTAGGCCTCCCAAAGCTCTGGGATTGCAAGTATGAGCCATTGTGCCCAGGCTGAGACTTTTAACGGTTGTACCTACTGATGTCAACAACATAATGACAGGGCTGGCAGCAAAAAGCTATTTTAAACCTCATCTCAGTGATTTTAATTTTTCTTTTATTATTTTGTGCATACAAATTTTCTACAATGAACATATATTACTGTTGCAATTAGAAAAAGAGCAATTTTTAAAACTGCCTAGTTCTTCTGTTTCCTAGGTCATATTTGTATTTTGGGCACCGAAGTTTGGGATCGTTTACTGCAGGGGACAGCAGTTCTGTATGTCTTGTGCGTCCACAGGGCACCTCTGTTAATGCAGCCTGCACCATTGCAGGCATTCATGATGACAGTGCTCAGTCATCACAAGGTGACCCATGCTATGTGTGTCTTGCTTAAGAGTGAAGAAGCATTCTGTACATATTATCAAGGTTTTCATCAAAACAGTGATTATCTTAATCCTACGATAATTCTTTTTTTTTTTTTTTTTTTTTGAGATGGAGTCTCGCTCTGTCACCCAGGCTGGAGTGCAGCGGCATGATCTCAGCTCACTGCAACCTCCACCTCCCAGGTTCAAGCGATTCTCCTGCCTCAGCCTGCTGAGTAGCTGTGATTACAGGCGCTCGCCACCACGCCCGGCTAATTTTTGTATTTTTAGTAGAGACTGAGTTTCACCATATTGGTCAGGCTGGTCTCGAACTCCTGACCTCAGGTGATCCACCCGCCTCGGCCTCCCAAAGTGCTGGGATTACAGGCGTGAGCCACCACGGCCAGCCAATAATGCTTTTTTAAAAAATAGATTTAGTGGGTACAAGTGCAGTTTTGCTACCTGGATCTATTGTGTAGTGACGAAGGCTAGGCTTTTAATGTGACCATCACCCGAATAGTGTGTGTGATACCCTTTAGGTAATTTCTCATCCCTCTTCCCTCTCCCCTTCCCACCTTTTGGAGTCCCCAGTGTCTATTATTCCACTCTCCATGTCCATGTGTACACGTTGTTTAACTCCCACTTACAAGTGAGAAATGCAGTATTTGACTTTCTGAAAAACAGTAATTTTTAAAGATTTTACACTGCAAAAGGGACCTGTCCATGATCTGGAAAGTCCACCTTTCTGAGCACCTGGCTCCCCAAGAACACTGGACAAATGAGCGACGCTGTCCACATAATTGCCATGATGCCTGAGGACAGTAACACTGCTCTCCCTGGGGAAGGTAGATGGAGTGCTGTGGCAGCGGCACATGCGTGAGTGGGGCGGGGGAACCACAGTTGCTGGTTATTGAGGAGTTTAGGATTGGCGTTCCCAGCCCAACCTCTAACTGCAGGCACCCCACTTCGCATGCCTGGGCCTCTGCTCCTCTGCCTGAGTTCCAGCCACTGTCCCTGGATACAGGCTAAAGGGCAGTGGGGGACGGTGTGGCGCACCCTGGATGCGGAACCCACAGCACCCGGTGCTTGCCAGATACAACAAGCAAGCCGGGGCACACGGTTCTGGGGCACGTTTTCCAGAAAGCCTTCGAATTGTGTAAACTCTGTGCGGGCCAAAGGGCCTCTTGTGTAAGAGCCACATGCCAAGGCCCATCTAAAATTTCCACTCCTGCTTGGCCCTCGGGTTCCTCTCAACCCTGCAGGGCACTTCTCAATCCCTGGTGGAAGGTGAAAAATCATGCCTCACAGATTCTCTTCTCAGGAAAGACAATCCTGAAAGCGATTTTGTTCGGATTTCTTAACCCTCATTTGTCTGCTTCTGCTGTCTCCTTTTTAAGGACTTCGGGGGATGCTGAGGTGAGTTCACAGCTCCCTCCACACCCTGTGGCCCTGGGGACCTGGTAATGGACACACACTGCCTGCGAGGCCAGTGTCCTTTCCGCTGCTCTCTTTACCTCGCTTCCAACATCTGTCGATGCCCATACCTGCCAGCCATCTTCTCCCCAGACTCCTCAGCTCTGGAGGAGAACTATCGCATGTCAGAACTCATTCTGAGGGAAAGTCCCTCTTTGTCAGCACTTTTTTTTTTCCTTTTTTTTTTGAGACGGAGTCTCTCTCTGTCGCCCAGGCTGGAGTGCAGTGGTGCGATCTTGGCTCACTGCAAGCTCCGCCTCCCGGGTTTGGGCCATTCTCCTGCCTCAGCCACCAGAGTAGCTGGGACTGCAGGCGCCCGCCACAACGCCCGGCTAATTTTTTGTATTTTTAGAAGAGACGGGGTTTCACCGTGTTAGCCAGGATGGTCTGGATCTCCTGACCTCGTGATCCACCCGCCTCAGCCTCCCAAAGTGCTGGGATTACAAGCGTGAGCCACCGCGCCCGGTGACTTTGCCAGCACTTTTCACACAGACCCCATGCTGATCGGTGTTGCCTATCACTTGGTGAGCACTAACCAATGTGCCACAGTCCAGGCAGCTGCCTTATTCTGTCCCCCAGGAACTCTCAGCCTCTGCACAGCTCCAGCCCAAGAAGCATTCCCACCGGCCCCCAGTTTTGCCCCTTTTGCTGTAAAATGAGTTTGAAAGCGTTTCTGCTTCAGAGGCAGCCCCTGTGGCCCATTTGGCACCCCAGGCACCCTCTTGCAGCTGGTGAGTCGCCTGGGTGTGCCTGCCCTGCCTGGATTCCTTGCCTGTGATGAGTCATGGTGGTCTTTCAGCCTTGGTCTGAGCATTTCTGCCACCAGGTGCCCCCCACAAACAATCTGCCCTTGGAATGTCCAAGCTACCCCTTTGCAAAATGCTATAGCTTTTCACAAAGCTATACTGGCTATGGCTTTTGGATTAATACCTTGACTGGTAAAACTAAAAATGCTCCCTGCTGTGGCTATTATAAACCACAGTCACCTCATGGAAAATCACATGCCTTTGGCCTGCACTCAGGCAGGCTCCCTGACCGCCTGGTGTTGTCACACCTCCATCTACCAAGTCCTCATTGTTAGATTATTGTTAATATCATTGTGGGGTTTCTTCTTCCCATCTGGATCCAATAAATTTGTCAGATTGTGGTATTCTCTCTCTTCCATCTGGGGCAGAGGTCACCTGCCAAGTAACCATTGTTCACGTTGCAGTCTGCAACTCCAAAGGGTTTTCTTCTTTTCTTTCACTAGAAATAGCTCTAATCCCTTTAACCATCACTTGACTTCCTCTACTGGAACCCAAATGGAGAGGCTGCTATATGTAATTCTAACCATGACCTCCCTGGTTTGATCTCTGTTTTGTAAACCGGGAGGAAGGGTTATCATAAGGTGCCTGTGGTGGCTTGTCTTTGAGTTCCCTTTAATGGCCAGTCTTTTAACAGAGCTGGAAACTGTCTCTGCTGTTTACTTTGCCTGTGTGCGCTGCTCCAGGGCTTCTCTGTTATTTTTGCAAATGGTGTTTTATATGTTTCCATGTCTTTCTAACATGTCATGCCTCCCATCAGAACACCCATTCCAGTATCAACAGTGATGTTATAAAAGACAGCGAACAATCAGAAGAAAAATAGTGCAAAACATGTCCCAAATGGCTACCTGTTCAAACAGAGTTGTTCCCTTCAACACACTGCCCTGAAACTTCACCCCCACTTTTTCGCCCCCTGTCTTCCCTGGGCTCTTTAACTCTGCTCATGGAGAGCTCTGCTCCTGGGAATGCAGACACTGGCTGTGCTGATTTAGGTGATTTCAGAACTATCTCCATTATAGAAAACCCCTTGAAACGGGAGCCAAAACTCGGTAACAAATCCCCGGACCCCAGAGTGGGCAAATCCTTTTATTGTACTGTGGACAGGAGAAGCCAAAGGCATTTCGTTTATTTTCCAGATAGTTAGGAAGATGGATGGATAAACAGATGGACAGAATGATAGGTTTTCTTTATAAGTCAGTATGGACTGAGTAGGAATTACATATTGGCAAAAATCAGTGAGCCAAAAATCAAACCAGCACATCAAATTGCTCTCCAAACTGAACTAAACCAAAGGGTGTGTGGCTTGAGTCTGACCACAGAGAATGACCACTTAAGATCACCCGCATCGGGTGTTCTTCCCTTGGAGAAGGAGGCACTGGCAGTGTCAGGCATTCTGGAGAAGCCACCCCATAGACTGTGGGGTGATGGTGCAGCCCTACTTATCACCTTCCTAAGATCAGCAATGTCAGAATGTTCAGTGACACTTTACTCATCTCAAGGGTCTAGACATAGGCTCTGGGCAAAAACAACTCCCCACACCTCTTTGCTCTGTAACAACAAAGTTGATCTATTTCATTCAAACCTTGGTGAGTCCCTGGATCTCAGCACACCACACCCGAGACACACAACAATAGCACCAGCACCACACACAGATGAGCACTGGGCTGAGCATCTGATGTGGGTATCTAATGCAAACCAAGCCTGAGTCAGGCACTACTGTTCCCATTTTCAAGTGGGGAAACTGAGGCACAGGGCGGTTGTGCAGTTTGCCGAAGGGCATGCAGCCAGAGCATTGCCAAGAAGGAATTTGAACCCGGGCTTCCACTGTGGCTATAAACCATTACACTAAACACTCTCTTGCCATAACTAGTGACTGATCTGATCTGATCTAGAACATACGCCTCTGTGACTACAATCACAGGTCCTAAATGCATTTTTGGCTATACTCCCTTTTCCATTTATTCTGCAGATGTTTACTGAGGGCATGCTGTGTGTCACCACTGTCCTGGTGCTAGGGACACGATCAGTGGTGAGCAAACACTTACTCTCCGCATAGAACTTTACTGGGAAAGAAATGTAATCCAACCAGCAAATGTGTAATTCATGTAGGACAAGTGGTGCTGTACGTGCTCTCAGCAGGGAACCTGGCCTGAGGGTCTGAGTGGCTTCTCTAAGTAACATCAGAACTGAGCCAGTGCCTGAAGGATAAGTTACAGTGCCAGTGGAAAGGGGTTGGAGATGTGTAATCCAGACACAGGGAAAGGGCGTGCTAAGGGCCTGTGGCCGTGGGAGCATAGCTAGAGCTTATGGCTCAACAGGAGGTTAGGAGAAGCATGCAGAGTGAAGGGGAATGGAGAGCAGGGGTCAGCGCACACTGCGTGTTACAGGCAGAGAGAAGAAGACTTTGGTTCAGGCAACGGGGAGCCTCTGAAGGGGTTTAATCAGGAGGATGGTGGGGGACAGAAGGATAACAGGATCTTATTTGTATTGGGAAAAGACCCCCTGGCTGCAGGATAGGGTGTGAGTTGGGGGCCACAGTGCACGCTGGAGCCTGGTTAGCAGACGGTGGCCAACAGCCTACTGGACAAGGCAATGAGACCTCACTTTTGTGATTCTGCAGACAGCTTTGCTCCTGCTTCCTCCATCCTGCTTTGAGGATCTTAAGTGCTGGGTCTGTTTGCCAGTGAAAGTTACCTTCTCCTTATCATGTCCGTCATAGAAACCCCCACACTGGGCTTACATGTGGCTCCATTTCACTGAAGTCGTCATGGATAGGATGGCCTAATCTGCCTGACTCTTTCTTTTTTTTTTTTATTTTTTTTGAGACGGAGTCTTGCTCTGTCGCCCAGGCTGGAGTGCAGTGGCGCAATCTCGGCTCGCTGCAAGCTCCGCCTCCTGGTTTCACGCCATTCTCCTGCCTCAGCCTCTCCGAGTAGCTGGGACTACAGGTGCCCGCCACCACGCCCGGCTAATTTTTTGTATTTTTTTTAGTAGAGACGGGGTTTCACCGTGGTCTCGATCTCCTGACCTCGTGATCTGCCCTCCTCGGCCTCCCAAAGTGCTGGGATTACAAGCGTGAGCCACCGCACCCGGCCCTGCCTGACTCTTTGTTAATTCTAATTCTGAGGTAACGGTCTGATTTTAAGAAAATGCTTCCTAGTACAAACGCCCTTTTCTGAGCAGGCATCATTACTGTCAATTAATGAAACATCTGTGAGACTGCAAAGTCAAGGCTGCATCTCTCTGTCATTTAACTAGAATTCTCTCCATCTCCACCACCATTTCCACCATCTCAGGTAAAATGCCAGTGCATTATTTCAAAGGCAAAGACAGTAGGATACATAACAGTGAGGATTGCTGTGCTCAGCCTAACAACAGGGGATTTAGAAGGTGTGTTCACCTCTTCTAGCCTGCATGGTCTCTGCTCCTAAGAACTGATTAGTGCAGGTGTGGGTACCTAGAGACTGAATGCATCAGTAATATGCTGTTATTAAAATTCCAAGGGTCTCATATCTTCACAGATGGTACAACAATATGCTAAAATATCCACTGACCTCACACACGAGCTCTGCCCACCAAAATAAATAAATTGTTACAAAAAAAGAGATTGGAAAAAAAGGGCAATTTAAAAAAATAGCTTCAACCAAACTTGGCAAGGTAACACTTCTGAGGTCTTCCTGCATTTCAAACAAGGCTTTCTTGAGGTCTGCCCAGGAGCTGCTGAGGAAAGAGGCTGGAAGTGGATGAGGCCAGGACAGCCAAGAGCAGGAGCGACCCCATGCCATCCTGCGATTCCCAAGGTCTCTTGTTGCTTCCACCACTTGCTCTCTCTCTCTCTCTCATTCAGAAGCTGATGGACAGCAGGGACAGGGGCTGCCCAGGCGCCAAGCCCGTGACTCCAGAGAGCCTCAGGATCATATCAAAGAGGTTCAATCATTCAGCTGCCCCCAGAGCTTTGGAAAAGTTGTGACATATTCATGGCATGAGAAAAGAAACACACCACTTCCAGGATCTGAACTCTGACCGGTTGTTTGTGGTATGAGCCTTTGGCAAGCAGAGAATGGCAAGGTTTCTACAGGGTGTGACTCAAGGGAGAGAGCCCTTTCTGTGCTGCTAAGAGAAATGATGGGAGAATAAGTCAAGATAGAAAAACATTGAGGAAACTATGCTCAGCACATTCAGAACAACTATATATTCCCTGGTGCCATGCTTTGCATGGGAGGCAGGGAGCAAACCTTCTGAAGTCGGCTTCCTGCCTCCAAATCACAGACCTCAGACTAGTCATCCTACCCTTTCACACCCGAGTTTCCATGGGGGGCAGTGGGAATTGTATCCCGTTCTTTCCCCTCCTGTGTCCCTGCATAGCAGTTCATGAACTTCCACCCCATTAACTCTCCTGTTGTATCTGCCAGCGACTGCCACAATTATGCCAAATAAAACGCCACCCCAAACTCACTGCTTCACGTAATCATTTATTGTCACTCACATGCATGTGCTTGCCTGGGCGTCACCTGGCTGGGAGCCCACTGGCCAGCAGCACTTGGCTCTGGGCAGCAGGTTGGGCCAACCTTGCCTCAATGTCTCTCCTGCTCCCTGCACCAGCCAGGTCCCAGGCTTGCTCTCGTGGATGAGGTTTGAAGCTCACGAGCACATGTGGAAACATGCTAACCTCGGGAGGCCTAGGATCAGGACTGGCATGTGTCCTTTAAACACACACAACTGGCCAAAGCAAGTCACATGGTCAAACCTCAAATCAAATGGTGAGGAAGCACATTCCGCCTCTGGTGGAAGAACTTCAAAGTCTCATGGGAAGGATAGGGGGAAGGTTGGTAACAATAATGCCACCTATCCACCGGGCGTGGTGGCTCACGCCTGTAATCCCAGCACTTTGGGAGGCCGAGGCGGGCAGATCATGAGGTCAGGAGATCGAGACCATCCTGATGAACACGGTGAAACCCTGTCTCTACTAAAAATACAAAAAAAAAAAAGAAAAATTAGCCAGGTGTGGTGGCGGGCTCCTGTAGTCCCAGCTAGTCGGGAGGCTGAGGCAGGAGAATGGCGTGAACCTGGGAGGCGGAGCTTGCAGTAAGCCGAAATCATGCCACTGCAGTCCAGCCTGGGCTACAGAGCGAAACTCCGTCTCAAAACAAAACAAAACAAAACAAAACAAAAAAACAATACTGCCATCTACCACAACTGTGAAGAAAATAACAGGGATACGAATGCTAATGCTGTTTAAGATGCCCCTTGTGTGCTATACACACTTCATACATCCATTGACCCTTGAACAGCATGAAGTGGGGGCACTGACCCCTGTACAGCTGAAAATCCGTGTCTAACTTTCAACTCCTCAAAAACTTAACGACTAATAAGCTGCTGTTGACCAGAAGCCTTACAGGTAACATAAACAGTTGATTAGCACATATTTTATATGTTATGTGTATTATATACTGTATTCTTTTTTTTTTTTGAGACAGTCTTGCTCTGTCACCCAAGCTGGAGTACAGTGACACGATCTCGGCTCACTGCAACCTCCACCTCCTGAGTTTAAGCGATTCTCCTGCCTCAGCCTCCCAAGTAGCTGGGACTACAGGCACTCCCCATCACGCCCAGCTAATTTTTGTATTTTTAGTAAAGGCAGGGTTTCACCAAGTTGGCCAGGCTGGTCTCGAACTCCTGGCCTCAAATTATCCACCCACCTCGGCCTCCCAAAGTGCTGGGATTACAGGCATGAGCCACTGTGCCCGGCCTATATACTGTATTTACAATAAAGCAAGCTAGAGAAAAGAACATGTTACTGAGAAAAGCATAAGGGAGAGAAAATATAATTACACTTCACTAAGGGGAAGTAGATCATCACAAAGGACTTCATCCTCACCATCTTCACATTGAGTGGGCTGAGGAGGAAGAGGACGAGGGGTTGGTCTTGCTGTCTCTGTCTTGGGTCGCAGAGAAGGAAGAAAATCCACTTGTTAGTGGACCCAGTAGTTCAAACCCAGGTTGTTCAAGGATCAACTGTATTAACACATTTGTTCCCACCACAACTCTCTGAGTTTTGTTTTTTTTTTTTTGAGATGGAGTCTCGCTCTGTCGCCAGGCTGGAGTGCAGTGGCACAATCTCGGCTCACTGCAACTTCTGACTTCCTAGCTCAAGCGATTCTCCTGCCTCAGCCTCCCGAGTAGCTGGAATTACAGTCATGTGCCACCACGCCTGGCTAATTTTTGTATTTTTAGTCGAGATAGGATTTCACCATATTGGCCAGGATGGTCTCAATCTCCTGACCTCGTGATCTGCCCACCTGGGGCTCCCAAAGTGCTGGGATTACAGGCGTGAGCCACCGCCCCCAGCCTATTACTATCTTTATTTGTAGATGAGGAGAATGAGGAGGAAAGACATTAAGTCACTTGCCTGCACCACACCCATGCTGGGGCTGGGATCTAGAGACGTGTCTGGCTCTGCGCCCTGCACGCCTCTCACACGTGCGTCCTGCAACACCACAGCAGGGTCTCTGCCAGTGAGCTGGGGAAGGCCCACACAGGCTCCAGGCGCGGGAAAACCTGGTCAGAAATGTGTGGCTTGTGACTGTAGGTTCCGAGGACTTGGAACTGGCCGGAGGAACAAAGGTTACTTCTGTTTTGTTCAAGGTCACCAGTGAGAACTTGGTTGTACTTAACATAGAAACTGGGTCAAGAACACGGTTGTGTTTTTGAACATCACCCAGACAACCAATGTCTTCCCCCTTGCTCAATGGATATGAACCACAGGTGCTGAGGAAAGAGGTTCAAGCTGAGAGAGAAGAAGAATGCAAACTACAGGGAGGTCCTGCTCCAGGAGAACAGGCCCAGGACACATCCACATCAGGGTTTTCAAATTGGGTTTTGGCCGCCTGGTCTTCACACAGCGTGGGTGTCTCGCCCCATCCCCATCCAGGATCCTTGTGTCTCTCAACTCCATTTTCCTAAAAGAATGGCTGTCGGGCAGCCTCGCTGAAAGAAAGCCTGTCTCTTCACCTGGGGGAGACCATTATTATCTAGCAGGAGAGAATCTGATGGATTTCAATGGCTTACTAAAAAATCAATTTATTGTAGAGCTGAAAGGCTTGCCGGTTGGTAAACAATGCATATCAAATTTTGTCCTTAAGACACTCACCTTCCAGCTGGCTTTGTTGCACTATCCAGCAAGCGCAGAACTGGAATGTCTCCATTGTTGCTCAAGAATGAGGAGCAAAATAACTGTAACTTACTTTCAAAACTCCAACTTTAGTAACAAGCCAGAAATGGTGATAGGCACAAGCCATTAAGAATGATTGGAAAGGGCCGGGTGTGGTGGTTCATGCCTGTAATCCCAGGACTTTGGGAGGCTGAGGTGGGCGGATCACGAGGTCAAGAGTTCCAGACCAGCCTGGCTAACATGGTGAAATCCCGTCTCTACTAAAAATACAAAAATTAGCCAGGCGCGATGGCACATGCCTATAATCCCAGCTGCTCAGGAGGTTGAGGTAGGAGAATTGCTTGAGCCCAGGAGGCAGAGGTTCCAGTGAGCCGAGATCACCCCACTGCACCCCAGAGTGAGACTCCATCTCAAAAAAAAAAAAAGATTGGAAAGAGATTGCCTTGCACTTTGCAATATAAACATATATCATGTGTATGCCAAAGAATTGCTTTATTGCAGCATCACTGGAGCACACACCCTCTGCTTTTCTAATGATTTATTTGTACATTATTCAGTTGTCTGTAACCCAAGTGCACTGATGGCTCCCACAAACTCTCACAGTGGTCAGATGTGCCTCTAAAGTGAACCATCCATTATATGCGTAAGAAAATGCTTCCTATGCTGACAATAAAAACATAGTTTTGTGAAAACCTGCTGTGAGCTTGACCTCACTTTGGTGAGGCAGTAACTGATGACTAACAAGTCACCTCAGCACAGGTTAATCCCCTGGCTGATATCAAGCGCCAAAGGAAGCGGATGTCCTTATTGAGTAGTTGCTCGCCAAAGGAAGGCACTACTGGCATGAGAGAAATTGATGTCATTAGAAGTAGAGAAACCATGTGAAGCAGCCACTGGGCTGAGCCAGTGTTGTCAATTACAGGCTCCTTGGCTGGAATTCTGTAAAATCTTAAGTAAGGTGTTAGGTGTTAAACTCACCTGTGGTGAGCATGGAGTTTCGCCCTACTCAGCCCTTTAAAGAGTCCTGGCAGGTTGTAGCCACTTTTCCTCCCGAATATACAAAGTTCCTCTCTCTGAATGAAGTTGAATTTTTTTTTCTAAGGAAAAGAGGAGAAAGCAGGGTGGAGGAGGGGCTAAAAACAGAAGCTTGGGCTTCATTGTCATTCTGTGAAGTGCCGGAGGGGCCCCCGAAGAAGCAGAGTCCCTGACCCTCTCCTCTGTTCCTTCTGCTTGCAATCCCAGGGCTGGGGGGAAAGGGAGCGTGGGAGGAGATTCAAGGTGGATTCTGTGGGGCCTCTCAAGACTGAAGGATGCCAGGTACGGCTGAAGACAGAGCCACCGCTGGGAATCAGAGGCGGTAGGAATGTTGGCACCCCAAGTGTGGAGACCCCCAGCCTTTCCTCCCAGGCAGCTCTTGGCCCACAAGCAGTCAAGCTCATACCCTCCAGGGGAGCAAACTGGCCAGCCCAGGAGGAAAATCCTGAGGGCACCAATGATGTGAGTTCCCAAAGATGTGGCTCTGCTGTGTCACCCTAAAATAGAGCTTGAAGTCAGCAAACCTCAGAGCTGCCAAAGAGATTTTTAATATTCCGCTCTTAAATATAAGAAGATGATGGGAGATAACACAATACCTGGGTAAACATTCAAACGTGAAACACAGAAACAAAAACAGACGAGTCAAAAACAGAAGAAAGTGACTTGCAATCACACTGGCATTGGTGTCCCCAGAAAGGTAAGGGAAGGTGTTGCATCTAAGAGAAAAGAGTAAAACACACACACACATATGCACATACACATGGCACACACACATACACATGCGCACATGAACACACGCACACACATATACATGCACACTCACTATTTTTAAGGAATGACTGGAGAATAAAAAGAGCTTTGGAAAATTAAGAAATTACAGCAGAAATTAAAGATTCAGTAGATGGGAAATTAAGAAATTATAGCAGAAATTAAAGACTCAATAGATGGGTTTTGAATTCAAGTAAAGCTGAGTGAGGAAGTTTCCCAGAAAGTAGAGGAGGGAAAAAGACTAACAAACAAAAACAGAAAATAGCAGAGGAAAAAACGAGAAGATCCAGCTCCAGAGCTCCAATATCCTCATAACAGCAGTTCCATAGAGAGAGGACACAGCAAATGAAGGTGGGTATCTCGTCAATAAAATTTGGGCCCACTGAGCGCCCAACACAATGGGTGAAAGTTGAACCACACTGTGCTACATCATCATAAAATTTCAGAAATTTGAGAACAAAGACCCTGTTAGCTTATGGAGAAAAGAACAAACAAACAGAAAACAGATTACATACAAAGACCAGGAATCAGGATGGCTTGGCACTTCCCAATGGCAACACTGAAGGCTAGAAATCTTTTTTTTTTTTTTTTTGAGACGGAGTGTCGCTCTTTCACCCAGGCTGGAGTGCAGTGGCGCGATCTCGGCTCACTGCAGGCTCCGCCCCCTGGGGTTCACGCCATTCTCCTGCCTCAGCCTCCCGTGTAGCTGGGACTACAGGCGCCTGCCACCTCGCCTGGCTAATTTTTTGTATTTTTTTAGTACAGACGGGGTTTCACCGTGTTAGCCAGGATGGTCTCGATCTCCTGACCTCGTGATCCGCCCGCCTCGGGCCTCCCAAAGTGCTGGGATTACAGGCCACTGCGCCCGGCCAAGGCTAGAAATCTTAAAGAACATGATCGCTAACCTAGAATTTTATGCCCATCCAAACTATGAATAAAGAAGGGTATGGAATGGAGACATTTTCAGACATTCGAGACCTCAAAACATTCACAGCCTATGAATTCCAGTTGTTCTATAGTTGTTCCTGAAGATGTGCTCAATAGAAACAAGAATATAAGCCAATAAAAAGGAAAACATGGGCTTCCCAGAAAATGGGATCTAACGCAAAAGAAACAAGGCAAAAGAACTCATCTGAGTAATGAAAGGTGACCCTAGGATGACACAGTGCACTGGGTACAGAGTATGACTAGTCCCCCAGAACTTCCTCCCTTAATGGTTCCAGACTAGCCTTGGCCAAAGAGACACCCTGCATGAGACTGAGAAGGTGAAGGTGGAGCAGCAGCCATGTACAGTGGACAGGTGGGTGCAGGGAACCAGGAGTGGGTGCAGCTCACACACATCGTCAGCAACCTGTAGGCTCACCTGTGGCAGCCAGGCCTCTGCCATCCAGCTGCTGCTGGGCCTCCTCCTTAGGATCCTGGGAATCCTGAGCAATTTTTAACTCTGTGTAAACAAAAAGATGGGCAAGAAGAGAAATGCCATCACAATATATCATGTGTCTTAGTGGTGAATAGAATTTACATGGTAAATGTTTGTATCTCCCTGCAAATTCATATGTTGAAGCACTCACCTCCAGTGTGATGGTATTAGGAGGTGGGGTCTTTGGGAGGTGATTAGGTTTGGATGAGTTCATTAGAGAAGAGACCCCAGAGCTCCCTCGTGCCACCACGTGAAGACACAGCAAGAAGACAGCCATCTGCAAGCCTCACCAGGAACTGAACCGGCCAGCACCTTGATCTCAGACTTCTAGACTCCAGAACTGTGAGTAATAAGTCACTCTGTCCGTGGTATTTTATCACAGCAGCCGAGGCAGACTAAGATGCATGTACATGATAATGTAAATGCTGAATGCTGGTTGCATCAAAGTTACTAGACAGCTGAACTGGGGAGAAAGCAAGATGGGAAGTGTGTGCGGGTGTTGAAAGTTGGGAGGGTGGGGGTGGGGCAGTGAAAGAGCTAAATGCTTAGCTTCTATAGAGGATACCAATGGTATCTAAAACTGAAGCTTTGAGATATAGCAATATAAGCATGTTATTAAAAGACGTGATTCATAATAATCGGCTAAAAAGTGGTTGCCTCAAAGGATCAAAAGGAAGAGGGAAGGGATTGCCACCCTCATGAGAAGCCATAAAGCACACGATGCCTACTGTGTAAATGTACACATTAAGTTTTTTTTAATGGAAGTATCCATTTACAATGTACAAACTTAGAGGAATTGTTAAATACTTTACAGTACATCCGGTGATAGAACATTAGCTAACCGTTAGAATTATGTTTCCAAGGACTGTCATGGCATGGGAAATGCTGAAAATACAGAGCAGGTAAAGAGGGCAGCACACAAAGTTGCATGTATAGTGTGATCCCAGTTATGAAACCAAACAGCGCAGCGCAGAGACGAAAGACTGAAATCCATGTTATCAAGATGTTAAGCTGCTGTGGTAGCTCACGCCTATAATCCTTGGGAGGCCAAGGTGGGAGAATGGCTTGAGCCCAGGAGTTTGAGACCAGCCTGGGTAAACATAGAGAGATCCTTGTCCCTGCAAAAAAAAAAAAAAAAAAGTTAAAAATGTCAGCCAGGCGTAGTGGTACATGCCTGCAGTTGAGGCTATTCGGGAGGCTCAGGTGGGAGGATAGCTTGAGCCCTGGAGTTGGAGGCTGTGGTGAGCTATGATGGCAGCACTGTGCTCTACCCGGGGTGAGAGTGACAGAGCCTGTCTCAAAAACAAAACAAACAAACAAACACAACAAAAAAAGATGTATGTTAACCGTGGTAATCTTGGGTGGTAAGATGATGAACTTTGATTTCTTTTTTATATTATTCCATATTGGCCAAATTTTCTTCACAAGTCCAGACTGCTCTTATAAGTGGAAGGAAAAAATATGTTATTATTATTATTATTTATTTATTTATTTGAGACAGAGTCTCACTCTGTCACCCAGGCTGGAGTGCAGTGGCGCCATCTGGGCTCACTGCAAGCTCCGCCTCCTGGGTTCACGCCATTCTCCAGCATCAGCCTCCAGAGTAACTGGGACTACAGGTGCCCGCCACCACGCCTGGCTAATTTTTTTGTATTTTAGTACAGACAGGTTTCACCACGTTAGCCAGGATGGTCTTGATCTCCTGACCTCGTGATCTGCCCACCTCGGCCTCCCAAAGTGCTGGGATTACAGGTGTGAGCCACCAAGCCCGGCCTATGTTACTATTTTTAAGGTCTCCTATAACAAAAATTCTCCACTGAAATTAATTAGGTATCTTTTTATCTAAGTATATAAAATATAAATAGTATTAGATATAAAGGAGAGGTAACTATCCATGGAATTTTTCTCTTTTTTTTTTTTTTTTTTTTTGAGACGGAGTCTTGCTCTGTCACCCAGGCTGGAGTGCAGTGGTGCGATTTCGGCTCACTGCAAGCTCCGCCTCCCGGGTTCACACTATTCTCCTGCCTCAGCCTCCCGAGTAGCTGGGACTACAGGTGTGTGCCACCATGCCCAGCTAATTTTTTGTATTTTTAGTAGAGACAGGGTTTCACCATGTTAGCCAGGATGGTCTCCATCTCCTGACCTCGTGATCTGCCCACCTCGGCCTCTCAAAATGCTGGGATTACAGATGTGAGCCACTGCACCCAGCCTATCCATGGAATTTTTCTTTTTTTTACCCTTTTCTCAGCAGCTGCTCAACCATTCATTTAGCACCACATTCTGACTTGGGAGACAGGGCATGGACCAAGTGCCCAGGTCTCTGTCCCTGCCCTGGTGTCTGCCATGGGTCACAGGAAAGGGCAAAATTGTTTGTTAAAATATTGAGCTTGTTTTTGCGGTGCAGTGTTTGCTGCTTGTGATTTGGAAGTTGGCTACAGTCCAGTCTCCTTCATCTATGGTATCTCCTTACCACTTCCATCTCATTCATTCGTTCATCCATTCATTCCACAAACACGAATTATGCATCTACCATGCACTTACATTCTCTGCTACACAGTGTGGGGACTCAGATCTATCCTGGCCTCAAGGAGCTTACTCTCTAGCAGTGAAAATACAGAAGCACATAGGTAACTATAACACAGGATCAAATTTGGCAAGGGCATAAGCAAGGTACACGAGGTTTCCAAAGGAATGGAGGGAAATACAAACTCTCAACTCTTCGTGTGTCAGTGTGGGGCCAGTTCTGTAAAATGCTCTCATGTTGAAGGGTTGCTCATTTCCTGCATAATTTACCATTTCACAAAAATTGACTCTTTAAAAGCATGGTGTTTAAACATAGAAGTAGTAGTCATCCTGCTATGGTCGGCTTACCCTAAAATGTATTAATAACTCTGGCCCCAACGCGGTTCTCCCGGCAAGCTGCTAACAGTTTGATTTCTTCTTGTGGTTTCTTGATTATGTGAGAATGCAAGAAGGCTGTTTTTTGTTTTGTTTTGTTTTTGCTATTTCCAACAGATAAGAGTACCGATCTTTATCTCTAAGACAGCACAGAAAAGATGTCCATTTCTACCCATATTCATTCCAGTAAAATATCTGTTACTAACAGGGATTTCTCTTTCTACCCACAAAGTAGTGGGTGAAGGGCCTATGCTTCTGAAGATTACTCTCCTTCTTCCCTGCCTCTCCTGTCCCCCACACCAAGGCTGTGCTATGTGAGAGGGAGTCAGAGGGGAGCTCTGTCATCTGCTCCTGGTATCTGTGGAACAGCCCCAGGCAGGCTACTCTCGGACCTCCTGGGCAGCAGTATGCCTTTACTAAATTAGAGGTGGCAGTAAATATGGGATGAGTTAGTTTGCAAGTGGTCATGACCTCACCCTGAAAGTACTAAAAGCTATAGGTACATGTTGTTTTGCCAGGAGGCGTGTTCCCAGAAATTGCAGAGCTAAGTCAAACAGCCATACACCCAGCAACTTTGGCACACTACTGATGGAGCTGTGTTCTCAATATGGTATGAGTCTATCTGATCTGCTAGAAAGATAGCTAGCTGGTGATTTGATCAAAATAGTAAAAGCGGGGAATCATTCTAAAAAAATACATACATAACCCCTTTAACTTAAAATACATATTTGCCAATCTTTTGAACTTGGGCCAAGGCCCTTTCCTGAGTCTCTCTGGTTCCTTCTGCAAAATCCACATATGCAATGCATCAAAGCTGATTTCCAGGTCGGGCTTCTTTATAGTGCAGTTAGACTTTAAGACACCTTGAAGCAATCAAAGTACAGAGTCTTCTATATTTTTGTAACTCCCCAGCGCTTTCCCCTAATATTGTCTCACAACCAACCAATTTAACCATCATTTTTAATCAATTCATCCTAGCCAAGTTTTCCAAAGTAATCAAATTTATTTTATTATTTAAAAATGTGTTTTTCACTCAGAACCCATTTTACTCATGTTTGTGTAACATCAATTAAATTTAAAGTTTCAAATAATTGCAATAGCTGCCCTAAGAAGGTTTAGGAGCAAATCCACCCAGTGCTTGGAGGACGGGCAGTGCCTGGGATGCGCTAGAAAATACCTTCCAGCCAGGGCTGTTGGGCCTCTGCGCAGCCCGAGGGGCCTCCGCTCTCACTTAGCCGCCCACCAAAAGCTCTGTGGACTTTGGGGATTTAGTCTTTGTTCCAAGGGTACACACAGCTAGGCCAAAAGCAGAACCCCACATCCCACTGAGGTCACTCCCTTGGGCTGCCACGACTCGCAAGTGTATTTTAACCTGAAAATATACGTGAAATTATCCTGTGTGTGTTTGGCCTTAAGAAAATTACCCCCAAATAGGCCCGGCGTGGTGGCTCATGCCTGTAATCCCAGCGCCTTGGGAGGCCAAGGCGGACAGATCACGAGGTCAGGAGTTCGAGACCAGCCTGGCCAACATAGTGAAACCCCGTCTCTAATAAAAATACAAAAAGTTAGACGGGCGTGGTGGCAGGCGCCTGTAATCCCAGCTACCTGGGAGGCTGAGGCAGGAGAATTGCTGGAACCCAGGAGGCGGAGGTTGCAGTGAGCTGAGATCTCGCCATTGCACTCCAGCCTAGGTAACAGTGCAAGACTCTGTCTAAAAATTAAAAAAAACGAAAACGAAAACGAACATTACCCCCAAATAATTGCTAAGTGTTTCAGCCAGTAGCGTCACTCCACACGCGTTCACATTGTGTCCCCCGCCAACTCCAACCACGTTTCCGCTACGGACAGCCACGTGACTGCCGGTGGGCCGATGGAACCCACGGAAGCAACGCCTGCCACTTCCAGGCTGGCCATAGGAACCTCTCACGTGACCTATTGAGTCATGTGACCTCTGTGCTTCCTTTCTTCTTTTCAGCTGAACACATGGGCAGCTCCACGACTCCGAAGCCCTGGGAATTGGATAGAGGCAGTGGGCCCCATTCCCCAGGCTGAATTGGGCTGTGGTTGAGCACGAGGTCAGCTGTTGAAATGTGAAGTGGTTACAGCTGATTTCCAGGAAAATACAGGGGTAATGGCCAAAAGCCAGAACATGGAAGGGTAAGCAAAGGTTTGTGGCCCAGTGCCCCATGCTCCAGCTGACATTGCCAGATGGAAGCTGGGCTCCTCGAGGTAGAACAAAACGCTGGTTGTAAGAGCTGTGTGCCCGCAGTTTAATTTGGGGAACAGGAATACATATTAAAAGGCAACTAATAGCAAAGACCACTATGTACTACGTGCCAAACGAGGGGGAAGAGAGTGTTGCAGACTGCGACTGCCCAGGAAGGCTTCAGAGAGGTGGGGAAAGGCAAACTGCTTCTGCAGACCGGGTGGAAGGGAAGATGGCATACCAGGCAGAAGGATGGGAGGTCAAAGAACCAGAGGCAGGAATGACCCTGAGACTTGGAGGGCAGTTTGGGGAGTTCTGGAAAGTCAGCTTGGAGAGGGAGATCCAGGCTGTGGAAGGTCTACTTGTGGAGATCAGGAATTTGGACTTGACCCTCTGTGCAACGTGGAGATGCATTATAGAAAGCTTAGGACAGGGGAATGAATTCCCAGTATTTTAGAAAGATTAGTCTGGAGGAAGGTTAATTGATAGATTGCTGCAGTGATTCAGGAACCAAATTCCTCCTGGGCAAGACCCATATTAATCCTCTGTTTTGTTACCGTGGGGCCTGGCACACAGGGTATTCTGGGTTCTAGGTACCAAATACTTATGTCTTGAGTTGGATTAGGATAAAGAGGGTCTTGATTAGTGTAGAGGCCAGGGGTCTGGAAAACAAAGATCAGATGCGAGAGATTATATGAAAACTCATCAGACTGGGCCTGTGGAAGAGGGAGAAGAGAAAATAACCACCGGGCTCTGGACATATGTGAGAATTAGTGATAGCATGGACAATAGAGACTCTCCCAGCATAGAGCATGGCTGTAGGAGCCCTTGTTCAATAATTAGGAGAGGGAGGGAATCATGGAAACAGGGAGTCAGATGAATAAAACTGGGAGAAGATGGTGAGTTTTGTTTTAGATACTTCTGATTTGAAGCAGTGATAGGCTCCGCAGATTTAAATGACTAGTGGGGAATGAAGAAAGCTCAAGGAAGAAGTAAGGGCAGAAATCAGAGATGAGATTCTTTCCAGGAGGTAAAAGCTAGAACCAAGAGTGTGAATTAACCTGAGAGAGTGGAGAGAGAAAAGGCCCAGGAAAGACCCTTTGCTCCACCCTCTCCTCACTTCTCAGTGTGCCTTTACAGTGGTGGAACCCACTCCTGTGCACCCAACTCTGTTCCCAAAGATGATACCCAATGGTTGGACTCTGGCAGCGCTTTCCGAACCTGAATGGGCACAGGAACACCTGAAGCATGCTTTAAAACACAACTTGCTGGGCCCCATCCCAGAATGTCTGCCTCAGGAGGTGGCATAGAGTCTGAGGATGTGCATTTCTAACACACTTTTGAGTGTTGCTGATGCTTTTAGTCTGAGACCATTCCGAGAACCTCTGGACTATGAGGAACAAGCTGCCTTGGCTCCTGCTGGGAGCAACCTCCCTGAGTTCAGGCTCCCCTACTCCCTCACACCCACAGCACTTGAGGGTGGGCCATCAGGAGTCCTAAGGTCATCCCTTCAGTTCAGGAAACTTGGTTTACAAAGTTGCCATGAGCTCCTGAGATACAAGACCAAGTCTCTTGGGCTTACACCCTTATTGCCAAAATGATTTTACGTTCTTTTACAAAAATATGCAGATGGTCAACATTCTTCTCAGAATACACAAAATAAGGAAAGCTTATCTCCCATTCACTCTTTGTCCTTAAAGTGCTTCACTTTCCTCAATGCCTGTCATCCCTCTTTAATGTCAGCTAGAAGAGCCTAGAATGTCTGCGCCTCGGGGAACCTGGGAGACCTCACCACTCCGTGAGGCAGTAAGGGAAGACCATTCCAGTGCAGGCAAACTAAGACCTAAACAAACAACTCTGCTGGTGTCTCTTCATATAATATCTCACACCCTGAGAGCTAGCACATTTTATTCCCACCTGCAGAATAGAGTTGCTGGAGTTGCACCTTAAGGAGACATGGGTATTTGATGTAAGCCCTAGTTCAAAATGAGAGAATTGGCTGGGCGCAGTGGCTCATTCCTGTGATCCCAGCACTTTGGGAGGCCGAGGTGGGCAGATCACTTGAAGTCAGGAGTTCAAGACCAGCCTGAGCAACGTTATGAAACCCCGTCTCTACTAAAAATACAAAAATTAGCCAGACCTAGTGGCCCACACCTGTAATCCCAGCTACTTGGGAGGCTGAGGCAGGAGAATCACGTGAACCCAGAAGACAGAGGTTACAGTGGGCCAAAATCATGCCATTGCACTCCAGTCTGGGCAACAAGAGAGAAACTCCGTCTCAAGAAAAAAAAAGAATTAAAAGGGATGGCCGTCCATCATTCACTCATGCATCCTTTCAGGAATGTATTGAGGGCCTACTATGTGCCAAGTGCTGTGTTAAGCTCAGAAAGTCTTGTTCTTTGCCTGAAAGGAGCTGACAGCTGGTGAAGAAGACAGAAAAGTGCACATGTACTTTGCTGGCATCTTTTTTTTTTTTTTTTTTTTTTTTGAGAGGGAGAGGTAATGCTTTAAGGCTTTACTTTTTATTTATGTTTTGTTTATTTTGGGTTTTTGTTTGTTTGTTTTTGAGACAGGGTCTTGCTCTGTCACCCAGGCTGGAGTGCAGTGGCGTGACCATTGCTCACTGCAGCCTGCAGCCTCTGTCTCCCAGATTCAAGCAGTCCTCCCACCTCAGCCTCCCGATAGCTGGGACTACAGGTGCACACCATTATGCCTGGCTAATTTTTAAATTTTTTGTAGAGAGGGGGTCTTGCTATGTTGCCCAGGCTGAGCTCAAGCTCCTAGGCTCAAGTGATCTTCTCACCTCAGCCTCCTAAAGTGCTGGGATTACAGACATGAGCCACCGTGCCTGGCCTAGGACTTTATTTGCATTTCTCCTGTGGCTCTTGAGCCATCTACATCCAAATGTATTATTTGCCTCCTCATCTGGAACACCGTTACGGCCTTGACTCTAATTCCTAATAGGTCGAACTTTTCCCCAGGATACACACTCTGGATTCAGGTGCTTGCCCTGCAGATACATTGCTGCATTTCTGCACTGTAGCTGTTCCTAGACCAAGTTTTGATAAAGGAAGCACAGATTTGTCTAAAACCTAAAGACAGCCTTTGAGAGCAGGTCGTTATTTACCAGGCAGCAAGCAGCCTGGGCAAAGGCACATAAGATGGGACTGAACTAAACATTGCTGTGATGGACCCCAGGGCTGTGGAGCCACCTCTTACAGCCCTGGGTTCAAGCCCTTGACCTCTGCCACTGATGGAAAGTCAGAAATCCAGTCTTACTCCTTTTCTCCCCATGCCTCCCCCCGCCACGTTTTTGTAATAATAAAAAGGGAAATTTTGTAATTTTTTTAAAAAACTATTTAATCTTTGCCTTCTAGGAAGCCTAAAATCCTTAATTTCAGGGATTTCACACATATTGATGAAATGTGGAAACCGAAAAGTGTACATAACACAGCCTGTGCTTTTCGCCCTCAGCCTACCAAGAATCTCCATGTGGCATCGCCATATCCAAGACTGTGGCAAGCTTTTGTGCTGAAAGATTTAAAAGCCCAATTTAGCACCCTGGTCTCTCAATAAAGCAAGTACTTAATCTCTGATCAAGACCAGGGTCACCTTGCTCAGTTAGATGTGTGGGAAAGTCATCTGAGTAATTACCGAAAATGGAGCAGATATTTAGTTCTGAGCTGCTGTGTAGCTGCTGAATCCACAAGTCACTTCACTTATAGCCAAAGGTAATGTTAAGGAATGAAAGAGATAGCGTAATTGCTAATTATAGGAATGGGAGCTAACATTACGTAACACTTACGCAAAGCTGCAGCCTAAGCCCCATGTTTATGTTACCTCATTTAATGCTGTCATGAATCCTATGAAGTAGGTACTGTTACTTTCCCCACATTTCGGATGAGGAACCCAGGGCTTCTGGAGGTTCAGCAAGTTAGAAGCCAAGCCAGGAGAATGCAGCTTGTCGGCACCCAGGCATCTCCAATCAACCACATATTTCACATACTTACAATAATAAGAATTTCAAACTCTATAGTCAGCTTGACAATAAGCACTAAAATGGATACATTTATTTGCAAAATCACATCTCGGAAAAACAGAATGGCTTGAGACCATAAACTTTTTGCCGCCGTTAGAGTCTGAAGATCAAAGCAAGCTTGGGGACAGTGAGGCTAGCAGGGAACCAGGCTCTGGTGGAGGAGGCACAGGCCTAGCTTTCAGCCTTCAGGCTAGAGGACACCAACTGGCCACCTGGGGGCCTGAGCCAGGCTGGAGCCATTTTTTGTGTTTATTTGGGCCACACAGTCAGATAAGTTGCCAGTATTTAAAAATGGGAAGATGTTACTTAAAAAAAAAAAAAATCCAGATCTTTGAATTTCTTGTGGAGCTCCATGGTCTGCATTCCAGGAACACTTGGCAGGGGCCAGCGAGAGGATGCCTTCATTATTAAGGTCAGTGGCTGGGGCTCGGAGTTTGCATTTTAGATAAATCACTGTAGAGGCTGGGTTGAGGAAGAGAAAGTCAGAAGCAGGATAAACAGTGAGAGAGAAGACGCTGAAAATTATTCTGTGATCTCTCCTTAGGAGGATTAGTGGTGGTCCTGGCTGATTCAGGAAACGAGGAGGATTGGATGTGTTGAGGGTGTTGTGTTTCCAGCATCTCTGAGACTTCCCAACGAGATGTTTTCCACACCATGAATACAAGAATCAAAGCTTAAAAGATGAAGCCTGGGCTCAAAATTTAAGTGCAGGAGTCACCAGACTGCTGAAACAATGAGCCTGGGAGAATATGGAGACCCTAGCAGTGGGACCCTGGAAACAGCGTTATCTGAGGGGCAGGTGGAGATGAATGGCCCACAGGAGACCAAGAATAAACCAGGAGTCAGGTTTCACAGAGGAAGAAGAGATCATGGTCTTGTTGCATGGCAGTAAAAAGCTCCAGGAGCATAAAGACTGAAAGGTATCTACTGGCTTTAGCAATTAGGAGGTCCCTGGTGAGCTGGGCAAGAGCAATCCCAGAGTGTAGGGAGAGCAACAGTTCCAGCAGACTGAAGAGTGGACACGACCATCTCACTGCAATTCAGAATGACCCCATAAGAGACAATCACCATCATTCAGAGATGCACACTGAGACTTGCCGAGGCTGAGGACTTAGCCAGCTTGCTCATGCCAGGAAGTTCAGAGCAGTGTCTTGTTTTTTTGTTTGTTGTTGTTGTTGCTTTTTGAGGCGGAGTCTAACTCTGTCGCCCAGGCTGGAGTGCAGTGGCACGATCTCGGCTCACTGCAACCTCCGCCCTCCGAGTTCAAGTGATTCTCCTTCCTCAGCCTCCCAAGTAGCTGGGATTACAGGCACCTGCCACCATGCCCAGCTAATTTTTTGCATTTTTAGTAGAGATGGGGATTCACCATCTTGGTCAGGCTGGTCTTGAACTCCTGACCTCGTTATCCACCCACCTCGGCCTCCCAAAGTGCTGGGATTACAGGTGTGAGCCACCACGCCTGGCCATAATAGGACATCTTATGCTTCAGACCCACTGGCTAGAGGTTTTGTTTAAACAGAATGAGGAGTTTAGGAAAGTTTCTGGCAACAGAGACTAGTTATACACTTGAATCCCATTTTCTGCTCCTGGACACACAAAAACACTGCACTCCTCACCCTTACAGCAGTCACCCTGGAGACATGTGAGTAGACGCTAGCCAGCTGAAGTGATGTGCCACTGCCGGTCCTGGTCCTGAACATCCTATGTGCTCATCCAAGCCTTTGCTCCTGTCTGCCCTGAGAAGAGGCAGATGGTGGGGCCACAGGCTGGAAGGAGTTTGGGTTTCTGAGTCACTGCCGGCAGGAGAACCATCAGGAAAAGCCCCCTAGCCCGCATCAGATGTGACATGAGCAAGAAACGAGCTATGATTGTATTATGCCACCGAGACTTCAGGGTTCCTGTGTTACGGCCACACTGCTGGCCTGCGCAGGTGGATGTTGCTGGTAAGATCACTGAGTCAGAGGCACAGGACAACAGCACAGCAGGCTTGGGCTCCACGGGCGGAGGGGGGATGGAAGTAGAAGTTTCCACACTCTCTCTCCCTGTCAGTGAATCCCCTAGATCCCGTCTGGGGTATGTATTTCATTGTTGAAGCCCATGGTGCATACAGTTAATGGGCCTGCTTAATGAGGCCAGTGTCCTGGTGGCCGCTCACCTGTCTGGAGCCTTTCTTATGTACTTTTAGCTGCTCCTAAGGAGTGTGGTTGGAAATTATCAGCCCCCTTGAAGGCATAAGTAGAGGAGAGCTCTCCAGTGTCCAGCCCAGTTTGGGATTGTGAGAAACTGTGCTGGACTTAAACCTACATCCCTGCACCTGGGGTGTAAAGATCCCTAAACTATGTGGCTTAGGGTGGAACCAAGACCCAGACTCAGACCTTCCTGGGGTTCAAATCTGTTCAACACCAGGAGCCTGGCACCTATCCCCACTGTTAGGCAGCAGGGAACTCTCTGCCTAACATCCCCAAAGATGTGCCGACCACAGCTTTGGGGATCTTTGGACAATGGGTTCATATCCATAGTAGATGAAGAGTAAGGGAGAATTAACATGCCCCCCCGCCGCCAAGAACACATCAAATCAGAATTCCCAAACCTCTTCCCAAATCAGAATCTTTCCAGTTAATCAACACTTCGGTTCCTTGGGGAATCATTTTATACTATGAATGACACCCCAGTAGAACTGAGATGAAAGCTAAGATTGCCGTAAAGCAGACTTTCTTAAACCTTGCTTATCTAGAAAAAAGTAAATTGCATATCCCAATTTTTCATAACGAGAAACTGCAAATTAGTTAGTCTTTATTAATAAGGCCTGGCTACAGTGGCTGAAAAACACGAGGGTTTATTCTTTCCCATGAATGAGGCAGGTAATTTGGGCCTGGTGGAGCAGCTCCACACGGGGTTGGAGCTCCTTCTGTCCTACTCTGATGTCTACCCAGCTGTCACGTTCACACTGCAGGTGGCAGCAAAGGGGACGCATGGAAAGGGGCAGAATAGCTTCCTCCCAGATGAGTTGGCAGCCTTTTCGGAAGTCTCTGACACCTGCCGTGGCTCACTGGACAGTTCTGAAACATGTGGCAACATCTAACTGCAAGGGAAGCTAAGAAATGCAGCCATTTAGCCAGGCATATTGCCCTGAGCAGACCTGGGAGATTCTTGCTGGAGAAGGGAGGCTGGGAACAGGTGGCAGGCAGCAGCTCTGCCAGCCAGGGTGAATTCCTGTTAAAATGCCTGGTTATTCCCATTTTGGCTTTCTTTTGCTGACCACAGCTTTGGAGATCTTTGGACAATGGGTTCATATCCATAGTAGATGAAGAGTAAGGGAGAATTAACATGCCCCCCCACAAGAACACATTAGCCCTTGTAAATCGATCATTCCTCTGCCTTACAGATTACCTGCAAAATGTTCTAATAGGTGTGATTTTAAAATCCATTAATTTGGCCAGGCACACCTGTAATCCCAGCAATTTGGGAAGCCAGGGTGGGAGGATCACTTGAGCATAGGAGTTTGAGGCTGCAGTGAGCCACAATCTCACCACTGCGCTCCAGCCCAGGTGATGGAGTGAGACTTTGTCTCTAGAAAAAAATCCATTGATTAATAAATTTATTAAATAAAACCCAATGCAGCCGGGCACGGTGGCTCACGCCTGTAATCCCAGCACTTTGGGAGGCCAAGGTGGGAGGATCACGAGCTCAGGAGATCGAGACCATCCTGGCTAACACGGTGAAACCTTGCCTCTACTAAAAATACAAAAAATTAGCTGGGCGTGGTGGCGGGCACCTGTAGTCCCAGCTACTCTGGAGGCTGAGGCAAGAGAATGGCGTGAACCTGGGAGGTGGAGCTTGCAGTGAGCCAAGATTGTACCACTGCACTCCAGCCTGGGTGACAGAGCGAGATTCTGTCTCAAAAAAAAAAAAAAAAAAAAAAAAAAAATATATATATATATATATATGTATATATATAACCCAATGCACAGATAATTTTTTATGTTTATACTATGGACTCATACTTCCCTGCTTTTAGCTATCCACTGGTTAATAGCATGATAATCCGATGACCCCATAATCCCCTTCCCCCAAAGCCCTGATTTATGATAGAAATATGTACTCGCCTATTGGAAGGATGAATTTGTTGATTTTCAAATGAAGACATCAATATTTCACATTTCTAAACTCAGTTTTCTCCCCTCTTAATTTTTCTGGTATAGCGCAAATAGGTTTTATAATTCTCTTGTGGTTTCCTTTATTAGAAAAACATAGTGATGTGTACTGTTGAGCTAAATGACAATATTACAGGTCATAGAAAAGATTTAGTATTTGAATCTTTGCACTATTCAAGATTGTAAGGCCATTCTCAGTGAGGATCAATTTCAATTATGTTTTCACTGCTTACATAATGGAGGTGGTGGGGGCCGTCTCAAACCCTGGCTGGGGAGCAGAGAGAGCTTAGGCCACAGGGGAGGGCACACCTTTGCCCTGCACGCAGCTCCTGGCCTGGAGCTTTCCTTCATCCACGGAGGCGGTTAATTATGGTCCTTCCTTTATGTGACCAGAGTCATTATTGACAGCTGTGTTACAAATCCAGCTTGCATTTTTAATAAGGTGTCCATGGGGGGAATCCTGGACAAATGGGAAGGGCTGTGGTCTGGGGGTCTGTGTCTCCCCTAAAATTCATATATTGAAATCCTAAGCTCCCAGGTGATGGTATTTGGAGGTGGGGTCTTTAGGAGGTGATTAGGTCATGGAGGCTAGAGATGGAGCCTCATGAATGGGATTAGTGCCCTTGTAAATGACACCCCAGACAGCGGCCTCACCCCATCTGCCATGGGAGATGACCAGACACTGGGTCTGCTGGGCATCTTGATCTTGGACTTCTCAGGCTCCAGAACTGGGAGAAACAAATGTGTTGTTGAGGCCTCCCAGCCTACAGTATTTTTGTTATAGCAGCCCAAGCTATGGCAGGTAGCCAAAGGAAAGCCAGGCTTTTGTTTAATCAGCAGCGGGGGGTCAATGTTCAAAGTTTAGTTAAATAACAAAATGCAGAATCTCCTTCTCCAATAGGGTACAATCAGCGCAAAGCCCAGCTCTTTCCTCTGCCTTTGACTTGGAGCCGTCCCATCTGAATTTATGATGGGGGAGGACAGATCACCCAAGCTTGACAATGGTTCACTTAGCATTTCATCTCCCAGTGTCTAGGTGACAACCTAAAGGCCCTCCCTCTGTGCAAATACTCCCCCAGACCTGGTCTCTCGCTTTCCTCCTTTTGCTAAGGATAATGGCCCATTTTACTTCTAAAACAAATTTCCATCATCTTCAAATCATGATATACTTGGAATAGAATCCATACCCTTTTGCCCAGCCCCCACGTTGAATGTGGTGTCCACTGCCATTCCTGGGCTGGGCTCAGCTGCCTCCCAGGCCAGCTCCCTGCTTTGTGGCCACAGTTTCCTCTCAGTTTCCTCAGCACACCTGGGTCTTGACCCCACAGGACCTTCGTACAAGACCTTTGGTCCATCTGAGACACCTTCTGCCCAACTCTGCAGGACTGCCTCCTTCCTTCGCGAGTATCGGTGTGAGTCAGCTTTCCTTCTCAACAACCAAAGCACCACCCCTCACACCCCCTTACCCCCACATCGGCTTGCTGGTGTCCTCCGTATCGCCCAATTCCATTCTCATATTTTAGGCACATTTGCAAGCCAAGGAAGGTGTGTTTCCTAAGAGAGACTTTAAATCACAAATATTTATATTCCTGTTTTTTCTGCCTATGGAACTGTGACCACGTGAGTAGCAGGGACTCTGATATGATACTTTAAAAACTAGCTGGCCGGTGCTGAGGAGGGCAGAGCCCTATGAGGTTACCACTGACAGAGCTGGGGACAAACGCATCTTAGGAAAGCAAAGAAGCCAGGCCAGGTCAGTCCTGGGAGCCACTGTTCCACGAGGCAGGGGCAACGTTCTTCCAGAAAACAATCCCAGTTCTGGGACAAATTTGAAGCTGCAAATTCTACACTATAGACAGAACTGTGATCATTTTATTCTGAATAACTTAGTGGGTATCACCATGAGCATAAAAACATTTCATCAAATATACACACACTGTCTTAGGATTTGAGCAATGTCATTTCCTGGAAGGTTTTCTGAGATAAACTTCACCTGTAGGTAACCTAGAAGTTTACTTGCTGTGGTGAGTTGTTAGGTGAAGCCAATTATGTGTTAGGGCCCAGCTGCCAGATAGGAGCATCTTGCTTTTGGAGTGTTTGATCCCCTGCCACTTTTTGAGACAGTAATTAGTAGCAGGAAACTGTCACCAGCCAACTGATAATCCCCCCACATACAAACACAAATAATCCAGGCATCCTGTGCACCCTTGCTTATCAGGGCCAGGAAGTACTTTTCATCTCCATTTCATAACTTGATTACTCTGTGCCTCCCCAAACAGAGCATAAGCTTCTTGAGGCCAGCGATTTTGACTGTTGTTCTCATTGTGATCTACCCAGCAACTGGAACAGTGCCAGCACGCAGAAGACATGACGTGCATTTGCTGCATGAATAAACACGTGAACATGATGGCATAGAAGAATGCTACTTTGATGGGGTACACGGGTATCAAGGATTTTCTTTCTGCTCACACAACATGAGATTTGTAATTAAGACACAGATTTAAGGCAGGTGCGGTGGCTCACACCTGTAGTCCCAGCACTTTGGGAGGCTGAGGCAGGAGATCACTTGAAGTCAGGAGTTCGGGAACAGCCTGGCCAACATGGTGAAACTCTGTCTCTACTAAAAATACAAAAATTAGATGGGCGCAGTGGCACATGTCTGTAATCCCAGCTCCTCGGGAGGCTGAGAATCACTTAAACCTGGGAGGCAGAGGTTCCAGTGGGCCAAGATCACGCTACTGCACTCCAGTCTGGGCAACAGAGCAAGACTCTGTCTCACCAAAAAAAAAAAGACAAATTTAAAATCATGATGACCAGAATATGGCTCTGTTTCACTAACTGGAAATTACCTAATCTGCAAGATAATTCGTACCAACCCCTGAGTGTTTTTTACAGGCATGGGAGTCCATTGACTCTCTAAAGTCACTTGCAAAGTTTTGTTGCTGCGGAGCTGAGAGCTGGGGCTAGCCTGCCTGTTGTGCCCCTCCATGAGACTCCTGGCCACGCATTTGAGCACACCCCATGAAGGGGCAGGTGGCTGGCCAGGCTGTTATGTGTATCAAGCATGTGTTCTAAATTACAATTCATTTGTTCTAAATTACATTCATCCTTTCTAAATTTGTTCTAAATTTAGAACACAGCCCCAGGAGACCCCCTTCACCCAACCATGTTCTGCAGTCTTGATTCATGTTCTTACTTAAAAAGTGCTATTGATAACCTTTTGCTATTTCTGCCTCAGTCTCTTAGGAAATGTATAAAACAGAAAATCACATATCTTCAATGCTCTGGAGCTTTACATGATGAAGATAAGCAATGATTTCTCGTTTCATTCTTTCTCTTAATCAACTGAATTAATTATATACTCATTTTCATTTGGATATGATGACTAGGCAGACTTCAAGTATAACCATCCATAACCTTGCTTAATGCCATGATGTTTGGATTTTTTTCAAAGAGAGGAAAAAACTCCCTTGGCTTCTATTACAGCATCCATATTTTGTGCCGTTTTAATTTTTTCTTGTGTCTTTTTTCTCTTTCTTTGGGCAATATCAGTATCATTCCTTTTGGTAAATTTTAAATCACTGCTGGGCGCGGTGGCTCACACTTGTAATCCCAGCACTTTGGGTGGCCGAGGCAGGCGGATCACGAGGTCAGCAGATCAAGACCACAGTGAAACCCCGTCTCTACTAAAAATACAAAAAAATTAGCCGGGTGTGGTGGCGGGCGCCTGTAGTCCCAGCTACTTGGAGAGGCTGAGGCAGGAGAATGGCGTGAACCCGGGAGGCAGAGCTTGCAGTGAGCCGAGATTGCGCCACTGCACTCCAGCCTGGGCGACAGAGCGAGACTCCGTCTCAAAAAAAAAAAAAATTTAAATCACCACTTAATTTCCAATAGAAAAAATGTTTTAGTTACACCTAAAATAATCCCAAACCTCAAACACACTATGAGCACACCAGAAAGTAAAAATTATATGGAGTAGAACAGATTAGCCCAGAATACCTCCCATTCATTTTCCCAGGTTCTAATTTAATAATTTCAGTGACTTTAATTTATCACAGACCCTCAGTCTGAACTCGGCATGAGCAGGGTAGACAACCAAACCTGAAAATTCAATTTAAAATTCTCGTTTGGGAGCTTATATTATCTAGATTAATCATCCACAAGGGTCAAGTTAGCTAAGTAACTCTGGTTCAGCTTAATCTCTGTGGAGTTAGAATTAGTCCTTTACAGTCTAGGTCTTTGCCCCAGCCCCATACATTTCTGTCTGTTTTTTTCTTTCTTTCTTTTTTTTTTTTTTTTTTTGAGACAAGAGTCTCGCTCTGTTGCCCAGGCTGGAGTGCAGTGGCACAATCTCGGCTCACTGCAACTTCCATCTCCTGGGTTCGAACGATTCTCCTGCTTTAGCCTCTCGAGTAACCGGGTTTACAGACACATGCCACAACGAGTGGCTAATTTTTGTATTCTTAGTAAGGACAGAGTTTCACCATGTTGGCCAGGCTGTTCCCGAACTCCTGACCTCAAGTGATCTGCCCGCCTCAGCCTCCCAAAGTGCTGGGGTTACAGGTGTGAGCCACCGAGCCCAGACTGTTTCTTTCTTAAGCTCTTACTTTCTCAGGTGTGAGTTACCTTGTAGGTTTCCAAGGCAGAGGGGACAAGATGGAAAAGGAGAACACAGAAATCTAGCCTGGAGGAGCTGCTCTGTTCCTGTATTTATCTGTGTAGGTGTGAATGAGGGAGAAAATGACAAGAGAATTACATTATTTTAAGGCTGTTTTTTCCCCCCGATCATTTACTTTTTAAGAAATAATTGCCCAATACTGAAAGATACGTCCTTTCAAAATGTTGGTGTTTCAAATGGCTTCCTAATTACCTAGTTATACGGGGGGCGTGTATGGTTATCTGAAGTTACATGGGTATACACTGGTGGTGTGAGGTGTCCAGAGAGAGGAAAGGAAGAGCAGTCCTGGTGGCTCAAACCCTGAGGGATGTGCGGGGGATGGGTGAGAATGTGAACAGACATGTTGGCAGCTGAATCCATGCAGTGGCACCCATGCCTGTAGCCAGCTCAGTGGGGGGATCCTTCTACAAACAAGCTTTGAGTAATGATATTTTAATGCTAGTTTAGCTTTTTAGCACTCCCATGCCTAAAGGCTCTGATAGAAGCAAAACCCCCACTCCTGCAAAAAAAAAAAAAAAAAAAAAAAATCCATGATTTTTATGCATTCCAACAGAGCTCTTAAGGGGGCAGACGTCCAGAGAGCCAGGTGTGCCAGGGACCTATGGCAGCAGGGCTGAATGTGCCGGCTCCAGCCTCTCCAGTGCTGGGAGAGACCTCTAGATGGTGCAGGTGAGTTTGCAATGAGGGAAAGCCCCTCGGCAAGGACTGAGTTTCCAAACCTACAGACAGGACAGGGAGCAGTCAAGGAAGAGTTCCTGGGAAGCCCTTTAAACGGAAAGGAAAGGAAGCGGGGCTGGTGGCAGAGAGGTGTGCCAGGTCCCAGGCAGCCCTGCTGGCCCCTAAGGACATAGAGTACCTGCTTCTGAGAGGGCTGCCACGGTGGCCACCTGTGAAGCCTGTCACCCAGAACTGGATGGTACCTGGCTTTCTTCATAGACCCATCTTCTGCTGGGACTGAAGCTGACCTCCAACAGAAGCCAGGTAAGCCTTGGTCCGTTCCTCTGGTTTTCTAAACTCTTCAGCTGAGGCCGAGACGGAGGTGTCATGGGCTGGGTGAGAGGCTGGGTGCATTTTTGAAATGCATGTCATTTTTGGGTTGCGTTTGAACAAGCTTTACCGATTGCAGTATGTCTGCGCTACCAGTTCTAAGACCTGAGATTGTTCCTTTGTTTTAGAAAAACATCAGAAAACCCGTTTTGCTGTTGGTTGCACATTTGGTTAGGGAGCCAAATTCTGTGTGTGCTTCACAGGCTTTAAGATTTGGGCTACTGAAGCAACGGGTTCCTCCAGGGAGCGTGAAAAGTATGTTTCTCAGGTTTGCCCTTGTGCCTGGCTCACTGGGGAAGGCAGGCACAGCAGGGACTCTAGCTGGGCTCTGTACCTGCCTCCAACTCTGCGTACCCGCTGTGCCCTAAGAGACCTTCCAAGCGGGGTTTCCAGTCATGTCTGAGACCCCCCATATCCTGGCCTCTGTGTTGGTGGCAGGTGGGTGGGGAGAGGGAGAGAAGAGAAGGAGGGGAGTGGGTACCTATTTGTGATGACTGAGATTTTCATTTCCAGTCAAGAGGTTCCTCTCAACACTCTGACAGACCGTGGGGCTGTTTGGGCTCCTAGACAGGAGCCGGCTCTGATTCCCAGCCTCCTGCAGCAGGCAAGCTTTGAGATGTCAGCTCAGGGAGAAGAGGGTGGCTGGGCAGGAAGGACAGCAGGCGAGGTTCCCACTGGGTTTCCCTGCCCATGTTGTGCTGGGTCAGCAACAAGAGGGACAGTTAAAATCTGCAAGCAGGGCAGATGCCGGTCAGTGGGGAATCCCACACAGCCAGGGGCACAGGCATATGAGGAGACTTACAGAGAGACAGGAGCACCACCGACCTCTTCCCCAGTCCCCAGGCCATGGCTCTGTGGCTCTCAAGTGGCATTTTTGAGACACTTTCTAAGCAAGAGTGAAACTGTAACAAAGAAGTGAAGAGCCATAATAGACTGAAGGAGAAAAGGGATCCAGGCATTTAAAATAGAGAATGTTTCTTGCCTGGCTTAATACTCTGAGATTTCTATGTCATAGCCACTTAAAATCTTTAAAGATACATTTTGACAGAGGCTACCAAAAAGAGAGTGACTCTGGTCAAGGTTGGGAAATAAGCGTTCGTTCTGATGACAGTCCACGTGTACCCTTCATGGCTGGGAAAGTTTGGCGATCCTGGTGGCGATTGGCAGGGGTCTCCACTGTACCCCTTCCCATCCCTAAGTGGGCCAGGCTGTGCTGTGGGAGGATTAATTTGTGACAGCACAGTTGGAGGATAATCTTGGAAGGACTGATCTTTGGGAGGAAAAAGTAAATGCAATTTCCCTGAAATGCTTGATTTTCACTCCCTGGCCACTACCTGGTTTCTTGCTGTTGTAAGCTGGACTTTCATTTTGTTGGGGATACACATTTGTGAAGCACAGAAGTGTCAGGGGCTCATCTTTGTTTCTCAGGCGTCATGGTACCCTGATGCCTAGCCCAGTGCCTGCCAATGGGCGGCAGCCCAGCATTGCTCAGGAGTGCAGACAGACCTGGTCTTACCCCATCTCACGGAGCGCAAAACCGACTTGCCTCTATTAAATGGGGAGCCTCTTCTAGTCAAAGTTCCTCAGGTCTCATAGGCCCACAGATGGAAGCTGGGTTACCTGATGCTCCTTTCTGGGTCCAGGTGAGTGCGTTTTGTGGTTTCCGAAGAATAGAATTTATTCTCAAGGAAATGCCCAGGAACTCAGCTTCAAAGACTCAAGCAAATCTGAAATTCAAATACAGGAGCCCTAAACAGGATGGTGTTTGGCAGACAGCCTTGCTGCTTAAGTGGCTCAGCCCCTCAGCTGGGCTCAGTTTCCCCTCACCCTCCTCCTAGCCTGCCTAGTGACTGCCTGCATGCCTCAATTATCCTGGATGAATGACACCTGCCTGCTCATTCCTTTGATGCTGTTTGAGGCTCTGCCTAGGTATTCCACCCATCAATAGTATCATTAATTGACTTACATTAAGCGCACTTAGCACATTAGATCAATTAGGAGACAAAAGCTCCAGCCAACCTTGCCTGTGAGCATGCCGCCTCCATCTCAATGCTTACGATTCTGTCCTTACTGAATCTGCATATTGCAGGAAGGAATTTTTTTTAAGTCCCGAAGATTACTATTTTCCTAAAAAATAAAGCAAGGAAACATAAGCTGATGCCTAGTCATTAAACCTCTGCTGTACATTTCTATAGCACTTTACAAAGCGTTGTCATGAATGTCTTCTCTATTTTCCCAATAAGGAAATTGAGGCTCAGAGAGGTTCACTGACTTGCCCGAAGTCCCACAGCTCGTAATGATTATGGGAACACCAAGAACTGGTCTAGGTTAGCACTCAGAATGCCCAGGCCTTGTGCGGAGCCTGTCACTCGTAATTGGAGGGGCTGAGACTAGAACCTGTGTCCTCTGCCTCCAACACTGACACATTTGCCCCCACAAGGAGATGGTGCAATGACAGCCACCAGGGATTATAATAATAAGAGTGGAGTGAGCAAACACTCCCCTTCCTGTATCTTACTTTCCCAGGGTCATGTCATCCACAGACACACTCATATCCTGTCCTCAGAGGCGAGGGATCAAGAGGAAACAATCTCAGTTTTATTCTTTGTGAACCCTCCTGATAAAAGTTAGAGTGTTTGTAGTTTTTATATAGTGAAAAAAATTGTCAAATATAGGCCATTGTAGGTGATTCAGTCTAAGGTAGTCTAGTAACTAAAAAAAAATTCAAAATGGCGTTTGGGGCTCAGGCATCCCAACAGCCCATTGGCCCGTAAGACAAATGAGCTTGACCATATTTAATTTTTCATCATTGTCCTTAGAATGTCACAGAGCATTGCCCAAGTATAGCTAACTCTGTACAGTCAAAGCTATGGATAAAGCTTTGCCCTGGATCTTGGCAGGGATCAGCCATTCATTAGGTCATGTATTAAGGGATCCTACAACTTGAAGTGTCTTCAGTCATAGCACACCCCAAGCACATCATGCACTCCGTGAAAATATGTCCAATGGATGAGTGAATGAATGGGCTCCTTCATCCTTCTTGTCAGAGAAAGGTCACCAATTGTTCCAATGACACAGTTAGGGACAAGGGGGCTGCTCGAACATCAGCATCCCCTAAGTCAATAAGCAAACAAATCCTAGTTAGCAAAGCTACCCTCTCTGGGGGCAGAGACACCTGTTATTTCTCAAATGCTGGATGCCCAAGGGTGGCAAACACACTGTTTGGACCCCAGGGAGGAGCAGACACATGCGGGTGAAGCTGGAGGCCCTGCTCCCTTGCCCAGATCCTCTTGCCCAGACACACTCTGGAAATGCCCATCATTTTATACACCTACGTATACATGTAACCAACCAGGATGCCTTTGTTTTCCATCTCCGACAAAACAGAGGACTATGGGAAACAGGTGGGCTGTAAGGAGCCCCACAGAGGAAGATGCACTGTGGCGGTAACCCTGGCTGCACCACCCTGCGATCTCATGCCAGCTTAACTCACTTCACGGTAAATCAGACCTACTGCTCCAAACACAGTAGGAAGGCGCGCCTTCACTTGTGAGTTGGATGAAATCAGCAATGAGGGCAATAACAACCACAGTCACGTTACTCTTACTAACGGCCCTGAAGCCCGCAGTGTAGCACAGAAGCCAAGCTTAGCAGTGGGCTTAAGGCTGATATTGTTAACTGATACCATTCAGTAGCTAGATACAGGCAACTAAAAGGTGAGCCCAAATACTGAAATAAGATACAGTATTAGTCTCCTGAAAATAAAAAAGAGTTGATTCTGCCAACAACACCTTAATCCTGAGAGAAAGCACTTTCTTAGGATAGAAGAAAGACGTGCAAAACCAGACTGCAAGCAAAAAATGAGAGGGCATGCACTGTTTTGACAACTCTCAGATCGTTACCCAATCTCTTCTCTTAAAAATTCCATTTGCTGTATTTCCAATCCCATGTTTGCACTGAATCCTGCATGCACAGGAGGAAGCAGGCAGGATTTCAAGTTGGTTTTAGTGCACATTCATTCATTCAGCAAATGTTTTCTGGGCATCTGCTACATGCCAGGCACCATGCTGGGATGTAGTGAGTAACACAGTGTTCCCATGGGTGAGGAGAGAGAACATCCCTGCACTCACAGAGCTTAGATTCTGCTGCAGGGAGAGAAGCCATAATGCATAAATCCAGCGCCATGAAAAAAAAACAAACAAACCAGCAGGGTAAGTAGAAAGAAGGTGCCCAGGGTAGTAGTGGGGGCCTTTTGGGAAATGAAATAGTTGAGTAAAGGCCTGGATGAAGTGAGGGAGTGAACCAGGACACCCGCAAAAAAAGGAGGCCCTGGGGTGGGGTGAGCTGGAGATGTTCCGGCACCAGCAGGAGGCCATGCTGCCGGAGCAGAGGGGAAGGAGGGTTGAACAGGAGGAGAGGAGAGGAGAACCAGGAGCCTGAGCGGGCCACAACAAGGGGGCTGGGCTCTCATTGAGGGTGATGGAAAGGCAACTCGAAGTCAAGTTGGGTGGAAGTTCAGCCATGGTGGCTCATGCCCTGTGTTGTTCTGGGTCAGTGCCCACACCACCCCATCCCATGCCATGCAGGTTGCTGTATTCTGAGTATCAGCTCCTAAGGAGCTGGGTCTTTAAGTAGCCTCTTTCTGGGAGAGCTGGCTTGGCTGGGGTGCAGGGCAGGAAGGGCAGGCAGCAGGAGGGGTGGCAGGAGAGGAATGATCCATTTTCACCAACACCTGCTCCCTTGGCCATTAACACATGCCAAAGGGATCCATTCTGAGAAAAATTATGAAGACCCTAACTTGAAACACATGATTACACTTCCAAAAATCTGAAAGTAGATTATCAAGACTCAATAAGTTGTGCAGAGAAAGAACACTTAGCAACAGACATCACCGTCGCCCCCCTTGCAGCCCTGCTGGGACACTCCCACAGTCGCAGAGCCACTGGCCAGCTGCACTCGCTTCCTCCTCACTTGGAGAGAGGGACACCTTCCAGCATCGGATGTGAGATGGAGTGGGGACGCAGTGGCTCCCTGACAGCTCAGTTGGCAAAACTGTTGGAGAATGGGTTCAGAGATCACTGATGCCCTGGGCCAGCATGCCAGACCTGTTCCTGTTGATTCCATATGGCCTTTGGAGTTGGAGAGAAGCTGGCTTCCCTGCCCCTTCCCGCACGGAGCCACCAGCACCTGGAAAGTTTTATTTCCTTCCTCATAACTGGAAGATGGAGGTCGATTAGGAGGGAAGTCAGCCTGGAGGAAGATACCTGTCTCTGGGAAGTCCAGAGCAGTCAAGGCAGACAGATGGATCACGAGGCAGGAGCTGGAAGGGCGGGATTGTTAACTTGATGTCTGGTTGGGGTCTGATGAATACAGGAAAGTGCAAGGCCACGGGGAATGCTCCAGTGGGATGCAGATGTCCATTAAGTTGTCTGGTTTTATTTACCCAGTTAGATGTGGTTTTATGGTTTACTGTTTGGATTGAGGCTCTGTGTCCTTGCGTAATAAACATTACCTCTGGCCCAAAAAAATCCTAATCCTTAAAAATATGGAAATGCACTGAGCATCCCTGAGAGGTACTTTAGAGGAGTCTCAAGGTTCATTTTCTTTAAGATTTAGTCCTTAATAAAGACTCAAAATGGCTGTTCCTAAAGCCTCCTGTCCATAATGAAGAAGATAAGTCAGAGTGTACACTTTGGGGATGTGTTTGTTGACATGCGGCATCCTCTGCAGAAAGCCTGTATCTCCAAGAAGCGTGGCCAAGGGAGGGCACTGACAGCTGAGTTTAGAGTGGGATTTGTAAGCAGCACAAACTAATTGTGCATCGGTAGATTTGCAGAGTGTGGTTTTCTGTTGATGGATTTCTTTATGGGCAATAAAATCTCCAATAAGTATCATTTACATTCAGTAGAACTCTTTTTATATTTTAGCTCATTCTTAGAGAGATTTGGAGAGAGAGAGACCATCCCTGCACATGCAGCAGGCACCTGGCCTGTCTGGGTGGCCAGTCCTTGTTCTGTGGCCACCGTGATCCCCACCAATGTCCTAGTTTCCCGCCGGCACTCACTAAGCAATTTTGCTTCTCATTTGATGGGCAGACGTAACCAAAACAAGGAGACTTAGGTGACTCGGGACACTTGGTTTTGAGTCAACTCTAAAAACCAGGAGACCAAACTTTCTCTAGAATTACTGCCAGTTGGTTTCCAAATTGAGGTTTCCAGATGAAAATTATTATCCAAACAGACCACACACAGCACTCTGACTTGCCTTCTGTGCCTGGCATGTGCGAGGGAAATGGCGCTGGAGAATATTATCCTGATGATTATCACAGTTGTTGCTTTTGAAGGCAAATATTTATTTTGTGAAGATTGCAAAATGAAGTACAACAGAATGTTGAGCTCCTCCTTATGTTTACAGAATAAACAGAACTGAGACACTGGCAAACGCCAATGTCCCTAGTTCTCAAAGGACTGGCTGCATGCCTCCTGCTGCATCAGTTAAAGCAGGAGCCTATGGAGATGCAGGCCTTCGGTGGCGGGACAGCCTCCCACCGGGGAGGGTCTGAGGCTTCCACCCATCTCCCTAGGTTCATCTCTGTAAACAGCTCTCCCAGTGTGGGCTGGATGGGGTTTGAGTTGGCTGCTTTCCTGTTTACCCTGGAGCATTTCTTTGTTAGAGAGGCCACTGCATTTGCCGTAAGACAACGGACTCTAGATCTTACTCAAGGCTTTGTGAGATCTAATAGAAATAGAAGAGCTGGCCCCTGTTCTCATGGCCTAAAGCATTGAAAGGAGGAAGTAGGAGAGAGAGCCAAATTGCACAGTGCTGTGATTGAGCTGTTAAACATCTGTCCCTGCCGTTGCACTGACTGTGGCCTCTTTGAGGATGGGCAGCATCCGTCTGTTCATGCTCTGGCACCTAGCACAGTGGCTGCACACAGCAGGTATTCAATAAATGTGGAAGACACCCACATTTATCGGGCATTTGTTACTTTCTTAGCATTTCCGTCTTAATCTGCACAGCAGTCCTGTGAAATAGAGACAATCATCACTGCTTCACACATGTGCAGAGTAAGGCTTGGAGAGGTGAGGTGGCTTGCCTGAGGCGTCCCTCCTGGTAAGTTCATGAACTTCGCCTTGCTGTTGTTTCCGTGGGCTCGTTCAGAAATGAGAGCTGGGATGATGTGGGCTGTTTCAAATTAGCTTGAAGTCTAACCTTGTATCATAACTTCATAACTATCTCGGGTGTTGGGACAGTATATATCGAGCAGAGGTCTAGGTATAGACAGATGTGTAAAATGCTAAACATGGCTGAGCTCCCCAGAGACACCCCAGCAGACAGCCCTGCTGGCTAGCCCCGGATCCTGGACAGGTGTTGTTTGGGCTGCAGGATGCTGGGAGCTAGAGCGGAAAATGAAAGCTTCTCTTTCTATCCCCAAGGCCAAGAGCAGACCTGGCCAGCCATTCTTCTCACAACAGCAGTCGTACCAGACCTAAGACGTGCCAGACAACTTCAACCTCAGGAGCCTTTCTTCTTCCCTGAAGTTGGGCTGGACTGGTCCTGGTGGGGTTGGACTGGCATGGGCTAGCCACCTGGGGCGGGTGCGGCTCTGGAAAGAATGCTGGCGGCAGGGTGGGGAGGAGCCCAGCCTCAGGTGGACACAGGCCCAGAGCCAACCCCTTCCCGTGCTGGTGGTGGAACTTCAGATCATCGTTGCTGGGTAACTTCTGTCACTTCAGTTCCCCGAGGGAAGGTCACATACTTGCCTCATGAGAATATTGTGTGGATTTCCGAGAGCCAAGGCAGGCAGAGTGCTTAGAGCGGGCCGTGAGCACTCTGGAAGTCCTGCCCACGCTCCGTATGCCCTCACAGGCTGAGTTTAACGGGTCAGCTCAGCCTTTGCCTGGCAGTCATTCCCCACGGTCTAGTCCATCAGAGGTCCCTGTCTTTCCTTGGAGCAATCTATCAATTTGGCCAGGTTTCAAAACACCATCAGGACCCTGCAGTTAAGGGGCAGCTACACGGGGGTTGGTGTGGGGACAGAGCAGGCTCTGCCAGCCCCCATGGAGTATGGTGCCAGGTTGGCCACCTCCCCACCAGTGACATCCTGACCCCACTCTGGCCACACTGATTCAAGCTCAGGGCTGCCGCATTTGCTTCCTCTGCCCAAAACGCGCTGGCCCAAGATGTTTCTGTGTCTGGCTCATTCCGTTCAGGTCTATGCTAACACGTCGTCCTATCAGAGAAACCCTCCCTGGCCCCACACTGTAGAAAACAGCAGCTCCCACCCCCAGACTCCTGTTTTACCTTTATCCATAACAGTGTCCACTAAACGACTTATACATATGCATGTAATATCACATAAATATTATGTATATGTAAATATATACATACACACATGTAACATCACATAAATATTATATATATGTGAATATATATATATATTTGAACCTAGAACTTGGTGAGTAATAAGTATTAGTTTAAAATCACTAAACTAATACTTATTATTTAGTATTGCTAAATAAGTATTTATTATTGCTGCTGAGGTGAGCGGCAGGGCGTGCCCACCAGAGCAGGAGCCGCAGTTTCCTCCTTGCTCTCCAGAGCCTCCCAAGGGGGCTTTTGCTCTCCTCACCTTCGCAGGGGTTTCGGGATGTGACTCACCTGGGCCTCCCTGGGATTCTCTCACTGCAGAACTGTCCAGAATCAGTGAAGCAAATAGGGAAGAGAATGAAATGAGCTGGGGTTAAAGAACAACCAGGAGACCTTGAAATAGTAAAGTATCAGGTTGAGAGCAGAGAAAGTGGTGAGTGACTTGCCCACCCCCCCACCCCACCCCACCCCACCCCACACCATTCAGTTGAACTTGACGATGGCCGATCTGTTAAGTGTGAGTGTGTCCATGATCACCGATACAGCAAGCTTGAGAGGTGAGTGTATCACACTGATTTTCAAGTGAAGAAGCAGAAGCTAGGAGAGTCATGTGCACGCCTCATCTCAGCCAGGGTAATAGAGCCACAGCACCCTGCTTCCCACCCCCCAGCGGTGATGCCAGGTGTCCGCCCACCCATGTGCTGCCCGTCAGAGCCAGGCTGGCTGTCAGAGCCCAGCAGGAAGCATGTCATGTCAGATGGCCAAAGTGAAGAAACTATGCAAGGAACCCATTTGGCTGGTGACATGCACCTCAGTGGCTCCTCCTCTGTTGGCTACTGCTGCCGGGACCTGCTCCAGCCCTCCTCTCCTCTGCAGTTCCTGCTGTCTGCATCCTTCATGATTAATCTGACCCTGGGTAGGGAGGCAGGAGGGGCTTCTCTTCTCCACAGCCCTGCACCTCAGCAGCGTGGCTCAGGGTCTCCAAGCCCCCAACTGCCACCTGACATGCCCCTAGCTTACTAGCTTGCTTTCTCCAGCCCCCACTTCAGCTCCTGGGATATGGCATGTATATGTGTGTGTGTGCGCGCGTGCGTGTGTGTGAGAGAGAGAGAGAGAGAGAAAGAGAGAGAGAGAGAGACAGCAACCAAAGCTTGGGATAGGGCTTGGACCAGGCTGGGGGAAGTGGTGGGGCAGGGGGCAGCCCAGGGTCAGCCCCAGCAAACAAGAGTGTTGGAGGAGTGAGGTTCACCAAATGGAAGAGGCAAGTCTGATTCTAAACTTCTCCAACCAGATGACACCTTTAATTCTGCATGTCTGGGCTCTAAGGTGCAGATTCTCCTTTTACCCAACAGGAAGAAAAGATCTGTTCCTTCCGTGAGGGTCGAGTACTCGGGTGGTGGATGGAGAAACACAGTGAGAGAAGGGGCAGCCTTAGCATCCTCAGATGGTTCCACATTTCCGAGTTTTCAGTGAATCTTGTTTTCCACAACACTGAACATTTTTGAAGCTGGCACCTCCCTGCTTACTGAGTAGATGCCTAATTGGAAATGGAATGCCTGTACCTCACACACCACACCCCCTCCTGCCCCTGCTGAGAACTCTCCCGGGTTAATGGTTTCCTTTTGGAAAGCTTTCAAATGGTCTTCGTTGGAGTTTACATTATCTGCTTCCCTCTGCTCTGTATGTGGATTATTTGCCTGTTGGGTTTAATTTAACCAGATTTGCAGCTGTGCTAACAACTTCATTCGTGCCCTCCTGCTTTCAGAATGGATTTTCCCGTCTTTTCTCCAGCTTACCGACAGACTGTCTCCATACCGAAACCCGCACGGGGTTGGGCATTGTCTGCTGGTGTTCTGCCTCGCTACAGAACCTGTTTCCTCTGACCAAACTTCACTGCATCTCAGGTTCTAACTACATTGCTCTAATATTTTAATATGAATAGTTAAAATGAATTATTTATTAAAAATCACTGTTAAACAAGAAAAAAAACTTTTCCTCGGTGCTCTGAACCTCAGCCTCCTTGGGAGGATCTGCGTGTTCCCTAAGCCCATGGCTCCCTCAGAGCTCTACCCTCTAGAAATACATTGCGAAACTCTTGAAGCGTCTAACAAATATGACAAACCCACAGATTAGCAAAGACACACAGAGTCAACCAAGTTTGATATTTTTGTTTTTTTAATGAGCCTTTTGTACTTAATAGGAGACCTGGCCACCTAATAAGATGGTAATTATTGGGAACCACAGAGATGTAATCAGATGTTCTAGACATGGATGGTGTATTTTACCCCTTGAAACACTTCCATGCCCTGCCTAGATCCTTTTCTGCTTCATAGACCAATGATGAGTTCCCAAAAGATATCCACGGCTATTCCCAGTGAAGGCCGTAGCTCAGCAGGCCCTGTACTTGGCATTACAGGGGCGGGACATGTGTAGCCTTGCCCTCTGGGGCCTTTTGCTGGTCTTCCTACCCTGGGCTCTTCCCTATGTCAGTGCCATTTGTCGGGAGAAGGAAGAACGACTTTGAACCGCAGCCCTGTTCTACGGGTGAAGTTGGCTGGAGTTCCTCTACGAGAATAGAAGCTCCCTGAGGAGTTTCATCTGCATCCACAGAGGCCATAGATCCTGCCTGTAGATAAGAGAATAAGCGAATGGCCGTCGTTTCTTTACTGTGTCATTTAATATGATGTCTTGTGGTTGATGAAGGCTTAAAAAGTGTGTGAACCAGAAGTAGAACAAGAAAAGAGGGCGCGGCTCTCAGCAGGAACTGTCTTGGGGTCGCTGTGGGTCCTTCAGACACTGAGGCCTGTTTCCACCGTCAGCTCTGAGGCCTTCTGTTCACTGGGGAATCTCCGGGGCTTTGTCAGCATTTGAAACAACAGTGACTCCTAGTGAGAGCCGGGTCCCAGGAGGGAGGATGTCCAGATGCCCCCAGTCCCTCCTCACACCCAGGAACAGTCTTCCGCTTCAGGAACACTCAAAAAAGGCGAGCTCCTGGCCGGGTGCGGTGGCTCACACCTGTATTCCCAGCACTCTGGGAGGCCGAGGCGGGCGGATCACGAGGTCAGGAGATCGAGACCATCCTGGCTAACACGGTGAAACCCCGTCTCTACTAAAAATACAAAAAATTAGCCAGGCGTGGTGGCAGGCTCCTGCAGTCCCAACTACTCGGGAGGCTGAGGCAGGAGAATGGCGTGAACCCGGGAGGCGGAGCTTGCAGTGAGCCAAGATTGCGCCACTGCACTCCAGCCTGGACAACAGAGTGAGACTCCGTCTCAAAAAAAAAAAAAAGAAAGGGCGAGCTCCTCAGGAGCTAAGCTGAGAGGCCACCAGATCTCTGGGCTGCACAGGCAGTGCTGATGGGCCGTGGGGTGGTCAGCCTTCCTGGCCAGGGGGGCAGGGCATGTTGGCACCCTTTAGCCTTATCCATCTAGGAAAACCCAGGCTCGGGCCAGTGGGGGCCACCAGAATCATCAGTGCCTCCTTATTGGCATCCTGATCATAGCACAGGTGTCTTTCTAAATGGGAGCTTGTTCTTTCCAAACTGGGAAGTCAGAGGTATTTGGGGCACCCTCAGACACCTTTTCATCTTAGCATTTGTCGGTCCTCACTGTGCACCCAGATCTGGGATTCTAATGCCAATCTCCAGTGAAAGGAACCAGGGATCCTTGGAGAAGCAGCTGACTCCAGAGCTGGGGCAGGGAAAATACAAGAGGAGCCTGGCCTTGTAGTGCCAGAAAGTAAAGAGTTCTTAAGAAAAGGAAAATAAAAAAATGGTAGTATGTCTAAGGGATACACAAACCAACTAAAAGAGCTCCCAGTCATCGGATTAAGAAAATGTGGCACATGTACACCATGGAATACTATGCAGCCATAAAAAATGATGAGTTCATGTCCTTTGTAGGGACATGGATGAAGCTGGAAACCATCATTCTCAGCAAACTATCACAAGGACAAAAAACCAAACACCGCATGTTCTCACTCAGGTGGGAATTGAACAATGAGAACACATGGACACAGGAAGGGGAACATCACACACCGGAGCCTGTTGTGGGGTGGGGGAAGGGGGGAGGGACAGCATTAGGAGATATACCTAATGTTAAATGATGAGTTAATGGGTGCAGCACACCAACATGGCACATGTATACATATGTAACTAACCTGCATGTTGTGCACATGTACCCTAAAACTTAAAGTATAATAAGAAAAAAAAAGAAAGAGCTCCTAGTCACCAAAGCTGGGACAATTTGAGCAACAAAATAAATAATGTAATATTGGATTATAACCTAGAGTTTAAAATAAATACCCATGTGTTCACACTGACAAATAAATGATGGATGGATGGACAAATACATAACAGAGAAGAGGCAGGTCTCCCATGCAGAGGAAGTCCAGGTAATTCATGTAGATGCTGTGCCCTTGAGGAGGTGGAACAGATAACTCCCTGCCTTAAGTGTGCACTCCGCCTGGGGACTTCCTTCCAAGGAGCACCGGAAGGAGTCACTTCAGAGTAGGGAATCCTGCCAGTCACTGCTTCATCCCAGTGATCAAGGCCAGCATCAGCAATCCTGAGCCATGCTGGTAGCATGGACCCTTCATGTGATGAGAATGGCACGTTGCCTCTGTGGTCTTCCTCTCAAACCCATAGCCCCAGTCTGTCACGAGAAAAACATCTGACAACTCTCAGTTGGCCAGTGCTCCTCAAAACTTCTGAGTCATCAAAAACAAGGCGAGTCAGAAATTTTCTTGTTAGCCAAGAAGAGCCTAAGGATGTGTGATGACTAAATGTAAAGTGGGATCCTGGATGGGATCCTGGAACAGAAAAAGAACATTAGGAGAAAACTAAGGACATCTGAAGATGTATGAACTTCAGTTGACAATAATGCACCAGTATTTGTTCATCAGGGATGACCATTGTATTGCATCATGTAAGATCCTAAAAGGAAAACTGGTGTGGGGTCCCCGGGAACACTCTGTATTGTATTTACAACTTTTCTATAAATGTAAAACTATCCTGAAGCAGAAGAAATCCCTTGTCTAGATTCAGTCACCCTCCTCTTTGCCTGCCCTTTCCACCATCCACAAAACGCCGTCCAGCAGTTGAGGGGTGGCCTTGACTTCTCCAGCTCGTTCAGGAGTGACCACGAGACATCGTGATGCCGCGTGGAGCCTGGCCGACAGTGCCACCCTTCTCTTGCTGGACCAATGAATTTGTGTCCTCATGTCATTTCCTCCGACCACCACAGGGCTCTGGCCAGGGGCTTCTCAAGCTCCTTAGCTCCCAGACTGCACCCCTGTTCCCTCAGCTCTATTTTAGGCTTGTTGGTGCCGGCTGCCTCCCCGAAGCTGCTGCCCTGCTTCCGGTGCTGGGGTAGGAAAGAGCTGAGCCTACAGTCCACCCACCCACCTCTTCTCACTTCGGCATCCATCTGATCACCAAGCTACCGCGAGTTGACCCAGGCTGGGGTCCCAAGATAAAGTAGACGCAGGTCTTGCTCTCGTGTGCTGGCGCTATCCATGTCTCCCCGGCCCACGCTCCAGCCCTCTCCCTGGTGCTGTGCCCAGGGCTGACCTGCACCCATAAGCTCCCTTGCCTCCCTTGCCTCCCGGCCTCCAGCTGGATTTGACCCATAGAAGACACAGGCAGGAGCCCAGGCAGGAGCATGGTGGCCGGCAGGGGATTTACTCTGCACCTTTCTGCCTGAGGCCACAGCTGTTATCCCTGTGTTCAGATCCTCTCTCTCCTTTGCCTCTTCCTGCACAGGCTGGGCTGCAGCTCCTGGAGTGCTGCACCATCATTCGCTCCCCTCTGGACCCTGCCCAGCACCCTCAGACAGGGTCCCTGCTGCACTCGCCCCAGGTGGCACTTGGGGCTGGGCTCAGTGGAAAAGCGGATTCCACGATGGGGCCGTGGTTTCCCAGGCCAGGTAGAAAGGCGGTGCTCGCCGAGGGGACTTGCAGAATGGCTGCCTGGGTGACTCAGGGGGTGATGGGCTCTTCCTTCTGACTCCTGAATCTCCACCAGAACCCTGCACACCGCAGAAAGGCTAGAGGTCCAGCATGCAGATTGCAAGTGTTGTGGGCAGGCCTGGTGAAGCAGCTCGGGGTGGTGGGAAGAGCTAGACCCCAGCTCTGCCATTTGCTGGCTAGTTCAAGTTCCGTCTACCCTCTCAGTTTCAGTTTCTTTATCTGTAAAATGAGAATAGTATCTTTTTTTTTTCTTTGAGATGGAGTCTTGCTCTGTCACCCAGGCTGAAGTGCAATGGCACTATCTCGGCTCACTGAAACCTTTGCCTCCCAGGTTCAAGCAATTCTCCTGCCTCAGCCTCCCAAGTACCTGGGATTACAGGCGTGCACCACCACGCCCAGCTAATTTTTGTATTTTTAGTAGAGATGGGGTTTCATCATGTTGGTCAGGCTCGTCTCCACCTCCTGACCTCGTGATCCAACCCCCTCAGCCTCCCAAAGTGTTGGGATTATAGGCGTGAGCCACCACGCCCAACCATGTCTACTTTTCATGGTGTAATCATTAAGATAATGTTTATAAACAGGGTACTATAGTGTCTAACACAAAATACACAGTCAATATGTGGCATTTGCATTTCTTTTTTTTTTTTTTCTTTTTGAGACGGAGTCTCGCTCTGTCGCCCAGGCTAGAGTGCAGTGGTGCGATCTCAGCTCACTGCAAGCTCCGCCTCCCGGGTTCATGCCATTCTCCTGCCTCAGCCTCCCAAGTAGCTGGGACTACAGGCGCCTGCCACCAGGCCCAGCTAATTTTTTGTATTTTTGGTAGAGACGGGGTTTCACCGTGTTAGCCAGGATGGTCTCGATCTCCTGACCTCGTGATCCGCCCGCCTTGGCCTCCCAAAGTGCTGGGATTACAGGTGTGAGCCACTGTGCCCCGCCAATATGTGGCATTTCTATTTTTCTTATTATTTCTATTTGGAGAATGAATGGACAGGATGGTCTTATTCTCCTGGAAGTGGATTGTTGAGCCTTTTGTGAACAAAGATGATGCTTACAGCTCTGTAGTTAGTTTAAAATGGATAAGAGCCTTGTGCTGAAAACCCTGTGAGCCTCATCTTGAATTCCAAGAAAAGTTGTTATTTACATAAAACCAAAAGCCTGTGGGGCGTTCAAAAGTTGAAGGGCCTTTGAGAACTCTGATGATGTTTTCGTTATTATGAGATGGAAGCCAAGCTTGTGGCTCCAACCAAAAAATTTCCAGGTTTTGTAGTCGGTGTGGAGGTGGGAACAGGCAGCGGTCACCATGTGTGGCATGGGTTCTCGGACACATGACCCCTGGAAAGTGCATTTCTCCTTCTGTTTTTCCGGAGGCAGCCAGCACCCTGCAGGCGAGGGAAGAAGTCATTGAGGGTTCCAGGAGCCACACTCACAGGCTGAAAATGTCCATGGCAGTCACGAAGGATTCTGCCAGGGTTCAGGCCCGTGGCATCCTCAGGTGCTGGAAAGCACTGGAAAGCAGGAGAAATGAAGGCAGGCGACAGCCAGCACTGCACTGAGCCCAGACCTCCCAGGTCTCAGGGGCTGATGGCGGACACTCTCTCAACACCGCCCTCCTGCCCTAGCCAGCCCCCTGAGTCAGCCTAATGGTCTGTCTCACAACTTGCAGGGAGGTGACACTATACACACATGCTGAGGCCAGGTGCGGTGGCTTATGCCTGTAATCCCAGAACTTTGGGAAGCCGAGGCAGGCAGAACACCTGATGTCAGGAGTTCAACACCAGCCTGGCCAACATGGTGAAACCCCGTCTCTACTAAAAATACAAAAAATTAGTGGGGCATGGTGGCGAGTGCCATTAATCCCAGCTACTGGGGAGGCTGAGGCATGAGAATTGCTTGAACCTGGGAGGCAGAGGTTACAGTGAGCTGAAATTGCGCCACTGCAGTCTAGCCTGGGTGACAAGAGCAAAACTCTGTCTCAAAAAGAAAAAATTAAATTAGAATAAATAAAAAAATAAACACCTGCTGAGACCTCTTCCTAAGAAATTATTTGGACTTGGAGCATAGGTTGCCTTGTTCTGGGCATGCCCAGCTCAGAGAGCTCTGGAAGAAAGTTCAAGAAGGCAAAGAGGAGAATCCAGCTAGCCAAGGTTGGGGAGGTTGGAGGAAGAGTGAACGCCCCTGCCAGAAGCCCCCCAGTTCTCACCCCCTTCTGAGTCTCAGCATCTGCGTGGGCTGTGAGCCATTGTTTTGTGACTGACAAATCAGATGAGGGCTGCTTATTTTTCAAATGATCCCGTCAAGTTCTCTGATCACAGCCATAGCTACAAGTCAAGCAGAGTGGGGAAGACACCCATCACCCTTGTGCAGACACTTGTTTTACCAACACTTGGCGTGCAGGGAACCCAGGTCACCTACAGTCTCTTTTTTCCTAGGCTGCCTCGGCCCGTTGCAGCCTGACCTGGCCCTACCCCGGCACCCCCACAGTGGGCAGGATTGGAAAGGGCAGTGGTTGGCACGTTGGCACGAAAGCCAGCCAGGAGGGTTGGGCAAGGGCTCCAGGGCCCGTGAGGAAGGAGTGGAGACCACACCATGCAGTGCCCTGCCCCTGTTTTGATTTGGTCGTCATTGTCTGTGTTCAATCCTAAGCTTGTCGAGAACTGGGCTGGCATGGCTATTGAAGTTCTGTGGAACAGAAGTTGGTCTCTTACAGGGGTGTGGCTGAAACAGCAAAGGACTGGAAGGCCTATTAGTCATCTGTGCTGTGTAATAAATGACCCCAAATGTAGCTGCTTAAAACAACAAACGTGACCGTCCCACAGCTTTTGAGGGTCAGGAATCAGGGAGCGGCTCCGCTGGGTGGTTCTGGCTCAGTGTCCCTCCTGAGGCTGCAGTTGGCTGGGCTGCAACATCTGCGGGCCAGGCCAGGCTGGAGGACCCACATCCAGAGGCCTTGCAAGTGGCTGCGGGCAGGAGGACTCAGCTCCGGGCCACGGGAGCTCCCCACGGCTGCTCCTATGTTGCCCCTACATGAATGAGCAGCAGCCAGGGCAGAGCAGGAAGCTCAGTGCCTTTGGTGACCTGGTCTCTGTAATTGCACTGTCTCTTCTGCCCTTTTTTCTGTTGGCTAGAAACAAGTCACTAAAATCCAGCCTGTTGTCACAGGGAGAGGAATTAGGCTCCACCTTTTGAAGGTGGTATCGAAGAGTTTGTGTACGTGTTATAAACCACAACACCTGACTTCTGATGCCAACTCCTCTTTAACTTCTGTGTAACCTTGGGCAAATTGCTCTAAATCTCTCAGCCTCAGTTTCTTCTTCCATAAAATGAGAGAGCTGATCCTATCTCTAATTCCCTTCCTCTTAGCCCTCACACCCTCACACCTTCATTCATTCTGGGTATTTATTTACTAAACATTTACTCAGCTCTCTGCTAGAATGCCTGGGGAGTTTCAAAAAGACTGATGCCTGGTTTTAAGTCTCCCCAGGTGATGCTAGTGTGTCGGCAGGGTTGAGAGTCCTCCTTCTGGAGTCATAATCTGAAAATGTGATGTGCACGCAAATCACCTGGGGGTCTTGTTACAATGAAGATTTTGACACTGGAGGTCTCGGGTGCGGCCTGAAATTTGGCATTTCTAACGAGCTCCTGGGTAATGCAGTGCATCCCAGGGACCACTCTTTGAACTCCTCGGAGCAAGTTTCTAGACGCTGGAAGAAAGGTGCAGAAATATAAAGATGATTCCCACCCTCAGGGAACAAGGAATCCAGTTGGAGACGGAAAACATGTAGCCAGCACCATCAGGGCCTGACCGCCTGCCCAGGATGTGGCCCAGGCACCAGGACTGAGTCGGAGGGGGTGGAGAATCCTGCAGTGAGCACGGTCTCGCCGGACCCTGTGATTTCCCCACCACCAGCATCATCCCCCATCCCCTCATGTCCACAGCAGGACACGGCATCAATCCAGATCCTTCTGTGATCTTTGGAAGTCTTCCACAAATTAGGTTGCTTTGCTGAACAGTAGTTATTTCCACAGGGAAAGAAAAGAATTAGCAAATCTATCATTTGTATTTGTTCAGTCCTGTAGACTATTCCCCAGGTTAAACATTTGTTTAGTGAGCCTGCTTTCATTGGCACCACGAACAAATTAAAGTGTGTTTTCCGAACTTATCTTCAGGGTGTGAAATTCTAGGCTTATGGAAATTCTAGTAAAATATCTTTTAAAAAGCTGCAAGTAACCATTGTCCTAGCTTTGATTCTTTCTACCTTATGGTTTTTCTGTCTTCTCCAAAAGGCCCTCTTCCTATCCCCTGAGCAGGAAGGAAGTGACGTATTCCCAGAACCTTAGGCCTTGGTCCCCTGCCCCGCCCTGGTTATTCTCTCTCTCCCTGGGCCCAGTGCTGTGTGGCCTGCCTGCACTCCTGTCCACCTCCCTGCCCAGTCAGGCTCCCTGGGCACCGTCCAGGGGCCCCAGCTCCCAGACCATCTCCACTCAGTGTCCTGCCCTCCTTGTACCTCAGTATAACCAAGGCAGTGTCAGGATTCTCCTCACTTCGTATCTCAGCCTCTGAAACAGACTCCTAGGTGAACTCTGGGCTCCCAGGTTCTCTTCACGCTAACCTTTACACACCATTTGCAGATTAATAGTCCTGAAATATTTCCTGCATCCTGTCACTGACTCCAAACATCTCATGTCTCCTGGTGTCCTAAAGAAGCTTCTTTAACTCAAATGCATACCACCTGGGGTTCTGCTAAAAATGCAGATTCTGACCCCCTGGGCCTCAGGTAGGGCCTGAGATTTTCCAGCTCTGAGGAGCTCCCAGGCAATGCTCCCCTCACAGTGCAAAGCTCAAGCAGCAAGATTCTGCAGGATGAGGCCACACTACCCATTCATCATTGTCCACAGGGGAAAGTGTCTTCTTAGCCAGACTCATCACGTCATCCAGATAGCCAAGGCTCAGACGTCACCAAAGCCTGTGCTGGGCCGGCTGGCCCCTCCGTTAGCAATTTCCCCACTTTCAACTGTGTTTAAAGAAATCTGAGTTGTGTGTTCTTATGACCCAGATTGAACTCTGGATTCTCCTTGAAGCCTTCTCTAACTCAGTGATTCTTTCACCCCTTTTTGGATCCCTGCACGAGTTAGCTCTTTATCGCACACTGCCTTGCATTGTTATCAATATTTTGGGTTTTTTTTTACATGTTTCTGTCTTTCCAGCTAGCTGCTGAGGCCCCCTGGGACTGCAGCTTACACATCTTTCACTTCTTTTATATTTCTTTCAGCACTGAGATGGTGCTGTGCCTTTAGTAATCACTTAATAAATATCTTTTCTTTAAATGACCCAAAGCAAAATTCCTGTACTTAATGAAAAATTAGTCTGAGAAATAAAGGGAATAAAAATGAAATTGAAACAGAATGACCCCCATTTTACAGCCCTCCCTGAATAGCATATAAAGGTCTGCTTCATGCCAACATCCTCACTGAGTCCTCGGGGCCAGGACCTGTATGCCTTTGGAGGCCTGGCATGGTGTCTGGCCCCATAAACATTTGAAAAGTGCATGATTTGTGAGTTCATTAATCATTCTCCTCTCACCAGAGATATAACCATCCGAACTTAGCCAGCACATACAGATCAATAGTAGCAAGAACAAGACAAAGAAAGTGGGTGATTTCAAATGAGGTCTTGGAAAGACAGAATCAAAGTGCATACCTAAAAATAGGTGGGGTGGAGGTTGGAGCTGAGGGCAGAGAGAAGAGCAGAAAAAAAAAGGAGGTTGTCAAAGCCAGGGTTCAGCTGCTAGAGATCAAGACCAGCCATAGAGCAGAGGTGCCTTCTTTCTTCATCAGCCTTGTTGAATCCAATTCTCAAGGAGATAAAACCATGACTGTCACACAACGTAAACTGACTGTGCGTCAGGGACTCATTCAGCTGCTTATTGAGGGATCCCTTGAGGTGACCTTGCTGATTCCGGGAGCATCTGAGGAACGGAATAAGTTAGGATAACAAAACTGCTTAAGGTCCCACAGAGCAGTGAAGTCTTACAACCTTTGTGGTTGTCTTTTTTATCAGGCTAAAATCTGCAAGCTAATGTGTAACCTACCATGACTGGGCTTTGGCCAAATAGTGCATAGCAGCGTGAAGCTCAGGTACACGCCCCTGGAGATGACATCATCTCAGGCAGGCCTGAGTCCCTGGAAAGCTAGTTTCCTTCCGCATGACCTTATTTCCTAGTGTTCGATGACTTTTTGTATCAGCATCAAGCTTTAACCCAGGGCTACCCAGAGTAAAGGGGGCAAATTCTGTGCACAGCAGTGCAGAAGAAGGTGCCAACTCACTTCTTCCCTGGTAGCTAGGAAGAAAAGAGGACACCATGCCTGTGATCAGGAGGCGCCACAGACAGACTGGTCACCCATGCAGCTTTGGCTTGCCCTCTGAGCATGCCTACCCTTCTGCTCCAATTCTCAACAAGCCAGAATGTTTCTGTGGGATCTGTGTTACCTCATCCTGGTTAGAACTGCTGGGGACAAACCTCCCCATAAGGAACAGAAAACGCTACATCCCTGGTTTGCAAAGCTTCAACAGTCAAAAGGATGCATGCACAATTATTTTTCTATTAGGGATGCATAATCCAAAAAAAAAAAAAAAAAGGCTTGGAGACCTATGAGCTAAACCATTCCATCTTAAATGTTGAAGTATGTCTGGGTCAGCTCTGATTTAGTAGATATAGGGGGTTCCAGGTTCTTCATTTCCAACAGGCTGTCTGGCGATGCTGATGTAGCTGGTATGTGGACCCCACTTTGAGAAGAGACAGTTTCCACTAAAGTGAGAACAATGACAGTGCCTTCCCCAGGTCATTGCTGTGAAAATCAGGTGATATTGTCCCTGTGCAGCACTCAGCTCCATGCCAGGCTGACCTGCCGCCCAGGGCCTGGGACTGAGGCATTCTTGGGACAGTGGGCACATGTCCTATGCTCAATAACACATCTCTCTGATCTCTCCACGCGTCCTGTTCTGTGTGCATGAGCTGTTTTCTACCCCTGTGGCTGGGGCCCTCCGGCTCTGCAAAGCCGGATTTGACAGGTCTTAGACTCACTAATCTTGAGGGTTTTCCATCTTTTGTTTCTGTGAAGTCACTGCTCTCAATAACATTGTTACATGAAGAGAAATTTATCTTGGTGGGTTCTTACTTTCCTTTTAAAAAAATCCACATATGAAGCTCTCAAACAAGCAGAAATCCACCGTCTAGTTTTTCCCAATAGATTGTGTTATTGGAAGCTTTGAGGGATAAGGGGAAAAGAAATTGGTTTATGAAGTAAAACTGAAGCAATTAAAGGATCAAAATCACCTTACATTTTTCTACAAAGACACACTCTGTCAGGCATGAACAGCCCCCTGCTCTTTCAAGTTTTATAGCCACCCTGTTTTGGCAGAAAAATTAGGAAGTCACTTGTTGTGCACAGGACTGTTGTAAACCACTTTGATAATAAAAAAAGGATAAAAAGACAAGTAGGAGACCCGTAAACACGAACTTTAAAGGCCTGGAGAACAGCAGGCTTCCCTTCCTCTGCTCCTGCTCTTAGCCCACAAGCCCTCAAACCATTTTCTACAGCACATTTGCTGCAGCCTCAGGGAGAACATGAACTATTGGAGTAAAAGAAAATTCTAGCCTTTGATATTCTTCATTTTTTTTCTGTTTTTCCCTGTGAAATATGAACCTACAACTGATTATCCCAGGGACTTGATCTCAAAAACATGATTTGGCCGGGTGCAGTGGCTCATGCCTGTAATCCGAGCAATTTGGGAGGCCAAGGCAGGTGGATCAGTTGAGGGCAGGAGTTCAAAACCAGCCTAGCCAACATGACAAAACTCCGTCTCTACTAAAAATACAAAAATTAGCCTGGCATGGTGGCGGGTGCCTGTAATCCCAGCTACTTGGGAGGCTGAGGCAGGAGAATTGCTTGAACCTGGGAAGCAGAGGTTTCAGAGAGCCAAGACTGTGCCACAGCACTCCAGCCTGGGCAACAGAGTGAGACTCCATCTCAAACAAACAAACCCACACACAATTGGCTGGTCTTTGGGACAAACCCCAGTAAAGAGGGTCCCTCTCTGTCTCCCTTTCACTTCATCATGTTTGTGGAGTTGTTTGTCCTACTCAGCAGTTTAGCCAAGGATAGTGGTCCCCAGGCAGTCAATCATCCCTCCACTGTGCTCCCTTCCAGGGCTGGCACTTGGCCTCTGTCAGCAGGGAGCCCTGCACGTGGGCTCAGTAGCTTGGGAAGCCCTTCTCCACAGGCAGAGCCAACACAGCTGAAGCTCATTTTCTCAGAAACCCTATAGCCAAACACAGTAGTGTTCCTGAAGACAGTAGGGTTTCCTTACTATTTGAATGCTCTTGGGCACCGTAGAACTCTCTGATGACTGTTGTCCAGACCGAAGATGACCTCTTCCTCATAGTCTTCAGGTTGAAAGAGCACAGGGTATGGCTGAGACCACAGGCTCTGACCCTACATAACTGCACTGGGAGATGAGGCATAGGACTTCCTGTGCCCTGTGAGGAGTCACTCCAAAGGAGCTCTGCCTGCGACTGGCCTCCAATGCCACTGCATTTCTTAAGGCTTTGAAGGGACTTAATGCCAGTCTCAGCATAGTAAATCTAAACCCTTCACCCAAAGTTCATGTGTTAATTGCAAAGATCATCTGGCTTTAAAATATTGATAATAGAAATAACAAAGACAGAACTTGAGTAGGCAACAACATGCTGGGCAGATAGGTCTTTGCATTCTTGAAATTTGATACATAAGATGACAGGGGCGATAAAAGACCAGGAGGAGAGGCTTGCTTCAAAGTTGGTCTTATCAAAACACCTTGATGTGTTAATGACTTTCTTAACAGAACTTCAAGGCTATAAACTGCTTTAGATCCAAGGATATGGTGATATTGAATGTTTTAATTGTGGTATTAACAGCCCCAGTTGTAAAAGGGAAGGTGTCACTCAAAGATGAGGGACAAGGCCTGAATTTTATAACCGAATTTAATTGGCACTGATTTGAGGTTGATAGTACCTGGTTTTTCCAGTTTTCAGGAAATACATCTTTGCCTGTGGGGAGAGGGGGGAGCACAGAAGGGAAAGGTGGAGGGAGAATACATGATGCAGGAGGGGAGGGGAGGGTGCTGCAAATCAAAAGGCCCATCTTGAATTTCCTGTGATGTGCTAAAACCCCAGCCCCCCACCACCACATCAATGCACAAAGCAGTCACACCTCTCCTACATCAAACCCCAATTACTACACACCCAGGGAAGGTGCCCAGCTCTCCCACTGCAGCAGTCACCCAAATGAGAAGGAAGGAGGCACACAGACACCCAAAGGTAAGAGGAAAAGACCCAACGCCAGTAGAGCCCAGGAGGAGAAAATCCTGATGGGGTAAAAACCTTCTACGGATCTTCCTGTCTGTAATGTTTTTCTCTCCCCAAAAGACCTGTATCTGGGAACAACTGGGTCATTTATTATCTTTTTTTTTTTCTGAGACGAAATCTCGCTCTGTCTCCCAGGCTGGAGTGCAGTGGTGTGACCTCGGCCTCCCAGGTTCATGCCATTCTCCCGCCTCAGCCTCCCTAGTAGCTGGGAGTACAGGCACCCGCCACCACGCCCAGCTAATTTTGTTTTTGTATTTTTAGTAGAGATGGGGTTTCACCATGTTAGCCAGGATGGTCTCGATCTCCTGACCTCATGATCCGCCTGCCTCAGCCTCCCAAAGTGCTGGGATTACAGGCGTGAGCCACCGCGCCTGGCCCATTTGTTGTCATTAAAAGATATAATCATGACACTTTGGACACTCAGAAAATAAATACCACTACCCTTCACACACACACACACACACACACACACACACACACACACACACACACGTGCCTGCACGCACACACACTTTTCTGAGTGGGTGGCATAATTTAAAAATGTTTGGAGGAATATTAAAGTAAGTTTTTAGAATACTCATGTAAAAGAGGCAGGTTGTGCTATTGAAGAGAGTCTTAGATCATTAAAAAAAAATTTAAATGTTAAGCTGAACTTTATAGGATTTAATTAGAATGAATGAATTGTTCCTTATTCCAGACGTGCTGTTGTTAAGTATGTTTTTGTCATGCTACACGGTTTGTGGAATTATTTCCAAACATGTGGGGTCTGTGGCTCTCTGGAAGGTCTTCTGATTAGGAACCTGAGCTCTCTGGGTAGAAGCAAGCCAAGGGCTGCTGCCTGCTGTCACTTAGTGAGCACTGAGTGTGGCGTAACGGAGAGTGTGGATTCCAGCACTGGCATGCTCTCCTGTGGACACACCTTCAGCACTTCTTCTTTCTGGAATTGGAGTGCTATTTGCTGCTCCATTTGCTCAGAGAAACCTAGTTCTTTTAACAGCTGTCCCTTTGTTGTTAAAAGATTATCCTCATTTCAGTCACTGGTGACTGTGGTTTGGTTGGGTTTTTGGATTTTGTTGGGGTTTTTTTCCCCCAAAGTACCTGATTTCCTCTTAGAGTAGGGACTTTTATTTCTCATATTTTGGGTTTCCTCTTCAGTTTAGGGAAAGATGAACAGCTCCAGGACCTGATCCCTTTTCGTCACAGTTCCCTGTTAGTGGGACTGCTTTAGAGCCGTGGCATCATGTGGCAGAGACTGAGATTTGAACTGGAATCCAGATGACCTGGCAGGGTCTTCTGGCTGTAGCACAGGTCACCGGTGGGACCTCAGAAAAGTCCTGGATCTCTCAGAGTCTCAGTTTCCCCAGGAGTAAATAAAAAACATGCCCCATCTATACAAGCCTGGATGTTTCTAATTAGAACATTTCAGGAGGTGGTGAGAGGGATCTGAAAGACTATCTTCTGTGCTGCCCAGTGGGATAGCCACAGCCATACATGTCTGTTTAAATTTAAATTAAGTAGAATTCATTAACATGAGAAACTCAGTGCTTCAGGGGCGCTGGCCACAGTTCAGGCTCGGCAGCCACAGAGGCCATAGTCCTGGACAGTGCCAGGCTCAGCTGCCTCAGCTGATGGTTGAGGAAAACGGTCCAAGAAGTGAGTCCAGGATTGGCCCATGCTCCAGCCAGAGCCGACCCTACTGGCTCCTCAGTCTGTGGTCATCTGCTTCTGAGTGTGCGGGTGTCTCTCCAGCCAGCTCACACTTTCCTCTTTCTGCCTCATCTTCCCACAAGAAGGCAGAGTCTGCAGATGGAAGGGTCCCTCTTTGAAGGCTGCAGGCCCCAGGCCAGGCAGTCCTGTGATACCCACAGCCTGGGAATTGCCCAGAATTGGCCGCAACATTCTGCAGAGCTCTCAGGTTCATTCTTCTGTTGAAAGGCCTCCTGGCTCTTGCAGATCATGGAGTTTTATAAAACGGAGTCTCTAAAACCCACCTTGTAATTGTCTTCTATCTTGACTGTATTGCTGTCCACTCCTGACTACTGTGCAGGTGCCATCATCCTGTAATTTTACAAGACGAAACCATTGGGGTACATTGGGTAATGGGGACATGGGATCTCTCTGTATTATCTCTTACAAGTGAACGTGAATCCACTTTCAAATAGAAAACTTAATTTTTTTTAAATGTCCTTGTGCAATTTTTACAATTCGAATCTTCTTGAATTTTAGAACGTCGGCTGTAGGCATCCTAGAAACAGATTTTGAAGGGCTCTTGAAAGCAAATTGAATTCTTTTCTCATAGTTGCTACGAACAGTTTAATAGTGTGTGGTGCGTGATCGTTTTTGCTTACGTAGCTCTTTTACATTGGCCACAGAGTTTCAGATAAGAATACATCATGTAAAACTTCAGATGTATTTTCCCAAAACTGGAATGTGTCTCTGTTGTTGGACTCGTGCACACACTCAAGTGGTTGAAGTTAGGGGTGTACAGCAGTTTGCGGCCTCTGCAGGGCTGGACTGGGGACTTACAAGTGACAGTGAGTGACCTTCACTGACGCAGAGCCACCAGATTTTGTTCAGTTCAATTGACCGCTGGCGCAGATGTCCCTGGCAAGGGTAAGGCAAGTGCACAGGCAGCCCTCCTGTCCTTGGCATCTCTGTAGCTCTCTCCTTATCCTGGAACAACACTGGGATTGTCTGCAGATCTCTTGTTTGTAGATCTTTGACAAAACCATTGAAGAGTGAGGATCTTTGGATTTGTGCTTTTAATTCAGCGTCACTCTGCTCAGTCTCTTGGACAGAATGGTACTGCGGTTGGTTTTGAAAAGGGTGTGTGTGCGATGGTGTCATGCCAGGAAGAATTGGCCTTGGCATGGGAGGTCCTTGAATTGCGTTCCTTTTTCTTTTTCTTTTCTTTTCTTTTCTTTTTTTTTTTTTTTTTTTTTGAGACGGAGTCTCGCTCTGTCGCCCAGGCTGGAGGACAGTGGTTCGGCTCACTGCAAGCTCCGCCTCCCGGGGTTCACTCCATTCTCCTGCCTCAGCCTCCTGAGTAGCTGGGACTACAGGCGCCCACCACCATGCCCGGCTACTTTGTTTTGTGTTTTTAGTAGAGACGGGGTTTCACTGTGTTCGCCAGGATGGTCGCGATCTCCTGACCTTGTGATCTGCCAGCCTCGGCCTCCCAAAGTGCTGGGTTTACAGGCGTGAGCCACCGCGCCTGGCCGATTGTGTTCCTTTTTCATCGCTTATTGGCTATTCGAGCTTTGACAACTATCCCAAACTCTTTAATCCTCCATTTCATTATCTGTAAGACAGGGACAACACAATCTATCTATTTCATAAGATTTTCCTGCAAATGAACTTTGGTTCACATGTGTGAAAGTCTGTGAGAGTGTCCGAGCATCTCGGCGCAATCTGCAATGCACCATCTGCCATCAGGGAAACCTAAGGAAAGGCTGGGGGGCTGCCTAGACAGGGCGCCACATGCTACCCTACCAGAGTTTACAGTCTCACTTGGACATCTTTGTGGATTTCCTTCTGTGATTTACACAGGGAAAAATGTCTCTCCAGGATTTTATCCAAACTGTTAGATTCTGGGAGAGGTGTTGGGAGAAACAGCTCATGATTTATCTTACAGCTGCGCTTCCCCTCTTTGATTTCCCTGAACACAACTAGAGTTTTTCTTACAAATATTAACTTGGAAAAATGAGAGTTGGCCCAGCTGTGGTTGCTATGGACTCACTGCTTCCATTCATTTCCAGCACAGGGGCCATTAGTGTGAAGCAAGGGTCTTTCTCCCCAGGCTCAGGCCATGAGAGAGCAGCAGCAGGTTAAAAGACCCAACACATGGGCCTGATCACTTCTCATCTCCCCCAGGCTTTTCCGCACCCACCCAAGGCTGAGCTGAGCCCAAGGCCCCTTGCATTAGAATGAATGCGTTCTGACCACAGAGTTTCAGAAGAGAAAGCAATAACACCATCTGCCAATGAGTGCTTTTTTAATGTAAATGTCTGCTTTTGCAGAACGTCCATAACCAAAAGAGCAGTTCAACCTTCAGCACGTAAATCTGATGTAGGCAGCCGGAACCAGGAGCTCTCTACCTCCCTCTGAAGAGGGCCTGGCTGTGAGCAGGGCAGGGCAGCCAAGGAGGGTGGCTGGTCCCAGAGAAGCTGTGCTCCAGTGCTGGCTCCTCCCTGCCTGCCTCCACTGGTGGTGGGTGCACCAGATGCCCCTGAGTGAGTGAGGGCAGGCCAGCCTAGACTGGTTGGTCCTGGGGGCAGAGGCCCCCAGGCTGCAGTGTGTCTCCCCCTCTTAATTATTTAGGAGGGAAAGGGCTGGCAACTGTTCCCTTTCTTGAATCTGTTTCTTTACCCGTTCATTAAAAATTATGGTCATTCTTCTTTTTCTCTCTGGGCCTCCAAAACCCAGTCAGGGCCAGGCCCAAAGGCTCTGCAGCGGGGGCCACTCTGCAGCGTCTGCTCCAGTGCTGGTCAGGAGGTGGCCGAACATTTCTGCATTCATGCGTGCTCACCCACCACCCATTTATACGCCTGGCCTCTGACCCACCAATTCTACCACTGGGACTCTATTCTAAGGAAATAATTAGAAGTCTGTCCACTGTGTCTTTTATGTACGTTGTGGCATTCATTATAATAGTGAAAAACATTGAAATAAAGTTGAATGTCCAGCCTTAGGGGATACTCTTGGTACATCCACATGGTGGAATATTATACAGCCATGTTCCTGAAGAGTATTTCAAATGAAGAGGCTCATTAAATCATTAAGCAAACAGGATACAAAACTCAATATACGATATGACTCCTAATATCTATATATCTATACATAATAAAAGGAAATATATCAAAATCTCAATAGTGTTTCCATATGGTAGGACCAGCAGTGATTTTTAGTTTTCTTCTTTATACTTTTACATATTTGAAAACTTCTTTATAATTAGTACTGTTTTTATAATCAGGAAAATATGAAAAAACATGGAAAAACCTATCAGTGACTGAGCCAGCGTGGTGGAAGTTGTTGTCCACTTTTCTGCTGGCTGATGGGGCAGCAGAGACAGGTGTGCACCCTGCCCTGGCTCCTCATGCCCCCACCTTCCAAACATTCCAGATTATACTCATTCTTTGCCTGCTCTGAGAAATTCTGGTATCCTGTATTTTGGGGGAGCACCACAGGTGAACCCATAGAGACATTCATCAGCAAGAGCATCTTGAGAACCGCCCTCCACTAAACATTCTGTGGCAGTGATCATTTTTTTTATTCAGACAATCTCCCAGGAAAGTGTCAAACCAGCTCCTAAAAACACAGTGAAAACCTTGGGGGGATCCTCAGTTTGGGGCTCTTGTGGACAAATAGAGAAACTGCAGCCCTAGGGAGAACTGGTGGTTGCCAGGACACCCAGGCCAGACTGAGCCAGGGCTGGAATCCCCACCCCGCTCCTCTTAGCACCCTGTCCTGTCAGTGGACCCAGCCACAGGGTATGCAGGGTGGACAGGCCAGCACCCAGCCTCCCTCTTCGGAGGGCACTGCTTTCTCAGAGCCACTGTGGCCGCGTTAGTGCATCATGATGTTGACCGAGTGGCTGCAGACTAGCATGTTTTAAATGGAAAGGGACCATGTAGTATAGTACTGTGTAACATGGTCTAGGATGGAGAATGTCGTGTAGGGCAGGTGTTGGTTTCACTTGGATCTGTGTGTGCTTGTATGTATGTGTAAGTATTTTTAGAGAAGGCTTGAGTTTCTTGAGAGACCTGTGGAAAAGCTGGTGTCTCAGAAGACACATCTTTCTCATTTTCAGCCAGCGCTCCTCATCAAGCTCCTGAATCCCCTGCAGACATTTGGCTCTCATACGCTGGGGAAAGGCGAAATCCCCACTGCCCACGGCCCCAGCAGCCATTCACCAGGCATCCACAGCAGAGTCCCAGGGCACACGCCACATCCGGCGCTGGCCTGGCTGGAGCCCCGAGGGTGTGTGAGGCCCCAGCTCCCCTCAGCCCCATGACTGCTGTGAGAACCAGGTCCCTTGGAAACCTGACAACCTGAGTCATCTTGGCACAGGTTTTAAGCATCACAGAGAAACAAAGCATTGAAAGATGCAATATTCTGCTCATTAAAGACCCAGGAGGACCTGAACTGGGTTGGATTAGGGAGAACCCCAAGTCACAGCACAGCGTCCCCTGCATTACAGACACTGGGGAGCTCTGATTTCTCTGCTGCATGTCTTGCTCTTTGGGAAAAAAAATCTCCAACACCAGGTCATCTCTCCATCCACCAGGCTGTAAGAGTTCCCAGATCCTGGACCACTGGGCTCCATAGGCCATCATCAGCCCCTCTGCACAAACTTGGCCTTGCAATGGCCCCATCAGCTTTACTGAAGCCTTGGCTTCCCTTGGGCCACCTGCCACCAGCATGCCCCGTGTACACTCCATTAGTCACGATTCTAGCTGTTCCAGAGTCAGGAATTCATGGGAAGCCACAGAGAGCTGGTGTTGATACACATGTTTTTCTGGCTCTAACCCACTTTCTAAGCGTGATTTTGGGAGCACAGTGTCCCGTTCTTCATGGGTGCCAATTCCAATGGCCTCAGCCACTAGCCATGGAGGCCACTTCTTGAGGACTTGCAGGGAAGTGGCATTCCATGATGTGGATGTGGCTTCCAGGTTCTCTCATGAACTGTATTGTCACCTGCCCCAAACTTGGTGCCTTTTCCCAGCCAGCCATGAGCCTGGAGAGCCCACTCTCTCTGGCTGACACTTCCAAGTGGCTGTAAGGTCACAACATTCAACAAAATCAGAAGACTTGCTCTTGAGCTTTCGGTCTCCTGGGCCAGATATCTTGGGGTGTTCCAACAGAAGTCACCTGCAGAGGCTTGAAAGCTGGACTTGGGCCTCTTAACTACAGGGACTGACTCCTGGCTCTGCCATTGCTAAGGGAGCTAGCTGTCCCGAGCAATGGGGTGGCCGTGGGTTGACCTCACTCTGTCCTTCTGCCCTCTATGCTGTGGGTCCAGGGTCTTGCCGTGCCCCCCAGTTCTGCCCCCTGCCTGAGCAAACCCACCCTTGTGAGCCTTCTGCCTCAGCCCATGGAAGGCGCTGGACTGGGTTTTTGTTTTTTGTTTTTTTGTTTTTTTCCTGCTGAAGGAACGACTATTTCATGGTTATTAATGAAAGTGATAGCAATTCCCTGTGTATTTATCTTAGATTATGTGGTCGTTACGAGCTGAAGTACCTCAAGCAGCCAGTCTGCGGTTGATTTGAAAACAGGCGAGTCTCAACAGTGAGCTTAAGGAAAGGTGTCAGGTATAAATCTTGTCTTCAAACAGCCAGGGTGCATTCCAGACTTCAGAGACACTTCTTTGTATAAAGGCCCTTTTTTTCTCTCCCGCCTTTCTTTCTCTTGGGCCTGGAGGAAGATGAAAGTGCAGGGGTGTGTGCGTTCGTTTAGTCTGATAATGAGGGTGAGGCTCACGGGCATGGTAATTTGGCAGCTTTGGCACTTCCTGTAACAGTTTTGATTTTTTTTTAATCCAAAGGGCTGCTTAAAGACAAACATTTTTTGTTAAACTGCTGGTAGTTCATTTTCTGCAGGAACTGTGCAATTAATCTTGTTTATATTAAAGAGACAGGTTGCTTTTGTCAGCTTTCCTGCGCTATAATTAATGAAGATCAAAAACGTTACAAAAACATAATATTTAGCTTAATGCAGATGAGGCTAGGCAACAGCTGCATCAATTAGAGGAGCAAAAGGGGAAAGAAATACCCTTTGCTTTGGAATAACTCGGATGCATTAAAAAAAACATGGATTGTGAGGCTTCTCACCTCCACTAGCCTCACCTGGTAGGCCCGGTAAAGGATGGGGTTTGGACATCAAATAGTTTATAAGGCCACATCAATTATGTTGTAAATGCAGTTGGAGGCACCTACACTTAACCCGCGTTTATCCAGGTGTGTGGCTGTGGATCAGAAGCATGGAGCCTGAGGATCTCTGCAGTGGAGGAGGGTGAAGAAATCAGATGGCAGGCAGAACCTGATAGAACCATCCAGCCCCCTGGGGGGCCTCCATGAGCCTGGGGCCACTTGATTTATAGCTCTCTATTTGAAGGACTGTCATTAGAAGCCAAAACAGTGATTAGATATGCCCAAACAGATGTCATTACCTGCCGGTGACTGCCTAAACCAGTGACTAAGACCTTTGGCTTCCACATGAGAGTTCAAATAGGGTCATCTCTGCCCATAAACAACAGGCTTTGCTGTTTCCAGGCTTTCATCTGTCTCATGAAGCAAAGGTGAACAGCCACCTGGAAGCCCACCAGAAATTTGGTGGAGATGCAGTGTGAGGGCTGGAACTGGCTGTCAGTGGCACCCAGGCCAGTTACCTCACTTAGATTTCAAGGAATTGAGGCCTGGGGAAAGTTTAGAAATGCAAGTCCCACAGTTAGAGAGCCTTTGCCTTGGCTGGGCACAGTGGCTCACACCTGTAATTCCAGCACCTTGGGAGGCCAAGGCAGGCAGATCACCTGAGGTCAGGAGTTTGACACCAGTCTGACCAACATGGAGAAACCCCATCTCTACTAAAAATACAAAAAATTAGCTGGGCATGGTGGTGGGTGCCTGTAATCCCAGCTACTCGGGAGGCTGAGGCAGGAGAATCGCTTGAACCTGAGAGGTGGAGGTTGCGGTGTGCTGAGATCGTGCCATTGCACTCTAGCCTGGGCAACAGGAATGAAACTCCGTCTCCAAAAAAAAAAAGAGAGAGCCTTCACCTTTCCTGCTGAGCTTCTGGGATCCTAGTCGTAAAAGTCCAGGCCAAGGAGGGCTCTGCAAAATGAAACATAACCCAAATATTTTCAGCAAATTCTGGTGGCATACGAAGGCGGCTGAGCAGATGGAAGGAACTGCCCATAATCAAGCATCTATGAGGGAAATTTCACTGTCAGTCAACCATCTAACCAGAAAAGCACCCAAGGGAGCCTTGTGCCTTGCCAGATTTCAATGCCATGTGCAGTTTCTAGGCTACCCAGAATGGACTGGTAAACATCAGAACCTGCTGACGTGAGAGACTCTTGGTGCAGTGCTAGTGGAGGACATGGAGGGATTTGAGTGACATCAGGAATGCCAGTATTCTAAACCAAATGGAGTTCCTACCTGAAACCAAACCAAAGTCATCTCCAAGTTTTAGAAGACACCTCTACAGGCATCATAACACTCTCATGCCCTTTAAATTCTACTCTTCAGAATGTATAAAAAGGGTATCTCCAGCCAGGCACAAAGATGTTCATTGCAACTGTATTTATGATAGTGAAAATTGGGAACCAGCCTGAAGGGCAAATATTAGGGGATTGGTTGATTTAATTATGGCTTGTTCATTTGATGGGATACTTTCAATCCATTAAAAAGGCTGTTGTTAAGAATAATTAAGACAATAGGGAATGAAACAGTCAAACCACAAGTAGCCCGAACAGTGTTTTAATCTAATTTTATTTTATTTTATTTATTTTTTTGAGACAGAGTCTCGCCGTGTCGCCCAGGCTGGAGTGCTGTGGCACGATCTCGGCTCACTGCAAGCTCTGCCTCCTGGGTTCACGCCATTCTTCTGCCTCAGCCTCCCGAGTAGCTGGGACTACAGGCGTCTGCCACCATGCCCAGCTAACTTTTTGTATTTTTTTTAGTACAGACAGTTTCACCGTGTTAACCAGGATGGTCTCAATCTCCTGACCTCGTGATCTGCCTGCCTCGGCCTCCCAAAGTGCTGGGATTACAGGCATGAGCCACCACGCCCTACCTCTAATTTTATTTTATGTAATTGTATTTATTTATTTTTTGAGACAGAGTCTCACTCTGTCGCCCAGGCTATAGTGCAGTGGTGTGATCTCGGCTCACTGCAACCTCCGCCTCCTGGGCTCAAGATTCTCCTGCTTCAGTCTCCCAGGTAGCTGGGATTACAGGCATGTGCCACCACACCATGTTGGCCAGGCAGGTCTCAAACCCCTGACCTCAGGTGATCTGCTCACCACAGCCTCCCAAAGTGCTAGGATTACAGGCGTGAGCCACTGCACCTGGCCTAATTTCATCTTAAAAGATATATATGTCTCTACAAATAAGGGACTGAAAGAAAATGCCAAAACCCAAAATCGATGGGTTATGATTTTATTTCTTTATATTTTTCTTTTATTTTATAATTCTTCCGTAATTGGAAAATAATTATATTACCTTGCATTCATTAGCATTTACTGTTGTAAATACTTTGTACACATCATCTCATTTAATTTATCTCATTAATCCTCACATTCTGGCCTAGGTTCTATTAATATCATAATTTTACTGATGAGACAACCAAGGCACAGAGACATTTAGATTACTTGCCCAAAGTTGCATAGCTAGTAAATTAAGCCCAAATTTGAACCCAGGAAATCAGACATCAGAGTCCTGTTCTTATAATCACTACCCTTTAATGCTATTAATAAAATTAGTTGTGATCGCTTCCCTGGGGGAGAAGTGCCAGTCACTCACAGCCTGGTGGGAGTTCCTGTGTAAGATTATCTTCCTGGCCGAGTCCGGTGGCTCACGCATGTAATCCCAGCACTTTGGGAGGCTGAGGCAGACGGATCACCTGAGGTCAGGAGTTCAAGGCCAGCCTGGCCAACGTGGTGAAACCCCGTCTCAATTAAAAATATATATATATACAAAAATTAGCCGGCCATGGTGGCGGGCACCTGTAATACCAGCTACTCAGGAGGCTGAGACAGGAGGATCGCTTGAACCTGGGAGGTGGAGGTTGCAGTGAGCTGAGATCACGCCATTGCACTCCAGCCTGGGCAATAGAGCGAGACTCTGTCTCAAAAAAAAAAAAAAAGATTATCTTCCCAGTGACAGATGCTTGCATAAAGGTCACTGAGGGAATGGGACAGAGGAAAGCAGACAGAGACATAGAATTCAGGGACCATACATACCAGGCACAGGGCTGGTTGGGATGAGCGCTGACTACGATGAAAAGAGCAAAGCATGTGGCTCACAATTTTGCCAAGGAGAGTGGGTGGGGAGCCTTTTCCAAAGACAGTTTCAGGACTGGTGGCCACATAATGGGATAGAGACCACCACACCTATCCAAAGTTAGCAGGGTGAGAGAGGGCAGGTTGGCTGCAGAATGTCTGTGAAATTCCTTTAAGTAATGAGCTATTCAAATGATAAACATACACATTAAGATGGGAAAATGGCAGCCCATATATCTTGGGGTATAGGTCTTGATATATAGCTATCTGCCCACACACCACAATCTGCTGCTGGCCTCTGGAACAGGATCTCCTGTTCTAAAGAGAAAATGATCTAGGACACAGAATGGAAATGCAATCTATGCTATCTAGGTTGCCATAACTGCAGGATTTTATAAGAAGGTGGTAAGGGAATTGGTGGATAAGGTGCGTTACTTTTCCTCACTGGGTTATCTGAGAGACCATAGCAAGGAATCATAGAGGGGATAGTCTTATACAGAGAGAGGGGCTCCTTTAATTCTCTTTGTCTGACCCTAGAAGACTTATCATGCTTTTCAGAGCAACCTAAGAAGTTTTAGGACCTTGGTAATCTTTAGTGTCTCACTCATAATATGTAGAAAAACATTATTTCAAAGGATATCCATATTCTTGATCCCTCTTACCTGTCTGATTCAACTTCACTTGACTCTTGGGCACACAAATGGTGTCAAAGAGCAGAGGAAAGGCTCAAAGCCTCAGAACCATTTTCTTCTGCCTAACTGGCCTCTCCACCTGCCAGTTTTCTGGTGCTTCTTTTTTGTTTCCGTTGCCACCAGCCTGCCTTAGGTCCTTGTTCACATAGCTACCTCCAGTGTCTCATCAGTCACATCCATCCAACAATGACACCACCAAATTAGTCTTCCTAGAAAATCATCTGGTTGTGTCCTGGTCAACCAAAAACAACTACAGAACTGGACAAGTATGGGAGGTAACTGCAACTGTCATCAGGCATTGGACAACAAACATCACAGGACTGTGAGCCTTAAGAAAAGTAAAATATACCCATTCACCCCGGCTTCCTAACCAGAGGGAATTTGTAGACTGTAGTGAGGCCAAGCAGGGAGGATGTCTTAATGAGATGAAGAGGCAGAGTTTAGAGATAAAGTATCTACAATTTGTGGAACAGGATACCAGAGAAGAGAGTGCTGCACAGAAGAAAGTCCCAGAAATCAGCATGAAGTTTACCTGTGGATCTTGGTCAAGACTCGGCACAAGCTAGCAGACAACAGAGAGCAGCCGTTGCGGACAGCAGAGCTCAGATGCCTCACAGGGATAGGCAATTCTGAAGCATCAGCTTAGCCAGAATGCAGAAAGCTCAGCCACCACTTTGAGCTTTCAGTAGAGACTCCAAGAGCACAGATGGATTATTTGTAACACAAAGGATAAATGCTTGAGGGGATGGATACCTCACTTTTCATGATGTGGTTATTACGCATTGCATGCCTATATCAAAATATCTCATGTACCCCATAAATATATACACCTACTACATACACACAAAAATTAAACATTTTTTAAAAAAAGACCTCAGAAAGTCTATACATCAGGAATCAGGATAATGCCTTGGAACTAAAAGCAGAAACATAAATAGACCAACCCTAATAAAGAAAAAAGTCAAGCCTGACAGGTTTGGGAGGATCTTCCAGTAATTTGACACTTGCCTAGAGTAAAACTCAGTGCTATTTAAAGTAGATTTCACATATCATTATGATGTCTGACATACGATAAAACATTACCACACATACGAAGAAATAGGAAAATGTGACCCATAATCCAACAATAATGAATTCAATAGAAACAGACCCCAGGATAATCCAGATGTTGGAATTAACTAAAACTTTAGAATAACTCATATCAATATGTTCAAGGATTTAAAGAAAAAGTTGGATTTAATGAGTGAACAGATGGAGAATCTCAGCAGAGCAAGTGAGAGTATTTTTTAAAAAGGAAATCCTAGAAGTGAAAAGTGTCTCTGAAATGAAAAATTCACCAGAAGGGCTTAACAATGTATTGGAGGCTGTAGAAGAGAGAAGCAGTGAATTAAAGTCAGATCAATTGAACCTTCCTAATCTGCATAATAGAGTATTTTAAAAATTTCATCATGTCCTCATTATTCAGAAACCCTCCTCTCCTATCTTGTGTACTTAAAGGAAACAAAATCCTGATATTTAAAGTATTTTGCAATTAATCACCAAACTACCTTCTACCCAATCCCCCAATCCCCTTCACATGAACCCATTGTTTCAACCAAATCAATAAACAAGCTGCCCCAGCACCTGTACCTCCCCACCTTGGCCCTTCCATGCATTGTGCTCATACCTGAAATTCTCTCCCCTCTTTCAGGTCCTTGAGATGATATCAAATGCCACCATTTCAACCTTCTTCAATGTGCCTAACTAGCAATGTGATTTCTCCCTTTTGACCTTCTGTCAAACAAACAAATGAAAAAACAAAGCAGTAACAAGAGAAAAAAAACCATGCCTTTGCTTCTTTGTGAAAATATTCTTGGTCCTGCCTGCATGGTCCTTTGTCTTGGATCTAAGCCCTCTTATTAGACTGTAAGAGTGTCAAGGAAAAGTCTATGTCTTACTCATCATTGTACACCATTCAGTACCTCAAGAGACCTTGGGAAGATCATAATGTCTGCCGAATTATTTGGAATATAACTGTGATTTCAGAAGATAGTCCATAACACAGGCATTGGTTCTGCTATAGTGTTGCCAAGAACTTTCACTGAATATCATACATCTAAGAGAACCTCATGGACTGGCAGCAATGGAAGAATCTTTAGACTGATCTAGTATAAGGCCCTCATTTTACAGTTAAAGAAATTGCAGGCTTTAGTGAAGTGTCTTACCCAAGGCCCCATCCTGATCCAGTGCCCTTCCCTGTAAACCATATCACCTTTATCCCTGTGCCAATATCTATACAGGATTGCATATAGGATTTGGAACAATAAATTTAAACACACATCTAAATTTTGACAAGAATAAGCCCCTCCCATGAAGCTGTGCTTTATATTAAATTCATTTCAATTTTCCTGGAGTTCACTACCTGCTAGTACAATAATCACATAAGACATCCTGGCCTTTCTAGTTGAATTCCTGTATGACCTTGGACACAGTGCTGCCCAGCTAACAGAAATAACTGACGGTTCAATTCTTTGTGACCATTTGCTAAGTTCAGAGTTTCTTCAATACCTGTACAGTAGTGTGGTCATTGGAATTACATGGCATTGGCCTGGACAAATGCAGAAGACTGATATTGAGACCCTTCAAGACACAGCTGCTATAGGGGAAACTGAGCTCATATAACCAGGAGAAGGGAAAGTTGGGTTTCTGAAAAAAGGCTTCAAGCTACATAGAATCCTCTCGGGATGCTGAGAAACTCCCAGGGCAGGTAGTTAGACTGGTGAGCAAGTGCAAGAAATAACTGGATTATGAGAGGCATGCCTCGCAAGTGGCCCCTTCAATACAGAAGCATCAGTGCTCCCAGATGCTGGACAATGGATGGCAGACAAAGGCTGCAGCTGAGTCCCCCACCTGGAAGCTGCCCTTGGGTGAAGAAGCCTGCCTCATGCAAGGTCACACCCCTTCCTGGGGGCCTGGTTAATGTGGATGTGTGAAGGCCTGGGTCCCTCGCTCCAGTTCAGGACTGCTCTGTAGGGCCATCCCTGTGCTGAGAATGTATTTCCCCTTCTGCCAACAGTGTTGATTCCAAAGCTTTCTGATAAATATCTTGCACTTACATCTCCAGCCCAAGGTCTGATTCCTGGAGAACTGGACTCATGAAGGGAGCAAGGGCAGGGATGTGGAGAAAGCTGAGGGCAGCTCCAACAGAACAGAGGGGACAGCATATGGCTGTGTGTCACATCCAGAATGCAGACTTGGAGCCTTGTGGTGTTCAGGATGAAGTCACACACTGTCCAGCTTTCAGCTACATCATGTCAGAATATGAACGAATAAACAATCTCTTGTGCTTCCCTGGTTGATCTGACCCTGTGTGGCTCATGTGCTGTTAAACACCATCAGCCCTTATAAACAGAAATACAACATGCTCTACATAAAGACATCACATCTATATTAGCCAGAGGCAGTGGCATGCACCTGTAGTCCCAGCTACTCTTGAGGCTGAGGCAGGAGGATCATTCGAGCCCAAAAATTTGATGATGCAGTGAGCTATGCTTGATTGAGAGCCGCCTGTCAAAAAAAGAAAAAAAAGAAAGAAAGAAAAAGAAAAGGAGTGGAGGGAGGGAGGGAGGGAGGAAGGAAGGAAAGAAGGAAGGAAGGAAGGAAGGAAGGGAGGGAGGGAGGGAGGGAGGGAAAGAGAAAAAAGACATGACATCTTAGATGGCTGTCATCTGTTCTGCCTTGTAGGGCTGAACATGTCCCTATGTGTGCTGCATTCACTCTTCAGCCAGCAGGCCCCTCCTGGGGTCATAAGTGACCCTCCCTATGGCACCATGCCCAGGCCGCACTCAGTAATAGACCATCTGATGATTGATTTGTCCAGTTTGCTGCACCCAATCTCCACAGCTCCCCCTACTCCCATATACATTTGTTACTTCAAAAACCTCAGGAAATGAGGGCATTGGCCCCCATGAGCTCATAGGATATTTGATTTGGAAGGGACATATTACTTGGAGGTTATTTTCCAGTCACATCTGCTTCTAAGGCACCATGAAGACCTAGCCCATGATAAATCATTGACTACATACATCATCATCTTAACTGAGTCACTCTTTCTCTTTGGAGTTTGAGAAGAAATAAGGACATGCATGTTCCATATGGCACACAGGACTGGGGTTCAGTGGCCTCTCTGGTTGGGTGATTAGTTCCTGCAGCCCCAAACCAATCCTCCAACCTCAGATGATTATGTTTTATGAGCAAGAGGGAGAAATCTCATCACATTTTTAGGAAAAAAAAGATTTTATGACGCAATTAATTGCAAGTCACGCACTGGTTTGGAGGCTGTTTTCTAAGACTCGATAGCAGCAGGAAGTGGATGTCCCCATAGAGTTGTGGGATGCAGTAGGCAACATCATTCACAGCCAACTGGAGGCTCAGGCCAAACATAGCTGTTTGTCAGCACAAGATGCCCAAGCCGTATCTTCCCACTGACTGAAAAGCAAAATTATCAGATATTGTGCATGCAAATATTAATGCATTGCTTTTCTCTTTAGAATAATTAATACTTGTATTATTGCTTTTATTAAAAATAGCCTATGTTAGCCAGGCTTGGTGGCCTCACACCTGTAATCCTAGCACTTTGCGAGGGCAAGGCAGGTAGAACACTTGAGCCCAGGAGTACACCACCAGCATGGGCAACATGGGGAAACCCCATCTGTACAAAAAACTACAAAAAGAATTAGCCAGGCATGGTGTTTCAAGCCTGTAGATCCAGATACTCAGGAGGCTGAGATGAGAGAATCAATTGAGCTCTGGAGGTCAAGACTGCAGTGAAGCCATGATTGTACCACTGCACTCCAGCCTGGGTGACAGAGTGAGACTCTGCCTAAAAACATACATGTGTTTTTAACTAATTTTTTTTAGTTTTTTAGTGATGGGGGTCTCACTATCTTGTCCAGACTGGTCTTGAACTCCTGGCCTCAAGTGATCATCCTGCCTCGGCATCCCAAAGTGCTGGGATTATAGGCATGAGCCACCATGCCCGGCCAACTCTACTTTTTAGTATATGATGACTTCTCTCTGTGTCCCCAGCCAAATCTCATCTCAAACTGTAATCCCCACATGTCCAGGGAGAGACCTGGTGGGAGGTGGTTGGATCATGGGAGCAGTTTTCTCCATGTTGTTCTCATGATATTGAGTTAGTTCTCACAATATTTGGTTGTTTGATAAGTGTCTGGTGCTCCACGCTTCACTCTGTCTCTCCTGCCACCATGTAAGATGTGCCTTGCTTCCCCTTTGCCTTCTGTGATGACTGTGAGTTTCCTGAGGCCTCTCAGCCATTCAGAACTTTGAATCAATTAAATCTCCTTTCTTTATTAATTACCCAGTCTCAAGTAGTATCTTTATAGCAGTGTGAGAACAGACCAATACAGAGAATTGGTACTGGCAGAGTGGGGTACTGCTATAAAGACAAACTGAAAATGTGGAAGCGACTTTGGAACTGAGTAACAGACAGAGGTTGAAACAGTTTGGAAAGCTCAGAAGAAGATAGGAAGATATGGGAACGTTTGGAACTTCCTACAGACTTGTTGAATGATTTTGACCAAAATGCCAATAGTGATATGAAGTCCAGGCTTAGGTGGTCTCAGACGGAGATGAGGGACTTATTGGGAACTGAAGCAAAGGTCACTCTTGCTATGCTTTAGCTAAGAGACTGGTGGCATTTTGCCCCTGCTCTAGAGATCCGTGGAACTATGAAATTGAGAGAGATGATTTAAGGCATCTGGCAGAAGAAATTTCTATAGCAAAGCATTCAAGATGTGACCTGGCTTTTTCTGAAAGCATTCAGTCATGTGCATTCACAAACAGATGGTTTGAAATTGGAACTTATGTTTAAAAAGGAAGCAGAGCATAAAGGTTTGGAAAATTTGCAGCCTAACCATATGGTAGAAAAGAAAAACCCATTTTCTGGGGAGGAATTCAAGCTGGCTGCAGAAATTTGCATAAGTAACAAGGAGCTGAATGTTAATAGTCAAGACAATGGAGGAAATGTCTCCAGGGCATGTCAGTGATCTTCACACCAGCCCCTCTCACCACAGACCCAGAGGCCTGGGAGGGAAAAATGGTTTAATGGGCCCTGTGCAGCCCCAGGACTTGGCATCCTGCATCCCAGCCACTCCAGCTCCAGCTGCAGCTAAAAGGGGCCAAGGTACAACTCAGGCCATTGCTTCAGAGGGTGCAAGTCCCAAGCCTTGGCAACTTCCACTTGGTGTTGGGACTGCGGGGGTGCAGAAGACAAGAGTTGAGCTTTGGGAGCCTCCACCTAGATCTCAGAGTATGTATGAAAATGCCTGGATGTCCAGGCAGAAGTCTGCTGCAGGGGTGAAGCCCTCATGGAGAACCTCTACCAAGGCAATGCAGTTGGAGCCCCCACACAGAGTCCCCACTGGGACACTGCCTAGTGGAGCTGTGAGAAGAGCACCACCATTTTCCAGACCCAAGAATGGTAGATCCACAGACAGCTTGCACCATGCACTTGGAAAATCCACAGGCACTCAACGCTAGCCCATGAAAGCAGCTACAGGAGCTGTACCCTGCAGAGCCACAGAGGCAGAGCTGTCCAAAGCCATGGAAGCCCACCCCTTGCATCAGCATGCCCTGGATGTGAGACATGGAGTCAAGGAAGATTTTGGAGCTTTAAGATTTAATGACTGCCCAGCCAGGTTTCAGACTTTTGCATGGGGCCTATGGCCCCTTTGTTTTGGCCAATTTTTCCCATTTGGAATGGAAACTCAATGGCTGTACCTCCATTGTATCTTGGAAGTAACTAACTTGCTTTTGATTTTACAGGCTTATAGGCAGAATGGATTTGCCTTGTCTCAGATGAGACTTTGGACTTTTGGGTTAATGCTGGAGTCAGTTAAGACTTTGGGAGACTGTTGGGAAGGCATACTTGGTTTTGAAATGTGAAAAAAAAAAAAAACATGAGATTTGGGAGGGACCAGAGGTGGAATAAGGTTTGGCTCTGTGTCCCCACCCAAATCTCATCTCAAATTGTAATTCCCACATGTCAAGGGAGAAACATGGTGGGAGGTGATTGGATCATGGGGCACTTTCCCCCATGATGTTCTCATGATAGTGAGTGAGTTCTCATGAGATCTGGTTGTTTGATATGTATCTGGCACTTCCCTCTTCACTCTCTCTCTCTTGCCACTATGTAAGATGTATTTTGCTTCCCCTTTGCCTTCTGCTGTGACTGTAAGTTTCCTGAGGCCTGCCAGCCATGTGGAACTGTGAGTCAATTAAACTTTCTTTCTTTATAAGTTACCCAGTCTTTATAGCAGTGTGAGAATGGGAGAATGGATTAATATAACTCCTCTTTTTAGTATGTAAAATATGTGTTTGGCCAGAGAGCCAACTTTTTAAGAATTGTTTGGTGCTGCCAATATTCCTGACACCAGTCCCCAAGGGGTTGTCTTTGTGCATAATTCAGCTCTGCAAGTTTTTACCAAGCCCCATGGTGTGCAGGCACAGGGCAATGCTGAACACACTCAGGTATGTGTTGTCCCAGGTGCTACTCCCGTCACTGTCATCCATAGGTACTGACATGAGTTTGGGGTGTATCTGAAGAGCCTGTGATAAAGTCGGGGGAGGCTGAGTATACCCAGTCATGCCCTGGTGCATTTTGTACCTGACAGCTCCTCACAGCTGCTGGGACACACTCTGAGCACATCTCACAGGGTGTGGAGGACTGCCAGGAGGAGGGGCTGGTGTGTCCTCGGAGTCACCAGAAACTTGGCAGCCCTCCCTAATGTCAGATTCCTTCATGTCTGAGGACTAATGCTGCCAGTACTAGTGCAGAGAATGGAGTCAGAAAATTCAGTCAAGTCATTAGTTTGCTTGAACTGTCTTTTACTTCGAGGAAGGGTCAGATGGAAGCATAGGATAGAATAGGCATCTTCATGATAAAGTAACATGTGCCCCTGGCAACCCACATTCTACTTTCCGTCTCAGTGAATCTGACTACTCTGGGGACCTCATACAAGTGGGATCACATGATATTTGTCCTTTCATGACTGGCTTATCTTACTTAGCAAAATGTCCTCAAGGTTCATGCATACTGTAGCATGTGTCAGAAAGTCTTTCCTTTTTAAGACTGAGTAATATTCCATTGTGTGCATATGCCATACTTTGTTTATCCATTTGGGATCCATGGCATTTAGAAATAAATAGATCTCAAATTTTTAGAAAGTTAGCTGCATTTTTATTTTCCATTCATTTCCAGTCCTTTTTCCTGGCATTCTTGGTGGCTGGCATTTAAAATGCAGGTAGTGCCAACAAGCCCAGCTTATCCATCCTATCCAGTCCTCTGTTGGTTCCTGTTAAGACCCAGAGACATTGCCCCTTTTAGTAATTTAATAAATTAATAAGTCTCCAGGCTTTAAAACAGGTTTTAATTTTATTTTAGTACCAGCATACTCTAGTTCCAAATGCCTTGGCGTTGCTTGGGGGCTCTTGGCATGAGGATAAATAAATAAATGGCCTTGGAACTGCTGGAGTAGTGAAATGCATAATGAAACACCTAATAAAAGATGTCTTTAAAGATTACATGCTTGGACTCAGTGGCATAGCATCCCATCGGCCCCTGGAATATACAGTGCCCCAGGACGGGGAGCTCGCCCCCACCCAAGCTGGGCTTGGCTGAGTGCCCTATAACTGTTGCTCCCCACACAGGATGGAGCTTCCTGAGCTGCCTCATGGACAGGCAGCTCCCACATGCATAGTCACAACTCCTTTGCACATTCAAGGGCAGAAAGCACCAGACTGTACAATGCAAGCCAGACAGCAGGGGGCAACTTTTTCAGATCACCAGGCTGATATAATATGGTGATCATTGAAACCTTGCCCTTTGCACCACGGGAAACATCCAAGCAGGGACACCCTAGGCCTTCTGCTCATGTCAAAGGGCTCAAAGCACCTCCCCGGCATCAGTTCCTCTGGGACCTGCAGGTGGCGGGGACCACAGCTCCTGGCCTGGGCTTAGAAGCTTGGCCTCTGCGGTCAGCTCTCTGGCTCAGCCCTCTCCCTTGACTCTGTGACCTCAGGAAGGTCTGAGACCGGCTCTGTGCCACAGCTCCCTCCTCTGCACGGTGGGGGCGCTGCAGCCCCTCCCTCCCAGGCCCAGACACCAGGACCCAGGGCCTCTCCTTGTTTTGCTGCCTTTGCCCACCCTATCCCCCACCCCGGCACTTAGCCCAGCAGGGCTTAGTAAGGTCTGCTGAGGGCAGGAATGTGGACCAGTTCTGCTTGTGAAGGAGCCCATTATCAATCCAGGAGAGCCTGCTTCACCCACAGCCAGATTAACAGCCCCATGAGGTTAGAGGCAACAGCATCGGCTCCACGGCCATTGTTGCCGCAGCCATAGTCAAACTATTTTAAATTATCTGAAAGAATATACCATTCCTGGGCCGGCATGGTGGTTCATGCCTGTAATCCCAGCACTTTGGGAGGCCGAGGCGGGTGGATTACCTGAGGTCAGGAGTTCAGGACCAGCCTGGCCAACATGGTGAAACCCCGTCTCTACTAAAAATACAAAAATTTGCCAGGCATGTTGGCACACCCCTGTAATCTCAGCTACTTGGGAGACTGAGGCAGGAGAATTGCCTGAGCCCAGGAGGCAGAGGTTGCAGTGAGCCGAGATCATGCCACTGCACTCCAGCCTGGCCGATAGAGCAAGACTCTGTCTCAAAAAAAAAAAAAAAAAAAAAAAAAAAAAAAAAAAAAGAATATGCCATTCCTGCTGAACAGAGACAGAGACAGGAACAGAGTGTTTGCTCCTACGTGGCTGGATAGCAATTGCCTGTGTACATTCCTGAGAAACCACAGTCTACATCAAGCCTTTTACATTCAAAACGCTTCCACATGCATTCACCTCAGTTTACCCTCTGAGAAATGAATGAGCAGGAAAACCTGTCTCCTTGTTTTGGAAGCAAGGTAACTGAGGTACAGTGGGTGGAAATGGTATGCAAGGTTACAGGCTCAGAGCAATTCTAGTCTCTGCTCAGCCCCGGGCTGGCATCCAGCCCTCTGCCCCAGCCTGGGGTGTGCTGCGGAGCAACACAGAGCATCCTGGAGAAAGGAGGGGTGCTCAGCCCCATGGATTCATCTCCCCCAAACTGGAGAGCAGACACCAGCCACCAAGAAAGAGCCAAGAAAGGATGGCTGCTGTTACTCAACACACCAGGCCACGGAAAATACACGGAGTCTTCACTCTGGACATTTTGTTGTGCTCGGAAGTGAGTCCTCCCAAGCCCTTGGTGACGGCCCCATGTCACACTGGTTCTGGGTCATTCGGACTAGTCACCACCCGCCCCAACAATCTGTTTTTCAAAAAGTTTGTCCAGGGCTTCAGTAGTAACATCTGCTCTTTCACCTTGGAAAAAAGGCACAGGGTAGAGAGATGAATATGGTGTGATTGCAGTTTAATCTGTATCCCATTAATACATAATTTAACTATATAAGGAATGAGTGAGCCAGAAATGAAAGGTTTTTCTCTGATCCCCAAGCTCTGAGGGATAGAAAGCCTCCCCTCCGTTTCTCCCAGGGTGCAGCAGAGCCCTTTGGAGTCGGAGCAGATCCGTCTCAGGTGCTGCAGCTAGGTGCCTTTGCTAAGCTTGCCCTTCTCAAGGCCTTCCCATTACTGTACTTGAAAAGAGAATGACGAAAAAACGAATTCTCTTTCAAACCGGTAGAACAAGACCCTGAGTTTGACAGGAAGGATTCAAATTTATGAGTTACTTGCTTCATGCTGGGACTCGAATGTAAGGGAGGGAAAAAAAGCCCACTCTGAAAGGGACATTTAATGGTTATTTATAGCCCTGCACCATCCGGGTCACCTGCCTGGTGAAACGCCATCTGTGCCGGGTTACCTCCATGTCAGCGAAGGGACCGGGAAGGCATGGTCTAATCCCAGGATTAGGAGCAGGGAGAAAATCTATCTATTAAATAGTTCAAAACAAACAAACAAACAAAAATCCTACCCGCTCAAACTTAAAAGACTGGGAGCCTGAAAATGTTTTTGTTGCTGCTGTTGAGTTTTCTTAGCACACCTCCTCCTGAAGTTCTCAGGGCATGAACCTTCATGAGAGTCCAGATGGCCAGGGTTGTGCCTGGGAGCTAAGCTGGCTTCATGGTAAAAGGAGAGGCAGCAACAGGAACGCGCTGGAACCGCAGGGCTCCCGACATCTTGAAAGCCCTCTGGTGTGGAAAGCAGGTGGCAGAATCGCCCGCCTCATGGCCTCACTCGGCGCAGACTCACAAAATGAAGACACCATTTATGTTTTCTAGAACGGGAGGGAGACGGGGACGCTGGCCCCTGCCGTCCCCATGGTTCATCGTGGTTCACCTGGCCTCGCTGAGAACTTTCCAACTGCCACAGATCCACAGGGGTGGGATGAAACCAAGTCCATGGATCCACACCCAGGCCCCTTGACTCACTTGGAGCCCTTCCTCCCCTCAGCCCCAGCCATCGCCAGCCTTTCTCTTGGCTCCCAGACCCCTGTTCCCAAAGCTGTGTAGAAGTGTCGAAAGTTGAGTATACCTGGGCCGGGCGCAGTGGCTGACGCTTGTAATCCCAGCACTTTGGGAGGCCGAGGCGGGCGGATCACGAGGTCAGGAGATCGAGACCACGGTGAAACCCCGTCTCTACTAAAAATACAAAAAAAAAAAAAATTAGCCAGGCGAGGTGGCGGGCGCCTGTAGTCCCAGCTACTCGGAGAGGCTGAGGCAGGAGAATGGCGTGAACCCGGGAGGCGGAGCTTGCAGTGAGCTGAGATTGCGCCACTGCACTCCAGCCTGGGCGACAGAGCGAGACTCCGTCTCCAAAAAAAAAAAACAAAGAAAGTTGAGTAGATCTGGCATTGTGCCTCGGCTCTCCCACCTCTATCTGTGTGACCTTAGCAAGTCGCTCACCCTCTCTGAGCCGCCATTGACTCCATATGTTAAGTGGGGAGTAGTGAGTGCCTCCCTTGCAATGCTGGGGAGGTTTAGTGACAAGTCTGGCGCTGGATTGGCCCTTCACAAATACGCTCAGCAGGCTGAGAGATGGGGCCTCTGCCCCCAGCACACACACCTGCAGCTCCACTTCCAAACACAGGTTCGGGAAGAAGCCCAGCAGACTTTCTCTTAGGCACCTGTGGAGTTTCCATCACACAAGGGGCACCTGAAAGGCAGCCACCTTCCCCAGCCAGCAGGGAATCGTGGCGTGGACAGGCCTCTCTGTGCAGCAGAGCTTTGTCTGCTGTGACCTGAGAAGCTCCCACCTGCTGTCGCGCACTGGCCTCCTTGGGCATACACGTTCACTGAGGCTGCTGGGACCGAAAGAGGCGGCTGGGACCAGGGCAGAAGTGCCCTTGGGCAATGAGGGCCTCACACATGGGCTGTTTGCTTCTCCTCTGAGCCAATTCTGTGTGCGAGCCTAACACACATCCTAGGAGAGAAGGCTTGGGTTGAGGGTGATTATTTATAATGGCAGTCAGGTTGTTGTAAGACACCATCTTTTGGAAGTGACTTTTTGAGAACTAGTCCCTGGGTGCCTCTGGGCCAAGGAGATCGTTTTCCTTCTCCTTCTACCCTTCCCTATTGGCCATGCCCACAGCTGGTGCAGAGGACCCTCAGAGCTGAGTGTAAGTTATCCATGGCAGCTGCCAGCTGGCCACGAAGTGTCACCAGGAAGCCCCTCAAAGGGAACAGCTCAGGGGAAGCTGTTTGGAAGCTCAGTGCCTCCACCTTGCCCTGGTGACTGGGAGGAAGGCTGTGAGCTACCAGGACTCTCCTCTGGCCAGAGCAGATTCAGAAAAAAGCCAGGGGCAGCCCCTTTGAGAACCTGCCTCATGTTTGAGTCACCAACATCAAAAGCAAGGTCAGGACTGCCCAGGTCCAGAAAACAACCAAAAACCATTTTGCAAATGTAGTCTTAGCAAAAACAAATGGAATGGGCAAATGGAGAAACATTGTGGTTTATGAATGCAATGGAATACGATTCGGCAATAAAAAGGACTGAAGTCCTAATTCCCACAACGCAGACGCATCACAGGTATTATATTCAGTGAAAGAAGCCAGCTGCCCGATTCCATGTATATGAAGATCTAGAACAGGCAAAATCGGTTTAAATTTATAGTGACGACCGGTGACAGCCCAGGGTGGGGCAGATTGATGATCAAGGGCACAAGAGATGCTCTGGAAGAGATGGGCTCTGTATCAAGCCACATGGGGTGTATATACGTTATCAAAGTCTCACACCTGTAACTGGAAAATGTAAAGCTTATTGCAAGTTAATTACAACTCAATAAACGTGATTATTTTTAAAACTATCATCTTAGCAATAAGAATACAAAAATCTGTGCCACTAATCAGGACATCAACTTGTACGTTCTTGGGGAACATGCAGAGTCTGAGAACACCGCTCTCATCATTTTGCACTGTTGCCCCTGGAAGCCTGCCCCGTTCAGACCTGCATCATCACGTGGTGTGACGTGTTGTAACTGCGCTTAGTCTTTGCTCAGAAGCTGCTTCTTTGTTATTCTGCACGTGACTCCACATTCACATTGTGTGACGACGGCACTGGATGCTTGATACAGAGGAGGAGCAGAGAGCCTGGCTGCCCTCACCTCCGCCCCATCTGGGGCTCAGGCATGGCCCAGGGGAGCCCAGAGTACATAGGCCACACACTGAGATTCCCACTACTCCCTGGGCTCATAGTGGCTTCAAAGGGGCAGCTGAGGTGGGGAGTGGGAGGCAAGGGCTGCAGAGTAGGAGGCACGTGGGCAGGCTGGGCCATGGAGGAGCCACACGTGCTTTGCCAGCCCCCATATGTCCTGCCTCCCTGCACCTTCCCCTTCAGACCATCCAAGCTATTCTGGGAGGCTCAGCCTCCACCACCCATGTGGGCGCCTTCTGCATTACCTACAATAGCCAGCCTGAGAGGAGCAGCAAGCTCTCTGCAGGCCCTCGGGACAGGTAATAATGGCAGTCATCTTTACGCCTCTTCACGTCATTGCCTGCGGCAGCTCTGTACTATTTTAGACTTTATTGATCCCGGTGCCAATAGATGGTTCATCTTCTTCAACTTCCTTAACTTAGAGGCTATCATCTCTGTCAAATTGATGTCTTCTGTCTGGCTGACATAGCTTGGGATTCTAGTAGCATATCTTTCAATGATTAGGATTACGTTCTTGTTTTGCTTTTGTTGTGAAGCAGAATCAGTGTCACTGAGACACGTTCATGCAGGAGGCCTCGTCTCCATCACACCACAAATATTTTAAGGTGCCAGCTTTCTGTTCTCTAGTGGAGTCCAGATCCAACAGGAATGGCTGGGTCTGGGGGAGGCAGGGCAGACTGAAAGTATTGCTTTCCAAATATCTCTGAGCTGCTGAGAGCAAAGAAATGAGGACAAGAGCTGAGGGAGGACCCAGCACAGTAGCCCATTGGCAGAAAACAAGAAAGAGTTCTTGGTTTTATTAGAATGCAGTTCAGCAAATAACTCATTCATCTATTGCTGAGAGAAGAGGGTATAGCAATGGCCTTAGAGGGGATACACTGTGACTGCATGTTCTCCTCCTCCCAGCCCTCACCCATGCTGTTCCCTCTTTCTCTCTACTTTTCCATTGTGATTCTTGGCTAACTCCTAGCCATCATCTCTTCTTGGGACTTGGAACAGTCCTCCTGATCTCCCCACCTGGTAATCTGTCATTAGCACCCATTTTCACACACACATACTCTGCACTAGACACTTGAAGTCAAGAGTTTGAGACCAGCCTGGCCAACATGGTGAAACCCCATCTCTACTAAAAATACAAAAATTAGCCAGGTGTGGTGGCACACACCTGTAGTCCCAGCTACTGTGGAGGCTGAGGCAGGAGAATCACTTGAACCTGGAAGGCGGAGATTGCGGAGGTTGCAATGAGCTGAGATCGCGCCACTGCACTCTAGCCTGGGTGACAGAGCAAGACTCCATCTCAAAAACAACAATAACAACAAATGGAAGGATGAGTGGCATGCGTATTAAAGTGCTGAAGAGTGGCTCCTATCATGTTTCAACAAAACTTCATGTTACTGTGCTTATATAAGAGTCCTAGAGTGGCCAGGCACGGTGGCTCATGCCTGTAATCCCAGCACTTTGGGAGGCTGAGGTGGGCAGATCACGAGGTCAGGAGTTCGAGATCAGCCTGACGAACAAGGTGAAACCCCGTCTCTACTAAAAATACAAAAATTAGTCAGGCGTGGTGGCGGGCGCCTGTAGTCACAGCTACCCGAGAGGCTGAGGCAGGAGAATTGCTTGAACCCAGGAGGTGGAGGTTGCAGTGAGCCAAGATCGTGCCACTGCCAGCCTGGGCAACAGAGCAAGACTCTGTCTAGGGAAAAAAAAAGGAGTACTAGAAAAACTTGCATTTTGTAATTTAAAGCAATGCGTTAGTTATGATAACTTTTCCGATTTCACCCTGAAAATGCTTTCCCTCAATTTTGATAAGGCAAAAAAGTAGGGATTTTTTTTTTCAAAACTTCTCCAAGCTTGTTAATTCGACAAGATCCTTTCAGCTCTGAGGTATTCAATGAAACAGAAATGAAATTGTGAACCCATATCTTTACAGCAGGACATTGGGATGAGGATAAGTGCTCTCCCTCTGAACTTCTGCATGGATATTTGCAAGCCACGTTATTTTCATGAGCAATCCTCCAAGGGTGCAGAGCACCCGAGCACCACAAACTGCAGGAAATGCAGAGAGAGCTTCCTTCCTCTTTGGGACGCCAGCCCCAGTTCTATCTGTGTACAAGTGCACACACACCTGCTTCATAACATAATTAGCATTCTGAGAAGCCCAAACCTAGTCTGACAAGCAACAATAACCATGTTGGTGTTCAGAAATGTTTTTAGGCCACAACTGTTTACTGCACTTCAGAAATTATCATCGTCACTGGTTTATATGCAAGAAAATAAAGACTAGTGGAAAAAGTTGAGTCAAATAGAAAGATGAGATGTGAACAGATGTGTCCAAAATACTGATTTTCCATGCTCTTCCTGCCTCTGTGGGTTCTGCCGAAGAGTCAGTGATGCACAGAGAGTTCTGAAGAATTGGACAGGCTTATTTGTATTAGTAGTGATCCTTCAAAAGAAAATCTAGAAGTAAATAAGTGTTTCATGCATTATCTTATTATTATTCTATGTGTGCAAGAATATGTTTTCTGAGTATTATCTCAATTCAAATTAACAAAGGAATCTTGGGAACTTGGATTTTAAACTTTCAAACCAACCTCTGTCCACATCTTTTGGGAAGGCCCCACCCAAGGGTTCAGGGCCACCTGGTTTGCCCTCATCCGTGCCTCTCCCCGCGGGTCCACTGTGCATGGGGCCTGTTTGGGTTTGCCACATACACACACACACATACATTCACACACATACATTCATACTCATACACAGATACACACACATACACACACATACACTCCCACATACACATACATTCACATACATATATACTCACACATATAAACATACACATATACAGACACACAAACATACACATACGGACACCCACACACACATATACACACACACTCATATACAAATACACTTACACACACATAACATTCACACACTCACACACATACACTCACCTACACTCACACATGCATACATTCATACACACACATACTCTTACGCACACACTCACATATACACATGCATACACACATCCTCACATGCACACATACACACACACATATGTGCTCACAGATACACATACACTCACACCCACATGTTTGGGGTGAGCAACACCCTTGAGAGACTTAGGGCTTGAGAGAATGCGGGGACACAGCCCGCCGCCTTTGAGGGGCTGCCAAAGGTCAGTTTGCCCCTCATAGCCCTGAAATCTTCACCAGGGAGTTTGCGAATGAAAGGTTTTCAGTGCAGTGATAAAGAAGAGTGGCTGCTTGTAAATCCCCATGTGATGCTGTTTGAAGCTCTGGGACCCGCCATTGTGCTCTGTTGCCAGTCACTTCTCTTTCAGCATCACCCTCTGCTCCAGCCTTGGGAAGGACGGTGCCTGTGGTCTTGACAAGACGTTTGGCCTGTGCTCTGCGTGTCTGTTCCCTGGCACAGCACTGGGGGGCCTCCCCTGCCTGGCCAGAGAGGCTGGGAACAGGACTGGCTATATAATTTGTGGGGCCCAGTGCAAAATGGAAATGGGTCAGAAATCACTGAGGACTTCAGGCTGGCAAGGCCAGCAGGACACTAAGTGCGGCATGGGGCAGAAGGGCCTCCCAGGCTACTTTCTCTGCCTTCCTCCTGCTCCGGTGAAACAGATCTGACTAAAGCAGAAGTGGAACGAGAATGCATCCCCCTGCTCCCAATCTAATATTAATCAGCACTACTCAGCTGAGACAGGGAAGATTCAGAGCTGTAAATCACATCAAATGGAAGTGTTTTCAGCTGCTCTGATGGTGACCTTGCGGGCTCCCCACAGGGCAGGGAGGTCTGTCTGGGTTGTTGTAAGTAGGGGCCCTCAGGGAGGCTGAGGAACATGGAATCCTGCTGGGTGTGGGGAGGAGGCCACCAGCAGCCTCCCCTCGGGTCTTCCTGGAGGAAGGGGAGCGTGGGAGGCCGGGGAAGTAGAGTAGCGCTGGGTGGGCAGGGAGCCGCAGCCAGCTCTGTGGCCGCCTCCCAGACACAGGCAGCTGCCAGCACCTTGCCTCCCGCTGTGGAAGAGCTTGTGCCCATGGAGCTGAGTGGGCTGACCACAGCCTCTCCCCTCCCTGTCCATGATGCGGTCAACCCAGGCATGGCGAGCCCTGCTGGGCCAGGCCAGGTGAGCACGCTGGAGGGATGGAAATGGACCACAGACACAAGGGACATCCGCCCTACAGACTTTAAAAGGTAACTCCGAACGATCAGGCCTGCCAAGGCTTCCCACAGCCACCTGGCGTCAGCTGCTTCCCACGGATATGAGGTGTGGCCCTTTCAGGGAGAAGCTTTTGGAAGAGGTAGCACCGTCACAGTCAAGGGGGGGCCCAACTGGATGGGAGAATGGGAAGTCTCGGAGGCCGGACCATCTGCCAGCCGAGGCAGTGACTCTGCGTCTCCTAAAGGTGGTGACCAGTAGGGAGGACAGCCACCTTCTTCCTGTGGTGGGCACTGTCTGTGCTCTGGAGGCAGCAGTGATGACAAGTGTAGATAGTCAAAGCCACACCTCCAAGGGTGAAGGCCATTCCAAGAGGCAAGCAGCTCAGAGAGGAGACTGAGTCTAGGGGAGGGCGGCTAGGAAAGGGGGCCAAACTTGTATATAATGATGTCTTCCATGTCTGGCTCCCTGGACAGATAAAGGCCCAGTAGAGCAGGGACCCTATCTGTCTGACACAGTCCTTAGGGCCTATAAAATTGCTACATAGCAGCAGCTCCACAGCTCTTTGTTGAATAAATGAATGAACTCTAACAAGATTAAGGGAATCAGTGTCTAGTGCAGAGTCTGTGTGTGTGTGTGTGAAAAGGGGTGCTAATGACAGCAGTTGTTCTTTGGAAGAAGGCCAGAACTTAAAGAGGGAGAGACCCAGCCAAGGCTTTCTTCCTGGGCTCCCAGAAGGAATTAAACATTAATTAAACATTAAACGTTCTCTCCCCACCTCAGCAAGATGTTGCTAGGAGATCGTCTAGACCAGTGCTTCTCAAACTTTAATGTGCACACAGACCACCTGCGGATCTGGTTGAAAAGCAGATCCCAGACAGCAGGTCTGGGCGGGGCTGAGATTCTGCAGTTCTAATGAGCTCCCAGCTGATGCTAATGCTGCTGGTCCAGGGGCCCCACTTTCAGCAACAAAGTGGCAATGGTGAGGATTAAGCCATGATAGTGTCTGGCTGGGGTCCGAGCTCAGTGGTCATAAGCTGATGTGATTACAGCTGTGTCATCATTCTAGATGGGAATTGAGGAAGGAAGGGCCAAAGGCAGAGAAACAGAGAGCAGGTCGGGGAAGAGAAGCTGTCAATTCAGGCAGGAGTGGGCAGACCTTTTCCATAAAGGGCCAGATTTGAGATATTCTAGACTTACCTGGTCATGGGGTCTCTTATATCATGAAATGCCTACAGGCACTAGGTAACCAACAGGTGAGGCTTGACTCCAAAAGAGTGCGTTCACAGAACCTGCTGGGTGGCTACTGGCTTCACAAACCCTGAACTGGATCACTAGCTAATTAACTGGTTAGTTCCACAAGTTAAGCAGCAGCCTTGTCTGCCTTGGATGGGAAGAGACATTGCCACGCTGCTTTGTTTTGAATGTTTCCCCCACAGTTTATGGGTTAAAAACTTAATCCCTTAATCCCCAGTGAACAGGTTTGAAAGGTAGGGAGGTGATGAGGTCATGAGGCTCTGCCCTCATGAATGACTTAATGTCATCATCGCGGGAGTGGGTTCGTTATCTCGAGAGTGGGCTGGTTATAACAGTGAGTTGGCCCTGCTTGCACTCTCTCACCATGTGATGCCCTCTGCCATATTATGACATGGAAAGAAGGCTCTCACCAGATGCAGCCACTCGCTCTTGGACTTCCCAGCCCCAGAACCCCAAATAAACTTCATTTCATTAGCCAGTCCGTGGTATTCTGTTCTAGCAGCACAAAACAGACTAAGACAGGTGCTCCCTCTCCCCATCACTGTCACAAATATGGGAGCTCAGTGTGCATGAGGCTGGAGCCCCACCTCAGTCAGTTCCTTGGTCTCATACCCCAGCAGCATTGCCAGGCACTGATGGAGATTGGGGATCCCCAAAGTAAAACAAACAGGAGATCACGAGTGGGAGCAGTCAGCCCCCCAGCGCCCAGTGACCCACCTCCTGCCTGCATCTGCAGTCTGAGAAGTGGGATCCAAACCACAGGCTGCCCTGTGCTCCCCTCCCCCAGACCCCACTCACCCTCTCAGAGAATTGGTAACAATAATGAAACACATCTAAGGCCACAGACTTTTAGTTCTGCTTTGTGTATCTATTTATTTGTTTTTCTTTTCTCTCTGCTTGGGTTTACCTGGGAACATTTTAATTGCGCCTTTCGATAAGTGCTCCTGGTTGACACTAAGGTGCAGCAGGCCCAGCCCTTCTCAGTTATTCAGGGAAGCCCTCCAAGGCTCAGCTATAATTAGAAGTCAATTAAATTAGAAACCATTCATATGGTTCTTGGAAGGCCTCCAGCCCTGCTGAGAGCCTCTGGCCCTATCCACAGACTCAGTGGAAACCTATCTCTGCTAACCCCACCATCCTGAAGCCAAGTCCAAGGCTGCTGGGAGGGGGAACAGGCTCCTATCAGTTCCCTTTCAGGCCTTTGCTTGCACCCAACCCTCCCCCACCTGGCGGGCTGCAGGTCGCCCTTGCCTCCCCGCCACCCCGACCTCCCGTCGCTACCTGCCCCAGCTTGCTCTGTTGCTAGAAGGAAAACACCCAGCGAGTTCACCACTGGGGTGGCTGGCTCCTCAATCTTGCCTCAGTCCATTTAGTGTTTTCCAAACGGTAAATGCAGCACTGAAGTGCACGCAGTGTGTGGGAAAAGGCAGTTTTTGAACCTCATCAAGAGGGTCTGGAAACAGAACCCTTCCCCAAAGCCACCTGGAGGTCTCCACCAAGTGAGACACCTCCAAGGTGACTGGGCCAACAGCCGGGACCCAAGGAAAGACCCAGGACCACTGCTGTGCTTTGCCAGTGACCCTAGTCAGGTGGGTCCTCTGGGATCTCCCCTGGGACCCCCTTCCCCCGCCTATTCTTAGAGCAGCCAGAGACACACGCTTTTTCCTTTATCACAGAATTCATTCTCTCTCTTCTAGACCACTCAGACAATACAGACCTGCATAAAATAAAAAGTGAATGTTCCCCGGAATGCTCCCTCAGTCCTTGGTCATCCCCATCCAATTTCAGTTACTGCCAAAAAAATCTTTGCTGGAAGTTCAGCAGGCATCGCTCCAGACCTGCTTTTCATGCTTTTAGAAACTTTACAAATACACCCGGAGGCATTCTTCTGTATCATTTCTTTCTCACCCAACAACAGGTGTTACAGCCCTGCTTGGTGTTCCAGGAAAATGAAGTTCCTTTGGATTTTTTGTGGGTGTTTATCTGTTGCAATGATAAACAAGTGTACTATCTTAAGGCCCTGCCAGGATTCTGCCCACCCTCTTCTTATGGGAGCGAGGGCGTGTGCTGTTGTACTCAGGAGGCAGGACAGGCGTGCTCCCCAGGGATCTCTGGAAGGCCGGCAGACCGGAAGCTCCCTAGCAGCCAATTAACTGGTTAGTTCCACAAGTTAAGCAGCAGCTTTGTCTGCCTCGGATGGGAAGAGACATTTCCACGCTGCTATGGTTTGAATGTTTTCCCCACAGTTTATGTGTTAAAAACACATATATACTTGGCATTGGGTGCATCCCCTAAAGGGCCATTCTCTTTCCAGAAATCTCAGTGAACAAGCCCTTAAGTCCTGGGGGATTTGGAAAAGAAGATTGTGCATGTCGGTCCCCACTGACAGGGCCCCTGGTCTTTTGCTCTTCTCCACCGTTCCCTGGCTGCTGAGTTATACAGCCCAGATCTCCTTCTCCAACTTAATTCCTTGTTTTTTTTTTTTTTTGGAGATGGACTCTCACTCTGTTGCCCAGGCTGGAGTGCAGTGGCGCGATCTCGGCTCACTGCAAGCTCTGCCTCCTGGGTTCACGCCATTCTCCTGCCTCAGCCTCCCGAGTAGCTGGGACTACAGGCGCCCACCACCACACTCAGCTAATTTTTTCTATTTTTAGTAGAGACGGGGTTTCACTGTGTTAGCCAGGATGGTCTCGATTTCCTGACCTTGTGATCCGCCCCCCTCGGCCTCCCAAAGTGCTGGAATTACAGGTGTGAGCCACCGCGCCCAGCCTCTCCAACTTAATTTCTGTATTTCCGATAAATAATCTTTGGCTACTTTTCTCCCTAATGCCTTTAGGATGTTGCAGGACTTTTCCAAAAGACAGAAAAGGAGGAAGGGAGGGAAGGTTCCTATGCATCATGGCATATGTTCGTCCTGGTATTTTTGTGTGTGGTATTGGGAATTAATTGGTTTTTATGACCAATGATGGCTTCCTAAGGACAAGAGAATTCTGAGGGTGAAAGGTCTTGGGGAGTTTGGGTTCCATTGCCCAGCTGGTCTTCTGGTCTGAGTCCGTGGTTGATTCTGGAAGGTTCCTCACACAACCCAGCATCTAGAAGAGTACTTGCTCTTTTGTTATGGCAAGAGGACAGTGAACCAGAGTGCAGCCACTGAGGAATTTAGGCGACCACAAGAGCACATTATCTCTCCTTGTAGAGCCAGGCTAATTAATACCCAGACTATCAAGTAAAATTGCTTTGAGTCAGAAACACAGGTCTCCATTCAGAAAGTGAAAAAACAAGCAAAAAAAAATAATAATAATAATAATAAAATTTAAAAAACCACCTCCTCCTTCAAGGGAGTGCATTCGTGTAATATTAATAGTTGGTAAAAAGTATCTGAACACCTCAGCTGCAGCCATGCTCAGTCCCTTAAGTAGCTGTGTAATCTGGGGCAAGTCACTTAACCTCTCTGGGCTCCCACTATCTCAACTGTAAAGTTAGGTTATTGGACTTGTCCACTTTGATGGAAAACCTGTTCTTAACAGAGAGAGGGAAGAACCTTAAGGTGGGGCTGGGAGAGCATCCAGAGGGGCAAAGACCAGAATCTAATTGCTGGCAGTCTCTCCAGAGGTCCTCCTGTGTCCTGGAGCCCAAAGGCCAGGACTGGCCTGGAGGACTCCAGACTTAAAGCTCACATAAGGCTGGGTTTCTCCAAACCCTCTGAGCATGAGAAACACAATCACTAACTTCGGGTTTAACCGTGGGCCCTCCACGTGCTCCCAGCCTCCTCTCAGGCTCCCTCCCGGCATGGCTGCGAGGCTGGGAAGGCCCCAGAGTCAGCCCAAGTGGCACGGGTACAGCTTCAGCTTCATGTCTGCCTTTTCTTTTAGGATGTATAGTTTCCCCTCTGTTTGCTGGAAGGCACCTTATATCCAGCGGGGTTAAATAAAGGTAGCCGGACCCCCGGCTGGGGCACTACCGCCAGTGCCCAGCTAATGACGCATGTCTTTCAGGTGAGCCCTTGGGAGAGGATGGCCCATGTGGAGGACTGCATGCAGACGCCCTGGCTCCCCGTCCTGGTGGTAAGTGGTCTGAGCCCCTCACCCCCATAACACCCTCATCCTCGTGATGGTTGGACCGTTTCTTAGCCGCTTCAGCTGTAAAATGGGAATGCTGATCATAGCCCCTCCTCCACAGGGTTCTTCTGAGGGTGAAATGAAACCAGGCCTGTAAAGCACAGAACTCTGCCCCAGGCTGAAGTTACGCTGATTTCGTTGGTAGCTCCCTTCATAGGGTCTCATGGATATAAACGTTCTTGAGTGCCTGTTTGTGGTGTGATACACACAGCCCTGTGTCTATGTGATGAGCTCATGCTTGGAGGCCGCGCAGCTGAGAAAGACTTGGAAGACTCAGACCCCCACCCCCATCCTCCTGGACACGCCGGCGTTCTGAGGAGCCACTGTATTAGAGGCTCAGTGGGGGACAGGGGCGCCTCCTCCATGACCTTGGCAAGTGCGTTGATGAGGAGAATTCAGAGCAGGCCTTGATGGTGGGATGAGGCTTGGCCAGCAGGGGTGAGGCAGGGTGGTTCTAGTGGGGGCTGGCCGTGCCCAGGTGATCAACCAGGAGCCACTGGAGACTTAGCAGCAGTGAGCACTCACAAGCGGGCACCTTCCCAGACCGAGCCCCCAGCAGAGCCCCCACCGCAGGGCACCCCCTTCCTATGTCAACCTTGGGGTCTTGGGGAAGTCACACGTGTTTCTAAGGAGGTACGGAGGCCACAACACCCCTATTTGTTGGCAGGTGTCTCTGATATGCTCGGCCCGAGCGGAATACTCAAACTGTGGCGAGAACGAGTACTATAACCAGACTACAGGGCTGTGCCAGGAGTGCCCCCCGTGCGGGCCGGGAGAGGAGCCCTACCTGGTAAGGACCCAGCCCTCCTGGGGCCTGGTGCGCTCTAAGGGGAGGCCTCCTGCTTGCGGCATTGTTGCCCTGAGCCTGCATTGCTGTGTGAGGGGACGCCAGGGTATATCAAACCAGCCGGTCACACTCCCTGGACGTTGAGATTGATGGCGAGAGCTGCTGTGAGCCCAGGAATGGCACTTACCAGCTGAGCATTCGTAAACGGATTTTTCAGGAGTTCTGAAATGTTTTTAAAGGATCACTTTCCCACTCCACCCTGATTAAATGAGCGTCAGATCATCTGATTGGAAGCAGGATTGAAATGTTCTCCAGTACTAGTCCATTTTTTCCTGAGTGCTGCATCTCCCTCCGCCTCTGGGCAAGCTAAGCCTGGGTGTTCTGTTAAGCACTAAGGGAAACCTCCAGGGTTTCAGTGTCCGCTTCTTGCAGCAAGCTGAGGAAAGTCAGACGCCAAGTGCTACCTGCACTGCCTGGGCATTCCAGCAGCTCACTGAATTCATCTCAGGGAGGCTCAGAAAAGCGGCAGCATCTGGAGCCCAAGAGTGGCAAGGAGAGGGGCAAGCCCAGAGCAAGAGCTGGTTCCTGGGGGGCTTTGCAGTTAGGACAAGTCAGGAAACCAAGGCCCAGCAAGAGTAGCTTCTGGAGACAGCTGGCACGTCACTGCTCAAGGACCGTGGGCCGAGTCCATATGGTTTGGCTGCTGCACTCACCTGTGTCCCTTGTCCTCTTTCCCTGGACAGTCCTGTGGCTACGGCACCAAAGACGAGGACTACGGCTGCGTCCCCTGCCCGGCGGAGAAGTTTTCCAAAGGAGGCTACCAGATATGCAGGCGCCACAAAGACTGTGAGGGCTTCTTCCGGGCCACCGTGCTGACACCGGGGGACATGGAGAATGACGCTGAGTGTGGCCCTTGCCTCCCTGGGTAAGCACAGGCCCTTCTGGCAAACCCTGGGATGTTTTCTGCAGAAAACCCCGAGGGGTGACGGGCAAGGACCTTGGGAACAGGGGGTCATGGATACTGCAGGCCTCGGTGCAGCCGCACACCTAGCCTTGGTCCTGTCCCACAAGGGGCAGCATCCAGGACGGACAGTCCTGGCCCCTCCGGTGGACAGGCAGCCCATCAGGCTCTGCCTCTGTGTCTCCTAAGTGGTCATTAACCATCATAATATCTTCTGACCCCCAAAAGGAAACAAATTGCTTGAATACTTACAGTGCAGTAACACTTTGGGAAAAAGAAAACTAAAATTTCATACAAAAGCAGTATTTCCCAGTATTCTGGGAACACTGTGGGGAAGCTACTAATAAAAATATTTGAGTCATATGATACCTAAATCCCACCAAAATGATTATGCATCAGAAGGCTTCAAAAAGCTGAAAATGCAATTAGCCTGAAAGAGAGAAAGATAAAACCTTCCTTTTTCCAGGCATGACACCTCAGCAAGTTCTGCCAGAGACCAGGAAAATACACTCTCAATCCCCAGAAAATCCTGAGCCATGATCATTGCTGCTTCCTCCCCCTAGTGGCCACAACACATAATGCTTTGCAAGGGCTACAAATAGAGACTAAAAATAAAAGCAGTGGTGGTGTCCCTGGCACAGCTGGTACAGGTGGGAGAGGTGACGGCAATGATGAGGCTGGTGGGGACGGGGGAGGTGTTGGCAGTGATGAGGCCGGTGGGGATGGGGGAGGTGACCACAGCTTAGTGCATAAGGCATACTCAGAGTGTCCTAGGAGTTGCAGAAGGACCTCTCACCTCATGGCTGGGGAGGTAGTGTCAGCAGAGGTCTTGGGAGATTTGTGGAGGTGATGCCTGGATGAGTTAGGCTAAGAAGTAGGACAGAGGCCTGCAAGTGGAGATGCCGACGCCAGAGCTCAGAGGGCTGAGCAGCTGGGCAGCGCCTGGGGCTCTGATTGGGTCCCTGTGGCCAGAGCAAGAGTTGCACACCTGGGGGTGTGGACAAGCTGGGCAGGAGGGCAGGGAGCAGATGGAACCAGGCTCTGGAAACAACCGCTGAAGACTTGAGCCTTCTGCTTGAAGCTGATGCAGATCAACATGCAGACTGCTGAGCCAGGCAGGACACAGCAGGACGTCCTCCCGGCAGCAGTGAGGGACATGGCTGAGCACGGAAAGCCTGGAGCCCCGGGACCAGGGATGCTGTGGGCAGGGAGAGGGCTGGAGCAGAGGCACTGGGTGTGGAGGAGAGGAAGAATCTGAGAGCCCCCTGAAAGACAGCACTGACCAGGGGTGCAGATGGCACTTAGAAGGGGAAAGAGATTCAGAAGAGGATACTCAGGTGTCTCCGTGACTGGCCATGTGGAAACAGTGCCATTTGTCAGCTGCAGAAGACAGGAACAAGAGGGTGCTTGGTGGGGACGTGGAGGGAGGATAGAGGCTATGTGTGTGGAATTTGAGGGGACTATGGGACATCCAGACCTAGATAGCCAACCCAGAGATGACCTGAAGCTCCAGGCAGAGATCCAGAGCTGGGAAGTCAGCTACGCACTCAGGGTGCTGGGAGCCACTGTAGTAGAAGGTTTCCCCATGAGGCAAATTCCCACTGCAGGGAGAGGGTGGGTGCACCACAGAACCTCGCCGACCTATGCTGCTGGCTCTGGCCTGGCTACGGTTTAGACCCAAGAAGGTGTCCATCAGTACTTGAAGGCCAGGGCTGACTCCGGACTGAAGACAATGTGTTTGGTTCTGATACATTTACCAGAAAGTGTGTAATTGCTAAAGAAGTTGGACACCGGAAAGGTGGTGAGCTCCCTGCCTCTAGGATTTAGGCGAATGTGGACGGCCGTCTGCAGAATTAGTGGACAGGCTGCTCTCTGGGCTTTAAACATTCTTTCCAGTGCTGGAATCTTGATGCCTCCTGCCCTGCTCCATGGGACAGTGACCTCCTCAGTCCACACCACCCTCAGCACCCAGGACATAGCAAGGCCCAGCACACCTGCTGGGCAGGCAAGGGACCCTGTGCAGAGACACCCTCAGCACACACCTCAGAGTGCCTTCGCACTGCTCCACAGGGGTGCAGACGATGGGGACAGTTTCCAGGTTGGCTCCACAATGTGCTGTGTCTGCTCAAAGCCTCACTGCCAGTCCCAATGCCACCAAAATTGAAGACCCCCGCCTCAGCCCCGAATCCCAGCCCCTCTCAGGGGCTCATGCTGCCCCCTCTACTGCAGACAAGGCTTCCCCAGGGTAGAACCCTGGAGGCCCCACTTCCTCTTACGAGGCTGTCACGCTGTGTCACAGAGGAGGATCACAGGAGTCTTGGCAGGCCGGTGTGACTAGCTCCATGAAAGGCTGCGTTCATTCCTGAATCCGAGTGGCTGTCAGGCTACGGGATGCGGATTGCCTCGTCCCAGTCTCTCCTGGGCCCGGGCCCCTGCCTGCGGTTTGGCAGGTGCCCCTCCTGATGCTCCGCCCTCCCCACTGTGTGGCCAGGACACATGCTGAACAAGGAGCAGCACCCGAGGCTTTCCTGTTGGGAGATGTTGTGTGGGTGGACCTGGGAACCAAAACAGGAGGAAGCGGGAGAGAGAGGTTACGCTTCCCCCGCTCTCCAGGGCACCGGCTCACCCCGGAGGAGCTCTGCCACCCCGCGATTCTGGATGGTGGGGGCAGGGGGCAGGACACAGCGGCTCTGCACTGGTTCTGCACACCAACACGGTTGGAGGAAAATGAACATCTGGGAATCTGCGGCGTCCCTTACAGGCATGAGAGTCCTGAAGAAAGGAACTCTCTGGGAAAATCTACACCTATTGACTGAGAGAAAGTCAGTCCTTAAACAGCAGATCCCAGGGGACCCATTTAAACTGACTCTTGTCCTGGGCTATACAACCTTATTCAACCCATGTAGAACAGGGGTTGGGGGACCTAGGGAGAAAGTCAAATATGGATCAAAAAGTAGGAAATTAGACCTTTCCAGAAAGACAAAGGGACCAGACACTCTGTAGCTGGGCCAGAGATCCCTAAATGGACAGCTGATTTCGGGTTGGTGACAAGCCCAGGCAGAAAAAGACAGGCACATGTTCTTCGTTGCTGTGCAGCCCAGGATGAAAGACCCAGGTGTAAGCCAGGCCATGAGGAGTTTAGCCTAGTCCTATAGAGAGAACCTAACATTTAGAAATGTTGTGTGCAGCAATACGTGCTAGAAAACGGTGGCTTCTCCTTGTCAGGAGGCACTGAACGCTCACCGGGTGAGGAAGGACAGTTTCATAACAGCCTCTTGGAGCCAATGTGTTTTTAAAAGTTTATCACTGGCCAGACACGGTGGTTCACGCCTGTAATCCCAACACTTTGGGAGGCCAAGGCAGGTGGATCACTTGAGGTCAGGAGTTCGAGACCAGCCTGGCCAACTGGTGAAACCTCATCTCTATTAAAATACAAAAATTAGCCAGGGGTCATGGTGCATGCCTGTAATCCTAGCTACTTGGAAGGCTGAGGCAGGAGAATTGTTTGCACCTGGGAGGCGGAAGTTGCAGTGAGCCGAGATTGCTCCTGTGTACTCAAGCGTGGGCAACAGAAGGAGACTGTGTTTCGGGGGAAAAAAAAAAAGTGTATCACCTTTCAATATTCCTTAACTGAGTGACTTGATAGGTTGCATAGCTTGACCCATACACATGACCCCCACAGATGAGGGTGGCCAGCCTGTGACAGAAGGTGCCTCGGTGCCCAGGACAAGCCAAAGACACAGTTGTGGGACAGAGCCACCACCCTCCCCATGCTCAGAATGTAGTGGCCCCGGTGGGCACCCATCCTAAAGCCGGGTGTTCCGCACCCACCGTGTAGCCTTGGAGCTTCACCCCTGACAGAGGCCAAGCCCAGCACCTGGGGTGTGAACCAGGATGGGCAGAGGGGCCTTTTGGGGCCTCTGTCCACCTTAGCATCGAAGTTTCATGGAGAAGAACTTGGTGTCATTCATTCATTCATTCATTCAGCCAATGTTTACAGACAACCATCCTTCCTCAGTACCTAGCACAAGGTCCAAGGAATATAGACGTGAACAAGGCTTGCCCTGGAGGGGCAAGCCTCCCAGTCTAGGAGCGGGACCAGTCCCCTTAGGCGGGAGAGAAAATGCGTGGAGGTGGAGTGAGAAAAGGTGGAGGAGGCAAGGGACGAGAAGTTGAGGCACGGAAGAGGTGAGGTGGGGAGCAGGTGGCCACCTAGGAGCCTGAGATGTTTCTCAGAAGTGTCAGCGTGGGCCAGGGACATTAGAAAGCCACAGGTTGACCTGGTCTGGCCCACATGCCCGTGAGCTCACAAGGCCACGTGGCAGACACGTGCCTTGGCCTGCCTCATAGAAAGAAGTGGCTTCTGGAGGGCAGAAGGTAGATTTGCGAGAGGCTTAGCTGTAAAACTGGCTGTCGTGGCTTCTCTGGGAGGTGTTTTGAGATTGGTTAATTAATGTTTACAAGATACACAGGGATCTGAGGATAAAGGGCTTTGAGGGAGGGCAGGCAATTATGGTCCTAACATTACTGGTAACAGTCCAGGCTCAGGAAGGCAGGAGCCCACAGACCCCCGTGCCAGGCTGCTGCTTAGCACTACCATCAGCAGGGGCCTCCATGGGGCCTGGCTAATAAAAAAGAGATTAGAAAACAGCCAGGGAAATATTCCTTCTCATCCCAGCTCTTGAATCGCAATAGGGAAAGCAATGGCACTGCTCATATTATTTAATCGACTTCTCACAGTGTGACAAATGGCTCCATGCTCTCCACTGAGCATTTGTTTATGGAAAATGGGCCCAGGCTAGAGTGGGAGCCAGAGCCTGCAGAGGAAAGGTGCCCAAGCTGGGAGCCCCAAGGAGAGGGCGGTGCCAGCAGGGGCTGTGCCTGGGAGCGGGACAGCTGCAGGGAGCACAGCCACAGGGCAGACCCCTGAGAGCAGGACCTGAGCGGTCATATAGCCACGGGGCTGGCACTGTGACATCGGGGAGCTGAAGGACTTCAAACGGAGCTACTGTGAATGATTTGTCCTTTGCACTGTGTGCAGCCCTGGCGTAAAGGCTTGCACTTCCAAGGGTGTCTTCTGTCAAGTGCTTCCTGAGAAGGAGGCATTTACAACCTGGTTGTGTTGCCAGCTATCATGAGGGCCACCTGCATTGACCTCTCTGGACAGCACAACCGTCTATCTCCTGCAGCTGCACTCTGGTGGCATTCAGCAGCAGTAAAGATGGCCTGGGAGTTCCAAGTGTCCCAGAGGCACACTGATGCCTATGATCCCACCAGGCTGCAGGCTCTTGGGAGGGTGCTCACAGAGGGCATGTGAGGGAGTTCACAGAGGGCACCTTGTGAGGGTGCTCCCAGAGGGCAGACCCTCCAGGATGGTCTGGCCTTGGTTGGTGTGACCCCTGGGGGGCTAAGCAGGGCCTACATGTGGGGGCACAGGGATATTTCTGGTGGATGATGGTGATGGCACACACACAGCCACCAGAGAGAGGAACCAGAAAGGGGCTGAGATTAAAAGAAAGGCCCACATTGGCAGCTCAATATTGTTAAAAGAATGCTCCATTTCAAGACAGGCTGAAACCCCAAGGAAACTGAGTGGACAGAGCAGGTGACTGACTGGGCGTGGCCTCATGCACGACTTGATTGTGGTCCTGCAGACTGGCCGCCGTGCTCTCTGCACCAGTCCCTGCCTGTGTGCTGTCCAGCTCACCTGTCTGTTTTGTCTCTCCCCCATAGCTACTACATGCTGGAGAACAGACCCAGGAACATCTACGGCATGGTCTGCTACTCCTGCCTCCTGGCGCCCCCCAACACCAAGGAATGTGAGTATCTTTGTCCTTCCACCAGCACGGTATTTGTTCAGCATGGATCTCTTTCACTACAGAGGGTGTAGGAAAGAGCCGATCCTGGCACCTGGACAAGGTGAATCACAGTAACAGCATTAGTGAAAGTGCCCCTGTGGCCTGTCCAGGCAGGTCTATGAAGGGAGGGAGGTTTGGCACAGCTGAGCCTTGAGTCAGAGAATGAGGTTCTGGTGCAAGTCGGCCACCAGCTACCTGACAAGTCACTTAACCTCCATAAGCCTCGGTTTTCTCATTGGTAATATGGGGATACTAACATCTGACCTTCCCATCTCTCATAGTTATTGTACAAACAAAGGGGATCACAGAGGCAAAGTACTACTATTTTGCAAAGTACTACAAAGTGCTAGGTGATAGTGAGGCCAAGGAAAATATGTGTGATCACAAATAATGAAACAGATTCCACAAAGCACATGTAAACAGTCTCAGGAGATTATAATCCTGCCTTGGGGTGTTTCTTTCCTGTTATCCTTTCTGGCTTTCATGGGCATCTGTTTATGAGGAAGGGCCAGGTACCTCTGCCTCAGCGGAATGTGCTGTGTAGACTCCTGGATGTGTGGTCTGGGGAGAGACGAAGGCAGGTAGGACAGGCAGCTGGGAGGAAGCTGGGTGTCTGGTCCTGGGCTGCAGGACCACTTGCCACCCTCTGGTTCCTTCAAGGGTGGAGGAGGAGCTGACCCTGTGACCCTGCCTCTCTTTGCTCTCCATAAGGCCCCACTACCCCCATGTCTCATAAAATGTTGTCCAGGAGAAGAAGGAGGGCCTTCATCTTACTTATCACGCTGGAAGGAAGAGGAGGAGCAGGAATGGGGTGCGGCATCTTCTCTCTCCTTTTGGTCAAGCCAGGAGGAGGGTTCTGTGCTGTTGGCTGCGCTGCAGGGAGAGCCATTCTCTCCCTTCCAGATCACTCAAGTGCATGAGCCCTGCACCAATGGGTTTGCTCATCTTCAAAGCCATTTTTCTGGCCAGCCGTATGCTAATTAATTCACAAATTAGAGGAGGCCGCAGCTCGGCTGCCAGGCTGACTCATGGTGAAGCCAGCTGCCATGGTCCACATGTCCTCTGTGGGGATCTAGGCTGATTCAAGGCCAGATCATTCTGGGATGAAGAACCAGTCTGGAAAGATGTCAGACACTCCCCACCTATTCCGATAAGCATCTTTGCCTGTGGAACCTGGGAGAGGAGCAGCCCTCCTCAGGTGCTTCTCTGTTCCAGAGTTCTCACACGGCACAGCCTTCAACGTTCAATGTCTGGCAGCCAGAACAGACTTGAGTCACGGCAGGGGCGCCTCTCTAAGTCCAGCAATGAGGTCTATCACATGTGGAAAGCAAGCAAAGTCCCCTGAGTCCTCAAGATTTTAAAGATGAGCGCACCCCGCTCCCGCCCCCAGCCCTTGCCTGCTTTACTGAAAGCCGGCTCCCAGGAAGGCCTTGGGGTAGGGCCTTAGAATCCAGTCCTGAAGGAGGTCAGCAGAGGAATAGACAGCCCTGCTGTGTTCTCATTAGAGGCCCCTTGGGCAAGGCCCCAGGCCTCGGCTTGCCCATCTGGGAAATGGGGAGATGCGGCCAGATAGGCCTTGGGGTGGATGGAGCCCTCTGGGTCAGGGCCTCAGTGTGAATGCCAAACAGAGTGATGCCCTCCACCCCTGGGCCTGCACTGGTCTCAATCCAGAGATCTTTCTACTCAGAGCACCTGCCCAGCAGTCAGCAAAAATGTCAGAGCTAGAAAGCCCCGTGGAGTCACTAAGACCCACACACACAGGACTGCCATCAGCAGCCCCGCCCTGGACAGCAAACATTTCATCAGGAGCCCGAAGTTGCAAACTGGCTGCCCAGGTCCAGCAGGCCCTGTCTTCATCAAACCCATAGTTGTGGTCAAGAGCACCTCTTCCTCCCCTCTGTTTTCTTGATTTACCTGAGCCCTCGCCAGATGAAATTCACATCCTTGGTACTCTGCAGCAACAGATGGTAAATTATGCAAACCACCGTCAGACTTGCCAAGGGCCCCTTTCCGAGGATGACACCCACCCAGGAGAGCTACAGCAGACAATGGGTCGCAGCTGCAGGGGAGACACCAGCCAGGAGTGAGCCCAGGTCAGTGCCAGGGTCTCCCCAGCCTAGGAGTGCCCACAGCTCTGCCCCACATCTCCCGGGCTCGAACCGCACGCTCAGGCACCTGTGCAGTGCAATCACCTCCTATCCTTAAAGAGATGGCAGCTTCTCTGCACCTCTGTGAAGCACAGGGTTTCAGGGGGGTGATTCTCAGGGGAGCACCCTGGGGATTACTTATGACTTGAATCGCTGGGCCCACCCCTGATTCATCAGGTCTGGGTGAGCCAGAGAATGTACATTTTTAACAAGTTTGGGAACCCCTACGGTAGGTTATGAGCCTGCTCTGGAACTTCACTGCCTGAGTTAGACGAGTTATCTCACCTCCCACAGCCTCATGTCCTCTCCTGCCCAGGGCAGCTCCCAGTGGTGCCCACTGCCCAGGCTCCTGTGTGGCTCGGGTGCAGTTTTGCCCACCAATCACCCCCCTGAAACCCTCTGCTTCACAGAGGTGCAGAGAAGCTGCCATCTCTTTAAGGATAGGAGGTGATTGCACTGCACAGGTGCCTGAGCGTGCGGTTCGAGCCCGGGAGATGTGGGGCAGAGCTGTGGGCACTCCTAGGCTGGGGAGACCCTGGCACTGACCTGGGCCCACTCCTGGCTGGTGTCTCATGATGAGTGCCCCAGGGTGTTAATTAATGTGATGCAGCCCCTCAAATAACCCTGAGGAGAAATGAAAGAGCAACATATATTTTCCTTTAAAATGGAATAAAATCATTCCAGTTTCTGGGGTTGCCAAGTAATGAGAGGGAAACCAAAGAGGACAGGTGTCAGATTGCAGATCAGTCCTGGCTGTGGATTGGTTGTCACCTTGGATTAGAACATACTCACCCCCAGCTCTGAGCCTGTACTCAGTAACTGCAATACTGTGGAGCCCTGTAGCCCGGTGAAAAGAGATGAAAAGGCCTTCGGTTATTTTTCAGTTAAATTAAAGAGCAAGATGTACTTGGGGTGACCGGAGCTTTCTGGTTTTCTTTTTTCCCTGCACCATCCTGCATAAAAGGATCTGTGATTTAATGACAGTGGGGGCAGGGAGGTCAACTCGTTGCCCTGGCGTAATAGAGAGGAAGATATGGTCCAGCATCAGGCTTGGGTTTCATTACAAGTTATCACCCCTGGGAAAGTTTCCTCATCTGCAAAATGGGGACATGATTGTTGGGAGGAAAGATGTGATGACATGGGCGATGCATGTGGAGTGCTCACTCCAGTGCCAGGCACTGGGCACTGACCGGAGATGAAGCATCCCAGCCCAGCAGGTGGCATGGCTCCGCGGCACGTGAGCTGGCCTGCACTTCCCTCACTGACCAGGGGTGCGGACGGCACACAGAAGGTGAAAGAGATTCAGAAGAGGACACTCAGGTGTCTCTGTGACTGGCCATGTGGACCTTGTGACACTTGCTCAGCTGCAGAAGGCAGAGGCAAGAGCGTGCTTGGTGGGGAGGTAGAGGGAGGATGCTGTGCGTGTGGAATTTGAGGGGACTGTGGGACATCCAGACCAAGATAGCTAACCCAGAGATGGCCTGAAGCTCCAGGCAGAGATCCAGGGCTGGGAAGTCAGCTGTGCACTCAGGGTGCTGGGAACCGCTGGGCAGAAGGGCTCCCCATGAGGCAGCTTCCTAGTGCGGGGAGAAGGCAGGTGCACCACGGAACCTCGCCGACCTACACTGCCGGCTCTGGCCCGGCTATGGTTCAGACTCGAGAAGGCGCCCCAGGGCCTGGGACACTGGGCAGCAGAAATCCCTCCCTAGAAAGAGTGGTCAGGGCCGGATGCAGTGGCTCACACCTGAAATCCCAGTACTTTGGGAGGCCTAGGCGGGCGGATCACCTGAGGTCGGGAGTTCAAGATCAGCCTGACCAACATGGAGAAACCTGTCTCTACTAAAAATACAAAATTAGCTGGGCATGGTGGTGCATGCCTGTAATCCCAGCTACTCGGGAGGCTGAGGCAGGAGAATCGCTTGAACCTGGGAGGTGGAGGTTGCAGTGAACTGAGATTGCGCCACTGCACTCCAGCCTGGGCAACAAGAGTGAAACTCCATCTCTAAATAAATAAATAAATAAGCGGTCAGAGGGTTAATGAAAGAATGCAGTAGCCTGGCAGCTGTTTTCTTATCATCAGTGACAAAGGCCCCTGAGGCAAATCCAGAGTAGGCTGGCCTTTTGGAGAAATCTCTGCTACTCCGCGTACTCCCGTGGTTTCCTTCGCTCGTGCCTGAATGCCCTTCTGTGATGCTAAACAGCACGCACTGCCCCTCAGGTCTGAAGCGGGCTTCCCAGCCTCCCGGACTCTGGCGTTCAGCTACTCCTGGCGCAGAGCCTCTCGGACCTGACTGCACACACATCTCCAGGGACCCACTGAGCAATGGATTCTGACACAGCAGGTCCCAGTGGGCCCGAGACTCGGCATTTCTAGCAGGTTCCCAGGGGACTCCACTTTGAGCAGCTAGGGAGTCTCTGCGGAGTCCGCCCACAGTTCAGAATCTGCCACTAGGGGGTACACAGCCAGTGCCACAGTCTAGGACCCCTTGTTGACAGCTCTAAGAATCAATAAACAGATCATTCCTAAAAATGCAATCTTTTACCCTCTGCAGAGAATCCCAGCCAGCCTCTAATGCATACTGATGAGATTCTAAATTGTGTGGATTAACAGACCTCAGAGGCCCCCATATGAGCTATTGTGGCTGTGAATGGAGGCGTAGCTCCCTCCAACCGTGTGCTTCTGGCTCACTGAGCATTCCTGGGGAAGGGGAACACAGTGCCTGGCAGGACCCTCCCCAGAGTCACCGCTGCTCGAACTCCACTGCGAGCTAGGCAGAACCAGTCCCCGCTCATTTTCACTTTAATATAGGCCTTGTGAGGACATTTTTGCCTGTTTTCTGGGACCACAGTTCATACCAGCTTTTGTCAAACACCCCAGCCTTGCTTATTTCAAACTCGGGTGCACATGGAAGTGTACGAGGGGAGATGGACCCGTGGTTGGCCACCCAACAGAAACCCACCTGGAGCACCTTGCACTTAACAAGCGTCCCAAGAGGCAGATGAACCGAAACACACAGCACACAGTGGAACAGGGGGAAACCTCCAGACACTGTATATTTGATTAGTGCTGAGTTAATCCTCAGTAGACAGACATAGACCCTGGCCCAGAACTTGCGTGCAGGTGCAGGGGGTGCCAGTGCCAGGGCTGCATCTCCACCAGGGCTCGCACCCCACCCTGCCCAGCCCCACCCACCACCCTGCGAGGCCCGAGGGTTTGTCTGTGGACCCGCAGCTGGTGACAGCGGAAGGAGTGGACATGGTGGGAAGAGGATCAGCCCAGGCCACTCTCTTTTCCTTTTAATATTCTGGGTTTTGCCCAAACCTCTTGTAGACATCACGTGCATTCCACATGATGCTGGTGCGCTAATAATATAAAAATGCATACTTGTGTGATTCTGGCATGGATTTTTTCAAGCATTTAGGGGTAATGCAGAGTAGGTGCTTGTTTCCCATGGCGATTTTTCTGACTCGCCTGAAAAACAGCAGAACCACCCAGGGCTGATTACCCAGCCCCTGCTTCATGCTCTGCAGGTGCCTTCATTAGCCACCCTCAAACTACACCCAGTGCTACCCAAGGTTGGCACTTTGGGACCGGATCTGCCCACCTGTTCTTGTGGGTTATATGTGTAGTGACAGTGGCAGCAAGCAGAGGTGAGAGATTTGTGCAGGGGACTGACCTCACCCTCACGAGGTCAGCCCTGCAGCCAGGGATGGCAAGGCCCACCACCTCCCTTTTGACCTCCCCCTCTGGTCTTAGCACACCTTCTGTCTTGCCTGGGGGCAGAGGCACCGAATTGTGGACAAAACAGACCGAGTAAGCTAGATGTTGGTTCGTCTTTCAATTGCCACATAATAATTGCGCATGTTTATGGGGTACAGAGTGAAATTTCCATACATGTATATAAAGTGTCATGATCTGATCAGGGTAATTATGATATCCATGACCTCAAACATTTATCACTTCTTTGTGTTGGGAACATTCCAAATCCTCTCTTGTAGCTGTGAGAAATACACAATGCATTATTGTCAGCTGTAGTCTGGGTGCCAGAGCTCAGAACAACTCCTCCTGCCCGGCTGGACTTCTGTATTTGTTAACCAGCCTCTCCTTCCCCACCTCGTTCTGCTCCACTTCTGCGAGATCCACTCCTTTGGCTTCCACACGAGCCACGCGTTGCTTTTATGAAACAGCTGCACTTGGGGCAGATCCGTTTCCTTTTTTTGCCACAAGCACACTCCCTCGCCTGTTGGCCACGGGGCTGCCACTCTGGAAATTCTAGCGCATCCTTGCCTTTATTTGTGGTTTGAGGGTCTTTGACCCTCTCCCTTCTGCCGAAAGGGCAGCTCCATTCCTTGTTGCCGAGCTCCGAGCGCAGGGAAGAGGCCCGTTGTAGGAAGTGAGCTGCTGCCCTTTGGTGGCCTGGGTGGCCTGTGGGCAAGTCTGAATCCCCGTGTCCTCCTGCTCCTTGGGCAATGATCTAGTGACTGTGATTCTCCTGACCAGTCTTGTGAGAAGTGTCTCCCTGCAGTTGCTCTAGTGGCCCTGGGAACTTTGGAACGTGAGGGGGCTTGTGGGGTCTGGCTGATTGGGTGCTGGCTTTCAGCTCCAGTCCTGACATGAGAGGCTGAGCTCTGGAGAAATGTCAGGGTCCACCATCCCACCCCCCTTGCCCCCACCTCCTCGGCTGCGCACACGTGCTCAGAGCAAGCATCTCTCTCACCAACTCAGGGATCCCTGCACACCAGGGAGCACCCAGCCTACACCTGCAGCCCAGCACAGTCAGGGACTGTTGAGTTGGTACCAGCTGGAGGTGTTTGGAGGGAACCATCTGGTGATCAGGATAGAGGCACAGCTGGCCGAGGGCAGGTGGGTGCCTGTGGGTGCAGGAAGATGTCCCATCTGCCGGCATTGTTTGGGGATGTCATTGTGTAACCAGCCCTGCAGGGCTGCAGAGGCATCCCACAGGTCTGTGTGCTCACTAGGCTGCATTTATTGCCCCACTCTAGACCACAGGCCTGGGCATATTTGTGTCCCCATCCCCAACCCTGTCACCTGAAGCAGCCTGCGAGCCCCAACAGGAAGGGACAAGAAGAGATGAAGATGACAAACATTCACAGACAGCCCACGGCTGTTCTTTTGCTCTGACAGTATATCTTAAGCTCCCTTGAGCGCCTTGCTGAACAGATAGATCAGCTTCTTTTCAATGTCTTGTTTGCTCTTATAAAGGAAATTAGCTCATGCTGGAAACTATGCCATGATGCCCCTATGCTCACTCACCTGATGAAGTGTGGGAGGCTACCCCCCAGCAAACAGAAATGGGCACACAATCTGAAGCTTCCTTATCAGGCTGGAGACTTCCAGAGGAACTTCAGTAAGGTCTATGAGGGGGAACGCTCTGTTGTTTGGCATGGGCTTGTGGCTTTCAGCCAGGGGCACGCACCAATCCATCAGCTCTTTTTTTATTTTTATTTATTTTTTATTTTTTTTGAGATGGAGTTTCACTCTTGTTGCCCAGCCTGGAGTGCAATGGTGTGGTCTCGACTCACTGCAACCTACGCCTCCCGGGTTCCAGTGATTCTCTTGCCTCAGCCTCCCCAGTAGCTGGGATTACAGGCACCTGCCACCAGGTCCAGCTAATTTTTATACTTTTAGTAGAGATGGGGTTTTACCATGTTGGCCAGGGTGGTCTCAAACTCCTCTTAGGTGATCCTCCCGCCTTGGCCTCCCAAAGTGCTGGGATTATAGGCATGAGCCGCTGTGCCTGGCCAGCTCTTTCTGTAATAAGAACACTGGTTCTGAGGCCAAATAAGAGGCTAAATAAAAAAAAAAAAAACAAATTTATCATAAGTTTGAGGCTCAGGAGGAAAAAAGCCTCCATTCATCATCCAGAAACACAAGGAAACATCATTTGCCCCTCAGTGGGCAGGTGACATTTCTTACATACCCTATGACAGTCCCAGGCACTCTTAGCTGCCCTGGTCCCTCCCAAGCCCAGTGTTTCATTGACCAAGCTGCCAATTTGCTTTACAAGGTGTGAGGACAGAGAAGCATCCAGCCTGTTCTCCTGTGGCCCTGCTCCATTTAGGGCAGACACGAGTGGATAGCTCAGCTGGTCACTAGCTCCTGGGCTGCCCCCACTCACAGAACAAGAGTGTGCGTTTCTCCTGAGAACTTCCTACTAAAGAAAACAGCCAGCCCAGGCATGGATTACAGGCTCACACCTGTAATCCCAGCACTTTGGGAGGCCAAGGCAGGTGGATCACTTGAGGTCAGGAGTTCAAGACCAGCCTGGCCAACGTGTATTTTTCTCTATTAAAATACAAAAATTAGGTGTGGTGGCACACACCTGTACTCCCAGCATCTCAGAGGCTGAGGTGGGAGGATCACTTGAGCCCAGGAGGCAGAGGTTGCAGTGAGCCAAGATCATGCCACTGTACTCCAGCCTGGGTGACAGAGTGAGACCTTGTCTCAAACAAAACAGAAAAACAGTCCGACTAGGAAGCTTGCTTCTCCCGGAAGCCTTGCTGCATGGGCTGACCAGGCACAGTGCTGGGCCATTCCTCTGGGCTAGGCCAGGCTGGGGAGGTACCTTGATTTGGGGATGGCAGCTGGCCTTGTCCTTGACTCAGGGGCTGCTTTTCTGTAGACCAAGTGCACTTCATGGATTTCTCCAGAACTGGTAGAGACAAAAGCGAGAGAGTGGGAGATGCATTTGAAGCATGTTCGCTTTGTTATTTGCAAAACTGAAGTCTGGCCTAAAAGAAGGTTGATCTTCTTTTAGGAGGTCTGGAACAGGACATGGTCTCTTCTGTGGTGGAATGTTTCTGTTTTGGCTGAATGGTTGTTTCTTAGTGATTTGACTGAGAGCAAAATCAGCTTCCATTTTAGCCCCACTAAGTGACACTTTTTCCATAGAAGGGGAGTTTTAGGAAGCATAGCTTTAAGGGAAGGTAAAGCACAGCTTGCTCTGAAACTCTTTGGTCACAACTATGTAAAAACATGTCTGAGGAAAAATCCTAGGGAGAAATACAGCAAAAGTCCACTTAGCCAAGGAAGCCATGGGTAGTTCTTTTCCTCCTTTCTTGTGTTCTTATTTTTCCAGATTTTTATTTTTATTTTATTTTTATTTTTATTTTTTTTGAGACGGAGTTTCATGCTTGTTGCCCAGGCTAGGGTGCAGTGGTGTGATCTCGGCTCACTGCAACCTCCACCTCCCGGGTTCAAGCAATTCTCCTACCTCAGCCTCCTAAGTAGCTGGGATTACAGGCATGTGCCACCATGCCCGGCTAATTTTTTGTATTTAGTAGAGATGCGGTTTCACCATGTTGGCCAGGATAGTCTCGAACCCCTGACCTCAAGTGATCCACCCACCTTGGCCTCTCAAAGTGCTGGGATTACAGGCGTGACCCGGCCCCTTTTCTAGATTTTTTTTCCTTTTTTTTTTTTTTTTGAAATGGAGTCTCCCTGTGTCGCCCAGGCTGAAGTGCAGTGGCGCAATTTTGGCTCACTGCAAGCTTCGTCTCCCGGATTCACGCCATTTTCCTGCCTCAGCCTCCCGAGTAGCTGGGACTACCGGCACCCGACACCATGCCCGGCTAATTTTTCGCATTTTTAGTAGAGACGGGGTTTCACTATGTTAGCCAGGATGATCTTGATCTCCTGACCTCATGATCCGCCACCTCTCGTTCTTCTAACAAGAAGAACTCGTACCCATACTACGTAAAGATAGCTATCGCATACACTTTTATCACCAGCCTCCTTCCCACAACAATATTTATGTGTATAAATCAAGAAGCTATTATTTCAAACTGATGCTGAACAACAATCCAAACCCGAAGTGCTGGGATTACAGGCGTGAGCCACCACGCCTCGCCTCCTTTTCTAGATTTTTAATAGTAAGCATCTATTACTTTTATGACTAGAGAAAGTATTAACACATTCCTACTCTACGTAATTGAAGGAATTAGTCAAGTATTATATCACCCTAATAGTACTTTCTTTTTTTTTTTTTTGAGACGGAGTCTCGCTGTGTCGCCCAGGCTGGAGTGCAGTGGCGCAGTCTCGGCTCACTGCAAGCTCCGCCTCCCGGGTTCACGCCATTCTCCTGCCTCAGCCTCTCTGAGTAGCTTGGACTACAGGTGCCCGCCACCACGCCCGGCTAATTTTTTGTATTTTTAGTAGAGACGAGGTTTCACCGTGGTCTCGATCTCCTGACCTCATGATCCGCCCGCCTCGGCCTCCCAAAGTGCTGGGATTACAAGCGTGAGCCACCACGCCCGGCCTAGTACTTTCATATATGCACTCTATGTTGCTTATTTTTATGGATTTCATATACTTTGTCTCCATGCATAGGAAAATTGAGTTGGTGAGGCTTGCAAAACTCCCCAACCCATACTGTTTAGTTTTAGCAGACTTATCACATGAGTGTTTTTATTTAAAGAACAATAACCGACCAGGCGTGGTGGCTCACGCCTGTAATCCCAGCACTTTGGGAGGCCGAGGTGGGCAGATCACAAGGTCAGGAGATCGAGACCATCCTGGCTAACATGGTGAAACCCCGTCTCTACTAAAAATACAAAAAAATTAGCCGGGCATGGTGGCGGGTGCCTGTAGTCCCAGCTACTCGGAAGGCTGAGACAGGAGAGTGGCGTCAACCTGGGAGGCAGAGCTTGCAGTGAGCCAAGATCATGCCACTGCACTCCAGCCTGGGCAACAGAGCAAGACTCCATCTCACACACACACACACACACACACACACACACACACCACACACACACACAAAAGAACAATAACGATGACTCTTTAGGATTCATTAAACACTCTAAGAAATACAAATATTTAGCTCCCCTCGGCCATCACTGCCTCAAGCCCATTCATGATCGTGAATCCAGATCCATGAGTTCTGCGGCAGCGTCTTTGAAAGTGGAGCTTCTCTGGATCATCTGAGGGACTCTATTTTCCTTGCAGGTGTGGGAGCCACTTCAGGAGCTTCTGCCAACTTCCCTGGCACCTCGGGCAGCAGCACCCTGTCTCCCTTCCAGCACGCCCACAAAGGTGAGGAGGGTGCTCAGGTATCGATCACCTGGAGTTAGGTGGTGCTCGGATGAAAGCTCAGAAGAAGAGAGGAAATGATTATGAGTAATGATTATGGTGCACTTCCCCACCTGGCCTCACCTCCCTAATGTAATTGAATGACATGTTGCCCCCCATGCAGGAAGTCATTATCTCTGCAATGAGCGGAGCTGATCCCTCCATGGGTGTCCTGGGCCTGCTGGGAGGTGCTGGTGATGAAGGCGGGGGCAGAGCGACAGGTGGGCAGCACAGGCAGCTGCAAGCCCGGCCAGGAGGAGAGACCAGTGTCCTGGGCTTTGGTTTGGCCGGGAGTCAACAGCAATTCTATCACTGGTTTTCATATAAACCTGCTGACCATAGCACTTTAATATTAACTTGCAGAATGTATATTTCATTCTCCCTAACCAGGGAAGAAGGTATTGAGGAAGACCCCAAAGTTTAATACGTCTCTCAGAGTCAGCCCTCCAGCTGGCTTGGCCTTTCTCTCTCACTTGTTTAGTGCCAGCCCGTTATTGAAGCATGTTTTGGGCCCAGGTCTCAGCGAGCCATGAGGTACCTTCTAGAGCCCTCAGAGCGCCCAGCTCGTCAGCCTCATCACTGGGCCTCCCACGCGCTAATGCAGAGCAAAAGGCAGGACTGCTGGGCGAGGATATATAAATCTCATTTGCACAGGCCCCGGGGGGAGTAGCTCAAAACACGGAGAATATTAAAACACTTATGTCATCCAGACCTGGCATGCTAACACTATTACAGATATTCCCCAGATGATGCTGGGAGGCTGGTTTTCCTGCAGATGCACCCACAGGGGAGGCTCAGCGCCCACATGAGGGGTTCTCAGCTCTGGCACTACCTCCCCCGAGATGATCTGGGAGCTTCAGATGCTTGTCTCCTGTCTATTTGGGTGGTGGCAAATCTGGATCTTAGTTCAAGAGAATCAGAGTCCTGTTTGGTTATTTTAGAGAATGAGAACAAGCTTCAGGGCATTTTATGCATCCAAGGTCGACATTAACCTGGGAACTGAGCAAAATCCCCCGGGGTGACTGAGGGACTGCCTGGTGGAGGCGGCAGAGCAGGTGGAATAGGTGGCCCAGCCCAGGCACCCCCTGTGCCCTGGGGCTCTTACAATGACACTTAGGTTGAAATTGCATGAGGTACAAGATGGAGCCAAACCCGGAATCCAGAGCTGACTTTCGCATCCTGACTTTTGTTTGGAAATGCCCAAACTTGAATTGTGCTGCCTTCCAGACACACTTGTTCACTGGCCTTTCTTCCTCTCCACACCAAACCCTGCCCTCAGGTTGCCAAAGTAGTAGAAGCAAGAGCAAACTCCCTAGGAACAATCAGGTGACCCCAGAGAAGTCTGGAGAGGCCAGTCTGAGGGCAGCAAGCAGGGCTATGGGCAGTCCTGCTCTGGCAGCCAAAACCAACACAGAGGACTTGGTTCTCAGTCTAAGCAAGCACCTCAGATTTCAGGGTTCCCTGAAAGCATCCCAGGGGCAGGGCCATTGCTTGCAGGGCTATGGCCAGTCCTGCTCTGGCAGCCAAAACCAACACAGAGGACTTGGTTCTCAGTCTAAGCAAGCACCTCAGATTTCAGGGTTCCCTGAAAGCATCCCAGGGGCAGGGCCATTGCTTCCAGGGCCGTAGTCCTGGAGGGAAGACCAGCAGGGATCCTGAGCTCTGGGTCACTCATGCCTTCTCTCCACCCACAGAACTCTCAGGCCAAGGACACTTGGCCACTGCCCTGATCATTGCAATGTCCACCATCTTCATCATGGCCATCGCCATCGTCCTCATCATCATGTTCTACATCCTGAAGACAAAGCCCTCTGCCCCAGGTGACGGCCCCCATGCGCCGGTGCCCTGCCTCCTGGACTCTCCGTCAACTCCCCCTGTCGGAGAGCCTGGCTGCTCACTCCCTCCTCTCTCCCCAGCCTGTTGCACCAGCCACCCAGGGAAGAGCGTGGAGACCCAAGTGAGCAAGGATGAGGAGAAGAAAGAGGCCCCAGGTCTGTGAACCAGGGCTTCCACACCCCATGTGCACGGTGCCCATCTCTGGGTGGAGGGCGTCCCCGGCAGCAGCCTACTCGCTGCTTCTGCTCTCGTATGCTGAACCATACTGTGCTTACCATGGGGTGGTGCCACGAAGACACCGGGCAGCTCTGCCCAACAGGAAGAACAGGGTTGGGCTGAGCGCAGAGCCATGAGCCAATTCTAACTCCTATCTCCCCAACCTCCCCATTTCCCTGCAGACAACGTGGTGATGTTCTCTGAGAAGGATGAATTTGAGAAGCTGACAGCAACTCCAGCAAAGCCCACCAAGAGGTATGTGGAAGCCCCCAGCGCCAAGCTGAAGCTGGGGTCCTGTGGATTCTGAGCAGGGAGGGGAATCAGGGTGCAGCCGAGTGAACTGACAGGCTAGCCTGGGACACTATGGGGACGTTTGGCGACAGACAGTCCCCGCCACCTCTTTGCTGACTGGCAGGGGTCAAGTGGTGTGAGGAGCCTGTGGGAACAGCTGCCTGCTGCCCTCAGGTCAGGCCCCTGTCCCTGCATCCTGCCAAATTCCCTGGGCCTTCCTCCTTAACATCCGACTTCCTCATGCCCCTTCTCCAGACTGGGAGAGCAGAACATAAAGCCAAGGATGCATGCAGCAGCCCCTATGACTGCTGCTGCGGCCAACACACCAGTACCACCCATGCCAGTGCCAGTACTGCTGCCACCATAATGCTGGTAACAACCGTGGTGATGATGGCTAACAGCATTTGGTGCTAACTGCCCACCAGGTGCTGGGCTAGGGCTGTGAACACATCCTCCCTCCACAGCCCAGGAGCAAGGTGCTTTTATCATCCCTGTTTATAGGATACCACACTGAGGTGTGGAAGTTGTCACTCGCCCACGGTCACACATTAGTGAACAGCAGGGCTGGGGTCTGAGTCCAGGCTCCCAAGGAGCCACGTGGTGTAAAGAGGCCTCTGGAGGAGGAGATTTGGCAGGTGAAGCCTTTCCCGTGTTTACCACACGTGAAGGTGTGGAACCAGCCCCTGCTCTAAAATCGAGGGTAGAGGGAAGTCAATATTTTATTCGTCCAGCGGGATGGTCATTTGGACTTGGTCCTGCATAGCTTCCAAAAATCAACCCATGGCATCAGCTCCCAGCCAGGCAATGTGCTTGGACCCCCCTGCCAGGCCTCTGCCCGACAGCCACTGCAGGCTGCGCTGGAAGGACACCCCTGCAACAATGCCTCCCTTGGCAGATGGGGCACAGAGTCCACCAGAAGGTCACCAAACTGGTTACAGGAAGAGCAGAGGTTAAGCCCTCCTCTCCTGCCCCCACCCCATGGTCTTCCTATGATTCACCTTGAAAAGCCATTCCAATCGATCCAGCATCTGTGTGGAGCTTTGGCATTAAAGCACTGCCAGGTGCATTGTCTCACTTGGAAAACTCCAGTGTCTCTTAACACCCCTGACATAAGGGCTGGAGGCAAACAAAGATGAAGTCTTTGCATACTAGGAAAGAAAAGCAGACTATGTGTTCGGATGGTTATTTCCTGCAAGTGACTCAATTCCAATTGATCATTTTTCAGCCACCACTGCAGGAATTTGTGGTCTAAGCCCCATTGTGCCTGACTGGCGGGAGGTGCAAGGTCCAAGCTGCTGCTCCCAGGACCAAGGGCAGGACCTGGTCACCCTGCATGGATGTAACTCTTAAATAGGGCCTCCCTAGAGACTGAATTTACTCCTCAGCCTCCAGCCCAACCTTATTTCATTCTGTCTCAGCCTCTCCCTTCTGATGTTCAGGCTTTTCTGATTCCCAGAAATCAAAAGGGCAGAGACATGCCCCATGACTTGAGTTGCAGTTGAAGACAGGGAAAATTTGGAGGCCCTATTAGGAAAAAATATATACTTATTTCATACACAAATATTAAATACAAATTGAACCCTGACACTTGTACGTTAAAAGACAGCAAGGCACTGAGCTTTTGTCCCTGCTGTTTGTCCTTGGGTCTTGGAGACAGGACCTGGGGTGCCACGTCACCTGCTCCACCTCACCTTCTCTCGAGTGGGGACAGGGATGGGCCCTACCACCTCCTTGTGAGGCCCTGAAGCCTGATGAGGAAGTCCCACTGGGGCTTCATGATGGTTCTCATTTTATTTGTATTACCCCATCTCTAGGGCTGTGTTTGCATATGAGCTTCATTGCTGTAACCTAGTTACTAACAAATATAATCCTTTCTTTAAGAAAAAAAGGTCTTCAGCCAAACCACAGGAAGCAAGCAGGATGCCTCTAAAAAAGAATATCGTTTTTCATATACTTGGAATGGTTTTAAGAGAGTTTAAGCTCCAACCCACATGTGCCTAGGGCAGACCCTGGGTTCTTTGTGGGCTGTGAGCCACAGGGTGGCATGAACCTGGGCTTGGTGCGCCCGACCGCCCACCCAGCTCACCCGCTGGGGCTTGCTGTGCCACCCCCTGCAATGCACACAGGTCAGCCAGGTCAGTCCCACTAGTCAAGAGGGGGCTTTCCAGGCACAAGGCTCCATTCAGCTCCCTTTTCAATGACTGCAGAGCGCCAGCATGGATTCAGTGCCAGCCACATCAATCTGTTTGCTTAACATGAAGACACCAGTTGAACTTGGTGCTTACTGGGATTAAATACAGGGATCTAGGACATATTCAATGAACCTTCATGGAGCATCCACTGCGTGTCAGATAGCAGGGAAGGAGAGGCCCGTGGGTGCCTTCCACCCGCAGTGGCAGCCCCAGCCCCTTAGACGCTTGCAGGTCACCCACCATGGACTTGTTTGGAAAGAAGCAGGAAGCCACCAGTGTATCTGTCTGGTCTCATGTCCCCTGGCCCCATGCCCACAAGGTGCCCAGTAAACACCTGAAAAACAAGTCATTGCCCCCCACTGTCCACAGCTGGGCAATGGACAAGTTCACCACAGGAGAACTTGTCAAGGCTGCAGCCCCCCAGGCGCTGCTAATGACCGTCGCTCTTGTTTTTGCAGCGAGAACGATGCCTCGTCCGAGAATGAGCAGCTGCTGAGCCGGAGCGTGGACAGTGACGAGGAGCCCGCCCCTGACAAGCAGGGCTCCCCGGAGCTGTGCCTGCTGTCACTGGTTCACCTGGCCAGGGAGAAGTCTGCCACCAGCAACAAGTCAGCAGGGGTGAGGCTCCTGCAGATGCCATGATGAGCTGTGAGATGTGGCTCCTTCACAGCCGCAAGACTAAAACTTTCTTATTGAATCAGCTCTCCTGCAAGACAGGGTGTTTCTCCCAAAAGTCCAAGATAGGAGACCTGGACAGTGACAGGTTCACAGCAAGATAGTCAAAAGGGGAAAAAAAAAAAAAAAAAAACCTTTTTTTTTTGGGTTTTTTTTTTTTTTTTTTTTTTGGAGATGGGAGTCTCGCTCTGTCACCCAGCCTGGAGCCTGGAGTGCAGTGGTGCGATCTCGGCTCACTGCAACCTCCACCTCCTGGGTTCAAGCAGTTCTCCTGTCTCAGCCTCCCAAGTAGCTAGGACTACAGGTGCACGCTGCCACACCCAGCTAATTTTTTTTCTTTGTATTTTAGTAGAGACGAGGTTTCACTGTGTTGCCCAGGCTGGTCTCAAACTTCTGAGTTCAGGCAATCCACCCGCCTCGGCCTCCCAAAGCACTAGGATTACAGGTGTGAGCTACCACGCCCAGCCACTTTGTTTTTATTACATAGCTTCATACACAAAAATGAAGCAAAGAGAAAAAAGGTAAAATCACTTGGAATGCCAGAGGGCAGAAAAAGACCCTTATAAATATACTGGGTTTTATCCAACCAGACAATTTTCTACACACACACACACACACGCACACGCACACACACACACACACACACACACACAGTGCATTTTCTTCTATGCATTTTTAAAAATATAAGAACAGGCTTACATGTAGAAACTGTTCCCAGGGTTTTATCACCTACTGCCCTGTAATGTGCTGTGGCCAGGAGCAGGACAGGGGTGAGGGCAAAGGTGGCCAGAGCCCTCTTGGGCTCCCTGTGGACCTGGCCTGTGGTCATCCCTCTAGTCTGTGCCCCTGGCTGCAGACCCCAGCTGCAGGACAGCTGTGTTGCTAGGCAACATCACTGATGGCAAAAATGCCCAGTTGAGATCCTGGCTCTGGCCAGTCCTGATAGGATGCCAAGCTCTGCCTGCCCTGAGTTCAGTGACCTCTGTAATGGGGCTGCCACTTGCAGAGACCCTGGAAGCCTGTGGGGTTGTTACAAGAGACATAGGTGGCCGTGGCCCCGGGACTCTTCATCCAGGGCTACTGAGCACCTGTGCACCGTGGCCCTGGTCTCCTGGCACCAGCCACATGATCCAGGATGGGAGCCCCGCACAGCTGTGCTGCAGCACAGATGTCCTGAGGCAAGTGGGGGTCCCCATGGTCATCTTTTCAAACAGACTGATGCCAGGGGTGTCCCCAAGTATCTTACGAGTCTGACCACCCAGCTGAGCCTAAGAAGCACCTGTGGTGGACCCCAAAGATGTTTGAGTAGGAAAACCTGAAGAAGGCCCTCCCTGTGTGCCAGGGCTGGGCTGCTGACACGGGGGCTGGGCTGCTGACACGGGGGCTGTGTGCAGCGTCTCTGGTGTTGGGCGTAGCTGCTGCCTGCCCCTGCTGACATGGAGGATTTGCCTCCTCACTACTGTTGCCCCTTTCTAGAGATGAAAATTCTCGACTCTTTTTCACAGATTCAAAGCCGGAGGAAAAAGATCCTGGATGTGTATGCCAACGTGTGTGGAGTCGTGGAAGGTAAGCTGAAAGAAAGGCTGGGAGAGGTGGTGCCCACCCTACTGACATGAAGGGCTCCTGTGAGGGGCTCCCCTGAGGCTCCTGTGAAGCCTCCCCATGAGCCCTCATGAAGGGCTCCCCTGAGGCTCCTGTGAGGAGAACTGAGGGAAGCCGCCCATCCAGTTGCCGCACTCTGGTCAGAATGGCCGCTGGAACCAATTTCAGGTGTGGGGAAACGGAATCTTGCTCCCAGATATTAGAAGGCATCTCCCGGTGCTTCCATGGGCCTTCCCCTCACAGGACAGGAGACAGCCTGGTGCAGGCACCCACTGCAGAGAAACGCAGGGTCGGTGAGCAGCAGCCATGGAGCCTCAGACCTCCCGTGTCCCCAGTGCCTGTCTCCACAGTGGCATCATCATCTGGGAAACATGATCAGTCATTTATCCTAGACTTAGCCGCCCTCTCCCTGCCTTTGAGCATCCCCGATGTCTGATAGCCCTGGGAGCCTCCAGCCTCCCCTCCCAGCAGCCTTCTGAGCTAAGTCAGGCTGTCTCCCCATAACCTGGGCTTGAGTGTGGGCAGGTAAGAGGCAACAGGATAGGACTGTCAGTGCTGCAATCTGAAATCATAATCCTCAGCTTCCAGTTCCTGCAAAATCCACTTTCTAAATTACCTTCTTATTAACCCCAAAGATAAACCCCTCATGGCTGAGGTCAGGGGTTTTCCCGCTGCTGGCCTCACTGGCCTCCCTCCTCGGACTCCTTGATCTGGCTGGGCAGCAGGAGTGGAGCCTGGTGCACGCTGGGCAGCTCACCAATGCCCCCATTACCCCTCCTCCCACCCCCACACCCCACCGTAGGCCAAATGCAGCCCCCTGGGCCCTGGCAGGCTTTCTGATCCAGTGGTTTGTTGGCCAGAAATAACTATAATGTGGGTGAGTTCCAGGGTCAAGAATTCCTGGCTGCCGCTGAAATGTGGTATCTCTCCATAAACACAGGCCCCAGGTCAGCCTGCCTGATCTCACCTGGCATGGCCTGCGGCTGTCAGCTGCCCAGGGGAGGATGGTCTAGGACTCACCTTCCATCCACCAGGAAGCTCTTCTCTGTTCCAAAAAATGTTGAGTTCACACCCCTGGGACAGGCGTTTTCAAACCTCAGCCACGGCTGAGAACCTGTGCTCCGTGCCCAGCTCTGATGAACATTAGAGACACCTGCAGGTCTTAACACCATCTCTGCCCATCCAGCCCACCCAATCTGCCCCAACACCCTGATGTAATTAGTCAGGGGTGAATCCCAGGCATCTGTGTCTCTTTGTTTTTTGTTTTGTTTTGTTTTTAATTAAACTTTTTATTTTGAGATACTTCTTACCATGCAGCGGTAAGAGATAATACAGAGAGATCCTACATGCTTTTTACCCAGTTTCTCCTAATGATAACATCTTGCAAAACTATACACAGAAGTCACAACCAGGACACTGATATTGACACAGTGATATCGACTCAGCTCCCATACAAAAACTCCTCCTGTTGCCCTTTTATAGCCGCAGCCAATTTCCACCCATCCCACCCTCACCTAGGCCCCTGGAAACCAGTAATCTGTTCTCGATTTCTATAATTTTGTCATTTCAAGAGTGTTATAAAAGTGGAATCACAAGGTATGTAACTGTGGTGAATAGCTTTTTTCACTCAGCATAATTCACTGGAGGTCCATCCAGGTTGTTGCATGTATCAATAGTCCATTCCTCTCTCTTGCTGAGTAGTAGTCTGTGGCATAAATGGACCAGAGTTGGTTTAACAATTCACTTGTTGAAGGACATCAGGGTTATTTCCACTTAAGGGCTATTATGAATAAAGGTGCTATAAATATTTGTGTATAGGTTTTTGTGTGGACATCAGTCGTGATTTATCTGGGATAAAGACCCAGGAGTACATTTGTTGGGTTGTATGATAGTTGCATGATTGATTATTTTAAAAAACTGCCAAACTGTTTTCCAAAGTTGTTGTACCATTTTACATTCCTACTAGCAGTGTGTGAACGGTCTAGTTTCTCCATATCCTTGCCAGCATTTGGTGGTGTTACTATGTTTTGTTTTAGCTATTCTGATAAGTGTGTTACGATATCTTATTGTGGTCTTAATTTGCATGTTCCTATCGTTTAAATATCTTTTCTTGTGTTTATTTTTCATCTGTATGTCCTCTTCAGTAAAATGAATGTTTCTTCATGTCTTTTGCCCATTTTTCAATGGTATTGTATGATTTTTTTGCTGTCGAGTTTTGAGGGTTTTTAAAAATATATTCTAGACACTAGTCCTATGATGGATATGTGGTTTTATAAATGTTTTCTCCATTCTATAGTTTAGCTTATCTTTTCAGTCTCTTAACAGGGTCTTTCATAGAATGACGTTTTAAATTTTTATGAGTCAAATTTATGAAACTAATTATAAAGTTCTCCTTTTATGGATGACGCTTTTTGTGTCAAAATTAGATCTCTCTTGCCTAGTCCAAGATCCCAGAGATTTGCTCCCACAATTTTTTCTAGAAGCTTTATAGCTTAATGTTTTACATTTTAAGTCCACATAGTTTTTATGTTTTACATTTAAGTTCACATAGGTTTATATTTTGCATTTAAGTTTGAGTTGATTTTTATAGAAGATATGAAACTTGGGTCAAAGTTCATTTTTTTGTCTATGGATGTCCAATTGCTCCAGCACCGTTTTTTTGAAAAAGTGTCTTTCCTCCATTGAATTGCTTTTCAAACTTTGTCAAAAATCAGTTTGGCATATTTGTATAGGTCTATTTTCTGGGGTTGCTGTTCTGTTGCATTTATCTACATGTCTGTCCCTCTGATAATACCACAAGGTCTTGATTCTCGTATAAATTATATAATAACATATAAGTCTTGAAATCAAATAGACTGCTCCCATTTTCTTTTATTTTTTTTTCAAAAATCTTTTAGCTATTCTAGTTCCTTTGCCTTTCCATATAAGTTTTATAATAATCTTCCCTATATGTACAAAATGCCTTGCTGGGATTTTAATGAGTTGCAACAAAACTGTATATCAATCTGGGAAGATTTGACATCTTTATTATGTTGAGTCTTCTGAGCCATGGGCATGGTATATCTCTTCATTTATTTAGCACAACTTTAATTTTTTTCATCTGCATTGTGTAATTTCCAAAATACAAGTTCTGTGCATATTTTGCTAGATTTACACCTTAAGCATATCATTTATTTTTTGAGCAATTGTAAATGACAGTTTAAATTCAGTAGCCATACATTCATTGTTAGTTATAAAGAAATACAATTGATTTTTGTATGTTTATCCTGTATCCTGTGATCTTGCTGAATTCACTTATAAGATCTGGGAGTTTTCTTGTAGATGCCTTGGGATTTTCTACATAGATAATCACATCTGCAAATGGGACTGTTTTATTTCTTCCTTTCCGATCTGTGTACCTTTTCTTTCCTTTTCTCATTTTATTGCACTGGCCATACCTTCCAGCACTACAGTGAATATAAGTGATGAAGCAGAAGCAGAAATCCTTGCCTTATTTCTGATCTTAAAAGCATTCCATTTTTCACCATTAAGTATAATATTAGCTCTAGGCTTTTTATAAATTGTTGACATTAATTTTTTGAGTGGATTACAATAATTTTTAAATATTGAACCAACCTTGCCTCCCTGGAATAAGCCATACCTGATGTGGTACAATTCTTTTTTATGGTTGCATTCTATTTGCTAATATTTTGTTAAGGATTTTGCATTTATATTCATGAGAGATATTGGTCTGTGGTTTGTGGTTTTTTGTCTTTGGTTTTGGTATCCAGTTTATACTACCCTCATAGAACAAGTTAGGAAGTGTTTCTTCCTTTTCTATGTCTAGAAAAGATAGTGTAGAATTGCTATTAATTCTTTCTTAAACATTTTGTAGAATTCTTCAGTGAAATCATGTGGACCTAGAGATTTCTTTTGGGGAGGTTTTTTTTTTTTTTTGAGACGGAGTCTCACTGTGTCACCCAGGCTGGAGTGCAATGGCACAATCCTGGCTTACTGCAACCTCTGCCTCTTCAAGTTCAACTGAGGCTCCTGCCTCAGCCTCCCAAGTAGCCAGGATTACAGGCACATGCCACTGTGGCCCAGCTAATTTTTTTTTTTTTTTTTTTTTTGAGACGGAGTCTCACTGTGTCCCAGGCTGGCAACCTCCACCTCCCAGGTTTAAGTGATTCTCCTTCCTCAGCCTCCTGGGTACCTGGGATTACATGTGTGTGCCACCATGCCCAGCTAATTTTTGTATTTTTAGTACAGGGTTTCACCATGTTGGTCAGGCTGGTCTTGAACTCCTGACCTCGTGATCCACCTGCTTTGGCCTCCCAACGTGCTGGGATTACAGGCTTGAGCCACCGTGCCCAGCCCTAATTTTTGTATTTTAGTAGAAATGAGGTTTCACCACCTTGGCCAGACTGGTCTTGAACTCCTGAACTCAAGCAATATACCCATCTCGGCCTCCCAAAGTGCTGGGATTACAGGCATGAGCCACCGCGTTTGGCTGGAGATTTTTACAGTTACAAATTCAGCTTCCTTAATAGTTATAAGTCTGTTCAAATGATCTATTTTGTATTGGGTAAGTTGTCATAGTTTATGTTGAGGAATTATTTTCATCTAAGTTATCAAATTTATATGTGTAGAGTTAAAGTTGCATAGTTTTCTCTTATTATCTGTTTGATATCTATGGTGTCTGTAGTGATATCTCCTGCTTCATTCTTGATATTGGTAATTTGTGTCTTCACTATTTTTTCCTTGTCAGTTATATTGATCTTTTCAAATAACTGTCTCTTTTCATATTGATCTCTTTTACTTTACTGTTTTCAATTTCATTGATTACTGCTCTTATTTCTAAATTACTTATTTCCTTCTATGTACATTTGGTTTATTTTGTTAATCTTTTTCTAAGTGTTTGAGATGGGAGCTTAGATTATTAACTTAAGAGTTTTCCTCCTTTGTATGTATCTGTCCTATAAATTTCCCTCTCAGTACTACTTTAGCTGTGTCTCACAAATATTGACATCTTGTATTGTTATTTTCATTCATTTTTAAATTTTCTTTCAGACTTCCTCTTTGACCTGTGGATTATTTAGAAGACTGTTACCTAGTTTTCAAATGTGTGAAGATTTTTCTGTTATAGATTTATATTCTAATTCTATTGTGGTAGGGGAATATACTTTGTATAATTTCAATTCTTTTCATTTGTTGAGGTTTAAGGCCAATAATTATAAAGAATGTGTATTCTGCTGTTGTTGAATGGAGTGCTCTATAAATGTTGATTAGATCATGTTGGTTGATGATGTTGGTAAGTTCTATATTCTTGCTGATTTTTTTTCTAATTGTTCTATCATTTACTGAGGGAGGAATGTTAAAGTCTTCAACTATAATTGTGGACTTATCTCTTCTTTCAGGTCTGTTAGTTTTTGTTTCACATATTTTGGAGCTCTGTTGTTTGGTGCATATTCATTTAGGATTGCTATGTCTTCTTGGATTGACCCTTTAATCATTATTAAATGTCACTTTCTGGTAATTTTTTCCTCTGAAGTCTACTTTAACTGTTGTCATAGCCACTCTGCCTTCTTGTTATTGAAGTTTGCATGATATATATTTTTCCATCCTTTTACTTCCAATGCCTCTCTCATTATATTGAAGTGAGTTTCTTATAGGCAGCATATAATTGGGTAAACTTTTAAGTCTACTCTACCAAGCTCCACCTTTTAATTTTTTTTGTTTTGTTTTGGTTTGGGTTTTGTTTTTTTTTTTTTTTGGAGTTTCCACTCCTGTTGCCCAGGCTGGAGTGCAATGACATGATCTTGGCTCACTGCAACCTCCGCCTCCCAGGTTCAAGTGGTTCTCCTACCTCAGCCTCCCAAGTAGTTGGGATCACAGGCATGTGCCACCACACCGGCTAATTTTGTGTATTTAGTAGAAACAGGGTTTCACCATGTTGGTCAGGCTGGTCTAGAACTCCTGACCTCAGCTGATCCATCTGCCTTGGCCTCCCAAAGTGCTGGGATTACAGGCATGAGCCACCATGCCCAGCCTTTAGTTGGTATTTAAACCATTTACATTAAATGTAGTCATTGTTAGGGCTTAAGTCTGCTATTTTATATTTTGTTTACTGTTTGTTGTCTCTGTTTTTCATTTGTGTTTTTTTATTCCTGCTTTACTGTGGGTCACTTGAACATATTTCAGAATTCGATTTTGGTGTTTTTTGAGTGATATGTTTTGATTTTATCTTTTTCCATAGTTATTTTAGTAGTTTCTCTAGACATTGCATTTACACATATAACTTATCAGTCTACTGGTATTATTATTTTTGACATGGAGTCTTACTCTGTCGCCCAGGTTGGAGAGCAGTGGCACGATCTTGGCTCACTGCAACCTCCGCCTCCCAGGTTCAAGCGATTCTCCTGCCTCAGCCTCCCGAGTAGCTGGGATTACAGGTGTGCACTACCACGCCAATGTTTTTTGTGTTTTTAATAGATACGGGGTTTCACCATGTTGGCCAGGCTAGTCTTGAACTCCTGACCTCAGGTGAACTGCCCACCTTGGCCTCCCAAAGTGCTTGGATTACGGGTGTGAGCCACCGTGCCCAGCCTTACTGGTGTCATTATTTTGCCAGTTTGAATGAAGTATAAAAACCTTACCTTCCTCTATGTCCTTTTACCTTCTCTGTTTATAGTAGTTGTAAATATTTCCTCTACATATATTTAGAACCACATAAATTGCTTCAGCTGCCTAATGTAATTCAGAAAACTTAAAAAGAGAAGGAAAGTCTATTGTATGTGCCCATATTTTTGCTATGTTCTTTTCTGTCTTTTCTGATGTCTCAAGTTTCATTCTTTTACTATTTCCTTTCTGTTTATAGAATTTCCTTTTGCTTCTTTTAGGGTAGGTCTGCTGGTGAAAAATTCTTAATTTTTCTTTGGCTTGGAATGTCTTGATATTCTCATGCATTCCTGAAGGATATTTTCACTCAGCTTGCTGCAACCTGATATGCCACTCTGGGTTGGAAGTTCTCTTCTTTCAGTACTTGGAAATACTTTGCTACTTCTCTCTGGTCTCCAGGTTTCTGATTATAAGTCTACTGTCATTCTAATTCTTTTCCCTCTCTAGGTCAGGCATTGTTTTTCTTTGGCTGTTTCTAAGGCTTTGTCTTTAGTTTTCAGAAGTTCATTTATGATGTATCTTGACGTGAATATATTTGGGTTTATCCTGTTTGGGATTTGCTTATCTTCTTGAATCTGTAGACTTATGTCTCTTTACAAATTTGGGGAGTTCTAAACCATCATTTATTTGAGTACTTATTTAGTCCCACTCTCTTCTCCTCTCCTTCTGAAACTTCTTGACACAAATGTTAGCTCTTTTGTTATAACTCCACAGTTCCCTAAGGCTCTGTGTTTTTCAGTTTATTTTCTCTGATTAATTTCCACTTCTAGTTTCCATTATCCATCTCACTGATTCTTTCCTCTGTCTTACTCTGTCATTGAGCACATCTACTGAGCTTTTTATTGTGGTTATTGTACTTTTTTAGTTCTAATATTTTCATTTCTTTTTTACATTTTCTATTATTTTTGCTGAGGATTTCTATTTTTGCATTTAAGCATGTTCATAATTGCTTGTTGAAGCACTTTTATTATGAATTCTTTAAAACCTTTTTCAGATTATCTAACATCTGTCATCTCAGTGTTAGCATCTATTGATTTTCTTTTTTTACTCATTTGACATCTTCTTGGTTCTTGGTATGATGAGTGAATTCACTTTGAAACCTGTGTAGCTTTATGTCCTGATATGAAACTCTGGGTCTTATTTAAGCCTCCTATTTTAGCTGGCTCCTTTTGATAGCCCTGTGGCAGGAGAATGAGGGTGCTGTCTTGCTACTGTTAGGTGAAGGTAGACATCCAAATTCCCCACTCAACCTTCACTAACACTCATGGGGGATTCCTTTTTACTGCTACTTGGGGTTTGGAAGTATGGCTCCTGACATGGTCACCATAGGGGCAGGGGAGTTGTTACCAGCTGGTTGATGAGAAAACCCCAGCTCCCTACATGGCCTTTCCTGACACCACCTGGCACAGTGTTACAGCCTGGTGAGGGTGGAAGTCTAGGCACCCCGCTCAGCCTTTGCTACCCTGGATAGAGTGGGGACACAGTTTTTCTGTGGTGTTTGGCTGGAATAGAGCAATTATTGTCTAAATGTTTTATGCTTGCTAGGCTGCTCTTTTCCTAGTGCTCTGACTAGAGACAGAAGACTTTTGTTGGGGCTGTTTTTGTCTGTGGTTGCTATTATTTCTGGATTTTTGGACTTTTCTGCCCCATGTCTGGAATTTATGAGGCAAAAGAAAACCCAGGGAACTCACCACCATCACCATCCTAAGGTATCGAGGTCCCTAGTTGGTCTGTCTTCTTTTCTCCACTTTTCAGAGACTTCTTGTTTTATACAGAATGTCCAGGGCTTTTAGCTGTACTTAGTGGGAGGATTAGGGAATTATATCTACTCTTATCGTCCAGAAGCAGCAATATCAAGTTTTTAAATGCTCCTAGGTGAGTCTAATGTACAGTGAAGCCCAAGAACCATCAGACCACTGAGTTGGCAGTGACTTGGTTCAGATAACCCCAATCTGGGGCTATCATTGAGAGCACCCATCACAAAGTTGACTACTGTTCCCTAAAGAGACATGATACTGTCCCTTTGACCCCCTCCTCAGCCCAGCCCCATGGGAGACAGGGTTATCCAACTAAGGATAACTTGTCTTGAAGTCTTTGAGAACTGCTAAAAATGGTCATGAGGGAATTATTATCATAGTCAATATAGCAGTCATTTTCCTAGCGGGGAAGGGGCTATTACCGGGGTTAGGGTACATGCACAGCCCTCTCTTGTGGCTGGCAGTGTTCTAGGTGTCATTTGCCTTAAGTTATGCATTTGTTTTAGGTGGCTTTCTGCATGTTTTGTTTTATAATTTTTTTAAAATTTTTTTCAAATAATTTTTATTTCATTTAAATAATTTTTCATAGTGTTGACCTTCTATTGACTGTGACTTGCAACATCTAACTGTGGCCATTGGTGTCTGTAGGTCTTAGCCCCACGGAGCTGCCATTTGATTGCCTTGAGAAGACTAGCCGAATGCTCAGCTCCACGTACAACTCTGAGAAGGCTGTTGTGAAAACGTGGCGCCACCTCGCTGAGAGCTTCGGCCTGAAGAGGGATGAGATTGGGGGCATGACAGACGGCATGCAGCTCTTTGACCGCATCAGCACGGCAGGCTACAGCATCCCTGAGCTGCTTACAAAACTGGTGCAGATTGAGCGGCTGGATGCTGTGGAGTCCTTGTGTGCAGACATACTGGAGTGGGCAGGGGTTGTGCCACCTGCCTCCCAGCCACATGCTGCATCCTGAAAAGCATGCCTGTGGGCTGTCCTCCCAGGACAAGCCAAGGATCCAACGAGGGCTCTGGAGCTGTGAGTGGTGCCAAAAGACTGCCAAGAATCAAGGCTTTTGTGATATGTCACTGTATGCCTTAGGATGTTCAAGGAGCCAGACGAAATAAGGCCTGTCTTCCAATTTAACCAAAGATAAAGGACTAGAGCCTGCATACTTTCAGATGCTCGCCTGTACCTCACCAGGCAGACTAAATATCTACTCACTCATACAGCCAGCCCACCAGCCCACCGTTAACTCATTGAACAATGAGACAATGTTGAGGACTCAAATGAACCAAACCCCGTGGGAATGACAGAAGTGAAGAATCTGGTCCCTGTCTTTAAGGAGTTTGCACTCCAGTAGAAGACAGAAGAAACATATGTTTACAAACCACTTCACTGGAAGACATCAAACAAGCTGAATGAAGGGGCGCTTAGAAAAGGTAACAGAAGTTCTAAGCGGGAGATGACTCCCTACTGGGATGATGAAGGATGGCATCCTAGTGAAGCAGCAGCTCAAACATTTTGATAAAATGGCGACAAAATGCAGACACCCTGCCCTAGGTATTATTTCAGGTTTAGTACAAATCTGTTAATACCCTATGTGGTTTCATTAGGATAACTTTACCTATCCTTGAGGTCATCCATATTCTTACAGGCCTTCCAGTCAATAGTGGAAGAGCTCACTCTATACAAAATCAATATGCAAGGCATGTGTTTGTCCAAGCAATTGGATGTGTGCAGTAGCCAATTTCATTTACTGCATGAATCTTTGGCCTGGGAACCCTGTGGTTTGCATTACATGTGAATGGCCTTCCACTCTCAGTCTTAGGCAGATTTGACCTTTTAGGGGCAGCAGTGCTCAAGGACACAGCAATTTAAATTATAATATGTCAGGCTGTGTTTTCGCTTCAAACATATATGAGTAGTCAACTGTAATTAGAAAGAGAAATGATGACTTCCTAAGAGTTCAGCCACGCATAATTCTAGATTTCAAGAGCATCTGAGACTTGTGGATTAGCCTCATGGCATGAGAGTTTCAGACTCAGCCTTCTGAGCCAGTCAGGGAAAGTGGAGTCCTGCAGTGCAAATGAGAGCCTGGGCTTGGAGTCCAGGGAGCTGGCTTCTAGTTGTGCCACCTTGGGCCTTGTCTTTTCCTCTCTCAGCCTCAGTTTCTCGTCTGCAAATGAGATGTTAGCTAGTGATTCTATAATTGGGGCAGGTAGGGTTCAGGTGAGCAAAAAGAAAGTGGAGCTATAGGAAATGCCAGGCCTTTGAGGTGCTCTATGGAAGTGAACACAGTGTGGTTTGTCCATTTAAATGGGAATAAAAACAGAAAAACTCAGACTTGGCATTTTCACAGTAACTGCAATGGTTTGACATAACATTTATAGGCAGAAAGTCAATAAACTGGCATTGTTCTTGGCAGATTATTGTACTATCCCTGCAACTGCCAAGAGCTCAGGAGCCAGGCTAGTGATCACACCAGGGGTTAGAGTTCACTGCTGAGCTCCCTGATGGCAGGTCTGTTTATTACTAAATTAAAACGAAGTCTCTGACTTATAAAGCGAGGTTGTAAAAATTACAAGTTGCATGACTGAAAAAATGCTTTAGGGGGAAAATCAGTCATATCTTTAACACCAACAAGCAATTTCCCACCAACGAATGTAGTACATACTGTGAGAGGATCATAATGAGGTCCTGAATATTTAATATCATCATTTACTGTCTGTTTGCTGCTGTTTTTCAGAACCTATTTGGTTTATCCTGCAAGCTAAATACTCCATGGCAGAGCTTAATTATCCTTTTAATTCCTCTTTGAAATCCTGTGGTGCCCCCTTCCCCTGCCTTGTGGTGATGGTGATGAGAGTCTCCCCTTAGTTAGACTGCAAATGTCACTTGTGATGAGTGTGCCATTCCAGGATAACAGCTTGCACCCTCCTCAGAATTTTTCAGTGAAGGAGTGGGGTGGCTGTTCTCTGCTCCTGGTGCTTTGACCTCATTTCACACTATTAGAATTCTGGGGCTGTAAGGCCAGCCAGTGTCAGCTCATGTTCCATTGGCGCTCCACCTGCCATTTTTAGGAAGCTATTCCTTATATAGTTACACATTCCCTTGTCATTTACTTATTTGGAAACATGGGATTTACTCTGACAAGCTTTAGCCTATGTTATGGGATTCAGAACAATGAGATCATAATAATTCTCACTGACCAAAGCTGAGACTCCATCCTGCTATTTTTGTGTGGAGATACTCATAATTTTGCAATACTTTAAACATTTAGAAAACACCCCAGGGTAGGTCTGTGGCCCTTAGACAGTGAAGTCTTATCAATATTTTTGTCTAATTCTGTATATATATAACTTATTATATTTTATAATCTCAATAAACACATTAATAAGATTTATAGACTACTGTAATGTGAGCTCTCTTTGTATTTGGGGTGGTGGGTCAGGGGGTGAGTGGAGAAGGTTCTGATTGTTCTGTTCCTGGTTATTGCCCTATGTATGATGAGACTGTAGGATTGCAACCAGCTATAAACAAAGTGCCTAAAATGTTATGGCCTGGGACATTCACTAGGCAGAAGCAAACATTACAAGGAGATCATGTAAAAAGCACTTGGAGCATTGCTTTCCAAGTTGCCATCATTAGCTCACAAGGCATTGTATCACTTATCTATTTCTGTGTAACAAACTGTCTTAAAATTCAATGGCTTAAAGCAAGTCATTTATTATCATACCTCGGGGGTTAGTAGGGGGTCAGTCAGCTGACTTAGGTTGGGCTCAGTTGAATGTGGGTCAACTGGGGCCTCTGCCTGTTGGAAAACCTTAACTAGGGCAGCTCTACTCCATCATCTCTGTCAACCTAGATAACAGAGAGAGGCTCTCTAAAAGAAAATGATGATATGTATTGGGGAATAGGGCATTGCAATGGGAATACATGTGCCATAGTAAACTATGTGTGTTTTTGAAGAGGTAAAGGAAGACAACAGTTCTTAGAGGAAAATAAGGAGGATTACATAATTATTTTGAGACAATTATCCTTGGCTAACAAGGATCAATAATAAGGGTGGTGCCAGTCCAGGGTTGGACAGGGAGTTGCTGGGCAGAGGTCCTTGCAGGAGTCTCTGTGTGTGTTTAAGATTGTGATGGCCTTTGTGCAAGGTTTTCGTTTTTTCAGAGTCTTGTGATGGCTCTTGTTATCAGTGATTTATGCAGGAGAACCCTTCTTTCATGGCCTTCCATGGCTCTATTTGTCAGTTTTGTTTGTTTTTGTTTTTGTTTTTTTTTAGCACAAGTGACTCCTTTATAATTCTGACAACTTCCACATTTGCCCCATTTGATCAAGATCTTTATCAGAAAGCATCCCCGATGAGTCATCCCATAGTTAGTTTTGATTATTCCTTCGTGCCAGGATAGACCTGTCCTAGGTGGCTGGTCTGGAGGGATTTGATGGTGACTAGGAGTCAGCGTCAAAACCCTTTAGCCATGTTTGAGCAAAAGGGAAGTTTGGAGAGAGTGGCTCTCAGGCTAGGTCTACTTGAAGTCTATTGTTAAGTTTGATTTTGTCTGTTCTGTAAACATTTGCTATCAACTCAAAATGCAGGGCCAGTATTATTCTGTTAGAAGGTATACTTCTATTGACATTTGACAAGTAACAGATAGGAAGTTTAAAAAAGGAAAATAAAAAGGAAAATTAAAATCAATAGTAATATGAGAATCCCAGTTTGCATAATGGTTTTGAGCCATGAATGTAGGTTTAAAGGCAAACAAATGAATAAATGAAATAACCATGAGGAATTAGGTGACCCTTCTTGTATCCTTGTGGCCTTTTTCTTTATTTTGTGAACATGGGTCTCAACTTTCCCAGAGGAATTTACCTAGGTACAGCATGTAGTATTAGAAATAAATAGCACAGACAAAGATGGCTACTAGAAGCATTTCATGCCAGCCTCTTCCACTTAGAACAAAAATAGTGTGTAGACAGTCACACTTTGAATACATTATCCAAGAGAGAACACTGGAATTCAACAGAGAAGTGGCAGGAAACACCAAAAGCAGGGAAGGAGAAGGGAGACAAGCAGCCTGCCTGGCCAGTATCAACTAGGAGCTGGGAGTGACTTCCCAATTCAGGGAAAGCGTGAATGAGACACTTCCAGTGGCCCAGATCCCCACCATGAAATCATGTAATCCTGGCCATGAGAGACCTCTCAACCTTCCCAATCACTGAAGCTAACATAGGGAGCTGCTGGGAGACCATGGGATGGAACTGCTCCAGAGATGGAGCTTGCACTGGATCCCACACCTTTCTGAGACCTAAGCAACTACAGCAAGACACTATTTTCAAACCTAGCTTTGGGTAGACTGCATGCTGTCCTGGGGCCCAGAGGCACTGGGACTGAGGTGTTACAGAAACCCAGATTGTTGCTGCTGGGAATGGGGAGTGAGCTGTGAGCACTCCCACAGCCAGGGCTAAGAAAGGAAAGGGTTGCAGTTGCTGATGCCAGGAAGTGAGTGCTTCTGGGACAGAAATTAGGATGCTGGAAGGGTGTAAGTTGCCACTGGGACTTGCTCACCAGCTGAAATGGGGCCTCCTGCAGCCAGGGTGGGAGCGTGAGACAGGCATGGGCTAACACTGTCAAGGCTGGAAAGCAAGCCCCACTGGGACTGTGGGAAGGACATACATTCCCACCTACCAGCCCAGGCTGTGGCCACAGAGCACAGCCACACTCTGTCCAGTGGTAGCACTTCAGCACAGCTGCTGTCATCCCTTACCTGAGCACTCTGCCTGGGGCCTGAGGATCACCCTACCCTGGCCACCAATGGTGGTGCCTGCTCTCACCAAGAGGCCTGAGCACAAACCTGCACAGCCCAGCTTTGCCCCCTCTTTGAGACAGGGCACATATTCTGGGGTTCTGGGGACTGCAATTCAATCCACCACTTTGGGTACCTGAGCAGTCTTTCTGGGGCCTATGGTTGGGCCTAAACTCCCAGCCACCATCACATCACCTGGTACCTCCTTGCAAGTGTCACCTGAAGGCCAAGACGTTGTCTTACCAGTCCATCACAGCAACCACCAACATCAATGCACACCACTTGGGACCCAGAGAATCGTCCTGCTACTGCTACTGCTACTGCCATTGCTCATGCTATGCCAGCTGCCCAAAGGCCCCAAAACCCACCTACACACCCAGTCCATTGCTGCCACTACCAGCAACTGAACAAGCCACCTGGAGGCCCAGAAATCAGCCTGCCAAATAACTGCCAACAGAGATGCCAGCTATACAGCCCTGGGCACAAGTAGGCACACAGCCCACTGCTGTCATCACTAGGATGTGAAGACTGGCCAATTTGGCATCCCAATCCCTAGTACAACTTCACCACAGCCTCCGCTAATAACTTCACCCTAACCCAGTGGGGAAATCATGGATGCCACCAACACTATTTACAGCCTAAAAAATCATACAGAGACTACATTACTACATGCACCCAGAATCAAAGCCAAAGTACCCTACTCAACCAAAACCATAGATATCTTTAGGAAAAAGTCTTCTTCTATGAAAGAAATTTCAAAAACAGGAAGAAGCAACAGTTACACCAGATGTGCAGAGATCCACTTAAGGACAAATGAAATATGAAAAATTAAGGAAACATGACACCTCTAAAGGAACATCAGAATTCTCAAGCAATAGATCTTAATCAAAAATAAATTTCTGAAATCCCAGATAAAAAATTTGAAATATTGATTTTAAAGGAGCTCAGGGATATACAAGAGAACTCTGAAAAACAATACAAAGAAATCAGAAAAACAATACGGGATATGAATGAAAAATTTACCAAAGAGATAGATTTTTTTTTAAAGAACCAAATAGAAATTCCAGAACTGAAGAATTCATTGAAGGAAATATAAAATACATTTGAAAGCTTCAAAAATAGATTGCGTAAGGGAGAATAAAGAATCTCAGAACTTGAAGACAGGATTTTTGAAATAATCCAGTCAGACAAAAAGAAAAAGAATAAAACAGAATGAGTAAAGCCTTCATGACACTTGTGAAAACACAAAAGTGATCAAATATTCGAGTTATTAGTATCCATGAGAGAAAAGAGACAGAGAAAAGGTTAGACAACTTAATTAATAAAATAATAGATGAAAACTTCCTAAGACTAGAGATTTAGACATCAAATAGAGGAGACTCAGTGATCCCCAAGAAGATACATTCTGCAAGCGTTTTCTCCATGACACATTATAGTCCAGCTGTCTAAAGTCAAAGATAAAGGGTGAATCCTAAAAAGAGCAAGAGAAAAGCATAGAGTTACCTAAAAAGAAAACCCCTGACCAGGTGCAGTGGCTCATGCCTGTAATCCCAGCACTTTGGGAGGCTGAGATAGGTAGATCACTCATACTCAGGAGTACAAGACCAGCCTAGGCAACATGGTAAAACTCCATCTCTACTAAAAACACAAAACATTAGCCAGGCATGGGGCTTGTGCCTGTGGTCCCAGCTACTAAGGAGGCTGAGGTGGGAGGATTGCCTAAGCCTGGGAGGCAGAGGCTGCAGCAAGCCCATATCATGCCACTGCACTGCACTCTGGCCTAGGTGACAGAGCAAGACCCCATCTCAAAAAAAAAAAAGAAAAAGAAAAGAAAAGAAAGAAAGAAAGAAAGAAAGAAAGAAAGAAAGAAAGAAAGAAAAAGAAAACCCCATCAGCCTAAGAGTGAGTTTCTCAGCAGAAACTTTATAGGACAGAAGAGAATGGTATGATATACTCAAAGTGCTGAGAGAAAAAAAAGTCACCCAAGAATACTATATCCAGCAAAATTATCCTTCATAAATGAAAGAGAAGTAGTCTTTCCTAGACAAGCAAATGCTGAGGGAATTCATTACCACTAGCCCACTCCTACAAGAAATGCTCAAGGGAATTTTAAGCCTGGAAGTAAAATAACAACATTTACCATCATGGAAACAAATGAAAGTATAAAACTCACTGGTAAAGCAATCACATAAAATAGGAAGAGAAATGGTACCACTATACAAACCCACCAACCACAACAACAATCACTAAGAGAAAAAGAAAGGAACAGAGAATATATGCAACAACTAGAAAAGACAACAAAATCTCACGTATCAATAACCGTGAACACAAACAGATTTAAATCTCCACTTAAAAGATATAGAATAGCTGAATGGATTAAGAAACATGATCTAACTATATGCTTCTTATAAGAAACTCACCTTACCAGTAAAGACACATCTGAAAGTAAAGTGATGTACATATTCCATACAAATGAAAACCAAAATTGAGCAGGTGTAGCTGTACTTATGAGATAAAATAGACTTTAAGTCAAAAACAGTAAAAAAAAAAAAGAAAAGAAAAAAGTTTATTATATAATGATAAAGGGATCAATCCAGCAAGAGGATATAATTATTCCAAATATATGTCTAGAACATTGGAGAACTCATACTAATAAGGCAAATATTATTAGATCTAAGGAGAGATAGATGCAATACAATAACAGTCAGAGACTTCATCTCTCCCACTCAGCATTAGATAGATCACCTCGACAGAAAATCAAAAAGCATTGGATTTAAACTAAACTTTAGAGCAACTGGTCCTAACAGATCTTTACAGAACATTCTGACTACAGAATATACATTCTCTCATCAGCACATGGAACAGAATTCTCCAGGATAGACCATATGTTAGGCCACAAAACAAGTCTCAACAAAACTTAACAAACCAAAATCACATCAAGTCTTTTCTCAGACTACAATGGATAAAACTAAGAATCAATACCATGAGGAACTTTGGAAACTATACAAAAACATGGAAATTAAACAGTATGCTTCTGAATAACTGCTGGATAAAAAAGAAATTAATATGAAAATTAAAAAAACTGAAAGAAATAAAAACGGAGAAACAATAAACCAAAACTGATGGGATACAACAAAAGTAGTGCAAAGGGGGAAGTTTACAGCAATAAATGCCTACATCAAAAAAAGTAGAAAGAGTACAAATTAACAATCAAACAATATACCTCAAGTAAATAGAAAAGCAAGAACAAACCAAGCCCAAAAATAGACAAAAAGAAATAATGAAGATCAGAGCAGGACTAAATAAAGTAGGGACTTAAAAAAATACAAAGACTCAACAAAATGAAAAATTGATTCTCCCAAAAGATAAAAAAATGATAAACTATTAGCTAAATTCATCAAGGAAAGAAGACCCAAATAAAATCAGAAATGAAAAAGAAGACATTACAAGTGATACCACAGAATTATAAAAATATCATCAGAGACTATTATAGACAACTATTTGCTCACAAATTAGAAAACATAGGGGAAATGGATAAATTCCCAGAAACATAGAACCTACCAAGACTGAATCAGGAAGAAACAGAAAACATGAAAAGACCAATAAGAAGATTGAATCAGTAACAAATCACCCAACAAAAAAAGCCCAGGGCTAAATGGATTCAAACTGAATTCTACCAAACATACAAAGAAATAACACCAACCCTCCTGAAACTATTCCAAAAAATTGAAGAGAAGGGAATTCTCCTTAACTTATTCTATGAGGCCAGCATTACCCTAATACCAAAACCAGACAAAGACATAACAAGAAAAGAAAACTACAGGCCAATATCCCTGGTGAATGAACATATATGCAAAAATCCTCCACAAAATACAAGCAAACCAAATCCAACAGCACATCAAAAACATAATAACACCATTATCAAATGGGATTTATGCCAGGGATGCAAGGATAGTTCAACATATGCAAATCAATAAATGTGACAGATGACATCAACAAAATGAAGGAAAAAAACCATATGATCATCTCAACAGATGCAGAAAAAGCATTTGAAAAAATTCAACATCACTCCAGGATAAAAACTCTCAAGAAACTAGGCATAGAAGAAACTTACCTCAAAATAAGAAAGGCTATGACAAGCCCACAGCTAACATCATACTGAATGGAGAAAAGCTAAAAGCCTTTCCTCTAAGAACTGAAATAAGACAAGGATGCCCCAGTTTACCACTGCTATTCAACGTAGTACCGGAAATCCTAGCCAGAGCACTCAGGCAAGAGAAAGAAATAAGAAGCGGAACCAAGATGGCCGAATAGGAACAGCTCTGGTCTACAGCTCCCAGCCTGAGCAACACAGAAGACAGGTGATTTCTGCATTTCCATTTGAGGTAACGGGTTCATCTCACTAGGGAGTGCCAAACAGTGGGTGCAGGACAGTTGGTGCAGTGCACCCTGTGCGAGCCGAAGCAGGGCGAGGCATTGCCTCACTCGGGAAGTGCAAGGGGTCAGGGAGTTCCCCTTCCTAGTCAAAGAAAGGGGGTAACAGACGGCACCTGGAAAATTGGGTCAGTCCCACCCTAATACTGCTTTTCCAAAGGGCCTGGAAAACGGCACACCAGGAGATTGTGTCCCGCACCTGGCTTGGAGGGTCCTATGCCCACGGAGTCTCCCTGATTGATAGCACAGCAGTCTGAGATCAAGCTGCAAGGTGGCAGCGAGGCTGCGGGAGGGGCACCCGCCATTGCCCAGGCTTGCTTAGGTAAACAAAGCAGCCAGGAAGCTCGAACTGGATGGAGTCCACCACAGCTCAAGGAGGCCTGCCTGCCTCTGTAGGCTCCACCTCTGGGGGCAGGGCACAGACAGACAAAAATTCAGCAGGAACCTCCACAGACTTAAATGTCCCTGTCTGACTGACAGCTTTGAAGAGAGTAGTGGTTCTCCCAGCATGCAGCTGGAGATCTGAGAACGGACAGACTGCCTCCTAAAGTGGGCCCCTGAACCCCAAGCAGCCTAACTGGGAGGCACCCTCCAGTAGGGACAGACTGACACCTCACTCAGCCGGGTACTCCTCTGAGACAAAACTTCCAGAGGAACTATCAGACAGCTGAATTTGTGGTCTCATGAAAATCCGCTGTTCTGCTGCCACCGCTGCTGACACCCAGCCAAACAGGGTCTGGCGTGGACCTCTAGCAAAGTCCAACAGACCTGCAGCTGAGGGTCCTGTCTGGTAGAAGGAAAACTAACAAACAGAAAGGACATCCACATCAAAAACCCATCTGTACATCACCATCATCAAAGACCAAAAGTAGATAAAACCACAAAGATAGGGAAAAAACAGAGCAGAAAAACTGGAAACTCTAAAAAGCAGAGCACCTCTCCTCCTCCAAAGGAATGCAGTCCCTCACCAGCAACGGAACAAAGCTGGATGGAGAATGACTTTGACGAGTCGAGAGAAGAAGGCTTCAGACGATCAAACTACTCTGAGCTACGGGAGGAAATTCAAAACAATAGCAAAGAAGTTAAAAACTTTGAACAAAAATTAAATGAATGGATAACTAGAATAACCAATGGAGAGAAGGGCTTAAAGGAGCTGATGGAGCTGAAAGCCAAGTATCGAGAACTACGCAGAGATTGCAGAAGCCTCAGTAGCTGATGCGATCAACTGGAAGAAAGGGTATCAATGATGGAAGATGAAATGAATGAAATGAAGCGAGAAGGGAAGTTTAGAGAAAAAAGAATAAAAAGAAACGAACAAAGCCTCCAAGAAATTTGGGACTATGTGAAAAGACCAAACCTACGTCTGATTGGTGTACCTGAAAGTGACGGGGAGAATGGAACCAAGTTGGAAAACACTCTGCAAGATACTATCCAGGAGAACTTCCCCAATCTAGTAAGGCAGACCAACATTCAGATTCAGGAAATACAGAGAACGCCACAAAGATACTCCTCGAGAAGAGCAACTCCAAGACACATAATTGTCAGATTCACCAAAGTTGAAATGAAGGAAAAAATGTTAAGGGAAGCCAGAGAGAAAGGTCGGGTTACCCACAAAGGGAAGCCCATCAGACTAACAGCTGATCTCTCGGCAGAAACTCTACAAGCCAGAAGAGAGTGGGGGCCGATATTCAACATTCTTAAAGAAAATAATTTTCGGGGTGGAGCCAAGATGGCCGAATAGGAACAGCTCCCATCTCCAGCTCCCAGCCCGAGCGACACAGAAAACGGGTGATTTCTGCATTTCTGATTGAGGTACAGGTTTCATCTCACTAGGGAGTGCCAAACAGTGGGTGCAGGACAGTCGGTGAAGCGCACTGTGCGCGAGCCAAAGCAGGGCGAGGCATTGCCTCACTCGGGAAGCGCAAGGGGTCAGGGAGTTCCCTTTCCTAGTCAAAGAAAGGGGTAACAGACGGCACCTGGAATATCGGGTCAGTCCCATCCTAATACTGTGCTTTTCCAACGGGCCTGGAAAACGGCACACCAGGAAATTGTATCCCACACCTGGCTCAGAGGGTCCTATGCCCACGGAGTCTCGCTGATTGCTAGCACAGCAGTCTGAGATCAAGCTGCAAGGCGGCAGCGAGGCTGGGGGAGGGGCGCCCGCCATTGCCCAGGCTTGCTTAGGTAAACAAAGCAGCCAGGAAGCTCGAACTGGGTGGAGTCCACCACAGCTCAAGGAGGCCTGCCAGCCTCTGTAGGCTCCACCTCTAGGGGCAGGGCATAGACAAACAAAAACTCAGCAGGAACCACCACAGACTTAAATGTCCCTGTCTGACTGACAGCTTTGAAGAGAGTAGTGCTTCTCCCAGCACGCAGCTGGAGATCTGAGAACGGACAGACTGCCTCCTAAAGTGGGTCCCTCACCCCTGAGCAGCCTAACTGGGAGGCACCCCCCCAGTAGGGACAGACTGACACCTCATTCGGCTGGGTACTCCTCTGAGACAAAACTTCCAGAGGAACTATCAGACAGCTGAATTTGTGGTCTCACGAAAATCCACTGTTCTGCAGCCACCACTGCTGACACCCAGCCAAACAGGGTCTGGAGTGGACCTCTAGTAAACTCCAACAGACCTGCAGCTGAGGGTCCTGTCTGGTAGAAGGAAAACTAACAAACAGAAAGGACATCCACATCAAAAACCCATCTGTACATCACCATCATCAAAGACCAAAAGTAGATAAAACCACAAAGATGGGGAAAAAACAGAGCAGAAAAACTGGAAACTCTAAAAAGAAGAGCACCTCTCCTCCTCCAAAGGAACACAGTTCCTCACCAGCAACAGAACAAACCTGGATGGAGGATGACTTTGATGAGTTGAGAGAAGAAGGCTTCAGACGATCAAACTACTCTGAGCTACGAGAGGAAATTCAAAACAATAGCAAAGAAGTTTAAAACTTTGAAAAAAAATTAGAAGAATGGATAACTAGAATAACCAATGGAGAGAAGGGCTTAAAGGAGCTGATGGAGCTGAAAGCCAAGTTTCGAGAATTACGCGAAGATTGCAGAAGCCTCAGTAGCAGATGCGATCAACTGGAAGAAAGGGTATCGCTGAAGGAAGATGAAATGAATGAAATGAAGAGAGAAGGGAAGTTTAGAGAAAAAAGAATAAAAAGAAATGAACAAAGCCTCCAAGAAATTTGAGACTATGTGAAAACACCAAACCTATGTCTGATTGGTGTACCTGAAAATGATGGGGAGAATGGAACCAAGTTGGAAAACACTCTGCAAGATATTATCCAGGAGAACTTCCCCAATCTAGCAAGGCAGGCCAACATTCAGATTCAGGAAATACAGAGAACGCCACAAAGATACTCCTCGAGAAGAGCAACTCCAAGACACATAATTGTCAGATTCACCAAAGTTGAAATGAAGGAAAAAATGTTAAGGGCAGCCAGAGAGAAAGGTCGGGTTACCCACAAAGGGAAGCCCATCAGACTAACAGCTGATCTCTCCGCAGAAACTCTACAAGCCAGAAGAGAGTGGGGGCCGATATTCAACATTCTTAAAGAAAAGAATTTTCAACCCAGAATTTCATATCCAGCCAAACTAAGCTTCATAAGTGAAGGAGAAATAAAATACTTTACAGACAAGCAAACGCTGAGTGATTTGTCACCACCAGGCCTGCCCTAAAAGAGCTCCTGAAGGAAGCACTAAACATGGAAAGGAACAACCGGTACCAGCCCTGCAAAAACACGCCAAATTGTAAAGACCATTGAGGCTAGGAAGAAACTGCACAACTAACAGCAAAATAACCAACTAACATCATAATCACAGGATCAGATTCACCATAACAATATTAACGTTAAATGTAAATGGGCTAAATGCTCCAAGTAAAAGACACAGACTGGCAAACTGGATAAGGAGTCAGACCCATCAGTGTGCTGTATTCAGGAAACCCATCTCACGTGCAGAGACACACAAGACTCAAAATAAAGGGATGGAGGAAGATCTATCAAGCAATGGAAAAAAAAAAGGCAGGGGTTGCAATCCTATCTCTGAAAAATAGACTTTAAACCAACAAAGATCAAAAGAGACAAAGAAGGCCATTACATAATGGTAAAGGGATCAATTCAACAAGAAGAGCTAACTATCCTAAATATATATGCACCCAACACAGGAGCACCCAGATTCATAAAGCAAGTCCTGAGTGACCTACAAAGGGACTTAAACTCCCACACAATAATAATGGGAGATTTTAACACCCCACTGTCAACATTAGACAGATCAAGAGCAGAAAGTTAACAGGATATCCAGGAATTGAACTCAGCTCTACAAAGTGGACCTAATAGACATCTACAGAACTCTCACCCCAAATCAACAGAATATACATTTTTTTCAGCACCACACCACACCTATTCCAAAATTGACCACATAGTTGGAAGTAAAGCTCTCCTCAGCAAATGTAAAAGAACAGAATTATAACAAACTGTCTCTCAACCACAGTGCAATCAAACTAGAACTCAGGATTAAGAAACTCACTCAAAACCCTCAACTACATGGAAACTGAACAACCTGCCCTGAATGACTATGGGTACATAATGAAATGAAGGCAGAAATAAAGATGTTCTTTGAAACCAATGAGAACAAAGACACAACATACCAGAATCTCTGGGACAGTTCAAAGCAGTGTGTAGAGGGAAATTTATAGCACTAAATGCCCACAAGAGAAAGCAGGAAAGATCCAAAATTGACACCCTAACATCACAATTAAAAGAACTAGAAAAGCAAGAGCAAACACATTCAAAAGCTAGCAGAAGGCAGAAATAACTAAAATCAGAGCAGAACTGAAGGAAATAGAGACACAAAAAACCCTTCAAAAAATTAATGAATCCAGGAGCTGGTTTTTTGAAAAAATCAACAAAATTGATAGACCGCTAGCAAGACTAATAAAGAGAAAAGAGAGAAGAATCAAATAGATGCAATAAAAAATGAAAAAGGGGATATCACCACCGATCCCACAGAAATACAATCTACCATCAGAGAATACTACAAACACCTCTATGCAAATAAACTAGAAAATCTAGAAGAAATGGATAAATTCCTGACAAATACACCCTCCCAAGACTAAACAGGAAGAAGTTGAATCTCTGAATAGACCAATAACAGGCTCTGAAATTGTGGCAATAATCAATAGCTTACCAACAAAAAGAGTCCAGGACCTGATGGATTCACAGCCAATTCTACCAGAGGCACAAGGAGGAACTGGTACCATTCCTTCTGAAACTATTCCAATCGATAGAAAAAGAGGGAATCCTCCCTAACACATTTTATGAGGCCAGCATCATCCTGATACCAAAGCCTGGCAGAGACATAACCAAAAAAGAGAATTTCAGACCAATATCCTTGATGAACATTGATGCAAAAATCCTCAATAAAATACTGGCAAACCGAATCCAGCAGCACATCAAAAAGCTTATCCACCATGATCAAGTGGGCTGCATCCCTGGGATGCAAGGCTGGTTCAACATACACAAATCAATAAATGTAATCCAGCATATAAACAGAACCAAAGACAAAAACCACATGATTATCTCAATAGATGCAGAAAAGGCCTTTGACAAAATTCAACAACCCTTCATGCTAAAAACTCTCAATAAATTAGGTATTGATGGGACGTATCTCAAAATAATAAGAGCTATCTATGACAAGCCCACAGCCAATATCATACTGAATGGGCAAAAACTGGAAGCATTCCCTCTGAAAACTGGCACAAGACAGGGATGCCCTCTCTCACCACTCTATTCAACATAGTGCTGGAAGTTCTGGCCAGAGCAATCAGGCAGGAGAAGGAAATAAAGGGTATTCAATTAGGAAAAGAGGAAGTCAAATTGTCCCTGTTTGCAGATGACATGATTGTATATCTAGAAAACCCCATTGTCTCAGCCCAAAATCTCCTTAAGCTGATTAGCAACTTCAGCAAAGTCTCAGGATACAAAATCAATGTACAAAAATCACAACCATTCTTGTATACCAATCACAGACAAACAGAGAGCCAAATCATGAGTGAACTCCTATTCACAATTGCTTCAAAGAGAATAAAATACCTAGGAATCCAACTTACAAGGGATGTGAAGGACCTCTTCAAGGAGAACTACAAACCACTGCTCAATGAAATAAAAGAGGATACAAACAAATGGAAGAACATTCCATGCTCATGGGTTGGAAGAATCAATATCATGAAAATGGCCATACTGCCCAAGGTAATTTATAGATTCAATGCCATCCCCATCAAGCTACCAATGACTTTCTTCACAGAATTGGAAAAAACTACTTTAAAGTTCATATGGAACCAAAAAAGAGCCCGCATCGCCAAGTCAATCCTAAGCCAAAAGAACAAAGCTGGAGGCATCACGCTACCTGACTTAAACTATACTACAAGGCTACAGTAACCAAAACAGCATGGTATGGTACCACAACAGAGACATAGATCAATGGAACAGAACAGAGCCCTCAGAAATAATGCCGCATATCTACAACTATCTGATCTTTGACAAACCGACAAAAACAAGAATGGGGAAAGGATTCCCTATTTAATAAATGGTGCTGGGAAAACTGGCTAGCCATATGTGAAAGCTGAAACTGGATCCCTTCCTTACACCTTATACAAAAATTAATTCAAGATGGATTAAAGACTTACATGTTAGACCTAAAACCATAAAAACCTAAAGAAAACCTAGGCATTACCATTCAGGACATAGCATGGGCAAGGACTTCATGTCTAAAACACCAAAAGCAATGGCAACAAAAGCCAAAATGGACAAATGGGATGTAATTAAACTAAAGAGCTTCTGCACAGCAAAAGAAAGTACCATCAGAGTGAACAGGCAACCTACAGAATGGGAGAAAATTTTTGCAACCTACTCATCTGACAAAGGGCTAATATCCAAATCTACAATGAACTCAAACAAATTTACAAGAAAAAAACAAACAACCCCATCAAAAAGTGGGCAAGGACATGAACAGACACTTCTCAAAAGAAGACATTTATGCAGCCAAAAAACACATGAAAAATGCTCATCATCAGTGGCCATCAGAGAAATGCAAATCAAAACCACAGTGAGATACCATCTCACACCAGTTAGAATGGCCATCATTAAAAATCAGGAAACAACAGGTGCTGGAGAGGATGTGGAGAAATAGGAACACTTTACACTGTTGGTGGGACTGTAAACTAGTTCAACCATTGTGGAAGTCAGTGTGGCGATTCCTCAGGGATCTAGAACTAGAAATACCATTTGACCCAGCCATCCCATTACTGGGTATATACCCAAAGGACTATAAATCATGCTGCTATAAAGACACATGCACACATATGTTTATTGCGGCACTATTCACAATAGCAAAGACTTGGAACCAACCCAAATGTCCAACAACAATAGACTGGATTAAGAAAATGTGGCACATATACACCATGGAATACTATGCAGCCATAAAAAATGATGAGTTCGTGTCCTTTGTAGGGACATGGATGAAACTGGAAAACATCATTCTCAGTAAACTATCACAAGGACAAAAAACCAAACACCGCATGTTCTCACTCATAGGTGGGAATTGAACAATGAGAACTCATGGACACAGGAAGGGGAACATCACACTCCGGGGACTGTTGTGGGGCGGGGGGAGGGGGGAGGGACAGCATTAGGAGATATACCTAATGCTAAATGACGAGTTAATGGGTGCAGCAAAACAACATGGCGCATGGATACATATGTAACAAACCTGCACATTGTGCACATGTACCCTAAAACCTAAAGTATAATAAAAAAAAAAGAAGACATAAAAAGCATCCAGATTGGAAAAGAGGAAATTAAATTGGCCCTCCTTGCTGATGTTATGGCCTTATATCTACCTGAATACTCCACCAAAATCTCTTATATCTAATAAATAAATTGAGTAAAGTTGCAGGATACAAAACCAACATACAAACGTCAGTAGCATTTCTATACCAATAACGATCTAGCTGAGAAAGAAATCAAGAAGGAAATCCCATTTACAATAGCTACAAAAATAAAATAAAATACCTAGGAATAAATTTAACCAAGGAAGTGGAAAATCTCTATAAGGAAAACTATAAATCACTGATGAAAGAAATTGAAGAAGACACACATAAAATGGAAAAAGGTCCCATGCTCATGGATAAGATAAATTAATATCATTAAAATAACCACATTGCCCAAAGCAATCTACAGATTCAATGCAATCCCCATCAAAATACCAACATCACTTTTCACAGAATTAAAAAAGCAATCCTAAAATTCATTTGGAACCAAAAAAGAGCTCAAAGTCATCCTGAGCAAAAAGACAAAAGCTGAAGGCATCACAATGACTCACTTCAAAACATATTACAAGGATATAGTAACCAAAACAGCATGGTACTGTTATAAAAACAGACATGTAGACCAATGGAACAAAATAAAGAAACCAGAAATAAAGGCACATATTTACGGCCAAGTGATCTTCGACAAGGCCAAAAAGAACTTACATTGGGGAAAGTTCACCCTCTTCAATAAATGGTACTGAGAAAATTGATTAACCAGATGCAGAGGAATGAAAATGGACTCCTAACTCTCATCATATACAAAAGTAAACTAAAAATAGGTTAGAGATTTACACATAAGACATGAAACTATAAAAAATAGCATAAGAAAGCCTAGGGAAAACTCTCCTGGACATTGGTCTAGGAAAAGAATTTATGACTGAGACCTCAAAAGCACAGGCAACAAAACAAAAATAGAGAAATAGGATTATAATAAACTAAAAATATTTGACACAGAAAAGGAAATGATCAACAGAGTGAAAAGACAACCTATTGAATAGTAGAAAATATCTGCAAACTATTCATCCAACAGCGGACTAATATTCTGAATACACAAGGAACTCAAACAGCTCAACAGCTAAAAAAGTTTTTTTTAAATCCCATTAAAAAGTGGGCAAAGGGGGCTCGGCATGATGGCTCACACCTGTAATCCCAGCACTCTAGGAGGCCGAGGCGGGTGGATCATGAGGTCAGGAGATCGAGACCATTCTGGCTAATGCAGTGAAAGCAGTCTCTATTAAAAATACAAAAATTAGCTGGGCGTGGTGGTGGGCGCCTGTAGTCCCAGCTACCTGGGAGGCTGGGGCAGGAGAACCGCGTGAAACCAGGAGGCGGAGCATGCAGTGAGCCGAGATTGCGCCACTGCACTCCAGCCTGGGTGACAGAGAGAGACTCCATCTCAAAATAAATAAATAAATAAATAAATAAATAAATAAATAAAGTGGGCAAAGGACATGAATAGACATTGTTCAAAAGAAGACATACAGGTAACCAACAGATACATGAAAAAATGCCCAACGTCAGAATGAAAATCAAAATCACAATTAGATATCATCTTACCCCAGTCAGAAGAGCTATTATTAAAAAGACAAAAAATAACAGATGTTGGCAAGGATGTAGATAAAAATAATTCTTACCCACCATTGGTGAGAATTTAAACAGCCACTATGGAAAAGTAAGATTTCTCAAAAAACTAAAATTAGAATTACTGCTGGATCCAACAATCCCCCTACTGGGTATCTACCCAAAGGAAAATAAATCAATACGATATATTGATATATATCACCCTCATGTTTATTGCAGCACTATTCACAATAGCAAAGATATGGAATCAACCTAAGTGCCCATCAGTGGACGAATGGATAAAGGAAATGTGGTACATATACACAATGAAATACTATTCAGCCACAAAAAGAATGAAGTCATGTCATTTGCAGCAACATGGATAAAACCAGAGGTCATTATTTTACGTGAAAACAGCCAAGCAAAAAAGACAAATGTCACAAATGTTTCCACTTATATGTGGAAGCTAAAAAATTTGATCACATAGAGGTAGAGAGGGAAAGACAGATACCAGAGACTGGGAATCATGAGTGGTGGGAGGAAGAGGACAAGGAGAACTGGGTTAAAGTGTACAAACATACAGTAAGTTAGAAGGAAAAAATTCAATGTTCAACAGCTGACTGGGGTGACTATACTTAAACATGTATTGTACTCGGGTGGACACCCCAAATACCCTGACTTGATCACCACACATTATACACATGTAACAAAATTTCTCATGTATCTCATAGATTTGCACAAATAAAAAATAAAATAAAAAATAAAAAGCCTGGTTCCATTAATTCTTTATATTTAAAAAGGAATTAATTTTTACAGATATAGTACTTACTTTTCAATTTTATTGCATAACTTCTCATTAAAGTGAGAAAGCCGTTATATTCATAAGACAAACACAGTATCAAAGAAGTTAAAGTCATCAGGTAATGAAATAACAATCATCTCAAATTTGGATGCACATGCTCAATAACTTTTTCTCTCAGCCTAAATGCCTTATTGGCAGGGAAAAGTTATATGAGAGGGAAACAAAGTGCCAAGCAAACTGCACTGGCCCCTCAGGACAAAAACTCATCAGGGAAAGATTCAAATGTTTTAAAGTTCTGCAAAAGCAACATGAAAAACCAAAGTCCAGCATTGGAGGCGGGTAAAGGTGGGTTTGTGAATAGGAAGAAAGGCTGGAAGTTTCAGCTCCCTTACAGAGTACCTGGAAAAGAGATACTGATTAGTAATTATATGAGCTAAATTCTCCTTTAGCATCTCTCAGTATTGATTCTCCGCAAAGATTTGTATTACAATATTCCAATTAGCTCCTTGGGAAGAAATTTTGATGTTAACTATTCTCATTCTACAGACAGGGAAATTCCAGAAGCCACTGCTGATGGGGAGTGGGGAGGGGCTGAAAAACCTGGCCACAGAGCAGAGGTGTTTCAAACGAGGGTGTGTGGCTTGGCAGACCCACCTTCAATTCCTCAGCCTGCACCCAGGAGTGACAAGCCTGGACTCACAGCTGCCTGGCTTTCGAAAGAGAAAAAGAGGTCAAGTGGCCTTTCCCAGCTGGAAGATGCCTGTTGCAGCTGCTTGAGAGTCCTATCTGGGAGGACACAATCTCGAAAAGGGAACCTGCCAGGAGAGCTGTGGCATGTGTCATTTGCTCCTTGGCCAAAACCATCATCCTTGACTTTCTGATGTTTATTATGTGGAACTTTGTCACAGGTTCCTACATGAAATATGCTGTCACTACCATAAAGAAACAAGCAAAAACAAAACAAAGATCTGATCTTTCTCTTCAACGGTGCTTTCTTCTATTTTGATTGCCTCAAGCTTTTCGGAATGGAAACATATTCACTGTCTCAGAGGTTTCCTTTTTTCACAAAGGATGCTCCACTTCCAGTCAGGCTATGCACTGAATGCCCATTCTGTGCCTTGTGGAATTACACTGCTAGCTCCCATTCTGAGGAGTGTTTATCTTCCAAAGTGCCTCTCTACCTGTTTTCTTTGACATTCACAATCTGGGAGACCAGGCACCATGGTCCCTGCTTGACAGGTAAAGCAAGTTGGGCCCAGAGAACTGAAGTGACTTACTAAAAGTTCACGTCATTGGGCAGGTGCAGTGGCTCATACCTGTAATCCCAACACTTTAGGAAGCCGAGGCAGAAGGATCACTGGAGCCTTGGAGTTCAAGACCAGCCTGGCAACATAGCGAGACTCCATCTCTACAAATATTTTAAAAATCGGCCGAGCATGGTGGCGCATGCCTATAGTCCCAGCTACTGGGATGGCTAAGGTGAAAGGATTGCTTGAGCCCAGAATGAGCCAAGACCATGCCACTGCACTCCAGCCTAGGAAACAGTGAGACTCTGCCTCAAAAAATAAAAACAAGTTCACATTACTTAGGAGTGATGCTAGTGAGTCAGTCCTGCTCCTGACAGAAAGCAGATGACACCCTCAAGGTGGGTAATTTATAAAGGGGCTGTTTACAAAGAGAGGAGTGAGGTTTAGGGAAACCATGAGGGGCAGACCCTTGAGTCACAGAGCACTGTGCCCTGGGGGATGCCCTGGTGAAACAGATGCCCTGTCGTCTCCTGATGGCAACCCCCACTGGCCAAGCCCAGCAAGAATCCCACTCGAGTTAGCCTCCCAGGCCAGGGAGGAATGTAGAGTGGGTCAATGGAAGATTCCAGCCCAGCCAGTGAGGCTGAAACTGGACATCCTGAATCCTCTCTTCATTAAGGCAAACCGTTCTGGAGAGAACACTGCAAACATGCGAACCCTGGGAACCAGGCACACATGGATCGCATCCCAGCCCTGCCCTTGCTGGTTATGTCTGGATCTTCATCTCATCTATATGTTGGGGGACGGCACAACTGACATTGTGCTCAAGACTGAAAGAGGCAATGTCTGAAAAGCACATGGCCCCGTGCAGGTGAGTGCTCAGTAAACAGTGCACATTCTTGTTACTGGTCCCATCTTCATCTTACAGAACTGACAATAACCACAGCCACAGAGATTTTTCCAGTTTGGTCTCATCTCAACTGGGTGCTACAGATTTGCCATGAAATATTTTCAGGGATTTGTACAAATAATTGCAGACCTCATGATACAAAGTATTTCTTGGGCAAATTTCAAGAATTTGAAAGCTGTATCACACCTTCCTCTACACATATCTAAAGGCATTGGGCTCGTAAAATATAGAGGATGGGTTGAAATGAAATACAGTGGAAAATAAGAAATGAACACTGCTGAATTCAGTACCAAGTTTAATCTCGATGCTCCTATATAAAGACAAGGTCTTTTTTTGCCCCACCCTACTTGTGCCATCCTTAAACCCCGACCTCACACCCTTCCAGCAGTCCCAGATCTGCACACAGTTCCATTTATCTAGGGAAGATTGACACTCTCAGGTGCTTACCTCTCAGTGCCAGGCCAGCTTAGGATTTCAAGAATTTCAATAACTTAGATGGCAAGAGAGAAAGAGGAGGCCTGAGAAGAAAATGAAGAGACATGTGGACATCAGAAGGGCATGGAGGATGACCTGAAAAGGAAAGGGGATGGGAAGTGAACAGGTGAGAAAAAAGGGTCTCGGGGGCTTAACCTGCAATAACACAGCAAGTGGGTCTACAATGGGTGGGAAGTTTGACCAGGCAAACAAGAGAATGAGATAAAGCACTGCTTTGCCCAGTAATGCCCTCCTAAGAGCTTTACACTTTTAGAGAATTCCAAACCCTTAAAATCCTTTGCTAGCATAGAAAAGGATCTGACACTTCTGTCTGTTCATCAGAAGGGTGTGAGCTCTGCATTTCCATACAGGCATACCTAATTTTGTTGCACTTCACCTTTACTGTGGTTCACAGATACTGCGTTTTTTACAAATTGAAGATTTGTGGCAACCCTGCATCTAGTGAGTCTATTGGAACCATTTTTTCCAAAAGCATGAGCTCACATTTTGGTAATTTGCATTTTTCAAACTTTTCTGTTACTATTGTTATTATATTGGTCATGGTGATCTGTGATCAGTAATCTATTTTTTTTTTTTTTTGAGATGGGGTCTCACTCTGTTGCCCAGACTGGAGTGCAGTCCATTTTAAAAAAGAATTCTTTGATAATTTTATAAAAGACTATAGGCTAGGCACACTGGTTCATGCTTGTAATCCCAGCATTCTGGAAGGCTGAGGCAGGCAGACTGCTCAAGCTCAGGAGTTCAAGACCAGTCCGGGCAACATGGCAAAACCCTGTCTCTACAAAAAATTAAATAAATAAATAAATAAATAATAAATAAATGACTGCAATGGTTTGCTAGTGCAAATTTCTTAGGCCAATTTTGATCTTTTCCTAGAGAATAGTCCATTTCATTCAGATTTTCAAATTTATTAGCACATGACCATAAAGAACTTACAATTTTTAAAACTTCTTTATCCTATTTTTGTTCACATTCCTGTCATTCTATTTTTGCTACATCTACATATTTCATTTTTCTTTTTCAGTGTTTTGAGAATATTTATGCTATTTTTAATAGTTTCCTTGATATTTTCCAAAAGGATTCTTTATCTTACATTTTTCTAACAGTGAAATTAACACTTCAACTCTTTCTGATAATGTAGAATATTGTAGTTAACAGCTCCTCTTTCATCTCTACCTCAATCTCAAGGCCCTATCAATTCTTAGTTTTTGTTAACAAAGGTTAAGATAGTCTTACCCAGATACTTACTACTAACATATTGCTTTTCCCATTATTTAAAAACATTTTTTTTCAAATAAAAGGTCTCACATATTTGTTACTAAACCACCCTACTAGTGCAGAGCATATACACAAAGAGAAAAACCATTTTCCCAATAAAACATATCTGACTGTCCAGATGGTGGTGACATTTTCAGTCTGATATGGTAAGATGACAGTGACCTTGATACAGCATAAATATGTGTGCCATCTCATTTGCAATTCCTTTGATTATTAAAAAAAAATTGCCATTATACAGATGTAGAAAATTAAGATTCATGAATACTAATGCTGATCTAAGACCACATATTTAGTGACAGACTAGTTATGTAGCAAATGTGGAAATTGTAGTCACAAAACAAAACGTAAAAATATAAACTATGACTATAAAAATAGCAATATCACTTTTAAAAATCAGAAAGTGGAGGTGGGGAAGATGAAAAGTGCAATACATTAGCAGTATGTATTTCATCTTTCAGGCTGGAAGTCAATCAATTCTGTGTAGAACACAGTATTTAAAAAGGGTCTACAATTAAAAAATGGTTAAAATGGTAAATTTTGTTATGAATATTTTACCAACATAAACAATGTACAAAAAATGGGACAATGCTTTTTATCTTGTTTTTTTAACAGAAGGAACTTTCATTTTTTTTTGGAGCTGAAGTCTTGCTTTGTTGCCCAGGCTGGAGTGCAATGGCGCGATCTTGGCTCACTGAAGCCTCCTCCCTCTGGGTTCAAGGGATTCTCCTGCCTCGCCTCCTGAGTAACTGGGATTACAGGCACATACCATCATGCCCAGTTAATTTTTCTATTTTTTTTTTTTTTTAGTAGAGTTGGGGTTTCATCATGTTGGCCAGGCTGGGCTTGAACTCCTGACCTCAAGAGATCTGCCCACGTCAGCCTCCCAAAGTGCTGGCATTACAGGCATGAGACACCATGCCTGACCAGGAACTTATATTTTTAAAAATTTATGACTCTAATCCATTTTACTTTTCCTGTTGAATACTATTTCATTAAATAACATGTATAATGCATGCCATTTCTGCAAAAGTATTTCCTACTATCTATCCATTCATCCATCTTTTCATGTGAACACAACCATAGGAACGTGTCTAAAATAATGTTCACCTAACGTTAATGATGGCTATTTCTAAATAATGAGGTTCATTTTAATTTTTTGAGTTCTAAAAGTTTATTTATATTCGTTCTTTAAATTGGTGTTAAATATGCATAACACTTATCATTTTAACCATTTTTAAGTTTTCAGTTCTGTGGTATTAAGTAAATTCACATTACCGTGCAACCATCCATCTCCAGAGCTTTTTCCATCTTCTTCTGAAACTGTACACATTAAACAATAACTTTACTTTTCCCATTTCCCTCTTCCCCAACACCTGACAATCACCAGTCTACTTATTTCTCTACTCCAGCCACCTCATATAAGAGGAATCATACAAGATATATCCTTTTGTGCCTGGCTTATTTCATTTAGCATAATGTCTTCCAGGTTCATCCATTCTGTAGCATGTATCAGAATTTCATTTCTTAGACTGAATAATAATATTCTGCCGTATGTACATACCACATTTACTTTTGTTGCTTTGCAGATACTCTGTCTTTGTCTTTTGACAGTTTCATGATAATATGTCTTGATGTTGGACTCTGGGTTTATCAAACGTGGACTCCTTGAGTTTCTTTGATTTGTAGAGCCGTGTCTTTCCTCAAATTTGATAAGTTTTCAGCTATTATTTTTCTAAATTATCTCTCCACCCTTTCTCTTTTTTCTCCTTCTGGACTCCAGTAATGCATCAATTGGTCTGCCTGATGGTACTGCATAAGTCCTTCAGACTCTGTTCACTTTTTTCTTTGATTTTGCTCCTCGGACTTGATCATTTCAAATAACTTGCCTTCAAGTTCACTGATTCTTTCTTTTGCCTGTTCAAGTCTGCTGTTGAACCCTTCTAGTAAATTTTTCAATTCAGCTACTGTATTTTCCAGTTCCAGAATTTGATTCTTTTAAATAATTTGTTTCTTTGTTGACACAAATTTTGTTCATATATCATTTTCCTGATTTCATTATTTCTCATTAGCTCATTGAGCATATTTAAGATAGCTGAGAAATTTTGTTCATGTATCATTTCCCTGATTTCATTATTTCTCATTAGCTCATTGAGCATATTTAAGACAGTTGTTTTAAAGTCTTTTCTGAGCAAATCCAATTAATTTGTGTGTCTTTACAGGATGGTTTCTGAAGATTTACTTTGTTTCTTTGGATGGGCCAGGTTTCATCCCTTCTTTGCGTGTTCTATGATTTCTTTGCTGAAAATCTGACATTGGAAAAAAACCACCCCTCCCAGTCTTTGAAGACTGACATGAAAGACCTTCACTACTTATCAAGCACCTCAGCCTTGGGAACGGTGTAGGGAGTGTGCTTAAGGTCAACTCAGGTCTTTTCTGGGCATGCATCCTGTCTGGGCCTGTGTGTGCTTTCTGCCTTTTTTTTTTTTTCTTGTTTCCTCTGGCTGCCTGTAAATGTCTTAATTTCCCAGAATCTCACTCAAGCTTCTTCTGAAGGCCTTAGATGTTGTATGGTATTCCTCTGTGTATAACCTCTTCCTCCCACACATCCACAGGTCTGTAGTCTCCCTGTAGTTTTCATGTGCTATGGTGCCCACCACTGCCTTCCTTGGCCTTCAGCCTGAGATTCAAACCATGCTGTGTTCCCTGTATGTGCTCTGAACGAGGCGAGTCTGAAACCAGTCTCTTGGGCAACCTACTGATAGGCAAGAGTGCCTCAAACTAGTCCTGCTCGAATCCTTCTCTCCTGAGGAAGGGAATGGAGAACTGGGCCATTTACTTCTCTTTGTGCTGCACTGTGCCAGAGATAGAGTAGGGTAAGGGTGAGTAAAATTATCACAGAATGTCCTATCATTTTGCCTGTGGCTTTTTCTTGATTGGGCATTTGCTGGGTTGCTACAGATCTCTGACTGGTTTCCATAGTTCCTACAAAGTTATTTTAGTCAGTCTGTAGCTATTTATTTGATGTTTCTGTGGGGAAACAAGCACCTGCAACATCCTAGTCAGCCATTTTGCTAATGTTTGAATTTTGCTCTGCTTGAGAATGTACAATATTATGAAAAACAATTTTTCTTTAAGGAAACAAAACAAAATTTTTATAAAGTAAAATAAAACCCACTCCAAGTATGAAGTATAATCTGTGTTAATTCAGCTGGGAATGTAGAGAAAATCCAACTTATAGCTTAATCAAATAGAAAAAAATTTCATTTTTTTCTTTCACAAAAGGTAGGCACTTCATGGAACCAATTCAGGTGCAAGACAACGTCATCAGAAACCCAGATTCTTTGTTTCTGCCCCCAAATCCTTGGCTTTTTTTTTCTTCAAGTTTTCTCATGAAAATGTCCTTAGTATTTATTTTTATGTGTCATGGTAAAAGGCTCTACATAACAAAGCAAAAAAGGAGGACAGTATGGGAACGAGTGCCAATTATATCTGTTCTTCTTCAGAAGAAAAGCAAAACGTTTCCCAGAAACTCTCAGCAGACTTCTAGTTTCCATCTTACTGGCCTCACATGTGTCAAGCATGTAGCTACCCTGCCAGCAATGAAAGGCCGGAGGAGAAAGTTTTTAGGTGTTATAGTCTCTAGAAGAGAGGCAGGTGAGGTAGAAAGAGGTGAAAATGATGGGGGAGCCAACCCACAGTCTCTGCTGCAAGGGTCTAAGTTATTTCTTGAAACAAATTTTTCAGTGCTTTTGCTGAGTCACAATATTTTACATAAATTTATAGTTAATAAGCTTGGTGGAAAGTATTTAAATCTTCAATTTGAGAAAGATTACCTGAAGACACAACCAATCTCAGCTACAAGTTACTTTCAGTAATAAGGAAAAAGGGACACCACGGACTCCCTGCACCAATACTATACTAATATGATATCTGACAAAAATCTATTGTGGGTAACTTCAGAAAATAAACGTAATTTTTATTAATTTAAAAGTCAATACTGAAATATCTCAAGAGAATTATTTATCTGCCAACATTTCCTACAGCGGTTATACATTTTTTAAAAGTACATGCTGTCAACAAGTCAGCACACTCTTTGGTAATGATTATGTCCACATATGTTAGTCATCAGCCTGTCGATAACTGACTAGAACATTTTTCCAGTTTAAATGCTCAGAATCCAAGTTCCTGAGATAAGAGCTATTTTAATCTTTTCAGAATTCTAAGGCAAGGGTAATCAGAATAAAATTATAAAGAAAACTCACCTCAGCTCTCAGATAGTAACATGCTATTTATTACATGGGACAAAAATGTATGATGTCTAGTTAGTAAGGCTTTCATTCCAGTTCTGATGACTCAAAAGCTGGAACATAACACAGCAACATTCAATACCAACCAAAAACCTTCAGTTGCCCATCCCTCAAACTGGATAACGGTAAAGAAATACTTAAAAAGAAAAAAAAAAGCAATAGTATGAATAGACTTAGGTAGTCTTTCAAAAACACCCAAATGAATTTTCCTCTTCAGTTTTTTTTTTCAAGTCCACCCTCATTCCTTTTTGGAAGGAGGAATGGTGTGAAATGCACTCAAGATGAGCTATTTCTTGAAAGATGAGTAGGAACTTGCCAAAGGCTTGGGGAGGGGAGTGCTAGTCCAGGGACAAAGGTGCTCTTGGAGCAGGGTAATCCATATTCATAACTAACAACTCCCCAAGTAAACTTCCTACTCTGCCATTTTCCCAGTTTTGAACCATGTTGTTCCTTCTACTTCTCATTCCTGAGAGAATTTCAAGACTTTTATTTTTTTCTTTCTTGCTTGCTTTTTCAATTCCTAAGACACATTAGTGCTGCCGGTAATTCCCATTCTGGAATCTCTCAGTTCTGGAGTTCTAGCTTCCAGTGGGGAGCTTCTCTCTTGAGTCCACCTCTTCTTCTTCTAAAAGATTTAGTTATTCCTCTCATCACTGCCCTGGCCCTACCCCTGTGACATTAAATAAGTCACTTAATTTCTCAGAGCCCCAGGTTTCCTATCTATTTATATAAATTATACATATATATAAAAACATAGCTGAGCTAGTGAACAGTTCTCAACCCAGTGACTCAGTAGAATCTTTTCATAATAAGTATTTTATAATTTCCCTTTAATTATCCTAAAAATAACCATAAACAATATAACAATATAATCTATTTACATGTATCTTTTTAATCAATATAATGCACTATTTATAATACAGGGGAGGAAAAGGGAATTTATAATAAGGTAATATTTTAATCATTTCTTTCCTTTTTTTTTTCCAGTCTTATTCTGTCACCCAGGCTAGAGTGCAGTGGTGTGATCTTGGCTCACTGCAACCTCCGCCTCCCGGGTTCAAGCAATTCTCCCGCCTCCGTCTCCCGAGTAACTGGGATTATAGGCGCCCGTCACCACGTCCAGCTAATGTTTGTATTTTTAGTACAGATGGGGTTTCACCATCTTGGCCAGGCTGGTCTCAAACTCCTGACCTCGTGATCCACCTGCCTCGGCCTCCCAAAGTGCTGGGATTACAGGCGTGAGCCACCGCACCTAGCCTATTTTAATCATTTCAATGTGTCAATACTTGAGGATAACTGCACTGTAAGACATAATGAACTGGTCAAATGCTTGTACCTGTACATGGAATACCCTAAATGCAGCAGATACACATGCAAACTGGTACCAAGAGAATTCTCAAATTGATAAGGAGAGAAAAATGAAAGACTAGTGTGGTAGGCTGAATGATGGTTCCCCCAAAAGATGTCCACATCCCTGTCATGGGAACCTGTGAATGTTAGCTTATAAGACAAAGGCTTTGCAGATGTGATTAAATTAGAGATACTGAGATGGAGGTGATGATCCTGGATCACTTCACTGGATCTAACTACAATCACAAGTATCCTTATAAAAGGGCGGCAGAAGGGATGACATCATCAAGATGGCAGAAGAGGACTCCTGGACCTTCCTTCTTCCAACAAGTAAACTGATTCCACAACAATCCCCATGGCCGAATTCCCTTTCTGTGAAATCCAGAAACTTTAAGAGGCTCCTGCACCCCAGTAAGTGTGAAACCAGTCACATCAAAGCCAGTAAGTCAATTCAGATACCCTACTACCATAATCCTCTGGCACAGCTCCATAAGACAGGAATGAAATCCCCCAGCTCCTAGCTTCTCCCCAGGAAGAGAAAGAGGTATCCTATGTGTCTAATGTTCAAAGTTTTCTAGGAACTACCCAGAAAACTGGTTTATGTCTACCCTGTCTTGGAGCACTGACAGAACCCAACAAACTCTGGCCACTCATGGCAATTTCGGGTGTTGATCACCATAGCCACCCCACCCTCTACCTCTGGCTCATCACGGAGTAAGCAGGCAAAAACCCCAGCTCTTTAGCTTCTACCTGGGAATGGATGGGGGGGTACCGTGTGTCCAACCACTCACCTTAAATGGGGACTGCCTGAGGAAATGGCTTCAGTCTCCATGGTCTCAGAAGCTGAAGGGACGTGAAATATTCTAGATGCCTAGTGACTATTAAGAACAAAGAAAGTGGATACGACTGGCATGAAGGTTTGAAAGATCCCAGAATTTCTGTCAGGGCTGATTGGTGAGGGTCTTCTCCAGAATGAGTCCAGACCATGAAGACTAAGAGAGGTAATTATTTTGTCTATGGCACAAAAACATCAACAGAGAATGTCAAGGAAAAAGAAGAAACGAGGAAATATTTTCCCCAAAAGACAGAGATGAATCTCTAGAAACTGATCCTAATGAAATAGAGATATATCAATTAACTGACAGAGAATTCGAAATCACTACTACCAAATAAGCTCCCACATGTACACACTTAGGTTTTGTATACGGTTATTCACAGAAGCACTGTTTATATTAGCCAAAGACTAGAAACAGCCAAAATATCCATCAATCATGGTCTGCTTAAATGAATGAATTTTAATTGAAGAAATTATGCATTTATATAAGAAGATCTTCAAGATATAATGCTGACTATAATATATATTATCTATATAAAATATATATGAAACTTAGTAGCACTCCTGTGATAAAAAGGAAAAAGTAAAAATGTGTATTTGTGTGTGTGTGTGTGTGTGTGTGTGTGTGTGTGTGTCTGCAGTTGTTCCCTCCAGGGAGGGAAACAGTAACTGAAGGCAGACTTTTCACCTTTGTACTTTTGAAATTACGAGATGTGAATGTGTTACTATTTATTTATTTTCTTAAAACAGGGCCTCACTCCTGCCCAGGCTGGTGTGCAGTGGCATGTTAATAGCTCAGTACAACACTGAACTCCAGGGCTCAAGCGATTCTCCCACCAAAGCCTCCCAAGTAGCTGGGACTACAAGTGCACACCATTATGCCAAGCTAATTTTTTTTTTTTTTTGAGATGGAGTCTCGCTCTGTCGCCCAGGCTGGAGTGCAGAGGCACGCTCTCAGCTCACTGCAACCTTCGCCTCCTGGGTGCAAGTGATTCTCCTGCCTCAGCCTCCCAAGTAGCTGGGACTACAGGCGTGTGCCATCATGCCTGGCTAACTTTTTGTATTTTTAGTAGAGATAGGGTTTCACCATGTTAGCCAGGCTGGTCTCGATCTCCTGACCTCGTGACTGCCCGCCTTGGCCTCCCAAAGTGCTGGGATTGCAGGTGTGAGCCACTGTGCCTGGCTAATTTTTTAATTTTTTTGTAGAGATGGGCCTTACTATGTTGCCCAGGCTGGTCTCAAACTCCTGGGATCAAGCAGTCCTCCCTCCTAAGCCTCCCAAAGTGCTGGGATTACAGGCATAGGCCACCACACCTGGCCTTGAATGTGTTACCTTCTAAACAATAAATACAATTTTGTTAAAAATAATTCCTTAAGTTAAATAGCCAGAGAATTTTAATCTTTTTTTAATAAATAAATAAAAATAGCATGTTCATCATCTGGATATTTAATTATTTGTTTTCTTAGCTTTTTCTACCACACTAATTGGTGGGTTAGATTTTATCCCCCATCATATGCAATGTTTTGTTTTTTTCCACAAAATATGAGAATGGGTTTCCTCAAAATACGCTATATAACACAAACTTACAAGTTGACCAAGCAGGGCTCACTCGTGTTACATACTAGTGTAACGCATCACCTATTATTGCCTAGTGTTACACACGAGAAAGACCAGACTTTCATCTTAGAAACAGAGATTCTGTTAACAGTGTCAAACAAGGGGATGCAAACCATCATTAAAGTGATTATGTAACTTTTAATAGAGCTGTAAATCTGGCAGCATTCAGAGACCAGTAGCAAATATATGGCTACAAGTGCACATTAATTGACTCTTAAGTAGATTTCAGAAGTTACAGAAGGAACTGTTAGTTCATTGGTCCCTGTGCCACATATCCCTGAAGTGGCTGACCAAGAACAACTTCAAAGCTCTTTTGTGCTGGGAAAGAATGCCAATGAATCAATTTTCTTATCCAATTTCATAAAACTCAATTGCCTTAATAATGATGATAAACGTAATGAAATATTAAGCAATAATTAAAAACAAAGGTTACGTAGAAATATATTTAAAAGCTCCTAACATTAAAGTCAACAAACCAGAATAGAAAGAAAAAGATCTACGAGTTTTACTACATAAAAATCCCCAAGTCTTGATGATGCCCAACAAAGCTCTTCCCAATGAGCACCCCAGCTTGTTTCCTCATTCTTCTACATCTCTGCCCTCACTAACTCGGCTTCAGCTACACTGACTTCTCTGATGTTTTTCTGTAAACACCACATATCTAAAGTACAGCACAGCCTTTGCTATAGTTGTATATTCTTCAGTTATTAAAAATAAACCTTCCCATTGTATTTCCTAAAGGCAATTTTTCCATGTGACAGCTTGTAACTGAGAAAACAGATTATATGTATGTAGGATTAGGTTGGTGCTTTGTTAGAAATATTGTGTCTATAATTTCATTGAAATTATCCTTCCTTTAATTTCCTAAATAATAAAAAACATAATAGAATGATTGAATAAATTTAAAACAGCAAAAAGGGAAGAAATTATGTTGTTCAAATCAAGAAAAACTTGTCCGTGAAAAATAGTACCTGCATCAGATAGAAAGATATCAAATTAACAACCTAATAATGCAACTAAACAATATGGATATGTTCGAAGTAAGTTCTAGATGTGCAGAACAAGTTTAATGCCTGGAGTATAGTCCAAAGTTTTTGATGATTCTTTGTTATCTTTATTATTTTTTACCCAAATTGACACACAGAATTTAAACAGAACAATTCAAGTATGTCCTTGTAATATTTCCTAGGATTTTCTTGCATTTTAAACAGATAAATGTAGCCTACTTGCAAATATGCAACTGTATATGCACTAGTATCTAACCACATAAAAAAAAACAAAAGGTGGCCAACATCAAGAAAACCGTTTGTAGAAAAAAGGATACAAAATAGTTATGTATCTTTTGATAGCAAAGATGTATTTTTTCTGGGATATTTGTTGGTTTTTTAATTAAATGAAAATTATATATCTTTACCATGTAAAATATATTTCAATATCATGTAGTATGTAAACATTGTGGAATGGCTAAATCAAGCTAAATAACATCTCCATTACCTCACATATTTGCTTTGTTGTGGTGATAACATTTAAAATGTACTCTGTTAGCAATTTTCAAGTATGTAATATACTTGTTATTAACTGTAATCACCACATTATACAGGTTGAGCATCCCTAATCTGAAAATCCAAAATCCTTCATCATATGCAATGGAAACCAGTCACAGGCACTTGGAGTTAGGCCCACTGACACCACCTCCCAGCCTGTGAAGACCCCTGAGGAAGCTCTGCATTCCCTAGAGCACTGTAAACACAATGCTTTGAAACATGGCACCTCACAAGGCTGGTCACCAGTGCCCATATAGCAAGGTAAGATAACCCATTTGCAATAAATTCCATCGAGATTTCTTTTGCAGCAACTTTTTCCTGTTTTTCTTTTTTTTTGTTTTGTTTTTTTAAGTGGCATGGGTCATTCCCACAACCACAGAATACATATTCTTCTCATCTGCATGTGAAACATACTCTATGACTGACCACATGCTCAGAAAGTCTCAACAAATAAAAAAAAAAACAAACTGAAATCATACCAAGAATCCTCTTGGGCTATAGTGGAATAAAAATAGAAATCAATACAAAGAAGAACTCTCAAAAACATACAAACACATGAAAACTAAAGAATTGACTCCCGAATGACTTTTGGGTAAACAACAAAATTAAGGCAGAAATAAAAAAGATTCTTTGAAACAATGAAAATCAAGATATAACATACCAAAACCTCTAGGATGCAGTAAAAACAGTGTTAAGATGAAAGTTTAAGCTGGGCGCGGTGGCTCATGCCTGTAATCCCAGCACTTTGGGAGGCCGAGGTGGGCAGATCACTGGAGGTCAGGAGTTCGAGACCAGCCTGGCCAATATGGTGAAACCCCATCTCTACTAAAAATACAAAAATTAGCTGGGCATGGCGGTGTGCACCTGTAGTCCCAGCTACTCAGGAGGCTGAGGCAGAAGAATCGCTTGAACCCAGGAGGCGGAGGTTGCAGTGAGCCAAGATCATGCCTCTGCACTCTAACCTGGGTGATAGAGTGAGACTCCATCTCAAAAAAAAAAAAAAAAAAAAAAAAAAGGAAGAAAGTTTATAGTGCTAAATGTCTACATAGAAAAGAAAAATCTCAAATTAACAACCTAATGTCACACCTACAGGAACTAGAAAAACAAGAACAAATTAAATCCAAAGCTAGCTGAAGAAATAACAAAAACAGAGCAGAACTAAATGAAGGTGAGACTAAAAGAACTATATAAGGATTGACGAAATGAAAAAGTGTCTTTTTGAAAGGATAAACAAGATCAATAACCACTAGCTAGATCAACAAAGAAAAAAAGAGAGATGATCCCAATAAACACAATCAGAAATGATAAAGGTGACATTACAACTAATCCCACAGAAATAAATTTAAAAAAAAATCCTCAGAGACCACTATGAACATCTCTATGCACATAAACTGGAAAATCTAGAGGAAATGGATAATTACCCAGAAATATACCATCTCCCAAGATTGAATCAGGAAGAAATTGAAACCCTGAACAGACCAGTATTGAGCTCCAAAATTGAAGCAAAATTGAATCCTTACCTTACCAACAACAACAACAAAAAAGTCCTGGACCAGATGGTTTCACAGCCAAATTCTACCGGAAGAACAAAGAAGAGTTGATACCAATTCTACTGAAACTATTCCAAAGTATCGAGGAGGAGGGACTCCTCCCTAACTCACTCCAAAACCCAGTATCATCCTGATGCCAAAATCTGGCAAAGACACAACAAAAGTAGAAAACTATAGGCCAATATCCCTGATCAACACAGAAGCAAAAATCCTCAACAAAATACTGGCAAACGGAACCTAGTAGCACATCGAGAAGGTAATCCACCACGATCAAGTGGACTTTATTCCTCAGATGCAAGGATGATTCAATATACGCAAATCAGTAAATGTAAAAAGAGAATTAAAAACAAAAACCCCTAGATGCAGAAAAAACATTAGGTAAAATCCAACATCTCTTCAGGATAAAAAAAAAACAAAACCTCAACAAACTAGGCATTGAAATAATGAGTCATGTATGACAAAACTACAGTCAATATCATATTTAATGGGTAAAAGTTGAAAGGGTTTCCCCCAAAATCTGGAACAAAACAGGTATGTCCACTTTCACAACTCCTTCAACAAAGTACTAAAGCCCTAGCAAGAGCAATTGGCCAAGAGAAAGAAATAAAAGGCATCCAAAGAGGAAGACAAGTTATCTCTGTTCACTGACAATAGGATTCTATACCTAGAAAACCCTAAAGATCTTGCCAAAAGACTCCCAGACCTGAAACATGACTTCAGTGAAGTTTGAAGATACAAATTCAACGTATAAAAATCAGTAGCTTACATCAAAACAACATATTTAACAAAAAAAAATCAGAAGCATTTCTACACACCAATAACATTCAAGCTGAAAACCAAATCAAGGGCACAGTCCTATTTACAACAGCCACACACACCCAAGATACTTAGGAATACCTCTAACCAGGAAGGTGAAATATCTCTACAAGGAGAACTATAAAACACTGCTAAAGGAAATCATAGATGACATAAACAGATGGAAAAACATTCCATGCTCAAGGATTGGAAGAATTAAGATCATTTAAATCGTTATATTGCCTAAATTAAACTACGGATTCAACACAATTCCTATCAAATTACCAACATTATTCTTCGCAGAATTAGAAAAAAAAATTTGAAAATTCATATGGAACCAAGAAAGAGCCCAAATAGCCAAAACAAACTTAAGCAAAAAGAACATAGCTGGAAGCAACATGTTATCTGACTTCAAACTATACTACAAGGCTATAGTAACCAAACACCATAGTACTGGTATATAAAGAGACACACAGACAAATTGAACAGAATAAAGGAACCAGAAATAAAGGCACATACCTACAACCAACTGATTTTCAACAAAGAAAATCACAGTATACAAAAATTAACTAGGGGTGGAGCCAAGATGGCCGAGTAGGAACAGCTCCGGTCTCCAGCTCCCAGCCCCAGCGACACAGAAGACGGGTGATTTCTGCATTTCTGCTTGAGGTACTGGTTTCATCTCACTAGGGAGTGCCTAACAGTGGGTGCAGGACAGTCGGTGAAGCGCACTGTGCGCGAGCCGAAGCAGGGCAGGCATTGCTCACTCGGGAAGCGCAAGGGGTCAGGGAGTCCCTTTCCTAGTCAAAGAAAGGGGAAGCAGACGGCACCTGGAATATCGGGTCAGTCCCATCCTAATACTGCGCTTTTCCAACGGGCCTGGAAAACGGCACACTAGGAGATTGTGTCCCGCACCTGGCTCGGAGGGTCCTATGCCCACGGAGTCTCGCTAATTGCTAGCACAGCAGTCTGAGATCAAGCTGCGAGGCGGCAGCGAGGCTGGGGGAGGGGCGCCCGCCATTGCCCAGGCTTGCTTAGGTAAACAAAGCAGCCAGGAAGCTCGAACTGGGTGGAGCCCACCACAGCTCAAGGAGGCCTGCCTGCCTGACTCCACCTCTGGGGGCAGGGCACAGACAAACAAAAACTCTGCAGAACTTCCACAGACTTAAATGTCCCTGTCTGACTGACAGCTTTGAAGAGAGTAGTGGTTCTCCCAGCACGCAGCTGGAGATCTGAGAACGGTCAGACTGCCTCCTAAAGTGGGTCCCTCACCCCTGAGCAGCCTAACTGGGAGGCACCCCCCAGTAGGGACAGACTGACACCTCATTCCCGGGTACTTCTCTGAGACAAAACTTCAGAGGAACTATCAGACAGCTGAATTTGTGGTCTCACGAAAATCCGCTGTTCTGCAGCCACCGCTGCTGACACCCAGCCAAACAGGGTCTGGAGTGCACCTCTAGTAAACTCCAACAGACCTGCAGCTGAGGGTCCTGTCTGGTAGAAGGAAAACTAACAAACAGAAAGGCATCCACACCAAAGACCCATCTGTACATCACCATCATCAAAGACAAAAGTAGATAAAACCACAGAGATGGGGAAAAAACAGACAAAAAACTGGAAACTCTAAAAAACAGAGCACCTCTCCTCCTCCAAAGGAACGCAGTCCTCACCAGCAACGGAACAAAGCTGGATGGAGGATGACTTTGATGAGTTGAGAGAAGAAGGCTTCAGATGATCAAACTACTCTGAGCTACGGAGGAAATTCAAAACAACAGCAAAGAAGTTAAAAACTTTGAAAAAAATTAGAAGAATGGATAACTAGAATAACCAATGGAGAGAAGGGCTTCAAGGAGCGATGGACTGAAAGCCAAGTTTCGAGAACTACGCGAAGATTGCAGAAGCCTCAGTAGCAGATGCGATCAACTGGAAGAAAGGGTATCGCTGATGGAAGATGAAATGAATGAAATGAAGAGAGAAGGGAAGTTTAGAGAAAAAAGGATAAAAAGAAATGAACAAAGCCTCCAAGAAATTTGGGACTATGTGAAAAGACCAAACCTACGTCTGATTGGTGTACCTGAAATGATGGGGAGAATGGAACCAAGTTGGAAAACACTCTGCAAGATATTATCCAGGAGAACTTCCCCAATCTAGCAAGGCAGGCCAGCATTCAGATTCAGGAAATACAGAGAACGCCACAAAGATACTCCTCGAGAAGGGCAACTCCAAGACACATTATTGTCAGATTCACCAAAGTTGAAATGAAGAAAAAATGTTAAGGGCAGCCAGAGAGAAAGGTCGGGTTACCCACAAAGGGAAGCCCATCAGACTAACAGCTGATCTCTCGCAGAAACTCTACAAGCCAGAAGAGAGTGGGGGCCGATATTCAACATTCTTAAAGAAAAGAATTTTCAACCCAGAATCTCTATCCGCCAAACTAAGCTTCATAAGTGAAGGAGAAATAAAACACTTTACAGACAAGCAAACGCTGAGTGATTTTGTCACCACCAGGCCTGCCCTAAAAGAGCTCCTGAAGGAAGCACTAAACATGGAAAGGAACAACCGGTACCAGCCCTGCAAAAACATGCCAATTGTAAAGACCATCGAGGCCAGGAAGAAACTATCAACTAACGAGCAAAATAACCAACTACATCATAATGACAGGATCAGATTCACACATAACAATATTAACTTTAAATGTAAATGGGCTAAATGCTCCAATTAAAAGACACAGACTGGCAAACTGGATAAGGAGTCAGGACCCATCAGTGTGCTGTGTTCAGGAAACCCATCTCACGTGCAGAGACACACAAGACTCAAAATAAAGGGATGGAGGAAGATCTATCAAGCAAATGGAAAACAAAAAAAGGCAGGGGTTGCAATCCTAGTCTCTGATAAAATAGACTTTAAACCAACAAAGATCAAAAGAGACAAAGAAGGCCATTACATAATGGTAAAGGGATCAATTCACAAGTAGAGCTAACTATCCTAAATATATATGCACCCAACACAGGAGCACCCAGATTCATAAAGCAAGTCCTGAGTGACCTACAAGGGACTTAAACTCCCACACAATAATAATGGGAGATTTTAACACCCCACTGTCAACATTAGACAGATCAACAGACAGAAAGTTAACAAGGATATCCAGGAATTGAACTCAGCTCTACAAAAGTGGACCTAATAGACATCTACAGAACTCTCCACCCCAATCAACAGAATATACATTTTTTTCAGCACCACACCACACCTATTCCAAAATGACCACATAGTTGGAAGTAAAGCTCTCCTCAGCAATGTAAAAGAACAGAAATTATAACAAACTGTCTCTCAGACCACAGTGCAATCAAACTAGAACTCAGGATTAAGAACTCACTCAAAACCGCTCACTACATGGAAATGAACAACCTGCTCCTGAATGACTATTGGGTACATAATGAAATGAAGGCAGAAATAAAGATGTTCTTTGAAACCACGAGAACAAAGACACAACATACCAGAATCTCTGGGACACATTCAAAGCAGTGTGTAGAGGGAAATTTATAGCACTAAATGCCCACAAGAGAAAGCAGGAAAGATCCAAAATTGACCCCTAACATCACAATTAAAAGACTAGAAAAGCAAGAGCAAACACGTTCAAAAGCTAGCAGAAGGCTAGAAATAACTAAAATCAGAGCAGAACTGAAGGAAATAGAGACACAAAAAACCCTTCAAAAAATTAATGAATCCAGGAGCTGGTTTTTTGAAAAGATCAACAAAATTGATGGACCGCTAGCAAGACTAATAAAGAAGAAAAGAGAGAAGAATCAAATAGATGCAATAAAAAAGAAAAAGGGGATATCACCACCGATCCCACAGAAATACAATCTACCATCAGAGAATACTACAAACACCTCTATGCAAATAAACTAGAAAATCTAGAAGAAATGGATAAATTCCTCGACAAATACACCCTTCCAAGACTAAACCAGGAAGAAGTTGAATCTCTGAATAGACCAATAACAGGTTCTGAAATTGTGGCAATAATCAATAGCTTACCAACCAAAAAGAGTCCAGGACCTGATGGATTCACAGCGAATTCTACCAGAGGTACAAGGAGGAACTGGTACCATTCCTTCTGAAACTATTCCAATCGATAGAAAAAGAGGGAATCCTCCCTAACACATTTTATGAGCCAGCATCGTCCTGATACCAAAACCTGGCAGAGACATAACCAAAAAAGAGAATTTCAGACCAATATCCTTGATGAACATTGATGCAAAAATCCTCAATAAAATACTGGCAAACCGAATCCAGCAGCACATCAAAAAGCTTATCCACCATGATCAAGTGGGCTTCATCCCTGGGATGCAAGGCTGGTTCAACATACGCAAATCAATAAATGTAATCCAGCATATAAACAGAACCAAAGACAAAAACCACATGATTATCTCAATAGATGCAGAAAAGGCCTTTGACAAAATTCAACAACCCTTCATGCTAAAAACTCTCAATAAATTAGGTATTGATGGGACGTATCTCAAAATAATAAAGCTATCTACGACAAACCCACAGCCAATATCATACTGAATGGGCAAAAACTGGAAGCATTCCCTCTGAAAACTGGCACAAGACAGGGATGCCCTCTCTCACCGCTCCTGTTCAACATAGTGCTGGAAGTTCTGGCCAGAGCAATCAGGCAGGAGAAGGAAATAAAGGTATTCAATTAGGAAAAGAGGAAGTCAAATTGTCCCTATTTGCAGATGACATGATTGTATATCTAGAAAACCCCATTGTCTCAGCCCAAAATCTCCTTAAGCTGATTAGCAACTTCAGCGAAGTCTCAGGATACAAAATTAATGTACAAAAATCACAAGCATTCTTGTACACCAATCACAGACAAACAGAGAGCCAAATCATGAGTGAACTCCCATTCACAATTGCTTCAAAGAGAATAAAATACCTAGGAATCCAACTTACAAGGGATGTGAAGGACCTCTTCAAGGAGAACTACAAACCACTGCTCAATGAAATAAAAGAGGATACAAACAAATGGAAGAACATTCCATGCTCATGGGTTGGAAGAATCAATATCGTGAAAATGGCCATACTGCCCAAGGTAATTTATAGATTCAATGCCATCCCCATCAAGCTACCAATGACTTTCTTCACAGAATTGGAAAAAACTACTCTAAAGTTCATATGGAACCAAAAAAGAGCCCGCATCGCCAAGTCAATCCTAAGCCAAAAGAACAAAGCTGGAGGCATCACGCTACCTGACTTTAAACTATACTACAAGGCTACAGTAACCAAAACAGCATGGTACTGGTACCACAACAGAGACATAGATCAATGGAACAGAACAGAGCCCTCAGAAATGATGCCGCATATCTACAACTATCTGATCTTTGACAAACCTGACAAAAACAAGAAATGGGGAAGGGATTCCCTATTTAATAAATGGTGCTGGGAAAACTGGCTAGCCATATGTAGAAAGCTGAAACTGGATCCCTTCCTTACACCTTATACAAAAATTAATTCAAGATGGATTAAAGACTTATATGTTAGACCTAAAACCATTAAAATCCTACAAGAAAACCTAGGCAATACCATTCAGGACATAGGCGTGGGCAAGGACTTCATGTCTAAAACACCAAAAGCAATGGCAACAAAAGCCAAAATCGACAAATGGGATCTCATTAAACTAAAGAGCTTCTGCACAGCAAAAGAAACTATCATCAGAATGAACAGGCAACCTACAGAATGGGAGAAAATTTTTGCAACCTACTCATCTGACAAAGGGCTAATATCCAGAATCTATAATGAACTCAAACAAATTTACAAGAAAAAAACAAACAACCCCATCAAAAAGTGGGCAGAGGACATGAACAGACACTTCTCAAAAGAAGACATTTATGCAGCCAGAAAACACATGAAGAAATGCTCATCATCACTGGCCATCAGAGAAATGCAAATCAAAACCACAGTGAGATACCATCTCACACCAGTTAGAATGGCCATCATTAAAAAATCAGGAAACAACAGGTGCTGGAGAGGATGTGGAGAAATAGGAACACTTTTCCACTGTTGGTGGGACTGTAAACTAGTTCAACCATTGTGGAAGTCAGTGTGGCGATTCCTCAGGGATCTAGAACTAGAAATACCATTTGACCCAGCCATCCCATTACTGGGTATATACCCAAAGGACTATAAATCATGCTGCTATAAAGACACATGCACACGTATGTTTATTGCGGCACTATTCACAATAGCAAAGAGTTGGAACCAACCCAAATGTCCAACAACGATAGACTGGATTAAGAAAATGTGGCACATATACACCATGGAATACTATGCAGCCATAAAAAATGATGAGTTCGTGTCCTTTGTAGGGACATGGATGAAACTGGAAAACATCATTCTCAGTAAACTATCGCAAGGACAAAAAACCAAACACCGCATGTTCTCACTCATAGGTGGGAATTGAACAATGAGAACTCATGGACACAGGAAGGGGAACATCACACTCCGGGGACTGTTGTGGGGTGGGGGAGGGGGGAGGGACAGCATTAGGAGATACACCTAATGCTAAATGACGAGTTAATGGGTGCAGGAAATCAACATGGCACATGGATACATATGTAACAAACCTGCACATTGTGCACATGTACCCTAAAACCCTAAAGTATAATAAAAAAAAAAAAAAAAAAAAAAAAGAAGATAAACAAAACAACAAACACCCAAGCTCTAAAGGCCTAATTAACTGCAGTGTTGGAGGCAGTTTCTCACTGATGGCAAAAATTGAAACAGATGGCAGTGTCCAGAATGACTAGCATTCCCCTCTATTACCACCACCTAAGGATTTAACCTTTTAATAAAGCGCTAGAAGCTGTTGTTTTGAAAAAAAAAAAAAAGCAAACATCATGAATTTTTCATAAAGAAGCAAACTGCCTTTGGAACAACTGTTTCAACTGCCTAAAGTTTAAAAAGAAGTTTGGTTCTCTCATTAACCTAATAGAACTTTTAGAACTGGAAAAAAAAAAAAAAAAAAAAAAAAGGACAGACAAATACAACAATGGAACGGAAATGAGAATCCAGATGTGGACCCTCTTATTTACACTGTATTTATTTTCAACATGGCACCAAAACAATTCAGTAGGGAAGGAACAGATTTTTCAACTAATGATGCTGAAACAAATGGGTACCTATATGTAAAAAATGAGGTTACACTCCTCTCGCACTATATAGGAAAACTAACTCAAAATGCATCAAACGCCTAAACATGTAAGAGGTAAAGGTATTAAACTCTTGAACGAAAACATACAGATAAATCTTTGTGGCTCTGGATTTAGCAAAGTTTTCTTAAACATGATGCAAAACATACAAGCAAAGAAAAAAGCATAAATTGGACTTTATAAAAATGTAAAACCTTTATGCTTCAAAGGATACTATCAAGAAAGTCAACAGACAACTACTGAATGGAGAAAATATTTTCAAATCACATATTGGATAAGGTACATCCATCTTGAATATTTAAAAACAAAACCTCCTGCAAAAAACTCAGCAATAAAAAGGATAACTCAATTAAAAATGCTCAATGGATTTAAATAGACATTTACCTATAAAAGATATCCAAACGGTCAATAAGCACATGAAATGATGCTCAACGTTAGTCATCAGGGAAACATGAATGAAAACCATAATGATTGACCACTTTATACTCCCTGAGATGACAAAAATTTTAAATCCGTATGTTTTGACCATGATATAAAGAAATCAAAACTCCTGCAGACTGCTGGCAGGACTGAACAACTGTTGAATCACTTTGACAAACAATCTGGCAGTTTAGCAGTTTCACTCTTAGGAATGTAGTCAAGAAAAATGAAAAAATATGTGCATACAAAAATTTGTAGATAAATGTTCATAGCAACACTATTCATAACAGCCAACAAATGGAAACAACCCAAATGTCTATCAAATGATATGGGTAAATAAAATGTTATATCTATGTTATAGAATATTATTTGGTAATAAAAAGGAATTAAGTATTGACACATGTGACAACATGAGTGAATTTCAAAAACATAATAAATGAGTCAGCCACGGAACACTACATATTGTATGAATCTGTTTATATGAAAAGTCCAGATAAGAAAATCTATAAAGACAGAAAGCAGATTAGCGGTTGCCTAGGACTGGAATTGCTGAATAAAGGTTTGGGCAACTGCTAATGGGTTGGATTTTTTTTGGAGAGGAAAGATAAAATGTTCTAAAACTGATTAAGGCGATGGTTGCACAACTCTGTGAATACAGAAAAAAAACCCACTGAATTGCACAGTTAAAATGCTACTTGTTTAGGATGTGAATTATATCTCAATAAAGCTGTTACCAAAAATAAAAAAAAACCCACCACCAGAACAAAAACAAGATATAATCAGGCCTGCTTGGTGCTCTTGGTCTTTGTGTCTCTTAAGTCTCTTTAAGCCTCCCACCTCCCTATTATTTACGCTATCAACTTGTTGAAGAGTCTAGGTCAGTTAATTATCTCACATTCCTAATTTATTTGCATGATTCCTTGTGTTGCTATGTAACTTGTTTTCTGGCAGGAATACTTTATAGGTAATTCTGTGTACTGTATCTTCCAGACATATGTCTAGTTCCATGTGAAAGAGTTCCCTCTGAAACAACTCAGTTTCATACTTTACCAATTTTTAATCTTACACAGTCATGCACTTCATAACATTTCAGTCAACTGACCACATATAACAATGCTGGTCCCATGAGATTATAATGCAGCTAAAAATTCCTATCGGCGGAGCTTGCAGTGAGCCGAGATCGCGCCACTGCACTCCAGCCAGGGCAACAGAGTGAGACTCCATCTCAAAAAAAAAAAAAAATTCCTATGACCTAGTGATGTTGTAGCTGTTATAATGTCATAGGGCAGTAAATTATTCATATGTTTGTGACAATGCTGGTGTAAAAAACTACTGTGCTGCCAGTAGTAATACAAGCATAACACATACAATTATGTACAGTACATACTACTTGATAAAGATAATAAACGACTATGTTACTGGTTACATATTTGCTACACTATACTTTTTATCGTTATTTTAGATGTACTCCTTACAGTTATTTAAAAAAAAAAGTTAAATGTAAAACAGCCTCAGGCAGGTCCTTCAGCAGGTATTCCAGGAAAAGGCATTGTTGTCATAGGAGCTGATAGTTATATGTGTGTTACTGCCCCGAAGACCTTCCAGTGGAACAAAATGTAGAGGTGGGAGACACCGATATTGATTATCCTGACCCTGTCTAAGCCTAAGCTAACGTGTGTTTGTGTCTTAGTTTTTAACAAAATAGTTGAGAAAGTAAAAAATAAAATAAAAATTTTTTAAATAGAAAAAAACTTAATAGGATATAAAGAAAATATATATATTTTGCACACCTGTACAATGTGTTTATGTTTTAAATGAAGTGTTATTAATATTAGAGTCAAAAAGCTAAAAAAACTAAAAAGTTTACAAAGTAAAAAGATTACAGTAAGCTAAGCTTAATTTGTTAATGAAGAAAAATTTTTTTTTCTAAATTTAGTGTAGTCTCAGTGCATACTGTTTATAAAATTTACTGTAGCCTGCATGTCTTAGACTTTCACACTCACTCACTACTCACTCACTGACTCTCCCAGAGCAACTTCCAGTCCTGTAAGCTCCATTCATGGTAAGTGCTCTATTCAGGTGTACCCCCCACCCCCTCCCCCCACCCCCCTTTTTTTTTTTTTTGAGACAGTCTCACTCTGTGGCCCAGGCTGGAGTGCAGTGGCATGATCTTGGCTCACTGCAACCTCTGCCTCCCGGGTTAAAGCAATTCTCTTGCCTCAGCATCCCGAGTAGCTGGGATTACAGATGCCCACCACCACGCCCGGCTAATTTCTGTATTTTTAGTAAAAACAGGGTTTCACCATATTGGCCAGGCTGGTCTTGAACTCCTGACCTCAGGTAATCGCCTGCCTTGGCCTCCCAAAGTGCTGGGATTACACGCATGAGCCACTGAGCCTGGCCCAGGTGCACCCTTTTTTATCTGTTACATTGTATCTTTACTGAACATTTTCTATGTTTAGATACACAAATACTTCACATTGTGTTACAACTGCCTAAGATATTCAGCATAGCAGGTGCTGTACAGGATCATAGCCTAGGAACAACCGGCTACCTAACATAGCCTAGGCTGGTAGTAGGCTCTATCACCTAGGGTTATGTAAATACACTCTACAATGTTTGCATAAAAAGTCACCTAACAATACATTTCTCAGAATGTGGTCCCATTGTTAAGCAACACATGACTGTACTGTTGAATTCAGTTTGCTACTATTTTGTTGAGGATTTTTGCATCAACATTTATCAAGGTATTAGTCAATAGTTTTTTATTGTGCCTTTGTCTAGCTTTGGTATCAGGGTAATGCAGGCCCCACAGAATAAGTTTGGAAGTGTTAACTCCCTTTCAATTTTTTCGAATATGAAGAGGATGGGTGTTAATTCTTCTTCAAATGTTTGGTAGAATTCTAAAGTGAAGCTCTCTGGCTTTTCATTCTTGGGAGGTTTTTTTTTTTTGTAATTAGTGATTCAATTTCCTTACTAATCATCGGCCTTTTCAGATTTTCTATTTCATCAGGATTCAGTCTTGGAAAGCTGTGTTTTTATAGGAACTTATTCATTTCTTCTATGTGATGCTATCTGTTGGCATGTAATTGTTGATAACATTGTCTTATAATCCTTTTTATTTCTGTGGCATTGCTTGCAAGATCCCTTCTTTCCTTTCTAATTTGAGTTATTCCAGTCTTCTTTCTCCCTTCATCTAGCTAGCGGTTTGTCAATTTTGTTGATACTTTCAAAGACCCAAATCACAGCCAGGCTGTTGATTTTGATTTTGATCTCTCTTCCTTTTTAATGTAAGCATCTACAGCTACAAACTTCCCTCTTAACACTGCATCCTATAAATTTTGGTATGATGTATTTTTTTGTTTCAAGGTATTTGCCAATTTCCCTTGGGATTTCTTCTTTGACCCAATGGTTGCTGTAGAGTGAGTTTTTAAATTTTCACATACTTGTGGATTTTATAGTTATCCTTCCTTGGTTTGAGGTTTCACTTCATTGTGATCAGAAATTTTGTAATGATGTCAATCTTTGAAAATTTATTAAGACTTGTTTTGTGGCCAAACACATAGTTTATCTGGAGAATGTTCCATGTACACTTGAGAAGAATGCATCATCTGCTGTTTTTGGGTAGAGTGTTCTGTGTATGTCTGACAGATCGAGTTAATTTATTATGTTGTTCAAGCCCTCCATTTCCTTATATTCTGTCTGGTTATTCTATCTATTTCTGAAAGTGGGGTATTGAGGTTTCCTAGTATTATTATGTTACTATTTCTTCAATTCTGTCAATGTTTGCTTCATATTATTTTAGAAGTCTGATGTTTTAGGACATAAATATTTCTCATTTATATCTTCTTGGTGAATTTACTTTTATCATTTATGTAGTATCCTTCTTTGTCTCTTGTAACAGTTTTTGACATAAAGTATATTTTGTCTTATATTATTATTACTACTATTCTTTTCTGGAGACCATTGACAAGGATTGTCTTTTTCCATCCTTTCATTTTCAGCTGATACATGTCTTTAGATCTAAAATGAGTCCCTTGTAGACAGCATACAGTTGGGTGCTGGCTGTTTAAATTCAATCAGCCACTCTAGTTAGTTTTTTGATTTCATCCATTTGCATTTAAAGTAATTACTGATAAAGGAAGGACATACTTTTTTTTTTTTTTTTTTTTGAGACAAAGTTTCGCTCTTGTTGCCCATGCTGGAGCGCAATGGCACGATCTCACCTCCTGGGTTCAAGCAATTCTCCCGCCTCAGCCTCCGGAGTAGCTGGGATTACAGGCACCCGCCACCATGCCTGGCTAATTTTTGTATTTTTAGTAGGGATGGGGTTTCACCATGTTGACCAGGCTGGTCTTGAACTTCTGACCTCAGATGATCCACCTGCCTCAGCCTCCCAAAGTACTGGGATTACAGGCATGAGGCACCGCACCCAGCCAGGAAGGACATACTATTACCATTTTATTAATTTTTTCTGTATGTTTTGTAGCTTTTTTGTCCCTCCTTTCCTCTTACTGCCTTTGGGTTTCACTGATTTTTGTGTGTGTTACACGCTTAGATTCCCTTTTCATTTGCTTTTGTGTATAGTCTATAAGTATTTTCTTTGCAACCAATTACATAAAACATCTTAAAGTTATAACTATTTTACATCAATAATGTCAACTAAATATAATAACTCTGCACCATCATGGCTCCACATTCCCACTTTATGTTACTGATGTCACTAATTCTATCTTTTTTTTTTGAGATGGAGTCTCACCCTGTTGCCCAGGCTGGAGTGCAATGGCACGATATCAGCTCACTGCAACCTCCGCCTCCCAGGTTCGAGAAATTCTCCTGCCTCAGCCTCAAAAGTAGCTGGGATTACAGGCACGTACGACCATGCCTGGCTAATTTTTATACTTTTAGTAAAGATGAGGTTTCACCATGTTGGCCAGGCTGGTCTCAAATTCCTGACATCAGGTGATCCACCTACCTTAGCCTCCTAAAGTGCTGGGATTACAGGCGTGAGCCACCGCACCCGGCCACAAATTACATCTTTTTATGTTGTATTAACCCCTAACATAGACTTACAATTTTTTTTTTTAATACTTTTGTCTGTTACATTCTATGCAAGAATTAAAAATCAACTTATATACCAGGATTACAATAATATAGGCTACTTACTATATTTGTCCATTTATTTGCCTTTAACACAGAATGTTATACTTTTATATGGCTTCATGTTGCTGTGTAGTGTGCTTTCATTTCAACCTGAAGGACTCTCTTTAGTGTTTTTTATAGGGCAGGTGTAATTGGTTACTGAACTCCCTCAACTACTGTTTATCTGAGAAAGTGTTAAGGACGGTTTAGCTGGATATAGTACTCTTGGTTAACAGTTTTTTTTATTTTTTATTTTTTTTATTTTTTTTGCACTTTGAATGTATCATCCCACTGCCTGTTGGCCTGCAAGGTTTCTGCTGAGAAATCTACTGAAATTCTTATAGAACTCCCTTGAACGTGACCAGCTGCTTTTCTCTTGTCAATTTAAAGATTCTCTTTGTAATTTACTTTTGACAATTTGATTATAATATATCTTAGAGGGGGTGTCTTTGGAATTGTCCTTTCTGGAGTTCCTTGAGCTTCTTGAATTTGTATGCCCATTTCTTTCCTCAAAAAAAGGAAAGTTTGGGACGTTTTCAGCCATTATTTCTACAAATAAGCTCTCTCCCCCTTCTCCTTCTCTCTTCTCATTCCAAGACTTACATTACACGTATAGTGGTTCACTTGATGATCTCCCATAAGTCCCTTAGACTGTCGTTACTTTTCTTCATTTTTTTCTCTTTGCTCCTCTGACATAATTTTATTATTTCCTTAGAACTTTTTGTAGACACGGGGTCTCACTATGTTGACCAGGCTGGTCTTGAACAACTGGCTTCAAGTGACCCTCCTGCCTTGGCCTCCCAAAGCACTGAGATTACAGGTGTAAGCCACTATGCCCAGCCTCTGACTCAATTTTAGATTATCTGTCTTCAAGTGTGTTGATGTCTTCTGCGTAATCAAGTCTGCTGTTGACTTTTATAGTTCAGATATTGTATTTTTCAGCTCCAGAATTTATTTGGTTCTTTCTTATAATTTGTATCTTCTAGTTTATACTGTCACTTTGTTCTTGCATCATTTTCCTGACTTTGCTTAGTTTTTTGTGTTCTCTTTCAGTTTTTAAATTATTGGTTACAGTTTTTAAATCATATATCACAAGGTTCAGAGATCTGCATTTCTTTAGGGTCAGTTTCTGAAGCTTTGTTTTCTTCTTTGATTTGATCAATGTCACTGTTCCTTTGTATGCCTTCTGTTCCTTTTTTAACGGGTATTTGGGCATTTGAAAAAACAGAAAACAAACACCTTTCTGAGTCTTTACAACTGGCTTCATACAGGGAAACACATTCATGAATCAGCCCAGTTAGAGGTTTTGGGACCATCCAAATTTTTCTGAGACACATGTCTTCTCTGGGCTTCTATGTGTGTTTCTGACAGTCTTGATTTCCCTAGCAACTTATTGCTGTTTCCTATCAGAAACCCATAATCACTGTGTCCCTCAGACCTCTTTCAGCAGAAGTGCAGATCTCCGCAGCTCTTACGTGCTGCAGCAATCACTTCTGTTTCCTGCTGCTTCCAAACTATGCTACTATTCCCTTCGGCACTGTGAGTGAGATGAGATGCAAACCAGTCCTGTGGGCAGACATTGGATAAGCCAAAATATTGAACATGCAGTCCATTGTTTTGTTTCTGTCCCAAGGGAGAAGGTAGGGGACAGGAAATTTCCTCCTGGTTGCACTGCACTATACTGGCAGGGGAACATACATGCAAAATGCCACAAACTTTTCCACTCCTTTTGAAGGAGTCCCTTCTTTTTAACGTTTTAGACTGAGTGCTGCAGCTTCTCAACTGATCTCTACAATTCTCACTAACATGTCCTTGTCATTATATTGAAATTAACTTGGTGTTTCCATGGAGGAATAAGGGCCTCAAACTTCCTACTCCAACATGTTGATGACATTAGTCCTATAGCCAAATTTTACAATCATTAGTTGTAACACATAGTACCTTCCACTTCAGGTTGTACTGAATTTTTCTATCTCAATTTCTTTGATAATATTCCACCCTTATGTTACTGAATCACACAAGAAAATCAGTCTTATAACGTATACCCAGTATATCAAATTTACTCGTCAATGGCTTCAGGTGTTTTTAAATATTAAATCCATACTTAAGTTATATCAAATATACAAAAAAAAAACTGTCAGAAGTTTCCAAAGGTAATTTCTGAAGAGATTACTTTGCTAAAATATTTTGAGTTATACTAGTATTCTTAGAATAAATATAATGCTTGCCCAAGTGGTTAATAGAGTCCTATCACAAAAAAAAAGATTTTAAGATAAGGTTACATTATTTAAAATTACAAATTTTACATCTTCCTAAAGAGATGTGAATACCTGCTTGTGATGGCCACAAGTATTTAATTAGTTAATCTGGTACTACTTACTCTTCTATTATTATATTTAAAAGCTTATTTATACACCTTAAAATTGTTCTACCTTTATTAATATATAGTAATTAAGTTAAAAACAATATTTTAACTGAAAGGATCTAGGCTTAACAGAAACTGTAAATCCTGAACATGTCAACAGACAACTTTTTATTTACAGATGTTACAATGAATCCTGAGAAATACATGTGCTAAATATTATTCTCTTGTGTTATTAGACTAATATAAAAACGCAATATTACATGATCCCAATTCCATTATTTTTCTTCAGACGGGGTCTTACTCTGTTGCCCAGGCTGGAGTACAGTGGTACAATCACAACTCACTGCAGCCTCGACCTCCCCAGGTTCAGGTGATCCTACCACCTCAGCCTCCCAGGGAACTGGGGTTATAGGCACGTGCCACCACGCCTGGCTAATTTTTGTATTTCTTGTAGAGATGGGGTGTCACCATGTTGCCGAAGCTGATCTCAAACCCCTAGGCTAAAGCGATCCTCCCGCTTCAACCCCCCAAAGTGCAAGGATTACAGGTATGAGCCACTGTGCCCAGCCCTCATCTAGTTCTAACTAATAAAATTTCTCTGCAGAACTTTAATACTGCAGGCCTTCCTAACTGGCAGTTACTTCTAAAATAAGGCTAGATTTAGGGAAATAATTGATGTAGGTACTAAGAGACAAAATTCTAAGCAAAGGTGTATTTGTGTCCTATTGCTGCCATAACAAATACCACAAACTTAACATTTAAACAACACAAATTCATTATTTTACACTTCTGTAGGTTCAGAAGTCTAAAATGGGTCTCAGCCAGCCAAAATCAACATATATACAGAGCTGTGTTCCTTTCTGGAGGCTAAGGGAGGATCCATTTCCTTGCTTATTCAAGTTGCATGTAGAATCCAGTTTGCTGCAGTTAGAGCACTGAGATTTGTATGTCCTTTGTGACTGTCAGCTGAGGGCAATTCCCAGCTTCTAGAATATATCTGATGGCCAGGCACAGTGTCTCACACCTGTAATCCCAGCATTTTGGGAGGCTGAGGTGGGCGGATAACGAGGTCGAGAGATCGAGACTATCCTGGCCAACATGGTGAAACCCCGTCTCTACTAAAAATACAAAAATTAGCTGGGCGTGGTGGTGCAAACCTGTAGTCTCAGCTACTTGGGAGACTGAGGCAGGAGAATCGCTTGAACCCGGGATGCGGAGGCTGCAGTGAGCCAAGATGGCACCACTGCACTCCAGCCTGGCAACAGAGCAAAACTCCGTCTCAAAAAGAAAGAAAAAAGATTATCTGAATTCCATGTCTCATGGCCCTCTTTCTCTATCTTCAAAAGTCAGCAAGAGGGGGTTGAGTCTCTGACCTACTCTTCTGAATCCTTCTGGTTTAAAAAGTTTATGTGATTACCAGGACCACCCACATAATCCTGGATAATCTCCCTATTTTAAGGTCAGCTGATTAGCAACTTTAATTCCCTTTTACCATGTGCTATGGTTTGAACATTTGTTTCCTCCAAAAGTCATGTTGAAACTTAATTCCCAATATGGGAGTATTGATAAGTGGGGCCTTTAAGAAGTGACTGGGTCTAGGAACAGTGGCCCACATCTGTAATGACAACACTTTGGGAGGCCAAGGCAGGAGGAATGCTTGAAGCTAAGAGTTCAAGATCACCCTGTGCAAGGAAGCCAGGTCTGATCTCTACAAAAATTTTTTTAAAAATTAGCTGGGCAAGGTGGTGTATACCTGCAGTCCCTACTCAAAGGGATGAGGCAGGAAGACTACTTGAGGCTAGGAGTTTGGAGGCTGCAGTAAGCAATGACTGGGCCACTGCACTCCAGCCTAGGTGACACAAGGAGACCCCATCTCTAAAACAAAAGCTTTTTAAAAAAGAGGTGACTGGGTTATGAGGGATGCCCTCATGAAAGTATTAATTCATCCAAGCGTTAATGGATTAATGGATTATCATGAGAAGTGGACTGGTGGCTTTGTAACAGGGAGAGAGACCTTAGATAGCACACTCAGCCCCCTAGCCATGTGATACCCTGCATCACCTCTGGACTCTGCAGGAGACCAGGAAGAACGGCCTCATCAGAGGCAGCCCCTCAGATTTGTTTCCTGTTTTTTTCTTTTGAAACAGAGTCTTGCTCTGTTGCCCAGGCTGGAGTGCAGTGGCGCAATCTTGGCTCACTGCAACCTCCACCTCCCAGATTCAAGCGTTTCTCCTGCCTCAGCCTCCCAAGTAGCTGAGATTACAGGCACGTGCCACAATGCCCATCTATTTTTTGTATTTTTAGTAGAGACAGGGTTGCACCATGTTGCCCAGGCTGGTCTTAAACTCCTGACCTCAGGTGATCTGCCCACCTCGAACTCCCAAAGTGATGGGATTACAGGCGTGAGCCACTGTGCCTGGCCCTGGCTTTTCCTTTTTTAATCTTCATATATTCTGAATCACATATTTCAAATTAAAAAACAAACCTTTACACACTTCTCCTGAATATCATTTCTCTGGGAAGCAAATTTGAGTTGTGGTTTTTTACCATCCATTCCAGATTCTTCATGTTTCACTTTGCTAAGATGATGATCCGAAATCCAGTCCATGAAGTCAGTTAAAAGTTCATAAACTTGCCCATTAAGTGGTACCTATATGTCAAAAATTAAATCATTTATTTCAGTTCACAACTTCATAAAACTTCAAAGACAAGCCTTAAATTTGGTAAGTAATAAGAATAATTTGACTAAAGTAATTCACTAAAATGTGTTAAGGACAGAGCTTCTCCAAACAAACAAAAGAATTCCAAATCAAACCTCCCTAACTTGCCTGGCGCAGTGGCTCAAGCCTGTAATCCCAGCACTTTGGGAGGCTGAGGTGGGTGGATCACCTGAAGTACCCCAGGAGTTTGAGACCAGCCTGGCCAACATGGCGAAACCTGTCTTTACTAAAAATATAAAAATTAGCTGGGGATGGTGGCGCATGCCTATAATTCCAGCTACTTGGAAGGCTGAGGCAGGAGAATCACTTGAACCCAGGAGGTGGAGGCTGCGGTGAGCCGTGATCGCACCACTGCACACCAGTCTGGGCAAAAGAGCAAGACTCCATCTCAAAAAAAAAAAATCAAAAACCTCTCCAACTAGTATTAAAAACATGTTAAATGACAACTGAGAGAAGGCAAGAAAAGTCATAATCAGGAAGTTGAAATAACTGTACCTTATTACTAAAAGAAAACTTTTCATAAAAATTATTTAACCAAGTTTGATAAGATGGAAAAAAAGTAAAATTAGCCTTAACTTAAGAGCATGAACCACCACAATTAAAAGACTCTAAAAAAAATTAAAGCTTTCCAGAGCTAAAGAATTTCCACCATGAAACTTATCTTTTTCTTCTCACAAAAATTGTTACTTTGTCTTTCCAGTATATCATTCAATACACATATGAACATTTTTTTCCCTAGAAAATCTTGTCCTCTCACAGCCTACCAAAATGAAAAGTAAAATAACAAAGTAATTTATAAATTTAATTAGACTAAGTATTATTACAAAACACATTTCTAATTTAATTCAATTTTTTTAAATAAGAAACCACTACACATATCCACCTTAAGCAGGGAACTATGTTAAATTTATTTATTTTTTTAATCTGCAGGCCAGGTGTGGTGGCTCACGCCTATAATCCCAGCACTTTGGGAGGCAGAGGCAGGTGGATCACCAGAGGTCAAGAGATTGAAACCAGCCTAGCCAACATGGTGAAACGCTGTCTCTACTAAAAATACAAAAATTAGCCAGGCATGGTGGTGGGCACCTGTAATCCCATCTCTTCGGGAGGCTTGAACCCAGAAGGCAAAGGTTGTAGTGAGCCAAGGTTGCGCCACTGCACTCCAGCCTGGGTGACAGAGTGAGACCCCATCTCAAAAAAAAATAAAATTAAAAATATTAATAAATTAAAAAATAAAAAAATAAAAAAATTCAAAGACAGAGAAATAGTAAAGCAAATTAATAAAAAGGCAACATTAAGCCGATGGCAATCCACAAAATCAGAATGACTAAAGACAAAATGATAAATAGTAGCATTACCACATTATTCTGAAGAGCAATTTTTCACTTTCTCAATTTTTTCAAATAGAAACTAACTCCCTTTAGATGAAAACTTCAATTATCTTCAGTCCCTGAATATAAAATCTGTACCTTTTCAATTTACTCCAATTTTCTCAATGTATAAAGAACTAGAAAATTTATCAAAATATCAAAATGATCAAAGCCCATAATGAGAAACTACTACACACCCATTGGAAGGGTCAAAATGAACAAAATCGAAAACACCAAATGTTGACAAGGTTGTGGAGCAACCAAAACTTTGATACACTGTTAATGGGAGTATAAAACAGTACAACCAATTTGGAAAACTGTCAGTTTCTTAAAAACATACATCTACCTTTATCTACCTTATGACCCAGAAATTGTAGTCCTGGTATGTATCCAAAAGAAATGAAAACATACATCCATAAAAACCCTGTACATCAATATTCGTAGCAGCTTTATTTATTGCAGACAAAAACTAGAAAAAGCCCAGGTGTCTATTAACAGAAGAATGAAGGAACAAACTCTGATACTGTCATACAATGAAATACTATTGAGCAATAGTAAGGAACAAACTACTGATACACTCATAATTATGCTGAGAAAAGCCTTACACAAAAAAGTACACACAATACAATTCCACTGACCAAATGTCTCAAACAGGCAAAACTAATTTCTGCAAAACTTCCGGCAGAAAAGAATGACCAGGAAAGGGCATTAGAGAACTCACTAGGATAGTGGAAAGTTCTATATTTTAGGATAGTGGAAATATTCTGTATTTGGTTGTAGACAACATGAAATATTTATCAAAATTAATCCAACTTTACACTAAAGGATTTCTGCATTATCTTACCATATGTAATTTATATCTCAAATTTTAAAAATTCTTAGGGAAAAAAAGATACATGGAAATCCATTCAGGGATGGGTTGTAGTCCTCACTGAAATATAATAACAAATGCTTGTGGAGTGTCAAAACATACTAAGCAATAAAGCCATTAATGATGTGTCAATGATACTCTACCTGAAACACTGCTGAAATATAATAGTTTTGTTTTTGCAAATGAAAGTATATTTTAAATATTCTTGAGATACTTCCCTATTAAAAAATTATTATGGTGAATCCCTTCCATAGCAAACATTCCAAAAAGAATGTTTGCTAAATCAAAGAGAAAAGATTAAATCACAAGAGAAATCTTCCTGGCTTTCCATTGGAGAAATTTTCTTTCTTTTTTTTTTTTTGAGACGGAGTCTCACTCTGTCGCCCAGGCTGAAGTGCAGTGGCACAATCTTGGCTCACTGCAACCTCCGCCTCCCAGGTTCCAGCAATTCTCCTGCCTCAGCCTCCCGAGTAGCTGGGACTACAGGCATGTGCCACCATGCCTGGCTAGTTTTTTGTATTTTTAGTAGAAACGGGGTTTCACCATGTTGGCCAGGATGGTCTCGAGCTCCTGACCTTGTGATCCGCCCACCTCGGCCTCCCAAAGTGCTGGGATTACAAGTGTGAGCCACCACGCCCAGCAGAGAAATTTTCAATCATATCAAATCATAATTCAAACTTACCTTGTAAGTTTTTGAAACTGGTGCTTTTTCTTATTTTAAACTTTTCATTTCATGAACAGCATGGGAACTTCCTTTCAATCTCTGTATTGTGATAAACTTGTACTTCCTCTACAACAGTATATATGCATGAATTAAAGGACAATTGTATCAAAATGAGTAAACTCAAAGGCAATCATCTAAAAACATACTTGTGTCTGTAGAGAAGAACAGGCAACTTACCTGTAAATTATCTAAACGAGCTTGAACTCTTTCAGCCTGAATGTCTATCTTCCTGTTTTCTTCACTTGCTTCATTTAACTAAAGGGTAGAAAAAGTTAGATATTTCAATATAAACCTTCAACTGGTTTCATACTAAGGGTTTCTCAATCTACTATCTAATCTGGTCGATATTACTAACCAATGTAACAAAATAGAGACAGCATTCATGATTAACTTAGATCACAACTGAAGTTGTCATTTTTCCCTAAAATATTAATGGTTTGTAAGATCATTTACTTCACTTTATGAAAAATGTACAAGACTCCAGATGTCTTAAAAGCATATACATATATTTTAGTGGAAAATGTTTTTATTAATAAGTACATTGTTACTTGAACTATAACATATATAAAGAAAAGTACAAAATCCTAAGTATGCAGTACAATGAGCTGTAACTGGGATTGCATTACTGGGATTATGTGTGTATATGTGTCTGTGTATATACTGACATGTATATATATATGGAAGAACTGACATCTTTACAATATTGAGTCTTCCTATCCATGAACGTATCTTCAATTTATTTAGGTTTTATTTTCTTTTAATAATGTTTTGTAGTTTTCAAGTAGAGATGTCTTGCACATCTCTCTTTAGATTTATTCCTAGGTATCCAATTTTTTTTATTATATTATTTATGGTATCTTACAATAAAATTTGTGATATATATACACCATAAATAGAATACTATGTGGCCATAGTAAAGAATGAAATCATGTCTTTTGCAGCTACATGGATGGAGCTGGAGGTCATTAATCCTAAGTGAAATAACTTAGAAACAGAAAATTAAATACTATATGTTCTCATTTATAAGTCAAAGATAAACAATGGGTACACACATATGGACATAAAGATGGAAATAACAGACACTAGGGACTCCAAAAGGGAAGTGGGGAGAGGGGTAGGGGTTGAAAATTAACCTACTGGGTACAATGTTCACTATTTGAGTGAAGAGTACATTTTAGAAGCCCAGACCTCACTGTTACACAATATGTCCATGTAACAAAGCTGCACATGTACCCTCTGAATCTAAAATAATTTTCTTAAAAAATGAAAAGTGGCTTTTTTAAAAAATAAAAAAACTAACAAACCATGAGCTAGACTAAGAAAAAAGAAGAGGCTGAGAGCAGTAGCTCACACCTGTAATCCCAGCACTTTGGGAGGGTGAGGCAGGAGGATCACTTGAGCCCAGTTCAAGACCAGCCTCAGCAACACAATAAGACCTCATCTCTACAACAAAATTAAAAAAATTAACTAGAGGTGGTGGTGCATGCCTGCAGTCCCAGCTACTAAGGAGGCTGAAGCAGAAGGGTGGTTTAAGCCCTGGAGGTTAAGGCTACAGTAAGCCATGGTCATGTCACTGCACTTCAGCCTGGGAGACAGAGGGAGACAGTCCAAAAAAAAAAAAGGAGAGAAAGAAAGAAAAGGGAGAGAAGAAATAGTAGCAAAGAGCAAAGGAAGGAAGGGAAGGAAATAGAAAAGGAAGGTGGGGGCGGAGGGGAGGAAGGGAGGAAGGGAAGAAGGAAAGAAGAAAAAAAAAAGAAAAGAAAAAAGGAGAAAAGATCCAAATAGATAAAATCAGAAAAATCGGAAACAAAAAGGGAGACATTACAAGCGGTAACACAGAAATACAAGGATCACTAGAGACCACAGAGATCATTATGAAACAACTATATGCCAACAAACTGGAAAACCTAGAGGAAATGGATAAACTCCTAGGCACATATAACCTACCAAGATTGAACCACGAAGAAGCAGAAAACTAGAACAGACCAATCATAAGTAACAAGATTGAATTGTAGTAGAAAGTTTCCCAACAAAGAAAAGCCTGAACTAAATGGCTTCACTGCTGAACTGTACTTTTAAATTCACTAAATGGCTTCACTGCTGAATTACAACTTTTAAAGAACAAATACCAATTCTTCTCAAACTATCCCAAAAAACTGAAGGGTAGAGAATTCTTCCAAACTCATTGTACAAAGCTAGCACTACTATGATACCAAAACCAAACCAAGACACAACAAGAAAACTCCAGGCCAATATTCCTGATGAACATAGATGCAAAAATCCTCAACAAAATGTTAGCAAACCAAATTCAACAACACACCAAAAAGATAATATACCATAACCAAGTGAGATTTATCCCAGGGACACAGGAAGGCTCAAATATGCAAATAAAAAAATGTGATAATCACATTTTAACAGAATGAAGAGTATAACAGAATGAAGTATAAAAACCTTACGATCATTTCAATAGACACAGAAAAAGTATTTGATAAAATTCAACAACATCTCTTTACAGTAAAAAACTCTCAAAAAATTAGGTACAGAAGGAATGTACTTCAACACACTAAAAGCTATATATAACAAACCCACAATTAACATCATACTGAACAGGGAAAGGCTGAAGATTTTTCCTCTAAGAACTAGAACAAGACAAGGATGCTCATTCTCACCACTCTTGTTGAACATGGTACTAGAAGTACTAGCCAGAGTAATTAAGTAAGAGAAAGAAGTAAAAGACATCCAAATTGGAAATAACAGGCTGGGTGTGGTAACTCATGCCTATTACCCCAGCAATATGGGAGGCCGAGGCAGGCGGATCACCTGAGGCCAGGAGTTCAAGACCAGCCTGGCCAACACAGCAAAACCCCGTCTCTACTAAAAGTACAAAAATTGGCCAGATGTGGTGGCACATGCCTGTAATCCCAGCTACTCGGGAGGCTGAGGCAGGAAAATTGCGTGAACCCAGGAGGTGGAGGTTGCAGTGAGCAGATATCGTGCAGCTGCACTCCAGCCTGGGCAACAGAGCGAGACTCCATCACAAACAAACAAACAAACAAAAAATTAGAAATGAGTCAAATTGTCCTCTTTGGATGACATGATCTTCAATGCAAAGAAACCAAAAGACTCCACCAAAAATTTCTCAGAACTGATAAATTCGGTAAAGTTGAAGGACACAAAATCAACATACAAAAATCAGTAGCATTTCCAAACACTAACAACAAACCAATCGAAAAAGAAAGAAAGAAATCTATCCTGTTTACAATGGCTACAAAAATAAAATAAAATACCTGGGAATAAATTTAACCAAGGAAGTGAAAGATTTCCACGATGAAAACTGTAAAACACTGATGAAGGAAACTGAAGATCACACACACACACAAAAAGAAGACATTTCATGTTCATGGACTGGAACAATTAATACTGTCAAAATCACCAAAGTCATCTAGAGATTCAACATAATGTTTATTAAAATACCAACAACATTCTTCACAGAAATAGAAAAAAATTCTAAAATGTGTATGAAATCATGAAAGACCCCAAATAAGTGAAAGCAATCCTGTGTGAAAACAACAAAGCTGGAAGCATCACACTATTTAAACTCAAAATATACTACAAAACTACAGTAACCAGAACAGCAGAGTACTGGCATAAAAACAGACACATAGACTAATGGAGCAGCATAGAGAACTCAGAAATAAATCCACATATTTACAGCCAACTGATTTTCTACAAAGGTGCCAACATTAATAAGGGAGATGACAGTCTCCTCAACAAATTGTGCAGGAAATGGATATCCATATGCCTAAGAATAAAACTAGACCCCCATCTCCTATCACAGACAAAAATCAACCCAAAATGGATTAAAGACTTTGAAATGGCCGGGCACGGTGGCTCATGCCTGTAATCCCAGCACTTTGGGAAGCCGAGGTGGGCGCATCACAAGGTCAGGAGATCGAGACCATCCTGGCTAACACGGTGAAACCCTGTCTCTACTAAAAATACAAAAAATTAGCCGGGCGTGGTGGCGGGTGCCTGTAGTCCCAGCTACTCGGGAGGCTGAGGCAGGAGAATGGCGTGAGCCCGGAAGGCGGAGCTTGCAGTGAGCTGGGACCGTGCCACTGCACTCCAGCCTGGGCGACAGAGCAAGACTCCGTCTCAAAAAAAAAAAAAAAAAAAAAAAAAAGACTTTGAAATATAAGACCCAAAACTATGAAACTACTAGAGGAAAAAACAGGAAATAGTTCAGGACACTCACCTGGGCAAAGATATTATGGATAAGACCTCAAAAGCACAAGCAACAAAAGCAAAAACAGACAAATGAGATTGGAAACAATAAAAAGAATAATGATACAACCTGCAGAATAGGAGAAAATATATGCAAACTATTCATCCAACTAGAGTGAAAATCCAGATAATACAAGGAACTCAACAGCAAAAAAATAATAATCCAAATAAAAAATGGGTAAATAATCTGACTAGATATTTCTCAAACAAAGGCACACAAACAGCCAACAGGTATATGAAAAAATGCTCTATATCACTAATCATCAGGTTAATGCAAATCGAAACCATGATCAGGTATCAATCTCATCCCAGTAAGAATGGCTATGAAAAAGACAAAAAGTAATAAACGTTGGTGAGGATGTGGAGAAGGGAAACTCTTTTACGTTGTTGGTGGGGATATAAATTAGGACAGCGATTACAAAAGAACAGTTTCAGGTTCCCAAAAAAAACAAAAAACACAACTACCATATGATCCTGCAATACCACTTCTGGGTATACATTCACAGGAAAGAAAATCAGTATATTGAAGAGATATCTGCACTCCCATGTTTACTGCAGCAGTATTTGCAACAGCCAAAGTATGGAAAGTAGCCAACCTGTGTGTCCATCAACAGATAAATTTATAAAGAAAATGTGGGCCGGGCGCGGTGGCTCATGCCTGTAATCCCAGCACTTTGGGAGGCCGAGGCGGGCGGATCACGAGGTCAGGAGATTTAGACTATCCTGGCTAACAGGGTGAAACCCCGTCTCTACTAAAAATACAAAAAAATTAGCCGGGCGTGGTGGCAGGTGCCTGTAGTCCCAGCTACTCTGGAGGCTGAGGTGGGAGAATGGCGTGAACCCGGGAGGCAGAGCTTGCAGTGAGCCGAGGTTGTGCCACTGCACTCCAGCCTAGGGGACAGAGTGAGACTCTGTCTCAAAAAAAAAAAAAAAAGAAAATGTGGTTATATTTTCTTTATACATACACAATGAAATACTATTCAGCTATGAAAAAGAACAAAATCTTGTCATTTGCAGCAACATGGACGAGCCTGAAAGACCTTATGTTAAGTGAAATAAGCCAAGCACAGAATGATAAATACCATATGTTCTTACTCATGTGGAAGCTAAAAAACAAGTTGATCTCACAGAAGTACAGAACATAATATTGGTTACTAGAGGTTGGGATGGCTGTGGAAAGGAAGGAATGTGGAGAAGTTGGTTAACAGACACAAAATTAGAACTGGATAGGAGAGGCCGGGTGCAGTGGCTCAGGCCTGTAATCCAAGCACTTTGGGAGGCCGAGGCAGGTGGATCACTTGAAGCCAGGCGTTTGAGACCACCCTGGCCAACATGGTGAAACCCCATCTCTACTAAAGATACAAAAATCAGCCAGGTGTGGTGGTGGGCGCCTTTAATCCCAGATACTCGGGAGGCTGAGGCAGGAGAATCGCTTGAGTCCAGGAGGCAGAGGTTGCAGTGAGCTGAGATCATGCCACTGCACTCCTGTCTGGGCAACAGAATAAGACTCATCTCAAAAAAACAAAACAAAACAAAACAAAGCAAAAAGAAGAACTAGATAGGAGGAATAAGTTCTAGCTTTATAGCACTACAGGGTAACTACAATCAACAATTTATGGTATATTTTCACATAGATAAAGAGAGGATTTTCAATATTTCCAACACAGAGAGATGATAAATGTTTGAGCCGATGGATTTGCTAATTACTCTGATCATTACATACTACTGTATCAAATATCACTGTACCCCATAATTATGCATAATTATGTCAATTAAAAATAATTTTAAAACCCCATTCAATGGAGTTCTTAAATTCAATTGATGTATTTTTTAGTTTTCAAATTTCAATTTCTTTCCACACTTATTATACAGGCAAAAATGTACCTATGCTAGGAATTCTCTAATGAAGTTGTCAATCTATTTTTCTACTTTCTTGAACATATTAATCATTGTTTTAAAGTCATTGCCTGTTAAATTCCAATATCTGGATCACTCGCAAGTATGCTTATACTCTGGGGGTTTTTTTTCTTCATTCTCAGTTATGCAATTCTGTCTTTTGACATGCTTATTAATTTCGTATAGAATGAAAGACATATTTTCCTCTGCTAGGCATTTAAACTGAGGAGTAAGCACCTTAATCTGATCAGGAACTGTGCTTAATCAAGGCCAGGTTTCAGTTTAGGAAAGTTCTGTCTCCCTCTAATTCACCCAGTCCCAAGGCACAACGCTGCTCCTTTCAACTGAGATCTTGGGGTGTTCACTGGGACTATCTCCCCGTGATGAGGCTTGAACATTAATCCTTGCCTCCTCAGCTTGGCTAGACTTAATGGGAAATGCTTTTAAATTATTAGAAAATATATATCCAGTGTTAGCATAAATTACTGTGTAAGTCAGTCACAGAAATAACATATCTTTTTCTTCAGCAATTTCAAAGTACATGTTATTCACCTAGCCAGGAGCTGGCTAAATATGCCCACTGCTTGTTTTTATAAATACAGTCGTTTTGGAACACAGCCACGTTCATTCACTTATTGCTTATGGCTGCTTTTGCATTACGATGGCAGAGCTGGGTCACTGAGAGACGACACGGCCTACAAAGCCCAAAATACTTACTATCTAGTCCTTAACAGAAAAAGTACGCTGACCTCTGATCTAATCTTAACACAGAAACCATAAAAAAGCATTCTGCCAAATTTTTTCAGTTTGTACACATTAGCTCATAAATCCAATTATCAATAGGTCCAAATATTTAGTAATCCACATATCCACCCCAATTACCACACACTCATGCAACCACATACAAAATTATTAAGGATTACAGAAACCTAAGAGATAGGCATGGGCAACAGTTTATCTATGCTAGGAATTTTTAAAATCCTCACAAGAGAGTGGTAGAATGAGACTGTAATGAGAAAAAGCGGTCTCTCCATGGATAAAGTGGGATTCCAAACAGACAACAGGCCATCAAATTCATAGTGCAATAGTAACAGCCATAAATGAAATGAGGAAAGCCAAAGAATTAGATCAGGTGAGAAACAGGGTACCTATGTATCACTGCCAAGGAGGAGGATCACAACAAGTAGAGATTAATGGGAAACAAAAGCAGAAACAGAAAAGGACAGCTGGCAAAGGAACTCTAGGACAGTCTGTGGCTTAAGTTACGTTTCATAATCCGTACAGATTCCCAGTCCAATGCTTTCATTTTCAAAGTGACGGGGTTTACTCCAATTTCCACTCCAACATCTACTCCCCACACAATCTAATATATACATAATCATTCTCTTGTCTCTAACATACTCCTTTACTTTCACATCTTTCTGCCAAAAACTGGCAGATGGAAGGAAAAAAATAGACATAACTCACAAAACTATTTATGTTATGCAACTCTGGTATTACATATTAATCTAAATTACAATTTTTTTTTTTTTTTTTTTTTTTTTTTTTGAGAGAGAGTCTCGCTCTGTCGCCCAGGCTGGAGTGCAGTGGCACAATCTCGGCTCACTGCAAGCTCCGCCTCCTGGGTTCACGACATTCTCCTGCCTCAGCCTCCCGAGTAGCTGGGACTACAGGCGCCCGCCATCACACCTGGCTAATTTTTTTTTGTATTTTTAGTAGAGACTTCAGCAGTTATTATCTGAAAATTACTTAAGCCATACTTTTTGCCATAAAGTACCATTTAAGATGTACAAATAATGAATTTTATTCTATCTTTAAGCAGATTTTAATGAGACAATGTAAAATCCAGTTTAAATGGAAAGATACATATCATCGTGGCTTTAGACCACATCAGTGATTAAATAACAAAGAGAAATCAAAGTCCTTTCCTGAAATGTGACACAAAGACTTTCTCATAAATGCCACAAGCCACTTTTAAGCATCTTTGGAATACTAACACTGGAAAAGTCAGTTTACATGTCATTTTGTCAAATTTTTGGTCAAAATTTTTAAAGTTTTTTAATTCATAACTTTAATGCTTTAGGAAAGCATAGAAATCTGTAAAAAGTCTTTTAAAAAACACTTGCATTAACTTAAGAATTTATTCTAAAATCATGACGAAGGCATCAACTGTCTCGGCTGAAAAGTTACAACACACTTTACATCAGTTTATATTACATAGATTTCCAAATAAGCCAATTTGAAATATTTAGTGTAAACATATATAATCCATGGTTCAAGACTGAACTGATACATTTGGAGTAGGTTTATTTCAGGTATCTGGCTTTGTGGCCGAGTGGAATGGTGATGGTATACCATCACTCATTACCCGCACAACATCCCTCCCCTCTTTTGACTGGTGGTTGAACAGTTACTTGCTTTAGGATACCCAATTTCCAAATCCCCATATAACAGGGAATAAACCTGTCTTTCCTCTCTAAATAAAATGAGGTAATTTCACCACAAAGAACACAGATGGGTGGAAGACAGTCAATATTCATAATTGCAATATACAAAATTTTGTGTTCTACCTGGATTCTTTGTAGTTCCATATTGAGTAGGCCAATAAGAACATCCTCTTTTCTTTAGCAATTTGCCTAACATTTGATACAAGCCATTTCCAAATACGTTTTCAGTGTGTATCAAACTTGAGAAACTAGGAGCTCTGGAAATCATGTGGCAGTTTGAATTTACTGCCTTTGAATTGTCTTCCTTACTTTAGACTAGAATGAACCCGAAGCATAAGTAATGAATTTTTTGAATGTCAGTGGCTCTTAGGAATTGTCATTTTATTTCTGCTACAAAATTTACCAGAAAAAGGTACTGCAACAATCTTGTATAAAGCAAATCTTTAAAGAACATGGTATAGACTTTCTAAAAATATTCATACTTTATCACAATAACTACACGGAAAAATTCAATTTCTATCATCAGAACCAAGCTGCAGTTTCTGAGGTAGTAGAGACAGATGACAGAAAAATTTAAAACAAAACCTCTAAAGGAAATAGTCAACTTGTTTAAAATGTAAAAATTAATTGAATACCTATGAAAGGGCATAGGAAGCTAGGTATTTTAAGGAAGGTACGCTACTTACAAAGTTAACTTGTAACCACACAGGAGGTGTAAAGATTCTAGAGAAGAGCACTTTGGTTAACTCTATACGTTCTGTGGCTCTACCCATTCATAAACGAGTCTCTATGCATAAATGAGTACACCAATAGTTAACATTAACAAATCTATTTCAAATCTAAAATAAAATTATCCAAGTTGTGGTCCCTTTATTCAAATGGTAAGTATATCCATGCAGGAAGTCCAAATATCTTAAAAGGAATTAAAATTAAATTGCATATATCATATTCCTTGAATAGTTTGAGAAGCTCTATTGCTTTTAACAAGATTAGTATTATTCCATTTTAATACAAATATGTCAGGAGTACATAAACACAAGTACACCTGAAATACACCAGTGTTTAAACTTTTATTTCACACCATGCAAGGTCAATTATAGCACATTAAAAAGTGACAACAGCTATAAGCTGCAATTTTACATTTGTACATTGGAAACGTCCATTTTCAAAAGCTGAACATAATTATCAAATTGTAATAGCTAAGCTTCAATCCAACTGCTTATACAGATGAAATTTTCTATGAAAAAAATGATTTTATATCTGTCCACATTCTGTGATAGTTATTCTTCGACAAACAGACCCTTTGGGAGAACCAAATGATTCAATCCTTTTCACAGTATCCATGCCATCCTTAACAAACCCAAATACTACATGCTTAAAGTCCAAATCTTCTGCTTTTGTCAGTGTTATAAAAAATTGAGAATTATTGGTATTCTGGCCTTGATTGGCCATGGATAGCAAACCAGGACCAGTATGTTTCACATCAAAATTTTCATCTTCAAATTTGTCTCCATAAATGGACTGTCCACCTGTTCCATCATGTTTGGTGATATCTCCTCCCTGAAAAAAAGATTTATAATAAAAGTTAAAGAAATTTTTCAATTAATAGGAATCCTCAGTAAAATATTAAAATACACACAGAACTCATCACTACAGGATAAATCCTAAAGCCCAGCTTTCCTGAGTATAATCTGAAAACTAAGAAATTCATATTGTTGGAAAGAAGATGAAAAAGGAAAAGGTTTTTCCCATCCCTTAGTCTCTACTAGGTCTCAAGTACTGAAAATTTGATTTTTTTTTTTTTTTTTTTTTAAAGACAGGCTGTCTCACTTTTGTCGCCCAGGATGGAGTGCAGTGGTGCAAACCCAGCTCACTGCAGCCTTGGCCTCCTGGATGCTCCCACTTCAGTTTCCTTGTAGCTGGGACCACAGACGCACACCACCACACCTGGCTAATTTTTGTATTTTTTGTCCAGACGAGATTTTTGCCACATTGCCCAGGCTGGTCTCAAATTCTGGGGCTCGAGCAATCTGCCTGCCTTGGCCTCCTAAAGTGCTGGAATTACAGGTATGAGTCATTGTGCCCAGCCTCAATTATTTTAGGTTGAAAGTTTTAGGCAGGAGCAAGGAATGGGTAGTGATGCCATGTGATTCCATGTGTGGAAAACCTAAATAAATCTTTAACAAAACTACAGGATGAGGTCAAGGAAAAATACTCAAATTTCCCGTTAGTATGGTGCACTCTTCAAGACCTCAATTGTGGTATGTACTTAATAATACCTACTTGGCAAATAAAATCTGGAATTACTCTGTGAAAAATGGAATTCTTGAAACCAAAGCCTTTCTCTCCAGTGCATAGTGCTCTGAAGTTCTCAGCAGTCCGAGGAACAATGTTCGAAAATAATTCCATAGTTATCCGCCCTAGAGGTTCACTGTCCGCACAAACATCGAAAAACACCACAGGATTGGTCTCCTTTGATAATTCTGCTGCCAGTGATACATGTCCTTTCTGGAGTTTCATTAAATTCTGCTGACATTCTTCAAATGTTTTCTTGAAACAATCAGCTACTTCCTTAGTTTTAAATCTCACTGCAAGCTGTTCTACTTTTGCTTCTCCATCTATTAGGGAGGGAAAGGGGAAGCAGTGACCTTAGTATTAAAATAACTGTTATAAGTTGTTTTGTTATAGATTTTAGAAAAGTCCAAAAAATGAAAAGTAGCATTTGAATGTAAAAACTCACCAGCATAATCTGAGGCAGTCCAAACTAAAGCATTATTTGAAACATTTAAGGGCTTTAATTCCATTGTTTTAGTAATAACGTGGTTTGCACACACTTTAAAAACCTGGTCTCTTCTCATTAGGATCCGGTAATAATTCTTCATTGTATGCCAAAGAATCTTTATATCTCCAACACCACGCTCCTTCCACTGACTGACATCCCGATCCCATCTATAAAGTTTGGCTCTCTCTTTAAACAAAATTTCTTCATCTTCTTCTCCAGATTTTACTTCTACCTATAATAGGAGATGAAATTCTCTATAAGCTGCTGCTTATAATAAATTCCATGACAAATTTCAAAGATCCAAATTCTTTTAAGGCATTTTCTTTGTGATGACGAAGAGAATTTGTTAATGTGATAACTGGTTATATATCTTAGGGCTAGGAATATATCTGATTTGGCTGAGGGAGTAAAGACCTGATTTATCATTAAATATTTTCTTTTACATAATATTCATTTTCCCTTTGGAAATTAAATGCTTTTCTTTATAGGACAGAGAGGTTTCAAAAGTGTTTGCTACTGAAGAGAAATATTAGCTACTGACTGAGGTTAAAAAATTACAAAATAATTTTCCTGGAACAATGTTCTTGTCCAAAAAACATACAAGGTTAACATTTATTGAAAGGACTTTGGTGAGTATGAGGTTAATTCTTCCCCAGAATCATGTTATAAAAACAAACATGATATTCTAGAAACATAAGAAAAAATTATTTCTTACCAAAATAATTACATATAGAATTTACAAACCAATATTTGTGTAAAAACTGCAAAAAGATAATTTATACTTGAAGGCTAGACATCTAATACAGCTTCCATTTCAAACTGTAAACATTCTTAAATGCAAACAATGATACCCTGACAGATCAAGCCAGGGTAAGTTTTAAACTTAAAAATGAAAAATAAGTTATTAGTAAAAGGTTAATTCCTTAACATTTACCTCTGGTAGAGACACTATTGGTTCAAAATGGATATCTTCATTATGAACTACTTCTTCATCACTACCATCTTCATCTTCACCAACTTTACTGGCTGACTGGGTTCCGACTGACTGTGTTCCAAACACAGCCGCTCCAGTATTTGCCCACTGGAAATTTTTATCTGATGAATAAATCAGGATATTTAAACACTGGTATCTATTTTTTACATTTTTCATCCCCCTCTTATTTTATCAATCCCTCTAATTCCTGATGATGTAATATGTACGTTAATTTTAAATGTTTAAAATTATATTATTCTAGCAAATTCCTCACACCTGTAATCCCAGCACTTTGGGAAGCCGACGTCACCTGAGGTCAGGGGTTCAAGACCAGCCTGGCCAACATGGTGAAATCCCATCTCTACTAATAATACAAAAATTAGGCTGGGCGCAATGGCTCACGCCTGTAATCCCAGCACTTTGTGAGGCCGAGGTGAGCGCATCCCCTGAGGTCAGGAGTTCCAGACCAGCCTGACCAACATGGAGAAACCCCGTCTCTACTAAAAATACAAAATTAACCAGGCAAGGTGGCACATGCCTGTAATCCCAGCTACTCAGGAGGCTGAGGCAGGAGAATTGCTTGAACCCAGGAGGCGGAGGTTGTGGTGAGCCAAGATGGCGCCATTGCACTCCAGCCTGGGCAACAAGAGTGAAACTCCATCTCAAAAAAAAAAAAAGAAAGAAAGAAAGAAAAGAAAAGCCGGGAGAGGTGGTATGCACCTGTGTCCCAGCTACTTGGGAGGCTGAGGCAGAAGAATAGCTTCAACCTGGGAGGCAGAAGTTGCAGTGAGCCGAGATCACCCCACTGCACTCCAGCCTGGGCAACAGAGCAAGATTCTGTCTTTAAAAAAAAAAGTTGGCGGTGTGTGGTGGTCATGGGCGACTGTGATCCCAGCTACTCAGGAGGCTGAGGCAGGAGAATCGCTTAAACTTGAGAGGCAGAGGTTGCAGTGATCAGATACTGCCTCACTGCACTCCAGCCTCGGTGACAGAGCAAGACTCTGTCTTTTAAAAAAAAAAAAAAAAATTAGCCAGGTGTGGTGGCAGGTGCCTGCAATCCCAGCTACTCAGGAAGCAAAGGCAGGAGAATTGCTTGAACTTGGGAGGCGGAGGTTGCAATGAGCAGAGATCGTGCCATTGTACTCCAGCCTGGGTGACAGAGCAAGACTCTGTCACACACACACACACAAAAGCTAGTAAATTCATCTCATACCATGAGTACAGAGTACATTTATTATTGTTATGCTTAGAGATACAAAGATAAGACTGTCACTGCCTTGGATAAACTTCATAATACTAAACTACACAAGGACTTCCACTGAAGAAGTAGGTTCTTTGGTTCTTTACCTACTTCTAAAATTTCAAGTACCCACCTTGAAATTTTGTAAACTTAGCTCAGCAGGCCAAACCTGCTACTTCCAAATTAGCCACAGCGGCCTAAACATGTTTTTAATTTCTGCATCTCTACTTCTTCCTGAAGAAGCTAGTGCTGGAATGTAGATTTCTTGGCTGGGCTGGTGGATAGCAGCCTTGGGAGAAACTCACTGACTTCAACTGCCCAAAGGGTATTAGATTGTTAAGCATCCTACTTCTGTATGGGGAACAATGATGGTCTCTCTCTCCCATACCTGCAAGAAGGTGAAAACTAGAAACTTCTCCATCCCACACCTCAATTTAGATGACCAACTCCCCACTATCTTAGAGGAAAGAAACACCTCTCAACTTTTCATCACTTGCTGAATCACTGCCTTAAAGAACCCTACACCTTCCGCTAAAAACTCTTAAGAAAGAAAAAATGTCACAGGGTCCATAACTCAGTACCTTAAAGAACATAATAAAAAATCAACTCTCTTTCAGACAGATTTAATGGAGGGAAAAAAAATGTTTTTAAAGAGGAGACAGAGAGGGCCGGGTGTGGTGGCTCACGCCTGTAATCCCAGCACTTTAGGAGGCCGAGGCGGGCTGGTCACTTGAGGTCAAGAGTTCGAGACAAGCCTGGCCAACATAGCGAAACCCCACCTCTACTAAAAATACTAAAAGAATTAGCGGGGTGTTGCAGCGCACGCCTGTAATCCCAGCTACTCAGGAGGCTGAGGCAGGAGAATCACTTGAACCTAGCAAGCAGAGGCTGCAGTAAACTGAGATCTGCGCCACTGCACTCCAGCCTGGGCAACAGAGTGATCGTCTCAAAAAAAGAGAAAGACAAAAATTCTTAAGGACATAAAAGAATTGTATTGCAAAGGAATGATCTGAGAACAAAATCCACAGGTTGCATGGGAACTTCCTGAGAACAGTAACCACTGATCTGGATGAGATACCAACTTGGGGGCTCAAAAATAACTGTTCAGGGCCAGGTGCAGTGGCTCATGCCTACAATCCCAGCACTTTGTAAGGCCAAGGTGGGAGGACTGCCTGAGCCCAGGAGTTTGAGACCAGCCTGGGCAACACAGTGAGACCCGTCTCTACAGAAAATGTAAAAATTAGCTAGGTATGGTGGTACACACCTGTGGTCCCAGCTACTTGGGAGGCTGAAGTGGAAGGATTGCTTGAGAGCCCAGGAGGTCAAGGCAGCAGTGAGCTGTGTTCATGCCACTGCACTCCAGCCTGGGCAACAGAGTGACATCGTGTCTCAAAAACAAACACAAAATTGTTCAGCAACTTTTTTGCCAAAAGCAAAAATTTAAAAAATAACCCCAAGGGACATGTGGCAGAAGAATTCAAAATTATTTCAAAATAGTGGTTCTCTACCCTGGGAACACATTAGAATCTCCCACTTGTAAAAGTATTTGTAATATATCAATATCTGGGCCTCACGGGTCATAACTGGGTCTACAGTAATGTTACTGTAAGTGAATAATGAATTTAGCAAGCTTTTTTTTTTTTTTTTTTTTTGAGACGGAGTCTTGCTCTGTCACCCAGGCTGGAGTGCAGTGGCGCGATCTCGGCTCACTGCAAGCTCCGCTCCCGGTTTCACGCCATTCTCCTGCCTCAGCCTCTCCAAGTAGCTGGGACTACAGGCGCCTGCCACCACGCCCGGCTAATTTTTCTAGTTTTAGTAGAGACGGGGTTTCACCGTGGTCTCGGTCTCCTGACTTCGTGATCCGCCTGCCTCGGCCTCCCAAAGTGCTGGGATTACAAGCGTGAGCCATCGCGCCCGGCCGAATTTAGCAAGTTTTGAGACATTAGAGAAAATAAGACTGAAACTCTAAATTATCCGGAAATTTACAAAAGTATAAAGATTCCCTATGAAAACCTGTGGATACAAACAAAACTGACTGCAGGGCATTTACAGTTTCAAATACTATTTTTAACAAGCACAATCTAAATTAACTAAAGTAAGCATTCAATACACAAGAGCTGGGTGAATAAAAATGACAAGTGGTAGTGAGAAGTGAATGTCAATGCATAGGGCTTATTCAGGCATGGTTTCCTCCTGATATGTGAGTATTGTCTACTTTACACTTTAGTGTCCAATATTGACATACTTCAAAAAGGCTACACTGAGTAACAAGAAGCCTATCTATTTTTGGGGGATTTTTTTGTGTAAGTGTACCTACTGTATTGCTTATTTGCTGACACATTACCCTTTGATTTCAGGCTATTTAATAAAACAAAAATAAATGACATCAGTGAAGCCACAAATTCCAACATAACATCACATCTGGAGGTAATTTCTGAAAGTTTTATGTGTTTCTAGGTGGCAGGAGCTGTGAAAAAAGTGCAAATATAGAGGAGGAAAGAACAGAATTCTGAACTGCACTAATCATTTAAGCACATATCCTCAATAAAATGTATTCCATAAATCAAACACCTTGTACTAGAACTATTTAAGTGGTGCTATAAAGAGCAATGTGAAAGATATTACAAGAATGAGAAAATATAATGAATGGCCTTACACTGGTAAACTGGATACAATCAGGGAAATGGATTCTTTTCTAGAAATGTTACCAAAATGGATTAAAAATAGAAACTCCACTAAAGAAGATGGGCAAGCACACCAATTATAAACTTAGCACAATAAATTAGCACAACCCTAATACTGAAATCCAAAGATAGTACAAAAAAGAAAACTACAAAATCATATCCTTAAAAAGTATAAACTCACAAATCCTGAAATATTAACAAATCAAATCTGAAAGTATAGTTAAAAGAATAAGGATCAAAGTCAGAGTCATTCCAAAGCTCGAAAATGGTTCTGCATTTCAGAATGGGGAGGACTATCAGCATGGCTTATATAAGATTAAGAGAAAATTCTTATGATTATATTGATGTCAAAAAATAATAAAGTGTAGAAGCCCTTCATTATTAAAACACTAAACAAACTGGGGGGGTAAGGGAAGAAACTTCTAACTTAGTTATATACTGCAACAAAAAACTAGTTTTTCAGTTGTGCTTGATTCTGTCACAATGTCATTAAAAGTCCCTCCTCTTGATCTTACCTTTAGAACCAAAAGCAAAATCTCCAGAATTACTGGAAGCCAAGTCTGCAAGTGAGAGCCCTGTGCTACTTCCAAATCCAAATGAAACTATTTTGCTTTCCCCTGGCAAAAGAAAAAGAACAATTTACTACTTCATTTGTGCTGAATATCAAAGCTTTATCCAGGACCTAGAGAGAACAGTAGAGCCTTGTATACTCTGGGATGAGGGGAGTTATTTAAATTCTGTCAAGTTACAAAATACATCCAATTCTGAGCTACTTCAGTATTACTAATTTTACAGGTGCTATTCACAAAGAATACTACAATACTACACCAAATGCATGCCAAAACTTATTTTTTTATAAATGAGATGTACAGCTATCTATATTAAGCCAGATATTAAACTACAGTTTCTGCTCTATGGAGCCTACTATACTCTAAAGCAAGCATTCAGTCAAAGGCAGCGTTTTAGGAAACATCTGTATAAAAACTTTTTGTGTTCTGTACTATAAATAAGCTCATAAAAACCAAATGTCTCATTTACACTTCGTCATAAGGACTTTTGGGGTCTTCTCTTAATTCTGCTAATGTGAAGCTGCATGATCTCTGAAAGCCCCATGCCTTATTTTCCTCATATGAAAATGTGTGAGGTTTTAGGTATGAAGTCATCTTCCTCTTTTAGCACATTAAGACTCTCAAATGCCTATAAACTGAAGGCTATTTTTAAAAAGTAGGTAATGTACACAAAGCAATACAACTTAAACTTCCCACTTCCATCCCCAAAATCGAAATGAAAAAGAGAGAAAGCAATACCAAATATGTTACTGTAACTGAATAATTAATTTAGCAAGCTTTGAAACTATTAGAGAAAATAAGAAACAACACTTAAGTAGTACCATAAAACTTTCTTAAATCCCTATTACAATATTTCTACAATTTCTTCATAATTAAAACACTTCGAATATGCTTGAGTGATAATATAATTCAAACAATATTTAAATGAAAACACTATCACAAAGGAAATTACCTGTAACAACACTATTGTCTTTTAAACTCAGGAAAATAGGTCAGTCATAATGCTTTGTATTCCCTAATAACCACAACTCTATCAATAAAAACATGTTTATTTGTTGGCAAGACAGTACAATTTTTCTGATTATTATTACTACTACTAAGATGCCCCTTTATACATATTAAAATTTGTTTTAAAGGGAGTTTTCAGGATCTGCCTTTAAAAGTCTATCTTCTCAAATATAAAGTGTCCCTTATGTAATACATGATAAACATATATCAAGTTTTACCTTGGCTTGTAGAATTTGTATCAATTTCCTTTCTAGTTGACAAATCTACAGGTTTGTCCACAGTTTCAGAGGAAACAGATGGTGAACTAATGGATTTGGTAATAGAATCAGGTTCTTCAGATTTACAGAAAGAAGGTACCATCACTTCAGTCCCACCTGTATATACACTGTCAGTTGTGCTAGTTATTTCTTCTGTCTGAGATTTCTGCAAAGAGGAAGTCACAAAATACTATGCCACTTAAATGCTAATTTACAAAAATGATTATATAATCTATTTCAAAGGGAATTGAGAACTTGGGCTTCTGGAGAAGGTAGAATAAACACACTTCACCCTATCTCTCCTCAAAACCTATAACTAGATGCCTACACTGAAACATACAGAGCACCTCTAAGAAGCCTTGTAAAGGTGGATAAAAACAGAAAGAATAAGGATCTTGGGACCAGAGAGATAATCTGGAGGTTAAGATCCACATGGAGTTTTTCTGCCACTCCTATAACCCAGCCTGGGTGCTAGAGCAGCCCAAAAAAACTGGAACTGCCAATGGCACAATGTCAACAAAAAAAGAGACTCTACTTTCTTCTCAAGTGCACATAAGACATTCACCAAGACAGACCTCACAACATTTATGAGAACTGAAATTATTCAAAATATTTTCATAAACCATAAAGGAATTAAACTAGAAATCAATAAGAGAATGATATACAGAAGGAAAATCACCAAATATTTGGAAATGGCACAGTAGCATCTAATGTACAGATCAAAAAGAATATCTCAAGGAAAATAAAATATTTCGAACTGCATGAAAGAGAAAATATCACATATTAAAACTTGCTGGTTGCAGCTAGGAAGTGCTTAGAAGGAAACTTATAGTATTAAATACTTATACTAGAAATAAAGAATGATTTTAAATTCATAATTTAAGCTTTTTTTAATTGAGAAACAAGGCCGGGCACAGTGGCTCATGCCTGCAATCCCAGCACTTTGGGAGGCCAAGGCAGGAGGATCACTTGAAGTCAGGAGTTCGAGACCAGCCTTACCAACATGGTGAAACCCCGTCTCTACTAAAAATACAAAAATCAGCCACGCCTATAATCACAGCTACTCGGGTGGCTGAGACATGAGAATTGCTTGAACCCAGGAGGCAGAGGTTGCAGTGAGCTGAGATCATGCCACTGCACTCCAGCCTGGGAGACACAGCGAGACTGTCTCAAAAGCAAAAAAAAAAAAAAGAAAGAAACTAGAAAAAAGTGCAAAATAAACCCAAGGCAAGAAGGAAATAATAAAGAAATCAGTAGTATTTTTGAAAACTCCAGACATGGTTTCATTGGTGAAAACTGCTCAATATTTAAAGGGAAAATGGCACCAAGTCAACACACACTCTTCCAGAAAACAGCAATACAGAAAATACTTCTCAATTCATTTTATGATATCAGTATTACCATTTTTTTAAGAGGCAGTCTCACTATGTTGTTGTCCAGGCTGGAGAGCAGTGGCTATACACAGGCACAATCATAGCGCACTGCAGCCTAGAACTCCTGGACTCCCGAGCAATCCTCCTACTCAGCCTCCCAAACAGCTGGGACTACACACACACATCACTGGGCCCAACCAGCATTACTCTTACATGGAAACCAAAGACAGTATCAGAAAACTACTAGCATCCTGATAAATATAAACCCAAAAATTTATAATAAGATTTATGCAAATTGAATGCAACCACATATCAAAATTATACCATGACCAAGTGAGGTTTACCCTGGAATGCAAAGTTAGTTTTCTGAACATTTGAAAATGCAATGTCATTCACAGATTTAATAAAAGTCACACGATCGTATCAACAGTTAAAAATTTTTGACAAAAAGGTAAAAACTAGGTGATGATGTGTCAATGTAGATTCATCAACTGTAACAAATGTACAATCTTTTCTTTCCAAAGAAATTTTAGAATTTACTTGTGTATATCCATAAAGAATTCCTGGCTGGGCACGGTGGCTCACGCCTGTAATCCCAGCACTTTGGGGGGGCCAAGGTGGGTGGATCACGAGGTCAAGAGATTGAGACCATCCTGGTCAACATGGTGAAACCCCGTCTCTACTAAAAAAATACAAAAATTAGCTGGGCATGGTTGGCACATGCCCGTAGTCCCAGCTGCTTGGGAGGCTGAGGCAGGAGAATCACTTGAACCTGGGAGGCAGAGGTTGCAGCGAGCAGAGATCACCCCACTGCATTCCAGCCTGGCGACAGAGCGAAACTCCATCCCCCCACAAAAAAAAAAAAAAAAAATTCCTGAAGGGGTTTTGATTGGTGTTGTGTTAAATCTATAGATCAATTTCGGGAAATTGATATTCTAGTTATTTTGAGTTTTCCAATCCATGAACAGTATACCTTTCCATTAATTTAGATTTTTTTTTTTATTTCATCAGTGTTTTGTAGCTTTTGGCATATAGCTCCTGTGTAGAACAAAATTAAAATTCCTTCTTTCCTGGCCATAGCTGATTAGTCTAGACCCTTAAACCCATTTAGTAGCCACAACCCATTATTACTATTTGGTAAGAACATTCTGGGTCAGGTGCATCACCTGAGGTCTGGAGTTCGAGACCAGCCTGCCCAACATGGCGAAACCCCGTCTCTACTAAAAATACAAAAATTAGCCAGGCGTGGTGGCAGGCGCCTGTAATCCCAACTACTCGGGAGGCTGAGGAAGGAGATTCACTTGAACCTGGGAGGTGGATGCTGCAGTGAGCCACGAGCATGCCATTGTACTCCAGCCTGGGCAACAAGAGTGAAATTCTGTCTCCAAAATAAATAAATAAGAACATTCTAAAGTTTACTGCATCAACAAAGGCAATGGAACTAAAAGGAAAATTTATTAGAGATGTTCTTACTTGAGCTTCCTGAACTTTTTGAAGCTCTGATTGAAAGTCTTCCCCATTTCCATTGTCTTCATCAGTATCACTACAGACTCCACAAAAAAATGTAGGTGGAAGTTTTAACGTATCTGCTTTTGCCTTCTCTTCAACTGTTGGTTTCTTTTCCCAAACAATGATACATTCTTTCTCATTATCTGAAAAATCAGTACAACACAAGCAAACGAAATTAGATGAAGCCCAACTTCTCTACAGTGGTAGTCATCAATATAATCTACAGACCCAGGTAACAAGACCTGTACATACTGATGAAAAACAAGGAACACCCAGAAAAGAATATTTTCACCTGTTAGTTTTAAGTACTTTAAATCACCATGGGCATAATAAAATTGATAATTATAGAAATTATCAGACTAGGTTATTCCTTCTAAATAGAAGACTTGTTAAAAGCATTATAAATGTCCTTTACACTTAACATACCTGCTGTATTTTCTTCCAAGGGTCTACATTTTTCTGAGCCATCCAAATATAGTTTTCCATTAAGTTTCTTGACAGCTGTTTCGAAATCTTCATCTTAAAATACAATTGATTAAAAGAATTTCTAGTTAATTTTGGGGGATTTTCCTTGCTTAGAGACTACCTCCAACTTCACCCTTTATCACTCTCCACATTTGAATCGCAGCCAATTTTATATCTTTAATACCTCTCTTACTGCTAGAGCTTTAGCTCAGCCTCTCATCTTGTTTGAGCTGCTCTCATTTTAGCTCATCTTCCGATCTCCTTGTCCCATAACCCAATACTGTATACCACTGTCCAGCTGATTCTATTGAGACTTTTATTTAACTGTCCAGCTTAAAAACTGTTATGGCATACAAAGTTTTCCACTGGAACCTTGTCTGCCTTATCTCTCTCTTCCACATCTTTAAGACTCCAGCAAAATTATAATTATTTTAAATCCCCTCAAAACACGTGCCTGGCACATTAGCCATCCAAAAAATGCTTGCTTAATGATTGCAGTCCTTTTGATCATTATAGCCATTGACCATTTACACATACATTTAGGGTAAATATCTACCTGCAAGGATATTAGTGGTAAGTTCTAAGAGGCAGGCTTCAAATAATTAAACCATACTCCCAATTTTACTAAGATTAGCGGGAACAGAGTGTTTTTGAAATAACAAAAGTTTTACCATCCTCCTCTTCTTCACTGACATAATCTGGTCTATTCTTGTAGCAGAAGAAAGTTGGAGGAAGTTTAAGTTTGGTTGCAAGGGCTTTCTGCTCAGTGGTTGGAGTTAGTTCATATACAATGAGAACATCATCATCTGAGGGGGAATCTTCAGGTTTTTTCTTCTCTTTTGCTGTAACACCAGTCAAAAAAGTTGACAAAGATAAGGTATTAAGTATTGACGTTAATACTCTAACTGAAAATAACCATGGAACTTATCTATAGGTTAAAACAGCATACTGATAAAAGACATATACTTTGATGCAGAGATGTACGATAATCATGAATTAGAATTAGCATCCTGATTTAGTGTTCTACCAAAAACCCTAAGTGAACACAGAATCTATTTAAAACCAAAGAAAACAAAAAAAATCTTGTGTTTAACAGTCACTGAAAAGAATTACTACTAATTTCTAGAATTTAAAAGGTTAAAAATTTTAAAGTGTTGCCTAACTATACTTAGCATACAATAGTTTACCAAAATATCCATGCATTTGCAGCAATTGAAAAAAATCTTAAAGAAACATAAGCAAGTATTAGTATACATATGAAACTAATCCAAAGCCAACTGTGATTAATTCCTGTAAGGGAAGTTAACAATTGCCAAGAATGGAAGGTGACTAGAGTTGCATCTAGTTTGCCTACGTTCAAGCATGATACTAGATAAAATTAAATAAAAACTGTTACTCTATAGGTAGCTAACAATATAAAATCTAAGACCATTCACATGGCTGAAAACAACCCATCCCCAGCCACCATCAATGCAAAGGGCAAAAAATTAGAAAGAGAAAAAACCTATATACAACCTGTTCTGATCTGTTAATGTAAAGAAGAATTTCTAGCTAAAGGAGTTTAATAAAGTAAGCCGGTCATGAAGCATGCCATGTATACCAACTGGTGACAGGGAAACATTCTGAGAGCTATGCTGTCCAATATGGTAGCCTAGCCACATTCTATTAAAACCTCACAAGGTGGCTAGTCCAAATCAAGACATGCTAACAGTAAGTGTAAACACACACACTGGATTTTGAAGACTTGGTGAAGAACAATAATGTAAAATATCATTTTTATATTAATTAGAAGTTAAAATGATATTTTGGACATAATGAGTTAAATCAAATATATCAATAAAATTACTTTCATCTGTTTCCCTTTTTAACTGTTTCTTTTTATTCTTTTTAATATGGCTACTAGAAAATTTATGTATTTATTTATTTGAGACGCGGTCTTGCTTTGTCACCCAGAGCTGGAGTGCACTGATGTGATCATAGTTCACTGAAGCCTGGAACTTGTGGGCTCCAGTGATCCCTCTGCCTCAGCCTCCCAAGTAACGGATTATAGGCACAAGCCACTGCACCAAATGACAATTTTAAATTACATACACAGGTTATATTTTACTTCTACTGGATGACACTGCTCTGGAGAACCAGTGCCCTTCCTTTTACAATGTTAAATTTGTCCCTCTCCTTCATTATAAACAAAAACTTAGTATCATTTCCTAGCTAGGAGAAATAACAGTACACCGTAAGATACAGATTCTTGTTCCACTTCTGCTATTACTCAGTAAAGACACCTTGGGTAAATCAGATTGAGGCCAAGATGGCCTCAGTTTACTCATGTCTAAAGTCTTCATTTCTAAGGTCCCTTGGGACAATGACATTATCAGATTCAAAACAGAATAAAGCTCTTTGTTCTACAGTAGTGTATAGGCACATTCGTTCTTAGGTCAGGGATTCCTAACCTGGAGCTCACAGAAATTGTATGCAAGTATACATCCACTTTTAAGTTAACACTTTTCACATTTCTCAAAGACTGTATCTTTAAAAATAAAAGATTAAGAGCTACCTTAGCTAGTAATAAAACTGGTATACTTTAAAAAAAAATCAGAGATTGTTACTTTATCATTGTACTTGCTTGGCATGGCTAAGATGTATTACTGGTCACTAATGGTGAGATTTCACTTCCCTAACCTGTTCTTGAAGGCCTTCAACAGATCTCATTGTTCCACTCTAGTAGCCACACTTCTAAAAAATGATCTGTGCAACATATATAATATGCAAGCTTTATAGAATGCTGGCTGTTAAAAATGGGGTCCATTTTCAAATACAACATTTTTCTAAACCATGCACAAAAGAACAGCCCTACAGGGACACTCTTCCATACTGTATACATGCTGTTGCCACTACATTTGAATGCGGGCAGACGTTAGTGGCTAAACATTAAATAAAACATAGGTCTTCATTAAGCAGACCTGAAATAACAGAGCAATGAAGTATATTACAAATCAGCATCCCAGTACATTTTAAAAAACAAACCAACAAGGGTGTCATGCCACCAGTCAAAAGGTACTTTGCTTAAACTGGCATTCTTTAACATGCATGTTGTAGTGGTAAGTACTTAATTTCATACAGCCACAGTTATTAATACTTTGCTAAGGGCTACCAGCTGCTAAAAACTGCTGTTATCTCATACTGAGAATGCTAGTTCTATACCTTTGCTCTCAGGCTGTGAGGAAGGGGTGCTAGTCCAAAAGGCCATAGGATTAGATTTAAAGAGGCTAAAATTAAATCCTAGAAAATAAAGAATATTTCATTTTTTAACATTTTGGGAAACAGAATGAGTGTGCTTTTAAAACATAAAAAGCCAGAATCCCTCAATTTATACCACCAATCTGATTGTCTTCCATATTCATTTATCCCTGTAGTTTCATTCTTTGCTCATTTAATAAATGAGCAAGACTGACATACAACATAAAAAATGAGAACATCTCAATATCATGTTCTCTTTTTTTTTTTCTTTTTTGGAGACAAAGTCTCACTCTGTCAGCCAGTCAGGCTGGAATGCAATGGCATGATTTCAGCTCACTGCTGCCTCCATCTCCTGTGCTCAAGCGATCCTCCTGCCTCAGCCTCCTGAGTAGCTGCTAATTATAGGCACGCACTACCACGCCCGGCTAATTTTTGTATTTTCAGTAGAAACAGGGTTTCACCATGTTGGCCAGGCTGGTCTCGAACTCCTGAGCTCAAGTGATCTGCCCACCTCAACCTCCCAAAGTGCTGGGATTCTAGGAGTGAGCCACCATGCCCAGCCTCAATATCATGTTTTCTGAGTGACAAAACAAATGAAAATGAACACTTTAAAAAAAGACTCACGTTAATGCGCATGATTCAAGCATGAGTCCGTATACTGTACCGAGTTCTTTTGCTCTGCCCTAGCATGATAGAAGTATCTTCCAGTTACTGAAATGTCTTAAACTAAGTTCTCTTGCTCTTTGAAACCTCACTGTGAACTTAATAAGGGAGAAAAAAAATTGCTCAAATATTTTGGGGGTGTTCACAAAGCATCATTTATATCCCAACATTAGTATCCTACAAAGAGTCTGCATCAAGCTAAACATTAAAAGAAAGAAAAATTGTGCTTAACTTTAACAGCAAAGTACTTACCCTTTTCTGGTGTTTTAAATGTGTGGTTGATTGAAGATTCTTCCGTTGGAAAGGAAGCAAAGAGATTTTTGACTTTGCTATCTGAAGACTGTTCGATATCAGAGTTCTTTGACAGTTCACATTTGTCAGGTTCCGCTTTGCTTTCAGATCCACTCTGGGCTACTGAACTAGTTTCACTATTGTTACTTTTCAAAGGTGCATTAAAACTAAATCCAAACAAAGACCCAGTGGCTGAACTGTTGCCAAATGCAAATGGTTTTGATTTTTCACTACCAAAAATGCTTTTAACAGACTCTGAACCAAATACAAACTTTGGAGGAGAAACCACTGCTTTTGTTGTTGTTTCAGATGTGCTAGACACTTCAACTTCTGAAGTTGCATCTGCTACATCATCACCCTGAATAACATCTGTCCTCTCTCTTGTGGTTTCTTCTAATACAGCTACAGCAATTTTGCCACATGGTGACTCTCTGGGAGTGCTTGACCGAGAAACATGAGGTGTTATCAAAGAATCTTTTTCCTGGGCTGCTTTTGCTTCATCAAAAATTTTCTTAAACGAGTCTGCAACATCCTGTAGTTTAAAACGAACAGCTAAATGCTCTACTTTTCTTTCTCCATCTGCAAAATCACATGCAGTCCACACCCATACTCTTTCTGTCCCTTTCATATTTTGCAAAGTCATGTCTGGAGTTATTCTGTGATTGGCACAAAGTTTTAATACTTGGTCCCTTCTCATCACTATACGAACTTGCTTATTATCATAATTCTGTAAAATCTTTATATCACCAATGCCCCTTTCTTTCCACTGACCAACATCTTTATCGTATCTGTAGAGTTTTGCCCTGTGACTAAAAACAACTTGTTCATTTTCCTCACCACTGGATACTTCAACTAGATCAGGTAAAGGAACAACAGGTTCAAAGTACTGTCCATCTCTCTCTTCTTCTTGAGTAACATCAGATTCTTCATCAGTGCCAACTGAAGTCCCACTCTGATTCAACTTGGCAGGAGACTTAGATGGACTCAAAGCAGATTTAAAACTGAAGTTAAATCCTGTTGTTGACTCACCAAAGCGGAAAAGATTTTTTCTCACAGGGCTACTTGCCAGTGGAGAAGCATGTACTGAGCTACTACTAACACTAGCATCCAAAGCATCTTCCCTTAAATCATAGTTATCCCATTCTAATGTGGGCCCAGTGTTTTCAGGATTGGGTTTTATTGTTGTGTCTGAGGCACCAGCTGCAGCTGTACCTGAACTCTTACTCTCTTCCTCAGTGACTTTTGTTTGATCATTCGTCAAAAATGTTTTGAAATCTTTCAGTCCACTCTTCATTTCTTCAGCTCTCTGTATTAACTTGGCAGCTCTGCCAGTATCTACAAGTTTATGGGGAGTTTGAAGTGGTATGTCTAACAGAAGCCGCTGGCATTCCTCAAATTTTTGCTTGAATTCTTCAGCCAGCTCTGGTGTTTTAAATTTTGCTGCCAACTGCTCTAGTTTAGCATCACCATCAGAGAAATCACTGGCTAACCACATCCATGCTCTGTCTGATCCAGAGAGAGGCTTCAGGTTCATTGTAGTCGTTATCCAATGATTAGCACACACTTTTAGTACTTGTTCTCTTCGCATCAGCATTCTTAGTTTGCCATTGACCTCATTTTTGAGAATTTTTAAGTTCCCCAAGCCCCTTTCTTTCCACTGACTTATCTCAGCATCAAATCTAAATAGTTTTACCCGCTGTGAATACAGAACTTTTTCATCTTCTTCTCCTGTTACAAGTTCTACTTTTTCAGGCATTTGAACTACTGGTTCAAAATGGATGTCATCGCTGTCCTCAGTCTTATAGGCACCATCATCTTTCTCAAAGTCACCAGAAGTGTTTGCTTTATTGGCCATTTTACCGCATTGTGACTAATTTTTCTCCAGCACCTGAAAATCCCTTGAAATCGGGGTCTTTTTTGCCAAACTGAAATCCTTCTCCTGAAGTTGATTTTGCAAGATCTGCAAATGTAAAAGTGCTACTTGTTTGCCCAAAAATCACACCACTACCATTCTTCTGGCTACTAATATCCTGAGCCTGGAAGCCAGTATCATTTTCAGGAGGCTTTTCACTTTTCTTTTCTTGATTTCCTGGTTCTGAAATGCCAAATTTAAATCCATCAGCAGACACAGGGATGGAAAATCCTACTTTGGTTGACTTAAATTCTGTATTAGAAGAACCCTGAAACATAAATGAAGGTGAATTTTCTTGATCCACATGCCCAAATTTGAATCCTTGCTCTGTATTGCCAAACTTAAAAGCTTTTTCTGAGAAATTACTTTTAAATCCTGTTCCCACCTGACTTCCAGAAGAGTCATGCAACTTCATTTCTAAGCCCAATGTGAAAGCTGAAGGGGCTTCTGCAATAGGTTTATTAGTTGGTTTAGAGGCATCACAAGGCACACATTTTAAGGAAGAACTCTCATTTTGTACACAGCAAACACTACAATCCCACTGTCCTTTCTTGATGAACATTCCTTCAAATCCACTTTTTGGAGCTTTGCTTATCTCCGAAGAGGCAGGTGTTGAAATTGCAGTTGTTTGATTTTGTTTACCTGTATTCTGACAAGCAATACATTTGGTAGCACTGGCTTCATTTCTTACTAAGCACACACTGCAATCCCACTGTCCTTCCTTCTTAGTGAACACTCCCTCAAATCCGCTCTTTGGAGCCTTGCTTTCTCTGAGAGGCAGTGTTAAATGCAGAAGTAGTTTGATTTTGTTTACTGGATTCTGACAAGCAATACATTTGGTAGCACTGGCTTCATTTCTTACTAAGCACACACTGCAATCCCACTGTCCTTCCTTTTTAGTGAACATTCCCTCAAATCCGCTCTTTGGAGCCTTGCTTGTCTCTGAAGAGGCAGGTGTTAAAATTGCAGAAGTAGTTTGATTTTGTTTACCTGGATTCTGACAAGCAATACATTTGGTAGCACTGGCTTCATTTCTTACTAAGCACACACTGCAATCCCACTGTCCTTCCTTCTTGGTGAACATTCCCTCAAATCCGCTCTTTGGAGCCTTGCTTGTCTCTGAAGTACCAAACTTAAAAGAGGCAGGAGCTGGAACAGAAGTAGATGGACTTGGTTTATCCGGATTCTCACAAGCAACACATCTTGTAGCATTTGCTTCATTTCGCACTAAGCATGAACTGCAATCCCACTGTCCTTCCTTCTTAGCAAACATGTCCTCAAATCCACTTTTTGGAGTTTTACTTGTCTCCGAAGTACCAAACTTAAAAGAGGCAGGTGTTGGAATAGAAGTAGCAGGTAGACTCTGTTTTCTCGGATTCTGACAAGCAGTACATTTTGTAGAGCTCCCCTCATTTTGTACCAAACATACACTGCAATCCCACTGTCCTTCCTTTGTAGAAAAAACAGATCTGAAATCACTGTTAACAGGTTTAGGAAGATCTCCCTGGCCAAATTTAAATGAAGCTTGATGAACAAATGAAGATCCACTTTTGTTAGCAGATTTTGTATTCTGACACGCAATGCACCTAGATACAGTAGGTTCATTTCTTACTAAACAAATACTGCAATCCCAGTGACCTTCTTTCTTTGGAGTCACCAATGCAAATCGATCTTGAACATTCTCTGGGCCGGTTTTAGGAGTAAAAACAGTTTCAGCTAATGGTGGGCCAACAAGCTCTTTATTGCTTGGGTTTAGATTTTGGCATGATACACATTTCTTAGCAGTTGCAGCATTCTTTAATGAGCAGCTGTTACAATGCCACCAAGACCCTTCTTTCTTTGCAACTTGAAATTCAAAATTCATGTTTCCAGCATCAGATTTGCAAATATCCTTGTTGTCATGACTTGTGGGTTCTTTTACAATTCTGACAGCCTGATTTGATGCTGTGGCTACATTTGTTCCTGGGGCTTTTAAAATGCTCTGGGCTTCTTCAAACTTGCACTTAAAAAGTGCTGCTTCCTCAGGAGTTTTGAACCTAATAGCAAGTTGTTCTGGTTTTGGCAACTCATCTGCATAATCAAGGGCATGCCATACAAATGATCTGTCTGATCCAGCATTTAGTGTCAATTTCATATCTGGACTGATGTAATGATTTGCACAGATTTTCAATACTTGCTCTCGTCTCATTAGAAGGCGAATTTTACCAGATGTTTTATGCCTCAGTATTTTTACATTGCCAATCCCACGTTCCTTCCATTCTTTGGATTCTACATCAAAACGAAACAATTTCGCGCGGTTGCAAAAGAATTCTTCTTCATCTTCCTCACCAGTTTTTACTTCAATCTTATCAGGAAGAGGTACTACAGGCTCAAAGTGAGGACCGTCATCATCATCATCCCCATGGGCACTTCCTCCATCTGTCTCATGATTCTTGTTTGCTGTCTCTAAAGTGGGTGTTCCAAATACTGATTTCCCTGGACCATGGAAAGTAAACATATCATCACTTCGCCGAAAACCAGAATTCTTTTGCTGACTCGACCCCATGTTTTCTGTAAATGAAATTCCAGACACATTTTTGCTTCCAAAATTGAATGTATTTCGAGGCCCAGTGTTTTGACAACCAGGAATTGGTTTGGGTCCACTATAGCCATCTCCTTGCAAGGGTTTATCTGAAGTCAGGAGACCTAAAAGGCTTTCACTGTTACTGTAAGCTGCAGGAGGGGGCTGCGTCACAACCTGTGGTGAGGAAAACGTGAAGTCACCATCATTTGATTTGAAATTTGAGTTAAATTTAAAAGGAGTTGGCTGTGTTGTGTGTGCTGGTGTTGGCAAAGATGGCCTTATTCCTTCACCCGGCATGGGCTGAACCAAATTAGTTTTCCCAAATTCTATAGCCTTAGATTCTGCAGATCTTGAAGCATGAGCTGCAATTGGAGGTTTTGTGAAATATCCTGGTTCTGGCAAAGGTGGATTAGTGCTTGTCTGTTGAACATTGTAATTAAAGTAATCATCACCCCTGGGCAATAGAATTCCTGTTGCAGGAGACTCAAAACGCAATGCAGGAGGACCATACATCTCCTGAGAGAACATACAAGCAGATGAGCTTTGCACTGGTAGTGTGTGCATCTGTTGCGGATAGGCATAAATATGCTGTTGGGGTGGAAGCCTATTCATGCCATAGACTGGGCCCTAAAAGACAGAAAGTTAAAACATTTTGTAGATTGTCTACAAAACTACAGATAACTAAATGCAAACCAATTCTCACAAAACTCAAACGTGAATATGAAGTGTAGAAGATCTCATTAGGGGATGTAGTACACATCACTAACCCGTTTATGCCAGAGGCTGCAAATTTTCTGTGTGAAAAATCAGACCTTGGCAATGACCTTGAGCAGTAGGATATAAATAACTCCCATAAGCTTAGTGTTCCAATAATGGAACACTAGGCATAAATAGGTTAAGAGAAAACCACATTACTGCAAAGATACTTGCATATATACTTGGCATATAATGAAAATTAATTACAGCATCTTAAAATCTACAACTAAAGTCATAAAATAAATACCTTCTTCATTCCTAAACAATTTATCAAATGACATTAACAATAATGATGATGATGATGATGATGATAACATTTATTGAGCATTTATTAATGTGCCAGCTGGGCACCGTTCTAAGCACTTTACATTATTATCTCATTTTAATATCCTCAAAAACCCTATGAATTAAGGTATTATTATTATCCTCATTTTACATATGAGGCAACTGATGCATTGAGAGGTTAAGAAACTTGCCTGTGGTCAAAATAAGCAGAAGAGCAAGGGTCTAAATGCACCCCAACACTCTGTCCTCAAAGCTGTCACATTCAACTACCACTGTAATGTTGAGTCTTCAATCAATTGTTATATATATAGCTGTATCAGGCCTGAAAGTACTTACCACATAGTAGGTCAGCAAGGGCATTATAGTTCTATTTCTGTTAAAACATAATGATGAAGGATCCACCACCACCACTCCCATTTTTAAAATATTCTAAATATTCACACTTATTGAAACACAAAAATAAGGTGACTAAGAAGTATAATTTCTGTATCTGGAGATAAATTTAAAATATCTACATTTTAAGGGACATAAAAGTTTTAATACTGAACTGCTCTCTTGAATGTATTTGAAGGAACCCTAAACAATTTAAAAAGGAAATAATTATAAATGTATAAATTATTCCTTTGTTACCTTTGTGGGAGTAACATTAGCTGCTGGTCTGAGAAGATACTGGGAATTATATGCTGGTGACTGACTATAATATACTGAAGGGCCAGTAGTTGCAACTAAAAAAAAAAAAGAAAATAAAGAAAACACTGTTAAAGTCTATACTACAGTTAAGACTATCTAGGCAAGAGCTATAAATACAAAAGCAATAGAAATTAAAGAAAGATTTAACTACATAAATTTTAAATTTCTGTACATCAAAATACACCAATCAAGATTATCAAATGACAAACTAGAAAAAAAATGCTAAATATGACATGAAGAATAAGAGAATAGCATCGCTGTGGTCAACAAGAACAACTACCTCACAAGCATTAAAAAAGGAATAAAGAAGAAAATAACTGGTGCCTTTTCTAAGAAAGATCAGTATGATGTGGAATTATGGACATTCAGTCACAGAAAGGACGTAAGGAACCAAGATGCCATCTGATGGTCAATGCATTTGAAGTGGGCCTAGAAAATCTGCAGAAAGACTAGGTTGTGTTTTGTAAACTAAAGCTATTACTGAGAATGTTCAGCTCAAAAATCACCTGACAAATTCATGGAAAGGATCTCACAAATAACATAAAATGTGTTCCCTGGCTTAAAATAAAAAGCACATCAACACTCATGCTGATGTACAAACTATATGCTCCATCTGTTTTGTGTGTTTTACCAGGAAACAAAACAACTAGAAGGCACCTACGTTAACGGCAAAACTACCAATAGTCATTTGCTTGAATTGTTTTATGATAGTTTTACCAGAAAACAACCAAAAGACCTTTTATGCCTGTACACGGAAGAAGAAATAGAAACTGTGCCAAGAGGTTCCAAACAATTGCCTCTGGAAAGCACTGAAAAATCAAGACCTAGAAAGGCTAGCCGGAAGCCCAAGTTTGATTTTGGAAACCTAACAGAGGTGAGGATAGCTATTTTGAAATTACTATGGGGAGGAAGCAGGCACAGAACACAGAACAACCTGACAGAAATGGCCCAAGAATCTTAAAGTCTTGAAAGATGTCTGTCTGCATGAAAGCAAAAAGAAAAAATAAAATTTTAAATTAAAAAAAAAAATCTTAGTCTGAAGTTTAAGTAGGGACTTTAATTGACTACTGACTCTAAACTGTGTGGAAAAAAAACTAAAGAGCTCTAATAAATCTACTAAAAGTAATCTCATTTTTAAAAGCACCACATGAATAGACAATTTAGGAAAGAAATATAATAGGCCTCAAGGAACATGTTTTTGAAGTGAGCCTTGAAAATCTGCAAAATGATGAGGTTGCATTGTGCAAACTCAAGCTATTATGAGAATGTTCAGGTCAAAAAAATTACCTGACAAATTCATGCAAAGGATCTCACAAGGAACACAAATGTGTTCGTTGGCTTTAAAAAAAAAATCACATTAACATTCACGTTGATATACAAACTCTTCTCCATCTGTTTTGTGTGAGTTTTACCAAGAAACCAAACAACTGGAACGTACCCACGTTGAAGATGGCAAAACTACCAACAGCCATTTGCATGAATTGTTGAGCATGACTAGTATTTTAAAAACTTAAAAATTGATATCACTGTTGTTCCTACAAATTGGCAAAGAATTTTATAAACTAGTAAGTCAGCATTAGCAAAAGTGAGAAGATGGCACTATCAGATACTAGTGGTAAGAGCATAAACTGAATATTTTGAATACCCTACAAAACCAGGACAGTGTCCTAGAATTTGTAATGGTATAAACCAGAAACAACATAAATAAAGGAACAGAATTTGCAGTACTTCCATATGATGGGATACCATGAACTCAGTAATATTCAAAAAACATTTAAGTTTAAAAATGCTCAGAACTAAAGTAACATTTTAAAAACAGGCTAGCTCATCTACACACAACATAGTAACATGGTAACAATCTCATAAAAAATACTGTATGTATAGAGAAAGAACCAGAAGGAAATGCCCTCAAACATAAGAAATGTTAATAAGGTGGTTAGTTTTTAGTTTTCTTCACCCTGTTCCGTACTTCTGAATATCTCCTATGAGCTTATTTATCTTTAATTTTAATCACCTTATTTTAAAAAAACAAGGACCATCTTGATATATGTTTACTTTTATTAAAGAAAAAGAATCTATGAACACACGAACAGAAATCAGGAGATCTTGGCTCTCGCCCTTTCAGTGCCACAAAGCTATTTTGTGAACCTGTAAATAATCCATTTGGAGTCTCCATGTTTCTCAATTGTAAAATGAGGATGTGCTGCTTCTACACATTTCATAGGGTCATTGCAAGAATAAAATGAGACAATGAGAATGTTGTATTTACATGCTTGTATAAGAACAGAAGACCTTTTATGCCTGTACACAGAAGAAATGGAAATCATGACCCACAAGGCACCAAATAACTGACTGCACACATCACTAAAAAAGCCCCAGAAAAGGCTAGCCAGTTTGTTTATCCTCTTACAAGGACCTATATGATGCATAAGGTTTTTAAGTAAACAAGGTTTGAACGTTACACATTTCATATACTTATCTATGACTTATGACATTTAATAAGCTTGACTTCACAAAGATTTTGTTATTTTGCTTGTGTTGAGAAGATATTATCACAAAAGGCTAGTGGGGTTGCCTTAACTATATGAACCATCACACAAATGTGCTCATCTAAACTAGATTTTATTCTAAATCTTTCCTGGGCTCAAAAGAGAAAAAAAAAAGTGCACTACTACTACCATTTCAGAAGTCTGTCTTACGTAAAAGGAACAATTTTGTTATTTCTGGCTGCCTGGGAGCAACGTATTATACTGGCAAGTGCTTTGGAGTTACACCACTGGAGTGTGAATCTCGGCTCTATCAATAACTAGCTGTATAATAATGAGTAAGTTACCTAACCTTTCTTTATCTATGTCCTTATTTATAAAAAAGGGATTAATAATGGTACCGGCCATTCTAAGTTACCGTAATTAAATAAAATTACATTCACAAAGCACTTTTGCACATAGCCAACCCACAGTAAACACTATTAGTAACCTTAGTTCATTAACTGTTTACTGTATACTCTTATAAATGTCTGATACACACCCACGCCCACTTGCACATACACAAATGCTCATGGTAATTATGTAAGGCAAGTATTATCTCCACATTTCAGATAGGTTAACTTACACAGCTACTATAGTAAGTGATAGAGCAGAACTTAAAAACCCAGTATGATTCAGGTCCAAACTCCTTTTGTTTCTCTATATAACCATAATATTTCAAATTAAGTAAGATTTCCTATATAATGTCCTGCCTCTTATCATTATCATCAAAATAATTCCCCAGAGGTGTAGGTTCTTAATTAAGCATTTCTTAGTGCATAACTCTATTGATTAACATTTTTCAATTTAAGGAATAATCTCATCTCAGCTCATCTGAGGTGTGGATTAAGTGTTCTTTAAGCCTTTATATACACGTGATCACATACAGCTCGTTTTTTCTGCTTGGGGTTATAAAAATCTCCGTAACACCAAATACAGCTTTTGAAGTAACATATAAACAGACGCTGACATGTATATTAACAAACATATATAAACAAGGTGATTTCACAAGTTATCTACTTAAAAGAGGGAAGTAAAGTAGTTTTACTAAAATATGCGATTATCCACTTGCCAGCTCACCTGTTAGTGGAGCCCCATGAAATGTCTGTGACCCCTGATATCCATCAGGCACTGAGTCTGGTCCATAATTCTCTGTGGGCCAACGATGAGGGGATGCTGAGTTACTGCTATTTAGTTTCAACTCCTGCATTTCTTTCTATTGGAAGAAAAAAAATCAAATAATTTTAAACATTTAATTATATCATGCCAGAAACAGTGATGGGAAACTTACTCTTTTAAATTTAAATAACTGATTTTTTTTTTTGAGATGGTGTCTTGATCTGTCGTCCAGGCTGGAGTGCAATGGCACAATCTCGGCTCACCGCAACCTCCACCTCCTGGGCTCAAGCAATTCTCCCACCTCAGCCTCCCAAGTAGCTGGGATTACAGGCGTCAGCCAGCACACCCGGCTAATTTCTTGTATAATAGTAGAGATGGGGTTTCACCATGTTTGCCAGGCTAGTCTTGAACTCCTGACCTCAAGTGATCCACCGCCTCAGCCTCCTAAAGTGCTGGGATTATAGGTGTGACCCACCATGCCTGCACCTGATTATATCTTTTGAAAGATTCTATTTGCCAATGAGTTCTAGGTACCTGGTGCTGATTTTAAAATATGATTCTTAATTTGTTAAAAATTTATCTGCTCCCATTTTCATTCCTTACTACAAAACCTACTTCGTTAACTCTCTCACCTAAACAAACAACCTCCTAAATGATCACACCTTCATTTCCATTCTACACTTGCCTACATTAACCTTTCTGACGTTCACCTCCAGCCAAGACAATTCCCTGCTCAAAAAAACAAGTACCTACAAACTAAACTTCTTTCCCCAACTTTCACAGTCCTCTAACATTACACTGACTATCCTTTCAGTGTGCTCTTTCTACACTGCAATCTGGACTACTTGACATTCCAAATCACCTCCCCATATTAGCTTTTCACTTAACCCCGTGCTGAAACAAAATACAACTAATTCTCAAGGTGATGTTCAAATGCTCCACCAGGAAAGGGAAAAAAAGTAGTAGCTGCAGACAATTTATTATGTATATAATAATATGTCCAATGCACTTAAACTCTTGATTTTTATACTATCTACACTGTTAGGTAAACAATATTAGCTCCTATCTTAAAATGAGAGAAAGGGATGCAGAGAATAACAGCTGGAATTTGAACCAGATCTGACTCCAAAAATGTTTTCTTAACACAACTCTGCTGCCATGACAAGATGGCAGATAGATACAACGCTGTCTAGTGTAGCTATGTGGCTACCTGATCTCTGCTGAAGAAAACTAAATGACAGCACCATACCCAACCCTAGAACCTACAAAATGTCCCCTTACAAAACAGACACTTAACAGGAAATTCTTTCTTTTTCCAAAGAAATTGTAGTGGTATCAGAAAACAGGTAAATTTTGAAAAGTTTCAAACTTCTCTGTATCAGCCCAGGAATCCGACCAGTTCTAACAAGTGAGGTCAGGGACAGATCTAGCATGTCTGCTTTCTTTTTCTACAAGTGTTTCAAATAAAAATTTCCCAGAAAGACCTAACCATGGGGTCCAAAACTATCTCAATTTTCAAGCTAAATAAAATTTCCCCCACTCATCCATCTACAGTGCCTAGTCCAGATGCTACACATACACATCCAAGAAATAAGAAACTAGTGGAATCACCTAGAAAACTGTATGGTCCGTGTTGGTATCCACACCAGAGCTTTGAATTTGCAATCACTGCTGTAACTGTAATTTTTAACATTCAGTGTGATGAGAACTGGCTTCAATAATATCTCATTTTAAAGATAAGAAGCCAAACAGTCACAAAGGAAGTGACAGGCCCAAGATCATTCATTAATGGCAGAGTCAGTACTAGTAGCAAGCTTTTCAAGCTCGTGGACTAGTGCTCCACTATACTTCCACAGAATACAATGTTGGGAGCCTGAAACCTGTATGTTAAGTCAAAATTGTATGTAATTATCATAGGCCATGACTACACAAAATTAACATTCAAAATTTTTGTGCAAATTCAAAAATGTCTTCCCTACCAAATAGTATTCTCTTAAGTTGCAAACACTGCTGATCACACTGTAATAATCGCCACATATCAGCATATCCTTGGTGTAACTTTAGCAGTATGAGTAATTTAGTTCTTGCCTGATAAGCATGAAAGAACCTACTTTTATTTCCAATTCCAAAAAACTCAAGCTCCTTTGAACCCTACTGTTAAGATATATATATATATACATAACTATTTCCTTACATAATTAAGTCAAATTCATATGGAAGTGTTAAAATATAGTAAGACTTTTTGAAGCTCAGACCACTTTTCAATTCCTAGCTATACATTTGAAACACATGTAATCCACAGCTAATCTGGGAATTAACTCATAGACCAGAGTATGATTAGTACATTGTAGTAGTTCAATCACTCAGGAACCTTCTCTGTGCCAGGAACTCTTATATTTTAAATAAAACAGTTTCTACCTTTGAAGGTCTCAAATTTTGTGGAAGATGAGAGAGACACATAAAGTTCTTTCAAAAATACGGTAAAGGGCTGGGCGTGGTGGCTTACACCTGTAATCCCAGCACTTTGGGAGGCCAAGGCAGGCAGATCACTTGAGGTCAGAAGTTCAAAACCAGCCTGGCCAACATGGTGAAACCCTGTGTCTACTAAAAATACAAAAATTAGCTGGGCGTGGTGGAGGGTGCCTGTAATCCCAGCTACTGGGGAGGCTGAGGCAGGAGAGTCGCTTGAACCTGGGAGGTGGAGGTTGTAGTGAGCCAAGATCGCACCACTGCACTCCAGACTGGGCAACAGAGTGAGACTCCATCTCAAAACAAAACAAAACATGGTAAAGGGTCTGGGCAGGTATGCAGGCTGGGCACAGTGGCTCACGCCTGCAATCCCAGCACTTTGGGAGGCTGAAGCAGGAGGATTGTTTGAGCCAGGAGTTCAAGGCCACCCTGGGCAACATGGCAAAATCCCATCTCTACAAAAAATACAACAATTAGCTGGGCCTGGTGGCATGTGACTGTCTGTAGTCCTGGCTTCGTGGCAAGCTGAGCCGAGAGGCTCTCTTGAGCTAGGAGGTCGAAGCCGCAGTAAGCTGTGATCATACCACTGCACTCCAGCCTGCACAACAGAACAAGACCCTGTCTTAAAAAAAAAAAAAAGACCAAAATGTCCCCTTGCCATACTATTTGGATGGCAAGGGGACATTCTGACCAGCTTCAGAAAAAAAGCGAGAGAGTGGCCAGGGAAGGAATCTTGGAATAAAAAGTACAGCTAGAGAAATTAAGTGACTTACCTTAATGGCCTCTACTTGTTGGCAAATCATTTTCAATAAAGAATTCTGATCTTCTGCCCATCGAGGTGGTGTTTTGGGAGAATACTAAAAAAAAAATAAAAATAACAAAACAGTATTTGAAACACTTAGAACAGAAACAATTTCACAATGAAATGATTTGATTCTTTCCTGTTTACCTTGTAACTTTTACTTGGTGATAGTGAATATTTGGTAGGAGACGGTGTAGAATGTTTTATTTCTGAATCTGCATTTCGCAAAGAACCATTTTTATAAAGAGGACCTCCTTCACTATAGTCTTCGAGTTCCTGCATGACTGAATTAAGCATCTCTTTTACAGACTCCAGGGGCACAGGCAACTAAAAATAAAAGATATTAATTAAGGGCTTTCATTTGCAAAAAATTCCAAAAGTAAAAACTCTAAAATGATATATTTTATCCTATTTACATTTGTTACTTTAATAAGCACTTTACACTTTAAATAATAATACATGTGAAAGTGTTTTTTATCTTTTCTTTGTTTTTCTGTTGTTTTGTATTATTATTTTTATTTTTTTGTCTTTATTCTGTAATTTTTTTCTTCATGAACACACAAAAGTGTTGTACAATCTAACATCTTCTGATTCTAAAGTCCATGCTCTTTCTATTACTTCCGTTAACCATGATAATGGTAGAGGAATGTTAACTTGGAAAGCTTTTCCAAGTGAACAAAATAAGTTACTGATGTTTTCTAACTGATTTTCAACGGTGACAGAAATACAGATGCTACAATACACCAGACAACATAAATCCTAATAAAAGAGTAGTAGAACAAATTAATCAACAAAACACTCAGAAGACTGGACATAATTTAACATCATCATGACAATCTCAAACAGCTGACAGCAAGAAAACAAGGGAGTTCATAACGGCTGATGAGGATGAGAAGAAATGCTCTTAAGTTGCCAGCAACAACTTTCAATTTCAGCCAAGTTCATTAAGAATCAGTCCTGAGGTTACAGTATTTGTTTTGATTACACTGCTAAGATAACAAAATCAATGTCTTATCTTAGAAATCTTTCCTAATTCCCCAAGAAGTACTTTTTAAGAGCATATACCTAGATTCCCAAGTTTAAAAAGACACACCAAACCTAAGACAAAGCAAGCAAATATAAGCATTTAGACACACACATCCCTTCTGTGCATTAATAACAACATATTACTATTTTTGAAATTACCAAAATATAAGACTAACGCAAAAACATTGACCAGTGGGTTATCAGTAAGAACGTACATACAACAACCTGCTACTTACTTTCTTGACCACTGAAAGATTTGAATCACTGTCATCTAAAATCTTTATTAGGTAGTCCCTGGTCTTTCTCAGATAATTTTTGCATTCTTCTTGTTCTTCAGGAGAAAGGGCATCATTTTCAATGTCTTCTGCCTTCCTGTGAAAAATCTATACAAATAGTGCTTTTATGAAATCATTAGGTTTTTAAAACAAAAAACTTTGAGCTTGGCCACGCATGGTGGCTCACGCCTGTAATCCCAGCTACTCAGGAGCTGAGACACAAGAATCGCTTGAGCCTGGGAAGCAGAGGTTGCAGTGAGCCAAGATTGTGCCACTGCACTCTAGCCTGACCAACAGAGAAATCCTGTCTTTTAAAAAAATAATAAATAAATAAAACTTTTAGCTCAAGTACCACATCTACTTACCAGTGCAAGATTCCAATAAGAAACAACGCTTTTTATAGATTCAAACGCAGTCATAGCATCTTCTATATTTCCATTTACTGCATCCAATATAGCAAAAGTTATGTGTGCGTCTTCTTCATATTCAACAATTTCTGATGCCTAAACACAAAGAATAGTTTTTAGTCAAATTGTTTATACTCAGAATATAAAACCCAAATGATTTTTCCAAAGATTTTATATGATCTTAAGAGACAAACATCTCATTACTCTTCTCTGTCATATCTTATTTGTGAGAGCTAGTGAATTTAGAAAACAAGATTACCATTAAATAACAAGGCAATTAATTTAAGCAGTTTATAGCTCCATGTCTTTGTTTATAAACTGGAAATTCCCATCTCCAATGAATTCACAAAGGAACTCTGTTACCTGAATGTCTACACTATGAAAATGTTTAAACAGAGGATCAATAGGTTCAGGAATACTGTTCTTCTTTTTTATTATCTTCAACAATGGCAAAACTTTCTTCCAATAATGAACACTTCTCCCTATGTATTCTCGTTGATCATAAAAAGAATTAAGACTGCTGCCCTAAAAAACAAAGTTAAAGGCACACAACTTTAAGGAACACGCATGATTAGATCTAAAGTTAATTTACAAGTTGTAAGAACTGGCTAAAATTTCAAGTCAAAACCAAATGGAACCACAATAGTCATTTGTTCAACTTCCAAATACTGTAATAACTAAACCATCTTAATACCAGTGATCATTCTATACTCAACTTTTTTTTTTTCTTTGAGACAGAGTCTCGCTCTGTAGCCCAGACTGGAGTGCAGTGGCACGATCTCAGCTCACTGCAAGCTCCGCCTCCTGGGTTCACGCCGCCATTCTCTTACCTCAGCCTCACAAGTAGCTGGGACTACAGGCGCCTGCCACCACGCCCGGCTAATTTTTTTTTTTTTTTTTTTTTTTTGTATTTTTAGTAGAGACAGGGTTTCACCGTGTTAGCCAGGAATGATCTCAATCTCCTGACCTTGTGATCTGCCCGCCTTGGCCTCCCAGCGTGCTGGGATTACAGGCGTGAGCTACCGTGCCCGGACTCTACACTCAACTTTTAAACGCTTCTAATGATACCACCCTAATGTAGCAATCCAAACTACTTTTTAACAGTTGCCATTTTTAGATAGCTGAAACCTGCCTCTTCTGTAGTGTCAGTTTGTTCAAAAGGCTGACCATCTACACCTAATGGTGACACAAAACACACCTTAAATATTTAGAAAGATCTATAACGCTCTTACCTACAAAGCCTTGTGCTAATTTTTTTTTAATTTTCAGGCTGAATAATTATCAGAACTTAATTATTAAGGAATAACAGTAACAGCTCAGCTAATACGTAACATTCACTGTGTGCCAGGCACTGCTCCTCTAAGTGCTTATATTTAACTACATTAACTATTTTGTAGCAATAAAAAACACATCTGTCATAATATGACCAAGCTGCTGTTTTCAGAACAAAAAAACTTTCAATAAAAGTTCATGATTTTAAAAAATTAAGGTAATGTTCTTTAAAAATGCTTATACTTTAAAACTCACCGTTTTCTGAAGGCATTTTGCCCAATGTACAAGCAGAGCAGGTTGAAGGCCATGTTTTTCCTGGGCTCTTAGAGTGTTTATTTCATGCTGAACTAGAAGTCTCAATTTTGCTGAGTTTCCAGGTCTAAAAAATAGTTCAATTTACTAAAATTGCTTTCTAAATACACAGTTCAGCACTTACATACATATATGTTAATGGGTCACTGACAAATTAAATTTTCACATGAGGATTAAATCCCTGGTAAAACCTGCGCACTAAGTGAAAGCAATATTTTTGTTTTACTACTTACACTGCTTTTCTGTGAATCAGAGTACAAACCGCATCCCACCACGATTTTTGTCTTTCTGTACAAAGCTGTTTACACACAGGAAGGGGCAGGCATAATGGTTGATAGGAGCTGTGGTGAGAATTACATTTCTCCTTTAATTGTAAGTGGCTGGTATATACTACTCCAAGGAGAAATACCTGTTTTATTTAAGGAAAAGTTAAGTTAGAAAAAAAAATTAAACAAAATTCAGAATATTTAATTTGTTAAAATCTTTGTTTACTTCAAGATCTAAAATACATATTGATTCAGGTGCATTTGTTTCAAGCCTTGAGGTTTCCTGGGGCAGATGATGGAAAAGCCGTTTTAGCCATTTTCGGATTCCAGGTAAAGCAGGCAATGAATTCCACTGTAAGCCAAGCCAAGTAAGGTGCTGAAGACTACCATTATGTGCTCGAATAGCACCTGAAATAAAATTTAAGAAATTGGCTTAAGGGTTTGAAATTTTTCTTTGTGCCATTAGTTTTGTCAACATAAACAATTAATTCACATTATATATATCTTAATTTTATAACTGCTTTTCTGTATCAAAGCTGGAGGGAATTCTATGTTAGGCAAAATTTCATGTTCTTATTAAATGCATTCTCACTTGATTATTTCTAGAAATTTTAATAAAAATAGTAGCGATGAAGAATGTTTAAGTCCATCTTAAAAAATGACACTGACTAGAACTCAATAAACCAAAATCAACTGACAAAAGCCAAATAAAGAACACCTAACCTAATAAGAAACCCCCAAACAGTGGGTTTTCCTTTAAGTCATTAAAGCAATGGAACACCACTATATTAATCCATCGGTACAGTAATCTGTTTTTCTACAAGAAAGTCAATATTGAAAAGGTTATGCGCTTCTGGAAGCATAAAGAGGTATAATCTTTCTGTCATTTTGGCAATTTGCAAGACTTAAAGATGTTCATGTCCTTTGTCTCAATAATTCTGTTTTTAGGTATCTCTATGGAAATAACTTGTAATGAAGACACTTTTTGTTGAAGTTTTTATCAGAGTATGATTATTAACAGTGGAAAAGTTGAAAACAACTTGGATGCCCAATAACAGAAAGTAGCAAGCAAATTATGACTACTTCATAAAAAAAGATTATATTGCCAATAAAAGTGATGTTTATAGTTTTAATACAGAGAATATGGGAGAGAATTCATGAAGGAAGCAAGATAAATCATACATAAACAACCATTTAGATGAAAAATATGGCCAGATGCAGTGGCTCATGCCTGTAATTCCAACACTTTTTGTTTTTGAGACGAAGTCTCACTCTGTCGCTTAGGCTGCAGTGCAGGGGTGTGATCTCAGCTCACTGCAACCCTCACCCCCGAGGTTGAAGCGATTCTCCTGCCTCAGCCTCTCGAGTAGCTGGGACTACAGGCACATGCCACCATGCCTGGATAATTTTGTATTTTTAGTAGAGACGGGGTTTCACCATGTTGGCCAGGATGGTCTCGAACTCCTGACCTCAGGTGATCTGCCCACCTCGGCCTCCCAAAGTGCTGGGATTACAGATATGAGCCACTGTGCCGGGCCTAATCCCAACACTTTGGGGGGCTTAGGCGGGAGGATCACTTGAGCCTAGGAGTTCGAGACTAGCCTGGGCAACAAAGTGAGACCCTGTCTCTACCAATTAAAACAAAAATTATCTGGGCAGAGTGGCATGTGCCTATGGTACCAGCTACTCAGGAGGCTAAGGCAAGAGAATCCCTTGAGCCCAGAAGTTCAAGGTAGCAGTGACCTACGATCATGCCACTACACTCCAGCCCAGGTAACAGAGCGAGACCCTGTCTCAAAAAACAACAAGGCTGGTCATGGTGGCTCACACCTGTAATCCCAGCACTTTGGGAGGCCAAGGCAGGTGGATCACCTGAGGTCAGGAGTTTGAGACCAGCCTGACCAACATGATGAAACCCCGTCTCTACTAAAAATACAAAAAATAAGCCAGGCATGGTGGTGGGCACTTGTAATCCCTCTACTTGGGAGACTGAGGCAGCAGAATCACTTGAACCCGGGAGGCAGAGGTTACAGTGAGCCGAGATCGCACCACTGCACTCCAGCACGGGCGACAAGAGCAAAACTCGGTCTCAAAAACAACAACAAAAAATACATGCCACCCCCACAGCACCACATTCAAACTCCCCCCAGCCCCACCCACACACGAAAGGAATACAGGAAAATATTGTCATTATTTCTGTGTAATAAGATTATGGGCAATTTATAAGAATAAAGACGGAGACCGTTTCCTCTGAAACATATAACTCACCAACATCGTATCTAGCCAAATCTTCAAGCTCTGGTTCTTGTACATCAATGTTTCCAATATCATCACTACCAAGAAAAGATGTATCCTTAGGTGACTGACTAGAAAACAGAGCATCATATAATGCAGACTGCCCGCTTTTGTTGGCAAAATATTCAACAACCTCTTTTAAAAAATCTTGCTTGCCATGACTTAAGTTTAGCAACATGTGCCCTGAAAAAAAAATTTAAGTTATTTCCATCACTTTAAAAATACAGATGGTATTTGCTCACATTGTCTCATTTGTATACCCAAAGGGGAAATAACATGATTATTGCAGACCTAACCCTCCAACCCAAAAAATACAGCTGGACAACAAAACGGGTGTTTATGTAGAAAATGAAAAGAGTACAGGTTTAATATTCTCAGTATCCACATAAGACAGCAGAAGGGGGAAAAAAGACAGGAATGTGTATGAAAAAAGCCAAACATATTTGCATTTTAGATGAAAAGGTCTGGATTTAAGTGGCCATAGGAGAGCAGGGACAAGCTCTTATTCTCTGATCTGATACACTGATTTCTATACCTGGCTGATCAGAATCCTCCTTTAAACAGCTTTTAAGAATTATTTCCGGCTGAGCATGATGGTTCATGCCTGTAATCCCAGCACTCTGGGAGGCCAAGCCGGGTGGATAATGAGGTCAGGAGATCGAGACCATCCTGGTTAACAGTGAAACTCTGTCTCTACTAAAAATACAAAAAAAAAAAAAAAAAAATTAGCCGGCCGTGGTGGCGGGCGCCTGTAGTCCCAGCTACTCGGGAGGCTGAGGCAGGAGAATGGCGTGAACTCAGGAGGCGGAGCTTGCAGTGAGCTGAGATCATGCCACTGCACTCCAGCCTGGGCAACAGAGTGAGACTCTCTCTCAGGAAAAAAAATAAATAAATTATTATTTCCAGGCCTCATTCCCAGAGATTTTTATTCCATAGGTTTACAGTAAGCAATCAAAAAATCATAGTCCTCGGATAAAGTACTGATACATGCTATAACACGGATGAACCTTGAAAACCTTGCTAAATGAAAGAAGCCAGTCACAAAAGACCACATACTGTATGATTCCATTTATGTGAAATGTTCAGAATAGGCAAACCTACAGAGACAGATTAGTGGTTGCCAAGGCTGAGCAGTTTGGGTAAAATGGAGAGTAACTGCTAATAGGTAAGGAATTCCTCATGGAGTGATGAACATCTTCTAAAATTGATTGTGGTGACAATGGTAATACTCTATGAACATACTAAAAGCCACTGAACTGTACACTTTAAATGGGTGAAGCATATGGTATGCGAATTATATTTCAATCGAACTTTTTTAAAAAACCCTCCTTCGAGTTAATTCTGCTGGACAATTAGGTTTGGTTACCACTACACAGTTGTGTCTCAGCACACTTGCAGAGGCACCCTCGGGATGCCCAGATCAAAGACATAAAAAAAATACAGGCAATTCTTATCTAACTGTGACATCATGCAAAGGCACTTATGAGAGCCCTGCAAGGGTAGAAGGAAAAGAGAAAAGGAAAAAAGTAGAAAGTCACTTTAAGGACTGAAAGTCTAACTCCCACAAAAAAAGTGGGCTATGGAATAAAAGAGCAATGTGAGCTTTGGCCAACAGCCTAACTATACACCAAAGCTTATAATAACTTTGATTTAATGTTACATCTTGCTCTTTATAAAATTCATCCAATTTTATATCAAAACTGCTCCTTATAGAAAGCATTGTTTCTTCAGTTCACTGCTTGACTCAATGGCCACCTATCTTAAAGTGTATATCTTAGCAAAATCACAGGTAATATGCAACAGACCTTTAGCATTCATCCCAAGCCAAAAATGGGGGAAAAATCCACAAATTCCAAGAGCCTAATATAAGGTAAGTATATATCTTCTATCTTCCTCACTATGTTCTCAGCTCTTTAAGACAGATCCATATCTTCTTCATCTTTATATCCCCACAGCAGTGTTTTTAGAAGCAGCTGGTGTTAAATGGTTGGCAAATCAATAATTATACTTAGTTCAGGAAGTGACTAAATATTCAGGATAGAGGCTCTAGCGGCCAGATAAAGAAAGAGTTAAGAAATCCTCTCCACCTAGGAACAAACAATATCATATATTCATTTCTTTTAAAGAATGTGCTATTTCTTCACATCTCTTCCATACCTATTGCTCTTAACTGATACGGCAAAAAGAAATTATTTTGACAAATTATCTCCTGGAAAGATGAAGATTTTATCATAAGATATGCCTTAACGAAATTCCTTTTTCTTTTTAAATTAAATTAGTTTAATATTGCTATTACCTGATTGGCTCAGTCGGTCACAGGCCATCATTTCCAGCAGATTTTGTCCAGCTTCTCCTTTTATTAATTTAATCTTTGGTCTTGGAACCTAATACTTTTAGAATCAAAAATCTTAATTTGATGATACCCATACTTTTAATAGTAACACGGTCTTATCTATTACACTGTACTTTTTTGATAATGAACAGTTAACCATTAATTAAACTGAATTGGAAAAGACTGCAAAAACTGGGAACCAAGGAATTTATATAACCTATGAAAGATAGGCCAGGTACAGGCGTGGTGGCTCACACCTGTAATCCCAACACTCTGGGAGGCCAAGGTGGGCTGATCACTTGAGGTCAGGAGTTCGAGACCAGCCTGGCCAACATGGTGAAACCGTCTCTACTAAAAATAATAATAAAAAAAAAACAACAAAGAGCCAGGCGTGGTGGCACACACCTATTAATTCCAGCTACACGGGAGGCTGAGGCACAAGGATAGCTTGAACCTGGGAGGCAGAGGTTGTAGTGAGCCGAGACTGTGCCATCGCACTCCAGCCTGGGTGAAAGAGAGAGACTCCATCTCAAAAAAAAAAAAAAGAGGGGCCAGACATGGTGGCTCACACTGTAATCACAGCACTTTGGGAGGCCAAGCTGGGGGGATCGCTTGAGCCCAGAGTTTGAGACCAGCCTGAACAACACAGTGAGACCCTATCTCTAAAAAAAATTTTTTTTTAATTAGCCAGGCGTGGTGGCACACACCTGTGGTCCCAGCTACTCAGAAGGCTGAGGCAGGAGGATCACTTAAATCCAGGAGGCCAAGGCTGCAGTGAGCCATGATCATGCCACTGTGCTCCAGCTTGGGTGACAGAGTGAGACCCTATCTCCAAAAAAAGAAGAAAAAAAAAGCATACACAGAGCAGTTCTGAGAAATTAGTTTCTACTAAAAGCACATTCATGTTACATTCAGAGAAATGGAAAATTTAATTACATTACTTTTCTACCCTGCATAAATAGGACAACAGCAGATATTGTCCTATTTGAGTAGATATGACACCCTACTTTAAAAAGTACAGGTGAAATGACACTTGGAAATGCCACATTGTAGATAACACATTTTCAGAGTATGGATAATATGGGATAGCACTGGAATAAATGGGACAACCAGGAAATTAAAGAGATCCTAATGCCATCACCTATGAAAAAAAAAAAGCATGATGAATAGAATGGCGAAGGGAAGACGTGACAGCTGCCTTCAAATATTAAAATTATTTTATAAAAGAAATCACCAAAAGAAGAAACAAGACCAACACGTAGAAGGCTTGAAGAATATTTTTATTCTATATAAGGAAGTACCAAGAGCGAAATCACCTAAAGATGCACTGGGCTATCCTGAAAAGTAATGAATGTCCATGACTGAAAATGTCCAGTCATAGGCAATGCCCACTTACTAGAAACATGCCGAAAGTAACCATATGGGTCACCAGAGCATCGGCTATTAATTCTATCACCACTTTCTTAATTGGTGGTGAAAATGTAATTTGATACAACCTCTTTAGGGTTAGATATTTGGCAACAGTTCTAAAAATTATAAATGCACAGATATACTTTGATACTGCAGTTCTTTCAGGAATTCATGGCACAAGTTAATCATTGCTAAATTACTTGAAGTAGCATAAAAAAAAAAGTGAAAGCAAGCTAATGTCCTGGTTTTAGGACCCTGGTTTTAAAAACTCCAAAACTACAGTACATCCATACAATGGAATAATATGCAAGCATCCAAACTAATGAGAATGCCCTTTATATATACTGACATGGAAATATCTCCAAGATACAGTTAATGGAAATAAAGTAAATGCAATGTTCAAATGTTTTCCTCCTTAAGGACAGGGGATGTGTGCGTGTTTACTTGGAGATGCATAAAACATTTCCTGAAGAACACACAAGAAAGCAGTAACATTAGTTTCTTTGGAGTGGAGAAAGTAAATAACTAGGGAACAGAAAGGAGTCTTCATAGCATATTCTTAAGAGCCGCCAGAATTTTAAACCATGTATATATAATTCTTTCTAAACATGCTCATTTTTCAAAATATATTATTTATGAACCTAAAAGCTTCTGATTTTGAATTTTAGAAATATTCATATCGCCTATCCTTTTACTCACAAGTTTTCTAAACATCATGTCAAAGTTTGTCATCTATATGTTGAAAAGAGCACACAAAATAAGAAACAAAATGTTGACATCATTCTTTTTGTTTTCAAACTGACCTCAATTCATAAACCTGGCGTCTTTTACAAAATTATTCAACAGCTGAATTTGTGACCAGTTAATTAGTTGTGAATCCACTCAGTCAAATCATCTCAATTCACTATTTCCCTTTTTTTTTTTGAGATGGAGTCTCGCTCTGTCGCCAGGCTGGAGTGCTGCAGTGGCATGATCTCAGCTCACTGCAACCTCTGCCTCCTGGTTTCAAGCAATTCTCCTGTCTCGGCCTCTCAAGTAGCTGGGACTACAGGAACCCACCACCATGCCTGGCTAATTTTTGTATTTTTAGTAGAGATGGGGTTTGACCATGTTGGTCAGGATGGTCTTGAACTCCTCAGGCCCGCCTCAACCTCCCAAAATGCTAAGATTATAGGTGTGAGCCACCACGCCTGGCTATTTCCTCATCTTAACAAAAAGGTTTCAAGAGACTTTGTTAAATACCTAGCTGCAATGCAGATGTACTTACTAGAACCACAGTATTCCTCTGATTAAGAGTCTGAAAATCTTGCCATAAAAGTTAGCCAATTCTTAAATACCCAAATGCCAGCACATAACCTACATTTTATGCTTATAATCATTCGATCATTAAGCTTTAAAATAAACTGATAAAATAAAATACAAGCATCTAAGATGTTTCTATTATATATTCATTCTACAGAAATATGTGGTAGTTAATAAAGACTGAGGTAGGTATCTCTGTGCTGAAGTGGAACAATGAAGAAATATTTAGAAAAGCAAGGCATCTGGCAATCGGTAAAGCACACCTACATTGAGGCACAATATTTTTTAAAAGTAGAGAAAGAATGTATTGCACATTTGCATATGCAAAAAATATTTCTGAACACCCAAGAAACTCCTAACAATAGTTGTCATCTAGGAAAGGAGACCTGAGTGAATGGATTAAGAGGGAAACTAACATTCTATTATTAAAAGTTCACAGTCAGGTGTGGTGGCTCATACCCATAATCCCAGCACTTTGGGAGGGCAAGGCAGAAGGATCACTTGAAGCCAGGAGTTCAAGACCAACCAGCCTGGGAAACATAGCAAGACCTTGTCTTTACAAAAAATTTAACAATGTAGCCAGGCATGGTGGCAGGCACCTGTAGTCCCAGCTACTGAGCTGAGGCTGAGTCAGGAGAGGATCGCTTGAGCCCAAGAGTTCGAGGATGCAGTGAGCTATGATCATGCCTCTGCACTCCAGCCAGAGCAACAAGAGTGAGACTCTGCCTCCCAAAACTACATATCAAAAAATTTTAGACTGTGCACAGTAGCTCACACCTATAATCCCAGCACCCTGGGAAGCTGGAGCCCAGTTCAACGTTACAGTGCTATGATTACGCAACTGCACTCCAGCCTGGGTGACACAGCAAGACTCTAATAGACACACAGACTGATAAATTTTAAAGTTTCCACTAAAAATAAGAACTATTGGCAGGGCACGGTAATTTTGTAATTTTTTTTTACAAAAAAATTAGCCAGGCGTGGTGGTGGGTGCCTGTAGTCCCAGCTACTCAGGACGCTGAGGCAGGAGAATGGCGTGAACCCAGGAGGCAGAGCTTGCAGTGAGCCGAGGTCGTGCCACTGTGCTCCAGCCTGGGCGACAGAGAGAGACTCCGTCTCAAAAAAAATAAAATAAATAAAAATAAGAACTATCAGCTACTTGAGAATTTCTATAAGAACCTTTTAATGTTCATATTACCTACTGAACCTCACTAAATCCATTAATTTTCACTAATCCATTCCTTACGAACACAGAAGTTTCTACTGAGTAAATATTAGCACTTAACATGTGAACTGTCTATTAACAGTGTTTTTAAAAGATTTACAGGCCGGGCTCAGTGGCTAATGCCTGTAATCCCAGCACTTTGGGAGGCCGAGGCAGGTGGATCACTAGGTCAGGAGATCGAGACCATCCTGGCTAACACGGTGAAACCCCGTCTCTACTAAAAGTACAAAAAAAAATTAGCCAGGCATGGTGGCGGATGCCTGTAGTCCCAGCTACTCGGGAGGCTGAGGCAGGAGAATGGCGTGAACCCGGGAGGCGGAGCTTGCAGTGAGCCCAGACTGCACCACTGCACTCCAGCCTGGGCAACAGAGTGAGACTCTGTCTCAAAAAAAAAAAAGGCCAGGCTCAGTGGCTCACGCCTGTAATCCCAGCACTTTGGGAGACCAAGGCAGGTAGATCACGAGGTCAAGAGATTGCGACCATCCTGGTCAACATGGTGAAACCCCATCTCTAATAAAAATACAAAAAATTAGCTGGGCGTGGTGGCACCCGCCTGTAGTCCCAGCTACTCGGGAGGCTGAAGCAGGAGAATCGCTTGAACCCAGGAGGTGGAGGTTGCAGTGAGCCAAGATCACGCCCACTGCACTCCAGCCTGGTGACACAGAGAGACTTGGTCTCAAAAAAAATAAAAAATAAGAAAAGGTTTTATGTTTTCAAAGATTAATAGATATACTGTTACATATACACAATACAGTCATAAATGTTATATACATGTTTTTCAATTAACATGTTAAATTGCAATCATATTCTTCTATCATAGGTTATAAAGCCACTGCCCTACATCTACTTATTAGGATTTTGTCCAAGTAACACATCTTTTTGAATCAAGCTTTACCCATAATATGAGATTACATCTTTATCATGTTCCCAAAAATGGCAGAGTAAAAAGATCAAACTCTTCAAATTTGTCTACAAAGAAATCATGGCAATGCAGGCTTTTGACAAGAGTGCATTCAACATCCCTGTTTCACCAGCCTCACCAGTATTGTGTATGCTTAGTTATTTTCCACTGTATCAAACTGACTCCTTCATTTTAACTTTAATTCCACAGGTTTGTTCACATATTGTCATTACATACCAGAGCACACCTTCATTTAAAACACATCAAGCCTCAGTGAAATGTTAATTGCTCCTACAAGTGGAAGACTTACCTGAAATGCTATGAGATAGCACAATGCAGCCAGCTCAGAAAGAGCTCGCCATTGAACATTACTATGCTGACCCATCTTCAAAAGCAGAGAACCAGCATGCATGTAGAAATGTCCTTTCATTTCTAAGAAAGTAGCTGACAGTTCATCATTTCCACCCAAAGATTTCACAGACTGAAGAGCACTATCAAAACTGTAATATGAAAATATCAAACAGATAATACACACTTACTGCACTGTGAATAATCATGGTTTACTTAATTCAAAACAAAATAAAAATTTTATTTCAAGCTTCATCTTCCACATTCAACTTCTAATAATTCTTATTCCCCATGTTATAAATTATGAATCATCTAATGCTTATTTTTATCCTGCATACTTCCTATACTTCATGCTTAACCTCTCAAATGATGTCTTATTCCCAGTTATTTCCAGCCCTCCAATCACAGGATAAATATAAGATTAGTGATTATAGGTACACATTTCAAAATAAACCAGGATAAAGTTGGGAGACTATTTTGTAGTTTCTTCCTGATCATATAGTTTCATTATTTAATTAACAGTTGTAATTTCTCAAATTAGACATACCATTTCCAGATTATAAGTAAATAACTGACAGGTATTTGAGTATCAATACAGTAATTGCTCTTTTTACTATATAGATCATTACAGCGTTAAATAAATTGTCTTCCTTTTTTTTTGAGACAGAGTCTGTCACTATCGCCTGTGCTGGAGTGCAATGGCACGATCTCGGCTCACTGCAACCTCCACCTCCCAGGTTCAAGTGATTCTCCTGACTCAGCCTCCTGAATAGCTGGGATTACATGCGCCTGCCACCATGCCCGGCTAAACTTTTTTTGTATTTTTAGTAGAGACAGGGTTTCACTATGTTGGCCAGGCTGGTCTCGAACTCCTGACATCATGATCCGCCCGCCTCAGCTTACCAATGTGCTGGGATTACAGGCATGAGCCACTATGCCTGGCCTATTATTTGTAATCTATATTCTAAATTAGCTCTTCTAAATCCTAATGTTTCTCCAAATCCTCACTTTGGAAGAAAAGTAAAAGCAAAAGGCAAACACTTAAACATGAAACATGATTTTAAAGTAGCTTACAATAAAGCAACCAGAGCAAGTGAGGTCTAAAGATCTCTGGGGTTCTCAAAAACCCCTTCAGGGGATCCATGAAGTTAAAATTACTTTTACAATAATACCAAAAAAAATGTATATTTTACATACTCATTTTCTCATGTATGTAGAGCTGAGTTTTTTTTGTTTTTGGAGACAGAATCTCGCTCTGTCACAACGCTGGCGTGCAGTGGCACAATCTTGGCTTACTGCAACCTCTGACTCCCAGGTTCAAGCGATTCTTCTGCCTCAGCCTCCCAAGTAGCTGGGACTATAGGCGTGTGCCAACATGCCCGGCTAATTTTTTGTCTTTTTGGTAGAGACGGTTTCACCGTTGTTAACTGGGATGGTCTCGTTCTCTCTGACTTCGTGATCCACCTGCCTCGGCCTCCCAAAGTGCTGGGATTACAGGCCTGAGCCACCGCGCCCGGCCGACCTGAGTTTTCTAGAGGCTTCATGACATGTAATAGTTTTACAGACTGAAAGAGGAAGTAAATGAGAATCTAGCTATGTTCTATTAAGCGAGACATTAAAAAGATTTACAAAAATGCAAAAACAATGACACTTTTCTGACTACTTTTTTGCTATTGGAAAATAATTATTTTTCATAAAAAATGCTATTATTGGCCCTGCGCAGTGGCTCACACATGTAATTCCAGCACTTTGGGAGGCCGAGGTGGGTGGATTACCTGAGGTCAGGAATTCAAGACCAGCCCAGCCAACATGGTGAAACCCCATCTCTACTAAAAATACAAAAAATTAGCCAGGCGTGGTGGTGGGCACCTGTAATTCCAGCTACTTGGGAGGCTGAGGCAGGAGAATCGCTTGAACCTGGGAAGCAGAGGCTGCAGTGATCCGAGATCACACTGTTGCACTGTAGCCTGGGAAACAAGAGCAAAACTCCATCTCAAAAAAAAAAAAGCTATTATTATTAACACACAATAGGGCTTATTACATTTTTAATGGATTACATATTTTTTATTTGTTATCATTTCTAATGTAATAAACACTGATAGAAATAACCCACATACGGCCAGGTGCAGTGGCTCAGGCCTGCAATCCCAGCACTTTAGGGAGCCAAGGCAGGCAGATCCCGAGGTCAAGAGATTGAGACCTCCCAGTACTTTGGGAGGCCAAGGTAGGCGGATCACGAGGTCAAGAGATCGAGACCAGCCGGGCGCGGTGGCTCATGCCTGTAATCCCAGCACTTTGGGAGGCCGAGGAAGGCGGATACAAGGTAGGAGATCGAGACCATCCTGGCTAACACAGTGAAACCCCATCTCTACTAAAAATACAAAAAATTAGCCAGGTGTGGTGGCAGGCACCTGTAGGCCCAGCTACTAGGGAGTCTGAGGCGGGAGAATGGTGTGAACCCTGGGGACAGAGCTTGTAGTGAGCCGAGATGGCGCCACTGCACTCCATCCTGGGTGACAGCGTGAGACTCTGTATCAAAAAATAAATAAATAAATAATAAAATAAAAAAAATCAAGACCATCCCGGCCAACATGATGAAACCCCGTCTCTACTAAAAATACAAAAATTAGCCAGGTGTGGGCTGGGCACGGTGGCTCACGCCTGTAATCCCAGCACTTTGGGAGGCCAAGGAGGGCAGATCACGAGGTCAGGAGATCGAGACCACCCTGGCTAACATGGTGAAACCCCCTCTCTACTAAAAATACAAAAAAATTTGCCAAGAGTGGTGGTGGGCACCTGTAGTCCCAGCTACTCAGGAGGCTGAGGCAGAAGAATGGCGTGAACCCGGGAGGCGGAGCTTGCAGTGAGCCAAGATAGCGCCACTGTACTCCAGCCTGGGTGACAGAGCGAGACTCCGTCTCAGAAAAAAAAAAAAAAATTAGCCAGGTGTGGTGGCGGGCACCTGTAGTCCCACCTATTCAGGAGGCTGAGATGAGAATCACTTGAACCCAGGAGGCAGAGGTTGCAGTGAGCCGAGATTGCACCACTGCATGCCAGCCTGGTGAGATCGAGACTCAGTCTCAAAAAAAAAAAAGAGACTGAGACCATCCTGAACCCCGTCTCTACTAAAAATACAAAAATTAGCTGGGCGTGGTGGTGTGCACCTGTGGTCCCAGCTACTTGGGAGGCTGAGGCAGGAGAATCACTTGAACCCGGGAGGCGGAGGTTACAGTGAGCCAACATCGCGCCACTGCACTCCAGCCTGGTGACAGAGCAAGACTCCATCTCAAAAAAAAAAAAAAAAAGAAAGAAAGAAAAAGGAACCCACATACAAAGATCTTTGATGTGCTTAAGAAAAATGTAAAAGGAACTTGTGACCAAAAAATTTGAGTATACAAGGAATACAAAATAAAACATCCTACATGTTTTCTAAAATAATCTTAAAGTTATGTTAGTTCTTTTAGATCCTGCTCTTACCCTACCAATTAGGACACTATGTACTTTTTCAAGAAAATTACCTACTCCCTGCACTCAGTGAAATGAACTTCTTTACTTATACCAGATGGGGAAATAAATTAACTTCCAAACAAATGGACAGCCTAAACTAGCAATCAGTAAACTTTTTCTACAAAAAGGAGGAGAATACTAATCTGGCTTTACAGGCATACAATCTCTGCTGCAACCACTCAACTCCAACCTTGTAGTATGTAAGCAGCCACAGACAATACATAAACAGAGGCATGCTGTATTCCAATAGAACTTTATTAACAAAATTAGGCAGGGGCCATATTGGCCCACAAGTTCTAATAAACCACTGCTCTAAACTAACATCTTTTTTTTTTTTTTTTTTTTTTTTTTGAGACGGAGTCTCGCTCTCACCCAGGCTGGAGTGCAGTGGCGCGATCTCGGCTCACTGCACGCTCTGCCCCCCGGGGGTTCATGCCATTCTCCTACGTCAGCCTCTCGCGTAGCTGGGACTACAGGCGCCCGCCACCTCGCCCGGCTAATTTTTTGTATTTTTAGTAGAGACGGGGTTTCACCGTGTTAGCCAGGATGGTCTCGATCTCCTGACCTCGTGATCCGCCCGCCTCGGCCTCCCAAAGTGCTGGGATTACAGGCGTGAGCCACTGCGCCCGGCCTAAACTAACATCTTTATACAAATCCAAGTAATGTTTTTGTTCAATGGAATTTATTTTCAAAATGGAGACACTGGTTTTCAAAATCAAAATTTAGGAAAAGAGATAAATCACATAGTTGAGTTATTTTGTTTCTTAGCTAAAACAGTATTTTCTGAAATACTAGTGATGCTAAGTGCTTATACTAGTACATGTGAACCTAGCCATCTGATGACAGATGAACTTCAATTTTCACTCAAGATTATACTATTATAAAAAATAAAATATGAAATAGCAGTTAGAACATTCATTTTAAGCTTGACTATGACAAAACTGAGTATTTAACCATAAGGCTAATTTTAATCAAGCTTGAACTGTAAGAGTTCTCTAAAAAGGAAAGTCATATAAAACCAATTAGAACTTCCCTATAAAAGAAGAAAAATAAGATTGCCTCCTAGCGGTTCACTGTATTAACTATAACTCCTAGGTACATCACAGAAATAATGATTCAGTAAAGAAGTTTAGAGCAATGAACTTACTGCAAAAAGAAAAACTGCAATTTATACTAAAACATTCTCCTCAAGTCAACGTACCTTTCCAGTAATTCTCTACTTTCCTGCACATCTCTAGTGGAAAGCGTAAGAAGTGTAAGATTAGCATAGGCCAGCAGTAAGTCTGTATTGGTTGCTCGCCAGTCACTTTTATCAGACTCCAAACACTGTAAAGACTCCAGATATTCCTATTTTGTGGAATGAACAGTAAGTTACAAAACTTAATCAAACGTTAAGAAATTAACCATTTTATGCCTACAAATTCCTTTTCTCACTCCAACCACGTTTGTGAAACTATATTGATTTTTACATCAACCTTATAAATGAAAACACCAAAAATATATACATTTATCATAGTTATCTCCCCAATCTTCCCATTATAAATTTAACTGATCCTGGTAAAAATTTCATTTTATAATTGTTCTACATAAATAAAAGAAATTTAAGCCCTGAGGGGCACTGCTGCTTTAGTACAAAAAGATGTATGCTAATTGCCTATATAGAAATGTAAAGACCCAATAGCTTTAATCTACCTTAAGGGTCTGTACAACACATGAATTCCATTCTAAACTTGAACGCAAAGCTATGTTCTTCTCTGCCTCATGGCAGTGGGCCACAGCATCCTTCAATCTTTTATTTGAGCGATACAACTCCACTAGCCGGATGTTCACATGGACGTCATCAGGTCTTACATAAAGTTCTGACTGAATCAAGTCAAAAAGTTTATTCCATCCATCTTCACCTTCACAATCTAGAAGCTGTTCCTATTTAGAGGGGAAAAAGAAAAATTATTAGAGTAACACTTGTGCAATTTTAAACAAGTCATGCTCCCAAAGAGCACCATTCCACTATGTCTAGTTTGATGATGATGTCACCAAAAACACCATCCTATATACCTTGTTCGTCCCTTCCAAGAGTTGCTTACAACCCAGAAACTAAGCCTCAAGAACTGTATGTGAAGAAAAGCATCTGTGATTACTGCAGTAGCTCATACTCTCTTCAGAGACTACCAGGACTATTGCCACACATCCCTGTCCATGAGTCACCACCAGAAGCCTAGACCTTCCCAGTCAATCCTCAGCAACAAGGTCCTTATCTTCAAACTGCTCTCTATCTCCTTAAATCTGACTCAATCCCGCATCCTCTCTCCTCCCACTGTTCTGTTACCTTCATCATCATCTCAAAGCACTGTCATCACCTCCTGACCTTAAATGAAGAGAGTATCATCTCAGGATAACCTCCACTACCATGATGGCTTTTTCTCTCTGAACTTACATACAAGGAGAGGAAGTAGGGTTTGTGACCACTCACTTCTCATTTGCAATGTTCTTCCATCAGCCTCACAAGAAGCTAGGACCACAGGCATGCACCACCATGCCCGGCTAATTTTTTTTTTAATGTTCTGTAGAGATGGGGTCTTGCCGTGCTGCCCAGGCTGACTACTCAGTTCTTTAATCACCTCATCTCCAGTGATGTTGTCCTCCATTCCAACCTCAACCATCCACTTGCCACTGACACAGGTCTTCAAAATCTGTATTTTGGTCATACCACTGAAACCACCACACCACCCTTCTTATTCTTCCACCTCACTGAGGGCCTACATACCCTTACTTTCAGAAATATACTTCTCCACCACATGACAAGTTCCCTTCAAGACAATGACATCATCAAGTTTTAAACATCTATAAACACAATAAATACACACACTTTCTTCTGTCAGGCAAAAAATGCTATAAGCCCTTATATCCATAATTACTGTTTGCTTACAGATCCCTTCAACTAATTCCCTCTTTTCCTTAGAAGAACCCTCCCAACTGGTTTCTGTGTGCCTAGATTTGGGAAATCATAACCCCAAGCTAACTGATTTCATTTTCATTATCTCAACCATCAAACTGGTGCTGCCTAAAACAAAATACCATTTTAGTACTAACAGATTCACTTTCTCCACTCCCTGACACTTCACACCTCCTACTTCCTCAACTTCCCCATACCTTCCTTTGACCCTCACTTTCAACTTATAACCTAGATTCATCCTTTACTGAGAAACCTGATGCTATCACATATAAATTCCATTTTACCTTACCTACTTAAACTCATCTTTCCCCAACTCTCAAGACCATGCCGCCCATTAGTACTCTGTATTTCATTCCCCTCTCTCCTTTATCAATTTCTCCTCTTCTGGATGAGATGGATGATACCCTGGCCTCTCCCTATTGCAAAAGCCCTAGTCTTTGACTCTACGTTAAAATTTTTTTTAAAAACCACTATGAGTGCTTTTAAAAAGTTCTATCTCATACTTGAGAGAAAAAGCCTTCTCAACAGTAATACTCTCATTCATTAAACAAATGTCAGAAACTGTTTACCTTAGCAAGCCTTAAATTTTAGGTGAAATGGAATTACTTTGCATGACAGTTATAAATCTCATGGATTTCAATTCCAAAAAAAAAAAAATCTGATACAGGAAAAGTGTAACAGTGCCTTCAAGTTATTAAAGAACGCTTCAAAGTATCTAACTTGTTACACTGCAAGAAAAGAATCCCCTACCATTACATATGTTCTTTAACACTACTGACACCAAATTAACTGGATTGCCACGCCCAATATGGGAATTATGTTTAAGGCATAACACCTAAGAGAGTAAAGAAATCTGCACAATTAGACCTCACGTTTTAAACTAATATTTAAAATCCAGCTGCTTATTACTGGAGAGAAAAACTTATCAATATCTTTGTAAGCATTTTCAATGCTTTTTCAGCTTCAAAAATCTGTACATGATTGTTCACAGCAGTTGAACAACAGCCAAAACCTAGAAATAACCAAAACGCCCCTCAAAAGTGAATGGTTAAGGCTGGGCACAGTGGCTCACACCTGTAATCCCAGTACTTTGGGAGGCCGAAGTGGGTGGATCACCCGAGAACCCGGGAGGCAGAAGTTGCAGTGAGCCGAGATAGTACCACTGCACTCCAGCATGGGCGACAGAGCAAGACTCTGTCTCAAAAAAAAAAAAAAAAAAAAAAAAAAAAAGTGAATGGTCAAATTGTGGACCATGAAATACTACTCAGAAGTAAAGGAACCAACTATGGAGATACAAAACTTAGATGGATCACAAATGGTATTATGCTGACTAAACAAGCCAACCTCAAAAGGTCACATGCTTGGCCAGGCGCGGTGGCTCAAGACTGTAATCCTAGCACTTTGGAAGGCTGGGGCGGGCAGATCACATGAGGTCAGGAGTTCGAGACCAGCCAAGCCAACATGGTGAAACCCTCTTTCTACTAAAAATACAAAAATAAGCGGGACATGGTAACATGTGCCTGTAGTCCCAGCTGCCCGGGAGGCTGAGGCAGGAGAATCGCTTGCACCTGGAAGGCGGAGGTGGCGGTGAGCCGAGATCGCGCCAGTGAACTCCAACCTGGGCAACAGAGCGAGACTCCGTCTCAAAAAAAATGAAAAAAGGAAAAAAAAACTCACACACTTCATGATGACATTTACATAACATTTTGAAATCACCAAAGTATAAAAATGGAGAACAGATTAATGGCTGCCCGAGGTCAGGCATAGTGAACAGAAGTAAGTAGCATGACTACAAAAGGGGTAGCATGAGGAAGATCTCTGTGGTAACAGAGTAGTTCTGTATCTTGATGGCAGCGGTGGTATGAATCTACACATGATAAAATGAAAGAAAACTATACACACACATTGTACCAATGTCAAAATTCCTGATTTTGATATTGTGCTTTGGTCCGGTTAAACAGGTTGAGCATCCCTTATCTAAAATGCTTGGGACCAGAAGTATTTCAGATTTTGAATTTTTTCAGACTTTGGAATATTTGCAGGATACTTAGTAGGTAGCGCATCCCAAATCTGAAAATCTGAAATCCAAAATTTTCCAATGAGCATTTCCTTTGAGCATCATGTCAGTGCTCAAAAAATTTCAGATTTTGGAACATTTAGGATTTCGGATTTAAAATGCTCAACCTGTATAAGCACTGGGGAAAAATGAAGTAGCATATAGGATCTTTCTGTACAATCTTTGCAACTGCCTGTGCAAAAAAATCTATAATTATTTCAAAATTAAAATTTTTTAAATTTCTATCAGAAACATATATAATGGGGGTAGGAGGAGGCTAAAGGCAAATATACATTTATAATTTAATATTGTACATACACAGTAAAGTATACATTAATATATAAAACATTACAATATACATTTTAAATGTTGGCCAAACTTATTTGTGTAGATTTTCTCCAGAACAGTTACTTAGTAAACTGTATTTTACTCTATAAAGAATATCAGGACCAGTCAACACACTAGCAAGAACTTTCTGTCATTTTTAGTAATTACATCTTATATACTACAGAAACTACCTTTTATCTTTTGCTTGAAAACCTTACTATCTCAAAATATAATCCCTTCTACTTTCAGACAATAGTTATTAGAAAACTCTTCTTTAAAATATCCCTAAATTGTCATCCTGTAGGTAATTTTCACTTAATGAAGCAAAAATTGTATACCAGACAGAACTTAATGTATATCTTAGCTTTACTTAGTTTACAGCTACTAAACTGTAAAATCTCTAAAATATTAATTATTCCAGAAGGGTAAATGAGATGTCACTTATAAAGTATAACAATGCCTAATAAGACAGCAGATGCTCAGAAAGGTTTTAATAAACTTTTTAAAAGAAAAATTTTAAAGGAAACACAAACACCTGGGCTTAAGGTTTGCTACTGAAAAGTAATTTAAACTCCAAATATTAGAAATGGTTATGTCTTTTTTTTTGAGAAAGAGTCTTGCTGTCGCCCAGGCTGGAGTGCAGTGGCGCGATCTCGGCTCACTGCAGGCTCCGCCCCCTGGGGTTCAGGCCATTCTCCTGCCTCAGCCTCCCAAGTAGCTGGGACTACAGGAGCCCGCCACCTCGCCCGGCTAATTTTTTTTTTTTTTGTATTTTTAGTAGAGACGGGGTTTCACTGTGTTAACCAGGATGGTCTCGATCTCCTGACCTCCTGATCCGCCTGCCTTGGCCTCCCAAAGTGCTGGGATTACAGGCGTGAGCCACCGCGCCCGGCCAGAAATGGTTATGTCTTAAGTTTTCTCCCTTTATGTTTTGTTTGTTTACCTTTAGTTTATAAATTGCAGGACTTCCTGGGAAAAGTTTAGCTGCTCTCTCAACCCAGTATTTTGCTCTTCCATCAGTGACATCATTTTTACAAAGCAACTCTGCAATCTTCAACACAAGATCTTTTTGTGTTGGGTTTAATTCCACTGAACGCTAATATCAGAAAAGAAATTAAAGATTAGTAAATAAATTGTATGTATGTATGTAGGAGTATATATACTTATATACAAAGGTTAAAAAATTCTCACTCCAACCCTTAAATTCTACTTCTAGAGAAAACACGTTACTTCAAAGGTGTTAAAATAAAAGTGTCTTGGAATTTTCTGGAAATTAATCAAATAAAAATTATATTTGTGTCATTTGAATGCAAAAAACACAAAAGAACACCATTCCTGACAGTGTTAGATTTACAATTTATAGGTGTTAAACAATTCTAAATCTGTTCCAAGCTGTGTCACGTAATTGGACTATGATACCAATGCCTGTTTTGTGATATTCATAAAATATATTTGACTTACTTATATAAATTTCTCTGGGCATCACGTGTTTGGCTTTGCAAAGGCTATATTTGAATCCTATTACTTACCCTGTAACATTCAACGGCTTTGTCTGTGTTTTCTTCCAATTCATAAAGAAGACCCAGAAATCTGTGAGCTTTGGGATCCCTCTCTTGCACGTTAATGTAAGTACATATGTATCTGTTTTTTAAAAGTAATACAAAAGTAAATTAAACTTAGAACTGTACTTTTAAATGCTAACCGAAGAATACATCTTAAACCAAAACGACCACTAAACTCGTTTATATTGTTACTCAAGACTACCACTATTTATGCAGGTAACTCAAAAGTATTCATAGAAAGAAATGGGTAATACTTAAAAACACGTACATAGAGTTGACCACATACTCATTTTACCATTAAATGTCACATTTACCAAATTTTTCTCCAGTGTTACCCACACATAAGAAATGAACATATAAATTGCTTTTTCTTCCTGATCACATTTTAGTAAAGCACTAACAGTTTTGCAAATAAATTAGAAGTGATTATAGTAAACATTTTTAAAGTTACCATAATGCGAAATACTAAAGAGCAACAATTTCCCAAACAACAAAGGGAAATATATTTACCCTTTAAGCAAGAAAGTAATTTCTAACAGTATTATATCCAGCTAAAATCGAACACAAGAAAAATTACTTATTACAGTACCAAATACAGGAAATTTCCATTTCTCAAATCAAGTAACAACTAAAATAAGTAAATACCCTCTAGGTTCCTTGACAGTATTACGATCAGAGAAATTAAGCCAGACCCAAACTAAGGGATTAAAGTCTCACATTAAAAAGGTACAAGAGTTAACAGTCACAGTGCTGCTAGTTACATAATTTATGTACCATCATTTTCCTTTCTTACCAGCATTTCCATCTTCCTTTGGATGCCTTTAAAAGCTTGCCTCCCAGCTGGGAGCAGTAATACACACCTGTAGTCCCAACACTATGGGAGGCTGAGGCAGGCAGACTGCTGTGCTCAGAAGTTCAAGACTAGCCTGGGCAACACAGTGACACCTGTCTCTACCAAAAAATGCAAACCTTAGCCAGGTGTGGTGGTGTGCATCTGTATCCCCAGCTACTTGGGGAGCTGAGGTGGGAAGATCTCTTGAGCCCAGAAGGCAGAGGTTATAGCGAGCAAAGATGGAGCCAGCTGCTGCACTCCAGCCTGAGCAACAGAGACAGATAACTGCCTCAAAAAAAAAAAAAAAAAAAAAAAAGCCTGCCTCCCTCTTAATTTCCTGCTTTAATCCACTCCAAGTCAGGAAATCAGAATCACCAAGCTTCTTATCCCTAGGCTAGAGCCTTAGAGCATCACATATTGTGTCAGTTAAAGATCTTTTATACAAGCTATTCTCCTGCCTTACAATTACAGTTTAATTTTTTATTCATTGCTATTTTCCATCTGATTAAGGTATCAGATATCTAACCAAAAATAAATTAAGATATAGGCATGGTCCTCTTTTACTCCAACACAAGACAATTTTTAGAAAAAGTGTTTTAAGCCAAACAATTTCTTGCCCTTGGTATAAACAAGCAGCAGCATGCAGAAAACACTAATTACAGTTTCAATCTCAATGGAATCTAGGCTGGGCCTTAGCATCAGTCTGAGTGATAAATCCCTTATTCCAGAATACACTTAGGAAGAACTACTAAAGAACATATTTTTACCTATTTCAAAGAAGAAAATGAGAAAAGGCATTGATTTTAAAACAACGAATACATGTTAGTTTGTACTTACTTTTTAGCAAGATCATATTCTTTAGCTTCATAATACAGCTTTGCAAAATAGAATCCTTTCATTGACTTCTAAAAAAAATTAAAAGTTGTTTTACTTTTCATACAGAAATATTTTCCAACATTTTTTCAAAAGTAGTAAAAATCTGTCCTAAGTTTACGTTCAAATACGCCGTTTTCATTCACTTAACAGTTTTTTTTAAGCCTGAAAAATGCATAATTCCATGTTTTATAATTTCCTATCATAAAACAAAAAATAGAGCTGGGTGTGGTGGCTCATGCCTGTAATCCCAGCACTTTGGGAGGCAGAAGTGGGCGGATCACCTGAGGTCAGGAGTTTGAGACCAGCCTGGCTAACATGGTGAAACCCTGTCTCTACAAAAATACAAATATTAGCCAGGCATGATGGCGGGTGCCTGTAATCCCAGCTACTCAGGAGGCTAAGGCACGAAAATCAGTTGAATCCAGGAGGTGGAGGTTGCAGTGAGCCAGAGGTTGCAGTGAGCTGAGATCGTGCCATTACACTCCAGCCTGGGTGACAGAGCGAGACTCCATCTCCCAAAAATAATGATAATAATAATAATAATAATAAATAAGCTGGGTGCAGTTGGTCACATCTTTAATTCTATTTAATTCTAGCACTTTCAGAGACCATGGTGGGAGGCTAGCTTTGAGGCCAAGAGTTTGAAACCAGCCTGCGCAACACAAGATCCTGTCTCCAGGGGGAAAAAATAGCCAGGCATAGTGGAGCATGCCTGTGTTCCTAGCTACTCAGGAGGCCAAGGAAGGAGAATCACTTGAGCCCAGGAGGTTGACACTGCCATGAGTGACGACTGTGACACTGTGCTCCGGCCTGGGTGACACAGGGAGATCCTCTCTCTAAATAATAAGTACATACATACAAAAAATAAATTCAAGAAAGCAAGACAAGCAGACAACAGAAGTTAAGAATTTTTCATCAGCCTTGGAAATCTTGGAAACCCTGTGGTACCACTCTCTCACTTAACAAACAAAAGAAACCAGCTTTCTTTGGGGAGGAAAGGTATTCCAGAAATCTCTTCTCCTACCATGTGTAAGCCTCTATGGGAAATAATAAGTAAGTACTTAGGATCTATTAAGGCACTGAGGATTCCCTGGTCCATGTACTGTTCTCTCTACAGATCAGATCAGTATTTTACAGTCAAGGAGTCAAAAAGGTAGAAATAAATATTGAATTCTTCAAATAATAAACAAGGTCCACAGCCTGGCTCCTTGGTCACATAAACTCCAAAGTCCAAAATGCTGATACACACCAGGCTGGGTGCGGTGGCTCACACCTGTAATCCTAGCACTTTCGGAGACTGAGGCGGGAGGATCACTTGAAGCCAAGAGTTCGAGACCAGCCTAGTCAACATGCAGAAACCTCCTTTCTACTAAAAATACAAAAATTAGCTGGGCATGGTGGCACACGCCTGTAATCCCCACTGCTTGGGAGGCTGAGGCAAAGAATCGCTTGAACCTGGGAGGCAGAGGCTGCAGTGGGCCAAGATCGCACCACTGCACTCCAGCCTGGGCAACAGAATGATTCCATCTCAAAAAAAAAAAAAAAAAAAAAAAAGTGCTGATACAACCAGATTATGTTCCATCCATGTGATAAAGAGTATACAGCTACTCAACCATCTTATTTTTGAAATTCCAAGACCGCAGTGAATGTCCAAAACGATGAATAGTACCAAACCAGGTTGCCACCAATCGAAACATGTTTCCTGTTTGTGTCCTCCACCTACAAATTTAATGTCTTGTCCATCTTAACTAAGCACTTATCACACACTGTGGCTGTAACCTTTGCAGTTTGGGGTGTCACAACAAAACTAGCACAAATTTCTTTTTCCTTCTTCACAATTTCATGGATATGTTCTTACCATAGATCTTAGCAACCCCAGTAGATGATCTTTTTTCTTTCCTCAGTCAAAAACTCACCTTTTCACTTAAAGGAAGCACTGCATGGCTTCTCTCTGGCATATGTGAATTGCCAGCATCGCTACTCTTGCTCTTTGGTGCCATTTTAAATAAAATAAGGGTTACCTGAATACAACCACTGCAATACTCCAACAGTTGATCTGATAACTGAGATGGCTAGTATGTAACTAGAGGGTGGGGAGCACATACAGCGTGAATATGTTGGACAAAGGGATGATTCCTGTCCTGGGTAGGATGGAGCAGGAGGCTGTGAGATTTTTATCTGTTATTCAGAACTGTTTGCAATTTAAAACTTATGAAATGTTTATTTATATAATCTTCCATTCAATATTTTTGGACCACGGGTGACGCAGGTAAGTAAAACCACATAAGGCAATACTGTGGATAAGAAGGGACTACTGTACCAGCAACGAACAATCAGAAAAGGAAATTAAAAAAGCAATTCCATTTACAACCGCATCTAACAGAAAAAAATGCCTGGGAATAAGCGTAAACGAGGAGGTGAGAGACTTGTATGCTTAAATTACAAAACGTTGCTCAATGCCATACTAACACCTGCAATCCCAGCACTGGCGACAAAGCAAGACTCCGTCTCAAAAAAAAAAAAAAAAAAAAAAAAAAAAAAAAAAAAAAAAAAAAAAAGAACTATAAGCAATCTTAACAAAAATAATACACAATAGGACAGCACGTAAAGGAACAAGGCTTGTTCCACCCTTCCTTTTTTTTTTTTTTTTGGAGACGGAGTCTTGCTCTGTTGCCAGGCTGGAGTGCAGTGGCTCGATCTTAGCTCACTGCAACCTCTGCCTCCCGGGTACAAGCTGGGACTACAGGCACATGCCACCATGCCCAGCTAATTTTTGTATTTTTAGTAGAGATGAGGGTTTCACTATGTTGGCCAAGATGGTCTCGAGCTCTCGACCTCCGTGATCTGACTTCCTCCGCCTCCCAAAGTGCTGGAATTACAGGCGTCAGCCACCGTGCCCAGCCAGTTCCCCCTTTTCAAAATGAAGAAACAGATTCAAGGTACAATGCCAAAACATAATAGAAAAATAATTCCATTACCTTCTTTGCTTCCAACTATGTTATTAGACAATCTTAAGATAATTAAACAACTTTATAAATTATTCTTCTATATGATCTTTTGCCTCTATCCTGCTCATTTTACAAGGGAACTGAAGCTCAAGCAGGTAAATGCCTTGTTTAAAGATATACAACTAGGAAAGAGCAGAGCCCATGTTATGTAAACAGGACAGTATCTGATTCAAGCAGTACTTCTTTCCATGACAGCAGATGTCACTATAAGCAAATACCTGAATTCACTTAAGCTGCCAAATATCAAGAACTGACGTAGGGCTGAAAACAGGAACAGTGAGACCCTAAGAGATGCCACATCATCTCTATCTTGCACAGTAAGACAGAGATGTAACTGTAATTGCGATTGTCCAAAACTTAGTATCTGTGGCTTACTTTTTCATTATGCAGTTCTAAATTTCTCTTTTTTTTTAAATTCAGACGGAGTCTCGCACTGTCGCCCATCTTGCACAGTCAAATGAATCTCCTATCCCCTAAAATCCTCCAAAAAAGCTGCTGTTCTCAACAAACCCATCTGATCAGCTCCAAATCTGTGGAGTCCCAACAAGGGTGAAGGCTGTGATTATACAGGACAATGAGGAAAAGTCTAGATACTGAACCATGAGTTCCCCCATCTTCTTCCCCTGGAACATTAAGGGTAAGGAAATCTCTCAAAAGACAGAACAAACAAAAGAGGAGGAGAATAAGAGAAAAATTAGAGAAACTCCAGCTTTCAGGTAAACATCATTAAAAAAAGGGTAAGAAATGGTCAAAGAAATAATACAAGAAATGCTACAGAACTGAAAGAAATGAGTTTCCCAATTGAAAAGACATTTCCAGAAAACCTTTAAGTTACCAAGAACAAGAATCTCATCGGACTTCTAACAACAGAACTTCTAGAAAATGGAGCAATGCTTTCAAAATTGAGAAAAAATTTATTTCAAACTCAGAATTCGATAACCAAATGATCAACTAAATTAAGTAAAGACGTTTTACAGGCATACCATTAGTTCAAGACCAGCCTGAACCAACATGGTGAAATCCCATCTCTACTAAAAATAGAAAAAATTAGCCGGGCGTGGTGGCGCACACCTTAATCCTGCTACTCGAAGCTGAGGCAGGAGAATCGCTTGGATCTGGGAGGCCGGGAAGTTGCAGTGAGCCACGACCATGCTACTGCACTCCCAGCCTGGGCAACAGAGCAAGACTGTCTCAAAACAAAAACAAACAAACAAAAACCCTCTCATCCACTTTCCTCAAAGCAAGTGAGACTATGCTCACCAAAACAAAAAAAGTAAATCAAGAGGACATGAGATACAAGAAACAAGGGTCTAACTCAGAAAAAAGATGAAGGAATCCAAATTGATAATAAAGGGAAGCCCCAAGAGCACAGCTGTGTAGCAAGAGGGAAGAAAAACCAACCGGGTTGAGGAGTCAGTTAGTAAGGGATCCAGGTAGACAGACAATCATCAATCAATCAATCAATGTTTAAGCTTGAATTGAATTAAGTGACCAGTTGACCACATTTGATAGTTTAAATTGCTGAGTTAAGTAAACAAGTAGTAACACAACATACAAGCAAACCAAAAAATAAAGCAATTATTCAGTCCAGAAAAAACAAAACTGCACAACAACGGCAATTCAAATGCAAAAATATTACCTTATATTTATATAAATGTTAAATATTCATTTAAACAAAAACTGCAATAACAGCACTGAGAGAATGAGGGGCAAACCAAAGTGTCTGAGAACAGTTTTGGAGGAGCACAATAGAAAGCCAGTACAGAATGCCTAAAATGGGCTGGGTGCGGTGGCTCACGCCTGTAATCCCAGCACTTGAGAGGCTGAGGCAGGCG